>NC_037357.1:25823741-27239444 GCF_002263795.3 Bos taurus
CATGAAGGCTGTATATCGTCACCTTGCTTATTTAACTTATATGCAGTGTACATCATGCAAAATGCCGGTGTGGATAAAGCACAAGCTATAATCAAGATTGCCAGGAGAAATATCAAAAACCTCAGATATGCAGATGACACCACCTTTATGGCAGAAAGTGAAAAGAAACTAAAGAGCCTCTTGATGAAAGTGGAAGAGGAGAGTGAAAAAGCTGGCTTAAAGCTCAACATTCAAAAAACAAAGGTCATGGCATCCAGTCCCATCACTTCATGAAAATAGATGGGGAAACAGTGGAAACAGTGACAGACTTTCTTTTCTTTGGCTCCAAAATCACTGCAGATGGTGACTGCAGCCATGAAATTAAAAGACGCTTGCTCCTTGGAAGAAAAGCTATGATCAACCTAGACAGTGTATTAAAAAGCAGAGAAATTACTTTACTTACAAAGGTCCATCTTGTTAAAGCTATGGTTTTTCCAGTAGTCATGGATGGATGTGAGAGTTGGACCATAAAGAAGGCTCAGCTCCAAAGATTGATGCTTTTGAACTGTGGTGTTGGAGAAGACTCTTGAGAGTCCCTTGGTCATCAAGGAGATCAAACCATTCAGTCCTAAAGGAAACTAACTCTGAATATCTTTGGAAGGACTGATGCTCAAGCTGAAGCTCCAATACTTAGGCCACCTGATGCAAACAGCCAACTCATTGGAAAAAACCCTGATGCTGGGAAAGATTGAAGGCAGGAGGAGAAGGAGACTACAGAGGACAAGATGGCTGGATGGCATCACCGACTCAATGGACATGAGTTTGAGCAAACTCTAAGAGATAGTGAAGGACAGGGAAGCCTGATGTGCTGCAGTCCATGGCATTACTAAGAGTCAGACGCTACTGAGTGACTGAACAACAACAACAACATAGAGGAGTTGTCTTTGTAGTCTTCAGGTTGATTTCAGCAAGAATTGTTCTATATGTAGTTGTAGTTGTGTCGTTTTCATGAAGGTGGGGGATCTTAGAGTCCTCCTACCTTCCATCTTAATCATACCTCTTAGAGAGTTGAAAATTGTACCAGTGGCTCACATTTGTGGCATGCATGATGGTAATTTTTTTAAAAAACAATGTTGGATTAGAAGGTAAGGTAAGGATGAAAATTCTACCTCTCTCTATACCATGAATCCTATTCCCATGCAGATGTTATACTATAAGTGTAAAATATAGCATGCTCTATATTGACATGGATTTACTGAGGGATATGTACATTAGAAAGTGGTCTTTTTGTGAAGTTAATGGCAGTCATTTTTGTAGAGAGAAGACCTTGTATTTAAGGAAGTTTCATGATTCAAGGGTATGTTATAAGTGAATCAAAGAGACAGGAGCTAAAAATAAAGCATTTCATTTGATTATTCAGTAACAAGTTTATCTTGACATCTTCATTGTGAATTTGGCCTTTCAATTTAATCTTTTATTTTTTCTTTCTAGCTGCCAATATCTGCTGAAAGGGGCATAGCAATAATCATCAAGCTTGAATTAAAATGTGGGACTGAATGCACAAGGAACTTTGCATTTTAAAGCCATCCCAGTTTTCCCTAAATAATACAGCCAAAAAGGTCTGAAGGGTTTGTTGAAAAATCTGTTCAGGAATTGGTTTATAGGCATTATCTTACTTTAGCTGTGTGCATCTGTATTCATTGATAGGATTCCCGAGTGTTGCTAGGATAAAACTGGAAGAATAACATTACCTTTATAGTGATACCCTAGTGTATCATGTACTTTTTAAGTTATAATGAACCAAGAACTATGCTTGGTCTCAATGATATGGAAAACCCAGAGCTTTTTTAGTTTGCACATGCAAGAAAATTATTTCCTTTTAAAGCTGACAATACTCATTAAAATGCCTTTGCATTCAAAGTGAGATCTTCTAATGCACAATGCATCTTCTAACTATATATAAATTTTCATTATAATAGAGACTTGCAGACACAAAAGTAAATAAATACATAAAATGTTTTTATCCAACTAATATTTAATTTGACTTCACTATTTGAGGGTCCATTGTGGGACCGCAAGAAAGTAAATCTTCATGAAGATTATAATCTAATTGGAGAGATCTACTTCCTACTAAAGCAAAGCTAACTATTAGTATAATTATAAATTCTCAGGGGGAAATGGGCAGTTCAGATGAGAAGCATTGCTAGGGTTCACAGGAAGGACAATTCTCTAACAAGAGGTGTAGTAGTTAAAAAGAATGAAGAATTTTGAGTCTAGAGATCTGGAGTTAAGTTAGGACTCTATTACTTCAAAATCTGAATAGATGGCCTGATGTCCCTGAACCTAGGTGCCTAGGGTTGTTGGTCTTTGGGGTTCCCACTCCAGTATTCTTACCTGGAGAATTCCATGGACAGAGGGGTTGCAAGAGTTGAAGACAACTGAGTGACTAACACAATGCTACTGTAATAGACAGTATTCAGATTCTTTTACTTTTTCAGATATCACTAAGTAACAGCTATGTGCATGGCAGAATTTATTTAAACTTGGGACAGTAAAAAGAATGTAAGTGCCAGAGGAAAATGATATAATATATGCAATTTTAAATTAGCATCTTCTACTCATAGAAGTCTTCTGATCATTTCCTTCAATGGAGAATTTCCAAAGGTTCTTTGTATTTATTTTTAGAATACAGCCTCTGATCATATTACCAGCCTTTCCTCTATCTTATCCTCAACCTTTTCCTTCCCTCCCCTACATGGTTTCCCATTCCCAAAGTCTTCTTCATTCTTATCTTAGGCAAAGCAATTTAGTTCTAATTTTGACTCATCCTTAGATCAGTAAACATTTAGACAGAGCATTGAAAGGCCTCCTACCTACTCACACTTAGAGATGGCAAATTCTTGTGTAATTCTGCCATACAGATTTCTAATTAAAACTCCATCCTGGAACACTCACCAAATGTGCAAAATGGTGTTGCCCATGTCCCATCCTACCTATCTGTATTGCTTTGTTGTGAGTGTCAGAAGTTAGATCTCAAAATTTCCTTGTCTAGTCAATTTGAATACTGAATGTAGTATATATTTAGAGTACATTTACCAAATATTTATACCTTTCTGAAGTAATGCATTTAATTCTCACAACAATCCTATAAGACAGGATCCTCAGTTAGTCACATATTACTAATAAAGAAATTGAGGATCAGAGTAGTTGTCATCTGTTTCAGTGTCACACAATGGGCAGGTAGCAGGGCCAGAATTCAAAATTAGGTGTGTCTGAGTGCAAAGCCCGTTCTCATTATTCAATTCTACCTCTCACTGGATGGGCTGCAAGAGGCTACATATAGAAGATGACATTTGAGCTGGGTTTTGAATAATAATGAGCAAGATTCATGCAGGTGAATTCTTTACTGTCTGAGCCACCAAGGAAGCCCAAGATTTCAGTAGATGGAGACATGCATACAAAGATGGAAGCTCAGAGAGAATATTCCAAATTGAGAGGACCACAGGAAAAAAAGTATCTTCAGGACTTGATGCATCATATAAGTTTGTGGTAACACTTTCAGGAAATTAGTTAGCAACAAGATATTTTTCAGTCATGAACCTAAGATTATTGGCAAACTATATTTAACTAGCCCCTGTCAATCCCAGGCTACACTTCAGATATTGTCATACCAAATAACTTCAAGACAGCATATGAGGTTTATAGCTATTTCTTTCTTCATAAAAGATAACACTTTGAGTCATGAAGTGAAATTTAAAAGTAGGATCAGGTAAAATCAGAGAAATCTAGAGAACACTAAAATTTAAAAAAAATTGAATTTTACCTTTTACAATAGAGAACAGGCTAAGAATGCTAACACTTTTCATGAACATCAACAAATTTCCTTATATTAATGTAAACGTGTGTTTTATATGAGATTTCTTTTTTCACATCATCATCAACTCCAAGTTCTAATTAGCTGTCATTGTTGGTGGAAATGTATTGACTTGTTGAACAAAATTGATAGAACTCAAACATTTTATTAATGACTGTGGATTATCATTATAAACTTCTATCACTTTTCTAGGTTATTATAAAATGATGCTTTATCTCTGCACTAAGTAGCCTCAGAAAATATTTTCACTTCTTTTGCATGACATATTTATGGTTTTCCTGTATTATTAATTCTAGTCAGACTGTCAGAATCCTCTTTTTTAAACCCCCTTCTACTTTCAATCTGCTGCAACTTATTAGAGCTTATTATAATTCTGTCTAAAGTTAAACTACCTCTGAGTGAGAGGCTGGAATGTTCCCTCATGAATAAACTTGTGATATCTATTTTGGCTGCTGAAGACGTTTGTTTATGTTTTAATTTTTATATATTTTGTGATTACATAAGGAAGCTATGGACATGAGAGTTGGGTAAGGAATGATGGATATAGACATTTAAAAGTAGAATCATTAAAGGTACATTTTAGAAGAGCTAAAGCAGAGAATCCTTTCAAAGCACAGAAAATGAAGAGAATTCATATTTTATTTATGTGTGTTCCATATTAAATCAACTTTGAAGAATCATAAAGTTACATTTTAAAATTGTAAATTTTAAAAGTTTAAAAAGCATAAAATAAATATGTAAAATACATTGTATGAAAATAGCAAAACATTTCATCATGTTTCTGAGGTAGTCTAGAACAGTCACTCAAATCTCTATGCTTTAGTTTCCACATCTGTAAAATGTAGATAATTTAATACCACCTTACACTTAGGGTTGTTAAGAAGATAAAATGAGTTAACATGCATAAAAAAGAAGTAGAATATCATTTGGTCTATAATAAATGCAATTTAAACGAGTCCTTTTTTATCACTTGTCAGCCTTTTGGCTAAGATCACTTGTAAACTAGTCATTTTATTAACACAAGGATTGTTTTACATTTTCCTTTGTTTTTATTTTTAATGTTCAAAAGACTCCATTCTATCTATTATGAATACTGAATGTAGTATATACTTAGAGTACTTTTACCAAATATTTGTACGTTTGAAGTAATGTCATTAAATCTCACAACAATCCTATAAGGTAGAATCTTCAATTAGTCACATATTACCAATAAGGAAATTGAGGATCAGAGTAGTTGTCATTTGTTTAAGTGTCACACAATGGATAGGTAGCAGAGTCAGAATTCAATACAATTACAGAATTGTAAAACACTGTAAGATGTGTAAGACTTTGCCTTTCTTATTTGATTCAGTGCCTAGGAATATTGCTGAATGACGGAATGGGTCATGGTGGAGAAATTATGACTTTAGATGTATTATAGGCAATGTTGCTATAGATTGTGGACTGAAATTATGTCTGTTTTATCAAAGACTTAAATGTCAGTGTTGGCAAGGCTAGATTAAATTATGATGAGTTTTGTGATAAATACCTTGTTCTTTAGAAGACTATTCCTCAGTACTTAACATGATGATGTGCTAATGCCAAGAATGATGAGCTAGCAGCCATGTTACAATTAAATTGTTCATTTTATCATTAGAAAAATGTAATAAATAGATGGCAATACAAATATATCATCTAGGTGCTTTTTTGACTTATACTATACAGAGAAGTGAAAAGCAAAGGAGAAAAGGAAAGATATAAGCATCTGAATGCAGAATTCCAAAGAATAGCAAGGAGAGATAAGAAAACCTTCCTCAGAGATCAATGCAAAGAAATAGGGGAAAACAACAGAATGGGAAAGACTAGAGATCTCTGCAAGAAAATTAGAGATACCAAGGGAACATTTCATGCAAAGATGGGCTCGATAAAGGACAGAAATGGTATGGACCTAACAGAAGCAGAAGATATTAAGAAGAGGTGGCAAGAATACACAGAAGAACTGTACAAAAAAGATCTGCATGACCCAGATAATCACGATGGTGTGATCACTCAGCTAGAGCCAGACATCCTGGAAAGTGAAGTCAAGTGGGCCTTAGAAAGCATCACTACGAACAAAGCTAGTGGAGGTGAGGGAATTCCAGTTGAGCTATTTCAAATCCTGGAAGATGATGCTGTGAAAGTGTTGCACTCAATATGCCAGCAAATTTGGAAAACTCAGCAGTGGCCACAGGACTGGAAAAGGTCAGTTTTCATGCCAATCCCAAAGAAAGACAATGCCAAAGAATGCTCAAACTACCGCACAATTCGACTCATCTCACACACTAGTAAAGTAATGCTCAAAATTCTCAAAGCCAGGCTTCAGCAATATGTGAACCGTGAACTTCCAGATGTTCAAGCTGGTTTTAGAAAAGGCAGAGGAACCAGAGACCAAATTGCCAACATCTGCTGGACCATGGAACAAGCAAGAGAGTTCCAGAAAAACATCTAGTTCTGCTTTATTGACTATGCCAAAGCCTTTGACTGTGTGGATCACAATAAAGTGTGGAAAATTCTGAAAGAGATGGGAATACCAGACCACCTGATCTGCCTCTTGAGAAACCTATATGCAGGTCAGGAAGCAACAGTTAGAACTGGACATGGAACAACAGACTAGTTCCAAATAGGAAAAGGAGCACGTCAAGGCTGTATAGTGTCACCCTGCTTACTTAACTTATATGCAGAGTACATCATGAGAAACGCTGGGCTAGAAGAAGCACAAGCTGGAATCAAGATTGCCACGAGAAATATCAGTGACCTCAGATATGCAGATGACACCACCCTTATGGCAGAAAGTGAAGAGGAACTAAAAAGCCTCTTGATGAAAATGAAAGAGGAGAGTGAAAAAGTTGGCTTAAAACTCAACATCCAGAAAATGAAGATCATGGCATCAGTGTCAGACTTTATATTTTGGGGTTCCAAAATCACTGCAGATGGTGACTGCAGCCATGAAATTAAAAGATGCTTACTCCTTGGAAGGAAAGTTATGACCAACCTAGATAGCATATTCAAAAGCAGAGACATCACTTTGCCAACAAAGGTCCGTCTAGACAAGGCTATGGTTTTTCCTGTGGTCATGTATGGATGTGAGAGTTGGACTGTGAAGAAAAGCTGAGCACCAAAGAACTGATGCTTTTGAACTGTTGGTGTTGGAGAAGACTCTTGAGAGTCCCTTGGACTGCAAGGAGATCCAACCAGTCCATTCTGAAGGAGATCAGCCCTGGGATTTCTTTGGAAGGAATGATACTAAAGTTGAAACTCCAGGACTTTGGCCACCTCATGCGAAGAGTTGACTCATTGGAAAAGACTCTGATGCTGGGAGGGATTGGGGGCAGGAGGAGAAGGGGACGACAGAGGATGAGATGGCTGATGGCATCATGGACTTGATGGACATGAGTCTGAGTGAACTCCGGGAGTTGGGGGATGGACAGGGAGGCCTGGCGTGCTGCGATTCATGGGGTCACAAAGAGTCGGACCACAACTGAGTGACTGAACTGACTGAACTGATTCCCAGTATAGAGAGGAAAATTTTGTAGGGCAATATTGAAAATTACAGTAAATAGAAAATCCTTAGACCATTTCTTTCTGATATCAATTACAATTATCTGAAGAGTTTTTAAAATTCACACAAATGTATTAATATATCTGTCCATGAAAAATGCCACCATAACAAGTAAAACGGCAAGTTTAGAGAAAGTTTTGTAATATGTTTAAAATTTACCAGTATATTTAATGTCAAAGACATGCCAACCTTAATACACAGAAGACATGTGTAGGGGAGAAAAAGCACATATAAAGAGAAAAATGAGCAAAAATCTATCTGGTAGATACAAACGAAAACACAAATGGTTAATAAATTCTTTAGCAATAAAATTGCAAATTAAAATGAGATAAATTAGCCCCAGTGGAATTGGCAGGGTTTTTAAATGACAAGTGTTCAGTGCTGACAACATCATGGGAATAAGCACTCTCACACCCTGCTGGTGGTAGTGTAAATTGCTTGGCCCAGTCTGCAGAGCAATTTAGCAAACAGAATGTCTTGAAAATGTTCATACCCTTTGACTCAGCAAGTTTGCTTCTAATAATATATCTTACAAAAATAATTGGACAAATGGGCACCTATAAATGAGCAAGGACATTCATCATATAATTTTCTTCTAATATTGAGAAAATAAAGTCATTTAATGTTGGTTTGGTTGGCTTTGCCACTAGTTATGTAAAGTTAAGATATGTTATATACAGAGAAGGCAATGGCAGCCCACTGCAGTACTCTTGCCTGGAAAAATCCCATGGACGGAGGAGCCTGGTAGGCTGCAGTCCATGGGGTCGCGAAGAGTCGGACACGTCGGAGCAACTTCACTTTCACTTTTCACTTTCATGCTTTGGGAGAAGGAGATGGCAACCTACTCCAGTATTCTTGCCTGGAGAATCCCAGGGACGGGGGAGCCTGGTGGGCTGCCGTCTATGAGGTCGCACAGAGTCGGACACGACTGAAGCAACTTAGCAGCAGCAGCATACCAAGAAATACTGCCAATTTGCTGATTACTTATTATTTGCTACTTGTCTTATTTGCATTATTTCATTTCCCCCTTACCACAACACTAGGGACTAATTATTTCCCCATGTTGTACATGAGAATATTGGTCATCAGACTAAATAACTTATCCAAAAACTGAAAACTAGGTCCATCAAATGCCCAAGACTCCAGTCTCTCAACAATATGCCATAATTGTAGTATTTGGTAACTTGGAAAGAAATGAAAAACAGAATGCCAAATAATACCTAAGTATGATTCCATTTTTCATGTAGTTTTAGGTGGTAGTGTTGCAGGGAATTTTACGACCTACTTTTGCACATATGTTTTCAATAGGTATATTTGTTCATGTAATATTTTAAAGTTATATTTTCAAATGAATTGACTTCAACTTAATTGCTAAGTCACTAGAGTCATATTCAGGAACTCAACTAAAATCAAAGATATTCTACACAAGAGAGAAGTGCTTGTGTGTGTACTTGCATTTGTGTCTACTTCAAGCCCTGGGAATGGAAAAGAATGGAAACTTGTTAACTGACTTTACTATTTATTCTCTGTCTCTTTAATGCTAAGTTGTGTCTGACTCTTGCAACCTCATGGACTGTAGCCTACCAGGTTCTTCCATCCACGGAATTTTTCAGGCAAGAGTACTGGAGCAGGTTGCCATTTCCTTCTCCAGGGGATCTTCCTTACCCAAGAATCGAACCCAGGTCTCCTGCATTGCAGGCAGATTATTTACCAACTGAGATATGAGGGATAGTACCTAATATGTTCCACTAAGTTTATTTCCATAGTTAAAACAATTCACTTCTTACATAGAACATGACTCATAAAGTTCCATCCAAAGTGAATACAGTTAATTGCAGCATGATTTTACATAGCGAACTCTGTAACTCAATATCAAAATTTTCCTTTTGTGTATTACCATAACCAAAAATGAAAGATTTCATAATAATGATAATAGTGAAATCACTGTCTCTTTTGTTATCATTTCATACCAAAGAGATAAACATAATATTTAATTCATAAATTTAATTCAGTTCATATTTACAAAGTGTATGGTCTATGCCAGTTAAGGGGGAAATAAAGACATGGTCCTTGCTTCTGTGAAGAACACTGTCTGGTTATGGAAAGGAGCTATGCCATGCAAATTGAATCATGTAGTAAAAAATATATTTTTTGGAAACCTGAAAAGTGGTCAAACAAATGACATTCATTCTTTTATGCAGTTCCACTTACTGGGTGCCAGAAAGTGTCCTACATACGGCAGATACAACAACAAATAAACATAGTTTCTTGGTCCCAAGTGGCTCACAGTTCTGGCAGGGTACTCACAAAATCATTAACAAAATCAAATAATTTTTATGAAAAGTGTAGTGGAGCCCTTAACTAATTGAAATTATAGGAGAAGAGCTCAAAAACTGTTTCATCTATGGCAAGCAGAATGGATGGAGTGAGGAAACCATCCTCTTCAAAATGTTTGAATGAGCCAGTACATCTAATATTATGACTTGACATATTTCTGCACAATTTTTATGCATTATTACTTAGATCTGGTCGACATTCCTCCTTTTCACAGGCCAAGGCTGCCAACTAAGCATATATAACATCACAGTTCTGTATTCCGAAATGTTTCTTCTGTCTTGAAATTATGTATCGTGTTTCCTTGGTGTCAGAAAGTGAAACACAAAAGATCCATGTCAGTGGTAAGTCAGAAAGCAACCATGAAAATGTGTTTGCCTTAGTGGATGAAACATCCAGACTTTTAAACCAGAGCTTGCAGACTCTCCAAGAAACTCTTTGAGAAAAACTTTAAGCCTTGATAATGCCATTCTGGGGCCTGAAAAATCAATCTTATTGAAGACTGAATCATCACAATTAAATAAAAGATTATCTAAATAAAGCAAAACTCAACATGGTCCCCATTACTGACTATTCTGGCCTTGCAGCCTCGTGTATCATTTCTAAAGAATGAAATAGTCCTAACAATAGATGAGAAATAGATAAAAAGGATCATTTATGTCAGCAACACCTATGCCTGACTATTGCAAGAGCAACAACCTCATTCCCTCTAGTCTTGCTCTACCTCCTCCATTCTCATCTGATGATGAACTTTCTTGCTTTCAAATCTGTTTATTCAGACTGGTAAAATTTCAGACAACTTAATCCATTTTTTCTGGCTAAAACATCAAAATTCATTATTATGGCACACAAATTCTTTATGTCAACCTCTCTAGTCATAACTCTCACCATCTCTTTCCTTGAACATAGGCTCCGCCTCATTCTGTCCTCTTCGGACAATTTATCTATCTTTCAAATTACAAGCAGGTCTAGAGGTAATGTGGGTTTGTTTCCAGATCGCTGCAATAAAGTTAAGGTTGCAACAAAAAGCAAGTCACACAATTTTGTGATTTTGAAAGTGCATATAAAAGCTATGTTTTTGTAAAGCAATTTTCCCCAATTAAAAATAAATTTTAAAAATTTATGTTTACATGATACTGTAGTCTATTGTGTGTCATAACTTAAGTCTAAAAATCAATGTACATACTTTATTTTTAAAAATGCTTTGTTGCTAAAATGCTAACAATCATCTGACAGTGCAGGGTTGCTATGAATACTCAACCTGTAAAAAATGCAGTATCTTTGAAGTACAATAAATGAAGTGCAATAAAACAAGGTCTGCCTGTACTCTAGTTTGATAGTTAGCTGATGCAGCTCCCAAAATAAAGGTAATCTTTTACTCCTTTATAACTCTACCGTCTGCCTACATTTATTGATAAATGTTTGACTCTATATGTTGAACTAATAGCTCCATAAAAGGATGGTTTTTTTCCTTAAATGTCTAAAAATTGTTCCTAGCTTTATACCTACAACATAGTTGGTACTCAGTAGATTTTTTTTATTGAATGAATTAATGAAAACCCTGAGCAGGTATTGATTGAATCTAAAGATTTGATATAAAAGATGTCCAAGCAGGGAAAGAAGAAAAAGAACTCTGGACCTGTCCTGTGTAAGCAAATTTCTCACAGAAAATATATAAAGGTCATACCAGAATACCCTAAGGCAAAATGTGGATCTTTGAGAAAAATTTAAAAATGTAGTATGATAACCAGAGAAGAAAAATCATAATAGGCCTATTTTTTATTTTTGTATGTGAATCTTCACATGTGGAAAGAACAGATTAAAATTAAAGGGATAATGTTTTGGGAGAATAGTAAAAATGATTGCTTCTTATTACTAAGATAGTAGCAAGAATGATCATCTGGCAACTGGAACACAGCTCCAGGCTTATTACTTCACACAATGCAAGTATTTCCAATGCAATTATAGGTAGAACTCCTGTAATTGATGCTCTTTCCAGTAAGACCCTATATGTATAACATAGAAATCCAAATCACTTCATAAATACTTCAGTGTAATGGGGACTGGCTGTGGCTTCCCTGGTGGGTCAGACAGTAAAGAATCCACCTGCAATGCAGGAGACTCGGGTTTGACCTCTGGGTTGGTAAGATCCCCTGGAGGAGGGCATGGCAACCCACTCCAATATTCTTTCCAGGAAAATCCCCATGCACAGAGGAGCCTGACTGTCTACAGTCCACGGGGTTGCAAAGAGTTGGACATGACTGAGCAACTAAGCACAAGCACATTGCATGCAGGAGGTAATTCCTTGTGAATAGAAAGAAAACAGGTATTTGGAACTCAAATCTTGGTGAATAGAGCCCTGGTGGCATGTGCTATATAAGTTTCAACAAAATAAGCTCCCTGCTTCTGTGGCCCCTGATTCTAAAACTGAAAGGAATGGTCGAGTTTAAAAGTTGAGACCTTAAAATTTTTATTGTGCACTTTTTTTTTACTGTTGTTGGTACTATTTGTGCATCCACAATTGACTGTAATTAAACTGGAGTATCTAATGGAGAGGGCTTCCCAGGTGGCTTAGTGGTAAAGAATCCACCCTGCCAATGGAGGGGACACAGGAAACATGGGCTTGATCTCTGGGTTGAGAAGATCCCCTGGAAAAGGAAATGACAACTTGCTTTAGTATTCTTGCCTGGGAAATCCCATGGGACCGAGGAGCCTGGTAGGCTACAGTCCATGGGTCCACAAAAGTCAGACATGACTGAGCGACTAAACAACAAAACAATTTAATGGAAAGTGTGTGTTAGTCGCTCAGTCATGTCTGACTCCTTGCAGTCCCATGGACTGTAGCCCACCAGGCTCCTCTATCTGTGAAATTCTCCAGGCAAGAATACTGGAGTGGGTTGCTATTCCTTTCTCCAGGGGGTTTTCCCAACCCAGGGATCAAACCTGAGTCTCGCATTGCAGGCAGATTCTTTACCATCTGAGCCACCAGAGAAGCAGAATTTAATGGAGGACATAGGCTGAAAAACCTTGCCCTCATCTAGTGGACAGAGCTAAGCAGATAAATGAGTAAAATACATAATGTATTTCACCAAACACATCACTTTGGTGACATAGGAGCGAAATAAAGTGGGGAGGAGCCGAGGTGAGGGCAGGGGGAGGGTTTCCTCCAGTATTCCACAGCCATACATACATTACAGTCCTAAGAAGCCTGGGTAATTATTGTAAGTCAAGAAAATGGACATAATATCATTGGTCTTGAGATCTCAAGGTAAATAAGAGATATGAGGCTATGAATGCTGAGGAGGAATGGAGAGGTGAGGAGGTTTAAGACTCCAAGGTCTTAATCAGATTTAGGGCATCTTCTGCACTTCTGCTATGGAGCCAGGAAGACCCTTGGGAGGAATGTTCTTATTCAAATCCCACTGAGATCAGGGCCTCTCCTTGATCAAGTTCAAAAAGTCTAGAATATAAAGTATGGGAAGAAAAGATACTGCTAAAACTTTGCAAATGCTCATGATATTATTCAATTCCAAATTTTCAAACTTCAAAACAAAGGTCTTTCAATTCAAAAATGATCTTTAATGGAGACAAAAGCTGAGTCACAGAAATAAGAAATCAACTTGGGGGAGCAGAGCCTGGGGGCAGGCTATATTTCTTTTTCTGTTAGAGAAGTCTATTACTAAAGTTGTATCAACAAACCCATATGTATGCTTTTGATCTAGTCTCTGTACACTCTAAGCCCATAATTTTGGAAATAAGCCTCAGGAATTAGGTAGGAAAAAGAAGAAATTATATTCTCTATCAAAGCTCACCTAGAGTCGACAGTTTAGGAAATGAAATGAGACATGTAGCCAAATAACTAAAAAGCCAGCTGTTGCCAGCGTCAGAATACCTTTTTGAACAGCTATAGCTCTTTGGGGCTCTTGAGAAGCTTCAAGACAGTCAAATACCAGTGTGGTTTTCTTTAACTTGGGAGATTTTATTATTCTCATGAAGCTGTATGTGAAATGAAGCTGTCATTCATGAAGCTGTCACAAGGAAGATAAAGCAGGCAACAACTCATGACTGCTCAACGATGTAGATTTTTGACCAAGATTTATGAAGTTCCAAGAAATCATTTTTCCTACATTTGACAATCCTTTCCCACTTTCAGCTTCCATATCACACACCACTGTAATCCCTCCCATCGTCAGGAGAGATTGGGTGAAATTATGTACCACTGCAACATCAAAAGCCCTTGAGGAATGTTTGTTGTTGGTTCATGGCACCTGACCTCTGGCTGTCCTCTATGAATCAGCACTGCAGCTTTCTGCACCTTTCTAGACGTCTTGACACTCACATCTCTCTTGCATATACAGAATGAAATCAGAGATATCATACATATAAATTCAGAAAACGTGAAAACGATTGTAAGCAAAAGGAAGGTAGGTTATCAGGAAAAGGCTTGTTTTATTCTATAAGGAAGTACAGGCTAGACGGCTATGGTATTGCCTTATCCAAGAGCAAATGATTTCACAGCTATGCTTAGTGAAGCATTCAGACTTCTCTTCCTGTTAAGATTGAAATGAAACTAACATTAGTCAGTTTTGTCTCCTGTGAAATGAAAGACTCACGTCTCCTTTCCAGGGAGGATATGGCAGTAACAACCCCTTTGAGGAGCTTTAGACTTTTATCTCATAGAAGCCAATGGCACCCCACTCTAGTACTCTTGCCTGGAAATCCCATGGGCGGAGGAGCCTGGTGGGCTGCAGTCCACAGGGCTGCGAAGAGTTGGACACAACTGAGCGACTTCACTTTCACTTTTCATTTTCATGCATTGGAGAAGGAAATGGCAACCCACTCCAGTGTTCTTGCCTGGAGAGTCCCAGGGAGAGCAGAGCCTGGTTAGCTGCTGTCTATGGGGTCGCACAGAGTCGGACACGACTGAAGTGACTTAGCAGCAGCAGCAGCAGGTTTTTATCTGGAAAAAACAGGAGGGCCAGAGTGGGAAGTAGGGGCAAGATTTGGGGTGCAGGGGTCACCAAGGACATGCCAGAAAGGAGTGTTCTGAACAGAGGTATAGTGTTGGAAATGTATAGATCGTGTCAGGAGACAGTGATTTGATCACTATGTCTAGAGTGAAAGTTTCAAACAGGGTAACAGTTAAAAAGAAAACTGGAAAAGTAAATGAGGGATAGATTGTATGAGTCTTTGAATGCCAGAGGTAGTAAACTAGATTACGATTTTTCAGTTATAAGTGATCAGTGACAGACCTTATTCTTGTGCCTTATTTATCATTACACAATGAATAGCACATTTTTTCCTAAGCAAAAGCTACCTCTAAAAATCACTTTGGATAGTAGAAAGCACTGATGTTAGAAAGTCCTAGGCCTTTTCTAATGTGTTTAAATACTTTCAGGTATAAGCATATATTGTCTATATTAGCCAACTATGCTATATCTTTCTATGTGTCATTACTACTGGAGATTTCAGAATATTTTCCATCATTTGAATGTCCTCCTACTTCAAGCCTATAAGAATGTCCATCAAAACTACACCTATAGATGTATTAGAGTGAGACAACGAAAACTAACTTCTTATTTCAAAAGAGTAACAAGGGCCATTCCACCATTAATTCTTCCCTGAAAACTGAAATAATTTAACTCTCAGCAGTACCATTAATTGACAAGCACACAGTGACAGAAGCAATTATCTGCTCTTTCAGTTGATTTGTTTGATCCCCCCAAATGTCATTGGAAACTGCTGTTGCAACATCATCCTCCCATCAAACTGCTGATGGAATTTTCTGTCAAGATATCTGAAGATGATAATCTGAAGAATGAAACATGAATCTGGCAAATTTTAAATGGAAAGTTTCTCTTGTGATACCTCATGGTATCAGAATGGCTTTAAATGATCCAAGTATGTATTCATACTTCATAAACTTTAAGTCAGAAAAGAGGAACTCTGGTTTGTTTGTGTGTATTAGAGAGGACTGTAAATGTTTTATATGAAAAACTATTCTAGGCTAGGATTTGAACTTCTAGGTTTTGCACAGTGGCAAACTCCAAGGACATCTTCCCTATAAAAAGAATTGGAGATAATAATTGATAGTGGACCTGTATATGTCACAAGACTTAAAATAATATGTTATCATTATTTTGTAACTATTAAGTTTTACATATAACGTTATTATTATGAATTGCCATATCCACAAATCTATCCCAAATTGCAATATATAATGATTAATTATGGAACTTGCTTTATTTTTGATGAACAATGTTTGATTGCTTGTCCTTTTTCATGAATGTTCATTAGAGAGGGGTCTAAGTCTGTTTTTTAAACTATGTATCCTAAGTATCAAAAACATTTGCCTTTTATATAAGTGCTCAAATAATAAATATTTTGAACAAATAAAACATTATAATTTACCATCTTGTGATGATATTCCTATACACTACTGATTTCTTAAACACAAGATATATTATATACTTAGGGTTCCTCCCCCTTTAAAAATCCCCATTAATGCTTTTATATACATTTATCCTACTGTTGGTATTTACTGACTTATCTAGCACATACCACATTGTGTCCTTCCTCAACCCTGTAAAAATTTTAAACAACTTTCAAATCACAATATAGGATAATTAACTATAGTCACCATGCTCTACATTATATCCATGGCTTATTAATTTGATCCCCTTCACCATTTTGCTTATACTTCTACTCCCGCATTGGCAATCACCAGCTCGTGCTCTGTTTCTATAATCTCAGATTTTTAGATTCCATATATAGGTAAGATCCATAGGTATTTGTCTTTGTTTGGTTTATTGCATTCAGAATAATTCCTTCAAGGTCCATCCACATTGTCAAATTGGGCAGGATTTCTTAGTTTTTTATGACTAACATCCATTTTTAAGTTTATATACCCATATCTTCTTTATCCTGTTCATCCCACTGATAGTCACTTAGGTTGAGCCCATGTCTTACCTGTTGTAAACAATGCTGCAATGAACATGGAGTGCATATAATCTTTTCACTTTAGTATTTTCATTTCCTTGGATAAATGCCAAAAGTAGAATTGCTGATTATATGGCAGTTCTATTTTTAATTTTTAATCTTTTTTTCCTTAGGCGCTGCATCAATTTACATTACAGAATGCACTCAAGTGTTCCCTTTTTTCCATATCTTGCCAACACTTGTTATTTTCTTATCTTTTTGATAATAGCCATTCTGACAGGTATGAGATATATACATTGTCATTTTTGACTTATAAATCATGCTTCTTTTGGCTTAAAATTTCAGTTGGGCTTCCCTTGTGGCTCAGCTGGTAAAATAACTATCTGCCTGCAATGCGGGAGACTGTTCTATCCTGGGTTGGGAAGATCCCCTGGGAGATGGGGAAGGCTACCACTCCAGTATTCTGGCCTGGAGAATTCCATAGACTGTAAATCATGGGGTTGCAAAGAGTTGGACACAATTGGAGTGACTTTCACTCACTCGATTTATTTTTTTATTATGAGATATTCATACAAAGAAAGTTGAAAATACAAAAGACATATAGGGTTACAATAATAATAAAGAAAATGCTGGCATAAGCCATCAGTCTCTCAAAAATCAATGATATTCTCTTATGAAGTTTATAATTATTAGTATTGAAACCCCACTGTGTGCCCTCTACAATCACCACCTCTGCCCTCACCCCTCTGTTAGGTTAACCATTTTGGCACTTCTCCTCAGCTTGCTTATTATATTTTGACTGTAGATAATATATATATATATCATACATATTATATTACACACAACACACACCACATTCATGTTCTAAAGCACTTTAAAACTATATATAATATTATACTATACTACATACATTCTTGTTATGCTTTTATCTACTCATTCTCTTGTGAATATATACATTCATATAGATATATGTATTTACTATCTATATAGCATATTGTCTATCGATCTACAAATGGATGGATGGAATCTATATATGCCTGTACCTCAGCGTTTTCATTTTTACTTTTTTAAATAATATATTTTATTGAAGTATAGTTGACTTCAATGTTTCAAGTGCATGGCAAGGGTGATCCAGTTTATACATATACACATATATTATTTTTCAGATTATTTCCATTATGGTTATTACAAGATATTGATGATAGTTCCCTGTACGAAAACCTTTGCTGCTTGTTGCATATCTTTTTTAAAATTAGAAATCTAGCATTCTATTTATGCTAAGTAAATCAAGTGGAATCCAAAATGTCATAAATTTTTTAGTTCAGCAAAAATTCATAAGTTTTCTAAAATATATATATTTATGCACACTATTTATATATATGTATATAAAGAGCTTTTTTACTACACTTGATAAAGGCTTGAAAAAAATACCAGAAAAAAAGAAGAGATGGAGAAATTGTAAAACATAAACTAAATGAAATGGACCACTGAATATGAAATAGAGAAAGAGAAACCAAACTAGTTAAAGTAAAAGATCAATTATATAGTCCAGTTGTTTTTAAACATGGCCTGCTTATTACAAACATATCTGGAGCTTTTGGAGGAAAAAGTATTTGTATTTTTCAAAATATTCCAACATAATTCTGATATGCCTCTGGATTTTAAAAATGATTAAGGTATAAAAAACAGAGAAATGTTGTGATATGCAATATGAATTCAGATAGTCAATTCTTTACACAAAATGAAGTTCCAGAGAGAATATGAAGGGAAAGAGGGAGAGCAAAGAACACCTCACAAAGTTAATAAAAATTCAAGCTCTTCAGAATGAAATGGCCCAACCAGGGTCAAGTAGAATGAAATAAAGACCCACATTTTAGTGAAACCTCTGAATTCGGAAGATTGAGAAAGTTCTGAAAGCTTAAAAAAAACAAAGTAACACTAACGTTTATAAGGGACTAGAAATCAGATTGGTATCAGATACATTATTTGTTAGCATTTGGTCCTAGAGGAAAGTGCAGATAATACCTACAAAAGTCTGAGCAAAATGACATTAAACCAAATATGTATCAGTCAAAGTACCATACAAAGCAAGTTTAAATAAAAATATATTTGCACAAACAAGAATTTAAAAGATCTACTAGCTACAGACTCTTTCTGAAATAATTAGTGCAGCAAAATAAAAAATATTTCCAAGAGGAAAATGTAGGATACAAAAAAACAACTACCACTCAACAATAAGGGAGAAACAAATCACTAATATGCATGACATATGCATTAATCTAAAATCATTATTCTAAATGAAAGAAGCTAGACCCAAAGGCTACATATTGTATGGTCCCCACTTATATGACCTTATAAAAGGGTACATACTATAGATACAGAAAAGAAATCAGTGGTTGCCAGTGGACTGCAGTAGGAGAAAAGGGTTAACGACACCAGGGGACAAGAGGAATATCTGGATAATGGAACTATTCTATATGTTGATTGTGGCACTGATTATACAACCATATTCTTTTGTCAAAATTCAAAGGACTGTACACCAAAGGGGGAAAAATAGAGAGCTATGTAAATTATGCCTCATAAATAAATAAATACATGCATATAAAAATGGATTATAGGCTTTCCTATTAAATGGTAGTTTTAGTGATATAGAATTCCTATTATTTTTCTGTTGACCAATCATGGAACAATGGTATTAAGTGAGTAGTTACATAATCACAATAATAAAAGATGCTTAACAGTTTTCAGAATCAATAGCCAGACAACAAAATAAAAGACATTTATAATTGCAAGCCATTATGGGAACATGATTAACCTAAAAATATAAAATAATTACATTACAATTTGGGGGAGTCAAGCAGAGTGATGCAAGTGGAAGTGCGTACATGCACCTGCTTTCATCTGCCAGCCATTCTATGTCTTTTGGTTGGTGCATTTAATCCATTACATTTAAGGTAATTATAGATATGGTATGATCCTATTACCATTGTCTTAATTGTCTTGGGTTTATCAGGAAGATCCCGTGGAGAAGGAAATGGTACCCACTCCAGCATTCTTGCCTAGAGAATCCCATGGATGGAGAAGCCTGGTAGGCTACAGTCCACAGGGTCGCAAAGAGTCAGGACAGACTAAGCGATTTCACTTCACTATCTTCTGTAGGTCTTTTCCTTCTCTTGTGTTTCCTGCTTTGAGAAGTTCCTTTAGCATTTGTTGTAAAGCTGGTTTAGTGATGCTGAATTCTCTTGACTTTTGTTTTTTCTGGAAAGCTTTTGATTTCTCCATCAAATCTGAATGAGAGTTTATTCTTGGTTGTAGGTTCTTTTCATTACTTTAAATATATTGTGCCATTCCCTTCTGTCTTGGTAGAGTTTCCTGTTGAGAAATCAGCTGGTAATCGGATGAGAGTTCCCTTGTATATATTTGTCATTCCCCCTTGTTGCTTTTAATATTTATCTTTGTTTTTTATTTTTTGTCAGTTTGATTTACTATGTGTCGTGTGTCTTGGTGTATTCCTCCCTTGGGTTTATACTGCCTGGGACTCTGTGCTTCCTGGACATGATTGACTATTCTCTTTCCCATGTTAGGGAAATTTTCAGCTATTATCTCTTCAAATATTTTCTTAGGTCTTTTCTCTCTTTTTCTCCTTCTGGGACCTCTATAATGAGAATGTTGGTGCATTTAATGTAGCCCCAGAGATCTCCTAGTCTGTATTAATTTTTTTTCATTCTTTCTTCTATATTAAGTTCTGTGGCAGTGATTTCCACCATTCTGTCATCCAAGTCATTTAATCTGCTCTGCCTCAGTTATTCTAGCTCAGTTGGTAAAGAATCCACCTACAATGCAGGAGACCCCAGTTTGATTCCTGGGTCAGGAAGATTCACTGGAGAAGGGATTGGCTACCCACTCCAGTATTCTTGGGCTTTCCCTTGTGGTTCACCTGGTAAATAATCCACCTGCAATGCAAGAGACCTGGGTTTTATCCCTGGGTTGGGAAGATACCCTGGGGAAGGGGAAGGACTACCCACTCTAGTATTCTGGACTAGATAATTTCCATGGACTATATAGTCCATGGGTTCACAAAGAGTCAGATGTGGCTGAGCAACTTTCAGTGTATTATTCATCTCTGTTTTTTTAGTTTTTCTAGGTCTTTGGTTAGAGAAGGCTATGGCATCCCATTCCAGTAGTCTTGCCTGGAAAATCCCATAGACAGAGGAGCCTGGTGGGCTTGCCATCTATGGGTTGCACAGAGTCGGACACAACTGAAGTGACTTAGCAGCAGCAGCAGCAGCAGCAGGTCTTTGGTAAACATTTCTTGCATCTTCTCCATTGTTTCCCAGAGATCCTGGATCATCTTCACTATCATTAATCTGATTTCTTTTTCTGGAAGGTTGTGTATCTGCACTTTTTTTAGTTGTTTTTCTGGGGTTTTATCTTATCCCTTCATCTGGGACATAACTTTCTGTTTTTTCATCCTGATTTACCTTTCTGTGATGTGGTTTTTTGTTCTAGCTGCTGTGGGAATTGTAGTTTTCTTGCTTATTTTCTTTGCCCTCTGATAGAGGAGGCTAAGAGGCTTGTGTAATTTTCCTGATGGGAGGGACTGGCACTGAGAAAAACCAGTCTTGCTCTGGTGGGCAGGGCTTTGCTCAGTAAAGCTTTAATCCATTATCTGCTGATGGGTGGGGTTTCACTCCCTCCCTGTTAGTTGTTTGCCCTGAGGCAACCCAGCCCTGGGGCCTAGGGACCCTATGTTAGGATTAATGGCAACCTCCAAGAGGGTTTATTGCCAAGGGAAACATTTCAAATCACTGCTGCCAGTGCTCCCATCCCTGTCTTGAGCCTATGCTGACCCATGCCTCCACAGGAGGCCCTCCAACACCAGCAAGTAGTTTTGGTTCAGTTTCCTGTGGGGGTCAACTGCTCCTTTCCTTTGGGTCTTGGTGCACACAAGATTTTGTTTATGCCCTCCAAAACTAGAGTCTCTGTTACCCCCATTCTGGGGAAGTCCTACACTCAAATCCCACTGGCCTTCAGGATCTGATTTCCTGGGGATTCCCAGTCACTTGTCAAATCCCCAGGCTGGGAAGCCTGACATGGGGTTTCAGAATCTTCACAATGGTGGGAACATTCTTTTGTATTATGTTCCCCAGTTTGTAGGTCACCCACCTGGAAGGTATGGATTTGATTTTATCTGGATTGTGCCCCTCCTACCATCTCACTGCAGCTTCTTCTTTGTCTTTGGACATGGAACATCTTTTTTTTTTTTTTTTGGTGGGTTCCAGATCCAACCGTCTATTCTAAAGGAAATCAGTCCTGAATATTCATTGGAAAGACTAATGCTGAAGTTGAAGCTCCAATACTTGGGCTGCTCATGCGAAGAACTGGACTGATTAGAAAAGACCCTGATTCTGGGAAAGATTGTAGGCAGGAGGAAAAGAGAACAACAGAGAATGAGATGGTTGGATGGCAAAATTGGACTAGATGGACATGACTTTGAGCAAGCTCCAGGAGTTGATGATGGACAGGGAAGCCTGGCATGCTGCAGTCCATGGGATCCCAAAGAGTCCTACATGACTGAGTGACTGAACTGAACTGAGCATCCCTCCTGTCAATGGTTGTTCAACATTTAGTTGTGTTTTTGTGCTCTCACAGAGGAGATTGAATGCACATCTTTTTACTTGCCTTATTTTTTACTTTTATACAGAAATTCAGTGATAGATAGTTATTTCATTTTTTAAAATTGCCACCGCAAATGATGCTACTATAAGTATACTTATTCTCCATGTGCAATAGTTATTTCTAATGCAGTATTTCTTAATGGGGTGATTTTTCCTTAACGGTGCATTTCACTATATTTGAGACCATTTTGGTTAACATGATGGAGGTGGGTTACTACTATGCTTGCTGGTATCTATTAAGCAGATATCCAGTGTATTCTATAATGCAAAGAGAACCCACACAACATAGGCTTTTTCTGCTCAAAAACATCAGCAATGCACAGGTTGAGAAACTCTGCTCTAGGTTAAATACCAGTGAGTGGAAATTTGGGTTTTAAGGTATATGTATATTAAACTTTACAATATAATGCCAAATTGTATCCTAAATCAATTATCCCAATATGCACAATTTATAAGCGTCATTCTTCTGAGACAATTTTGCTTATAATTATTACAAAATTTTATTTATATGGCAGTTGTAAAGTGGTATATCATTGTGATTTAAATTTACATTTCCTAATTACAGATGACATTGTTATTAATTTTACATGCTTATTGGAACATTTGGATTTTTGCTTGTGCAATTCCTATTCCCTTTTTTAACCATTTCCCACTACATATATGTATTATTTTTCTTATTAATATATAATGAACTCATGTATTATGTGTACTTATGTTCTAATGTCAATAAATTGTAATTTTATAATCTCTTTCATGGTTTGTCCTTGGGTGCCCTGCTTAAGAATCCTTGATATTGTACTTAGTATTAAAAGTATTCTTCTATATTTTATTCTAGAACTATTAAAATTCTGCTTTTAATATGTAGCTTTTTAGTATGTCTGGAATTGATTTTTGAGTGTGGTGTTAAGAGAGATTCAATTTCAGCTATTTTTTGTAAGTGGTAGCCAATAGTCTGAGGATTATTTACTGAATAGTCAATGTTTTTCCATTGATGAACAATGCTAGTTCTATCATAAATCATATGCCTTTGTAAACGTGACCTGATTTCTGGGCTCTTTATTTAGTTATCTTAGTCTGCTATCCATGTACCAAATTGCAATTGCAAATGTCTTCATTACTCTACTGTATAATAATTCTTGATGTCAGATTGGGCAACCCTTCTCCCTTGTTTTTTTTTTTTTTATGATCATCTCTGTTATTATGCTAATTTGTTCATCTATATGTACCTGAATCCAGCTTGTCTAACTCTTTGAAAACTTTGTTGGGATTTTGGTCAGCTTGAGAACTGAAGTCCTGAAAAAAGTAATCTCCAGTAGAGATACCTATCAATATATCAGCAGATAGACTATATATCTCTGTTTATCTAAGTCTTGTTTTGTATCTTTAATAAAAGTAATTTTTCAACATATTTTAACAAATCTTTATTAAATTTATTTTACTTTTTTGTTTTACTTTATTTACTTTTTATTTACATTTATTTTGTTGTTTATTTTTATATGCCTTAAGAATAACATTTAGCTCATTTGGAATTTAAGGTTCATCTTTTCTAATTTAAAGATAAAGATTTCTTTTTTCCTTGTATATTTTATCAAATTTTATTTGAAAATTGTTAGTTAGTATCTAATATAACTCTGCTGGAGAATCCCATGGAGGGAGAAAGCCTAGTAGGCTACAGTCCATGGGGTCCCAAAGAGTTGGACACGACTGAGTGACTTCACTTTAATTACACAAACTTCAAAAATTGTTTCATTAATTTCAAAATACATTGTATTTTCAGATATATTTTGTCATTAATTTATAGTGGTTGAGTTTTAGGAAATTTTATCTATATAATACTGATTTTTAAAAAAAAATTATTAGATTTAGTTTATGGATTAGCATACAGCCTATTTTGGTAAAAACTGTATGTGTTTTCGAGAAAAATGAGTTTTCTTTCATTGCTAGGTGCAGAGTTCTATACACATTCAGAACTTCCTGTTTGCAAATTGTGCTGTTCACAAAATTCTAAGTATTCTAGCTAGGTTGTTCTTTTGTTTGCTTTCTGCCTTAACATTTGAAATATTGAGGGAAATGCAGTAGAACTCCCCAAATCATGATGTGTTTTTCCAATTCTCCTTGGAATTCTGTCAGTTTCTTCTGTATTTGGAATCTACATTTAACTTGCATTTACTTGCCTCTGATTTATGTCTTTTATATCTATGTAGTTAACACTTTTTGAGACCTTATCATATTCAGGACTCTATTCTAAAATATGTGTACAGATTTAGTCTTCAAGACAGCCCCATGAAGCAAGTACTACTTGCACTGCAATTTTACTGATGAAGAAATAATCAGAACAAGCAACTTGTCCACAGTCACAGAGCTGGTATGGGCCTGAACAGTATGACATAAATAGTCCATGTTCATAATAGATTACATTTTCTCTGCTTATATTGATGCTTTATGCTTAATATTTGCCCTAAATTTCTATCTACAGTAATATAATTACCTCAATTGTTTCTTAGTATATCCCTGATATACTTTTTTACTATCAATTTATCTGTTCATTATGTTTTCAGTATCTCTATTATAAACAACACACTGTTATGTTTGTTCCACTACCCAATTTAAAGTATTTCTGCCTTACAGTGAGTAAATATGAAGGGTTTCTCTGTGTAGGTGTGTGTGTCAGTGTGAGTTTGTATGTGTTGTGTGTGTGTGTGTGTGTGTGTGTGTGTGTGAGTACAGGGAATATAGATTATATAGAGATGAGGTAACTAAGAACTATTTTAATTTCTTGTAAGTGGTGGCAAAGTAGGTGATGATATGGCATTTTTCAATATAGATTTATATAATTTATTTATTAAAAAATTCTTATCATGAGCTTACTATGTTCCAAGTGCTAACTTACAGGCCAGTGCCATGTAGATGAATTATGTGGTCTTGGAGCCCAAAGAATTACTGTGTAAGGGAGAAATAGCTAAAGTGTTGACCTCCAATGCCACAAAGAGCTATAATAAAGTGATACTTGATTTAATATATTTAATCCTCACAAAACCATAAGGAGAAGGTGTAATTATTACTCCTGTTTTCCAGATGGGGAAACTGAGGGTCAAGAAAGCTGAGTAAATCTATCAGCTCATAAATGCAGTAAATCATAAAACCAGGTTGTGAATATCAGTCTTTTTAAAAGCAAAGTTTCAATTTTTATTTTTTAAATTATTATGCCTCAGTGTCATCTACTTTTGAGAAAAGTCAAGCCATAAAATTTCCTGTGGTCACATAGTACTAGCACTGAAAGTATGGCTTTAAGCCCCTGTATTTGTATCTTGGCTCTAGGTGCTTTGCCACAGTGATGAATAAAATGGATGTTTTTGTAGCTATAAGACCTTTCCTGTCTCATCTATTGGAGCATAAGACCTGGAGTGGTTATGAAAACTGGGAGTGTCATATTTCATACTTTTCCTTACACATCACCCAAACTTCCTTCAAATGACCTATTCTTGATCCATATACAAAACCAAAAGAAGAACCTAAGTAGATTATAACAATTATGTCTGAGTGCAAATCAAGCAAAGATTTATTATTCACTTTAGGGTTTCTGGTGCTTCTAGGATGAAATCCTAATTTCCTATTTGATTCTAAGGCTCATCATTTATGTGGTCCTTGACAGTCTCTCTGGTCTCAATTACCATCAGGCTCCTAGTTGTACTTCATTCTCTAACATAACATTCCCAAAATCTACATGATTATATAGACATATATTTTCACATGTGCGAGATTTTGTACACTCCAGCACCTGCCTGTGTTATCTCCCTTGGCTTTTCCTGTGAAATTTCCTTTCTCAAGCTCAGCCTAAACAACATGGTGTCCTCAGAGAAATGCAGTGTACCTGTCTCTATGGTCCCACAGCCCATGGTCCATTTCTTGAGGCATATTTTATTGCAAAGAAGACAAGCTATGAAATTTGCAAAGCCAAGTGAAAAATGACACTATGAAGTCCCTTTTTTAAAAAATTATTAAGGATTTGAAGACAGCAGCAGCAGAGCATTCAATTAAATGCAAGATCCTTCAAAGCCTGAGCTCCAGGCCCATGAGATTGACACTGATTGTAAATTGGTTTGTTTCTTCCTTTTTCTCTTAGATGTGTGGGGCTTAAGACTTTATTAATCCCTTGCATTTCACCCCAAACATGTAGCAGTTCTCAATAAATATGTTGCTAAAACTCTGGAATAGGTTAATTTGGCTCTTTCAAGTGGGTGAGCATTTATACTATCATGTTTTTAGCACATTTTCCTTGTGCTAGCATTTTTTATTAGATATACAAATTGGCATAATTTCAGCACTTGGATAGGCTGCAGACAAAAAAATATAGTTTGCTCCTTTTGTTAAACAAAATATGGTGCTGTCAGAGCCATTGTAGCCTCCAAGATAAAATGCAAGCTTTTTGTTTATTTTGACTTATTTTTTTCTTTCATCAATCTGTGTCTAGGAATCTCATAGAGAGCAACCCTTTGCTATGTCATGATACCCAAGAAACTTGAATTTAATACCTGTAATATGGAAAGCTAAAGTCATTGTTTATAAGGCCTGTGAAGTACAGCAATAGCTATATAAAAAACAATCCAACAAGGGAAAAATCATGAAGGATATTGTAGTGGCTTAAGGATTTTAGAAACATGAAAAATATAATGGTATTAGAACTAAGCTATAGCAACTGTTTTATTATGGTAAGGCTATCTAGAGAAAGTAGAGGAAAGCACACTATTAATTGGGAAAGGATATAGACATGTAACAGGAAGTGATGCTGTTTACATGCCAAGTGCATACTGTTGGCTCATTGATGAGCTATATAGATGCAGAAAACAATGAGATTCATGATGACTAGATAGCTGAGGTTTATTTCAATTCTGCCATGGTATGAAAAGTTACCTCAGAGGCATATATGGGAGAAGGATGCTCAAACATGGGATTTTTTTTCCATTATCAGAAACAAACTCTTCAGTTCTTTTAACAAAATATATCACCAAATGGGCACAATAAAAGCCAGAAACAGTAAAGATTTAACACAAGAAGAAAAGATTAAGAAGAGTTGGCAATAATACACAGATTAACTTAAAAAATGGTCTTTGTGACCAAGATAACCACTTTGGTATGGTCACTCACCTAGAGCCAGACATCCTGGAGAATGAAGTCAAGTGAGCCTTAGGGTGCATTGCTAGCCACGTGGCAGAAGCGTGGCCGAGAGGAGCTACCCCACGTCCGAGGTCAGAGGCGGCAGCAGAGAGTGCCAGGCTGTGACAGCGCAGGAGTGGCCGAGAGGAGCTACCCCATATCCAAGGAGCGGTGGATGCACCGGTGCAGGCGGGTCGAGAGGAGCTACTCCACGTTCAAGGTCAGAAGGGGCGGCCCTGAGGAGATACCCCTCATCCAAGGTAAGGAGCAGTGGCTGAGCTTTGCTGGAGCAGCCGTGAAGACATACCCCACGTCCAAGGTAAGAGAAACCCAAGTATGACAGTAGGTGCTGCAAGAAGACATCAGAGGGCAGACACACTGAAACCATATTCACAGAAAACTAGACAATCTAACAACATGGACACAGTTCAGTTCAGTTCACTTCAGTCGCTCAGTCGTGTCTGACTGTTTGCAACCCCATAAATCGCAGCACGCCAGGCCTCCCTGTCCATCACCAGCTCCCAGAGTTCACTCAGACTCACGCCCATTGAGTCGGTGATGCCATCCAGCCATCTCATCCTCTGCCGTCCCTTTCTCCTCCGGCCCCCAATCCCTCCCAGCATCAGAGTCTTTTCCAATGAGTCAACTCTTTGCATGAGGTGGCCAAAGTACTGGAGTTTCAGCTTTAACATCATTCCTTCCAAAGAAATGCCAGGGCTGATCTCCTTCAGAATGGACTGGTTGGATCTCCTTGCAGTCCAAGGGACTCTCAAGAGTCTTCTCCAACACCACAGTTCAAAAGCATCAATTCTTCGGTGCTCAGTCTTCCTCACAGTCCAACTCTCACATCCACACATGACCACAGGAAAAACCATAGTCTTGACTAGATGGACCTTTGTTGGCAAAGTGATGTCTCTGCTTTTGAATATGCTATCTAGGTTGGTCATAACTTTCCTTCCAAGGAGTAAGCATCTTTTAATTTCATGGCTGCAGTCACCATCTGCAGTGATTTTGGAGCCCAAAAAATAAAGTCTGACACTGTTTCCCCATCTATTTCCCATGAAGTGATGGGACCAGATGCCATGATCTTCGTTTTCTGGATGTTGAGCTTTAAGTCAACTTTTTCACTCTCCTCTTTCACTTTCATCAAGAGGCTTTTTAGTTCCTCTTCACTTTCTGCCATAAGGGTGGTGTCATCTGCATATCTGAGGTTATTGATATTTCTCCGGGCAATCTTGATTCCAGCTTGTGTTTCTTTCAGTCAAGCGTTTCTCATGATGTACTCTGCATATAAGTTAAATAAGCAGGGTGACAATATACAGCCTTGACGTACTCCTTTTCCTATTTGGAACCAGTCTGTTGTTCCATGTTCAGTTCTAACTGTTGCTTCCTGACCTGCATACAAATTTCTCAAGAGGCAGATCAGGTGGTCTGGTATTCCCATCTCTTTCAGAATTTTCCACAGTTTATTATGATCCATACAGTCAAAGGCTTTGGCATAGTCAATAAAGCAGAAATAGATGTTTTTCTGGAACTCTCTTGATTTTTCCATGATCCAGCGGATGTTGGCAATTTGGTCTCTGGTTGCTCTGCCTTTTCTAAAACAAGCTTGAACAGCAGGAAGTTCACAGTTCACATATTGCTGAAGCGTGGCTTGGAGAATTTTGAGCATTACTTTACTAGCGTGTGAGATGAGTGAAATTGTGTGGTAGTTTGAGCATTCTTTGGTATTGCATTTCTTTGGGATTAGAATGAAAACTGACCTTTTCCAGTCCTGTGGCCACTGCTGTTTTTCAAATTTGCTAGCATATTGAGTGCAGCAGTTTCACAGCATCATCTTTCAGGATTTGAAATAGCTCAACTGGAATTCCATCACCTCCACTAGCTTTGTTCGTAGTGATGCTATGTAAGGCCCACTTGACTTTACATCAGGATGTCTGGCTCTAGCTGAGTGATCACACCATTGTGATTATCTGGGTCATGAAGATCTTTTTTGTACAGTTCTTCTGTGTATTCTTGCCACCTCTTCTTAATATCTTCTGCTTCTGTTAGGTCCATACAATTTCTGTCCTTTATCAAGCCCATCTTTGCATGAAATGTTCCCCTGGTATTTCTAATTTTCTTGAAGAGATCTCTAGTCTTTCCCATTCTGTTGTTTTCCTCTATTTCTTTGCAATGATTGCTGAAGAAGGCTTTCTTATCTCTTCTTGCTATTCTTTGGAACTCTGCATTCAGATGCTTATATCTTTCCTTTTCTCATTTGCTTTTCACTTCTCTACTTTTCACAGCTATTTGTAAGGCCTCCCCAGACAGCCATTTTGCTTTTTTGCATTTCTTTTCCATGGGGATGGTCTTGATCCCTGTCTCCTGTACAATGTCACGAACCTCCATCCATAGTTCATCAGGCACTCTATCTATCAGATCTAGGCCCTTAAATCTATTTCTCACTTCAACTGTATAATCATAAGGGATTTCATTTAGGTCATACCTGAATGGTCTAGTGGTTTTCCCTACTTTCTTCAATTTAAGTCTGAATTTGGCAATAAGGAGTTCATGGTCTGAGCCACAGTCAGCTCCTGGTCTTGTTTTTGCTAACTGTATAGAGCTTCTCCATCTTTTGCTGCAAAGAATATAATCAATCTGATTTCGGTGTTGACCATCTGGTAATGTCCATGTATAGAGTCTTCTCTTGTGTTGTTGGAAGAGGGTGTTTGCTATGACCTGTGTGTTCTCTTGGCAAAACTCTATTCGTCTTTGCCCTGCTTCATTCCATATTCCAAGGCAAAATTTGCCTGTTACTCCAGGTGTTTCTTGACTTTCTACTTTTGCATTCCAGTCCCCTATAATGAAAAGGACATCTTTTTTGGGTGTTAGTTCTAAAAGGTCTTGTAGGTCTTCATAGAACTGTTCAACTTCAGCTTCTTCATTGTTACTTGTTGTGGCGTAGACTTGGATTACTGTGATATTGAGTGGTTTGCCTTGGAAACGAATAGAGATCATTCTGTTGTTTTTGAGATTGCATCCAAGTCCTGCATTTCAGACTCTTTTGTTGACCATGATGCTACTCCATTTCTTCTGAGGGATTCCTGTCCGCAGTAGTAGATATAATGGTCATCTGAGTTAAATTCACCCATTCCAGTCCGTTTTAGTTCGCTGATTCCTAGAATGTTGATGTTCACTCTTGCCATCTCCTGTTTGACCACTTCCAATTTGCCTTGATTCATGGACCTGATATTCCAGGTTCCTATGCAATATTGCTCTTTACAGCATCGGACCTTGCTTCTATCACCAGTCACATCCACAGCTGGGTATTCTTTTTGCTTTGGCTCCATCCCTTCATTCTTTCTGGAGTTATTTCTCCACTGATCTCCAGTAGCATATTGGGCACCTACTGACCTGGGGAATTCCTCTTTCAGTATCCTATGATTTTGCCTTTTCATACTGTTCGTGGGGTTCTCAAGGCAAGAATACTGAAGTGGTTTGCCATTCCCTTCTCCAGTGGACCACATTCTGTCAGATCTCCACCATGACCCGCCCGTCTTGGGTTGCCCCACGGGCATGGCTTAGTTTCATTGAGTTAGAAAAGCCTGTGGTCGCCCGAGGCCAGGGGCAGCAGCCAGGAAGACCAACCCCATGTCCAAGGAGCCTTGGCTGCACGGGCACAGGAGGGCCTAGAGGAGGTATCCCACGTTGAAGGTCAGGTAGGGCAGCGGTGAGGAGATACCCCTCAACCAAGGTAAGGAGCAGTGGCTGCGCTTTGCTGGAGCAGCCCGGAAGAGATACCCCACGCCCAAGGTAAGAGTAAGCCAAGTAAGACGGTAGGTGTTGCAAGAGGGCATCAGAGGGCAGGCACACTGAAACCATACTCACAGAAAACTAGTCAGTCTAATCACATGGACACAACCTTGTCTAACTCAATGAAACAAAGCCATGCCGTGTGGGGCCACCCAAGATGGGCGGGTCATGGTGTAGAGGTCTCACAGAATGTAGTCCACTGGAGAAGGGAATGGCAAACCACTTCAATATTCTTGCCTTGAAAACACCATGAACAGTATGAAGAGGCAAAATGATAGGATACTGAAAGAGAAACTCCCCAGGTCAGTAGGTGCCCAATATGCTACTGGAGATCAGTGGAGAAATAACTCCAGAAAGAATGAAGGGATGGAGCCAAAACAAAAAGAATACCCAGCTGTGGATGTGACTGGTGATAGAAGTAAGGTCCGATGCTGTAAAGAGTAACATTGCATAGGAACCTGGAATGTCAGGTCCATGAATCAAGGCAAACTGGAAGTGGTCAAACAGGAAATGGCAAGAGTGAATGTCGACATTCTAGGAATCATGAACTAAAATGGACTAGAATGGGTGAATTTAACTCAGATGACCATTATATCTACTACTGTGGGAAGGAATCCCTTATAAGAAATGGAGTAGCCATCATGGTCAACAAGAGTCTGAAATGCAGTACTTGGATGCAATCTCAAAAACGACAGAATGATCTCTATTCGTTTCCAAGGCAAACCATTCAATGTCACAGTAATCCAAATCTATGCCCCAACTAGTAATGCTGAAGAAGCTGAAGTTGAAGGGTTCTATGAAGACCTACAAGACCTTTTAGAACTAACACCCAAAAAAGATGTCCTTTTCATTATAGGGGACTGGAATGCAAAAGAAGGAAGTCAAGAAACACCTGGAGTAACAGGCAAATTTGGCCTTGGAGTACAGAATGAAGCAGGGCAAGGCTCATAGAGTTTTGCCAAGAAAATGCACTGGTCATAGCAAACACCCTCTTCCAAAAACACAAGAGAAGACTCTACACACAGACATCACTAGATGGTCAACACCTAAATCAGATTGATTATATTCTTTGCAGCCAAAGATGAGGAAGCTCTATACAGTCAACAAAAACAAGACCAGGAGCTGACTGGGGCTCAGACCACGAACTCCTTATTGCCAAATTCAGACTTAAATTGAAGAAAGTAGGGAAAACCACTAGACCATTCAGGTATGACCTAAATGAAATCCCTTATGATTAAACAGTTGAAGTGAGAAATAGATTTAAGGGCCTAGATCTGATAGATAGAGTGCCTGATGAACTATGGATGGAGGTCCATGACATTGTACAGGAGACAGGGATCAAGACCATCCCCATGGAAAAGAAATGCAAAAAAGCAAAATGGCTGTCTGGGGAAGCTTTACAAATAGCTGTGAAAAGTAGAGAAGTGAAAAGCAAATGAGAAAAGGAAAGATATAAGAATCTGAAAGCAGACTTCCAAAGAATAGCAAGGAGAGATAAGAAACCCTTCCTCAGCGATCAATGCAAAGAAATAGAGGAAAACAACAGAATGGGAAAGACTAGAGATCTCTGCAAGAAAATTAGAGATACCAAGGGAACATTTCATGCAAAGATGGGCTCGATAAAGGACAGAAAGTGTATGGACCTAACAGAACCAGACGATATTAAGAAGAGGTGGCAAGAATACACAGGAGAACTATACAAAAAAGATCTTCATGACCAAGATAATCACGATAGTGTAATCACTCACCTAGAGCCAGACATCCTGGAATGTGAAGTCAAGTGGGCCTTAGAAAGCATCACTATGAACAAAGCTAGTGGAGATGATGGAATTTCAGTTGAGCTATTTCAAATCCTGAAAAATGATGCTGTGAGAGTGCTGTACTCAATATGCCAGCAAATTTGGAAAACTCATCAGTGGCCACAGGACTGGAAAAAGTCCGTTTTCATTCCAATCCCAAAGAAAGGCATTGCCAAAGAATGCTCAAACTACAGCACAATTGCACTCATTTCACGTGCTAGTAAAGTAGTGCTCAAAATTCTCCAAACCAGGCTTCAGCAATACCTGAACTGTGAACTTCCAAATGTTCAAGCTGGTTTTAGAAAAGACAGAGGAACCAGGGACCAAATTGCCAACATCTGCTGGGTCATCAAAAATGCAAGAGAGTTCCAGAAAAACAACTGTTTCTGCTTTACTGACTATGCCAACACCTTTGGCTATGTGTATCACAATAAACTGTGGAAGATTCTTTAAGAGATGGGAATACCAGACCAGCTGACCTGCCTCATGAGAAACCTATATGCAGGTCAGGAAGCAACAGTTAGAACTGAACATGGAACAACAGACTGGTTCCAAATAGGAAAAGGAGTACGTCAAGGCTGTATATTGTCACCCTGCTTATTTAACTTATATGCAGAGTACATCATGAGAATCGCTGGGCTGGAAGAAGAACAAGCTGGAATCAAAATTGCCAGGACAAATATCAATAACCTCAGATATGCATATGACACCACCCTTATGGCAGAAAGTGAAGAAGAACTAAAAAGCCTCTTGATGAAAGTGAAAGAGGAGAGTGAAAAAGTTGGCTTAAAGCTCAACATCCAGAAAACGAAGATCATGGCATCTGGTCCCATCACTTCATGGGAAATAGATGGGGAAACAGTGTCAGACTTTATTTTTGGGGCTCCAAAATCACTGCAGATGTTGACTGCAGCCATGAAATTAAAAGACACTTACTCCTTGGAAGGAAAGTTATGACCAACCTAGACAGCATATTAGAAAACAGAGACATCACTTTGCCAACAAAGGTCCATGTAGTCCTGGCTATGGTTTTTCCAGTAGTCATGTATGGATTTGAGAGTTAGACTATAAAGAAAACTGAGCGCTGAAGAATTGATGCTTTTGAACTGTGGTGTTGGAGAAGACTCTTGAGAGTCCCTTGGACTGCAGGGAGATCACACCAGTCCATTCTAAAGGAGATCAGTCCTGGGTGTTCTTTTGAAGGAAGGATGCTAAAGCTGAAACTCCAATACTTTGGCCACCTCTTGCAAAGAGTTGACTCATGGAAAAGACTTTGATTCTGGGAGGTATTTGGGGCAGGAGGAGAAGGGGACGACAGAGGATGAGATGACTGGATGGTCTCATCGACTTGATGGACGTGAGTTTGTGTAAACTCCGGGAGTTGGCCATGGAGAGGGAGGCCTAGCATGCTGCAATTCATGGGGTCACAAAGAGTCAGACACAATGAATGACTGATCTGAACATCTGATCTGAACTAGGAACAAAATTAGTGGAGGTGATGGAATTACAGCTGAGATATTTCAAATCCTAAAACATGATGCTGTTAAAGTGCTGGACTCAATATGCCATCAAATTTGGAAATCTCAGCAATGGCCATAGGACAAGAAAAGGTCAGTTTTCATTTCAATCCCAAAGACAGGCAATGCCAAAGAATGTTCAAACACATGCTAGTAAATTTATGCTCAAAGTCCTTCAAGCTAGGCTTCAGGATTACATGAGCTAAGAACTTCCAGATGTACAAGCTGGATTTAGAAAAGGCAGAGGAACCAGAGGTCAAATTGCCAACATCCATTGGATCACAGAAAAAGGAAGGGAATTCCAGAAATATATCTAGTTCTGCTTAACTGACTGTGGTAAAGCCTTTGACTGTGTGGATCACAACAAACTCTGGAAAATTCTTCAAGAGATGGGAATACCAAACCACCTGACCTGCCTCCTGAGAAACCACTATGCAGGTCAAAAAGCAACAGTTAGCACTGGACATTGGACAACAGACTGGTTCAATATTGGGAAAGGAGTACGTCAAGGCTGTATATTGTCACCCTGCTTATTTATCTTATATGCAGAGTATATCATGTGAAATGCCAGGCTAGATAAATCACAAGCTGGAATCAAGATTGTTGGGAGAAATATCAACAGTCTCATGTATGCACATGACACCACCTTCATGGCCAATAGTGAAGAGAAACTGAAGAGCCTCTTGATGTTGGTGAAACAGGAGAGTGAAAAAGCTGGCTTAAAATTCAGCATTCAAAAAACTAAAATCATGGCAACTAGTCTCATCATTTCATGCAAGTAGAAAGGGAATAAAGTGAAAACTGTGACAGGTTTTATTTTCTTGGGCTCCAAAATCACTGCAGACAATGACTGCAGACTTGAAATTAAAAGGCATTTGCTCCTTGGAAGAAAAGCTATGACAAAACTAGACAGTGTATTAAAGAGTGGAGATATCACTTTGCTGATGAAGGTCCATATAGTCAACATTCCAGTAGTCATTCATGTACTATTGAATATGAGAGTTGAACCACAAAGAAGGCTGAGCATTGAAGAATTGATGCTTTCAAATCGTGGTGCTGGAGAAGACTCTTAAGAGTCCCTTGGACTGCAAGGAGATCTAACGAGTCAATTTTAAAAGAAATCAACCCTGAATATACATTCGAAGGACTAATGCTGAAGTTGAAGCTCCAATACTTTGGCCACCTGATAGGAAGAGCTGACTCATTGGAAAATACCTTGATGCTGGGAAAGATTGAAGTCAGGAGAAGGGGACTAGAGAGGATGAGATGATTGGATGGCATCACCAGCTCAATAGACATGAGTTTGAGTAATCCCGGGAAATAGTGAAGGACGGGGAATCCTGGCTTGCTGCACTTCATGGAGTCACAAAGAGTCCAACACGACTGAATGACTGAACAACAACAAAATATACTGAGGTAAAATTCGTATGATTGACATAAAACTCAGACTTTTAACTGTTTTAAAGTGTAAAATTCATTGTACTCTGTACTTTTACATGTTACACAACCATAGCAACTATCTAGTTCCAAAACAGTTTTGACACCCCCAAATGGAACTCTTTACTCATGGAGCACTGTTCTCTCATTCTCTTAGGCCATGGAAATCATCAATCTTCTTTCTGTCTCTATAATTTTTTTTTTTATTTTCTTGAATTTTGTTATTCAAATTTTTTTTTAATTTTCTTATTTTCAGAATTTATTTATTTATTTTGGCCTCACTGCACCGCTTGTGGGATCTATGGATTTTCTTATTTTAGGTATTTCACATAAATGAAATCAACCAATGTGTCTTCCAACTTTGTTCCTTTTCAAGATCTGCCTTCTTGCCCTTTAGAATTTCATAAAAATATTCAGATCAACTTTTCAATTACTGCAACAAAGATCAAGATATTGATAAGGATGGCATTGAATCTGTAGATCAGTTTGGAGAATATTACCATTTTAACTCTGTTAAGTCTTCCAATTCACATAAAAATCAATGTCTTTCCATATATTTAGTTATTTTATTTAGTTTGTCGATTGCAGTTTTCATTGTGTAAGTTTTGTACCTCTTAAATATATTTTTTAAATTTTATTTTTATTTATTTTTTTTAATTTAATTTTATTTTTAAACTTTACATAATTGTATTAGTTTTGCCAAATATCAAAATGAATCCACCACAGGTATACATGTGTTCCCCATCCTGAACCCTCCTCCTTCCTCCCTCCCCATACCATCCCTCTGGGTCGTCCCAGTGCACTAGCCCCAAGCATCCAGTATGGTGCATCGAACCTGGACTAGCATCTCATTTCATACATGATATTTTACATGTTTCAATGCCATTCTCCCAAATCTTCCCACCCTCTCCCTCTCCCACAGAGTCCATAAGACTGTTCTATACATCAGTGTCTCTTAAATTTATTTTAAGTATATTATTCTTTTTGATGATACTGTAAATGAGTTAATTTCTTTTTAGAGTGTTCATCTGCAATGTATAAAAATAAAACTAAATTTTAAATGCTGATTTATATCCTGCAATTTGCTGAATTTATTAGCTGTGATGTTTTTTAGTTTATGCATATATGTGGATTCTTTATGGTATTCTGCAAATAGAGATAGTTTTACTTCTTCCTTTCCAATTTGGATGATTTTTATTTATTTTTTCTTGTCTATATTCTTAGCGCAATATTAAATAACAGTGGTCAAAGAAGCAGGCATCCATCATGGTCTTTTTTCTAATCTTGAGTATTTTTATGAATACTTTTATTTATACTGACAAAATATTCCTATTTTGTTGAATATTTTTATGATTAAAAGATTGAATTTTGTCCAATGCTTTTATGCATCAGTTGAAGTTATTTTCCTCTTAATTCCATTAATTTGCTATGTTACATAGATTAATTTTTGTATATGGAACTACCCTTGCATTCTTGAGATAAACTCCAATTGATTATGGTAGATAACCTTTTTAATATTCCACAAGATTCTGTTTGCTTGTACTTTTATTGAGGATTTGCAAAATGATATTCATAAGGGATATTGTTTTGTAGTTTACTCATTTTGTGATGTCTTTGGTTTTGATATGAAACCTCATAGAATGAGTTAAGAATAATTTCACTTCTAATATTTGGAAGAGTTTCAGAAGGATTTGTGCTAAATCTTCTTTAAATATTCAGTAGAATTCACCAGTGAGGCCATCTGGCCCTGGGATTTTTTTTTGGTAGGGAGTTTTTTTTTTTTTATTACTGACTCAAATCTCTTTACTCATTGTTGATCTGTTCAAATTTTCTATTTCTTCATGGATCAGTTTTAGTAGTTTGTGTGATTCTAGAATTTTCTTGTATTTTATGTAAGTTATCTAATTTGTGTACAGTTGTTTTTAGTATTCTTTTATGCTGCCCTGTCACTTCAATTGTTATGTCTGATGTTTTGCAACCTCATGGACAGTAGCCCACCAGATTTCTCTGTCCATGAGATTTTCCCAGCAAGAATACTGGAGTGGGTTGCCATGCCCTGTTCCAGGGATCTTCTCAACCCAGGGATTGAACCTGCATCTCTCGCATCACAGGCAGATTCTTTAACACTGAGCCACTCAGGAAGCCCAGTATTGTCTTATAATACCTATTGTTTCTGTTAGGTTGATAATAATGTCCCCATTTTCATTTCTGATTTTAATAATAATTTTAATATTTTCTCCTTATAAGTCTAGGTAAATGTTAGTCAATTTTGATGATCATTAAAAGCACCAACTTCTGATTCTTTTCTGTAACTTTTAATCTCTCAAAGTTTTATTTTTCCCTACTTTTGCTAGCTTTAGGTTTAATTTGCTCTTATTTTTCTAGTTTCTTCAGGTGTAAAGTTGGGCTATTAATTTGAAATCTTTCTTCTTTTTAATGTAGATGCTTATGGCTATAAATTTCTGACTGCTTTTTTTTTTCCTTTGTATCCTATAATTTTGTTATGTTATATTTTCATTTTCACTTGTCTCAAATTATTTTCTAAATTCTCCTGTAATTTATTCTTTATTCCATTGATTGGTTAAGAATGTATTGTGTACTTATCCACATATTTGTGAATTTTCAAAATTTCCTTTCATTATTCACAAATCTCTGCCTTAGCCTTCACTTCTTGGTTGCACAGAGCCTGAAGGTCAGCCAGTGGTGAGAACTTAGAATCTGCTCAGGTCATTTTGTGGATATATTCTTCCCTTGTCATTTGTTCAGATTTCTAGAGTCTCCAGAATTTGTGGGAGCTTTGCAAAGTCTTTATTTTCCAAGTATTTCCTTCCCAAGTCTCTTCTTTCCTAGGCTTTTTGTTATATTTCTTACCCCAACTTTTTGTGCCAAGCAGAAACATCTAATATATTTGCTATAAAAAATTTTTTGACAGACAATGTCCTAGGAGCTACAGCAGTCCTAGGGAAGTTATGAGACAGGCAAAACAAAAGCAAACACTTAAGCCAATCCTTCAGGGAGCCATAAGTAAGGTTAAAACATACAATGACAATTCTTTGAGAAGAAAATCCACATTGCTTCCTCTAGTATCAGCAAACCTGCACTTGGAAGTTGTCCAGCCGTTTAAAGCACAGTCACCCTGGTGTGTGGAAGATGGTATCAGGGTAAATTAAAATGTCACAGAGCTCTTCCAACAAAATGCAGCACTCCATTTTTTTCACTAGGCAGTTCCTTGGTTATTGTAAGTTTAGATTAGATTCCTGAGTTCCAGAAAAGTTGAATCTGACAGTTTTTGTCAGTTTTTCTATTGCTCTTGTGAAGGGTTGGCATTTTAGCCTTCCTTTCTTCAGATATCACTTTTATTACTTTCAATATTTGTCTCTGTACATTGGAAAACAACATAGACAGCTATGATCTGAAACTGTTTCAAATTCTGAATATTTACTGATTATCTTCTCTTCTGTGTTTCAGTCTCTGGTAAAAGGAATGGAGATATACTAATGAGGTTATCCAATCTTTATTGAGGGCTTACTACAGGTCAGGCATTGTTGTGTGTCTTCACCCAGTCAATATACACAACAATCTTGGGAAATGGCTGCTTTATGCAAATTTCAAAGATTATAAAAATGAAGTGCAGTGGTGTTGAGTGATTTGCTGCTAGTAAAGATGTGGCATCAAGATATTAATTCAAAAACACTGGCTCCAGAGCTTGCACTCTGGACTACTACACTCTACTACCAAAGCTATAGAGAAATGGTTATCAGTGAAGAATAATAATGAGAGTAATAACAATAAGCAATTTATTTTCTGTGTCATAGACATTCAGTAGAATAAATAGTTCAGGTCTCAAGGAAGAGAATTTATTTATCTGAATCCTCCTTCTTTGTCAGTCTTCATATATTATCTTGGTGACTTTTAATTACTTTTTGCTTTGCTTTTTCCCTTGTCAATACTTTTGAGATGTACCTAAGGCTAGCACATATTTTTATCTATATTAACTTATTTTGATACATTTCCATTTGGTGGCCAATAATTGCTTTGTTTAGGTGGCCTTTTGAAATCACATTTCTTCCTAATTGGCCCATAATTCTAGGTTATGACATTTGTGAGTATTGATTTAGTTTTTTTTTCCTTGTGCTAATGTCTGGGATAACTTTTACAAAATTAAATAATAATTCCCCAAATTAAAGCAAATTTGTTGCCACTCTACTGCCATATATAAGAGTAGATTTGAAATTTCTTTGACAGCAGCTGAAATGAACCCTTAAACTCAGCTGCATTAATGTCACAAGTCTGGAGAAGAACATTAAAACTGCTAAGTGGAAGATTAACTAAAGAATATAACAAATGTCACAGAAAATGAAAGAGGATTTGTGGATTTGGAGAGTTTGATACCATAAGCACAACATTAGAAAATGACATGGTGCTTGAATTGCAAGGCTCTGGGACACAACTGATTTTTTTTTTTTTTTAATCCCTTGAAATGAATTGAAGTTGATAGACAAGTTCATGAAAAAAATAACATTCATGAAATACACATGCCAAGTTTCCTTCTGAGATAATAGCACTGCCATGGGGTTTTTTCCCTGATAAGCAACTTGCTACAGATCATTTGGACAACCCTCTAAAATATTTTGTAATGTAAACCTTAATTGGGTAAGTCTGAGATATTGTTATTGTTGTTGTTGTTGTTGTTTACTACAGTTATGTCTCCAAATTCCATTGAAAAAATGTTAGGCTAGGTAAATGCTTAATTGCTAAACAAAATTTAAATTCCAACCAAAATAACTCTGCATTAAATTACTCTACAAATGAGGAAAGTCTAAACCCTGTTTTCTCAAGACCTGACATGAGATAAGAGGAAGGTCATTAGCACCTATAAGCCAAGAGTACATTTGTCTTACTCCATTTGGCCTACTGTAAAAAAAAAAAAAAAAAAAAAAAAGAAGAATTCCAGAGACTGGATAACTTATAAACAAAATAAATTATTTCTCAGAGTTCTACAGTCTAGGAAGTCCAAGATTCAGTTCAGTTCAGTTCAGTCGCTCAGTCATGTCCGACTTTTATGACCCCATCAATCACAGCATGCCAGGCCTCCCTGTCCATCACAAACCACTGGAGTTCACCCAAACTCATGTGCATCGAGTCTGTGATGCCATCCAACCATCTCATCCTCTGTCATCCCCATCTCCTCCTGCCCCCAATTCCTCCCAGCATCAGGGTCTTTTCCAATGAGTCAACTCTTTGCATGAGGTGGCCAAAGTATTGGAGTTTCAGCTTTAGCATCAGTCCTTCCAATGAACACCCAGGACTGATCTCCTTTAGGATGGATTGGTGTGATCTCCTTGCAGTCCAAGGGACTCTCAAGAGTCTTCTCCAACACCACAGTTCGAAAGCATCAATTCTTCGGTGATCAGCTTCCTTCACAGTCCAACTCTCACATCCATACCTGACTACTGTAAAAACCATAGCCTTGACTAGACAGGCCTTTGTTGGCAACGTAATGTCTCTGCTTTTGAATATGCTATCAAGGTTGGTCATAACTTTCCGTTCAAGGAGTAAGAGTCTTTTAATTTCATGGCTGCAATCACAATCTGCAGTGATCTTGGAACCCCAAAAAATAAAATCTGACACTGTTTCCACTGTTTCCCCATCTATTTCCCATGAAGTGATGGGACCAGATGCCATGATCTTAGTTTCCTGAATGTTGAGCTTTAAGCCCACTTTTTCACTCTCCACTTTCACTTTCATCAAGAGGCTTTTGAGTTCCTCTTCACTTTCTGCCATAAGGGTGGTGTCATCTGCATATCTGAGGTTATTGATAATTCTCCTGGCAATCTTGATTCCAGCTTGTGTTTCTTCCAGCCCAGCATTTCTCATGATGTACTCTGCATATAAGTTAAGTAAGCAGGGTGAAAATATACGGCCTTGCCATACTCCTTTTCCTATTTGGAACCAGTCTGTTGTTCCATGTCCAGTTCTAACTGTTGCTTCCTGACCTGCCTACAGGTTTCTCAAGAGTCAGGTCGGGTGGTCTGGTATTCCCATCTCTTGAAGAATCTTCCACAATTTATTGTGATCCACACAGTCAAAGGCTTTGGCATAGTCAATAAAGCAGAAATAGATGTTTTTCTGGAACTCTCTTGCTTGTTCCATGGTCCAGTGGATGTTGGCAATTTGATCTCTGCCTTTTCTAAAACCAGCTTGAACATCTGGAAGTTCACGGTTCACGTATTGCTGAAGCCTGGCTAGGAGAATTTTGAGCATTACTTTACTAGCGTGTGAGATGAGTGCAATTCTGTGGTAGTTTGAGCATTCTTTGGTATTGCCTTTCTTTGAGATTGGAATGAAAATGGACCTTTTCCAGTCCTGTGGCCACAGATGAGTTTTTCAAATTTGCTGGTATATTAAGTGCAGCACTTTCACAGCATCATCTTTCAGAATTTGAAAGAGCTCAACTGGAATTCCATCCCCTCCACTAGCTTTGTTTTTAGTGATGATTTCTAAGGCCCACTTAACTTCATATTCCAGGATGTCTGGTTCTAGGTGAGTGATCACACCATCGTGATTATCTGGGTCATGAAGCTCGTTTTTGTACAGTTCTCTTGTGTATTCTTGCCACCTCTTCTTAATATCTTTTGCTTCTGTTAGGTCCATACCATTTCTGTCCTTTATCGAGCCCATCTTTGCATGAAATGTTCCCTTGGTATCTCTAATTTTCTTGCAGAGATCTCTAGTCTTTCCCATTCTGTTGTTTTTCTCTATTTCTTTGCATTGATTGCTGAGGAAGGCTTTCTTATCTCTCCTTGCTATTCTTTGGAATTCTGCATTCAGATGCTTATATCTTTCCTTTTCTCCTCTGCTTTTTGCTTCTCTTTTTTTCACAGCTATTTGTAAGGCAGTCTGGGAAGTCCAAGATTAGGATCTTGCAAATTTGTGTGGTGTCTCTTGAGGGCCACCTTCATGACTCACAACTGGTGCCTTCTTACAGTACACTCAGATGGTGAAAGAAACTGAGGAGCACTGTGAGATCTATTTTATAAGGCCATTAATTCTATTCATGAAGACATTCCCCACAATGTAATTATTCCCTAAAGGCCCCATCTCTTAGTACAACATCTTTGGGAGTTAGGATTTCAACAAGTGAAATTTGAGAAAACACAGACATCCAGAACATGGTAATATCTATGAAGATCATGGCATCCGGTCACATCACTTCATGGGAAATAGATGGGGAAACAGTGTCAGACTTTATTTTTTGGGGCTCCAAAATCACTGCAGATGGTGACTGCAGCCATGAAATCAAAAGACACTTACTCCTTGGAAGGAAAGTTATGACCAACCTAGATAGCATATTCAGAAGCAGAGACATTACTTTGCCAAAAAAGGTCCATCTAGTCAAGGCTATGGTTTTTCCTGTGGTCATGTATGGATGTGAGTTGGACTGTGAAGAAGGCTGAGAGTCGAAGAATTGATGCCTTTGAACTGTGGTGTTGGAGAAGACTCTTGAGAGTCCTTTGGACTGCAAGGAGATCCAGCCAGTCCATTCTGAAGGAGATCAGCCCTGGGATTTCTTTGGAAGGAATGATGCTAAAGCTGAAAGTCCAGTACTTTGGTTACCTCATGCGAAGAGTTGACTCATTGGAAAAGACTCTGATGCTGGGAGGGATTGGAGGCAGGAGGAGAAGGGGACGACAGAGGATGAGATGGCTGGATGGCATCACTGACTCTATGGACATGAGTTTGGGTGAACTCCGGGAGTTGGTGATGGACAGGGAGGCCTGGCGTGCTGCGATTCATGGGGTCGCAAAGAGTCGGACACAACTGAGCGACTGAACTGAACTAATGAAGTCTTTTAAATATTTTTTCTCATCCCAGGTCTTCCTACAAAGCCCTATCCTAAGGCACAGTCATGGGAGCACTCAAACATATACATACATATTTCCCAAGCCCATTTGCCCTCAAGGGGCTAACTGATAAAATCAGTCTGTGAGTTAGTAAGAGATTGTCAAGGCATTAGATATCAATTTAAAAGAATATGTTCTCTGATTTTATGTTCCCGGTGTTTGCATTTTATTTGGATATGTCAAATAAACATCAGATGCTTATTTAAAGAATAATTGTAATAAGGTTAGGTTTACTCTTACAATAAGGGGAGGTGGGCTATTGCAAATGTCTCAGAGATCAGGCAGAAGTTTTCATTTATAGAGAGGGATAAACATGGTTAGACAAATATAGTATGGTAGAATGAGAGAAGAGGGTGGCACAGTAATAGAATTAAGCAGGAAATGTCTTTCTTTTGGTTTAAGGTTAGCTTATGCTTGGGTGGGGCACATAAGGAAGTGTTGTCTTGAATTCCACTGCTGGTTGAGGGTAAATAAAAATTCATGGGCCTGGGAGAAATCTGATCTAGTCAAGTTATCAGGTATTTTGTCCAGATTTGTCAGTGGCTGCAAAGAGTTCAGCTAATCATTTATAAGACAACAAATGGAAATTTGGTAGGTCTGTGAATGGCCTGGCCCTATGTAAAACAAATGGGTCATATGTGACTCTTATTAAGTCATGGAAGGAAAGCTGGTTCTTTTCAGTAACTTCTGGGAACACAAAAGGATCACTCGATTTCTTAATCTTGATGTTTTCCAGGAGAAAAATAAACTTTACTGGGCTCAACTAGAGTTCAACATTGTCAGATATAAGTGAAACGATAACAAACCTAGCAGTGTGTTGGATAATCAGCCAGTGGGAATACCCCTTGTACCTTATGTACACAGATTCTATATCAAGTCTTCTGATCCCACTACCACTTTCACAGTTTCCCCTTGAGTTAAGTCACTTAACTTCAGAGGTCACTGCCTTGGGACTCCCTGTTTCACTAAAAGCAAGTTGTGTTTATCCTCCCGTTTCACTTTTCGACCACTGTAATAATCAAGATTGATACCTGGATCCAACTCATGTTTGATAAATAGCTTTCACATACATTTCTCCTTAGAGACCTAATATTAAGGGAAGAGTGAGAAACCATTTGGTAAGACAATTCAGCAATCAGTAAAACTTAACAAATGTTCATGCTGTGAAGAGCAAGTTATTAACTGAGACCATCTGGGGGTCAGATGTTCAGCCTTCAGTCAGGATTCAAAACTGACAAATTTGTTTAGTGCCTTTGACCACTCAGGCATTATCTTTATATTCTTTAAGCAATACCCCACAACTCCACTTCCCCTTCTTACATCAATTCTATTAAAATTAACCCCCAGTGACTCAAAGCCCCCCAGAACATATCTTCAGGAAATGTGCTGACAAAGTATATAAAATAACTGGCAGAGCTTAATATGTGAGCCTCCTGAGATAATTTTTTGTCTCCTGTTTTTGTTATTTTGTTTGTTCCTCACCCCTTCCCACTTCGAGGGACAGGATAACATGTTTTATGTTACTTACTGGAAAAAATGTAAATCTTTAGCTGGTCTGACCATTTTTGGTGTTTCACACACTACTGAAAGACACCACGCTGATGAAGACCCATTCTGAAAACTTAAAGTGTTTATATCAAAGCAATTCTATGAACTTCTGTCCAGGCAGAAGTCCTTCAACTAGATCATGCCAGGGTGTACAAAGGGCAAACTTTTCAGTAGTCTCTCTGTGTTTGAGTTTGGTGGTTACCAGAAGTCAGTGCCCTGGGAAGTCCTTCCTTCCCATTTTCCTGCAGCTTCCTGTTATTCTGACTTCAATTTTTAATGTTCTCTCACTCAGTAGACATGAGTTTGAGCAGACTCTGGGGCATAGTGAAGGACAGGAAAGCCTGCATGCTGCAGTCCATGGGGTTGCAAAATAGTCAGACACGACTTAGCGACTAAACAACAATACTCATACATTTCACTCTGCATCCCTGAGTATTCGAAGCATTCTCCTGTCATAAAGTATTTTATTAGTGCTATCCTCTGTCTTGCATGTTCCTTCATCAGATAGACACTCAACTATTCCATCATCTCCTTGATGTCTTTGTTCAAATGTCTTTTTCTTGGTTAGAACTACCCTGAACACCTTAATTAAAATTGCAACCTGTATCTCTCTGCTCCTACTGCTACCTTCCCAATGTTGTCCAAAAACTGGGTTTACTTATTGGTGGGTGTTCAGCCAAAAGACCTAACCAAGCCAATGAGCTGGAGAAGGAAGAAGGTATTGCTTGCAGCCAGTAAGGAGAACATCGGGGTTTTTTCCCAAAGCAGTGTCGCGTCCACCAGAACAGTAAAATGCAGTGCAGACATGTACATGAAGGGGCTTGAGTAAAGAACTCAGCATAGAATTGGAGCAAAGGTTGACAGTCCAGGTTCCAGTTGACTGAAGTCTTAAGGGTCAGAAAAGGTCAGAATAAACATTTCTTAGGTTCAAGTTAATCTGATGATTGAGTGATCCTGGAGTGTTGACTTTTCAAAACACCTCAAGAACTTGCTTCAAGCTAATCTCTACCTTTGAAGTGGAACTGGGAGTCTTTGCAAATGGTATACCATTTCAGATATGGTGAAGTTATCTCACTGGCTTGGTAATAGCTGTTTGTTTTTATAATTTCTTTTGTTCCTTTAAACTCATTAACTGCCAAGACCTATTGTGACTAGGATTAGATCACAAAATGGCCTAGGCCAAGCATGTATTCTTTTATGTCAAGAAAGCCATGCCTGGCTCTTTTTCAAGGGGCCTCCTTACCCTGTATGCTTGCACTCATCTTCCTTACCCTGTTCTACTTGCTGTTGCACAGCAGTTATCGTATTCAAACATCCCATCCCAAATAAGCATTTTATTAAGTTTGCTGTCTTTCTCCACTGGAAAAAGTGGGATTTTGACAATTTTTCTATTGGTATATCTTGGCACCTGAAATCTTGCTCTGCACATATAGTAGGTAATCAATAAATGTGTGCTAAATTGGCTCTATATTAATTTAAAAAGATTTTTGCCTATGTAGGCAAAACACTCTCTGACATAGGCAAAACACTCTCTGACATACATCACAGCAGGATCCTCTATGACCCACCTCCCAGAATATTGGAAATAAAAGCAAAAATAAACAAATGGGACCTAATTAAAATTAAAAGCTTCTGCACATCAAAGGAAACTATTAGCAAGGTGAAAAGACAGCCTTCAGAATGGGAGAAAATAATAGCAAATGAAGCAACTGACAAACAACTAATCTCAAAAATATACAAGCAACTCCTACAGCTCAACTCCAGAAAAATAAATGATCCAATCAAAAAATGGGCCAAAGAACTAAATAGACATTTCTCCAAAGAAGACATACAGATGGCTAACAAACACATGAAAAGATGCTCAACATCACTCATTATCAGAGAAATGCAAATCAAAACCACTATGAGGTACCATTTCACACCAGTCAGAATGGCTGCAATCCAAAAGTCTACAAGTAATAAATGCTGGAGAGGGTGTGGAGAAAAGGGAACCCTCTTACACTGTTGGTGGGAATGCAAACTAGTACAGCCACTATGGAGAACAGTGTGGAGATTCCTTAAAAAACTGGAAATAGAACTGCCTTATGATCCAGCAATCCCACTGCTGGGCATACACACTGAGGAAACCAGAAGGGAAAGAGACACGTGTACCCCAATGTTCATCGCAGCACTGTTTATAATAGCCAGGACATGGAAGCAACCTAGATGTCCATCAGCAGATGAATGGATAAGAAAACAGTGGTACATATACACAATGGAGTATTACTCAGCCATTAAAAAGAATACATTTGAATCAGTTCTAATGAGGTGGATGAAACTGGAGCCTATTATACAGAGTGAAGTAAGCCAGAAGGAAAAACATCAATACAGTATACTAATACATATATATGGAATTTAGAAAGATGGTAACAATAACCCTGTATACGAGACAGCAAAAGAGACACTGATGTATAGAACAGTCTTATGGACTCTGTGGGAGAGGGAGAGGGTGGGAAGATTTGGGAGAATGACATTGAAACACGTAAAATATCATGTAAGAAACGAGATGCCAGTCCAGGTTCGATGCACGATACTGGATGCTTGGGGCTAGTGCACTGGGACGACCCAGAGGGATGGTATGGGGAGGGAGGAGGGAGGAGGGTTTAGGATGGGGAACACATGTATACCTGTGGCGGATTCATTTTGATATTTGGCAAAACTAATACAATTATATAAAGTTTAAAAATAAAAAAAATAAAAAATAAAAAAATAAAAAGATTTTTATCGGTAGATAATAAAATGGCATGTAATATAATTAAACAGTGTTTTATGATATAAAACTATTCCTAATATATATGTTCACCCTGAGTATGATCTATTTTCAAATTAACAGGCAATATTACTGTTGTTCTTTTGGTATGAAATAATAATTGAATGTGGTCAGATGAAGAACCTTGCCAGGATTTTGTTTATCCTGAAGGTGGAAACATTTCCTCATGTATTACAAATCATTATTCCATCATTACCAGTTGTCACAAATATTATGTAATTTTCTATTTTAGATGTCTTTCCTGATGATAGGAAAGGTTAAAACACAGATTTTAATAAAATCTCCAATATCCTTATAAACAAAAATATGAAAAATGTTTTCTCCCCTTCCACTAGTCAGATATACTTAGTCATGACTCTTATCCCATAAATATATTTTTCTCTTCTTGCTCAAGGCAGTCCTTTCTTATAATATCTTGCTATCATTGAAAACAGCCGACCTAAGTCAGAGGACAAACTGTGAAGGAGAGGAGACTTGCAACTGTAGAGTTAAGTGGCATGCAAACTCCCACTTTGTTTTCACTACCTTGTAGAGAAGACTGATATATTTGAAGAAAGGTAGTAAATGATTGCCAGAAGGAAAAGGAAAAAAAAAAAAAATCAATTCCAACCGTCTCTAAGGAGCTGAGTAAATCTGAAAAACAAATGTTTATTCAGGGTTCCCATTCTCAAGACAGCACATGAGGAGAGTCACAGTCTGTTAATCCCAGAGATACCAATCCTACAGAGTGAAAGATTCAGGAGAACTGTATTTTTAAGAACCTAAAGAAATAACATTCAGAGCAAACAGTAAAAATGGATGCTGGCTGTGAACTGTTCATTTGAAAGGAGACTTGGAAGTGTAAATGCTACAAATCCAAGGAAGCCCAAAGATGAGGCTAAAAGGAGCAGGGCCTGCACCCACACAGACTGATGGTAACTACACTGTGTCCTTGCTCCCTCATTCCAAAGTCCCAACATAAAAATCAATAGAGAAGCCACCACAATGATTACAGAATTACTCAAAATGAAATGTAAGAAAGAAGAGTTAGTGGAACTCATTCAGGCTCGAGGGGAAAACAGTCAGTTTTCCGCAATGGATAGGAACTATTTCACGGACAATTAAAAGAAAGATGGTGACTTACTGTTCTTCACTGAACAGAAACAGAAGTAAGCTGAAGGATAAAGTGGAAACGTTAGCAAGAAGGATATTTTGTCTTTTAGAGATTAGTAAATCCTCAGGTTTTCTGATTTAGCAACCATTGTGTACCTCTTTCCTTGGAAAGTAACTTGAACAGTTCCCCCCATGTCCCTGGAATTGAGTGTGAAACCATGAAAGTACTCTTTATATAACAGAGGCATTTGTGTTACACAGCACTCCCATCTCCTCCTGCTCTGTTTCTTTCATTGCTTCTAGTAAATGCTGCTGTCTGGCAGCAAGAAATTTCCCTCTACCCTTCTAGCTTTTTCTGCCTGGCCTAAGAATTAAATTGACATGAGACAGATTAATAGGAGAAAACCACACAAAAGTTTAATAACATAAATACATGGGAGAGACCCAAGAGAACAGAGCAACTTGAAAAAATGGTTGAAATACTCACCTTGAATACTAACTTCAGCTAAAGACAAAAGAAGATATTGGGAGTATTAGTTTTGAAATCAAGAAAGATCCGGTGGGGCCCTCTGGTATAGAAATTCTTTCCTGTTTGTAGAAAAAGGCTTCATTCAGCCTCCTTGTGGAGAAGGCAATGGCACCCCACTCCAGTACTCTTGCCTGGAAAATCCCATGGATGAAGGAGCCTGGTAGGCTGCAGTCCATGGCGTTCCTAAGAGTCAGACATGACTGAGCGACTTCACTTTCACTTTTCATTTTCACACATTGGAGAAGGAAATGGCAACCCACTCCAGTGTTCTTGCCTGGAGAATCCCAGGGACGGGGGAGCCTGGTGGGCCGCCGTCTATGGGGTCGCACAGAGTCGGACACGACTGAAGCGATGCAGCAGCAGCAGCAGCAGCCTCCTTGACATTCCCTGAGTTCCAAAGGGCAGATTCAAATAGTTGCTAATCAGAAAAATGAGGGAATGCATAAGAAAAGGAAGGGCAATCAAGAAACAATAGGGCAATCATAGGCCAGAGTCCTGGTTCCTCCTCAAGGGATATACAAAGCAATGTCTTTGAGTTCTTCTGAAGGAACTAAGGCCTAGCTACCCCTGTTACCTCACCACCAACCAATCAGAAAAAGTGTGCACACAGTGAAAGATAACAATAATGGAGATTCTGACACCCTCCCCAAAAGATTAATTGTGATTACTTCCTCTTTTTCCCTTTAAGAGAGTTCATGGTCAGTAGAATCTTCATAGTTTGCAGTTGAATATGAGTCTACCTTCTTGCCAATTTGCTGGCCTCATGAATAAAGCAATCTTACGTTTCAACCAAAATTTCTCTCTCAGGAAATTGGCTTTTGAGTGGCAAGCAGCCCAACCTGATTGGAAGGCAATTCACCTGTGAATGGAAAAGCAAAGGTTTGCTGGGCCAGGCATAACAATGGAGCTCAGACTGGACTCTGATCTCTAAGACTTGTCCGAACCACACCTAGCCTGTATTCTTTGCCCATGTCTCTACTGATAGTTCTGTTCCTATAATAGTCCCTCTATCTCAATTCTTCAGGCAATTAGTTGGAAAGTCAAAACTTTTTTTCTGAATCTTTTGGGTCTTGATTCTCTTCAGCTTGAAATAATACACTTTCAAAGAGACATTTTGGGATGGCAAATGTTGCTCCCCTGCCTTGCTTTAATTTTTTAATTAATTTTTTTCTGTGCTGGGTCTTCATTGCTGCATGTGGGATTTCTCTAGTTGTGGTGAGCAGTGTTTAGGCTTCTCACTGTGGTGGTTTCTCTTGTTGCAGAGCACAGGCTCTCAGGCACGTAGGCTTCTGTAGTTGTGGCGCATGGGCTCGGTTGCCCCACAGCATATGGAATCCTCCTGGACCAGGGATGATCAAACCCATGTCCTCTGCATTGGTGGGAAGATTCCTATCCACTGGATCACCAAGGCAGTCCCAGCATTACTTTGTGATATGCTACTCTCTAGTTATTTTATTCTATTTTTAAAAAACCTGTTTCCTGAGTACCATTCATGTGCCTAGATGAATAGTGAATATATAGAAGTGAGTAAAAACAAACAGAACTCTGTCATCATGAGGTTTATACAAGGAGAAGAGGGAATAGAAAAGGAAATAAACATGATTTCTTCTAGTAAGCAGTGCTATGAAGAAGACCAGGGTACTGATTTAGCCAGTGATTGTGTGTGTGTGTGTGTGTGTGTGTGAAATAGGGACTTAGGAAATGCCTCTCTGAGGAAGTCACTGGTGAGCTGAGACCTGAAGGACAGAACAAACAGGAATAAACTTTATAAAGATATAAAGGACAGAGGAAACTGCATACTCAAAGGCCTGGATGTGACACATTGGCCTGCGATACTGGGCCTCTTCAACACCAGTGCCTGTTGGCTTACTCTTAAAAAAAAAAAAAAAAACTACATTAATCTTCCAATAAGGAGCATATAAGGCTTTGACATTTTCTCAAATGGCAACCAGTCACCCCAAAGAAAAGTTCAGATTAGGTGGTATAAATAAATATTTTATCAAGTCAAACATTCAGAGGTCTTTGCTAATCGTATCACACCAGGCCTCACTGGTAGGAAGAGCTGGGGCAGAGATTTGAAGATTTCACTTTTTCATTCTGATTTGAACATAAGATGATAGTTGAATACAATATCAGATGTGTCTAACAGTGGTTAAGAGTCAGCAGTCTGGAGCCAGATTGCCTGAATTTGGATCCTGGCTCTTTCATTTACCATCTCTGTGACTCTGAGTGGATTACTTAAAACCACTCTGAGTTTTAATGCCCTCATCTGTAAATTATAGATAATGAGTACTCACTTCAGAGAATAGTTATAATGATTAATTGCATTCGCATTTGTAAAGCACATAGAACAATACCTGACACCTTCTATTAAATAAATGTTGGCTAAATAAAATTAAATAATTACTATGGATAACCTGAGCTAAATGCTGACCTAAACTGTAAGAATTTTTTCGTAATACTTACTGAAGAAGAATCATTCTATACATTGTGGATATGCATCAATACAAATTTACAATTCCTTATGAGTTGAATGAAAATTTCGTTTTTGGATTATCCAAAAAGGGTGCATGCATGCTAAGTCGCTCAGTGGTGTCTGACTCTTTGGGACACTATGGGCTATAGCCCATCAGGCTCCACTGTCCATGGAATTTTCCAGACAAGAACACAAGAGTAGGTTGCCATTTCCTCCTCCAGAGAATCTTTCCAACCTATGGATTGAACCCGAGTCTCCTGCATCTCCTACATTGCAGGTGGATTCTTTACCTGCTGAGCCATTGGGGAATCTCATCCAAGAAGGGTATGCTAAGTAAATTGTTAATATAAAAAACTTTGTCATGTATGTTTAAGATTCTTAGGGATTACATTTTTTCTTCAAGCATTTTAAAAGTATCTCTTTGTAAATGAACATTTAAAGTACTAATCATTACTCTCAATTTTTCATTTAATAATTTCATTTAATTAGATAATAATCTATAAAATGTTACTTTATAATAATTCATACCTGGAAATATGCAAATATACTTAAAACATGCATATAATTTAATAAGTCAGTCTACTTGATTTCCTCCAGTGTTTATTCCCTTCTCTTTTCTTGTCTTACATGTAATAAAATGGTAGGCAAGATATACCTCAGGTAGGCAATTTCAAAAATGGTATGTTTTCTAAATAAAAATTAGACCTTCAAATTCTCTTTTTCCTTCCAACTCAACCCTACACAAAACATAAGGATTATAGAATAAGCAAGTACTGAGAAGTACTGTACCTAACCTATGCTTCATGCAACTCTCAAACTTTGTGTTGTTGTGCAACATTCATGCTCTGGTATCAGTGCCATGTTTTAGAGTACATCCAAATATCTTGCCATGTGTTGTATCCCATATCCCACCTAGTTGCTTCAGTCATGTCGAACTCTTTGTGACCCCATAGACTGTAGCCGGCCAGGCTCCTCTATCCATGGGATTCTCCAGGCAAGAATACTAGAGTGCATTGCCATTTCCTTCTCCAGGGGATCTTCCCAACCCAGGGATTGAACCTGGGTCTCCTGCATTTGTAGGTGGGTTCTTTACCACTAGTGCCACTTGGAAGTCCTTTTTTTTTTTCCTCCAGAAATAAGAAGCTGACACCTAGCAGCACTGGTATGCAGAGTGGCCACACTTCCTTGGGCTTCCCCAGTGGTTCAGATGGTAAAGAATCTGTGTGCAGTGCAGGAGACCTGGGTTCAGTCCCTGCGTTGGGAAGATCCCTTGGAGAAGGGATAGGCTACCCACTCTAGTATGCTTGCCTGGAGAATCCCACAGACAGAGGAGCCTGGTGAGGAGGGGCTACAGTCCATGGGGTTGCAAGAGCTGGACATGACTTAGTGACTAAACCACCACTACTCTGTTCTTTATCTAGTATCATTAACAAATGATTTGCAGATATTTGTACAATTACTTTTCTTTCTCTGTTTCTCAAATGATATCTCTACAAAGCAATACCATGGGAATTCAGCAGGTCTCAAATTATAATCCCTAATATTTGCTTTTGTAAGCAATCCATTGTATATCACTTACTATGAAGTCAGTACCAAACTGTGCATGTAAATTTTGCTCATGTGCCCTATGTAATAATATGCTGACACTTCTGTTCCTGTTTATTCACTCTATTATGGTTGCAATCTATCCTGCATCTTATATCAAATCCCCCACCATGTGTGGGCCTCCAGGGCTGGTGACATGTGTCACCACTTAAGTGTTTGCAACTCCTCAAAGAAGCGTCTTCACACTGAGTCATCTGCCTACTTCAAACCCTCAAAATACATCCAGATTTTCCCCCCAATTCTTGTTAAATTAAAACAAAACAAAAAACTGCTTGTCAATACGTTTTAATGACATACACCTAAAGACACTACCTTGGGAGTGTCTTTAGGGAACCATGGATATAGACACTGTGATCTGAGTAATTTCTCATGCAGAATAATTCCCACTGGCATTATCTATAGGGAACTAATGCTTCAGCTCTTGACTCTCATCTGTGAAGTTCCCTACACACCCATTTTGTCTGGCAGACCTGGAACCAGATTGGTGCATAGCTGAAAAACCTGTCTAGTCCATGTTGTAATTTTTGCACAGGTTTGTTTTCAGTGCCAGTCAATTCATACTAACACCATTTAACTTCAAACATATTTATTGGGTCTCTGTTACATTTCAAGCATTTAGCTGTGCATAATGAGCAAGTCATGGTACCTGCATTCCACAAGTTCCATGGATAGCAGAGATGATAAGTGGGTAGATAGTCATTCACAGTACAGAGCAGCATTTGCTAAGTTATAGAAGCTTAGAAAGCAAATAACTTCCTCAAGGCAAAGTCAGAGAGGGTGGGGGAGGAGATAGGAGGGGTCACAATGGCATTTTCTCAAAACATGAGGCTAAATTAGTCTAAAAGTTTCTTCCCAGTTCGGTTTCTGTGATGTTTCTCACTCCAGATGTGAACTGTAATCACTGTTGACTCCCCAGTCAACAGTTTTCATATATTAATACTGGAAGTCTAGTATTAAAGCCCTAGGAGAATAGTAGTGGTTAACAGTAATTGAGAAATGGGATGAGCGTGAGACTTCAGAACAAGTGTGCAACAGTTAGCCTCTGTCCCATTAAACCTCAGCTACATTGGAAAGAAGAGAAAAGAGAAAGGTAATTAAGAAATTCCAACTTGATAAGCTTTGGGGAGGTCAGAATAAAGGAGATCATTTGGAAGCCAAAGAGGTATGAGATAACGAGATGTAGATTAGAAGACAGTTATGCTGTTCAGTAATGGAAGAATGACAAGGGAAGGGGAAAGGAATGCAGCATGAGGAATCATCATAATAAAGAGGAGAGTGGAGCAATGCATCTCCAAAGCAGCTGATAAGCCACCATTTATGTGAATCCTTAGGAAGCACACTTACTATTCTGCCACATTATACCAAGGCATAATGAAAAATCCCAGGTTGTTTCTAAAACAGACTCCATAATATTTTAAACATACCAGATGGCATGTGTTTCAGCATCCCCAAATTATTGATATTTATAGAAGGCAATGGCACCCCACTCCAGTACTCTTGCCTGGAAAATCCCATGGATGGAGGAGCTTGGTGGGCTGCAGTCCAAGGGGTCGTGAAGAGTTGGACACGACTGAATGACTTCCCTTTCACTTTTCACTTTCATGCATTGGAGGAGGAAATGGCAATCCACTCCAGTGTTCTTGCCTGGAGAATCCCAGGGACAGGGGAGCCTGGGGGGCTGCCGTCTATGGGGTCGCACAGAGTCGGACACGACTGAAGCGACTTAGCAGCAGCAGCATAATCCACAGGTATGTTCTTATTAATTTGATAAAACTCTTTCAATGTGATGAAAAATAAAGTGTCCCTCAGTAATTTACTTCAGATGCAATATTTACTCATGCATTGGACTGATGTATTCTGCTATCCCACATTAGAGACATCCCCAATTAGGTGTTCCTTTCTGCCTCATAACTTGCCTCAGTCCTCTGGGCCTGCATTAACACCACCCTTCCGCTGTATTATGCAGCCCTAACTCATAGTCACTTCTTAGGTTCTAAATCGAATGCCATTTCCTCTGATAGGCCTTCTCTGGCCCTAAAATGTAGGTCAGACACTCCTCTAATAGGCTATCCTAACACTATAATTTTCTTTTATAACACTACAAGTGTAATTATAAAATCATTTGTTATTGTTTAATGTCTGTTCCTTCCACCCCTTTCCTAATTAGAAGGTAGCATCTATAAAAGTGGGAGTCACCTTATTCCTAGGCATTGTCAGAAATTATAACACATAGTATGTAGTTATTAAATCTTTGCTAAGTGAATAGGTGTTCAATTTAAATGAAATGATTAAGCTCGGGGGAAAATGGAATATCTTGCATTTGGCATCTTGGAGACTTCAGACAGCCAGGTAGGTTGGGCCTTACAAACATAGGAGGAGCGGGAAAGCCAGGAATCAGATTGTCTATGCTTCCACCGCGAGAAGGCATGATGCCTCTGGGAAGCAGTGTCTCGGGCGCAACAGTTGAAGGGTTGGATTATGATCTACAAGACATTCTAGAACTAACACCTGAAAAAAATGTCCTTTTTATCATAGGGAACTGGAATGCTAAAGTAGGAAGTCAAGAGATACCTGGAGTAACAGGCAAGTTTGGCCTGTTTGGAGTACAAAATGAAGCAGGCAAAGGCTAATAGAGTTTTGCCGAGTGAATGAACTGGTCATAGCAAACACCCTCTTCCAACAACACAAGAGAAGGCTCTACACATGGACATCACCAGATAGTCAATACCAAAATCAGATTGATTATTTCCTTTGCAGCCAAAGATGGAAAAAAGTTCTATATAGTCAGCAAAAACAAGACCTGGAGCTGACTGTGGTATAGATCATGAACTCCTTGTTGCCAACTTCAGACTTAAATTGAAGAAAGAAGGGAAAAACCACTTGAACATTCAGGTATGACCTAAATCAAATCCCTTATGATTATACAGGGGAAGTGACAAATAGATTCATAGGATTAGATCTGATAGAGAGAGTCTGAAGAGCTATGGACAAAGGTTCATAAAAATGTACAGGAGGCAGTGATCAAAATCATCCCCAAGAAAAAGAAATGCAAAAAGGCAAAATGGTTGCCTGAGGAGTCCTTACAAATAGCTTGGAAATGAAGAGAAGAAAAAGGAAAAGGAAAAAAGGAAAGATATATCCATCTGAATGCAGAGTTCCAAAGAATAGCAAGGAGAGGTAAGACAGCCTTCCTAAGTGATCAATGCAAAAAAATAGAGGAAAATAACAGAATGGGAAAAACTAGAGATCTCTCCAAGAAAATCAGAGATACCAAGGGAACATTCCATGCAAAGATGGGCACAATAAAGGACATAAATGGTTTGGACCTAACAAAAGCAGAAGATATTAAGAAGAAGTGGCAAGAATACACAGAAGAACTGTACAAAAAAAATCTTAATGAAAACCATAATGGTGTGATCACTCACCTAGAGCCAGATGTCCTGGAGTGTGACGTCAAGTGGGCCTCAGGAAATATCACTATGAACAAAGCATAGAATTCCAGCTGAGATATTTCAAATCATAAAAATTGATGCTATTAAAATGCTACACTCAATATGCCAGAAAATTTAGAAAACTCAAGAGTAGCCACAGGACTGGAAAAAGTCAGTTTTCATTCCAATCCAAAGGAAAGGTAATGTCAAAGAATGTTCAAATTACCACACAATTGCACTCATCTCACACGTTAGCAAAGTAATGCTCAAAGTTCCCCAAGCTATGCTTCAACATGGAGTTACCCAAAGATCCTGATACACAGTTGCTTGATGATATATGCTTTCATTTAGGACAAACTCCTTTTTGATATTGCCAAGATTCACTTCTGATTATTTATTTGTTTATTCCACACTGCACAACCTGTAGGATCTCAATTCCCCAACCAATAATTAAACCCATGCCATAGCAGTGAGAATACCAAATCCTAACCACTAGACCACTGGTCAAATGCCACTCATACCAATACTTGGCATTTCCCTTTTGCTTCAGTGAAGATGAAATCAAATTTCCTAACGCATTTTGTGCATATTTGGTGTAACTGATACTATTACATTGAACATAATATGCATTGGCTCATTAAATTTTCTATCTACTAAGAGTTAAACTGAAAATTACTTTTGTCTCACTCCCTTTACATTTTTTAAAAAATGTTATATGATATCAGAAAACTTAGATCCCCAATTCAGACTGTAAATCAACATGGATTTCATATAAAGTAAAAAGTTAAAATTAAGAAAAGAATAAGTAATGGAATATACTAGTTAAAGATGACTTTCTAAGTATGAAAATTCATTATGCACAAAACATCATGACAGTATAAATTTCAAATCATTTCAAAAGTAAGAATGTATTTTCTATCAAAAGGAGATAAATAGTTACATATGATTGGAAATAGTTGATTTATTTATTATAGAAAATTTCTTAAAAACAATAATTAACACTAACATAAGAGGAAGAAGTGACAGACGATGGAATTAATTTACAATGAATGTAAATAAATGACTTGAACATGAAATCATGTGTAACTCACTTGAATGCATCATGTGTAATCAAATGAATGCAAATTAAGGCAACAGAGTAATATTTTTGCTGTAAGATTATTGTTAAAATAAATTCTATTATAAACATCTACTATTTAAGGGTGATCAGGGAAACAATAATTCTATTACCTACTGATGTGGTAGATTCATACCAATACAACTCTTTTATTCAGAAAAATTAAGTATTCCATGTAAGAACTACTAGACTAAAATCTCACATACTGCTGGTGGGAACATAAAATGTGCAGTTACCTTGAAAAGCAGTATGGCAGTTCCTCAAAAGGTTAAATGTAAAATGTTACCATATAACCAGGTAAGTCCTATCCTAATTTTATACCTAAGAGAAATGGAAAAATCATGTCCATTCCAAATCTTGTTACATGAATGTTCATAGCAATATTAGTCATAGTAACCAAAAAGTGGAAGCAACTTAAATGTCCATAAATTGATTAATGGATAAATAAGAAATGGTATATTCCTACAATGGAATGTATGTCTAATTGTGGCATATCATTGATCCAAGGTCAAGACTCTCAGTTTTTAACCTAAAAGGTTAATGCTATTTTAGCTTCTTAATGACTTTATAATAAAATGTATCAATAAAAGCAAATGAAGTACTGAAACATACACAAGGATGATCCTTGAAACATGCTTAAGAAAGAAGCCAGTCACAAAAGACCATATATTGTATGACCATTTATATTAAATGTTCACTTTGTGTGTGTTCTCAGTCGCTTCAGTCTGGTCTGACTCTTTGTGACCCCATGAACTGCAGTCCACCAGGTTCTTCTGTGCATGGAATTCTTCAGGCAAGAATACTGGAGTGAGTTGCCATGCCCTCCTCCAGGGGATCTTCCTGACCTACCACTAGGGTTTGTTCTCCTGCATCGCAGGTGGATTCTTTTATCTACTGAGCCACCTGGGAAGGCCTTTAGGCAAATGTATAGAGACACAAAATACTGGCTTCCCAGTACTGACCTAGGACTTCCCTGCTGGCTCAGTGGTAAAGAATCTGCCTGCCATTGCAGATGTGAGTTCAATCCCTGCGTCAGGAAGATCTCCTGGAGTAGGATATGGCAACCCACCCCAGTATTCTTGCCTGGAGAATTCCATGAACAGAGGAGCCTGGTGGGCTACAGTCCATGGGGTCGCAAAAGAGTCAGACATAACTTAGTGATTAAACAGCAACAACAGTACTGGGATGGTGGGTAGTGTTGAAAGGAATTGTGGGGAGGGTGACTATTAAAAGGTATGTGCTTTATTTGGGGGACAATGGACATTTTCTAAAGTTGATTATGGTTTTCAATGCACAACTCTGAGTACTAAACTATTAAATTATATAATTTAAATGGTAGAGTTTTATTGTACTTTAGTTCAGTTACTCAGTCATGTCCGACTTTTTGCAATTGCATAGACTGCAGCATGGCAGGCTTCCCTGTCCATCACCAACTCTCAGAGCTTGCTCAAACTCATTTCTATCAAGCAAGTGATGAAATCCAATCATCTCATCCTCTGCCATTCCCTTTACCTCCTGCCTTCAGTCTTTCCCAGCATCAGGGTCTTTTCTAATGATTCAGTTCCTCGCATAAGTTGGCAAAAGTATCGGAGCTTCAACTTCAACAGCAGTCCTTCCAATGAATATTCAGGACTGATTTCCTTTAGGATTGACTGGTTGGATCTCTTTGCAGTCCAAGAGACTCTCAAGAGTCTTCTCCAACAACACAGTTCAAAAACATCAATTCTTCGGTGCTCAGCTTTATGGTCCAACCCTCACATCCATACATGACTACTGGAAAAACCATAGCTTTGACTAGATGGACTTTTGTTGGCAAAGTACTGTCTCTGCTTTTTAATATGCTATCTAGGTTTATCATAGCTTTTCTTCCAAGGAGAAAGTGTCTTTTAATTTCATGTCTGCTCTGCAGTGATTTTGGAGCCCAAGATAATAAGTCTGTCACTGTTTTCATTGTTTCCCCATCTATTTGCCATGAAGTGATGGGACTTGATGCCATGATCTTAGTTTTTTGAATGTTGAGTTTTAAGGCAACTTTTTCACTCTCCTCTTTCATTTTCATCAAGGAGGTTCTGCCACACGGGTGGGTGTCATATACGTATCTGAGGTTACTGATATTTTTCCTGGCAATCTTGATTCCAGCTTGTGCCTGGCATTTCACATGATGTTAACAAATGTCCCTCTAGTCAAGGCCATGGTTTTTCCAGTAGTCATGTATGGATGTGAGAGTTGGACTATAAAGAAAGCTGAGCACCAAAAAATTGATACTTTTGAACTGTGATGTTGGAGAAGACTTTTGAGAGTCCCTTGGACTGCAAAGAGATCCAACCAGTCCATCCTAAAGGAGATCAATCCTGAGTGTTCATTGGAAGGACTGATGTTGAAGCTGAAACTCCAATACTTTGGCCACCTGATGTGAAGAACTGACTCATTTGAAAAGACCCCGATGCTGGGAAAGATTGAAGGCCAGAGGAGAAGGGGACAACAGAGGATGAGATAGTTGCATGGCATCACTGACTCAATGGACATGAGTTTAAGTAAACTCTGGGATTTCATGATGGATAGGGAGGCCTGGTGTGCTGCAGTTCATGGGGTTGCAAAGAGTCAGACACAACTGACTGACTGAACTGAATTCTACATATAAATTAAATAATCAGGGTGACAATATATATTGTATGTTAATCATATATAAATATGTTATAAAATAAATAATACAAAATTATAATGATAACTATAAATCCTCAAATTTAAAAAGCTAAACAAACCCCAAGCAGAATGAACATAAGAAAAAACACATTAATTTACCTCATGATCAAAATCAATGCAAGAAACAGGAGAAAGGGAAAAAAGGAAGAGATTCATGGATTGAATAATAAAGCAAGATTCACCTATATGATATCTATAAGAAACTAAAGTTAAATAAAATAAACAACATTAACTCCTCCCCCTAAAAATTAATAATGCAAAATTAAAAAAAAAAAAAAAACTCTCCCAAGGCAGGAAGGAAAAAAAGCTGCTAGACCAAAGGTGTCAGTTTGAATGAAGCTTAAAGCCAGTATATTTTATAATATAGAAATATTTGCTCATTCACTCAACAAATATATGTTGAAGGGCTACACAGAGCCCATATTTTATCAAGGAAGCTAGACATTCACTATAGGTGTAAAATGATTGAAGACTGTAAATGTGATATTTATTTATATAAAGTAAGCATGATATTATTTGAACATGATCATTTAATATTGGTGCTGGGCATATAACAGTGATCAAAATAAACAGTCTATGCCATCATGAAATTACAGGCTAGTGGAAAAAAAATAATACAATAAATAAATTAGTAAAATGTATAGTATATGTCATTGCATACTTCTATTTTGAAAAACAAAGTGGGATAAGAAATACTGATCTTTGTTTAAAATACAAAGGGGCTTTCCTGAGGTGCAAAACTTTAAGGAAAGTGAAGCAGCTAGCCATAAAGATATCTAGTGACAGCGTTCCAGGTAGTATTCCAATAGAAGAAAGTGCTAGTGCAAAGGTCCTGAGAAAGAAGTATGGCAGATCAATTAGGAAAATCCCAAGAACGTCAGTGGAGCTGGACCAGAAAGTATGAGGGGAGATTGTATTAGAATTTTGAGGTCAGAGAGCTAACAAGTAAAGAGGGAGCAGATTTTGCAGTGTCTAGACCACTACAATAATTTAATTTTACCCTAATTGAGGTGGGAAGCTATTGGTTCACTGGATTGTTTTCAGCAGAGGGACATGAACTGTATTACGATCATTCTGGTTACCCTGTTGAGAACAGAGTTTTTGGGGGGAGTACAGGGAACAACGAGGAAGATCTGTTAGGAGACTGTTGCAGCAACTCAGTAGGGAGATGGTGGTGGCTTGTATTATAGTAGCAATTTATGTGGATTAAGTATATAGTTTGAAGATGGAGCCAACATCATATACTAGGTTGTGATAAAAAAAAAAAAAAAGGCAAGAATTAATCTAAATTTGGGCTGAGGCAACTAGAAAAATGAAGTTGACAATTACTGATATAGAGAAATCTGTGGCAGTCGTGTGTTTTATTGGAAGGGCAGGAGTTTGGTTTGGGACATGTTGATTTTCAATTGCTTGTGAGACTTATAAGTGATAAGGTGTAGCAGGAAGCAGTGAAGAATATAATTCTGGAGGACGCTGGGAGTTCTGAGCTGAGTATATGTGTCTGGGAATTATCAGTGTATAATGCCCTGTGCTTAGTTGCTCAGTTATGTCTGACTCTTTGTGACCCCATGGACTGCAGCCCACCAGGCTCCTTTGTTGATGGGGATTCTCCAGGCAAGAATACTGGAGTGGGTTACCATGCCCTCCTCCAGGGGATCTTCCCAACCCAGGGATCCAACCCAGGTCTCCCACATTGCAGGCGGATTCTTTACTGTCTGAGCCACCAGGGATTCCCAAGAATACTGGAGTGGGTAGAAATGATACTTAAATCCATACAATCCAATGATTTTTCACCAAGGGAAACAAAAAGTTTTGAGGACTATGCTGCTTGGCTAACAGATTAGAAAAATCAGGAGGAACAGCTGAAAAAAATAAGAAAGAATCATAGAACATTCAGAAGAGTGTTTGGACTAATTAGGGCAGATTTAATTATATAATTTAATTTATTTGCTTTGTTATAGTCAAGAAAACTTTGAAGCAATCAAGATGTCCAACAACAGCAAATTCTGGTGGATCGATATACTAGAATACAATGCAATTATAAAATGCTAATGGTGACATGTTTTGCTAACATGTGTAAAGGCTTATTGCATACTATTGAAAGGGGGAAAATTATTTAGGGTAATTAGATTATGAGCTATGTGGAGTGATGTAATTCTGAGGAAATGATGGACCATCTTGAATATTAGGTTGAAGAGTTTAGGTAAGATAACATTTAATACAACAGCCATTCAAGGTAAATACTATTATCATTTTTTATGATAACCCACTTGAGGTTTGGAGATCTCCTAAAGTATCCTCACTAATTCTTTAGCCTTGTTGACAAGTTCAGAGGTGTTCAGAGTGTTAAAAGTAAGAATGTGACCTCAGGTTGAACTTATGGCTGATAGATCGCCTCTCAAGCCCTATATCATAGTTCTTGGCAAATATCACATACACAGATTATTTTATCACAGCCCCCATCCAAGTTAAGACTGCCACCAGCAAGACAGGGTCAATCATTACACCACTTGACCCTGACTCAATTCTTGAACTCTTGGAGAATAGTGAGTGGGAAGGAGTTTCATCCTTGGGGATTCTAGCTCATGTCAAGGTTCAGAAGAAGTAGCTGATAACTGAGGGAGCATGAAGAGAGTTCTCATTTTCTCCTGGATAGCTCAAGGAGCTCTGAGATAACTGACACTGGACTGGTTTTACTGTCTTCCACCAGACCTAAAACAGAACAAAAGATCCTTACTAGAGTTTAAGCTCCATGATGGTAGTAGGTTTGTTATTTTGCCCATAATTCTATCCCCTTATCTAAAACAGTATCTATAACCCAGAAAACTCTTAGTAACTATTTGGTGAATGCATTCATATCTGTGGGAATCTGAAACAAGACCAAGGACCACACAGTGTTGGTTCTTCTAGGTCAGTAGTTCTCAGTTCTAGCTGAACAATAAAATTGGAGACCATTTTAAAAACACAGCTGCCTTGGGAACATCCTCCAGAGACTCCAATGTAGTTACAAAAGGGTAGGCTCCATGCCTCAGGAAGACTTCAATATATATTCAGAATTGAGAACAAATGCTTTAAGCAGCCACAGTGCACTCGGGTTGTTCAAAGGACTGAGATGCCAATTTTAGTCCTTAGGACTTGGGTGGCCTTTTTATGGAATTGGAGTCTGTCACCTCCTCTTCAAGGTTCTGGTCTGGGGCAGCTGTTAGGGTTTTTGTCTCAGAAGTCTAGGTAAGGCTCATCCCAAAGGGCTAAAAGAAAACAATAATTCCAGTTGGGAATTTAGGTACTTGAGCAGATTTGAGGGGCTTTGAGAGTACAGTGATGTGAACTTGAGACTGGCATCGCCACAATAGGGTCAATCAAAACACTAGTTGACCCCAATTCAGTGAAGATAAGCATGACAACCAATGAAGACCAGCATGATAATGTAATCTGCCTCCCTCGTGGGGAGAGAAGGGATTCAGAAAAAGAGAGGCAACAGGGTCTGATATCTCTGTTGTTTAAGCATTGACATTTCCTTTGCTGAAAATAGGAAAAGTATGCATTCTTTTCATACCACACAATTTATTATGATTATAGGATTCAGTAATAGTACATATAATCACAAATCTCTTCTGATTTAAAAATGCTCCAGAATGTTACACACATAAATTATGTTACAATTTAAAGGGATGTAAGTCACATTCCTACTTATACATTTCAGAGAAGATATATTATCTGACAAAATTAAGATCAATTCTGAAAGGAAATCTTGCAAAAATCATTGCTAAAAATGACTGATTTTCTCCCTTTAATTCCTCAAAAAAATATCATAGACTCAGTCTACCCATAAACAATATAGCAGTTTATTTTGCTTTTTCCAACTTTAGGAATTGGAAAGAAAATGCCTCTGGGTTCTTTGATTATGGATTATTCCTTTAGAATGCCCTCTCTAGAAGTATTCATGACAAGAAGGTTATTGTGAAATGACATTTTTTGTCCTTTGAAGTAAGGCTATAACAGTGAAAATAACTTATGAAACCTTATGGGAATCTTACTCATGGTGACAACAGATGAGTATATTCAGAGGTAGAAAAACAATTGAGCTATCCTTTTTAAACAAACAAACAAGATAAAACAAACTTCTATGTTGAGGTAAGACAGACATATGCTGTTTGTTTTGCTCAATTGGGCATCTCTAACTACAGTTTTTAAAAATGAGATCTTCAGGCACTTCTATATATATGCAACTTGAAGTCAGTAGGCCTGCTTTTTCTAAATACAATTTGAGACAGTTTTAGCCAATATCAGCTAATTAAATTTGCCCAATAACATTGACCTGAAAGACTTCAGGTTAAAGATGATTATTTAATCCAAAGATGCAGCAGGAAGATGCCATTTATTTGAATTTCACTTGTGGTCTGCAATACATTATATAAAATGAGAACAACTGTTCTTAATGATATTAATTAGACCAGCAAAGATCAAAATATTACTTGAATAAATATAGAAGAGATCTATGCATCTGTCTCATGCTGTATCTGCATGAAAAATTACATAAGAAGTTGGGTAATTTGTATCAGAAAGCATTGGTGACTTTCATTCTTGGCTACTTAAGGAACTGGCAGATATCCTAGGCAAATGACAAGCTGTTATTTTTAGGAAACTGTGACTTCCCAGAGCATTAGTATGAGGCAAATTTAGAGCTTTCATATGCCTAAGGAAAAAATAAGTCCCATGTAATAAAAACTGATCAGGTTCATATTATCACATGGAAAGATGTGATCTGTATTGATTTCAGTAGGGCTCTCAATTATATTTCACATAGCATTGTAACTAACAAAAATTATGGCAATGATTACATTACTTTGAGTAAAAACAAGAAACATGTTATTGTGGATGTTGGATCCAATTTTGGTGATTATGCAGTATAGTAACCCCTGAAGAACGGTCTTGATAGCATTCAGCGCCCTATTGACCCTTACAATAAAGAACTTGAAGTTATATCCAGCAGACAAAATTAAGGTATTTATAATTTCCAACATTCTATAAGATATAAATGCAATTTTGAGTAATCATGATGAGTTGGAAAAAGTTGGTCCAAATAAGAAAAAAAGTTTGGTTAAGATATGTACCAAATGGCCTACAACTGAGGTAGAAGAAATTTCAAGCTTGAACTGAATGCCTCCAAACAAAATTTCTACTCTGAACCAAAAGTCATTGTGACACTGAGTATAGCAAAAGGTAAATACAATAAATGAGAAAGAATGTTTTGTTGTAGTTTGAAGAGTAGCAGATTATTAGATTAGTTTGAGCCCTGACCTTTGTACAGGAGATAGGATGTTAGAGTGGATCCAGAGAAGAATAAGGTTGATTTAAAAATACGTAAACTAGGTCTGATGACTAATGGTAAAAGATATGTGATTTTCAAGAAAAGTTTAAGGGAGGATTTAATGGTTTTTAATATATGAAAAATATATTATGATAAAGATAGTAATTACTCAATTTCCATGTTCTCTAAATTATTTAATATGATGTATGTTCAAACTTAGTCAATACCTATATTTTTATTTCTAGCATACATTGCTAGTTGATGATTAATAACGCTAACAAGCTGTTATCTGTTTGGTATTAAAAATAGAAAAATGCACATTCTTATGCAAAATCAATGTCCACACCCCTTGACATTTCCCTTGTGCCCTCAAACTTATTTGGGGTTTCCTATCTTTATAAAAAAAAGAGAGAGAGAGTGAGAGAGAAGCTTTTACATAGTTCTCATTATGAATTATTTCCTTTTCAAATTCCTTTAGTGACCACTACCTAAATTTCAAATTAATACATTATATTTTGTTTTGTTTTTCTGCCTGACATTGATAATTTAATGGTTTTTTTATATCATCTTGTAGCACTATTGTTCACAAAAACTTTCTTATTTACTTCCTCATCCACCAAGATTTTATCCAGCTCTTATTATGTGCAGAGTACCGTGCTGGCACTGGGGATACAGACAAGAACAAGAAAGACACAGCCCCTATATAATCTTGGACAGAGAGACACAGACATTTACAGAGGAGTGGAGTAAATAGCCAGTACTCAAAGGATATAAAACATATACAAATAGACAGATTCAAAGTACTATGAGATTCTGTTGTTGTTGTTTAGTCACTAATTCCTGTCTGACTCTTTGCAAAACTATGAACTGCAGCATTCAGGGCTTCCCTGTCCTTCACTATCTCCTGGAGTTTGCTCAAACTCATGTCCACTCAGTCAGTGATGCCATTCCAAACATCTCATCCTCTGTTGCCCCCTTCTCTTCTTGCCCTCAATCTTTCCCAGGATCAGGATATTTTCTAATGAGCCGGCTCTTCATGTCAGGTGGTCAAAGTATAGGAGAGCTTCAGCTTCAGCATCAGTCCTTTCAATGAATATTCAGGGTTGATTTCCTTTAGGATTGACTGGTTTGACCTCTTTGCAGTCCAAGGGACTCTCAAGAGTCTTCTCCAGCACCAGAGTTTGAAAGCATAGGTTCTTCAGCGCTCAACTTTCTTTATAGTCCAACTCTCACATCCGTACATGACTACTGGAAAAACCATAGTTTTGACTATATGGACTTTTGTTTGCAAAATGATGTCTGTGCTTTTTAATACATGTCCAGGTTTGTCATAGCTTTTCTTCCAAGGAGCAAGGGTCTTTTAATTTCATGGCTGCAGTCATTGTTTGCAGTGAATTTGGAGCCCAAGGAAGTATAATCTGTCACAGTTTCAACTTCTTTCCCATCTATTTTCCATGAAGTGATGGAACCAGATATCATGATCTTAGTTCTCTGAATGCTGAATTTTAAGCCAGGGTTTTAGTCTCCTCTTTCACTTTCATCGAAATGCTCTTTAGTTTCTCTTCACTTTCTGCCATAAGGGTGGTGTCATCTGCATATCTGAGGTTATTGATATTTTTCCTGGAAATCTTGATTCGAGCTTGTGCTTCATCTAGCCCAGCATTTCACATGATGTACTCTGCATATAAGTTAAATAAGCAGGGTGACAATATATAGCCTTGACATACTTCTTTCCCAATTCTGAACCAACCACTTGTTCCATGACTGGTTCTAACTGTTGCTTCTTGACCTGCATATACACTTCTCAGGAGGCAGGTAAGGTGGTCTGGTATTCCCATTTTTATAAGAATTTACTGCAGTTTGTTGTGATCCACACATTCAAATGCTTTACTATAGTCAATGAAGCAGAAGTAGATGTTTTTCTGGAATTTTTGTGTTGTTTCTGTAATTCAATGGATGTAGGCAAATTGATCTCTGGTTCCTCTGCCTTCCTAAATCCAACTTGTTCATCTGAAAGCTCCAGGTTCAAGTACTGTTGAAGCCTAGCTTGAAGGATTTTGAGCACCTTGCTAGTGTGTGAAATGAGTGCAATTATGCAGTAGTTTTGAACATTCTTTGGCATTGCCCTTCTTTGAGATTGGAATGAAAACTGACCTATTCCAGTCCTGTGCCCACTGCTGAGTTTTCCAAATTTGCTGGAATATTGAGTGCAGCACTTGAACAGCACCCTCATTTAGGATTTGAAGTAGCTCAGCTGAAAGTCTGTCACATCCACTAGCTTTGTTCGTAGTGATGCTTCCTAAGGCCCACTCTATTCCAGGATGTCTGGCTCTAGGTCAGTGATCACACCATCATGGTTATCTGGGTCATGAAGATCATTTTTGTTCAGTTCTTCTGTGTATTCTTGCCACCTCTTCTTATTATCTTCTGCCTCTGCTAGGTCCATACCACTAATGTGCTTTATTGTGCTCATGTTTGTATGAAATGTTCCGTTGGTATATCTAATTTTCTTGAAGAGATCTCTAGTCTTTCCCATTCTATTGTTTTCCTCTATTTCTTTGCATTGTTCACTTAAGAAGGCTTTGTTATCTCTCCTTGTTATTCTTTGGAACTCTACATTCAGATAGTTATGTCTTTTCTCCTTTTCTCTTTCCTTTTTTTTTTTTTTTTTTCTTTTCACAGCTATTTGTACGACTTTCTCAGGCAACCATTTTGCCTTGTTTCATTTCTTTTTCTTCGGGATGATTTTGGTCACTGCTTCCTATACAATGTTAGGAACCACTGTCCAAAGTTCTTCAGACCTAATCCCTTGAATCTATTTGGCACGTTCACTGTATCAGTCAGTGATGTCATCTAATCATCTCATCCTCTGTCGTCCCCTTCTCCTCCTGCCTTCAATCTTTCTCAGAATCAGGATCATTTCCAGTGAGTCAGTTCTTTGCATGAGGCGGCCAAAGAACTGGAGCTTCAGCTTCAGCATTAGTTCTTCCAATGAATATTCAGGATTTATTTCTTTTAGGATTGAAAGGTTTGATCTTGCAGTCCAAGGGACTCTCAAGAGTCTTCTCCAACACCACAGTTCAAAAGCATCAAATTCTTCTATGCTCAGCTTTCTTATATCCATCCATACATGACTACTGGAAAAACCATAGCTTTGACTAGACGGGCTATTGTCAGCAAAGTAATGTGTCTGCTTTCTAATGTTCTGTATACGTTGGTCATAGCTTTTCTTCCAAGGAGCAAGCGTCTTAATTTCATGACTGCAGTCACCATCTGCAGTGATTTTGGAGCGGTATTTGATTCAAGACATACCTGAATAACCTAGTAGTTTTCCCTACTTTCTTCAATTTAAATCTGAATTTTTGAATAATCAGCTCATGATCTGAGCCACAGTCAGTTCCTGGTCTTACTTTTGCTGAGTGTATAGAGCTTCTCCATTTTCACCTGCAAAGAATATAATCAATCTGATTTAAGTATTGACCCTCTGGTGATGTCCATGTGTACAGACATCTCTTGTGTTGTTGGAAGACAGTGTTTGATATGACCAATGCATCATCTTGGACAAACTTTTTTAGCCTTTTCCCTGCTTCATTTTGTACTCCATGGGCAAAATTGTCTGATACTTCATGCATCTCTTGACTTCCTACTTTAGCATTCCAGTCCCCTATGATGAAAGGATATTTCTTTTGGTGTTAGTTCTAGAAGGTCTTGTAGGTTTTCATAGAGCCGTTCAACTTCATCTGCCTCAGCATTAGTGGTTGGGGCATAGATTTGGATTACTATGATATTGAATGGTTTGCCTTGGAAATGAACAGAGATCATTCTGTTGTTTTTGAAATTGCACCCAAGTACTGCATTTTGGACTCTTCTGTTGACTATGAGGGATACTTGATTTCTTATAAGGGATTCTTGACCACATAGTAGATATAATGATCAACTGGATTATATTTAAGGGCTTCCTTGATAGCTTAGTTGGTAAAGAGTCCGTCTGCAATGCAGGAGACCCCGGTTTGATTCCTGAGTCAGGAAGATCTGCTGGAGAAGGGATAAGCTATCCACTCCAGTATGCTTGGGTTTCCCTTGTGGCTCAGCTGGTTAAGAATCTCCCTATAATGTGGGATACCTGGGTTTGATCCCTGGGTTGGGAAGATCCCCTGGATTAGGGAGAGGCTACCCACTCCAGTTTTCTGGTCCATGGGCTTTTTACAGTCCATGGGGTTGCAAAGAGTTAAATTTGCCCACTCCCATCCATTTTAGTTCTCTGATTCCTAAAATGTTGATGTTCACTTTTCCCATCTCCTGTTTGACCACTTCTAATTTACCTTGATTCATGGACCCACCATTCCAGTTTCATATGCAGTACTGTTCTTTACAGCACTGGACTTCACTTTCACCACCAGGGACATCCACAACTGGGCCTCCTTTCCACTGTGACCCAGCCTCTTCATTCTTTCTGGAGCTTTTTCTCAGCTCTTCCCCAGTAGCATATAAGACACCTATCAATCTGGAGCGGCTCATTTTCTGGTGTCATATCTTTTTGCCTTTTCAGACTGCTCATGGGGTTTTCAAGGCAAGAATGCTGAAGTGGTTTGTCATTCCCTTCTCCAGTGGACCACGTTTTGTTAGAACTCATGACATGTCTGTCTTGGGTGGCCCTACATAGTATTGCTCATAGTTTCATTGTTTTGCACATTGCTGTGATGCATGTGATCATTTGGTTAACTTTCTGTGATTGTGATTTCATTCTGGAGGCTGTGAGATTGTAGTTCTTGCTTCTTTTGTCTGCACTCTGATGGATGAGGGATGGGAGGGACTGGCTGTGGGCAAACCTGGATCTTGCTCTGGTGTGCACAGCCATGCTCAGTAAATCTTTAATCCAAATTTTTGCTGATGCATGGGACTTTGCCCCCTACCTGAGATTCTGTAGACTTATCCAACTAATGACCTAACCTTTTGAGAGGGTAAACTTAATATTTTCTGTATGTAGCAAGTCTATATCAACTAAATAGATAAGTTTGTAGGAGAAAAAAAATCCAAGCTTGTTTTAGGGAAGTTATATTAATAGTAAGCCCAGTTATAAATATATAGTTATACGATAAATACTGATTTACAAAACTAATCAAATACTGGTCATGAGACATCAAAATGAAAATCACATGGGACATCCAGGTTCTGGTCCAGCAGGTAAGAAATTCTGAATTTGCCTCTCTATACTAAAATGTAAAAAGCTGAGGGAACTGAAAAGTGAAAAATCCTTATTATTAATACATCCATATAAGAAATGAGGTCATAGTACCACTTGCTGGCCCTCAAATTGGAGAGACTGCTAAGTAAAAACACAGAATTACAATTTACCACAGCAGAAACCAACAAGAAAAAACTGAGGAAATAAGTGCTATAAATGTCAAATCCAGCTACTAATATAAAATTATGACAAGCATTAAAAGGCAAAAGACATTTTGAAGAGAGACAGTAAGCATTAGAATCCCACTCAGATATGACAGATATGTTAGAATTGTCAGACAAGGAATATGAAGTTATGATTATTATCTAAGGGCTCTAATGGGTAAAGTTGACAGCATACAAAAACTGGGCAATGAAGCAAAGAGATGGAAATTCTAAGAAAGAGCCAAAGAGAAATGCTAGAAATCATCAACACTGTAAACAAAGGATAAATGTGATTGGCTTATTAGTAGACTTAACATGATTAAGGGAAAAAATCTTTGAGCTTGAGGATATCTCAATAGAAACTTCAAAAAACTGAAAAGCAAGACAACAAAGACTGAAAAAATGTCCAAGATCATAGGACTACTACAAAAATGTAACAAAAGTAATGGGAATACCAGAAGAAAAAAGAGAGAATGGACAAAAAGAAAAACAATTGAAACAATGTCAAACTAATGTTTGACACTGAACCACAGATTCAGAAATCTCAGACAAGAGGAAGCAGGCTAAATTCCCCAAAACCCTCAGAACCAGGCATATCATTTCTGAATTATATAAAATTAAAGAAAAATTGTCCTGAAAGAAGTAAGAGAGGGTGAGGTGGGAAACCTTACCTACAGAGAAGCAATGATAAAGAATTACATCCTATTTCTCCTTAGAAATCACATGAAATGAAACAGGACACTATGTGGCACTCCCAGGTACAAAAGCCTTTTTGTGTTCCTGTTTCTTCTTTGTATGAAAAAGGCTTCAGCCTCCTATATTTTCCCTCAATTCCAAAGGACAGATTCAAACAGTTGTTATGCCAGCAAATTTGGAAAATTTGGCAATGGCCACAGGACTGGAAAAAAGTCAGTTTTTATTCCAATCCCAAAGAATGGCAATGCCAAAGAATGTTCAAACTGCCATACAATTGCACTGATTTCACATGCTAGCTAGGTAATGCTCAAAATCCTTCAAGCTAAGCTTCAGCAGTATGTGAACTGAGAACCTCCTGATGTATAACCTGGATTTAGAAAGGTAGAGGAACCAGACATCAAGTTGCCAATATCCTTTAGATAACAGAAAGAGTAAGTAAATTCCAGAAAACATCTAGCTTTGCTTCATTGACTATGGTAAATCCTTTCACTGTGGATCACAACAAACTGTGGAAAATTCTTAAAGAGATGAGAATACCAGACCACCCTACTCACCTCCTGAGAAACCTGTATGGAGGTAAAGAAGCAACAGTTAGAACTGGACATGGAACAGCAAACTGGTTCAAAATTGGGAAAGGAGTACATCAAGGCTGTATATCATCACCCTGCTTATTTAGCTTATATGCAGAGTACGCCATGTGAAATGCTGGGCTAGATGAGTCACAAGATGGAATCAGGATTACTGGGACAAATATCAATAACTTCAGATATACAGATGGTACCACCCTAATAGCAGAAAGTGAAAAGGAACTAAAGAGCCTCTTGTAAAATTGAAATCGGAGAGTGAAAAAGCTATCCTAAAGCTCAACATTCAAAACACTAAGATCATGGCATATAGTCCCATTACTTCATGGCAAATAGATGGGGAAAAAGAGGAAACAGTGGCAGATTTTATTTCCTTGGGCTCCAAAATCTCTGCAGATGGTGACTATAGCCATGAAATTAAAAGATGCTTGTTCCTTGGAAGAAAAGCTCTGACAAACCTAGACAGTATATTAAAAAGGAGAGCCAACACTTTTCTGACAAAGGTCTGTATAGTCAAATGACTATACAAATGACTATGTTTTTTCCAGTAGTCATGTATGGATGTAAGAGTTGGACTATAAAGAAGGCTGAGTGCTGAAGAATTGATGCTTTCAAATAGTGATGCTGGAAAAGACTCTTGAGAGTCCCCTGGACTGCAAGGAGAACAAAACCAGTGAATCTGAAAGGAAATCAACCCTGAATAGTCATTGGAAGGATTGACGCTGAAGCTGAAGCTCTCTTATACTTTCGGCACCTGATGTGAAGAGCCAACTCATTGGAAAAGACACTGATACTGGCAAAGACTGAGGGCAGGAGGAGAAGGGGAAGACAGAAGATGAGATGGTTGGATGGCATCACTGACTAAATAGACATAAGTTTGAACAAACTCTGTGAGATAGTGATGGACAGGGAGTGCTGCAGTCCATGGTTAGAACAAGGAGGCTGATGATTGAGATTCCTGGATGGCCACCTTGTTATCAATCCACCAACTAATCAAAGGAGAGTCACACACTCTGCAGATCTCCGCATGCAAATTTTGCCTCTAAAAATTCTTCCCCCAAAACCATTGGGGTATTCAGTTTTTTAACATGGGCAAACTCATTGCATTACACTAGCAATAAAATTTTCTCTGCTCCTAAGAGTTCTCATCACAAAGAAAAATACTATTTTCTATTTCTTGTATCTATTTGCAGTGATGGATGTTCACAAAAACAACTGTAGTAGTTTAATGATGCATGTGTGTCAAATCATTATATGCTACATCTTAATCTTATATAGTCCTGTATGAAATTATATCTCAATAAAACTGGAAGTAAATAATCCAAACTAAGTAAGAAAAAAGATATAATAAAATTAGAGCAGAAATAAATGAAAATTAAAAATGGGAAATCAATGGAAATTGACATCAAAACCAAAGAATGATTGTTTTAAAACATCTGTAAACTCAGTAAATCTCTAGTTGCACTAAGAAATAAGGGGTTGTTCGTCAGTTGCTAAGTCGTGTCTGACTCTGCGAACCCATGAACTGCAGCACACCATATTTCCCTATCCTTCACTGTCTCCTGGAGTTTGCTCAAACTCATGTCCATTGAGTCAGTGATCCCATTCAACCATCTCATCCTCTGTTTCCCCCTTCTCCTCTTGCTCTCCATCACTCCCCTCATCAGGGTCTTTTCCAATGAGTCTGTTCTTCACATCAGGTGGCCAAATATAGGAGAACTTCAGTTTCAGCATCAACCCTTCCAATGAATATTCCAGGTTGATTTCCTTTAGGATTCACTGGTTTGATCTCCTTGCTGTCCAAAGGACTCTCAAGAGTCTTCTCCAGTACCACAATTTGAAAGCATAAATCCTTCAGCAGTCAACCTTCTTTATGGTCCAACTCTCACATCCATACATGATGACTGGGAAAACCATAGGTTTGGTTATATAGATCTTTGTCAGCAAAGTGATGTCTCTGCTTTTTAACATGCTGTCTAGGTTTGTGATAGTTTTTCTTCCAAGGAGAAAGTGCCATTTAATTTCATGGCTACAGTCAATGCCCACTGTGATTTTGGAGCCCAAGAAAATAAAATCTGTCACTGTTTCCACTTTTCTCCAATCTACTTGCCATGAAGTGATACCATGAAGAAAAAAAGGAGAGAACACAAATTATGAGAAAGTAAAGACAACACTAAAGATCTAATGGACATTAAAATAATATTCCAGGAATATTAAGAACATTAATATTGATGTCTTCAAACTGATGCTAGAGAAGACTACTGAGAGTCCCTTGGACACCAAGGAGATCAAATCAGTCAGTTTTGAGGAAAATCAATCCTCAATACTTGTTGGAAGGACTGACACTGAAGCTGATGTGAAAGTGAAAGTCGTTTAGTCATGTCCGACCCTTTGCAACCCCATGGACTATACATTCCATGGAATTCTCCAGGCCAGAATACTGGAGTGGGTAGCTGTTCCATTTTCCAGGGGATCTTTCCAACCCAGGGATAGAACCCAAGTCTCCCACACTGCAGGCTGATTCTTTACCAGCTGAGCCACCAGGAAAACCCGGTATTTTGGCAATCTGATGTGAACAGCTGACTCATTGGAAAGTACCTGATGCGGGGAAAGACTGTGGGGCAGAAGGAGAAGAGGGCATCAGAGAATGAGATGGATGGATCACTGATGCCATCTACATGAACTTGGGCAAACTTCAAGAGATAGTGAGAGGCAGGGAGGTCTGGTGTGCTGCAGTCCATGGGGTCACAAAGAGGCAGACTCGACTGGGCAACTGAACAACCATTTTATGAACAATACTACCACCGAATTTGATAACCTAGATGAAATTGATAAATTTCTTGAAAGATGCCTTATTTAAAACTCACAAAAGGAGAAATAGGCAATCTATATAGACCTATATCTAGTAAATAAATTAAAAGAAGAATTGAATAGAAAGCATCAGGTCCAGATGGCATTACTTGTGAATTCTACCAAGCACTTAAGAAAGAAATTATACTAATTATTGCAAAACTACTTTGTGTGTACTGCATGCTAAGTTGCTTTAGTCGTGTCTGACTCTGTGCAACCTTAGGGATGATAACCTGCCAGCCTCCTTGTCAATGGGATTCGACAGAGAAGTACACCAGAGTGAGTTTCCATCCCCTCCTCCAAGGGATCTTTCCAACCCTGGGATGGAATCTGCTTCTCTCATATCTCCTGCATTGGCAGGCAGGTTCTTTACTACTAGTGCCACCTGGGAAGCCCCCAAAAACTATATGATACTGTAAAGAAGGATATATGACATTATACATTTGCTCAAACCTGTAGAATGGAAACACCAAAACAGAATCCTTATGTAAATTGTGACCATTGAGTTGATAATAATGTGTCAATATATGTCCATCGATTCTAACAAATTTACCACTCTGGTGGGGGATGCTGATAATGGTACAGGCTATGCATATAGTGGGATAGGAGGTATCTGGGAAATATCTGTACCTTCTGTTCAATTTCTGTGAACCTACAACTGCTCTATAAACAGTCTACAAATAAATAAAAATGAAAAAATATATGTGTTAGATCCTTAATATCCATGGATACCACATTTATGATTTGACTATGTATTAGCACCTTGTTAATCTTTGGGGTTTCATATTTACTGTGGGTAATGTATGCAAGAGCCAATCTCTTAATAAACAAGCTTAGTGGCCAGTTAAGGTATATATTCCCAAGTAGTGTTACTATTCTCTTCTCATTATCCATATGATTAATCATTCTCATCAAGTAGTCTAAAGTAAAACTTACCATTATTTGTGTAAATCAAATGGCTGCCATACCTTTGGTAAGATCAATGCCACATTAAATTTTCTCACAAATTCCTATGGCTGGTTCTAATTTCATAGTACTTTGACTGTGATTTCCCTGCTTCTATGTGTGTGCTGTGTGTGTTATGTGTGCTTAGTTGCTCAGTTGTGTCCAATTCTTTGAAACCCCATGGACTGTAGCCTGCCAGGTTCCTCTGTCCAAGGCAATTCTCCAGGCAGGAATACTGGAGTGGGTTGCCATGCCCTACTCTAGGGGAATCTTCCCAACCCAGGGATCAAACCCAAGTCTCCCACATAGCAGGCAAATTCTTTACCATCTGAGCCACCAGGGAAACCCAAGAACACTGGAGTGGGTTGCCTATCCCTTCTCCAAGGGATCTTCCATACCCAGGAATGGAACCAGGATCTCTTGCATTGCAGGCAGATTCTTTGATAGCTGAGCTACCAGGGAAGCCCTCCCTGCTTCTACCTATTTCTTATTTTCTTCACTGAATCTTTCAGCCTTATCTTCAAACTAGTATTGGTTCAAACATGAGTTTTAAGCTATTCTCTTTGCTCACCCCTTTCAAATGAGCAAGGGCTTCTCTGGTAGCTCAGACAGTGAAGAATCTGCCTGCAATGTTGGACACACTGTTTTGATTCCTGGGTTGGGTAGATCCTCTGGAGAAGGAAATGGCAACACACTCCAGTATTCTTGACTGGAGAATTCCATGGTCAGAGGAGCCTGGTGGGCAAGTCCATGGGGTCACAAAGAGTCAAACCATGACTGAGTGACTAACACTTTAGCTTTTCACTTTTTTAAAAGCAAACTCTAACACAAGATGCTTCTGTGTATAGAACAATTAATGACTATTCATATGTAATAAATTGTTACATTGTTTGATTAAATTACAAACAACTTGGTATTTCACATTAGCAATTATCATCAGACATTTAGCTATTGAGTATTCCTCACAGACCATACTACCTTCTGTGGCATTCTGACCTCTCACCAGTTTATTGATCCCACTCTGCGTCTCTCATCCCTTAATTTTATTCTCCGCAAGGCTGAACAATTATTTCTCTTAATTCTAAAACCAAAACTGTTCTTGGCTACATTCATATATACAAATCTATCAATGTGCTTAACAAAGGGCCATCCTTAGTTTAGAGACATTACTTTAACAAGACCTAGTGTCTTTAAAAAGTAGCTGTGATTTTTAAATAGTGAATTTTTCTCCTTTATATTTATGTGGAGGAGGGATTAAAGAGTTTTGAAGAGAAAGCCAAATAGCAGTACTAGAGAATAAGTAGAAGCTAGGCAAAGAGATCTCACATTATTGTGATTCTTAACCTGAACATAGAATAATTTAAATTACGGAATAAATGTCCATATTTTTAGTCATTGAGATCTGTCACATTGTGTCCATCATGCACACTAGACAGAATAAAGAAAAACGTTCACGAAACCATTACACTGAATGTTCAGTTCAGTGCAAAATAGACTTTAGTCCTTATAAATATTAATCTTTCATGGTCTGAAGTGATCATATACAGTTTTCTTTCATTTACTATCACATTTTTATGAATATTACATTATATTGGAATTTATAAGTTTTGTGAATCAAAAATATATATCCCTGAGGGGGCAGTCTTAAGATGGCAGAGGAATAGGACAGGGAGGCCACTTTCTCCCCCACAAATTCATTGAAAGATCATTTGAACACTGAGCAAATTCCATAAAACAACTTCTGAACACTGGCAGAGGACACCAGGCACCCAGAAAGGCAGCCCATTGTCTTTAAAAGGAGGTAGGACAAAATATAAAAGATAAACGAGAGACAAAGAGTTAGGGATGGAGACCCTTCCACAGGGGGAGAGAGTCCTGAAGGGAGGAGAAGTTTGCAAACACCAGAACCCTCTCACTGGCAGGTCTGTGGGAATTTTGGAATCTCAGAAGCAACATAACAGGGAGGAAAAACAAAAAAAACACAGATTACATGCCTAACCACAACTCCTGGTGGAGAAGTAGCCAGACGCTCGCATCCGCCACCAGCAAGCGGAGGCTGAACAGGGAGGCACGGGCTGCATTACTTAGGGTAAAGACCGGACCTGAATGCCCTGAGGATAATCTGAGGGAGCTAACGTGACATAGAAACCCGAACTATGGGATAGCCAGAGAGAGAGGGAAAAAAAGAGAAAGCGAGAGAGAGAACTTTCCTCTGAGAAGCTCTAACCTAAGGAACTGCCGAACCTGCTCACAGAAACAAAGGACTGAGCGAATACCAGAAGAAGAGCTAGATGGCTGCTGACCTTCCCATTCCCCGCCAGAGGCAGAGAGGCAGGCGGGCAACAGCCAGAGTCAGAAGGCGAGGGACAATCTGGGCCCCAGAGACTGCATCCTCTACCAAACTGCGAGCAGGCTCCCAGTTGCTAACCAAGTCTTCCTTGGATGCTGGACATTTTGACATCTGCCAGGAGGGTCGCAGCTAGAATCAGCACCCCAGAGGACACATGCCACACCTGAGACAGCGCTCCCGCTGCACACCTAGGAAAACCAAGCGGCTGGGACCGGAGAGGAGATAAGATGCACTACACACCTGGGAGAGTGTTCTTGCAAAGCACCTGGTCACCTGAGCTGCTCAGACCTGCGAAGGGCACAAAACTCAGGCCCAGCTGAGTCTGTGCCTTTGTGGAGTACCCAAGAACCTGAACCTCAAGTGGCTTAGACCTGGGAAGTGTACGCACCCCAGGGCCTGCTTAGACAGTTCCCTGCAGAGCCACCTGGAGCCTGAGCAGTGTAGACCGGGAAAGCACACAGGCTGTGAGTGGGGCAAACCCACTGTGGCCCAGACACAGCGTGCACTCCCCACACACGCCAGTGATATTTGTTTGCCAGTGTTCCTCCCTCCCCACAGCACAATTAAACAAGTGAGCCTAAATAAGAGACCAGCTTGCCCCCTTGTGTCAGGGCGGAAATTAGACACTGAAGAAACCCAGCAAACAGAAGAAGCCAAAATAAACAGAGGGGAAACCACTTTGGAAGTGACTGGTGCAACAGATTAAAACCCTGTAGTTAGCACTGACTACATTGGAAGGGGCTTATAGACCTTGAGAAAAGTATAATCTGGAACAAGGAACTATCTGAAACTGAACTGACCCACACCCCTAACTACTCACAACAGCTCCAGAGAAATTCCTAGATATATTTACTATTATCATTTTTTAATTTTAATTTTAAGTCCTTTATGACTCCTTTAATTTTCATTTTTATAAACCTACTATTCCAAATCACTGCAGATGGTGACTGCAGCTATGAAATTAAAGATGCTTACTCCTTGGAAGGAAAGTTATGACCCAACCTAGATAGCATATTCAAAGCAGAGACATTATTTTTTGCCAACAAGGTCCGTCTAGTCAAGGCTATGGTTTTTCCTGTGGTCATGTATGGATGTGAGAATTGGACTCTGAAGAAGGCTGAGCACTGAAGAATTTATGCTTTTGAACTGTGGGTATTGGAGAAGACTCTTGAGAGTCCCTTGGACTGCAAGGAGATCCAAACAGTCCATTCTGAAAGAGATCAGCCTGGGATTTCTTTGGAGGGAATGATGCTAAGCTGAAACTCCAGGACTTTGGCCACCTCATGTGAAGAGCTGACTCATTGGAAAAGACTCTGATGCTGGGAGGGATTGGGGGCAGAGGAGAAGGGGACTACAGAGGATGAGATGGCTGGATGGCATCACTGACTTGATGGACGTGAGTCTCAGTGAACTCTGGGAGTTGGTGATGGACAGGGGAGGCCTGGCGTGTTGCGATTCATTGGGCTTGCAAAGAGTCGGACACAGACTGAGCAACTCAACTGAACTGATTTACTTGCAAAAAACAAGACCCTATTTTTAAAGCAAATTTCATATATATTTTTTATAATTTTCTGACTTTTTTAATATTGTATTTTTGAGAGTCTAACATCTGCTCTAGACTTTTAACATTTGCTTTTTGGTATTTGTTATCAATTTTTTACCTTTAAGAATCAAATCTTGAGTACTCCTTTTTACTTAGGAGTGTGATTACTGGCTTGATTGCTGTCTCCCCCTTTTGACTCTCCTTTTTCTCCCCAAGTCACCTCTATCTATTCCCTCCCCTTCTCTGTTCTACCCAACTCTATGAATCTCTTTGGGTACTGCAGGCCATGCATAACACTTAGGGAAATGATTACTGGCTAGATCTGTTTCAATCCTTTTGATTCCCCCTCTTCTCCTCCTGGTCACCTCTATCTCCTCCTCCCTCCTCTTCTCTTCTATGTAACTCTGTGAATCAATCACATGATCTCTATGTAACTCTGGGTCAATAATAATGGATAATGCAATAACTAAGATCAAAAACACTCTGGAGAAAACCAACAGTAGAATAACTGAGGCAGAGGATAGGATGAGTGATGTGGAAGATAGAATGGTGAAAATAAATTAATCAGAGAGGAAAAAGAAAAAAATAATTAAAGAAATGAGGACAACCTCAGAGACCTCTGGGACAATGTCAAAGGCTCCAACAATGGAGTCATAGGAGTCCCAGAAGAATAGACAAAAGAAAGGGCATGAGAAAATACTTGAGGAGATAATAGTTGAAAACTTCCCTAAAATGGGGAGGAAAATAGCCACCCAAGCCCAAGAAACCAAGAGTCTCAAACAGGATAAACTGAAGGTGATACACCTCAAGACACATATTAATCAAATTAATGAAGATCAAATATAAAAACAAATATTAAAAGCAGCAATTGAAAAATGACAAATAATACACAAGGAGATTCCATAAGATAACAGCTGATCTTGCATAGAAACTCTTCAGGCCAGAAGGGAATGGCAGGACATACTTAAAGTGATGAAAGATAAAAACCTAAACCCAGATTACTGTACCCAGCAAGGATCTCATTCAAATATGAAAGAGAAATCAAAAGCTTTACAGACAAGCAAAAGCTGAGAGAATTCAGCACCACCAAACCAGCTCTTCAACATATGCTAAAAGCTCTTCTCTAGACAGGAAATGGAAAAAGTGTATAAACTTGAACCCAAAACAACAAAGTAAATGGCAACAGGATCATACTTATCAATAATTACCTCAAATGTAAATGGGTTGAATGCCCCAAGCAAAGGACAAACACTGCTGATGGATACCAAAAAAGACCCCTATATATGCTTCTTCAAGAGACCACCTCAAACAAGGGACACATACAGACTGAAGGTGAAGGGCTGGAAAAAGATATTTCATGCAAAATGTAGACCAAAACAAATCAGGAGTAGCAATACTCATATCAGATAAATAGGACTGAAATAAAAGGCTGTGAAAAGAGACAAAGAACGATACTACATAATGACCAAATGATCAATCCAAGAAGAAGCTATAACAATTATAAATATATATGCACCAATATAGGGGCACTGGAGAAGGCAATGGCACCCACTCCAGTACTCTTTGCCTGGAAATCCCATGGATGGAGGGCCTGGTGGGCTTGTCCATGGGGTCGCTAAGAGTCGGACACGACTGAGCGACTTCACTTTCACTTTTCACTTTCATGCATTGGAGGAGGAAATGGCAACCCACTCCAGTGTTCTTGCCTGGAGAATCCCAGGGACGGTGGAGCCTCGTGGCTGCCGTCTATGGGGTTGCACAGAGTCAGACATGACTGAAGCGACTAGCAGCAACATAGGGGCCACTACAATATGTAAGGCAAATGCTAACAAGTAATGAAAGGGGAAAATAACAGTAACACAATAATAGTGGGTGACTTTAAAACCTCATTCAAAACCTTGGATAGATCAGCCAAACAAAAAGTTAGCAAGGAAACATAAACTTTAATGATATAATGGACCAGTTAGACTTATTTATATCTATAGGAAATTCACCCCAAAACAATGAATTTCACCTTTTTCTCAAGTGCACACGGAACCTTCTCCAAGATAAATCATATCCTGGGCCATAAATCTAGCCTTGTTAAATTAAAAAAAAAATTGAAATCATTCCAGAATCTTTTCCCATCACAATGTGGTAAGATTAGATGTCAACTACAGCAAAAAAATATTAAAAATACAAACATATGGAGCCTAAACAACACCACTTCTGAATAGCCAACAGATCACAGAAGAATCAAGAAAGAAATCAAAAATATGTATAGAAACGAATGACAATGAAATACAACAAACCAATACCTATGGATTTCAGTAAACTAGTGCTAAGGGGAAAGGCTCATAGCAATACAAGCTTACCTCAAGAAACAAGAGAAAAAACAAATAAATAACCTAACTCTACACCTAAAGCAACTAGAAAAAGAAGAAATGAAGAACCTCAGAGTTAGTAGAAGGAAAGAAATCATAAAAATAGGGCAGAAATAAATGAAAAATAAACAAAGGACACCATATCAAAAATCAACAAAGCTAAAAGCTAGTTCTTTGAGAACATAAAATAAAATAGACAAACCATTAGCCAGACTCATCAAGAAAATAAGGGAGAAAAAATGAAATCAACAAACTTAGAAATGAAAATGGAGAGATCACAATAGACAACACAGAAATACAAAGGATCATAAAAGACTACTATCAGCAACTATATGCCAATAAAACGACAATTTGGAAGGAATGGACAAATTCTTAGAAAGGTATAACTTTCCAAAACTGAACCAGGAAGAAAACAGACACATCACAAAGCATGGTAATCAAAACTGTAATCAGAAATCTTCCAGCAAACAAAAAGTCCAGTACCAGACGCTTCACAGCTGAATCTACCAAAAATTTAGAGAAGAGCTAACACGTATTCTACTTAAACTCTTCCAGAAATTGCAGAGGAATGTAAACTTCCAAACTCATTCTATGAGGCCACCATCACCCTAATACCAAAAACCAGACAAGATGCCACAAAAAGAGAAAACAGACAGGCCAATATCACTGATGAACATAAATACAAAAATCCTTAACAAAATTCTAGCAAACAGAATCCAACAACACATGAAAAGATTATACATCATGACCAAGTGGGCTTGATACCAGGGATGCAGGATTCTTCAATATTCACAAATCAGTCAATGTGATACACCACAGTAACAAATTGAAAGATAAAAACATATGATTATCTCAATAGATGCAGAGAAAGCCTTTGACAAAATTCACCATCCATTTATGATAAAAAAAAAAACCTCCAGAAAGCAGGCATAGAAGGAACATACCTCAACATAATAAATGCCATATATGATAAACCCACAGCAAACATTATCCTCAGTGGTGAAAATTGAAAGCATTCCCCTGACATCAGGAACAAGACAAGGATGCCCACCTGTCACCACTACTATTCAACATAGTTTTGGAAGTTTTGGCCACAGCAATCAGAGCAGAAAAAGAAATAAAAGGAATCCAAATTGGAAAAGAAGATGTAAAAACTCTCACTGTTTGCAGATGACGTGATCCTCTACACAGAAAACCCTAAAAGACTTCACCAGATAATTACTAGAGCTAATCAATGAATATAGTAAAGTTGCAGGATATAAAATTAACACACAGAAATCCCTTGCATTCTTATACACTAACAATGAAGAACAGAAAGAGAAATTAAGAAAACAATTCCATTCACCATTGCAACAAAAAGAATAAATACTTAGGAATATATCTACCTAAAGAAACAAAAGACCTATATACAGAAACTATAAAACACTGATGAAAGAAATCAAAGAGGACACAAATAGATGGAGAAATATACCATGTTTCATGGATTGGAAGAATCAATATAGTGAAAACAATATACTACCCAAGGAATCTATAAATTCAATGCAATCCCTATCTAGCTACCAATGGTATTTTCAGAGAACTAGAACAAATAACGTCACAATTTGTATGGAAATACAGAAACCTCGAATAGCCAAAGTAATCTTGAGAAAGAAGAAGGAATTGCCTGACTTCAGGCTCTACTACAAAGCTACAGTCATCAAGAATAGTATGGTACTGGCACAAAGACAGAAATATAGATCAATGGAACAAAATAGAAAGCCCAGAGAAAGTCCACACACCTATGGACACCTTATGTTTGACAAAGGAGGCAAGAATATACAGTGGAGAAAAGACAATCTCTTAACAAGTAGTGCTGGGAAACTGGTCAACCACTTGTAAAAGAATGAAACTGGAACATTTTCTAACACCATACACAAAATAAACTCAAAATGAATTAAAGATCTAAATGCAAGGTCAGAAAGTATAAAACTCTAGAAGAATAGGTAAAACACTCTCTAACATAAATCACAGCAGGATCCTCTATGAACCACCTCCTAATGTAAGTAAAAGCAAATAAACAAATGGGACCTAATTTAAACTTAAAAGCTTTTGCACAATGAAGGAACTATAAGCAAGGTGAAAAGACAGCCTTCAGAATGGGGAGAAAATAATAGCAAACAAAGAAACTGACAAAGAAATTAACCTCAAAAATATAAAGCATGTATCCTTATGTGTGACAAAGGTTTATTGCAACATATTTTTATCTTCAAACAACCTGAGGTTTAATTCATTAAAAAACCTTTATTGGATGTTTGCTATTTGCCAAGTACCTGATATAGTTAACAGTTTTTACTGGAATCAGAAAAATATGTGTTGTAGTCCCTATATTTACTAATTGCTTACTATGGCGACCTTTATAGAATATGTAATTCTTCTGGGTCCCAGTTTTCTCACTTCCAAAGCTTTAGTTGTTATGATCACTGTGCCTGATTTTAAAAAATAAATAATTTTACAAAATGAAAGTATTTTAAGCAGAGTTAATTACCACCACTTGTATAACTATACAAGCCAAGGAATTTTGCTTGAATGAAAAAGAAAGAACGAATAGGCTGAATATCACTAATTTTTACAAATGTAAGTTTCATAATATAAGCTCTTTAAATGTTTAAGTATTAATGAATTTTATCAGTGATATTTGAAAGCATCTGGAACTTCTAGTTCTAATTTATGAGCTTTAAGTGATAAACAGTATCATTTTTTTCTCTTTCAACTATTTGACCCCATTATATATATAGCAACATCATGTAGTGAAAAGTACGTGAACTTTACAGACTAAGAATCTTATAGGGGTCGCGATTCAAATTTCTAACCCGAGGATAGAAATGTAAACTTCCTTTTTTTTTTAGTTCTTTCATCTGTGAAATGATGACAATGTTCTATGTTACAGTGTTGCTGAGATGATTAAGTTTCTTTGTTATTGATTGCATTCTAATCTGGCCCAATGTCAATTTTCTGGTTTCTATAAATGTAAAATATGTAAACATTATGAGAAACTGGGTGAAGGGTATATGGGAACTCTCTGTACAATTATTTTCTGTCTAAGGTATTTCAAAAGTTAAAAGGAAATGATAAGATACTTGGAGAAAAAATTAATAGATCAGAAATATAGAATAGCATTAAATGATATTAAAGAAGTAGCATTAATTTTGTTTTTAGAAAATGTCATATTTTGTGATGTAGGAGTATATATTACATTTAGAATTTGTGTGCTGAAATAAGTGGGGCTTAAGTATCAAAAGTACATCTGCAATTCATTTTGATGCATCAGTAAAATATAAGTACATGTGTATACATGTAATGTACACACATATAATGTTCAGCAAACTAACAATAATCATGGAATTTAAGTGATGGGAATATGAATACTCATGTATAAATCTTATTACATTTTAATGTGTTTGAAAAATTTAAAAAACTAAATGTTTAAAAGTCTACGTGCTTTCTCTGAAACACTAATTCTATATTTATTTAGATACTCATTATATCTTACTGCCAGAATATCCAAGTTCTCTGGCTTGACTACAATGACCAGACTATGATTGATTCCTTTATTTTACCCTCTTATTCTGAATTTTGTCTGCCATTTTGACTGATTCCTTAATGATCAATTTACCAGGACTTAATCAAGTCAACCATGTGGAATTGGCTCAGTTTAGAGCAATTTCCATGACAGAGCATCTTGATTATTTCTATTATGCTCATATTCCCAGTTGGTAATTTTTCTTGGATTCTGGCCTGCATGGCTGGATTTATTCAGATTAATTACCTTGAGGAATTCATAATGGAATTCCCTAGAAGATAGGTAGAAAAAAATTTAAATATTTTCAATTCATTGTTTAAAATAGTGGAAGGAATCGCTCATGTCGAGTCTGTTCATTCAGAAGTTCATTCATTCTTTTAAGTTCTCTTATCTCTTTTCATTTACTTGATGTAATACAAGAAAAAGATTTTCATTCTTGAATAATAATTCAGAATATATGGAAGGACATTCATGAAATATTCCCTTCTATTATCATTTTGCTTAACGAAATCCCACTCTTTACTCTCGATGGAAGCCTATTATTTTTCCAGATTCTTAATACATTTTATCATAAATCTTTCTATCTCCAGCATGCTTTTCTGCTATTTGCCAGATATATTTAATAGACTTGACTTTTTGTTTTGTATGTCAAAAAATCTTAAATCTGAATACTTTAGAGGAAGCCACATAAGGTTTAAAACTTTGAATCAAACTCTAGGGCCGTCAACCCCTCCAACAATCAAATGCAGTTACTTGTGGCTAAAACTCATAACAAAGTCAGAGATTTGCTCTAAGTCTTCCACCTTGTTTCAATGTTCTCACTTCAAATTATGGCTAAATAATATAATAAATAAAGAACTGCCTTAGAAGTAAGAAATCAGAGGGTTGAGTTATATCATTGAGTTTTATGCCTATTACCACATGCAAATTTGTGCACCCAACACACTGTGAGACCAAACAAACTGAAACATTGCCGTTTGGAACAGGTAAAAGTTTATTGCAGGGCTGTGCAAAGAGACAGGTGGCTTGTGCCCTAAAATCCCAAACTCCTTGAAAGGTTTCAGAAAACACCTTTAAAGACGAGGTGAGGGAGGGGTGTGGTTAGTTTTTGCAGACTTCTTGATGTTAGACTCCTTTGTTCTTGTACCTGTCTACATAGGTCAGGTCATGATCTTCTTGTAAACCTCCAAAAAAACAAATGTTACTCTCTCTTCTGCAACTTCTTATCTTTATATGAATGGACTTTTAAAGATCAGAGCTCTGAGAATATGCTATCTTGTATATTTCAGGCTCTAGGCACTATTCTTTTACAAAAGGTGCAGAACCACCGTGACTCAGCACAGGAAAAGAAAGAGAGCTGATACGGAGTTAGATTTGTTTTCCCCTATTACATGCCTAGAAATTGTAGCTTTTACCCAACTTCTCCTCCTCAGTTTCTGCATTTGTGAAATAGGGTTCTTGACACTTTCTAAGCAGACCTCACAATATTATCTTGAGGATCAAATTCTAGGATCAGTGAAATAGTGTTTTAAATTTAAATATGATACTCTGTAACAAAACAATGAAACGTGATTTATGAACGTCTGCCTAATATATGGATTAACCTGCCTATTTACGTTTTAATGCTTTATTGTGCAGTTAATTTGCTAGGTATTAAAGCTCCAATGGTCATATGCTTATTTCTCTTTAACTTTTGAAGTCTAATGTAAGTGATTTTTTTTTTGTTGGTTATTGTTCTTTTTTTTTTTTTTTTTTTGAAGGACCATGCTAATGATATCTTTAAAGGATAAGAGCAAAATGATCAATATCCAGTTCAGTTCAGTTGCTCATTCGTGTCCAACTCATTTGTGTCCATTGCCACACCATGAACTGTTGCACGCCAGGCTTCCCTGTCCTTCACCAACTCCCAGAGCTTGCTCAAACTCATGTCCATCAAGTCGGTGATACCATCTAACTGTTTCATCCTCTGTTGTCCCCTTATCCTCCCACCTTCATATTTCTCAGCATCGGGGTCTTTTTCCAAAGAGTCTGTTCTTCACATCAGGTGGACAAAGTATTGGAGTTTCAGCTTCAGCCTCAGTCCTTCCAATGAATATTCAGGACCTACTTCTTTTAGAAATTAAGACTGGTTTGATCTCCTCGCAGTCCAACAGACTCTCAAGAGTCTTCTCCGACACCACTGTCCAAAAACATCAATTCTTCAGTACTCAGCTTTCTTTATAGTCCAACTCTCACATGCATACATGACTACTGCAAAAACCATAGCTCTGACTAGACGGACCTCTGTTGGCAAAAGTAATGTCTCTGCTTTTTAATATGCTATCTAGGTTGGTCATAACTTTTCTTCCAAGGAGTAAGCATCTTTTAATTTCATGACTGCAGTCAGCATCTGCAGTGATTTTGGAACCCCCCAAAATAAAGTCTATCACTGTTTCCATTGTGTCCCCATCTATTTGCCATGAAGTGATGTGACTGGATGCCATGATCTTAGTTTTCTGAATGTTGAGTTTTAAGCCAACTTTTCCCCTCTCCTCTTTCAGTTTCATCAAGAGGCTCTTTAGTTCTCCACTTTATGCCATGAGGCTGGTGTCATCTGTGTATCTGAGGTTATTGATACTTGAACCAGCAATCTTGATTCCAGCTTGTGCTTCATCCAGCTCGACATTTCCATGATGTATTCTCATATAAGTTAAATAATCAGAGTGACAATATACAGCCTTGACGTACTCCTTTATAGATTTGGAGCCAGTCCATTGTTCCATGTCCAGTTCTAACTGTTGCTTCTTGACCTGCATATAGATTTCACAGGAGGCAGGTAAGGTGGTCTGGTATTCCCATCGCTTTCAGAATTTTCCACAGTTTATTGTGATCCACACAGTCAAAGGGTTTGGCATAATCAATAAAGCAGAAGTAGATGTTTTTCTGGAGCTCTCTTGTTCTCTTAATGATCCAAGGGATGATTGGCAATTGGATCTCTGGTTCCTCTGCCTTTTCTAAATCCAACTTAAATATCTGGAAGTTCACTCATTCTCTTTACACCAGGTTCTTTGCCTTTTTAATTCACTGTGCATGTCTGTGTATGTGTAAACATAACATATTCAATCTAAATCTGGCTATCTCTGAGGAGTAGTGCTGCAGGTAAATATTTCATGCTATGTTCTTTTACATATTTTTCAATCATGGATGTCACCTTAAAAACGAATTTCTAAATAACCTGCCAGTTTGCCTGTGTTACTTTTAAAATCAGAGCAAAATACAAAAAGTATACTTTAAATAAAAAGAAGCTTATAGTGTAATTGAAAAAAAATAAGACACGTAGAGTACAATCATTTAAAATTAAATACTAAGTGCCATCATGTTGTTCACAAGGAGTGAGCAAGAGACAGTTTGGGGAGAACTTTTCAGGGGAGATGATTGGTGAACTTACCTAAAAGAAAGTAGAGAAAATGCTTAGCCAAACTCCATGCATCGAGCATATTATGTACAATGCACAGAATTCTGAAATCATGTCATGAGGACTATGTGTAACTTATTGGGACTAGAGGGTATACTATGTGGTAGATAAAGAACATCATGGGAAATGCAGATGGGAAGATATAACCTCATGAAGTTTTACTTTACCCTGCAAAGAAATGGAAGCCACACAATATTCATAAACAGGAACTCAGATGACCAGATCAGGGTTTGAAAACGGTAACTCTGACAGGAGTGTGGAGATTGGCATGGCTCTAGGAGAGAAGGAAATTGCAGAACTAGGTACATGCTTCCTTGCCATCTGCTTCTGACTTCATCCTTTGACAGCCCATATTGCTATTGAGCTCAGGACCCCCGGGAACCCCAGTCCTGGGAGTGCTTACTGGGCTGTGAATGTGCAGGTGCGCTCCGTGCCTGGAGCCAGCCTCAGGTAGGTGGAGCTTCTGTCACTCAGAGCCAGATATAATTGGCCCCTGTGGGACCTTGATGGCAGCCACTTGGGGGCAGATGTGGAAGGGGGGAAAGAACTAAGAGTAGAAAACCCAAGGATGGATGATTATTTTATGCATATTTATTCTACATGACAAAAGGAACAAAGTTCAGAAAGCAGCACAACGAACACACTTACTACAGTTCCTCATGTCTTTTGCTTCCTACCATCAGGGAAAAACCCTGAATTATCTGTCAGGCCTCATAAGTGCGCCTTCATCTGGGAACCAAGTCAGTTTTTCTAGCACATCAACCACTGACAAACTTTGCTTCTTTCTCCCCTGGGATAAGAATGCCCAACTCAAAGAATGGATAGGTACATTTAATAAGATAACTGCTGTTCAATTCCTAGGGCAATAATTAGGTCACAATAAATGGTACTGATAATAATGTGAATGCCAATAGTAATACTATCTCCTTAAACTAACTTGTATTGATACATATCTTCAGGCATTACAATAGCTGCTTTACATAAAATTATCCATTTAGTATTCACATTTTGAAGGAAAGAATTTGAACAGATTCATTTGCCTGAAGTCATAAATCTAAGCTCAGAGCCCTGAGCCCCAAACTATGTGGTGCCAGAGTCTGTAAGTTTAACCATTCTCTGACACTGCCACAATAACAGACAGGCACCTTTAAAAAAAAAAAAATGTCATATTTTGTTCTTTTCTCTCTCTTCAGGAGATAGAAGTGATGCTTACCATTTTGCAGCTTTGATTAGTGCTTTTACTAAAACTTAGCTTCCTGGATTTGTACAATCATGGATGTCACCTTAAAAATGAATTTCTAAATAACCTGCCAGTATCTCTGTTTTGGGGAAAAAAATAGATTACACTTACAGTCACTGACAGAAATGAAAATTTGCAGGAATATTTAACTTTCTATTACTCTTCAGCAGCAGTTACTAAAGCCTGATCACACTCTTTCATAACTAATATATTATTGGAAAGTGGGGGGGAAAGATTAAGTCTTTTTTTGCCAGTTGGAAAATAATTTTTATTTTAATAGCACAGGTATTGTGCTATGGAAAAGAAGTGTTCTACTAGTTTTCTGAGATTTTCTTTTTTCCTTCTGACTCACGGCCTGTCAGTCTCCTGCTCTGACACTTGAAGCACTGCTGGCCAAAACTATCCCTTGAGGGTTCTTTACCCAAGTGAGACTTTTATGATCCTAAGTTACTTTGAAAACCATTTATTAAGAATCCACTGAGTACCCAGTACTGTGTTATGTTGTTCTGATATCATATGTATTAAACCATGTCAGAGACACTCCCAGCTCAGCTAGCTAGACTGCATGCAGACTCAAGGCAAAGTTTTGTAGTGGAGAAAGCTTCTAATTTGGAGGTGAATGTAGAAGACACTTGCAGTCATTTCTCACTCAGCTTAGAAGCCTTTCTTTAATGGCAGGAGTTTATAACTCTTCCTTATCCCTTCTCAGGGCTTCCCTGGTAGCTCAGCTGGTAAATAATCTTTTCTACAATGCGGGAGACCTGGGTTCAATCCCTAGGTTGGGAAGATCCCCTGGAAGAGGACATGGCAATCCACTCCAGTATTCTTGCCTGGAGAATCCCCATGAACAGAGGAGACTGGTGGGCTACAGTCCATGGGGTCCCACAGAGTTGGACACGACTGAGAGACTCAGCATAAAACAGCATCTTCCTCCTCAACAGGAGAGAAGATAGCTTCTTGCTAATGTATCCCTGTTAGAAGAAGACCAATACCACTGCAGTTTCTGCCTTCCAAAAGTTTATTCAGTCCCAATTAGCCATATTATCTTTAATTTTTCAAACAAAGTTTTTAAGTTTGAGTGTCCCCATCAGAATGAAGGAAAACAAGTGACATAGATGTGACAGTAAAAGATGATCATACATTATATGGCTAGTCAACAAAGTCCATGGTTCAGAGAGTACATTAATAATCCCTTACATTGGCTTTTGGAAAGGTTTTATAAATATCTTGCCCTTGCACTGCCCTGTGAGTTGTATAAGACAGTGTATTCCCATTGAACAGATGCAGAAATTGAAGCTTGCAGAGGTTGAGGAACTTGGGGAAGGTTACATAGCTAGTATTAGTGGAGTGGGGACTAATCTCTGGGTGTTGATTCACATTGCCTTTGGTGGGGGAAGGTCCCTCCATCTAATGATCCAACCTAGAACAATGGAAGTCATTCGCATCTCCATCTGTCCCTCCTATTCTTTCTGAACACCTTTGCCAGCTGTTTCCTTGGTTAATCCACTGCCAGCCTGGTCTAGATGATCCTAAATTCATAAAGCAGCTTCCAACTATTGGTCTCTCTGCTTCCAGTCTTCCTCTCTAATCTATTATTTGTAAACACTTAAATTAGACTTAATCACTCATTTGTTTGAAACCCTTAAATGGCTCTTAACTTCATGTCTTGGTACCCAAGGCCCCTGGTAACCTCACTATTTTCCATTCTACTCTTCCTGTGTAATTTTCTACCATTGCATCCACAAGATGAAACTAAATGCAGTACTTCTCTTATTTCTAGACCATTTTGTATGATGTCTACCTGGCTTTATAGAAATCCTATTTTTTCCTTCTACAGGCTAATTTCCATCTGGTTTGCATCTATTTGTTCTTTAGGTCTCTAAGCACTTACTGTCTCTTCCTAGAAGACTTCCCTGATGCTCCAAGCTCAGCATAGGTGTCCTTTATCTATGGTGCAATAGCCTTTTATGCCCATTCTTCTAGCATTTATCACACAGCAGTGTGAGTATCATATTGCATTTCCTATTAGATTGTAACTGTATTCAGATCAGCAGGACGAGAAAGCATGGTTCTTTTAGGCTCTTTGGGAAACTGGAAGGTGTATGGCTAGAGCACAGCTAAGAGAGGTTTTGGAAAGACATTAGCATCTGGGCTGCTGAAGGATAAGCAATGCTATGGACCTGACCACTAGTCTAGCCAGGACATGCTTGACTTACATCTGTAGTAAATGAAATTTTGACTCCTGAGTAACAACTAGACAAGAACTCCTTCTTTAAAATGTTCACTCTAAATTGGAATAAAATTAACTAATGGAAAAAGAGGACTGGCTTTATTTAACAAAAATTTCATCCTGTCCCCTAACCATAAACGTTCTGAAATACTACATCAATTATATAAAAAATTTACTATTTCAGTGTTTTTTTTCAGAATTCAGAATTACTCATAAACAGTCATGACCATTGAGACAGTACAGACATGCAATTATTTGATACAATTTGTTAAACTGGCATCATGCTCTGTAGTTTTTTAATGGGCATTGTAGGCTGCTCTTGGGTAAGAACCACTATTTCATGCATGATATCTAGTACAGAGTGTAACATACACCATTAGTCTAGTCAATCTTTAGATGTGTTAGGTAATGCTTTTATATATATATATATATATATATATATATATATATATATATATATATAAAGTTGTTTGATTCTAAGCACAGCTCTGGCTGTCAGGATTGATATTTTCCAGATCCAATGCAAGAAAACAAACAAAAATGACAAACAAAAAACTCTCAACACTTAGAGATGTCACAAACTGGATAAAATTTCACTTTTCAGAGCACCTCTCAGCAGTAACACTCCTTTTTGGACTCCCTTGGAGTATGCATTTCCTTCAAAGGTTGGGCCTTATTATATTTAAGATTCTTGTTTGTTGGTATACAGATTTGAGCACACAGTTGAATTCCTCAGAAAGATAGTGAAGAGGAAGATGGTGGAGGGGTGCAGAGACTGAGTGCTACATAACGAAAAAGTAGAAGCAGTGCTCCCAGTTAGGCAAAATGAGTGCAGAGACTGTGGAGAAAGGAAGTCAAATGGCAACACACTCTTTTTCTCTCCTATGAATTCTTCAGTAAAATCTACATCTTTCCTCAATACTTTTATTATAAATTCGTTCTTTCTGTAGAATATGATGAAGTGCTGAGTGTTTCAGACATCCAACTTGAATTTTCAGACACTTCCACTACCTAGATATTAAGTAAAATTTTCAGTCATTTGGACAATGGGTGGTGTTGGAAATGAGTTTATTTATTATGTGATTATTTACTGAGTATCTTCTAAATGGAAAGCACAAGGAATATAGTCACGAACCAGATTCTTAAGGATTCTTTACTTGTGGAACTCACCCTCTAGTAAGAGAGCCAAAAAATTTGGTACAGATACAATAAAGCCTGTGATAAGTACTTTGAAGGGAAAAAATTTTATATGATAACAAAATATAATTGGGGGGAGTTTTAATAAGATGGTTAGAGAAGATCTATCTGAGGGGTGATGTTGTAAGTGAGATATTAAAAAGAGAAGACCAACCTTGGTTAAAAGAGGGAGTAAGAGAATTCCAGGTCTACCAAAATATATTGAGGCAAGAAAGATACTTGTGTGTTCAAGAAATTGTCAGAGGACCACTGTGATTGGAAAAGTAGTAAGGTGGCAAGAGATGAGACAAAAATAGTATTTACAATAGATAAAATTCCTAGTTTAACATTTGTGTTATTCTATTTGGGCTGCTATATAAAAATACTGAGTGGCTTGTAAACAACAGACATTTATTTCTCACAGTTCTGGAGGCTAGTAAGTCCAAGATCAAGGTGGTGGCAGATTCTATGTCTGGTGAGGTCCTGTTTCCTGGTTCATACACAGTTGTTTTCTTACTGTTATTTCACATGGCATAAAGTGGGAAGGAATTCTCTGGGTCTCTTTTGTAAGGGCACTAATCTCTTTCAAGAAGGCTCCACCCTCAGGACCTAATCATCTCCCAAAGCCCTCATCTCTGAATACTATTATGTATGGGGCTAACTTTCAATGCAAACATTTCATTTATAGCAACATTTTACTTTACTTTTATATCTCACAATGATGATAAGATGATAATATTATTTATATTGGACTGTCCACTTGGAGTGGTAGTAAGCAATGTTGATTCTGAAATGCTACATATTTTAGCGCAAAATTTTAATAAGAAAGCTTTCTCTTTCTCACTGTTGAAGGAATTATCTTTATCTAGTGACGCTGGCTGATGCCTTATCTCTCTACCAATGTCAATTTTATCTTGTTGCCTTTTCCAAGAGGATGGAAAAAGTTTTATGTCTTAACTATAAATGACAGTAGAGCATTAACGTGATGAATAGCTTTAATTTCAATAAGTGTGTTCAAACCTGAAGAAGGCCAGGACTGAAGCATTCTGCTGATACATTCCAAAAGCAATGTCATTATCTATCAATAGTTATTTAATCAATCTATCTGAAAACCCCCAAAGCAAAATTGGAAATGCAGAAATAAATGGATTTATAAAAAAGAAAGCAAGTTTTTTTATAAGAGTCTTTGCTTTGCATATGACAAAGAAATAAATGATATTGTTCCACCTATGAACTAAGCCAGGAGAGAAGGTTAGTTACTGACAGCATCTGGCAATTTTCATGATGTTGAAAAGGAGTAAATCTACCACCACCTTGAAGCAGATTTCTCACTTTCAGGAGCTTAAGGCAATTATGAAGCCCTTAGGGCTCCTTATTTTTGGTTTTTAACCATTATTAATAATGGAAGTGCTTAGAAAGTTGTAAACATGGGGAGAAATTAAATGCCCCAATGACATGGACTTGCACTGGAGTCAACTAAAGAATAATATTTCTCCTATATAACTCTTAACCTGGCACATTTCCATAAGAACTTCCAAAATTAGTCTTTATAAACATTAATGAGAATAGCATGCTGCTGCTTCTGCTAGTCTTTATAAACATTAATGAGAATAGCATAGTCATTGTTAATAGTATAGGTTCTGGATTTAAATCCTAGTTCTACCCTTTATTAGCCTTGTGACTTTGAGCAAGCTGCTTAACCACAGAATGCCTTGGTTTCCTCATGGGTCAAATAATGATAACAATATCTTATAAGGTTGTGAAGATTGAGTTAATACATATAAAGGGCATAGAACTGCTTGTTGGGGTTGAATAAGCCCCCAGTAAATGTTAGCAATTTTTGTTATTATACTTCACTGTTTTATATTTTAGGATATTCACTTACACGGTACAAGGAATCTCCTTGCAAGAAAGAGCCTCCTTGCAAATTATAGCATAATACTGTATGCTATGTCTCCATTAAAGCCATATTACTAATAATTGAACAGAAAACACATACAGACAGAGCATTAAAATAGCTGACTATATAATCCTGAAAAAATATCTTGTAGGCATCTTCAGATGACTTAGAAATGTAGAAAACAATTTTTTGAAAAAGTATACTTTTTTAAAGTGGTCTCAGAATATTAAGATTCTCAAAAAATTAAAACCTTTGAAAATATGGTGATGACTTCTTATTTCACATGACGATTGCTTACTCATGTTATCAATTACTTTCTCTAGAAAAGTAAAGCATGTTTGTGTAACAAGGAAATTATAATTCAGTTCAGTGAGGATTTATCCTTTCTCAGTCTGTTTGAAAGTATGAGATTATTTTAATTTGTGAAGACTAAGACATAAATAAAAATATAGAAATGCAAGAGCAGAGAAAGAGTGGATGCTAAGAGAATATAAGTAGGATAACAAAATAGCTTGAGAAGGAAAAATAGATTTAGAAGCAGGTCAGCTCTTAGGATAATACTGTAGGGAATTTCTGAACCAAATCAGGTGAAGAAGAGATTGCCAGTCAATGGATAAGTGTAAGAGAAGGCCCAGCAAAACTTTTCAGGTTTGCTTTACCTGAGAACCTGGTTGGTCATATTGGTGGACCAGTTGCATTTCACATACTTCATCCACGTTTTACATGGATACAACTGTGCCTTATTGCAGAGAGAAATTTTGGAAGCTGGAACCAATATTCTCTGTTCAATCATAGTGCTTCCAATAATCTTAAAAGTGCCATCCTTGATGCCAAGCATTTGGCAAGCTGCATTATGTGTTAATGATTCACTGATCCTTGTGGAGACAGAGTGTACAAAGGGGAGCAGTGAACGTGCATACATAATTAGCTTTTCTAATACTCATTCTAATATTCCCCAAAGCACCAGTAGAAAAGATTCATTTAATTTTTATAAAATAATCTGTGATTCCAACTGAGATGTGATTCTTTATCATTCAGAAATGCGACATTGATACATCACATTCTCCAAATACTCATTCAAACTATTAGAATGATACAATTCAGTCTTTGCCTTTGCAAATATGAAATGCATTTTGTAATCAACAAGAGTGGGTACATCCTTGCATATGATCCAGCTTTCATCACTTTGGTTCCCTTTCTCTTGGAGACAATGATTACAGAGAATAAAGTAACTGAAAATCATGTAAGTAGTCTATTTTTCTAGATAGAGAGATATTCTATACCTAGCCTTTGATTTTACTTGAATATTTATATAGTTTATACTTTGTAAAACACACAAAAGTAATCTTAGAACACATGGAAAATGTTTAAAAGTCTTAAAAATTATATAATAATCCTAAGAAAACATGACTTTGGAGGAGGTAACCTTGGTTTACAACATTATGTGCTTCAGGCACACAAGATTGTATTTTGATTTCTGTATACACTAGTGTGCCTAATATCCAAAATGTATAAACACGACTTTTTAAAACTGAGTATCATATAAAATGTGCTCACTTTGGCAGCACATATGCTAAAATCGGAATGATACAGAGAAGATTAGCCTGGCCCCTGCACAAAGATGACATGGAAATTCTTGAAGTATCCCATATTTTGGGGGGTCTTCCCAGGTGACACAGTGTTAAAGAATCTGTCTGCCAATGCAAGAGATGCAGGCTCAATCCCTGGGTTGGGAAGATACCCTAGAGAAGGTAATGCCAACCCACTCCAGTATTTTTGACTGGGAAATCCCATGGACAGAGGAGTCTGTCAGTCTACAGTGTATGGGGTCTCAAAGAGTTGGACATGACCGAATGGCTTAGCACTTTGCCAACGAGTGTCCTTACAGTCAAAGCTATCGTTTTTCCAGTAATCATGTATGGATGTGAGAGTTGGACCATAAAGAAGGCTGAGAACCAAAGAATTGATGCTTTTGAATTGTGGAGCTGGAGAAGACTCTTGAGAGTCCCTTGGACTGCAAGGAGATCAAACCAGTCAATCCTAAGGAAAATCAACCCTGAATATTCATTGGAAGGACAGATGTTGAGGCTGAAGCTCCAATATTTTGGCCACCTGATGTGAAGAATTGACTCATTGAAAAAGACCCTGATGCTGGGGAAGATTGAAGGCATGAGGAGAAGGGGACAACAGAGGACAAGATGGTTGGAGGGCATCATCAATTCAAGGGAAATGAGTTTGAGCAAGCTCCAGGAGTTGGTGATGGACAGGAAGCCTGGCACACTGCTTTCCATGGAGTCACAAAGACTCTGACATGAGTGAAGAACAACATTCTTAATACACATCATGATATACTGCTGTTGTTGCTGCTGCTAAGTCACTTCAGTCGTGTCTGACTCTGTGTGATCCCATGGATGGCAGCCTACCAGGCTCCTCCATCCATGGGATTTTCCAGGCAAGAATACTGGAGTGGGTTGCCATTGCCTTCTCCATATGATATACTACTTCCAAATAATTTATTACCTAATAGAAAAAGAGAAGCCAGTGGCCTGAACTATGTGACTCAATAATTTTGCCTGCCTATAAAAGACTTCTTGGTATTTTCTAAATCTGTATCTTCAGATTTTGAGAAATCTTTCAAAAAAATGTTTGTATTTGTTTTATGTTTTGCTTTTATTGAAGTAGAGTTGACTTACAATATTATATAAGTTTCAGGGGTACAACATAGTGATTCAATATTTTTATACATTACAGAGTGATCACCAGAATGTGTATAGTTACCATCTGTCATCATATAAGGTTTTTATAATATTGACCATATTCCCTAAACTGTACATTATATCCCTGTGACTTACATATTTTATAACTGAAAGTTTGTACCTCTTAATTATCTTCACCTATTTCGCTCATGCCCAAGGCTGGAATGCCCAAGGTGGGGCTTGAACCCCTCACTCCTTAGGGGAGAACCTAAAAGTTTGTGATATCCCTCCCACTTGTGGGTCACCACACTAGGGTGTACATGCTGCCCCTCCTACCTGCTTTGATGTGGTTTTATTTCCTTTCTTTTCATAATTGTCAAAGAGCTTTTCTGCTAGTCTTCAGAGACTCAGAGAATATAGCTGTAATTTTGGTGTGCTAGTGCGGGGGGAAGCTCAGGATCTTCCTATGCCCCCATCTTGATCCCACATACCAGATTTTGAGAAAACTTATGCAAAGCCATTTGTGGGACATGTGATTCTGTATAAATTCATCTTTGTATTTCAGTATTGTAATCAATGCCATTTTCATTTTAATAAATTTCTCATGATGCTCTTTCCATATGAATACATTTTCCATGGTGCTAAAATTTTACCATCAAGGCATCCACATTTTCAATGGGGTCTTTTGATGAATAATTCAATAAATATACAAATAAATAATATATTTGTATTATAGTAATGTGGTTTTCAAATTTAGGCCAAGTCCATATTCCAGACCTATTGAGTTGTGAAGGAAATCTTTTTTTTTTTTTTTAATTGGTTCACCATCTCTAACTAGACAGTGAAAGACAGTAGAGTTGCTGAAAATGGTTATTTCTTGCATTGGACCTAAAAATACACTATATTAAAATATTCATGCATTGAAAATTTGTATGTATAAGTAAAAAATACCTTGTAATACTTGAAAGTCTGACAGAAAGTAATTTAAAATTAATTGTCAGTTCCCTCGAAGTGACACAGATGGCGTGATCACCCTCCTACCTTTATTTTTTGAGAGATCACATTTTGCAGCAGATGTCATTTTGCAAAATCACATCATGGTACCATATTACTTGGCCATAGCATCCTGGTTTTGTAAAAATATATACTGGTTTGTAGTTAAGGTTAGGGTCAGTTGCTGCTGCTGCTGCTAAGTCACTTCAGTCATGCCCGACTCTGTGCGACCCCATAGATGGCAGCCCACCAGGCTCCCCTGTCCCTGGGATTCTCCAGTCAAGGACACTGGAGTGGGTGTTAGGGTAGTAATAGAGACCAAATGTAGAAATAAAAGGGTGAGCAACTTTTTTTTTTATAATCACCTCTGCAGAGTCAGTCTTTATATCTTTCAGAACCATGTACTCTATGGAACTAACAGTGTATAAATTAATCACTTTAAATTCTTTCTCTTCATTTTATTCTTTTCCAGATTATTTTTATTCCTGCTTAGTTTGGGACTATGCCTATATATCCCAACGTGGTAAATGATTAAAAAAGCCAATACATAGTTTTTCCTTTTTTTCAAAGGCAAACTTGAAATAATACCCATATATTCAGGCTCAGCTTCAAGTACTCATTTTTATTCTATTATCACCAGTAATGATCCTACCTTTAGACATAGCCGTGCTTATTAGTGTATGATTGAACTCACACATGTCTCTATTCAGACATGCATACGCACCTTCATACAAGGAATAAAAGTCCTGTCTCTTTATTAATTATCATGCCTTAAAGCATACTGAGAGTTGTGTGCAACAAATAGCCATGGCCATATTCAATTCCAAAATCCATATATATCCCCCTAGACTCACTCATTGGAGAAGGCAATGGCACCCCACTCCAGTACTCTTGCCTGGCAAATCCCATGGATGGAGGGGCCTGGTGGGCTGCAGTCCATGGGGTCGCTAGGAGTCGGACACGACTGAGCAACTTCACTTTCACTTTTCACTTTCATGCATTGGAGAAGGAAATGGAAACCCACTCCAGTGTTCTTGCCTGGAGAATCCCAGGGACGGGGGAGCCTGGTGGGCTGCCGTCTATGGGGTCGCACAGAGTCGGACATGACTGAAGCGACTTAGCAGCAGCAGCAGCAGACTCACTCATTCATATCCCTATATCCTATAGTCTAATTTATGGTCAAAATATAGGACCACACAGAAATGTACTCCCTTTTCTGATATAATGCTAGCATATACTGTGGTAGGTGAAGCTTGCAGACAATGAGTGATTGAGTTAGAGGTCCTTGTGTAATTTCTTCACCTTGAATGCAGTTACAATTTGTGACTTGGTTCTAATCAATAGAATATGTCAAAGAGATGGCATAGATTCCTGTTATTGCATTATGGTATATATGAATCTGTTTTAGCAGACTGAATAAGAGATTTTCCTGCTGGCTTTGAAGAAGCAAGCTGCGTGTTGTATGAAGTTCACATGACTAGGACCTGAATGCAGTTTCTATGAGTTGACAGTGATCCCCAACCAATAGCCAGTAGGAAAGTGGGTACTCATTTCTAAATCTCAAAAAAACGAATTCTGCCACAACCACATGAGATTTGAGGAGGACCTGGAGCTCCAGAAACAAATGCAGCCTCATTGACACCTAGAAGGTTAGTGTATAAGTGAGTTGGAGATGTTTACTGTGCTTATCTAGGTGGTTGTGTCCAGACACATGTTGGACATTGCCAACATATATCTCGTATATGGTACTAGGTTTGAACATGGGCACATCTAAGCTTTTATGTGGATTAAGTCATGGATAAAGTAAAAAGCAGAGATATTACTTTGCCAACAAAGGTCCGTCTAGTCAAGGCTATGGTTTTTCCAGTGGTCATGTATGGATGTGAGAGTTGGACTGTGAAGGAAGCTGAGCACCGAAGAATTGATGCTTTTGAACTGTGGTGTTGAGGAAGACTCTTGAGAGTCCCTTGGACTGCAAGGAGATCCAACCAGTCCAGTCTAAAGGAGACCACTCCTGGGTGTTCATTGGAAGGACTGATGTTGAAGCTGAAACTCCAATACTTTGGCCACCTGATGAGAATAGCTGACTCATTTGAAAAGACCCTGATGCTGGGAAAGATTGAGAGCAGGAGGAGACGGGGATGACAGAGGATAAGGTGGTTGCATGGCATCACCGACTCAATGGACATGGGTTTGGGTGGACTCCAGGAGCTGGTGATGGACAGGGAGGCCTGGTGTGCTGCAATTCATGGGGTTGCAAAGAGTAGGACACGACTGAGTGACTGAACTGAACTGAACTGAACTGAAAGTAAAGTTGTGTGCCTTTTTCTTACAGTTTTATTGAGATAATAATTGACATATAACTGTATAAATGTAAAGTGTATACCATATGATTTGATATATGTATATATTATGAAATGATTATCACAATAAATTTAGTTAACATCCAATGTATATGTCTTGATATATGTCTTTTAAGATGTTTTATATTATACTCAAATTTCATGTTTTTTAAAACCACTGACTAGACAATATTATTGCATTATTATTATTTTTATACTGCAACTAGTAGCTTTTGTTTATTGAATACCTTTTAAGATCTAGGAACTCTGACACTTTAGATAGTCATCATCTTTGATTTTTGAAACCAACTTGATGAGTTACTATTATGGTCTTGATTATATGATGAGCAATCTCACATATTGCAAGATTAAGTAGTTTTTCGTAGATGACATGGGTGTGATCATGGTGGTAGAGGTGGAGTTTAAAATCTTTGACTCTGGGTGGTGGAGTCAAGCTTCTTATTCCACTTCCATACTGTTTCTCTCATATCTGCCAAACTTCCTCTCCTCCTCAAACCCACCTCTGTCCTTCAAATGAGTTTTCAGTCTTCATTATATTGCTATGCTCAGGGTCAAGCTCAGTATCTGGCACATACTAGATATTTTATACATATTTTAGTGTAAAGTAATTGTTTCATTTTTATTTATAAATTATGAAATATTGCAGATTGTATCTTTTCTTTTTATTTTGAGATAATTTCAAGCAGACAGTTGATCGAACAGTATAAAAAATCCAGAGTCCCTATTCAGGTTTCACCAACCCTACCAGTAATGCCCTCTGTAGCGAAACAATCCAATAAAAGCTCATGCATTGCACCCAGTTGTCATATCTCTTCAGTCTCTTTCAATCCAGAACAGTTCTCAAGTTCTTCCTTGACCTTAAGACCATAAGACTTGTAGATTATCTGCCAGCTATTTTTTAAACTGTCTCTCAATTGACATTTGCATAATGTTTTCTCACAATTAGATTCATGTGTTTGGCAGGAACATCACAGAAGCAATACTGAAGTGCACAATATATGTTTATCTCATCTTGTACATTTATTCCATCATTGATGATAATTTGGATCACATGAATAAGGTGCTGTCTGCAGGATTCTTGGTATAAAGTACCTTTATCTTGTCATTAGTATGCAATTTATAGGAGGATACTTTGAGACTGCTTAAATATTATTTTTCTGTTCCTACTTTCACCCACTGATTTTCACATGTATTTGCTCCTGACTGAACTATTTACTACCATGATGATTACCAAGTACTGATTTTCTAATTCCATCATTGCTTCAATATTTGTTTGTTTTCTACTCTAAGGAAGAACTTTCCCATCTCTCCTATTTATTCATTTATTTATTACAGTGGGGACTCATGGATTTCTACTTTATACCGCAGGATAAACTTTTGCAATCTGTCACTAACATTATTTTTTTAAGTTTAAATTTTCTAAGATTTGACCAGTAGGAGTACCTCTGATATTCTAAGAACATGTTCTTTTGACATTTTTCTATTAAAGCAATCCCTTTCTTCCTGGCACAATGGGATATTGTTGTTTAGTCGCTGTCATACCTGACTCTTTTGGTAACCCCATGGACTGTAGCCTGTCAGGCTCCTCTGTCCATGGGATTCTCTAGGCAAGAATACTGGAGTAGGTTGCCATTTCGTTCTCCATGGGATCTTCCCAACCCAGGGATTTACGTGCTTATTTACCTTCCTCAGCTCAACTCTGGAATCAGCTATTTCTTCAAGAAGCCCTGGTTCCTTTTAGTGATGAGAGGGGTAATTAGAAGCAAAGATTTGGATGCTAAGTGTACTCTATGCATTTACAATCTTAGAGAGATATGTATTTCTAATTCTTTCTATATATTAAAAACCATAACTTCACACCTCTGATTCTAGTCTAATACTATACCACAGAGTTCATTCTAATTTTTCTCCCTTACCATAAAGTTAAATCCTTTCAGTGAAAAGCATGGATCCCATTAGGTTAATATATTTACTTCTTTACTTAATCCCCTTGAATGTGATTAATCCCCAGAACCTCTCATTCTGCTATCCCACTTGCCACCTTCTTTCCTATGGCATGCCTAAAGGCTTTTTGAGTGAAATATTCAGCAAGGAAAGAATGAGAGCAGGAATAAAGGAAGAAAGAAATATATATATATATATATCCTTTTCTAGAAGATTTCTTCATTTTAGGCAACAGGGCCACATTTTAAAAGATCTTTCTTCAGGACTAATGCAGTATATTTTGTATTAACTCATGCACTCAAATACCTTAAGACTGTGGAAACACATGACAAGGATGAAATGAAAACCTTTATCTTCATACTCCTTTTTTTGGTATAGTCCTATGGGTCCCCACACTTAGATCCCCTAGAGCCCCTTAGGTACTTTAAAGTTGTAATCCATACCAAGGCTTTGCAAAGAACAAAATATTTCTCCAAAACTTAAGTGTCCAAAGAGCCAATTGTAATTTTATTTTTGTTCTACCCAATAATATTCAGGAGAGAGCATCCAATGGGTTAAATCAGTTAGAGTTTTGACATTCTATCTTCTTTGACACACAGGTGCTATAATAAGAATGTGACTAATTGATCAATAAGAAAATAATGTCAATATTGTTTTGTACTAAAGCTCTACTTTGTTCCATTTGATTTTGTTTTCTTTTAAGTTCAAGTCATTTAACAGTTTAACCTTATACTTCAGTGAGAGAATGTACACAGCAAACAATGGTTCTGATTAGAATTGTGTCTTGTAAATTTTATGGTGGTTGACATTTGTTGTTTCAAAAAGCGAGATGTTTTAGTTGCAGATAGGACTATGGGACAGAACAAGCCTGGCTAATAACTTGGAACTCACAGGGCATATTCTGTTCTCTTGGGCCACCTGAGGAACAATATATGTTTTTGTTAGTTTAATAAAAAGGATCCTGGAGAAGGAAATGGTGACCCACTCCCGTATACTTGCCTGAGGAATTCCATGGACAGAGTAGCCTGGTGGGCTACAGTCCATGGAGTTGCAAAGAGTCAGACACAACTGAGCAACTTTCACTCACTCAGTCACTCACTAATAGAAAGGATAACCCCTGTTTTCCCACAAGACCTCTATCAGTTGACAATGCATGTTTCAAATGTACATACATGTCTGATAAAGCTTCTCCATATAGTGAAGTGATTAGCTTGCTAACATTTCAATCCTGATTATACAACATATTGTGAGTAACCATATACAAGTGAGTAACCATATACAAGTTCCCCCCTTCGTGGATCACAACCTTGTCATGGAGAAGGAGCTTTTGTAACTCACTGAAGCTATGAGCCATGCCATGCAGGGCCACCCAAGGCAGATGGGTCATAGTGGAGAGTTCTGATAAAACTTGGTCCACTGAAGGAGTGTTAAATCAGCCCAGTATTCCTGGCATGGGAACCCCATGAACAGGATGAAAAGGCCAAAGATAAGACACTAGAAGATGAGCCCGCCCCGCCCCACCCCATGTTGGGAAGTGTCCAATAGGCTACTGAAGAAGTGCAGAGAATGAAGTGGCTGGGCCAAAGCAGAAACAATGCTCAATTGTGTATATGTCTGGTAGTGAAAGTAAAACTTGATTCTGTAAAGAACAATACTGTATAGGATCCTAGAATGTTAGATCCATGAATCAAGGTAAATTGGACATGGTCAAGCAGGAGATGGCTAGACTGACCATTGACATCTTCAGAATCAGTGAACTAAAATGGACAGGAATGGGTGAATTTCATTCATATGACCATTATATCTACTACTCTGGGCAAGAATCCATTAGCATAAATGGAGTAGCCCTCATAGTCAACAAAAAAGTCTGAAATGTGGTATTTTGGTGCAATCTAAGAAATGATAGAATGATCTCAGTTTGTTTCCAGGACAAACCATTCAACATCCCAGTAATCCAAGTATATGCCCTAACCACTAATGCCAAAGAAAATGAAGTTGAATGATTCTATGAATACCTATAAGATCTTCTAGAACTAACACCAAAAAATATGTCCTTTTCATCATAGGAGATTATAATGCAAAATTAGGAAGTCAAGAGATACCTGGAGTAACAGGCAAGTTTGGCCTTGGAATACAAAATGAAGTAGGTCAAAAGCTAACAGAGTTTTGCCAAGAGAACTCACTGGTCATAGCAAACACCTGTTTCCAATAACACAAGAGTTGTCTCTACACATGGACATCACCAATTGGTCAATACCAAAATCAGACTGATTATATTTTTTGCAGTCAAAGATGGAGAAGCTCTATACAGTCAGCAAAAACAAGACCTGGAGCTGACTGCAGCTCAGATCATGAACTCATTGCAAACTTCAGGCTTAAATTGAAGAAAGTAGGGAAAACCACTAAGCCATTCAGGTATGACCGAAATCAAATTCTTTATGATTATACAGTGGAAGTTACTAAAAGATTAGATTGGTAGACAGAGTGCCTGAAGAACTATGGGCAGAGGTTCATAACATTGTACAAGAGGTAGTGATCAAAACCATCCCAAAGGAAAAGAAATGCAAGAAGGCAAAGTGGTTTTCTGAGGAGGATTTACACATAGCGGAAGAAAGAGAGAAGTGAAAAGCAAGGGAGAAAGGGAAAGATATACTCAAGTGAATGCAGAGATTCAAAGACTAGCAAGGAGAGAGAAGAAAGCCTTCTTAAGTGAACAATGCAGAGAATTAGAGGAAAACAATAGAATTGGAAAGACTAGAGATCTCCTCAAGAAAATTGAAAATATCAAGGGAACATTTCATGCAAAAATGGGAATGATAAAGGACAAAAAGAGTAAGGACCTAACAGAGGCAGACGAGTTTAAGAAGAGGTGCCTTAGTATACTGTATTGATGTTTTTCCTTCTGGCTTACTTCACTCTGTATAATAGGCTCCAGTTTCATCCATATGGAATTTAGAAAGATGGTAACAATAACCCGGTGTACGAGACAGCAAAAGAGACACTGATGTATAGAACAGTCTTATGGATTCTATGGGAGAGGGAGAGGGTGGGAAGATTTGGGAGAATGACATTGAAACATGTAAAATATCATGTAAGAAATGAGATGCCAGTCCAGGTTCGATGCACGATACTGGATGCTTGGGGCTAGTGCACTGGGACGACCCAGAGGGATGGTATGGGGAGGGAGGAGGGAGGAGTGTTCAGGATGGGGAACACATGTATACCTGTGGCGGATTCATTTTGATATTTGGCAAAACTAATACAATTATGTAAAGTTTAAAAATAAAATAAAATTAAAAAAAAAAGAAGAGGTGCCAAGAATACACAGAAGAAATAAACACAAAGATCTTAATGACTAGGATAGCCACAATGGTGTGGTCACTCACTAAGAGTCAGACATCCTGGAGTGTGAAGGCAAGTGGGCCTTAGGAAGCATCACTACAAACAAAGCTAGTGGAGGTGATGGAATTCCAGTTGAGCTATTTCAAATCCTAAAGGATGATGCTGTGAAACTCAATATTCCAACAAATTTGGAAAACTCAGCAGTGGCCACAGGACTGGAAATGGTCATTTTTCATTTCAATCCCAAAGAAGGGCAATGCCAAAGAATATTCAAATTACCATACAATTGCACTCATTTCACATGCTAACAAGGTAATGCTCAAAATCCTTCAAGCCAGGCTTCAGCTGTACTCGAACTGAGAACTTCCTGATGTATGAGGTGGGTTTAGAAAACGCATAGGAACCAGAGATCAAATTGCCAACATTCATTGGATCACAAGAATTCAAGAAAAATATCTACTTCTGCTTCATTGACTATGGTAAAGCCTTTGACTGTGTGGATCACAACAAACTGTGGAAAATTCTTAAAGAGATGGAAATACCAGACCAATTTACCTGTCTCTTGAGAAACCTGTATGTGGGTCAGGAAGCAATTGTTAGAACCTTATATGGAATAACTGACTGGTTCAAAAATTGAAAAGGAGTATGCCAAGTCTGTATACTGTCATCCTGCTTATTTAACATATGCAGAATAAATTATGTGAAATTCCAGGCTGGATGAAGCACAAGTTGGAATCATTGATGGGAGAAATATCAATAACTTCAGATATGCAGATGATGCCACTCTAATGGCAGAAAGTGAAGAGGAACTTAAGAACCTCTTGATAAAGGTGAAAGAGGAATGGAAAAGCTGGCCTAAAACTCAACATTCAAAAAAGTAAGATTGTGGTATCCAGTCCCATCACTTTATGATAAATAGAAGGGAAAAAAGTGCAAGAGTGACAGACTTTGTTTCTTGGGCTCCAAAACCACTGCAGACAGTAACTGCAGCCATGAAATTAAAAGATACTTGGTCCTTGGAAGAAAAGCTATGACAAACCTAGAAGGTGTATTAAAAAGCAGAGACATCACTGCAGGCAAAGGTCCACACAGTCAAAGCTATGGTTTTTCCAGTAGTCATGTATGGATGTGAAAATTGGACCATAAAGAAGGCTGAATGCTGAAGAATTTAAGTTTTCTAATTGTAGTACTAGAGTAGACTCTTGAGAGTCCTTTTGGCAGCAAGGAGATCAAACCAGTCAATCCTAAAGGAAATCAACCCTGAATATTCATCGGAAGGACTGATGTTGATGCTGAAGCACCAATACTTTGGCACACCTGATGCAAAGAGCTGACTCATTGGAAAAGACCCTGATGCTGGGAAAGATTGGAGGCAGGAGGAGAAGGGGATGACAGATGATGAGATGGTTAGATAATATCACCGATTCAATGGACATAAATTTGAGCAAGCTCCGGGAAATGGTGATGGACAAGAAGTCTGGTGTGCTGTAGTCCATGGGATTGCAAAGAGTTGGACACAGCTGAGCGACTGAACAACAACAATATTTGAGTTCAATAAATTATCTGAGCCTCAGTTTCCTCATCTGTAAAACAGAGGCAATATTAATACCTTGTTCACAGAGTGAGCAAGATGATTAATTGAGTTAAAAGACAGAAAGTACTTTAGAAACAGCATGCAACAATTATAATCCCTTTGGAAGCACACAGGAAGGAAACACTAACTGGGTGTATTTTTGTGCATATATGTGTGCACATACACATGTGGTGAGAAGTAGGGATAAGATTGGGTGGGAGTAGTCAGAGGTGGTTTGTGAGTATAAATGATTCTTGAGAAATCTTGAAAAATAAGCAGTTTTGTAGGCAGACAAGATGAGAAGGATAACGAGCATCTCAAGCAGGGGCCACTGTGTGTAAAAGTATGCTGCTCTCTGTGAACTACGAGTAATTCCGTCGAGCTGGAGGCAATGTGTTTGGAGAGAAGCAGGAGGTGTCTGTTTGGCTAAGGCATTTAATGAGTAGGAGGTTGAGAATGAATCTAAGTTATGCCTAATTTCCCATGCACGTTTGGGGAAGCCGAGAGACTGGAGGCTTGAGCTCAATAGCATTATTTTGGTGGTGGGGTCTGAGTGGGGAGTTTCTTAAAACAGAATTTATTATAAGAGAAGAATAATCTAGGCATAGTGAGTTTTATATATCTAGCTGGGTCTTAATTAAAGGGAGGCAGTAATTTGAAGGTCAGCGTGATGATCTATGGGATCTAATTAGTGACCTTGATTCTCTGGACCCCTTGTCTGGCCATAATGCCAAAGCCATGAGTTTTCTGCCTGGTTGCAAAGGTGTGAATAAAGAGCTGCACACCTCTTTAGTGAGGCCTCTATCAGGTGATCACGGTTTTCAGAGGGAATCATTTATGACCTGACATTACAGATCGATGAAGGAATTCCATGCAGACCATTTGGCTGGCCACCTTCCATGCACAGCATAGAGGGCTTTTGCCATCAATGCCAAGGTTTCCAATTGGCATTTTCATAAAAACATGCAAAGCAGTCCATTATCTAATTGATGTCCATAAATTATGGTGGCTGAAGGAGTCGATGTCAGAACACATGGTGTAAAGCTGTTTTTTGGAAGGCACTCAATTCTAGGCTTAGAATTCTCTTGTACAAAGAGAGGGTTAGATTCTTTTACAACAACAACAACAAAAAGAACTGGAACTTTGTCCTTTGAACAGCTTTCACATACACAATCTCTAGAAGCAAACATTAGGACTCTTTACCAAGTTCTTTATGCAATCTATTGTAAGTGAAGGAAATGTATCATGGCCTTTTATGATGAATTAGAGGTGACACAAAATATAGCTGTACATGTCTCTTAGCACAAACAAGTTTTCTGCCTAACTAGAGTTGTTTGTGTTTGTTTGGGTTTAATTACTCAAGTAAGTGATCAGTCAGCTTCATCTTAAGCTCCTCACACTTCAATAATGCCAACTATCGTTGACTGTTACCAGAAGAGACTTAGCATCACAACCATTGCACATGGTGTGCCACTTAGAGGAGCAGAAGTGAGGACTGAGACAAATTTTTAAACTGGAGATTGTGTTTTCACCAGCCAAAGCAGGACTATTAGGGAGTAAAAGGAATCAAATGAAATTAAAGTGAAAGTCAGAAGCTTTTAAGTTTAATTAGGTCCCATTTGTTTATTTTTGCTTTTATTTCCAATATTCTGGGAGGTGGGTCATAGAGGATCCTGCTGTGATCGATGTCAGAGAGTGTTTTGCCTATGTTCTCCTCTAGGAGTTTTATAGTTTCTGGTCTTACGTTGAGATCTTTAATCCATTTTGAGTTTATTTTTGTGTATGGTGTTAGAAAGTGTTCTAGTTTCATTCTTTTACAAGTGGTTGACCAGATTTCCCAGCACCACTTGTTAAAGAGATTGTCTTTAATTCATTGTATATTCTTGCCTCCTTTGTCAAAGATAAGGTGTCCATATGTGCGTGGATTTATCTCTGGGCTTTGGGGCTAGTGCACTGGGACGACCCAGAGGGATGGTATGGGGAGGGAGGAGGGAGGAGGGTTCAGGATGGGGAACACATGAGAAATAAAGGAATAAAAAATTAAAAAATAAATAAATAAATAAATAAAAATAAAGTGAAAGTCACTCAGTCATGTCCAACTCTGTGTGAGGCCCCTATGGATTATTTAGTCCAGTGAATTCTCCAGGCCAGAATACTGGAGTGGGTAGCCTTCCCCTTCTCCAGGGGATCTTCCCAACTCAGGGATCGAACCCAGGTGTCCCACATTGCAGGTGGATTCTTTACAAGCTGAGCCACAAGGGAAGCCCTTCAAATGAAATAGAAGCATATGATTCAGCCTTCTGAGCCCTGTCCAACTGAGATTGCTTGAGCTGGCCCTGGAGTGTGGCTCAGGCAAGTTCAGAGCTCTGCCTCTGTGTCCAGATTCCCTCAAATCATGTAATATATTCAACTTCTCCCATGCAGCCTCTAAAACAAATATGAAATGTATCTTGAAATTGAAAGTCGCTCAGTTGTGTCTGACTCTTTACAACCTCATAGACTATACAGTTCATGGAATTCTCCAGGCCAGAATACTGGAGTGGGTAGCCATTCCCTTCTCCAGAGGATCGTCCCAACCCAGGGATTGAAGCCATGTCTCCCACATTACAGGAGGATTCTTTACTGTCTGAGCCACCAGGGAATCCCTGGTAGATATGTATCCTACTCACATCAAATTTCACTGAGTGCCTGCCATGTGCCAAATACTGTGCTAGCTATTGGGAATAAGAGCTAATATGTATGGATTGTTGACATGTGCCAGGTACCAGTCCAACAACTTTCTGTGGATTAACTTGTAAATCTTAACCACCCCCCTGGGAATTATGGACTATCATTATCTCCATTTGCAGGTGAGGAAAAGGAGGCATGGATGATAATTTGCTGATAGTCACATAGATAAGAAATGGAAGAATACAAATTTGAAACCATAAAAATGTATCATTATGCTCAACACTTTCTATGATGGCTCAGGATAGGTCATTCTACCATGAAGGAATTCAGAGTCTAGGTAGAAAATTAGATATTAAAATTGGATGAGTTATCATACCATGTCATATAAATTCAAGCCAACCTTGAAAGTACAGAAGCCAGAGTATAAACATGTTCAGTTGTCAAGTATTGTACTGACATTATTTTATTTAGTTTCTATACTATTAGTATTCTCTCTCTAAGCATTTGAGGTAACCTTAGGCTCATTGGAATGATATAGACAATGTAGCCTTTCAAAAGTATACCTTAGTTTTCGTCATTTAGTATGAGTAGGAAATGACTTATTTTTGTAATAATTTTATTGGGTATAAATCATATAAAATTAAATTCACTCTTTTAAAGTGTGTAATCCAGTAGTTTGTAGTATATGCACAGAGTTTTGCAGCCATCACCACAGTCTAACTCGAGAACATTGTCATCATCCTAAAAGAAATCCTTTGCATCCTTAGCTGTCACTCTCCAGTTCCCATTCATAGAGATGCTGGGAAACAGTGCTTCCTTTTTTAAAATAACACTTTTAAACAGATATAATTCACATACTATACAACTGACACATTTAAAGTGTACAATGCATTGTTTGTTAGCATATTTCTAGTACTGTGCAATCATCACTGCCATCAAATTCCAGAATTTCAGGGAACCACAGAGCTGAGAGGGAAATGAAGAGTGCAAGTAATATATAGTCACAAAGCCCTGTTCTTATAAAGAATCAGGCATTTTTATTGAATAAAAGCTCCTTCAATTGCTACAAGAACTTGGTTAATTTTCAGAGTTGTGAAAAGTTAATTTTGACAATCATGCCCACATTCCTATTATTTTAATGGAGGAGTGGATTTTCCAATTTCCTTACTCTTATTTCTTTGGAAATAGTATCTTTTACACAATTAAATATACGATAGCTCTCAGATGCTTTCAGATCAGATCAGATCAGTCACTCAGTTGTGTCTGACTCTTTGCGACTCCATGAATCACAGCACACCAGGCCTCCCTGCCCATCACCAACTCCCGGAGTTCACCCAGACTCATGTCCATCGAGTCAGTGATGCCATCCAGCCATCTCATCCTCTGTCGTCCCCTTCTCCTCCTGCCCCCAATCCCTCCCAGCATCAGAGTCTTTTCCAATGAGTCAACTCTTCGCATGAGGTGGCCAAAGTACTGGAGTTTCAGCTTTAGCATCATTCCTTCCAAAGAAATCCCAGGCCTGATCTCCTTCAGAATGGACTGTCTGGATCTCCTTGCAGTCCAAGGGACTCTCAAGAGTCTTCTCCAACACCACAGTTCAAAAGCATCAATTTTTCAATGCTCAGCCTTCTTCACAGTCCAACTCTCACATCCATACATGACCACAGGAAAAACCATAGCCTTGACTAGACGGACCTTTGTTGGCAAAGTAATGTCTCTGCTTCTGAATATGCTATCTAGGTTGGTCATAACTTTGCTTCCAAGGAGTAAGCATCTTTTAATTTCATGGCTGCAGTCACCATCTACAGTGATTTTGGAGCTCAGAAAAATAAAGTCTGACAGATGCTTTAGGTCAATTTATTTATTTTTTTTTTGAAGATATTTACATTTATTTTATTTTTTTTAATTTTATTTTATTTTTAAACTTTACATAATTGTATTAGTTTTGCCAAATATGTCAATTTAAAAACTACAAACTTAATCTTTCTTTGTTATTCTCCCTGGAAATGGCTAAGATTTTAAAAATTAATTAATTAATTTTTGTCAATGTATAGTTGATTTACAGTATTGCATTAGTTTCAGATGTACAGAATTGTGATTCAATATTTTATAGAATATATATCATTAAAAGCTATTACAAGATAATGGATATAATTTTCTGTGCTGGGGAATTATAGCAGGATATATTATATCCTGTTGCTTAATTATTTTGTAAATAGTAGTGTGTGTCTCTTAATAATATACCTCTACCTTGCCCCTACTATGTTCCTTCTCCTCTCTGGTAACCATTAGTTTGTTTTCTGTAACTGTAAGACTGTTTCTATTTTGCTATATACACTTATTTGTATTATTTTTTAGATTCTACATATAACTCCTATCATACCGTATCTGTCTTTCTCTTATTTCACTAAGCTTAATATTCTTTAGGTCTATCCATGTTGATGCAAATGGCACTATTTTATTCTTTTTTATGACTAATATTCCACTGTATTTGTAAATACTGCATTTTCTTTAACCATTCTTCTGTTCATGAGCACTTAGGTTGCTTCCATATTTTGGTTATTAGAAATAGCGCTGCTACAGACATTTAGGTGCATGTATCTTTTTTAATTAGTGTTTCTAATAGCTGGATTACTAGATCATATGACAGTTCTATTTTAAGTTTTTTGAGGAATCTCTGTACTGTTTTCCATAGTGGTTGTACCAATTCATATTCTCACCAATAGTGTAGGAGGGTTACCTTCCCTCCACATCCTCTCCATCATTAGTTATTTGTAGACTTTTTGATGATAGCCATTCTGCCAGATGTGAGGTAGTATCTCATTGTTGTTTTGATAGCATTTATCTAATTGGACTTCCCAGGTGGCACTAATGTAAAGAATCCACCAGCCAATGCAGGACATGTAAGAGACGTGGGTTTGATCCCTGGGTTGGGAAGATCCCATGGAGGAGGAAATGGCAACCCACTCCAGTACTCTTACCTGGGAAATTCTATGGAAAGAGGAGCCTGGCAGGCTACAGTCCATGGGGCCACAAAGAGTTGGAGACAACTGAACACACACATATATACACACACAGCTAATACTTAGTGATGCTGAGCTTCTTTTCAAGTGCTTGTTGACCATCTGTATATCTTCTTTGGAAAAACATCTATTCAGGTGTTTTACCTATTTTTTTTTTTAAACTGGGTTGTTTGCTTTTTGATATTGAATTGTATGACCTGTTTAAGTATTTTGGATAATAACTCCTTGTAAGTCATAGATTTACAAGTATTTTCTCCCATTCTACAGGTTGTCTTTTCATTATATAAATGATTTCCTTTGCTGTGTAAAACGTTTTAAGTTTAATTAGGTACATTCTTTAATTTTTACTTTTATTTCCTTTACTTTAGGAGATGGATCCAAAAAAAAATTTGCTGATTTTTACCCTCAAATCACAAAATTTGTGATTTATGTCAAAGAGTGTTCTGCCTATGTATTCCTCTAAGAGTTTTATAGTGCTTGGTCTTACATTTAGGTCTTTAATCCGATTTGAGTTTATTTTTCTATATGGTGTTAGAGAATGTTCTAATTTCATTCTTTTACACGTAGCTGTCCATTTGTCCCCAAACCACTTGTTGAAGAGACTATCTTTTTTTTTTTTCCATTGTATATTCTTGCCTCCTTTGTCATAGATTAATTGACCATAGGTGTGTGGGTTTATTTCTGGGCACTCTATACTGTTACATTGATCCATATGTCTATTTTTTTGCCAATATCAAGCTGTTTTGACTATAGTAGCTTTGTAGTAGAGTCTGAAGTCTGGGATCATGATGCCACCATTTCCATTCTTCTTTCTGAAGATTGTTTTTGCTATCTGGGTTCTTTTGTGGCTCCATATGAATTTTAGGAGTATTCATTCTAGTTCTGTGAAAAATGTCATTATTATTTTGATAGGAATTGCATTGTATCTATAGATTGTTTTGGGTAGTATCAAACTTTATCTTTCTTAGTGTAACCAGGTTTCCCTTGACTTACCTCCATGAACTTAATACCATTTGCATCATATAGTTATATATTTAAAAGGTGTTTTACTTACTTATACATTTCTTCTTTCCATAAATATTTACTGAGCATCTACTATGTTTTAGGATCAGAACTAGATGCTGACGGTAAAAAACTAAATAAAATAGAGTTTATGTATTCATAGATTTTAGTATTGTGGTACAGACAGACAATAAACATATCCAAGGATACCTAGGGCAGATATTAAGTATATGTATATATTTTGTTTACTTAGTATCAGTGTTCACAGGGCAGGGGGAACTGGTGCCTATTATTATCTCCTTACACTGAAGCTTTGGTGAAGAACAGAATTCTATAATTCATTCATTCAACAATCTATCATGTGTCATGCACTGGGCAGAATGCTTAGAATGTGTCAGTGAACAAATGAGACATGGTCACTGACTTCCTGGAGCTTGTAGTCAAAGGGGCAATTTATGGAAGTCCACAGTTCACCTGATTCTAGGCACTGTATCCATTCACTATGGAGTTTAGAAAAGTTTACAGTAGTTCCCATATGTCTAATAATCCAAAAACAAAATAAAGGCTGGGAACACATGGGAATCATAGAAAGAGACTTGTTATTGAACGTGAATTCTGACTAAGCCTTGTTACAGAGTGACCAGCCATTCCAGTTTGCCTGAAATTTTCCTGGATTTAGTGCTGGAAGTCTCACCTCTTGTTTTATCCAGGACGGTTGAACAATTGATCATACTACTTGTTAATTATTATAGTATTGGTATTGGTAATAGCAGGCCAATTTTACATATATAATAGGATTAAGTTATATATATATGTATATACATATATATGTATGTATGTATGTGTGTGTGTGTGTATATATATATATATATAAAATATTGAGGCTTCCCAGGTGGCTCTAGTGGAAAGGAACCTACTTGCCAATGCAGGAGGTATAAGAGATATGGGTTTGATTCCTGGGTCAGGAAGATCTCCTGGAGGAGGGAACGGCAACCCACTCCAATATTTTTGGCTGGAGAATCCCCATGGACAGAGGAGCCTAGAAGACTACAGTCCATAGGGTCACAAGGAGTCAGACACTAGTGTCTTAGCACACAAGCATAATGTTATATGTATTATATATATAACAGTATTAAAAACACCTTTTATTAAGGAAAACCACCAAAGTGTATGTGTGATTATATTGAGGCAGACAATGTACATAGAATCAGTATTACAAGTTATAACCCATTATCCTAACAACAACAGGTGAAAATACTAACCTAGAAACTGTGCTGAACTGTTATTTTCAAATTTGTTACAGTAGGAGCTGTATTTCTCAGAACCCCCTTCCTTATATGACTCAAGGTTAGAATTAGCCAAAAGTGCAGTTGTGAGAGATTTGAGATGCAGAAGTGAAGTGACAACTATTGTGGAGCTGCAGTAAGACACAGACTCAGAGGTGCTGGCAGCTCTTGGTTTGCTTTCTACCCTCCCCACGCTATCACCAGCTCTCTTTTCAGTTGACCAGTCCTGCTGGCAGAGGTGACCCAGGCCCACCACCAGAGCATCCCTGAGAATGTGTAGAGCTGTTTAGACAAAGAATCAACATTATTGAACAGACTTCTATAATAGCTTCTTTCATGAGATCAATCCAGATTTCTCTGTAAGCTCTGATTGTTCTGTGCCAGGGTAGGTGAGCAACTTTTGTCTGATCCAACTCACCTTTCCAAACTTTTACATCCCAAGCTCCTTCACATGATCTGTTTCCTATGATTAAATCCTTATTCTAACATAGACTGATATATGGAATTGCAAAAAAAATTCTCATCTAAATTTTCTTTCTTGTGGGAAAAGATGTTTGGATTAAACCAAAAAATGTAGTTCCTTCTATCTTGAGTAACTGTCAGTAGTTAAATGTTAACAGTGTATTTTGTGAATTTTGCTTTATGATGTCATAATTCAATCCTTTGACATAAGCAGCTCCACTCCTGACTCACGTATTTTTTTGGCTTCTAACTAATAATCATAATAATGATTATACAATTTCCAAGAACACTGCTAAGCACTTTACATTCATGACTATTTTCTTCTTTTTTTATTGGAATATAATTGCTTTACAATGTTGTGTTAATTTCTTCTGTACAGCAAATGAATCAGCCATATGTATACATATATCCCCTCCCTCTTGAGCCTCCCTCCCACCCACCACTCTATGTCATCACAGAGCACTGAGCTGAGCTCTGTGTGCTGTATAGCAGCTTCCCACTTGCTATCTGTTTTACAGATGGCAGTGTACATATTAACACGTCAATGCTACTCTCTCAATTCATCCCACCCTCCTCTTCTGCTGCTGCATCCACATGTCCATCCTCTACATCTGCATTTCTATTCCTGCAAATAGGCTACTCAATACCATTTTTCTACATATACAATGGAATGATAGACATAAAAAGGAACGACGTTGAATCATTTGTAATGACATGCACGTATAACTTTTTAATTCTTTACAACAACCTAATGAGATAGGTTCATTTAACAGCCCAGTTTTATAGAGGAGGTAATTTAAACTTTCAGAAACATTTGATAACTGGAAAAAGTCACCAAATTCATAAGTGGTAGGACAATAATTAAGATTGATTTAGCTCTGCAGTTTCCAAAAGCTAATTGTGGGGATTTCTGTGGTGGTCCAGTAATTAATATTCCATATTTCCAGTGCAGGGGGTGTGGGTTCAATCTCTGGTCAAGTAACTAAGATCCCCACATGCTGAATGGCATCCCATAAAGTAAAAAATAGAAGCTAATTGTGAAAGTATGCTTATGTTTTCAAGAGGCTTTTTCTTTCTCCAATATAAATACAATGCAAGTATTTTTGAGGGCTGTGGATTACATTTGAGTTACACAACTAACTGTATCTATCTGTCCATACTTGATAATTCCTTCAGGTTATTATGAGTTAGGTGTTATTATTCCTGTTTTGGGCTCCCTTGATGGCTCAGATGGTAAAGAATCTGTCTGCAGTACAGGAGACCCATGTTTCATCCTCTGGGGAAAGGAATGGCAACCCTCTCCTATTCATATTTTATAGATGAGGAAACAGAGGCTCAGAGAGGTTCAAACGTCCGCCAATAACAAAAGAGTCAGAAAGAAGCAGCAACTGCATTCACACTCAATTCTTAAAGGAAAGACAATTCTTGATCTGAGATACATGTGTAAAGAGCATGTTTGAAAGGAAAATATGGAATGCAGCTGTGAGGAGAAGAGACTGTGGCTGTGGCGAGGCTGACTTCCAGACTGGGGAGTGGTCAAGTAAGTTGGAGTAGAAGAGACTCGAAATGTAGGCTGGGGGCAAACCACGAAGGGCCCAGCATGATCTGTTAAAGAATTAGGACTTTGCCTTGACAGCAATGACTTGTCTGCTGCTGAGGCTAAGTCGCTTCAGTCGTGTCCGACTCTCTGCGACCCCATAGATGGCAGCCAACCAGGCTCCCCGTCCCTGGGATTCTCCAGGCAAGAACACTGGAGGGGGTTGCTAGTTCCTTCTCCAATGCATGAAAATGAAAAGTGAAAGTGAAGTCACTCAGTCGTGTCCGACTCCTAGCGACCCCATTATTTCTTTCAATCCTCACATTCAACCCTATAAATGTTACTTTTAACTCGATTTAAATATAAATAAATTTATACTTGCTAATAATACTTATATAAATCTACAGATATGCAGTTAGAATGTGGCAGATCCCACAATGAATCCCCAGGAATCTCACACAAATCGTCATGCTTTTTCACATCCAATTTCCTACTGGATAATTTGTAAATCATTCCTTTAAACACAAAATGCAAACACATCATTTTCTCACCAAGGACTACTTCTCCTGTCATCTACTTATGGGTAAATGCACTGCTCTCTAGCAAATTATTCAAGCCAAAAATCCTGAAGATATCTCAAAAAAAAACTGAACATCTGAAGAATTCCACCTTCATCAGCATTTAAAAATAACATCTATAGATTAAGTCACAAAAATGTCTATCAAAGGCCTTATTTTTTTAATCTGTAATATACCATGTTCATAACTTGATTACTTCCCCTCTGGTTCCCTGTAGTGATTACTAACAAAAGCTTGCTAACTGATAGAGCCTTGGAGGTGGAGTATGATAAGGCCTATTCAGGCCATGGAACTCTATTCTACAATCTTAATGAAAGGCTGGATAGCAATATTGCTAACAACATTATTGAGGCATGATTGACATGCAATAAACTGCATATCTTTCAAAGGTACAAGTTGGTAACTTTTGACATTATATACACACACCACACACACACACACAGACACCCATGATCACAGTCAAGATAGAGAACATAGCCATTATACTTCCCAAATTCTTTCCTATCCTTTCCTAGTTCTCCATACATCCTCCCACACACTCAATGAGCAACTAACCTGCCTCTGCTTAGAATTTCTATACATTTTTGTAAGTGAAATCCTGTTTCCAACCAAGAATCCCATACCGTCCAAACTTTCAGTCAGGTATGACAATAACATACAGACATTTTAAGACAGTACAAGTTCTCAAAAAATTATTTCCCATTCATTCTTTCTCAACCAGTTGCTAAAAGATACTTTTAACCAAAAAATTGAAGGCAAAAACTAAGAAAAAATATAATAATAAATAAATAGGACTCAGTACAAGAAAGAGGTGAAGTAAATTTATAGAATGATTATAAAAAGGCATTTTATAATGACAGCTGTGTGCCAGTACCAGAGATTAACCCAGTCCATTGGAGCCAGAGGACAGAAAACCATTTGAGAAATGACTTAGAAAAGAAATTTAACTGGTTTGTACAGAGAAGGATATATCTATATCTCTATATCTATATCCATTGCTCTAGGAGTATCAGGGGCATTCCTGATACTTTGATGACTAAGCAAAGAAACACACAAGAAATATAAGAATTAACTCCCTGAAGAAAAAGGAAATTGTGTATGAGAAAGAAAGTATAATCAAAGCGGTACAGGTGCAAAAATATTTATATATTAGTCATAATAAAATGAAAACTGAATATCTAACCAAAAATGGTTGTATACCTTTATCCAAATGATGGTGATTAAAAGAATGTTGGGTGGGTGATGGGTAAGTGTAGTGATAAAAGACTGATAGACTTTCTGTGCATAGTAGGGAGTCAAAAGAATATGTTTATTTATATCTATAAAAACTCAAAAATGTATGATTACTATTTTAAATATGGATAAATATACTGGAAGAATTTTTTTTTAACTTATTAGGTGATAGAAGTTAGCTGTAGATGGTGGGAGTCAGGGGTGGGCAAGAATATGCCTGGGGACTGGGATTGCTGTTTCAGTTAAAATAGTTTGACTTTAAAATTAAGCACCTATATTAATTTAGGGTTGACTTTAAAATTAAGCACCTATATTAATTTAGGGCTTCCCTGATAGCTCAGATGGTAAAGAATGTGCATTCAATGAAGGAGACCCCGGTTTGACTTCTGAGTCAGAAAGTTCCCCTGGAGAAGGGATAGGCTACCCACTCCAGTATTCTTGGGCTTTCCTGGTAGCTCAGATCGTAAAGAATCCACCTGCAATGCAGGAGATGTGGGTTCAATCCGGGGTTGGGAATATCCCTTAGAGGAGGGCATGGCAACCCACTCCAGTATTCTTACCTGGAGAAACCCCATGGACATAGGAGCCTTGTGGACTTACAGTCCATGGGGTCGCAGAGTCAAACACAACTGAGTGATTAAGCACAGCACAGCACATATTAATTTAATAATAATACAATTAAATAGAACATATGAAAAACACTAATAATTTAGTGTAAGTATTTAACCATCAATCCTTACAAAATATCAGCTCAGTTCAGTATTCCTAGTATGATATGTTAGCACAAACTGTCAATAAGTGTTAGAGTTATTATAATTGGTTTACTATCTGTTTTTGGCTTGAATAATTTGGACAATCTTCTGGCTGAATAAGAGCCATTTTAGTAGTTGAGTCTGAGAATGCTAATCTCAAACCAATAGTGGTTCCTCAGTGTTTTGATTTTTTAAAAACATTTTCTCACCTTAGTCACCATGACTTTTACAAGTTTACTCTTAGAAACCATGAGGGAATGAGTCCATGAAAGTCACTGCTGACAATATTATAATAGAATCTATGGCATAAAACTGATGTCAATTATCAATAGCACATAGAGTTCACTGAGTTTCTGCAGCTGTTGGCTCGATATGAGAATATTACAGTGGCAGTGTTATTCTTCATTTTTAATATTCATTTATTTCCCTTTCTAAGCATTTTATGCCCATTTTCTCTATGGCAACCACATCATCTTAACCTTTAAAATTTACATAGATCTTGCATAAAAGTACTGTGTATTCAATTCTACACAGTATAAACATGAGGGCCAACTCTAATAGAAGATGCCCCTCTTGGAAATGGTCTGCTTCATTCATAAGAGACTTGGTTGGATTACAGACGTTTAGAGTAAAGACACTATTCATATGGCTAAGTCTCTGAATTTTCTGAAGTAGCTAACTCTCTTGGGTAGCAAAGATATACAGAAGGACTTCAAGATGTCAAGAAAATCAAATCTGTTTATCGGAGTTGATACAATTGGGAAATGTGAACTTAGTACCATTAAAACCATGGGTATCTCATAAAAGAAAACATGGCTATTTAATATTATTCCAACCATGTATATTTAACAACTAGTACTTCAAGTACAAGGTGCTAATTGCCACTGGAATGCAAAAGTGATCAAGTGTGTTCCCACTTCGCTGGAACTTGACATGGAGTTGGTAAAATAGCTGTGCATGTGCATGTGGGTATGCTCAGTCGTGTCTGACTCTTTTGCAGGTCCATGGACTGTAGCTCGCAGGGCTCCTCTGTCCGTGGGGTTTCCCAGGCAAGAATACTGGATTGGGTTGCTGTTTCCTACTCCAGGGGATCTTCCCCACCCAGAGATCGAACCTGTGTCTCCTGCATTGGCAGGTGAATTCTTTAGCACTTAGCTACCTGAGAAGTCTAAAATAGCTTTACTAAGATATAAATATGATGTAAGCCCAAAGTGCTATAATTTATATAATAAACACAAAAAGTGCTTTAAGGGTGCAGATTAGGGGAGTATTCTAAGTTACAGAGGGTATTTAGAGAGGTGGTCACAGAGAAATTAGTATGTGATTTGAAAATTGAAGGGAGAAGGCAGAAAAATTGGAAGATGTTAGAACAGTCCCAGTGATGACACAGAATTAGTACAGTTCAGGAACTGAAGAAGTCTATGATGTGGTAGACCACACCAAACATACTGTGGTTGATATGTGTATGTGTGTGTGTGTGTGTGTGTGTGTTTGATAGGACACATGAAGAAAATATACTTGAAATATTGAAATAAAGTATCTTTTTTCCCCCCACAAAAGGACAAGCTGAGATTCCATTTGTACTGGATTGGTTAAAAAAATAACAATAACTGAAAAAGAAAAACTTATATTTTGATACTTCTAGGTGTTAGATGCTATCATGTTTATCCTCAGCTATTGCCAATAAGACTACACAAGAATGAAGAATAGAATCAGATTTTAGTTACTCCTGTCCAGTACACTTGAGTCCAAGTGTCTTGATTGCATCTGAATGAAACTCTTTCAGATGATAAAGAAGCACTTGATATTTATCCTTGTAATAAAAGGGCTTATTTTTTGTTTTTCATTCAGCTCAGTGGATGGGTGTTACACAATTTGTGTGCCTCAGCTCAAAATCATGGGGACCCGGTATAGGTCTTAGGTATCCTAATCATCACATGCTAAAATTAGCTAGACCAGGAAACTTTCACCTTACTTTCCATTTTTTATCCTTGTTAACTTTTAGGTTAACCTAATGTTAGTTCCTCATTTGACTGGTTAGCCCAGGAATTAGATAAGCATAATGGAGTGGAAACCTTCAATAAGTTGTAAAACAAGAGCCTTGAGCGGGGTACGAGCAATGAGAAGAAATGAAAGCAACTACAATTGATTTTTAGTTCTCACACTTCCTCCAACCCCAAGATATCTTAGGATGCCTCAAACTTCATTTAGGGTACATTTATAAAATTTTATTTAAATTACTGTAGCAGTTCACCACTGTTGTGTGGAGAAGTATTAGCATCCTTTAGATAACTTATTAGGACCCTATGTTTTACTTTATTGAACATGACTCAATAATACTTTTTGCAGCATCTATTATGTGCCAAGCACTAGGAATATACAGATGAGATGATATTATGATATATAGACATTATAAGATAATAGCAAGAACTATAATACTGGTCAGATGTTGGCAAATGCAGTTAGAGGCACAGCATGTTATGGGAGCACCTGGGTATGAATTAGAGACAGAGAATGATTGAAGTGTCATGTCATAGATTGGAGGATGACTTGTCATCTCTGTTGCTTTATTTCTCAGAGGTCTTATGTAATGAAAAAAATAATGAGGTAAGTGGCAAGATATGGCTCTCATTTACTCTAGCAAAGTCTGAGCAGAATTAAAAGATCTATTTCATAGAAAGAAGCCTTCAAAAAAAAAGAAAAAAGACTTACCACCATCTTGATTCCCACCAAGGGGTCACAACCACTGATGGGTGCAGTTTGTAAGGCAGCACCTGTAAGAAGACATCTGTATGAAAGGAACTTTCACTCTTCAATTCCCTGCGAACCTAGAGGTAGGTTAGATATTTTTGGAACATGCTACAGGCAGCCAGACAGGTTGGGGATTTCATTTCAGCCCATCTCTGTTCTGAAATAATGAAAGAAGCTCCAAGAAATTGTACCTGTCAAATCTGTCAGGGACTAAAAGCAAGAGGAGATCATTTTGACAGTTTTTAGCAGCCATTCTGCTGATCACCATGTTACTATCGCACTGTGTTCCTGGGGAAGCGATGTGTGTTTCAGAATTAACTCAAAAGATCTCTCAAATGTATTGTTGCATTTCAACAAGTTTGGAAAAGCTGATTTTATATCCTAGCAAGGCGTGTATTTAGAGATAGAGCGAGAGAGAGACTGACTTAATATATGTTGGATATGTATGCTGCTGCTGCTTCTGCTGCTGCTAAGTTGCTTCAGTTATGTCCGACTCTGTGCGCCCCATAGACGGCCTCCTACCAGACTCCTCTGTCCCTGGGATTCTCCAGGCAAGAACACTGGAGTGGGTTGCCATGTCATACTCCAGTGTATGAAAGTGAAAAGTAAAAGTGAAGTTGCTCAGTCGTGTCCGACATTTAGCGACCCTATGGACTGCAGCCTACCAGGCTCCTCCGTCCATGGGATTTTCCAGGCAAGAGTACTGGAGTGGGGTGCCATTGCCTTCTCCGTGGATATCTATAGAGCAGACAATATGATCATATTCTCGTCTCGTTTCTCAGTTCTTGTTTTCTTGCTGTGGTTTTGACTCCTAAATAGAAATGAGCTTCCAGACACCCATGTGCAGCTGGGATGCATTGCATCTCTCATTTCCAACTTCACTGCAGGAAAAACAAACAAGGAAATAAAATGAAGCACATATCACTGGTTAAAAAAAAAAAAAAAAACAAGACTCTGTCCAGATGAGGGAGGTAGTATTGGCAATAAAAGAAGATGTTGGCTATGTTTCAAAATTGGTTTATTGGGGAATTTACTGGATTATTCTGAGTGTTAAATCATACATTCATTAGGCAGAAAGTTGTCTATTATCTAATCCAGCTCTTTTTCTTGTGATAGGATTGACTCATTATACTCTTCCAAATATTTTTTTGAAAAGGAGAAATTTTAATAATTTTTCACCAATATGTAATTGTTCACAGTTAGAACCAAGATAATGACTTGAATTTGCACAATGAATATGAATAGATTTCTATAGAATTTAAACAATTTAAGAACTTAATCTAGTAGAAGTATCACAAAGGTTATTGTTGTTATTTAGTGGCTCAGTCATGTCCCACTGTTTTGTGAGCCCAGCCAGGTTCCTCTGCCCATGGGATTTCCCAGGCAAGAATACAGAGTGGGTTGCCATTTCCTTCTCCAGGGGATCTTCCCAACCCAGGGATTGAACCTGTGTCTCCTGCATTGGCAGGAGGATTCTTTTTTTTTTTTTTTTTTTTTTCCAGTTCGTATTTATTTTATGCCTTTCTTATTGAAATAATTAGCACCTCTAAAACAATGTTGAATAGAATTTATAAGAGCAAATATTTTTGCCTTGATCCTGATTCTTGGGAGAGATAACTTTGGCATTGGCTGTGGGTTTTTGGAGATGCCCCTTATACCTTCTTTTTGTAGTTGGATAAGAGTTTTCAATCATGAATAGTTGTTCACTTTTACCAAATGCTTTTTATTCATCCTATTTTTTTTCTTTTTTTATTTTTTTCGGTTTATTTCTTTTTTTAATTTTATTTTATTTTTAAACTTTACATAATTGTATTAGTTTTGTCAAATATCAAAATGAATCCGCCACAGGTATACATGTGTTCCCCATCCTGAACCCTCCTCCCTCCTCCCTCCCCATACCATCCCTCTGGGTCATCCCAGTGCACTAGCCCCAAGCATCCAGTATCGTGCATCGAACCTGGACTGGCAACTCGTTTCTTACATGATATTTTACATGTTTCAATGCCATTCTCCCAAATCTCCCCACCCTCTCCCTCTCCCACAGAGTCCATAAGACTGTTCTATACATCAGTGTCTCTTTTGCTGTCTCGTACACCGGGCAGGAGGATTCTTTACCACTGAGTCACCAGGGAAGACCCATTATAAAATATATACATATTATAGAATATAGCTACAGGTTTATCTTTAAATAAAAATTATTGCTGAAGTGTGCTTACCAACAGCTGGCCTTCAGTGAGCTGCAATCTTTTGATATATATATTTATATATATGCTTTTACATAATAAATTTATATATAATTTTATATATAAAAATATACAAAATTTTATATATATATATATATATATATAGAGAGAGAGAGAGAGAGAGAGAGTAATACCAAAGACACCATAAGAAGTGTCATCATGATGAAAACCTTAAAACATTGTGGGGATTCCCAATATGTGACCCAGAAACATGAATTTAGCAAATGCTATTGGAAAAGGTGCCAGTAGACTTGCTCAATGTAGGGGTGCCAGAAACAGTCATTTTGTAAAAACCACAGTGTCTGTGAAGCCCCATAAAGAAAGATACCATAAAACAAGGTGTGCCTGTAATTAAGGGCCCTACGTGTTTTGGGGGGTTTTGTGTCTTACACTTGTGTTCATAGTTAAAAACAAAATTCTTTCTCAATGTTCTTGTGCAACAGATACCATTAGACTGCCAAGCTATGTTTCTTAAGTTTGTTTATCCCCTTTGGGAAGAGCTCTTCACAAGCAAGGGTACCAAATGGCAGTACTTTTTGGTGAGTTTCTCCAAAATATTATACATCTTGAGAGAATTTTCAAACATATATTCTGAGTTGCACTCATGATGTTTCTCATTATCAGCATCAAACATCATTGTCCTACACATGATTCCTCAACATTGATAAAACTCTACCATGGAATATCATTGCCTGCTTTGTTGATCACTGAGCATTTTTTATTTATTACTATTATACATAATCTCTACTGGGTTTTCTTCTTACTATAAATAGGCTTTGTTCTTGACTAGCTCTTTGAAAGAACCATTAATTATCAAGGTCGCTGATAATGACTGTCCTTTGCCACAGCTGGCCTTGTCTCTCCACCATACTCCCCATAGACTCTACTGCAGTGAGCCTGCATCAGGATCACCTGGAGGGCTTCTAGAAACACAGGCTGCAGGTGTCTCCGCACAGCTTGATTGGTAGGTTTGGAGCGAATGGGGCTGAGAATTTTGGAGAAGGCAATGACACCCCACTCCAGTACCCTTGCCTGGAAAATCCCATGGATGGAGGAGCCTGGTAGGCTGCAGTCCATGGGGTCGCTAAAAGTCCGACACGACTGAGCGACTTCACTTTCACTTTTCACTTTCATGCATTGGAGAAGGAAATGGCAACCCACTCCAGTGTTCTTGCCTGGAGAATCCCAGGGACGGGGGAGCCTGGTGGGCTGCCGTCTATGGGGTCGCACAGAGTCAGACACGACTGAAGTGACTTAGCAGTAGCAGTAACAGGACACGACTGAGCGACTTCACTTTCACTTTTCACTTTCATGCATTGGAGAAAGAAATGGCAACCCACTCCAGTGTTCTTGCCTGGAGAATCCCAGAGACGGGGGAGCCAGGGGCTGCCGTCTATGGGGTCGCACAGAGTCGGACACGACTGAAGCGACTTAGCAGCAGCAGCAGCAACAGGATCCCTGGAGAAGGCAATGGCACCCCCACTCCAGTACTCTTGCCTGGAAAATCCCATGGATGGAAGAGCCTGGTAGGCTACGGTCCATGAGGTCGCTAAGAGTCTGACACGACTGAGTGCCTTCACTTTCACTTTTCACTTTCATGCATTGGAGAAGGACATGGCAACCCAGTCCAGTGTTCTTGCCTGGAGAATCCCAGGGACAGAGGAGCCTGGTAGGAGGCCGTCTGTGGGGTGGCACAGAATCGGACACAACTGAAGTGACTTAGCAGCAGCAGCAGCAGCAACAGGATCCCAGGTGATGCTGGTACTGCTGATCTGGGTCCTCACTTGGAGATTTGGGCCTTTACCAGCAGGCTTCATGCCAGTTGTCACAGCTGGAGCCACTCAATTCACACCTGTTGATTCTGTGCCACGCCCATTGGGAGGAATACAGGCCTTTCATTGATTCAGTAGGGTGGCATAACTTTACAGCAGATTTGATGTGGGTAGCAGAGCTGAGCCCTTGATGAGTTTTCCAGCTCCCATAGGTCCCTCGTCCCTTCCTGGATTCCTTGCTGGACATGCTGTTTCCTCTGGGAGTAGGACACTTGGATTTTCCCTCCTCGGATCTTTCTGGAAGCTGAAGACGAGCAGGTAAGTTCACTTTCCACATCTGGGAATCCATCTGTTTATCTTCTGGACGTGTGTGACCCTGTGCTCACTCTGGCATTTTTGGTTTGCCTGTGCTCATTTCATTCCATGGCTTGTTAAGACTTGCAGTTTGTGTTTTCTGTGCCAATGAGTCTAGTGTCCTGAGACAGGCATTTCAGAGCCAGTCCTCAGATACCCCAGGCTACCTTCTCTGCTTTTCAAACATGGGTTATTTACTCAGCTGAACAACATTGTTGCTGTTTCTATGACTGCTGGCCACTCTCTCTTTCTTGACTTCTATACAAGTTTCCAGACCCCTCAACCCCAACTCTGTCTCCATCAGCACTCTAAGAGTCTGTGCTACTTGGTGTTTTTCATCTATAAATGAATAATTTTCTGATAAGATCGTGCATCTCAGCTGGAAGGTTCTAATGCCACCTACATGCATGACTTGGGTCCAGGTAAGTCAACTATATATTTCCTGTTTAAACCTGTGTCAGAAAGTCTACGGACTTGCTATGCAAGTGTAGCCCGAGGACCAGTGCCTTCAGCATGTTGGGGGAGCTTGTCAGAAATGTAGAGCCTCAGCCCCACATCAGAGGCACTGAGTTAGAATCCTTGTTGTAATAAGAGCTCTGTTAGATGGTGAGTAGGAGGGACTTGAGCTCATCTCCTCTCCCAGGAGAACACCAAAATCACGACTAACTGCTGAACAACCATTGATTTAAAAAAAAAAAAAAGACTGGAACCTACCAAAATGGATATTATATTTAAAAGGATATTGTACATGTCAAGGACAAAAAGGAGCAACCACCTCAAGATGATAGAAGGGTGCATACTTACAATATGATCAAATCCCATACCACAAAAGATATCACAAGAAACAACCAATGTGAGTGAACACAGAGGTTCTGGGATCCTGCAGAATTGTGGGTTGTTGGCCATAGTTTACATTGTTAGCTGAAAATTCACCCAACACAGTTCTATAAAATTACATCAATGGCAATAAGAAAACTGAAAAAAATAGTGATTGATAAGGTTGAGTCACCATTATTCTCAGATAGAAGCAACTCATCCTGTAAGTGTTAAGCTATATATCAGTTCTTTACAATGTACATGAAAAACACCTGGGGCTCTTCTTACAAATTTGGGAAACTAATTCTTCTGGGGCCTCTGCAAAGGGCTTAAATTGGAAATACACAAAGTGTCCTTCAACATACAACAACCTGGTAGAATCTCAATGCAAACACATAGAGTGAAAGATGCAAACAAAGTGCCATTCAGTTTATTTATAGAATTACTGAAAATGGAAACTAGTTGGCAAACTCAGATCAGTGATTGCCCGGAAATAGGGGGAAAGAAAGGGGGAGATGACATTTACAGAGGGGTGTGAGGGAACTTTTGGCGGTGATGGTTCTGTTCATTATCTTGGTTCTGATGATGGTTCACGTGTATACATATCTTAAAACCATCAAATGATACAACTCCCGGAGTTCACTCAGACTCACGTCCATCGAGTCAGTGATGCCATCCAGCCATCTCATCCTCTGTTGTCCCCTTCTCCTCCTGCCCCCAATCCCTCCCAGCATCAGACTCTTTTCCAATGAGTCAACTCTTTGCATGAGGTGGCCAAAGTCCTGGAGTTTCAGCTTTAGCATCATTCCTTCCAAAGAAATCCCAGGCCTGATCTTCAGAATGGACTGGTTGGATCTCCTTACAGTCCAAGGGACTCTCAAGAGTCTTCTCCAACACCACAGTTCAAAAGCATCAGTTCTTCGGTGCTCAGCCTTCTTCACAGTCCAACTCTCACATCCATACATGACCACAGGAAAAACCATAGCCTTGACTAGACGGACCTTTGTTGGCAAAGTAATGTCTCTGTTTTTGAATATGCTATCTAGGTTGGTCATAACTTTCCTTCCAAGGAGTAAGCGTCTTTTAATTTCATGGCTGCAGTCACCACCTGCAGTGATTTTGGAGCCCCCCAAAATAAAGTTTGACACTGTTTCCACTGTTTCCCCATCTATTTCCCATGAAGTGATGGGACCAGATGCCATGATCTTCGTTTTCTGAATGTTGAGCTTTAAGCCAACTTTTTCACTCTGCACTTTCACTTCCATCAAGAGGCTTTTTAGTTCCTCTTCACTTTCTGCCATAAAGGTGGTGTCATCTCCATATCTGAGGTTATTGATATTTCTCCCAGCAATCTTGATTCTAGCTTGTGTTTCTTCCAGACCAGCGTTTCTCATGATGTACTCTGCATATAAGTTAAATAAGCAGGGCGACAATATACAGCCTTGACGTACTCCTTTTCCTATTTGGAACCAGTCTGTTGTTCCATGTTCAGTTCTAACTGTTGCTTCCTGACCTGCATACAGATTTCTCAAGAGGCAGATCAGGTGGTCTGGTATTCCCATCTCTTGAAGAATTTTCCACAGTTTATTGTGATCCACACAGTCAAAGGCTTTGGCATAGTCAATAAAGCAGATATAAATGTTTTTTTCTGGAACTCTCTTGCTTTTTCCATGATCCAGCGGATGTTGGCAATTTGATCTCTGGTTCCTCTGCCTTTTCTAAAACCAGCTTGAACATCAGGAAGTTCACGGTTCATGTATTGCTGAAGCGTGGCTTGGAGAATTTTGAGCATTACTTTACTAGCGTGTGAGATGAGTGCAATTGTGTGGTAGTTTGAGCATTCTTTGGCATTGCCTTTCTTTGGGATTGGAATGAAAAGTGACCTTTTCCAGTCCTGTGGCCACTGCTGTCCAAATTTGTCCAAATTTGCTGGCATATTGAGTGCAGCAGTTTCACAGCATCATCTTTCAGGATTTGAAATAGCTCAACTGGAATTTCATCACCTCCACTAGCTTTGTTCATAGTGATGCTTTCTAAGGCCCACTGGACTTCACATTCCAGGATGTCTGGCTCTAGGTGAGTGATCACACCATCGTGATTATCTGGGTCATGCAGATCTTTTTTGTACAGTTCTTCTGTGTATTCTTGCCACCTCTTCTTAATATCTTCTGCTTCTGTTAGGTCCATACCATTTCTGTCCTTTATTGAGCCCATCTTTGCATGAAATGTTCCCTTGGTATCTCTAATTTTCTTGAAGAGATCTCTAGTCTTTCCCATTCTGTTATTTTCCTCTATTTCTTTGCATTGATCGCTGAGGAACATGTGAAGTTTATTGTATCTCAATTATAACTCCATAAATCTGTGAAAATTAAATTAAAAATATCACTTCTATTTGATGAGCTTCCAAATTACCTAGTAAATAGGCTTTCATTGTTCTGCTTAAGTGATTAATAATTGCAGTTGACACTGAAAATGCCAATGAACTAATGTAGTTGGGCTTGAACTTTTGTAGACATGTTACAAAGTGAGTTTATATCCCAGAGAAGAATAAGCCATCGCCTTTAAAAATGGCCTATTCTTAATTTTGCCAAAGGATAACAGTGACATACATAAAAGCACTGTCCTTATTCTGCAAACTAAATGTAAAATTTTACCTTCTTCCCTGAATTCTGTATCCAATTTTTAAAAGGTAATGCAAGATAGCCTTCTAAGTTCTGATTACTGCAATTACAACAGCCTAACTAATTACATGCTACCCTACTTTTTACCACCATGCCCTTGGGAGAACGCTAGCTGAAATTGGTTTCCGATTGCTCAAGCTGCAACTCAGGAAATGAAAGGTTTTCATATTTATCATTAGAAATCAGCTTTTTGGGGCCTAAGGTAGCAATGATTTAATCTTTGTTTCACTCCTTTTGGCAGTCAGCAGGTACACAAACCATGTTTCTTGGAAATGAGCTTTCTCTTTTATTCAAATCAATGAACCAGGTTGGCCCCATGAGTAGAACTACATTTGGCACCTTAACCTAAGAAAGTCATAAAAACATGTCAAATGCCATCAAAGAGGGCTAGCACCTATAAATGAAAGCCTATATGTAGAATAAAAGTAAATGTGAAGTTGGTGTCCCAAAGAACATTGCTCCTGCTCCTTTTGGTCAGTTTTCATTGAAAGTGATCAGCCCTGATTTCCTATCAATCAAGGCAGATTTTCATTGAGAATTTTTCTTTAGTGTTTTGATTTAAATATGCATAAGTGCTATAATGATGTTCTGAGAAAGGTAATATGGTAGCACAGAGGAGAAAGCAAAAAGTATTTCATGGGAAATATGATGAGCATTGTTATGCTTAATGGCAGCTGAATTCCTTGAAGAAATGTCATTTGATCTCTATATTAAAATGTGGGTAGATTTCAACAAGTAGAAATGGGAAGATTATGGGAGTGATGATGAGAAGACAGGATGGAGAGGACATTCAATCATCATATAAGTGTGTTTTTAAAGTTATTTTGGACTCAGGCATTCATAAAACTCCAAAAAGTTTAGTTGTGTTGCTTGTGAGGAAGGGTTGAGAGAGAAAGAATCTTTACTTCTTAGCTAGGTATAAGACTTATACATGTCCTTTTCCTGGAATACCTGTCTTTTCTTCTGTCTCTCTGACACTTGTGAATACATCATGCCTATAGGATACAGACAAAAAATAGGTATTATAAGCATTGCATAATAGACATTTTCTTTCCATATACTATTTATGCAAATCTGAAATCTATCATGATGACTGTTTTCAGAATGACATATCCCTATACATTTTGTCATATTCAATCCACCTTATTAAAATTCCATAGTATCTGCACATATGAATATATATTTGAGAATGTGTATCTAAAGAAGCAATGAGAACATTGTTAAACCATGGTTTCACTAATCTTCAAGCATAAGTCTCATTGCTGATTAATATAAATAATACTCTCAGATTTAAAATCATGTGTTAGACAATGAGTGAAAGAATAACAAAATCAGACCTCAGGGGACTTTTTCACAAAAGCCGCACTTTTCCCAGTAGAGACCACCTGGAAAAGTAACTTTCTTCAATTATCGAGAGAATAGTTTACAGTATATCTGGGGGCTTAGAGATTTTGTGATGAACTTCCATGTACATGGCCTTTGAGCATATTAGAGGTCTCTTCCCTTCTGTGGTCCTGCCCTGGGGCAGACAAACCTCTGTGTTTTGGGAGTCCCTGGTATTGGTCCATAGGTTAGTAGGGATGTTTGAGTTCTAATATTGGAATTATTTTTGTCTCATCCTATAGCTTGAGTGAGTCGTTTATGATTTCTTTCATTTCCATATGAAAGAAAACTGAGAAGGTTAGGGTTAGTATGATGGCACTCTGAGTGTCAATGTATATTTACACCCACTCTTCAACAAGAAACCAAATAAAGGTAATGACACTTAGACATTCATCCATAATTGATCACTCAAAGATACTTTTGATTAAAATATCAGTTACTTTTAAGATTCAAGTTGGAAACTACAAAGACAAAACAGTAAAGGAGTTATGTGTTACAGACTACATCCAGGATGCTTGAATTCAAATCTCCGTTCCATCACTTGCTAGCTATGTGACTTCACAAAAGGCAGTACATCCTCCTTAGTTCAGATTCCTCAGCTGTCCAAAGTGCTAATAACAGAATTTCTTTCACAGTGTTTTGCTGAGGAGTATATATGAATATGTATGTATTTACCTCTCTCTGGGTCTGTGTGTCTTCATCTACAAAATGGATGAAGGTGTGAACCAGATATTTCCTTATTTTATTTTCATAGGTTACTTATATTGTCTATGAGATATAAAAGTTGTCATTAGTTCATATGCTCCTTAATATTTCATATACCAAGCTATTTTTAAATCCCAGAGCTCCAGTTTACACTATTTTTTTTAACTAAAAGGATAAATCATAGAAAAATGTTATTTTCTGGAAACTCACTTCTCTTCTGTGGTTTAACATTGAAAAAGATGCCTGTGTCTGCTGAGATAGGAGTTATCAAAGATCACCGAGTATGATTGACCTAGTTCTCATTTAACACTGTGGTGAATTCATAAAGTAAATTTACAGCTCATGGCCTTCCACCATCCTTTTATGATGGCTTTTTCTTAGGCTCACCTTACCTTCATGAACATTTCAACTTAGTACTTCTTTCAGGCATTTTTTAAACCATCAGTGAAAATCGGGTTGTTTTGTTCTTTTTTCCCCTTCAACTTCCATCATTTTCTGAATTCCATCTTCAATTTATTTATGAGAACCACAGGACCAATGAAAGAAAAGAAACTTGAATTGGATGGAAATTATGTAGTTGTCCAAAAGACATCTTCTAGTCTTACTACTTTGTGTTTTTTGTGATTTTAAAGGCTTCTTGGACATCATGTTCAGTTCAGTCAGTCGTGTCCAACTCTTTACAACGCCAGAGACTGCAGCACACCAGGCTTCCCTGTCCATCACCAACTCCCAGAGCTTACTCAAACTCATGTCCATTGAGTTGCAGATGTCATCCAACTATCTCATCATCTGTTGCCCCCTTCTCCTTCTGCCTTCAACCTTTCCCATCATCAGGGTATTTTCCAATGAGTCAGTACTTCACATAGGTAGCCAAAGTATTGGAGTTTCAGCTTCAGCATCAGTCCTTCCAATGAATATTCAGGACTGATTTCCTTTAGGATGGACTGGTTGGATCTCCTTGCAGTCCAAGGGACTCTCAAGAGTCTTCTCCAACACCACAATTCAAAAGCATCAATTCTTTGGCACTCAGCTTTCTTTATGGTCCAACTCTCACATCTATACGTGACTACAGGAAAAACCATAGCTTTAACTACATGGACCTTTGTTGGCAAAGTAATGCCTCTGCTTTTTAATTTGCTGTCTAGGTTACTCATATCTTTTATTCCACGGAGCAAGTGTCTTTTAATTTCATGGCTGAAGTCACCATCTACAGTGACTCTGGAGCCCAAGAAAATAAAGTCTGTCACTGTTTCCATTGTGTCCCCATCTATTTGCCATGAAGTGATGGTACCAGATGCCATGATCTTAGTTTTTTGAATGTTGAGTTTTAAGCCAGCTTTTTCACTTTCCTCTTTCACTTTCATCAAGAGGTTCTTTAGTTCCTCTTTGCTTTCTGCCATAAGGGTGGTGTCATCTACATATCTGAGATTATTGATATTTTTTCCCAGAAATCTTGATTCAAGCTTATTCATCCAGCCCAGCATTTCTCATGTACTCTACATAGAAGTTAAATAAGGTGACAATATACAGCCTTCACATAATCCTTTCCCAATTCGGAACCATTCCGTTGTTCCATGTCCGGTTCTAACTGTTGCTTCTTAACCAGCATACAGATTTCTCAGGAGGCAGGTAAGGTCATCTGGTATTCCCACCTCTTTAAGAATTTTCCACAGTTTGTTGTGATCCACACAATCAAAGACTTTGGCATAGTCAATAAAGCAGAAACAGATGTTTTTCTGGAATTCCCTTGCTTTTTTGATGATCCATCGGATGTTGGCGATTTGATCTCTGGTTCCTCTGCCTTTTCTAAAACCAGCTTGAACATCTTGAAGCTCATGGTTCACATACTGTTGGAGCCTCACTTGGAGAATTTTGAGCATTACTTTACTAGCATGTGAGATGAGTGCAATTGTGCGGTAGTTTGAACATTCTTTGGCATTGCCTTTCTTTGGGATTGGAATGAAAAGTGACCTTTTCCAGTCCTGTGGCCACTGCTGAGTTTTCCAAATTTGCTGGCATATTGAGTGCAGCACTTTCACAGCATCATCTATTAGAATTTGAAATAGCTCAGCTGGAATTCCATCATCTCCATTAGCTTTGTTTGTTGTGATGCTTCCTAAGGCCTGCTTGACTTCACATTCCAGGATATCTGACACTAGGTGAGTGATAACACCATCTGGGTCATGAAGATCTTTTTTGTATAGTTCTTCTGTGTATTCTTGCCACCTCTTCTTAATATCTTCTGCTTCTGTTAGGTCCATGCCGTTTCTATCCTTTATTGAGCCCGTCTTTGCATGAATTGTTTCCTTGGTATCTCTAATTTTCTTGAAGAGATCTCTAGTCTTTCCCATTCTATTTTTTTTCTTCTATTTCTTTTCATTGATCACTGAGGAAGGCTTTTTTTTCTCTCTCCTTGCTATTCTTTGGAACACTGCATTCAAACAGGTATATCTTCCCTTTCTCCTTTGCTTTTTAACTTCTCTTCTTTCCTTAGCTATTCATATTACATAACAAGAAAACAAGTAAAGTGGCAGAGGCTTTTTTTTCCATCAGTGTAAAAGAATGTTTATTACCAATAGTGTTATTTCCGAGTTAATTGGGTTCTCTTATGAGGTACAGTTTTTGAATAGAGAAGTAAAGAGATGGAACCAAAATTTACTATTTTAGGAAGAGACCTTGTATTATATAACCAAGACTATATACTCAGTGTGGCTAGTAAAACCAGTATTTAGAGCATAGGCTTTGGTAAAAGAGAAACCTGAGTTCAAATTGTAGCTCCAATAGAGCCTATATTGCTTTGGGTAAGGCAAAGTGTTAACTACCTCCATTTAATGGAGATTAAATTAATAGATATCCCATACATCCTTGTAAAGATTAGGTAAGGTAATTTTTATTATTATATGGTATTTAGTAAGATAAATTTTTTTTTGCTGATTTTTAAAATTTTAGTTTTGGTGTTTAAAAATATTCACAAAGTTGACATTATGCTATATATCATTTTTGCACAAATATTAAAACACTTAGGTATAAAATATGTTGGTCTCTCTATTCTTTAAATCACTGGTCTTTGATAAAAGTAGCAGAAGACTGTAAGTGATATTGAGAATTCAACAATTTGCCCTAAAACCTGTAGAGTTGAGCCCAGATTCTGACAAACTAGGATGAGTTATTGCACCTTGGCTTTAAAATTCATTATTGTTTCTGTGAAGGGGGAAAAAAAACCTGGTGATTTTGCAAAGGCTGCCCTGAATTGAGAGTTTTTAAAGTTTGAATGCATGTCCTCAATTGTTTTCATGTCAGTATCTCTCACAACTTAAACTTTAAGATACTGACATGAAAACAATTGAGGATATGCATTCAAAGGTTAAAATAGATTTAACAATCATTAAATCAAGCTAATAAAGTTTTGGAAAAAGAGGTTGAAATTATTCACATTTAGAGGAGAAAAAGATGCAATCATTTATATGGTGTTTAATATGTGTTTGTTAAAATAAGTTCAAAAAAATATTTTATTCTTAATGGAATAACTAGCTTAGTCTATCACTGCAATAAATCACATTTTAGAAGACAAGAAAATTAAGGCTTGGAAATTAAGACAAGGAAATTTGGAAATTAATAATTGCCAAATCGATGATGATACTGATGAAGATAAGGATAGTGGTGGTGATGATGACAGCAGTGGTCTTTTAAAGAATAACAAAGTGCTTTTCCATGATTTTCAGTTAGTGTGTCTTGGATCCTTCATATTTTTCACAGGGTTATATGTTTTTAAAGCCTTGTTATTTTCAAATGCATAATAACCTGACAGGTATCTTACAAATACTTCCTGACTGGGAAATCTGAGGTGATTTTCCAGTCAGTATATATACATAGCATGAGATCTGAAACCAGACAGAATTTAGTTACAATACTGGCCCTACCACTTTGTGGGCCTGTGTGCTTGGTCAAATTACTTTCAAAACTTCAATTTCCTCATCTGTAAAATGGTGATAAAAAATAATCTACTAGGGTTGTTGTTAGAATTAAATGAAATTTTATATGCAAAATAATAAGCATAATTTCTGGCACATTGTAACTGCTTAGTTAATATTGAGTTTCATTTCTTTCATCATTTTATATTTCCTCTCCTATACTTGGAGGCAGTATAATATAAAAGAAAACATGCTCTGCAACCACAATGCATGGGTTCAAATTTTACCTTTGCAGTTACCACAACTTACATGTCCTGTGACCTTGGGCAAGTTTTCTAAGTATTTTGTGCTCTAGTTTATTCAACTATAAAATGGTGAAGAGCATAGAAGGATTCTGTGAAAAGGAAATGTGATAATGTATGTAAGACACTTGAAACAGTGCCTGGAGCATGCCAAGTTCTCCATAAATTATGTTTCTATAAATTCTAACATTCACTCAGGTTTGTAGTGAATGAATGCATACACTTTTTTGAATGTGAAATTATGGTCCATTTAATAGTGACTATGAGATCGACTGGAAGAAGCACAAGCTGGAATCAAGATTGCCAGGAGAAATATCAATAACCTCAGATATGCAGATGACACCACCCCTATGGCAGAAAGTGAAGAGGAACTAAAAAGCCTCTTGATGAAAGTGAAAGTGGAGAGTGAAAAAGTTGGCTTAAAGCTCAGCATTCAGAAAACGAAGATCATGGCATCTGGTCCCATCACTTCATGGGAAATAGATGGAGAAACAGTGGAAACAGCGTCAGACTTTATTTTTGGGGGCTCCAAAATCACTGCAGGTGGTGACTGCAGCCATGAAATTAAAAGACACTTACTCCTTGGAAGGAAAGTTATGACCAACCTAGATAGCATATTCAAAAACAGAGACATTACTTTGCCAACAAAGGTCCGTCTAGTCAAGGCTATGGTTTTTCCTGTGGTCATGTATGGATGTGAGAGTTGGACTGTGAAGAAGGCTGAGTGCCAAAGAATTGATGCTTTGGAACTGTGGTGTTGGAAAAGACTCTTGAGAGTCCCTTGGACTGCAAGGAGATCCAACCAGTCCATTCTAAAGGAGATCAGCCCTGGGATTTCTTTGGAAGGAATGATGCTAAAGCTGAAACTCCGGGACTTTGGCCACCTCATGCGAAGAGTTGACTCATTGGAGAAGACTCTGATGCTGGGAGGGATTGGGGGCAGGAGGAGAAGAGGACGACAGAGGATGAGATGGCTGGATGGCATCACTGACTCGATGGAGGTGAGTCTGAGTGAACTCTGGGAGCTGGTGATGGACAGGGAGGCCTGGCGTGCTGCAATTCATGGGGTCGCAAAGAGTCGGACACGACTGAGTGACTGAACTGAACTGATGAGATCGAGTGGCGCATTTTATTGAAGGCAGTACTTGTGTTATCTAAGCATCAATTAGTATATACTTCAGGCTTTCTTAAAAATCATGTGTACATTCATTCAAAATAAGAACAATAACAATGTGTTGGATGAGTAAAGCTTATGAATAAGTAAAATGAATGACAGCAATCTTATAAGGGACAGGAGGGAGAACTAGAGAATGTTATGTTCTAAGTTACCTCTGAAGCAGTATAGTAGTATTTGAAAGCAGGCTAAGATTAATTATAAATGTATATTTCAAACTCTAGTAAAATCATCAAAACATGTAACAGAAGAAGTAAAAATTATGTTCTATGAAGGACAGAAAATGGAATCATATAAAGTATCTAAAACCTGAGAAAGCAGAAAAATAAGAAAAGACAGAACAATGGCAACAAATAGAAAGCAATTACAGGTATGGTAGACATTAATTCAACCATATCAATAATCATTTTAAGTGTAAATGATTAAATACACCAATTAAAAGAAACTTTAAGAGTGGATCAAAAACAAGACCATACTATATACTGCTACAAGAAACTCACTATATATGTAAAAACACATTAAAAGTAAAGAGATAGAAAAAGTTATTCCAAGATCAAGAGAAATTGGGAATAAATATATTGATTTCCAATAAATCATATTTTATAATAAGGACAAGTATCATGGATAAAGAAGGGAATTACATAATGAGAAGGGTGTGAATTCTTTAAGAAGACATAACATAATGAAGATTTAACTCTAAGAAGACGTAAAAACCCTTAACCTACATGACTTAACATAGCAATAGAGCATCAAAATATTTGTAGCAAAATCTGATAGAGGTACAAGGAGAAATTGACACATTCAGTATCATATTTGGAGACTTTAACACTGTTCTATCAAGGTTTAGTATATCCAGCAGGCAGAAAATCAGTAAGGATGTAGTTGAACTGAATAGCACTGGATTTAATTGACATTTATACAGTTATTCAACAATAGCATAATACATATTCTTCACAAGCTCACATAAAACATTCACTGTAATAGACCAAATTCTGGGCCATAAAAATACCTTAACAAATTTAAAAAATATAGAAATAATGCAAAGCATGTTCTCAGACCAGAAATTAGTTATAATTATATGACATCCTAGAAAAAAATAAAGCTATAGATGCTAAACAAATCATTGGTTGCTAAGGTTCCTGAAGAAGGGAGCAAGGAATAGATTTGTTGGCACACAGGGCATTTTTCAAACCCTGTAATGGAGGATAATATGACACTATACCTTTGTCAAACCTCATAGAAATGTACAACACAAACAATTAACATTAATATAAACTATGGACTTTTGTTAAAAAAAATAATATATCAATATTGGTTAGTCAGGGCTTCTCTGGTGGCTCAGACTGTAAAGAATCCACCTGCAATGAGGGAGACCTGGGTTCAATCCTTGGGTTGGGAAGATTCCGTAGAGAAGGGAACATCTACCCACTCCAGTATTCTAGCCTGGAGAATTCCAATGACAGAGGACCCTGGCAGGCTCCAGTCCATGCGGTCACAAAATTTAGACATGACTCAGTGACTTTCACTTTTACTTTCATTGGTTAGTCAATTGTAACCAATGTACCACACTACAGAAGATGTTATTAAGTTGGTGAAAACATACTTGCAGTTTTAGACAGTGAATTTTGTAACTAGGTTATAACTATTATAACATTATAACTAGGTTCTAACACATCTTTATTAATCAAAATAGAAACTGTTACAATCAACACATTTTTGTCAACAAGAAATAATTTTGTTTATTCCTGTACCATAAGAATCCATGCTTTGGGATTTGTTGAACATTTGGAAAGTGTTTTCCGTACAAAAAGTTGTCAAGATGCTTGAAGAAGTGGTCGTAGGTTGACATGAGGTCAGGTAAATACGACGGATGAGGCAAAACTTCATAGCCCAATTCATTCAACTTTTAAGAGTTGGTTGTATGACATGTGGTCAGGCATTGTCATGGAGAAGAATTGGGCCCATTCTGTTGACCAGTGTTGGCTGCAGGCGTTGTAGTTTTTGGTGTATCTCATCGATTTGCTGAGCATACTTCTCAGATGCAGTGGTTTTACCAGGATTCAAAAAGCTGTGGTGGATCAGACCAGCAACAGACCACCAAACAGTGATGATGACCTTTTTTGGGAAGAACTTTGGAGCTTCTTCTTGGTCCAAGCACTGAGCTGCTTGTTGTTGTTTTCACGTAAAATCCACTTTTCCTTACATGTCACAATCCGATCAAGAAATGGTTTGTTGTTGCATACAATAAAAGAAGAACAGCACTTCAAAACAGTGATTTTTTTTTGTTTGTTTTTGATTTGTGGTCAGCTTGTGAGTCACCCAATCATCAAGCTCTTTCACCTTTCCAATTTGCTTCAAATGCCAGATGACCATAGAATGGTTGACGTTGAGTTCTTCAGCAATTCCTCATGTAGTTGTAAGAGGATTGGCTTCAATGATCCTTTCAGTTGGTCATTGTCAACTTCTGATGACCGGCCACTGTGCTTATCTTCAAGGCTCTTGTCTTCTTTGAAAACTTTCCTGAATCACAACTGCACTATATGTTCCTTAGCAGTTCCTGGGCCAAATGTGTTGATGTTGTGAGTTGTCTGTTCTGCTTTATGACCATTTTGAACTCGAATAAGAAAACCACTCACATTTGCTTTTTGTTTAACATTATTTCCCTAGTCTAACATAAATATAAAATAAACAAGTAACAAGTCATTAACAAAAAATATAAAGTGATAAATGTACATTATGATGTATAACATAACCATATTTAAGAATGTATTCCAATATCAAATGACAAAGTTCAACAGTGCAAAACTGCAATTACTTTTGCACCAAACTAATAGGGGAAAGTGCCAGGGGAAGGAGTTATATGGGAACTCCCTGTACTATGTCTTCAGTTTTTTCTGAACTTAACACTGCTTTAGAAAAAGTCTCCTAATTAAAAGAAAAATCACTTTGCTTTCTTTATAAATGATTTCCTAAGAGATGTCAGTGGGAATTTAATGAAAACCAGGCATGAATATTATTCATCATCTTTCTGTGCCTGGAAATATTTTCTGTAGTGCTTTACCAAAATCCCAATGATTTTTGAATAGAAATGGCTAGACTTTTCATTTCAATACAAGTTTATACAGTATTTATTGCCTTAACCCTTAAGGACTAAAGAAAAAATGCTAACATAATATACAACCAAACAAAATAAAGGTAGAGTTATTATCTTGGAGGGCATACGGAGCATGAGTAAAAGAATGGGTGGGAGTCTGACCATGGTATATAAACTAAAATAAGTGTACCAGCTTTGAGAAGATGACTACACACACACAAATATATGGATACAAGAAAAGTCCACATGCTATTTTATTTCCTGACATTTGGGAAAAAATGAAATTATAATATGTGTTCATGTATAATTTTTTTAACCCATGAAACATTTTATAAAAATAGAAAAATTGTGCCAATATCAGAATGAAAACAGGCACCTATTAATAAGAGGACTAGAAAAGCAGAAAACCACAGTCACATTTTTAAAATATCAGCTTTAGGGGATATAATTCATATTCTATACAACTCACAGATTTAAAGTACATGATTCAATGGCTTGTAACATATCTCCTCTTCTCCACAACATGGAACTGTAGGAAAGGCTTTCTTGTTGATGAATAGAGCTAACATTTGCAAACTGGTTTAGGATGATTACAGGGAAGCTCAAAGTATTCACTTGCTTTAAGGAATCCCGGGATGGGTATCACTTCCAGGCACCTGATAGATGCAAATGCAAAGGTTCTCTGGAGGAAGGTGCTATTTTACCCTGAAATCTCAAGGAATTTCTGTATTACATTTCTATGGCCACTTTAACAAGTTACCACAAACTTAGAGGCCTAAAACAACACAAATTTATCTAAATTTCTATATATTAGATGAGACTAGAATAAACTATAGCTATGTGCTGTGCTTAGTCTCTCAGTCATGTCCAACTCTTTCTGGCCCTGTGGACTGCAACCTGCCAGGCACCTCTGTCCATGGCGATTTTCCAGGGAAGAATACTGGAGTGGGTTGCCATGCCCTCCTTGAGGGGATCTTCCCAATCCAGGAATTGAACCTGCCTCTCTTATATCTCCTGCATTGGCATTTGGGTTCTTTTCCACTAGCACCACCTGGGAAGCCTAACTATAGCTATAGAGTCTATGTATTAGAAGTCCAACAGTAGTCTTCCTACGCAAAAGCCATTCCCTTACCCTTTCCTTGTGCTATACAGTACCTATGTTCCTTGACTCATGAACCTTTGCAGCCAGCAATATTGCATCTCTTTGACCATTTTGTTCTGACTTCTTTCTGACAGTTGTATCTTCTTGATATTTTCTTTTGCAACAGACTTCCAGCTTTAGACATCTGTGTGATTACACTAGGCCCACCTCATTAAATCATAGTACTATCTCTATTTTCAGTTCCAATTATTATCAATCTTAATTCTATTTTCAGTCTTAATTGTCCATTGCCAAAATCTTAACATATTCATAGGTTCCAAATATTAGGATACCAACATCATTGTGGATGGGACATCATTTTGTTCTACAAAAATTCTCAATATTGACATTTTTTCAGTGCCAATAAGCATTACACAATAAATAACCTCAGATATGCAGATGACTCCACCCTTATGGAAGAAAGTGAAGGGGAACTAAAAAGCCTCTTGATCACAGTGAAAGAGGAGAGTGAAAAAGTTGGCTTAAAGCTCAGCATTCAGAAAACGAAGATTATGGCATCTGGTCCCATCACTTCATGGGAAATAGATGGAGAAACAGTGGAAATAGTGTCAGACTTTACTTTTTTGGGCTCCAAAATCACTGCAGATGGTGATTGCAGCCATGAAATTAAAAGACACTTACTCCTTGGGAGGAAAGTTATGACCAACCTAGATAGCATATTCAAAAGCAGAGACATTACTTTGCCAACAAAGGTCCGTCTAGTCAAGGCTATGGTTTTTCCAGTGGTCATGTATGGATGTGAGGGTTGGACTGTGAAGAAAGCTGAGTGCTGAAGAATTGAAGCTTTTGAACTGTGGTGTTGGAGAAGACTCTTGAGAGTCCCTTGTACTGCAAGGAGATCCAACCAGTCCATTCTGAAGGATATCAGCCCTGGGATTTCTTTGGAAGGAATGATGCTAAAGCTGAAACTCCAGGACTTTGGCCACCTCATGCAAAGAGTTGACTCATTGGAAAAGAGTCTGATGCTGGGAGGAATTGGGGGCAGGAGGAGAAGGGGACGACAGAGGATGAGATGGCTGGATGGCATCACTGACTCGATGGAGGTGAGTTTGAGTGAACTCCGGGAGTTGGTGATGGACAGGGAGGCCTGGTGTGGTGCAATTCATGGGGTAGCAAAGAGTCGGAAACGACTGAGTGACTGAACTGAACTGAATCAAGGATAACCTAACATGTAAGTTGTCGTGAAGAGGAATAAACAAAATAAACTTCTATGTTGGAATAATCAGATATTATAAGACAACTATTGTTATTATACAATATAACACATAAGTTTGTAGTTGTCAGGAAATAAGAAATCATAAATAGATCAAGCAAATTTACAAAAGGAAAGGGCTTCTAGAATTGAAATATACAATAAGCAAATACAAAAGGAAAAACGTCTATTTCTCCTTTTAATAAAGCAGATCAGGTAGTTAAGACCAGCAATAATGCTGGGAACAGCTAAAAGGTCTGGATAACATTTTTTTTTTAATTTCTTTAGGTCATTGCAGTACTAATGGGGCAGTGAAGAATTTTGGAGCCAATACTCAGGAGAAAAAACAAACCCAGAAAGGAGACTATAAAAATTAAGGTCCACCCAAGGGCATTTACCTATGATGGAAGATGCTGCTGCTGCTGCTGCTAAGTCACTTCAGTTGTGTCCGACTCTGTGCGACCCCATAGATGGCAACCCACCGGGATCCCCCATCCCTGGGATTCTCCAGGCAAGAACACTGGAGTGGGTTGCCATTTCCCTCTCCAATGCATGAAAGTGAAAAGTGAAAGTGAAGTCACTCAGTTGTGTCCGACTCTTTGCGACCCCATGGACTGCAGCCCACCAGGCTCCTCCATCCATGGGATTTTCCAGGCAAGAGTACTAGAGTGGGGTGCCATTGCTTTCTCTGATGGAAGATGCTACTGAGAGGCTAAAAAGCCTGGCATTCAAGGTCTTTACAGTGTGATCTTGACTGAAAACTTAAAGTTATCTCCCTTTGCTTTCACAGTACAGTGCCAAGCATTTATGTGCTCTTGGGAAATGTATTAAATTGAATGGTAGTTATATTTTTGCCTCAGGTTTTACCTGTTATTAGTTTCATGTCCAAGCACATTGACCAATTACACTAAAACTTACTTGAAATAAGCAGAGCTCTGGTTGTATAACTGTAAGGAAGATAATTAATTCAATTTCTAACATTCTGATAATGCTTGTGATCTAGATCTTTATTAAAATTGTAACACTGAATTCAGTATTATACTAACCAAACCATCAGCCATTTTATCCAATTTGTCTGATGAGCTGGTATCTCCATGGGTCTTCTTATCTACTAAGACCATCATGCTTGGAAGACAAATGCAGTCATTTTCTCTGTTCAGGATATATTAGTCATCTGCATCAGTGAAGGGCAAATCATGGTTATGAGAAAAATCAGGCCCTTGAGGAGTCTATAGTCAAGCTCCAGGATGAGTAAAATCTCTAAAAAAATCAGCAAACAACTCTATTTGATTAGGATGCTGAGACACTGTTGATAAAATTTTGATTATTGTTTTGTGAAACTAAATACTGCATAGGAGAACATCATAGTTGATTGTTTTCACTGTATTCATTTGAACATGACTATTATCTTGATATTGCAATTTAGAAAAAATATTTTAACAGCACATTGCAAATTAATCCTTTTTGATACTAAACTGAACTCAACTGAACTGAACTGATACTAATTATTAGATAAATGAAGTGCTAAAAAATTCAACATTATATTACCAAATTGAAAACAAAGTACAATTTTTCCCCCTCTTGGTTTGAGCATTAATTAAATTTCAGTTAGACAGTCTTTAATAAGTCCTAAACTTGGTTAATAATTAAGCTTTTTGTCTTTTTTGAAGATAGTGGAATATTTGTTTATCGCATTTAGTTTAAAACAATTTGAAATTTAAGGGTTTTGCTGCAAAACAGATTTTAAAAAGGAAATGCAGCTGTCTTCATAAATAATTAAAGATTATTATGACTGGTCTTTTCCTGGAGTGAATGCATTTTAAATTTCTTACTTTCTTAACAGATTTACTTAGTGCTGAATGGTTTCCAGTTATGATCAGCTGGATATATTTTTATAAACTTGAATGATGGTTGCACATTTGAATATATTTTATATTCTAATTATTAATAAGGAGTAGCATAGTATCTCCTATTTTCCAAAGATTGTCTTTCTCGAGCCAATGTTTTGTTTTTGGAAAGAAAAATGAAGAACATCTCAGTTAATACAAAGAAAGAATCTCTGGATGACTACTGAAGTCTATACAGTTGGCCTACATTCTTTACAGAAAAATCAAAATACCCTACTCTTTTTAGCATGATTGGTCTCCTCTTCCCCACCCCATGCCCATTTTCAAGTTCCCCCTCATTTTCAAGTTTCCTTCTGTACAAAATTCAGAACCTACAAAGCTAGTTATGTCATGATCTCCATTCTCAAGAAGTTCATGTAGAAGGTAAGTATTCAATCTTGGTGACACAGTAAAATCATCTGGAGTATATTATAAAAATCCCAATGTCAAGATCATACTCTAGGACCATTAAATCAGACTGCTTATGAGGCAATACCAGGCATTAGTACTTCTTAAAACATCCCAGGTGCTGCCAGTATATTGTCAAAGTTGAATAACCCTTGCTACATCAGCGGTTCTCAAAATTTAGAGGTATATCTGTATTATTTATGGAGATGGTCAGAACATAGATTACTGGGTAACACTCTGAAATTTCTTTTTTTTTTTTTTTGAATATTCTTTTTTTTATTTTTTTTAATTTTATTTTATTTTTAAACTTTACATAATTGTATTAGTTTTGCCAAATATCAAAATGAACCCACCATAAGTATACATGTGTTCCCCATCCTGAACCCTCCTCCCTCCTCCCTCCCCATACCATCCCTCTGGGTCGTCCCAGTGCACTAGCCCCAAGCATCCAGTATCGTGCATCGAACCTGGACTGGCATCTCGTTTCATACATGATATTTTACGTGTTTCAATGCCATTCTCCCAAATCTTCTCACCCTCTCCCTCTCCCATAGAGTCCATAAGACTGTTCTATACATCAGTGTCTCTTTTGCTGTCTCGTACACAGGGTTATTGTTACCATCTTTCTAAATTCCATATATATGCATTATTATACTGTATTGGTGTTTTTCCTTCTGGCTTACTTCACTCTGTATAATAGGCTCTGACTCAGTTGCCTGTGGTGGGCTTCAGAAATTTGTTTTATTAACAGTTTACTAAATGATAGATCACTGCTTCTCAGTCCTAAATGAACATTACAATGACCTGAGATGCTAAAAAAAAAAAAAAAAAAAAACAGAAACAACAATAAAATAGGACAGTGCCTATCCCCTAACCATAGAGATTCTGGTTTAATTGGTCTGAGACAGACTCCAAACATCAATTTTTCCAAGTTCCCTAGGCAACTCTCATGACCCTTCAGGTTAGAGAACTAGTGCTCTTTCAGAACCAAAGATCTCAAGCTCTGATGGCAAATTTAAATCACTTTAGAAAATTTTAAAAATTCTGATGCCTCAGTTACACACACCTCAGATAAATAAAATTAAGTTCTTTTGTGGTGGGACTTAGCTATTATTTTTTTAATGGCTCCCATGTGATTTCAATACATAGCTGAGGTTAAAAATGTATTGAAATCGAGCATGAAGACATATGCCTCAGTTAAGTTCAGTCACTCAAAAAAAAAAAAAAAAAAAGTTCAGTCACTCAGTCATGTCTGACTCTGCGATCCCATGAACACGCCAGGCCTCCCTATCCATCACCAACTCCCGGATTTCACTCAAACTCATGTCCACTGAGTCGGTGATGCCATCCAGCCATCTCATCCTCTGTTGTCCCCTTCTCCTCCTGCCTTCAATCTTTCCCAGCATCAGGGTCTTTTCAAATGAGTCAGTTCTTCACATCAGGTGGCCAAAGTATTGGAGTTTCAGCTTCAGCATCAGTCCTTCCAATGAGTATTCAGGACTGATTTCCTTTAGAATGGACTGGTTGGATCTTCTCGCAGCCCAAGTGATTCTCAAGAGTCTTCTTCAACACCACAGTTCATACTGTGCATATGCATATATAGAAAAAAAAAATGTAATGGTGTATAATGAGTTAAATGGCAATGTGCATTAAGAAAGCACACCAACTCATCATGGTCACATTAGAAAATCTCCCTCAAAAAGAGATGCTTCAAATTAATCTTGATGAAGTTAGCTAGATGGATGGGTGCTCTAGATCCATTTGTCAATACACCAAAAAACATTTAGCTCAATAACTTTATGTATCCTGTTAGCTATTCTAAATTAAAATTTTATCTAGGGTCTTATTTTCCTATTTATACTAGTTATTAATCTGTCTTAAATCATTGTATAGATGTACATATTTATACCCCATTAGAGTCTTTTTTTCCTAGATTTTTTTACATTTAATAAATATATGTGTGGGAAAAATAACTGCCTAAATGCATGTCTCTACTGTCCTTTTCTCTGAACGTTGATCTGATTCTCTCTCCTGAGTGGAGTAGCCCACCTGAATTAAGCATGCCAGCAGCCAAGATGGTGCAAACAGGCCCTTGGATTCTTCTGGTTCCAAATGGAGAAGGATTGTGAAGAATTTTGTTCACTTCATTTATAGTAATTTTTATAAAATGCAAAACTATAGTGGTATAAAGCAAGTTGGCTGTTGCCTGGACCCAACATAAGGGGCAGGGGGATTAATTGCAAAGGTGTAGGAGGAAGCTTTGGGGACAACTGAAGTATTCTAAAACTAGGTTATTGTAATGGTGTAAATCTGCATACACTTAACAAAACTCATCTAACTGTAAATTCAAAATGATTTAATGATATTGTTAACATATAATGCCTCAGAAAAGGCATAAAAGTGATAAAGAATTCATGAAAACTGACAAGTTGATTGTTAATTTCATGGGAAAATGTTCAAGAATAGCTAGTGCAATTATGAAGGAAAAAATAATAATAATAAAAAATGAAAGGACTTACCCGATCAGACATTGTCCTCTGAAAATACTAAAAAAATTAATATAGGATGGTGTTGGTATAACAATAGGAAAATAGAACAATGAAACAGTATAGAGAGTACAGAAACATAAACATATAAAATCAACTGATTTATGAGAAAGGCATCACTGCTATATAATGGGATAAGGATCTTTCAAGAAGTGGTACTGGGAAAATTGGAAACATACACACAAACACACACTCTTACTTCAAACCATATGCAATAATCAATTTTGATGAATTGCAGAACTAAATGTGAAAAAAGCATAAGTAATCTGTGATATTACAAATCCAGGCAGCTTTCCTTGAGGGGAAGGCATCTGGGGTGCTGACAATTTATCATTTTATTTCTTCATGTAGGTTCTGGTTAAACAGATGTGTTCAATTTGTGAATATTCATTGAGCTGTATACTTAGGAATTTTGCACTTGTGTATGTATGCAAATTTTAATAATAAAATAGAAGAAAAATATAGATGTTAAAATGAAGAGATGAATAAAAGTATTAATGAATATGAAAAATATCAAAGTATAATTTTAGCTATAATAAACAATGAAAGCCACATCAAGCAATGAAAAATATGTAGTTTACATGGAAGTTCTGACAATCAAGTGTTAGTCGCTCAGTCATGTCTGACTCTTTGTGACCCCATTGCCTGTAGCCCATTAAGCTCTTCTGTCCATGGGATTTCCCAGGCAAGAATACTGGAGCAGGTAACCATTCCCTTCTCCAGGGGATCTTCCTGACCCAAGGATCAAACCCAGGTATCCTGCATTGCAGGTAGAGTCTTTACTGGCTGAGCCATCTGGGGATTCTCTGACAATCAATATATGTATCAAATCACATAGAAGTTAGAGCAAAAATCATTACAGATGTCAGGAGAATTGAAAACAATGTCATTTTGCTTGAACATTGGAATATGCTTTTTTCATAATTAAATAGATCTATCAGATGAAAAATAAGAAATAATATAGTGATCTCATTATTGTATAATACATTAATATATATTATATCTATGCACACATATGTAATGGGTATGTATATGTATTGTATGTATATGTATTATACATATATAATATACATATACATATGTAATATATAATATATGTAATATGTATGTGTGTGTATTATACATATATTAAATGTATTATAATCACATAACTTGCTTCATAAAATAATACATACTTGTGTATGTCCATGAATATTGCAAAAATAATCACTTAGCAACAAAATAAACCTTAAGGATTGTAAAATCCTTTTCATGTCACATTCTCTGATGATAATCTGTTGAGGTCCTTTAATGTACCGGAACCTGGTGGTCCAGAGTTGACCAATAAGAAAGTAAAGGAGAGAGAAAGAGGCTGATATTCCTTGGTTTATGCAGAAAGCCAATAAAATCCCTGACACAGGGCTTGCTCTGTTCACGGAGGCCTTAGGCTCCCTCTCGTTGGGGTGAAGGTGAAGGCACTCTTCTCAAGAGGGTCTTAGAAGCCCAGGTAGGAAAGTGAACTCAGAGAGCCTCTGTGCTCCAGGGGATGAGCCTGAAAAAGAGAGAGAGGGAGAGAGAGAGAAAGAAAGACACAGGGACCAAAGCTCTGATGGAGCAAAAGTGTTTTAATCAACATGGTGTGGGCATGTATACTGTAGTTATTCTCAGCAAAGATAAAGATTAAAATTCCAAACTTACAAAATACAGGCGATCCATATTAAAGAGAGAGAGAGTTGTAAATAATCACTTTTACTGTATGGTTCACAAGAAGGAAGAGGGTACTTATCACTGTATAGAAAAAATAATGAAGGAAATGCCTGGATTCCTCAGCCCCGGGGAGAGGCTTGCCTCTCCTCTTAATTCCTGAGTATTCTGGAATTAATAAGAAACAGAATTCCTGACAGATCCAAACAGCACACAGGAAGCCTCCTGTTAAATGCTTCCTGACAATAATCCACTACCATTCAAAATAAACAATAAAATGTAAAGTAGAAAAATACTTAATATTGAGGAAAGTGCATACTAAGAATGCCTTAGATCAAAAAAGATGTCAGTATTTAATATATTAAATATCATTAATTAGTTACAATTATTTTCATAATATTATGTGATTCAGCTAAATCTATGCTAACTGGAAAAATCACCTTAATTATTAAAGAAGAAATGCAAGATTAATGAAAGGATTGTCAGAGACATCACTTTGCTGACAAAGGTCTGTGTAGTCAAAGCTATTTTTTTTCCAGTAGTCATGTAGAGATGTGAGAGTTGGACCATAAAGAACACTGAGCACCGAAGAATAGATGCTTTTGAACTGTGGTGTTGAAGAAGACTCTTGAGAGTCCCTTGGACTGCAAGGAGACCCAACCAGTCAATCCTAAAGGAAATCAGTCTTGAATATTCATTGGAAGGACTGATGCTGAAATTGAGGTTCCAATACTTTGGTTACCTGATGGCAAAGAGCCAACTCATTGGAAAAGACTCTGATCCTGAGAAAGATTGAAGGCAGGAGGAGAAGTGGAGTGGCAGAGGATGAGATGGTTGGATGGCATCACTGACTCAATGGACATGAATTTGAGCACAGTCTGGGAGATGGTGAAGGACAGGGAAGCCTGGTGTGCTGCAGCCCATGGGGTCACAAAGAGTTGGACACAACTTAGCAGAAAATCTAAATACACTTATTATCCTTTTTAAAACTTTTGTCTTGTTTATAAAACACTCCCAAAGCTATACTGGTCTTGAATATTTTTATATTTATCTTTATTTTTAATCCTTATATCCATTTCAAGTAATTTTTTGGTGAGGTATGAGGTAGGAATTCTGCCTACTTTTTATCTAAGTTGATACACATTTCAGACAGTCTCATTTTAAATAGAAACAAATTTTTCCTCCTGAATTAACATACTATTTAGATTACATATTAAATTCTCAATTCACACTGGGATATTTCTGTACTCCATAGTTAAAGGGACTTGAAAGATGCAGAGCTGGTGATTCCTATCACAACTCCACTTAACTCCCTAGCTGCCCTGTGTGGAATACAAATGGATCTTGGAGAATGACAGTGGATTTTCACAAGCTTAACCAAATGGTAACTCCAATTATATAGCCCCTATCCCAGATGTGATTTCATTGCTTGTGTGAATTAACACATCCCCTGGTACTTGGTATGCAGTTATTGATCTAGCAATTGCCCTTTTCTCTATCTCCATCAATAAGGAACCCCAGAAGCAATATGCTAGCAACACACTTTTACTGTCCTACCTTAGGAATATAGCAGCTCTCCAGGACTAGGCTGTAATTTAGTTTGCAGGAATCTTGATCACCTTTTTTCTTCACCATGGTCCATTATACTGATGACATGCTGATTGGACCTAGTGACCAAGAAATATAACCTACACTGTATTTATTGGTAAGACTTGTGTGTGTCAGAGAATGGAAAATACATTCATTCAGTAAAAGTTCAGAGACCTTTTATCTCAGTGAAATTTCTAGGAGTCCCTTGGTTTGGGGCATGTTGAGATAGCTCTTCTAAGGTGAACAATAAGTTGTTGCATCTGGCCCCTCCTAAAACCAAAAAAAAAAAAAAAAAGGCACAGTGCATAGTGCATAGTGAATTTTGGAGGCAATATATTCCTCATTCAGGCTTCTTCAGTTCAGTTCAGTCACTCACTCCTGTCCGACTCTTTGTGACCCCCATGGACTGCAGCATGCCAGGCCTCCCTGTCCATCACCAACTTCTGGAGTTTATTCAAACTCATCTCTATTGAGTTGGCGATGCCATCCAACCATCTCATCCTCTGTCATGCCCTTCTCCTCCTGTGTTGCTGCTGCTGCTGCTGCTGCTAAGTCACATCAGTCGTGTCTGACTCTGTGCGACCCCATAGACGGCACCCCACCAGGCTACCCCATCCCTGGGATTCTCCAGGTAAGAATACTGGAGTGGGTTGCCATTTCCTGTGTTACTCCAGCCCATTTACCAAGTGATCCAAAAAGGTACTAGGAATGGGACTAGAACAACAAAGGCTCAGCAACAGGTCCAGGTTACTGTGCAGAACTACTCTGCTGCTTGGTTCATGTGATCTCACAGACACAGTACCAGACAGGGGTGCTTTTTGGAGCCTCTGGTAGGCCCCTTTAGGTGAATCTCAATTCAGCCCCTTTGGAATTTAAGGAAAGCCCTACCACTCTCTGTAGGAAAGGACTTCACTTTTGTGAAACAGATCTTGGCCTGCTGTAGGCACTAGTAGAAAATGAATGCTTAACTATTGGCCACCAACTTTCCATGAAGCCTGAGTTGCCCACCATGCCAGAGAGTCAGGCATGAGCAGCAGCACTCCATCATTAAATGCAAGTGATACGTGTTACATGATTGGGCTCGAGTAACCACTGAAGGCACAAGTAAGTTACATGAAGGAGTGGATCCTACTCCTATTATACTACATTCTTTCTCCCAGCCTACACCTATGCCCTCACAGGATGTTTCCTGCAGTCTGTTGACAGAGAAAGGGAAACCTTGAACCTAGTTTATGGTTCATTCTGTATATGCAAGCAACACGTGCATGTGGACAGATGTAGCTCTATAGCCTGTTTTTGGACATCCCTGAAGGAAGTAGTGACAGGAAGTCCACCTGTGGGCAGAACTCTGAGCAGTGTACCTGAATGGTCATGTTTCCTAGAAAGAGAAATGGTCAGACTTATGATCTGTGGCAAACAGATCACACACACAAACACCCGTACATATATATGTATATGTATACATGCTCCTTATTGGTAATGTTTCTCTGGAGAACACTGGCTGATACTATCAAGAAATAACATAATTCACTAAACTGATAACATAAATCAATCCAAAATATGAGAAATTTCAGCATAGTCTTATAAAATATCCAAAAAATATAAATAAACCTATCAAAAGAGTAAAAACAAGTCATCCCTAAGAAAATGCTGTCATCATAAAAGGTAAAATGCAAAATTCAGTTTCCATTAAAATAGAAAACATGACAGGAATCCCTGCCAAGAATATTGTAATTTGACATTATTTTGGAGATCCTAGAGGGTATGCAATAATAGCTCAAATAAGAAAGGATTGTTATAAACATTGATAACTGAGAAATGAAATTCTCTCTTTTTTCTCCCTCTCTTTTCTTCTTTGTCTCTCTTTCTTCCTTGCTTATGAAAGAATTATATATCTAGAACTACCAGTCATCTAAAACACTTTAATTGCCTAATTTAGATTTTTAAAGAAGTTTTTCCATTTAGAGGAAATTATGGATATGTGCCAGAGAAGGCAATGGCTCCCCACTCCAGTACTCTGGCCTGGAAAATCCCATGGACGGAGGAGCCTGGTAGACTGCACTCCATGGGGTCGCTAGGAGTTGGACACGACTGAGCGACTTCACTTTCACTTTTCACTTTCATGCATTGGAGAAGGAAATGGCAACCCACTCCAGTGTTCTTGCCTGGAGAATCCCAGGGACGGGGAAGCCTGTAGGGCTGCTGTCTATGGGGTCGCACAGAGTCGGACACGACTGACACGACTTAGCAGCAGCAGCAGCATGGATATGTGTTTGTGTCTAACATGTTAGGTACTACTACAATGCTAATACATTTCTCAGGGTGGTAAAATTTCAGGTAACTTTTACTTTCTTAATTGCATTTTTGATGATATTTGGCTTAATAAGTAAAATCATCATTAATATAGTCAAAATGATAAAGGTATCCTCATTGGGGAGAAATGCAAGTTTTGTGTGATTACTAGAATAATCATGTGAGCATATAAACTCATAGGTCTGTTCTTTCTGTTGTATGTTATGTGTTTATTTTATAAAGATCCTATACAAACTATCCCTCATTTAAAAAAATTAATGTATTATGACTGTCCCTACATGTGTACATGTGTCATCCATGTGTCAATATATCTAGCACTCATGTGTTTTCTTTTTTATAAGTGCTCAACATAAGGAGATGCAAGTGTATATATATATATACCACATTTTCTTTATCCATTCATCCATTGATCGATTTTTGTCATTTCTATTTATTGGCTATTGTAAATTATGCTGCAATGAACATGGTGGTACAGATATCATTTTGAGTCAGTGTTTTAATTTCCTTTGGATAAATACACAGAAGATTTGTTGGCTCATATGGCAGTTCTATTTTTAATTTTTCAAGGCAAATCCATAGTCTTCCATAACAGCTGTTCCAGTTTATATTCCCACTGACAGTACACAAGTATTCTCTTTTCTCTACATTCTAAGCTATACTTTATGTCTTGTCCTTTTGCTATTCGTCATTTTAACAGGTGTAAGGTAATATTTTACTATGGTGTGATTTGCATTTCCCTAATGATTAGTGATATTGAACACCTTTTTATGTACCTGTTGGCTACCTGTATGTGTTCTTTGTAAAAACTGTATTCAAATGCTCTGCCCACTTTTTATTTAATTTTTATTGGAATATGGTTGATTTACAGTATTGTGTAGTTTCTGCTGTACTTCAAAGTGAATCAGATATAGTAATACATATACATATATCCCCTCTTTTTTAGATTCTACTCCCATATAGGTCATTACAGAGTATTGAGTAGAGTTCCTTGTGCTATACAGTAGGTCCTTATTAGTTATCTATTTTATAATTTAGTAGTGTGTATATATCAATCCCAACCTCCTAACTTATCCTTTTCCCACATCTTCTTGATAATCATGTTTATTTTTCTACATCTGTGACTCTATTTCTGTTTGTAAATAGGTTCATTTGTACCATTTATTTGGATGCCACATATAAGCAATGTCATATGATATATATATTTCTGTCTGACTTCACTCCATATGACTATCTCTAGGTCCATCTGTCTCACTGCAAGTGGCATTTTTGTTCTTTTTATGGCTGAGTAAAATTCTATTGATACATATATATATACCCCATCTTCTTTATCCATTCCTCCACTGATGGACATTTAGGTTGCTTCCATGTCCACAGAATGGGAGAAAATATTTGCAAATGAAGCGACCAGCAAGAGCTTGATTTCCAAAGTATACAAACAACTCATACAACTCAATAACAGCAACAATAACAAAAAACCCAACCCAATTGAAAAATAGGCAGAAAATCTAAATAGACATTTCTCCAAAGAGGAAATACAGATGGCCAACAAACACATGAAAGGATGCTCACCATCACTAATTATTAGAGAAATACAAATCAAAATTGCAGTGAGGTGCCACCTCACATCTGTCAAAATGGCCATCATCAAAAGGTCTACGCACAGTAAATGCTGGAGAGGGTGTGGAAAAAGGGAACCCTTCAACACTGTTTGTGGGAATATGAATTTATTCAAGAGTTACCATATAATCCAGCATTTCTGCTACTGGGTATATGGAGAAAACTATAATTCTAAAAGATACGTGGCAGTCCAGTGTTCATAGCAGCACTATTTATAAGAGCCAGGACATGGAAGCAACCTAAATGTCCATTGATGGAGGAATGGATAAAGAAAGTTGCCCATTTCTTAATCAGGTTGTTTTTTTCCTACTGGATTGTATGAGCTCTTTATATGTTTTATGGATTAACCCCTTATCATAAACATGATTTGCAAATATTTTCTCCCATTCTCCCATTTGTATTTTGGGATGTTTTCCTTTTCTGTGTAGAATATTTTTAGTTCCATGTAGTTTGGAATTTTTAAACGTGGTTATAAACACAAAGGAATAGAGGTGATTGATGCTAAGTTACTATGTGCAATACTCTCAGTCAGTTCTTGTGAAAAAAAAAAAAAAACACGAAACTGTAAGTCATATTCAATATTTGCTAATTCAGAATCACTGGGGGAAGTTCTTAGGAAATATTTCAAGATGATTTATGAATTCCCGTTACTGACATCTTTCAGAGCTGCTCTGGATTTTGTCTATCCTGGGGATTGTTTGTTCTATCCCACTTCTAAGTATTTGAATTACTCTTGTTTTCCAATAAATTTCTTCTGTTCCTTTTAAATTATCCTAAATTAATGTTTATAGCTTAATATCATATCTCCAGGAAACAGACCCCCAAGAAAATATATCTACAATAGTTTACTGTGCTGTGATTAAATGTAAATCAGTAAGATGCTCATTCAAATTCAAGAATGGTAAACTAGAATAGAAGACTATGTCATGGAGTATAGATGAACCTAATGAAGTATGGCACCCCATTCCAGTACTCTTGCCTGGAAACTCCCATGGACGGAGGAGCCTGGTAGACTGCAGTCCATGGGGTCGCTAAGAGTTGGACACGACTAAGCAACTTCACTTTCACTTTTCACTTTCATGCATTGGAGAAGGAAATGCCAACCCACTCCAGTGTTCTTGCCTGGAGAATCCCAGGGATGGGGGAGCCTGGTGGGCTTCTGACTATGGGGCCGCACAGAGTCAGACACGACTGAAGTGACTTAGCAGCAACAGCAGCAATGAAGTATACTTGAGGTATCCTGGGGATTGAGACCACTAAAAGTGAAGCTCTGGAAAGTCAGGCAATTGGTGCTGGAAACTACTTTATTTATTTTTTTTAATTTTATTTTATTTTTAAACTTTACAATACTGTATTGGTTTTGCCAAATATCGAAATGAATCCACCACAGCTATACATGTGTTCCCCATCCTGAACCCTCCTCCCTCCCCATACCATCCCTCTGGGTCGTCCCAGTGCACCAGCCCCAAGCATCCAGTATCGTGCATCGAACCTGGACTGGCGACTCATTCCATATATGATATTATACGTATTTCAATGACATTCTCCCATATCAACCCACTCTCTCCCTCTCCCACAGAGTCCAAAAGACTGTTCTATACATCAGTGTCTCTTTTGCTGTCTCGTATACAGGGTTATCGTTACCATCTTTCTAAATTCCATATATATGTGTTAGTATACTGTATTGGTGTTTTTCCTTCTGGCTTACTTCACTCTGTATAATCAGCTCCAGTTTCATCCACCTCATTAGAACTGATTCAAATGTATTCTTTTTAATGGCTGAGTAATACTCCATTGTGTATATGTACCACTGTTTTCTTATCCATTCATCTGTTGATGGACATCTAGGTTGCTTCCATGTCCTGGCTATTATAAACAGTGCTGCGATGAACACTGGGGTACACGTGTCTCTTTCAATTCTGGTTTCCTCAGTGTGTATGCCCAGCAGTGGGATTGCTGGATCATAAGGCAGTTCTATTTCCAGTTTTTTAAGGAATCTTCACACTGTTCTCCATAGTGGCTGTACTAGTTTTCATTCCCACCAACAGTGTAAGAGGGTTCCCTTTTCTCCACACCATCTCCAGCATTTACTGCTTGTAGACTTTTGGATCGCAGCCATTCTGACTGGCGTGAAATGGTACCTCATAGTGGTTTTGATTTGCATTTCTCTGATACTGAGTGATGTTGAGCATTTTTTCATGTGTTTGTTAGCCATCTGTATGTCTTCTTTGGAGAAATGTCTGTTTAGTTCTTTGGCCCATTTTTTGATTGGGTCATTTATTTTTCTGGAGTTGAGCTGTAGGAGTTGCTTGTATATTTTTGAGGTTAGTTGTTTGTCAGTTGCTTCATTTGCTATTATTTTCTCCCATTCTGAAGGCTGTCTTTTCACCTTGCTTATAGTTTCCTTTGTTGTGCAGAAGCTTTTAAGTTTAATTAGGTCCCATTTGTTTATTTTTGCTTTTATTTCCAATATTCTGGGAGGTGGATCATAGAGGATCCTGCTGTGATGTATGTCAGAGAGTGTTTTGCCTATGTTCTCCTCTAGGAGTTTTATAGTTTCTGGTCTTAGGTTTAGATCTTTAATCCATTTTGACTTTATTTTTGTGTATGGTGTTAGAAAGTGTTCTAGTTTCATTCTTTTACAAGTGGTTGACCAGCTTTCCCAGCACCACTTGTTAAAGAGATTGTCTTTAATCCATTGTATATTCTTGCCTCCTTTGTCAAAGATAAGGTGTCCATATGTGCGTGGATTTATCTCTGGGCTTTCTATTTTGTTCTATTGATCTATATTTCTGTCTTTGTGCCAGTACCATACTGTCTTGATGACTGTGGCTTTGTAGTAGAGCCTGAAGTCAGGTAGGTTGATTCCTCCAGTTCCATTCTTCTTTCTCAAGATAGCTTTGGCTATTGGAGGTTTTTTGTATTTCCATACAAATTGTGAAATTATTTGTTCTAGCTCTGTGAAGAATACCGTTGGTAGCTTGATAGGGATTGCATTGAATCTATAAATTGCTTTGGGTAGTATACTCATTTTCACTATATTGATTCTTCCAATCCATGAATATGGAATATTTCTCCATCTATTAGTGTCCTTTGATTTCTTTCACCAGTGTTTTATAGTTTTCTATATATAGGTCTTTAGTTTCTTTAGGTAGATATATTCCTAAGTATTTTATTCTTTTGTTGCAATGGTGAATGGAATTGTTTCCTTAATTTCTCTTTCTGTTTCCTAATTATTAGTGTATAGGAATGCAAGGGATTTCTGTGTGTTGATTTTATATCCTGCAACTTTACTATAATCATTGATTAGTTCTAGTAATTTTCTGGTGGAGTCTTTAGGGTTTTCTATATAGAGGATCATGTCATCTGCAAACAGTGAGAGTTTTACTTCTTCTTTTCCAGTTTGGATTCCTTTTATTTCTTTTTGTGCTCTGATTGCTGTGGCCAAAACTTCCAAAACTATGTTGAATAGTAATGGTGAAAGTGGGCACCCTTGTCTTGTAGAAACTACTTTAAATGGGATGAGCTAAGATGATTATTTCTGACAGAATCAGATAAATCTCACATCGCAAAGTCTTCCCTCAGACATGTAATACAACCCAGAACTGTTATTGGATTCCTCAGTCAGACTTCTTTTTATTTTAATATATTAGAGCTAAGATTGCTATAAACTAAACACAAAGATGGATGCAGTCTTTGTTGGGACCACTTAATTGACAAAGCTATCACAGTGATTAGGAAAGTGTTGGAAGAAAAGTTATGACCAACCTAGATAGCATATTGAAAAGCGGAGACATTACTTTGCGAACAAAGGTCCGTCTAGTCAAGGCTATGGTTTTTCCAATGGTCATGTATGGATGTGAGAGTTGGACTGTGAAGCAAGGTGAGCGCTGAAGAATTGATGCTTTTGAACTGTGGTGTTGGAGAAGACTCTTGAGAGTCCCTTGGACTGCAAGGAGATCCAACCAGTCCATTCTAAAGGAGATCAGCCCTGGGTGTTCTTTGGAAGGAATGATGCTAAAGCTGAAACTCCAGTACTTTGGCCACCTCATGCGAAGAGTTGACTCATTGGAAAAGACTCTGATGCTGGGAGGGATTGGGGGCAGGAGCAAAAGGGGACGACAGAGGATGAGATGGCTGGATAGTATCCCTGACTCGATGCACGTGAGTTTGAGTGAACTCTGGGAGATGGTGACGGACAGGGAGGCCTGGCGTGCTGCGATTCATGCGGTCGCAAAGAGTTGGACACGACTGAGCGACTGAACTGATCTGAACTGAATATCCTAATAGAATGGTGATACATGGTTGGATACAGAAAATAGAGATAACTCCAAAAACGCTCAGAATTTCTTAGAAGTATAGTTTACATGCCTGAAAAGTCATTTTATCCCTTGCAAGAAAAACTTACTATTTTCCCTAAATGCCCTTCCCTTCACAATTGTTAGGCAATTATTGGACATTGGGTTCTACAAAAGCCAACTTGGAGATGGATATACACAGTGGTTTTTATGGTGACTTTTGGATCAATACTTGCAAACTAGAGAAGAAGGAAGCAAAACTGGTCTTGCAAAGATGCAGCCCAATCTTAGGCAAATCCATGAGAAGTTTTAGTCTTAGAATAGCCATTCAGATTGACTCAAGTTGTACCAAGATGACAAGACTAGCATACTTCTGCTTTAATCACTCATTGAATATGGGCTGTCCTGGGAAGGGACATGACCCTAGGTGAGGCAGATCTCTGCAGCTTAGGGGTATCAGAAGGGCTGGACAACTGAAGGATGTTTGTATAGTAGTTGGATCAACAAGTCCTTCCTCAAAGAAGGGTCTACAAGTATCCCAGTCATAACCATCATAGTCTACCCCTCGTGCTGCTTAGGCTCACTTCACACAGGTTTCACATGCAGCTCCTCCAGGATTCTGGTGGTCTTCTCTTTCTGGAGGAAGCTTTAAAGAAGGTTGGTGGGATAAACAACTACCAATGCCCCAGATGGTCTCAAAATCACAGCTGATACTTATTGTTTCCTCTTCCACCCTCCATTCTAGAATCCTCTCTCTCTGAAACTCTACTAGTATTGATGATCTACCTGGCAGCCCGATACAAACTGTGATTTGTGATGAGTTTCAGCTATTTGTCACCATTCTCTTTACAGGTCTAGATTACTGCATTTAATATTACAATGTGGTAAAGAAGTACCAAGTACTCCTGCTGTGGCCTCAAGCAGAAATGTTCATAACTTAGAACTGAGGGCCTCAAAATGTGCAAAACCCAGAGTTGCAAGGACCAGGTTGTACATATTTTTACAACTGAGTCTCTAGGACTGATGGTAAGAACTCCTTGGTTTCCAGACCCATGTATTCTTCATACAGATGACTAGTATTATATAAATATATTTGATTCAAGATATAAACTGTCTTGAGGATGGCACCTTATTCTTATATAGGGGAGTCACTTGTGTATTGGCATTTAAGTTGTGTCTTTAAGAAGTTGTTCCACTGTTTAGGAAACCTGCAGCTTTTGGAGGGTGACCACTCCTAGTCCTTTGCTATAAAGTAAGTCTTCTGATTGGACACAATTTTGTATGGAATCTCATGCAACTAAATTCTGATCCTGTTCCAGAATATCTGAGCCGATTTTGTGACTCTTACACTGGGTCTTTGAGCAGTTCCACATGGCATCTTTTTGCCACCACTAATGTCCCCAACAGCATATGTCCACCAAATCATAAGGCCCAAGTGGTAGATGCACCTGCATCACAGCTTGGACCTGATGCAGACGCCTTACCTGTTCTGGGTCCAGCTCAAAGCTCGCTGACTTCAGGGTTACCCGGCACATGGGTTGGAACAGTTTTCCCAGGTATAGAACATGCTACTAAGAGAACATGAAAAGGCCTATCAGGCATTATATTTCCTTGTTTGTGGAGGGTGCAAGTGGCAATAATTTATCCTTGAATTTGGATAGAGTATTTGCTTGCTTGGGCTGCTGTAAGCCAATACCACAGGCTGAATGGCATAAACAATAGAAATTTATTTTCTCACAGTTCTGGAGGTTAAAAGGCATATGTATCAGAAGGTTAGTTAGTTTGTTTTTCTCTAAGACCCCTCTCCTTGACCCAGAGATGGGTGCCTTCTTGCTGTGTTTTCACTTGGTCTTTCTTTTGTGCGTTCACACCCCTGCTGCTTCTCTGTGTATCTGTGTCCAGATTTCCTCCTAGGATACCTGCCAGATTGGCTTTGGGCCCACCCTAATGGCCCCATTTTAACTTAATTATGCCTTCTAAGAGTCTAACACCAAATACACTCATATTCTGAAGGCCTGGGGTTTATAGTTCAATATATGGATTGGTGTGGGGGACACAATTCAGCCCATAGCAGATGAAATATATTGAAATGCTCCTGACCACTGGGCCTCTAAATTTTTACTGATAGGTCCAGCTCCTTAAAATTCTTGGATGTATCTCCCCCTTTTTAAAGAGTGTGATAAAAATCAAGATTTCCAATTGGCTAGGTACTTCTTGTTCATGCGGTTCAATTAGTATGACATCATAGTTATAATGAGTACATTTCTTGAATTATATATAGACAGTGAGGACCTACTGCACAGTTTTATGAGTCAGGATGAGACCATACAGGTCCAATGATAACTGGAATTCTCAGTTGAATATGTACATATTTGACCATATAACAACAAATGCATATTGTAGTTTCTTTTGTTTCTGAGTTTATTTAGGCTATATGTCTTCAACAAATGGTAGAACTCCATTTTGGCTTCCTGACTATTGAGCCAGTGTTCTTGCCTGGAGAATCCCAGGGATGGCAGAGCCTGGTGGGCTGCCATCTATGGGGTCGCACAGAGTCAGACACGACTGAAGCGACTTAGCAGCAGCAGCAGCAAGGGCTACCTATTAAACTGTGTATTCCCTTAGGGAAACTGCAAAGATATTTGCCATTATGAGTGACTTGAAAGATTTAAGCCTATTGATGCATATAATAACACTATTTAATTCTCTTATTTCACCAATAAGTTGTCCAATAGGTCTTGGAGAATAGCACTGGATGTTGGCAAACTTAATCAAATAGAGGTTTTGAAGTAGCAGTTCAAGATGTGATCTCCTTACTAAAGCAAATCAAAACTTCAAATCGAACATTTTCCTCTTTATGCCTAGTTCAGAAGAATCTTAACTGCCTTTTCCATCCTGTAGGACACCCATGTTGGCCACTTACATTGTTAATATCTTACTGAAAAGACAGAGGAAAACAGACACTAGCAGCCTCCCTGAATGCCTCGGGGAAAATGTGCAAATATTTGGAAAATGAATCTCAAGAAAACAGAGAAAAATTCCCAGGAACCCACTAATCTGAAGGTATGTCAAGACAATCTCCTTCCTGGTAAAGAAGGACCTTATGACCCTAAGAAATATGTATACCAATGCATAAGCCTCTTCATTCTTTGTAGGTAACACTGCATTTTTATGCTGTCAAATTCTGGGGAGGTGGGAACCAGAGAAGGAGTTTCCCAGGTGGCACTAGTGGTAAAGAACCTGCCTACCAATGCAGGAGACATAACAGACACAGGTTCAATCCCTAGGTCAGGAAGATCCCCTAGAGTAGGAAATGGCAGCCCATTCCAGTATTCTTGCCTGGAGAACCCCATGGACAGAGGAGCCTGGTGGGCTACAATCTGTAGTGTCACAAAGAGCCAGACACAACTGAAGCAGCTTAGCGTGAATTCTGGATATAGAACCAGAAAAGAGAAAGTTTCTTCCAGTTGCCGTTATGACTTGCCATATCCTAATGTGATGAAAATGTCACTAGCATATTTGCATACTCTTTGGAACCTATGGTAAACTCAATTATAGCATATAATATTGCAAACAATTAAGATTTTAGAACAAAGCCATACTACCTCTTTGTTTTTTTCTACCTCTTAAAAACAACTTTTGAGAAGCAATGGACGAGTCCCTGTTCAGTTCGGTTCAGTTGCTCAGTCTAGTCCAACTCTTTGCAACCCCATGGACTGCAGCATACCAGGCTTCCTTGTCCATCACCAACCCCTGGAAATTGCTCAAATTCATGTCCATTGAGTCAGTGATGCCGTCCAACCATCTTATCCTCTGTCAACCCCTTCTCCTCCTGCCTTCAGTCTTTCCCAGCATCAGGGTCTTTTCCAGTGAGTGAGTTATTTGCATCAGGTGGACAAAGTATTGAAGTTTCAGCTTCAGCATTAGTCCTTTCAATGAATATTCAAGACTGATTTAATTTAGGATTGACTGGTTGGATCTCCTTGCAGTCCAAGGGACTCTCAAGAGTCTTCTTCAACACCACAGTTCAAAAGCATCTATTCTTCAGCGCTCAGCCTTCTTTATGGTCCAACTGTCACATCTCTACATGACTACTGGAAAAACCACAGCTTTGACTAGATGGACCTTTGTTGGCAAAGTATTGTCTCTGCTTTTTAATATGCTATCTATGTTGGTCAGAACTTTTCTTCCAAGGAGCAAGCGTCTTTTAATTTCCTGGCTGTAGTCACCATATACAGTGACTTCGGAGCCCAAGAAAATAAAGTCTGTCACTGTTTCCACTATCTCCCCACCTATTTGCCATAAAGTGATGGGACCAGATGCCATGATCTTAGTTTTCTGAATGTTGAGCCTCAAGCCCACTTTTTCACTCTCCTCCTTCACTTTCATCAAGAGGCTCTTTAGTTCTTCTTCACTTTCTGCCATAAGGGTGGTGTCATCTGCATATCTGAGGTTATTAATATTTGTCCTGGCAATCTTAATTCCAGCTTGTGCTTCATCCAGCCCAGCATTCTCATGATGTACTCTGCATATAAGTTAAATAAGCAGAGTGACAATGTACAGCCTTAACATACTCCTTTCCCAATTTGGAACCAGTCTGATGTTCCATGTCCACTTCTAACTGTTGCTTCCTGGTCTGCATACAGGTTTCTTGAAAGGCAGGTCAGGTGATCTGGTATTCCCATATCTTTCAGAATCTTCCACAGTTTATTGTGATCCACACAGTCAAAGGCTTTGGCATAGTCAATAAAGCAGAAATAGATGTTTTTCTGGAACTCTCTTGCTTTTTCAATGATCCAATGGATGTTGGCAATTTGATATCTGGTTCCTAACCTTACTTACACTGTAATTATGTCTCTCCCCTAACTGACATTTGTGGTTTCATGAAGATTTTCATATTACCAGTTATTACTGGTAATTACCAATGAGAATTAAAAATAAGCATTTGAGCCTGGTTCACAGATATGTTTGTGCAATATTCCAGCATCATTCAAAACTGAACTTTAGGAAGTTATAGCCCCACCTTGAAATTATCCTGAAGGACAATAGAGCATGGAAATCCCAGGGAGTAGAAAGGAGAGCAGTCTAACCAGCAGAACATTCATATTAGAAAAGAATTTTCTCAGGCTCTGGACATATTGCTTGATGTTCATTTGCATATCTGTTTCTCAGCATTTTTTTTATCTTTAATCCACCCATTTGTTCCTTCCAAGTCCCTAATTATCCAACAAGAACAATGTCTGCTACTTTGCAATCAATATAGAATCTTAGAAGAGACCATCTTTCCTTCTAGGAAAATAAAATACTGATAATTCCTTTGGGATATTCATGATTTTTGTTAATGTTTCATGTGTTTTCCTTATCTAATTCAGTGGTCTCACATGAAAAGTATCAATACTGGTTAGATTAAAGGATAAATATAATCTTAACAACAGGCGATATCTTTCACCTAAGCAGACATAGTACATACCACCATAGCTTAACCAATATTCCAGCAGGAACAACCAGTCTTGGTTACCCGATTAGGAGTTAACAAACTACCTGGTCATGGGTCAAAAGTTGATGTATTGTACTTCTTCTATTGTGGAGGGGACGAGACTTTGTCCATAAATATAGATTTTAATTTGGATTTACCATCCACACTCATTCTTCCTCTTATAGCTTACATTGGTTTGCTAGAGCTGTCATAACAAAAGACTGGATGGCTTTAACAACAGAATTGTATTTTCTCACAGTTCTGGAAGCTAGAAGTCCATGATCAAGGTGTTGTCATGTTTGATTTCACCTTCAGAGATGACTAGGCTTTATGACTTCAACAAATCCATTTTTGGGAGACACAATTTAACCCATACTATGGAACATATGAGGCGCCTTACACAATAATAGCTCATACAATTTGCCTTCAACCAAATAAATTACTTCACAGACAAAACAGCAAGACACGGACCAACTACCCTTTTATTTCCATGGAAGTGAAAAAATCCACAATGACTGAGGGAGGTCTTAACATCTCTCAGAAACTGACAAATCAGAAAGGTACAAAATTACTGGGGATATTGAAGATGAATCACAGAATTAGCAAATTTGTTGTAAGCATCATATATAGAATGCATTCTTTTCAAGCACATATGAAATATTAACAAATATTTATTGTCTACTGTGTCCCAAAGGAATTTTTAATGAATAGTAAAGAATCTAAAATATGCAGACCACAATCCCTGAGTACAGTGCAATAAAATAAGAAAGTAATAATGGATACATCTATGTACAATGAAAATATAAATATGTTGGGAACATTAATATACAAATGAGTCAGAAAGAAACTACTATGGAAATTATATAATACTTAGAAATAAAAGGCAAGGAATATATTACATATCAAAAATTACTGGTAGGCAACCAAACTAGTACTGTGTAAAAAAGTATGGGTAAAAAAATGCATATATTAGAAAACGAAAAAAAAAAGATTAAAAATTTATGGGCTAGTTGTTTCACTCTAGATGTTACAACAAGAATAACAGAGGAAACCCACAAAACTAGAGAAATATTAAGAGGAAAGTATAACAAATATATATTAGAAAACTTCAACACACCTTGAAAATTAGACAAACTACTTGCACAAATATTCAGTAGAAAATAATCATATGAACGAGAATCATAATTAAACACAGTTTTTTACAATAATAAAAATAATATGGATAGTTTTATCATCATAAATTTGGCAAAATTTGAAATGGACCATGTCAACTATCAAAAATGGCTTAAGAAGATTTAGAAAATATGAACTAAGGAATAGAAAAATCCATCTTTATCAAAGTTGTTTCAGTTAAAATTAAAGAAATTCTTATTTCACTAAAATGGAGGAAAATCTTATTGTATTAATCTGGAAGGCTTTGAAATATCATGAGTTTTATTTTAGGAGGAAGAAGAAATGTTGCAGACTTACAAGCAATGACACAAAAACCTAAAATAAGATACTAACAGACTGAATCCAGTAGTACATAATACATGTCATGGCTAAGTAGTTTTTATCAGGAATGAAAAGATGCTGTAAGATAAAGCAGATCAACTGATTCACCTTTAAGAGATTAAATAAGGAAAGCTACATGATCATATAAATGAAGGCAGAAAAAATTTCAAGAAATCAAACATGTTTGTAACAAAAACTCTTAGCAATCTAGATGTTCCACAAATTTATAAAATGTATCTACCAAAAATCTGTAACAAGCATTCATAAAGTGACAGACTTTAGCTTTCATGTCAGAACAAAATGTGAGCATTCACCATTGTGGCTTCTTTCCTCCTCACACCAAAATTCCTAGCTAAAAATAACTGAAGCAAAATAAATAAAAATAAATTAGAGGAAGTGGTCCTAAGATGGCAGAGGAATAGTATGGGGAGACCACTTTCTCCCCCACAAATTCATCAAAAGAACATTTGAACGCTGAGTAAATTCCACAAAAAAACTTCTGAATGCTGGCAGAGGACATCAGGCACCCAGAAAAGCAGCCCATTGTCTTCAAAAGGAGGTAGGAAAAAATATAAAAGACAAAAAGAGACACAAAAGAGGTAGGTGTGGAGCTCCATCCTGGAAAGGGAGTCTTTAAAAAGAGAGAGGTTTCCAGACACCAGGAAACACTCTCACTGCCAATTCTGTGGTGAGCCTTGGAATCACAGAGGGCAACATAATCAGGAGGAAAAATAAATAAATAATTAAACCTCACAGATTACATGTCCAACAGTAACTCCCCCAGCAGAGAAGCAGCACAGAGGCCTGCATCTGCCACTAGCAAGAGGGGGCTGGGCAGGGAGGCATGCAGGCTGCATTGCTTAGATAAGGACCCGGCCTGAATGCCCCGAAGGCAATCTGAAGGAACTAACTTGGGCTAGCAAACCAGACTGTGGGATAGCTCCCACGTAAAAAGCCCTAACCTAAGACACCATCAGGCCCGCTCACAGAACAAAGGACTGAGCAGAGATAGCCGGCTACAGACCAGCCTATCCCCCTCTGGTGACGGGCAGGTGAGGGCAGCCAGAGCCAGAAGGGGGCAATCGAGGTCCCAGAGAGGCATTATCTACCAAACTGCAAGCAGGCTTTGTGGCTAACCAAGACTTTTTGGGATTCTGGACGGTCAACATCCACCTGAGAAGGTGCGCCGGCTGTACATTGAGAAAACTGAGTGGCAGGGACGGGGGAGGCGATAAGTTGCAGCGACCACACTCGCCAAACACCTGATCACCTGAGCTGCTCTGACCTGGGAAGGGCACAAAACGCAGGCCCAACTGAGTCTGCACCTCTGAGGACTACCTGAGTAACTGAATGAGAGCGGCTTAGACCTGGAAAGTGCATACAACCCAGGGCCGGCCTCAGACAGTTCCCAGCAGAGCGACCTAGAGCCTAAGCAGTGTAGACAGGGAAAACACACATGCCGTGAGCACGTGCAAACCCAGTGTGGCTGAGACATTGCAAACACATGCCAGTGTTATTTATTTGCAGTGTCCCTCCCTCCCCACAGCACGACTGAACAAGTGAGCCTAAAAAAAATGTCCACCACCATCCCCTTGTGTCAGGGTGGAAATTAGACACTGAAGAGACCAGCAAATAGAAGAAGCTAAACCAGAGGGAACCTCCTTGGAAGTGACAGGTGCAATAGATTAAAACCCTGTAGTTAGTACTGACTACATAGGAAGGGGCCTATAGATCTTGAGAAATACAAGCTGGATTAAGGCACTATCCAAAAATGAACTGACCCCCACACTGCCTACAACACCAGAGAAAGTCCTAGATATATTTTTACTACTTTTACTATCATGCTTTAATTTTTGTTTTAATTTTAAGTCCTCTATTACTCCTTTATTTTTTATTTTTATAACCTACTATTACTTTTCAAAAAGAGAGACCCTATTTTTTAAAGCAAACTTTATATATATATTTTTAATTTTTGTGACTTTTTTTCATTAATATTGTATTTTTGAAAATCCAACTTCAACTCTAGACTTTTAATCTTTGCTTTTTGGTATTTGTTATCAATTTTATACCTTTAAGAACCCAATCTTCAGTACCCATTTTTACTTGGGAGTGAGAATACTGGCTTGACTGCTCTCTCCCCCTTTGGACTCTCCTTTTTCTCCACCAGGTCACCTCTATCTCCTCCCTCCCTCCCCCTTCTCTTCTCTACCCAACTCTGTGAATCTCTTTGTGTGTTCTGGATGGTGGAGAACACTTAGGGAACTGATTACTGGCTGGATTTTTCTCTCTCCTTTTGATTCCCCCTTTTATTCTCCTGGCCACCTCTGTCTCCTTCCTCCCTCTTCTCTTCTCTGTATAACTCTTTGAACATCTCTGAGTGGTCCAGACTGTGGAGCACACATAAGGAAGTGATTACTGGCTATCTTGCTCTCTCCTCTTTTGATTCCACCTCATCTCATCCTAGTCACCTCTATCTCCCTCCTTCCTCTTCTCTTCTCCATGTAATTCTGTAAGCCTCTCTGGGTGTCCCTCACTGTGGAAAAACTTTTTATCTTTAACCTAAATGTTTTATCAATAGTGCTGTATAGATGGAGAAGTCTTGAGGCTACTGTAAAAATAAGACTGAAAACCAGAAGCAGGAGGCTTAAGTCCAAGTCCTGAGAACACCAGAGAACTCCTGACTCCAGGGAACATTAATTGACAGGAGCTCATCAAACGCCTCCATGCCTACACTAAAACCAAGCAACACCCAAGGGCCAACAAATTCTAGAGCAAGACATACCACGCAAATTCTCCAGCAACACAAGAACACAGCCCTCAGCTTCAATATACAGACTCCCCAAAGTCACTCCAAACACACTGACATCTCATAACTCATTACTGGACACTTCATTGCACTCCAGAGAGAAGAAATCTAGCTCCACCCACCACAACACTGACACAAGCTTCACTAACCAGGAAACCTTGACAAGCCACCCATACAACCCCACCCACAGCAAGAAAACTCCACAATAAAGAGAACTCTACAAACTTCCAGAATACAGAAAGGCCACCCCAAACACAGCAATATAAACACGATAAAGAGACAGAGGAATACCCAGCAGGTAAAGGAACAGGATAAATGCCCACGAAACAAAACAAAAGAGGAAGAGATAGGGAATCTACTTGATAAAGAATTCTAAATAATGATAGTGAAAATGATCCAAAATCTTTAAATCAAAATGGAATCAAAGATAAATAGCCTGGAGACAAGGATTGAGAAGATGCAGGAAAGGTTTTACAAGGACCTAGAAGAAATTAAAAAAGAGTCAACATATAATGAATAATGCAATAAATGAGATCAAAAACACTCTGGAGGGAACAAATAGTAGAATAAAGGAGGCAGAAGATAGGATTAGTGAAGTGGAAGATAGAAGGGTAGAAATAAATGAATCAGAGAGGCAAAAAGAAAAACAAATTAAAAGAAATGAGGAAAATCTCAAAGACCTCTGGGACAATGTTATGGCCCAACGTTCAAATTATAGGAGTCCCAGAAGAAGAAGACAAAAAGAAAGACCATGAGGAAATACTTGAGATAATAGTTGAGAACTCCCCTAAAATGGGGAAGGAAATAATCACCCAAGTCCAAGAAACCCAGAGAGTCCCAAATAAGACAAAACCCAAGGTGAAACACTCCAAGACACATATAAATCAAATTAACAAAGATCAAACACAAAAAACAAATATTAAAAGCAGCAAGGGAAAAACAACAAATAACACACAAAGGGATTCCCATAAGGATAACAGATGATCTTTCAATAGAAACTCTTCAGGCAAGGAGGGAATGGCAGGACATACTTAAAATAATGAAAGGAAATAACCTACAGCCCAGATTACTGTACCCAGAAAGGATTTCATTCTAATATCAAGGAGAAATCAAAAGCTTTACAGACAAGCACAAGCTGAGAGAATTCACACCACCAAACCAGCTCTCCAACAAATGCTAAAGGATCTTCTCTGGACAGGAAACACAAAAAGGGTGTATAAACTCAAACTCAAAACAGTAAAGTAAATGGCAATGGGATTATACTTATCAATAATTAACTTAAATGTAAATGGGTTGAATGCCCCAACCAAAAGACAAAGCCTGGCTGAATGGATACAAAAACAAGACCCCTATATATGTTGTCTACAAGAAACCCACCTCAAAACAAGGGACACATACAGACTCAAAGTGAAGGGCTGGAAATAGTTATTCCATGCAAATAGAGACCAAAAGAAAGCAGGAGTAGCAATACTCATATCAGATAAAATAGACTTTAAAACAAAGGCTGTGAAAAGAGGCAAAAAAGGACACTACATAATGATCAAAGGATCAATCCAAGAAGATATAACAATTATATATGTACCCAACATAGGAGCACTGCGATATGTAAGACAAATGGTAACAAGTATGAAAGGGGACATTAACAATAACACAATAATAGTGGGAGACTTTAATACCCCACTCACACCTATGGATACATAAACTAAACAGAAAATTAACAACACAAACTTTAAATGATACAATAGACCAGTTAGACCTAATTGATATCTATAGGACATTTCACCCCAAAACAATGAATTTCACCTTTTTCTCAAGTGCACACGGAACCTTCTCCAGGATAGATCACATCCTGGGCCATAAATCTAGCCTTGGTAAATTCAGAAAAATTGAAATGATTCCAAGCATCTTTTCTGACCACAATACAGTAAGATTAGATGTCCATTACAGGAGGAAAACTATTAAAAATTCCAAATTATGGAGGCTTAAAAAAATGCTAATTAAAAACCAACAAATAACAGAACAAAAAAAAAAAAAAAGAAATCTAAATATGCATCAAAACAAATGAAAATAAAAACACAACAACCCAAAACCTATGGGACACTGTAAAAGTGTCCTAAGGGGACAGTGCTAAGGGGAAAGTTCATAGCAATACAGGCATACCTCAAAAAACAAGTCAATAAATAACCTAACTCTACACCAAAAGCAACTAGAAAAGGAAGAAATGAAGAACCCCAGGGTTAGTAGAAGGAAAGAAATCTTAAAAATTAGGGCAGATATAAATGCAAAAGAAACAAAAGAGACCATAGCAAAAATCAACAAAGCCAAAAGCTGGTTCCTTGAGAGTATAAATAAAATTGACAAACCATTAGCCAGACTCATCAAGAAACAAAGGGAGGAAAATTAAATCAATAAAATTAGAAATGAAAATGGAGACATCACAACAGACAACATAGAAATATGAAGGATCATAAGAGACTACTATCAGCAATTATATGGCAATAAAATGGACAATTTGGAAGAAATGGACAAATTCTTAGAAAAGTACAACTTTCCAAAACTGAACCAGGAAGAAATAGAAAATTTTAACAGACTCATCACAAGCACAGAAATTGAAACTGTAATCAGAAATATTTCAGCAAACAAAAGCCCAGGTCCAGATGGCTTCACAGCTGAATTCTACCAAAAATTGAGAGAAGAGCTAACACCTATCCTACTCAAACTCTTCCAGAAAATTGCAGAGGAAGGTAAACTTTCAAACTCATTCTATGAGGCCACCATCACCCTAATACCAAAACCTGACAAAGATGCCACAAAAAAAGAAAACCACAGGCCAATATCACTGATGAACATAGATGCAAAAATCCTAAACAAAATTATAGCAATCAGAATCCAGCAACACATTAAAAAGATCATACATCATGACCAAGTGGGCTTTATCCCAGGGATGCAAGGATTCTTCAATATCCACAAATCAATCAATGTAATACACCACATTAACAAATTGAAAAATAAAAGCCATATGATTATCTCAATAGATGCAGAGAAAGCCTTTGACAAATTCAACATCCATTTATGATAAAAAAAAAAAAAACTCTCCAGAAAGCAGGAATAGAAGGAACATACCTCAACATAATAAAAGCTATATATGACAAACCCACAGCAAACATTATCCTCAATGGTGAAAACTTGAAAGCATTTCCCCTAAAGTCAGAAACAAGACAAGGGTGCCCACTTTCACCATTACTATTCAACATAGTTTTGGAAGTTTTGGCCACAGCAATCAGAGCCGAAAAAGAAAGGAAAGGAATCCAAATTAGAAAAGAAAAAGTAAAACGTTCACTGTTAGCAGATGACATGATCCTCTGCATAGAAAACCCTAAAGACTCCACCAGAAAATTACTAGACCTAATCAATGAATATAGTAAAGTTGCAGGGTATAAAATCAACACACAGAAATCCCTTGCATTCCTATACACTAATAATGAGAAAATAGAGAAATTAAGGAAACAATTCCATTCACCATTGCAATGAAAAAAGAAATACTTAGGAATATATTTAACTAAAGAAACTAAAGACCTATATATAGAAAACTATAAAACACTGGTGACAGAAATAAAAGAGGACACTAATAAATGGAGACCTATACCATGTTCATGGATTGGAAGAATCAATATAGTGAAAATGAGTATACTACCTGAAGCAATCTATAGATTCAATGCAATCCCTATCAAGCAACCAACGGCATTTTTTACAGAGCTAGAACAAATAATTTCACAATTTGTATAGAAATACAAAAAGCCTTGAATATCCAAAGCAATCTTGAGAAAGAAGAATGGAACTGGAGGAATCAACCTGCCTGACTTCAGGCTCTACTACAAAGCCACAGTCATCAAGACAGTACGGTACTGGCACAAAGACAGAAATATAGATCAATGGAACAAATAGAAAGCCCAGAGATAAATCCATGCACCTATGGACACCTGATCTTTGATAAAGGAGGCAAGAATATACAATGGAGAAAAGACAATCTCTGTAACAAGTGGTGCTGGGAAAACTTGTCAACCACTTGTAAAAGAATGAAACTGGAACACTTTCTAACACCATACACAAAAATAAAGTCAAAATGGATTAAGATCTAAAGTAAGACCAGAAAGTATAAAACTCCTAGAGGAAACATAGGCAAAACACTCTCCGACATAAATCACAGCAGGGTCCTCTATGACCCACCTCCCAGAATATTGGAAATAAAAGCAAAATAAACAAATGGCACCTAATTTAAATTAAAAGCTTCTGCACAACAAAGGAAACTATAAGCAAGGTGAAAAGACAGCCTTCAGAGTGGGAGAAAATAATCGAAAATGAAGCAACTGACAAAGAATTAATCTTAAAAATATATAAGCAACTCCTGCAGCTCAATTCCAGAAAATAAACGACCCAATCAAAAAAATGGGCTAAAAACCTCAAGCAGACATTTCTCCAAAGAAGACATACAGATGGCTAACAAACACATGAAAAGATGCTCAACATCACTCATTATCAGTGAAATGCAAATCAAAAGCACAATGAGGTACCATTTCACACCAGTCAGAATGGCAGCTATCCAAACATCTACAAGCAATAAATGCTGGAGAGGGTGTGGAGAAAAGGGAACCCTCTTACACTGTTGGTGGGAATGCAAACTAGTACAGCCACTATGGAGAACAGTGTGGAGATTCCTTAAAAAGCTGGAAATAGAACTGCCATATGACCCAGCAATCCCACTGCTGGGCATACACACCAAGGAAACCAGAATTGAAAGAGGCATGTGTACCCCAATGTTCATCGCAGCCCTGTTTATAATAGCCAGGACATGGAAGCAACCTAGATGTCCATCAGCAGATGAATGGGATAAGAAAGCTGTGGTACATATACACAATGGAGTATACTCAGGCCATTAAAAAGAATACACTTGAATCAGTTCTAATGAGGTGGATGAAACTGGAGCCTATTATACAGAGTAAAGTAAGCCAGAAAGAAAAACACCAATACAGTATACTAACGCATATATATGGAATTTAGAAAGATGGTAATATAAGCCTGTATGCGAGACAGCAAAAGAGACACAGATGTATAGAACAGTCTTTTGGACTCTGTGGGAAAGGGCGAGGGTGGGATAATTTGGAAGAATGCATTGAAACATGTATAATATCATATGTGAAACGAATTGCCAGTCCAGGTTTGGATGCATGATACAGGATGCTTGGGCTGGTGCAACTGGGATGACCCAGAGGGATGGTTTGGGGAGGGAGGTGGAAGGGGGTTCAGGATGGGCAACACGTGTACACCCATGGTGGATTCATGTTGATGTATGGCAAAACCAATACAATATTGTAATTAGTCTCCAATTAAAAAAATAAATTTATACTAAAAAAAAAGGAGAGAGACAGGTCCAACCAGTAATCAGTTCCCTAAGTGTTCTCCATAGCCCAGAACACACAAAAAGATTCACAGAGTTGGGTAGAGAAGAGAAGAGGGAAGGAGGAAATAGAGGCAACCAGGTGGACAAAAAGGAGAGTTCAAAACAGGAGAGAGCAATCAAGCCAGTAATCACACTCCCAAGTAAAAATGGGTACTGAAGATTGGGTTCTTAAAGGGACAAAATTGATAACAAATAACAAAAAGCAAAGATTAAAAATCTAGAGTGGAGGTTAGATTTCAAAATTACAGTATTAAAAAAAAAAAAAACAAAGTCACAAAAATTATAAAATATATATATGAAGTTTGCTTTAAAAATATGGTCTTTTTTTGCATGGTAATAGGTTATAAAAATGAAAAATTAAAGGAGTAATAGAGGACTTAAAAATAAAAAAAAAATTTTTTTAATTAAAAAAAAATTATAATAGTAAAACTATCTAGGAATTTCTCTGGAGCTATTGAGGAAAGTGTCATGTCAGTTCAGTTTCAGATAGTTCCTTGATCCAGCTTATAGTTTTCAAGATCTATTGCCCATTCCAATGTAGTTGGTGGTAACTACAGGGTTTTAATCTGTTGTACCTGTCACTTCCAAAGCGGTTCCCTCTGTTTATTGTAGCTTCTTCTGTTTGCTGGTTTCTTCAGTGTCTAATTTCCGCCCTGACACAAGTGGGTGAAGGTGGTCACTTATTTAAGCTCACTTGTTCATTCGTACTGTGGGGAGGGAAGAACACTGCAAACAAATATCACTGGCTTGTGTGGGGAGTGCTCGCAGTGTCTAGCAGTACTGGGTTTGCCCCGCGCTCACGGCTCATGCGCTTTCCCTGTCTACACTTCTCAGGCTCTAGTTTGCTCTGCTGGGGAACTGTCTGAAGTGGGCCCTGGGTTGTCTGACTTCCCAGATCTAAGCCTCTCAGATTCAGGTCTTGGGTACTCCACAAAGGCGCAGACTTGGTTGGCCTGCGTTTTGTGCGCTTCCAGGTCCAAGCAGTTCAGGTGACCAGGTGCTTGGTGAGTGCAGTCTCCCCAGGTGGGAGTGCATCTTATCACCTCCCCCATCCCAGCCATTCAGTTTTCTGGGTGGCACGTCGCGCCCCATCTCAGGTGTGCCATGGTGTCTCTTCTGGGGACCTGATCTCTGGCTGCGACCCTCCCAGCATATGTCAACCGTCCAGAATCCCAAGAAGTTCTTGGTTAGCAACTGGGAGCCTGCTTGCAGTTGGTAGAGGATGCCTCTCTGGGGCCAAGATTGCCCCTTTCCAACTCTGGCTGCCCTCCACCTGCCTTCCTGTCTCTGGTGGGGGAATGGGCTGGTCTACAACAAGCTCTCTCTCCTCTGGTATTCGCTCAGTCTTGTTTTGTGAGCGGGCCTGCAGTGCCTTAGTTAGGGCTTTTCTCGAGGATAGTTTTCTCTCTCTCTCTTTTTCTCTCTCTCTGGCTATCCCACATTTGGTTGCCTATCTCACTTTGGTTCCCTCAGATTGCCATCAGGCATTCAGGCCCTTACCCTAAGCAATGCAGCCCGCACCTCCCTGTTCAGCCCCTGCTTCCTAGGTAGCAAATGCTAGCACTGGGCATTGCCATTAGGCACATAATCTGTGGGTTTTATTTATTTATTTTTCCTCCTGCTTATGTTGCCCTCTGAGATTCCAAAACTCCCACAGACCACCGGTGAGAGTGTTTCCTGGGTGTGGAAACTTCTCCTCTTTTAAGACTCCCTTCCCGGGATGGATCTCCAATCCCTACCTCTTTTGTCTCTCTTTTTATCTTTTATATTTTGTTCTACCTCCTTTCAAAGACAATGGGCTGCCTTTCTGGATACCTGATGTCCTCTGCAGCATTCAGAAGTTGTTTTGTGGAATTTGCTCGGCATTCATATATTCTTTCGATGAATTTGTGCGGGAGAAAGTGGTCTCCCCGTCCTATTCCTCTGCCATCTTAGACCACCTCTCGTTTTGCATTTCTAATATTTCTCTTTCATCTTTTCAAAAATATTATTTTCTCATTTCATAATCTCTCATCTTTTTACAGTTAGTTTCTTTAAAATGTGTTAATATACCTATTTTAACTCCCTTTCATAGTGTTCTATTATCTCTTAATACTTGGGTATGAACTTTCTTTTTGCTTTACCAACTCTAAATCAACTGTTTATTTCATAATTCTTTTTTCCTTAGTGCACCTGTAATACTTTTCTTAAATCAGCTCATGTGTGTAAGTGTGTGCTTACTTGCTTAGTCATGTCTGACTCTTTGCAACCCCATGGGCTGTAGCCTGCCAGGCTCCTCTGTTCATTGGGGATTCTCTAGGCAAGAATACTGGAGTGGGTTGCCATGCCTTGCTCCAGGGGATCTTCCCAACTCAGGGATTGAACCTAGGTTTCCCACATTGCAGGCAATTCTTTACATTCCGAGCCATCAGTGAAGCCCAAGAATATTGGAGTGGTTAGTCTATCCTTTCTCCAGGGAACTTCCTGACCAGGAATTGAACTGGGGTCTCCTGCATTGTAGGCATATTCTTTACCAGCTGAGCTACCAGGGAAGCCCTAAATCAGTTATGTTCAATTATAATTCTAGATTTTTTTTTTTTAATTTTAGGTGTTCACTTTGGAGTCTGCATGTAGCAGACAGTGTAAATGCTATCCTAGCTTCTGTAGGACCAAGTGTCTGTTTTCTTCAGGGTGCCACTGTTCTCATTTCTTACCTGGGACTGGCGATTTATTTCTATAACTGCTCCAAGGATGTCAGGGCTCCAATCATCTTTATTTCTGCCGTATAATAGGACTTCCCCCAATGCATCTAGCAAAATGATGGTTATTATCCTTCTCTCTCACTTTTTAAGTCTTATATCTATATACCTAATCCTGACCAGAAGTTAGGGTAGGTATTATTCTTTACTTCCCGTTGCCATTACCTATAGACAATTGCTATGAATTCTTACTTCTTTATTTTGTGAATACTTTCGTTTAAAACCTCCACCTTCTTTTAAAGAACATGACCTCAGACGATAAAACCTGATACTCTTCCTATAGTCATCTTCTGAATTCATTTATAATTATTGGTGTGGTGCACACTGTTCTCTTCAAACGTCTTTCTCTTGGTACAGATCTACAGATATTAATATCTGCATATTAATGATATACTCAATAAGTTTTTTTTCAGTTCTTTGAACACTTCATTTCTTATGATGTTTTCTCTGTGTGTGTACACATGAAAACTGTGTGCATGGATCTTCAATAGGCATATCTAATTCCATAAATTCAAATAAATTATTCAATCTTACTCCCAATCTGCCTCCCTCTCAGTCTTTCCTCATTTCAGTAAATGCCATCACCATTTACCCAGGTGGTTAAGAAAAGTACAAGGAGTTACTCTTGAGGTCTCTCTCCATCCACCTAATATTCAGTTCAACACTGTCAGCTGTGTCTTGGAAATATCTCAAATATTTTGACTACTCTCTCCCTCTGCTACTATCCAAGCAACTCTTCTCCTAGCTTTGACTATTACAATGACCTCTAAATTGGTCCCAGTGCTCCTGTTTTGTGTCTCCACACCCCTTTTTCCATATGGCACTCCAAAATAATATTTTATCAACATAAATATAGCCATGTCTTTCCCCTTACTAAATTCTCCAAAGGCATTTATTTGCACATAAATGAAAATCCAAATTCTTAACATGCCCAAATCTCTTTTGTCTCTCATTAAAATTCCTTACAATTGTTTTCTTTCTACTACCCCCAACCACACCAGCCTTCTTCTATTCCTTTAATTAGCCAATCTTCATCCTCACTTTGTGAGCTTGTAAATTGCTATTCTTTTGGACTTAACATGTTTCATCCCAAAGTTTTCTGGATTGATGGCTTTGTCTTGGCAGGCATGTCCCAGTTTCAAGAGTCAGCTTCTTTGAATTCATCCCTCACCACACTTTTTTTTTTTAAATTTTATTTTATTTTTAAACTTTACATAATTGTATTAGTTTTGCCAATATTAAAATGAACCCACCACAGGGTATACATGTGTTCCCCATCCTGAACCCTCCTCCCTCCTCCCTCCCCATACCATCCCTCAGGGTTGTCCCAGTGCACTAGCCCCAAGCAATCCAGTATCGTGCATCGAACCTGGACTGGCAACTTCATTTCATACATGATATTTTACATGTTTCAATGCCAGTCTCCCAAATCTCCCCACCCTCTCCCTCTCCCACAGAGTCCATAAGACTGTTCTATACATCAGTGTCTCTTTGCTGTCTCGTACACAGGGTTATTGTTACAATCTTTCTAAATTCCATATATATGCATTAGTAATACTGTATTGGTGTTTTTCCTTCTGGCTTACTTCACTCTGTATAATAGCTCCAGTTTCATCCACCTCATTAGAACTGATTCCAAGTGTATTCTTTTTAATGGCTGAGTGATACTCCATTGTGTATATGTACCACTGCTTTCTTATCCATTCATCTGCTGATGGACATCTAGGTTGCTTCCATGTCCTGGCTATTATAAACAGTGCTGCGATGAACATTGGGTACACGTGTCTCTTTCCCTTCTGGTTTCCTCAGTGTGTATGCCCAGCAGTGGGATTGTGGATCATAAGGCATTCATTTCCAGTTTTTTAAGGAATCTCCACACTGTTCTCCATAGTGGCTGTACTAGTTTGCATTCCCCACCAACAGTGTAAGAGGGTTCCCTTTTCTCCACACCGTCTCCAGCATTTATTATTTGTAGACTTTGGGATTGCAGCCATTCTGGACTGGTGTGAAATGGTACCTCATAGTGGTTTTGATTTGCATTTCTCTGATAATGAGTGATGTTGAGCATCTTTTCATGTGTTTTGTTAGCCCTCTGTATGTCTTCTTTGGAGAAATGTCTGTTTAGTTCTTTGGCCATTTTTTGATTGGGTCATTTATTTTTCTGGAGTTGAGCTGTAGGAGTTGCTTGTATATTTTTGAGATTAGTTGTTTGTCAGTTGCTTCATTTGCTATTATTTTCTCCCATTCTGTAGGCTGTCTTTTCACCTTGCTAATAGTTTCCTTTGATGTGCAGAAGCTTTTAAGGTTAATTAGGTCCCATTTGTTTATTTTTGTTTTTATTTCCAATATTCTGGGAGGTGGGTCATAGAGGATCCTGCTGTGATGTATGTCAGAGAGTGTTTTGCCTATGTTCTCCTCTAGGAGTTTGAATAGAAATCATTCCAAGCATCTTTTCTGACACAATGCAGTAAGATTAGACCTCAATTACAGGAGAAAAACTATTAAAAATGCCAACATATGGAGGCTGAACAACACACTGCTGAATAACCAACAAATCACAGAAGAAATCAAAAAGAAATCAAAATTTGCATAGAAACGAATGAAAATGAAAACACAACAACCCAAAACCTGTGGGACACGGTAAAAGCAGTCCTAAGGGGAAAGTTTCATAGCAAATACAGGCACACCTCAAGAAACAAGAAAAAAGTCAATAAATAACCTAACTCATACACCTAAAGCAACTAGAAAAGGAAGAAGTGAAGAACCCAGGGTTAGTAGAAGGAAAGAAATCTTAAAAATTAGAGCAGAAATAAATGCAAAAGAAACAAAAGAGACCATTAGCAAAAATCAACAAAACCAAAAGCTGGTTCTTTGAAAGGATAAATAAAATTGACAAACCATTAGCCAGACTCATCAAGAAAACAAAGGGAGAAAAATAAAATCAATAAAATTAGAAACGAAAATGGAGAGATCACAACAGACAACACAGAAATACAAAGGATCATAAGAGACTACTATCAACAATTATATGCCAATAAAATGGACAACGTGGAAGAAATGGACAAATTCTTAGAAAAGTACAACTTTCCAAAACTGGACCAGGAAGAAATAGAAAATCTTAACAGACCCATCACAAGCACGGAAATTGAAACTGTAATCAAAAATCGTCCAGCAAACAAAAGCCCAGGTCCAGACGGCTTCACAGCTGAATTCTACCAAAAATTTAGAGAAGAGCTAACACCTATCCTGCTCAAACTCTTCCAGAAATTGCAGAGGAAGGTAAACTTCCAAACTCATTCTATGAGGCCACCATCACCCTAATACCAAAACCTGACAAAGATCCCACAAAAAAAGAAAACTACGGGCCAATATCACTGATGAACATAGATGCAAAAATCCTTAACAAAATTTTAGCAATCAGAATCCAACAACACATTAAAAAGATCATACACCATGACCAAGTGGGCTTTATCCCAGGGATGCAAGGATTCTTCAATATCCGCAAATCAATCAATGTAATACACCACATTAACAAATTGAAAAATAAAAACCATATGATTACCTCACCACACTTTTTAAATGACCTCCGCCAATCATACACACACATACATGTGCACATGCACACACATACAGATACTGACTGTGACTTCAACTCCGTTCTATTTTCTTCATAGCATTTACCTTAAACTAGCATTTTTATTTATTAACTATTCTGCTGCTGCCGCTGCTGCTGCTAAGTTGCTTCAGTCATGTCTGACTCTGTGCGACCCCATAGACGGCAGCCCACCTGGCTCCCCCGTCCCTGGAATTATCCAGGCAAGAACACTGGGGTGGGTTGCCATTTCCTTCTCCAATGCATGAAAGTGAAAAGTGAAAGTGAAGTCGCTCAGTCGTGTCCGACTCCTAGCGACCCCATGGGCTGCAGCCTACCAGGCTCCTCTGTCCATGGGATTTTCCAGGCAAGAGTACTGAAGTGGGGTGCCATTGCCTTCTCCTATTAACTATTCTATAAATTGATAAAAACTAGGAGTGGTGGAACTTATTTTTCTTATTTTCTTTTCTGTCTGCATCACCTAAAATAATGTCCCACACATGGTCGTGGCTGACTGCCTATCACAGGAGAACGTCTATTTTGGGCTCTAGTTTAAGTACGTCTTTGCTAAGTAAAAGAGGAGAAGAGGGCATTTTAAGCAGATGCCCATGGATATCTGTGCAAATAATTGATTGCATCATTTTCTAAATGGCATTCTTTTTTCTGAGACTAAGACTGAAGTCTGAATGGTAATAAATGGGAAAACAGCATTTCTTGCTAAATATTATTGGCATTGTTGAAGCTATTGATTGTACTCTGAAGCACTAATTATATTCTAAATCATTTATCCTCAAATAAATTCTAAAAGCTTCAATATTTTAGATTAAAATAAATAGTCAAGTATTTCAAATAGTTGAGATAGATGAAATCTAAAGAGACTACATTAGTGCTGGGATGTTACAGGATATTGCAATCATTCCTAATGGTTACTGGATTAAACTAAATAAAACTGATTACCCAGATTAAAATTTTTTCTTCACTATGGACTAAGCTGACTTTTAAAAAATTTTGATACTATAACCAGAGTACCATTTGCCACAGATTAACCCAATATATATATATATATATATATATATATATTACTGACAAAGCTGAAATATATATATATAATATATATATATATATATATATATATATATCTGTGTGTGTGAGAGAGAGAGAGAGAGAGAGAGAGAATATAATTTGCCACAGATTTAACCCAATATATATATATATATATATATATATATATATATATTACTGACAAAGCTGAAATATATATATATATATATATATATATATATATATATATATCTGTGTGTGTGTGTGAGAGAGAGAGAGAGAGAGAGAGAGAGAGAGAGAGAATATAATTTAATTGTGCACATCTCCAGAGAATCCATCACAAAATTATTTTACTCAAACTCGATATTTGGAAGAAAAAGTGTAGACTGAAGACTTTTCTTCAGACAATTGAATTAGAATTTAGGACAGCAAGGAATTGGCTCACTCTTGTGTTTGATAAGTAGCAAAGAAAACTACTTGAATTATCCACATAATAAACAGAAGAACAAAATTAAATAAAATTAATATGTCACAACTGTGGTTGCCAACAGAGTTAAATATAAAGAAATATTGAGTGGTCATAATTTTCAGGTTCTACTGAGAGTTTTACTGAATAGAGAGCTTGATTTAAAGATGCTGGCTCTTCCATGGAAGCTGTGATACCTCATTGAATTACTCCTTTGAGCTCCAATATTTCATCATTAAAAGCAGATAAAATAGCACTTCTTAGAATTATTTTATGATTTAGATTAAATAATATATGTGATGTTTTACATGTGGCACTACTCGCTTTGTTTCAATTAATATTTGCTATGTAAAAGATTACCCTGAAAATTAATTGCTTAAAATAACCATTTATGAAATCATAGTTCTGAGGGTCAGTAATTTGGGCTGTGCTCAGCTGTATGATTCTTCTTCTGGTCTTGCTTAGGTTCACTCATTTGGAAGCAGATCATTTGGGAGACCAGCAAGGGACTGGTTTGTATAAGACAGTCTCACTCACACACTTTGTGGTTGTCAGGCTGTTGGCCAGGATGCCTTGGTTTCTCTTCTGTGTGGCTTTCCATCAAGTTAGCTCAGCCTTATTCATACTGCTGGCAGCATTCAAAAAGTTCTGGAAAGAGAGCTGCAAAATCTCTTGAGGTAGCATGGCATTTCTGCCAGCATTTTATTGATCAAAGAAAATCATATTACCAACACAGGTCAAAGAGGTGAAAAAAGTCACCTTTTAATAGAATCTGAAAAGAAACTATGGCCATTGAGTCTACCACAATGACCTTAGTAAAATATTTTCAATAGAATGATGAAGCAAAGGTGTTAGGTTTCAATGATTTGGAGAGTGAAATAGATGTAAAGAAGTGAAAACCACATTTATGGATACTTTTAAGGAATATGTATGTGAAGATAAAGAAAAACAAATGTGTATGAGCTAAATATATCAGGATCAAAGCAATTTTCATTAAGTGTTTCAATTAGAAAGATACAATAATGTTCATATGTTTAGGGGAAATTTAGAAGCATGTAGGAGGTTGACAATAAAAGATTGAAAATGAGCTATGGAATAAATTCCTAGGACTGGTTCCAGCACTACAACAGAGGAAGAGGAACCTTATTTGAGACCAAAAGGAGGGAGTCAAATATGATTTCTACTTGCATGAAAATATTTTTAGGAACCATTGGATATATGAACATTACCGGGGGATATTACTAATTGGCTTTTCTTGGTGAAATAGGAGCTGTGCCGACGTTAAAGATGATTTTGAAGATCATGAGTTTGTAGTGATATAAGTGTTCATTGAAGTGTAACTTTCACCAGCGTTGCTTAGTAGTAATTTCAGTGAAATCAGAGATTTTTTTTTTTTTTCCTGCCTGATTGTGGATGAAAGGCAAGAGGACAAAAGAGTTCAGTGGTTAAAAAAAAATCCTTTAATGGACAGATCATGAAATATAGTTTTGATTAGTAAGTTTAAATGAAGATTATTTGAAGGAGTTGAATAGATTTGGATAAATCAGTAAGGTTATGAATTGCAGTGGTAAGATCTAAGAAAATGACAAAGCTGAAAGCATAGAAAAGGACTTGAAAATAAATGATAATGTGACTATAGAGTGTGCCTGGAACAGTTCTAGTGTAATTCCCAACAGACTCCTCTTTCCTTTCATTCTCAAAAGCATTCTTCCTTGGACAATGAACTATATGGTTACTCATCTTCTTAGATTTTAAGATTTAGAAGTGCTGGCTATTTCTGGGTGTGGCAGTGATGAGAATGTTCCTCTTAGCTTCATTTAAGTTAGGAAATGTAATTGGTTAAGGCTGCTTTGCCCTGAAAACCCATCTAAAGATTGGGCTGAAGCCACTCCTCCCATACTGCTCTCCACTAAGGTAGATATATTTCTAGGAGACAAAGGACTCCTTTGTTGGTCTACTTTGGTTCAAGGACTACCTAATGGCTTGGCCTACAGCCTAGGTTGAATCAGCCCAACCATCTCTCATTCTCTTCATCTCAGGCTGTTCCCTCTGTATTCCTCTTCACAGGCATTTCCACTAATAAGACCTTGTACATTTAATCTTCTCTTAGTGTGTCCTTCTAGAATATGCAGGCTAATATCAGCAGTATCCAGAATGTTCCAAAACACTAGTCCAGTAAGATAAAATTTTCTAACTGGTCCACATAACCATTACATCTCCATCCCAGCCCACACTTAAGGTGAAGAGAACACAATCGTGATGGGTCCTTGGCTCAAAGTAGTTATTCAAAGAATAACAAGAAGAGATAAGAAAGCCTTCTTAAGTGAACAATGCAAAGAAACAGAGGAAAACAATAGAATGGGAAAGACTAGAGATCTCTTCGAGAAAATTAGAGATAACAGGGGAAGATTTCATGCAAAGATGGGCTCGAATAAAGGACAGAAATGGTATGGACCTAACAGAAGCAGAAGATATTAAGAAGAGATGGCAAGAATACACAGAAGAACTGCACAAAAAAGATCTTCACGACCCAGATAATCATGATGGTGTGATCACTCATCTAGAGTCAGACATCCTGGAATGTGAAGTCAAGCAGGCCTTAGAAAGTATCACTATGAACAAAGCTAGTGGAGGTGATGGAATTCCAGCTGAGCTATTTCAAATCCTAAAAGATGCTGTGAAACTGCTGCACTCAATATGCCAGCAAATTTGGAAAACTTAGCAGTGGCCACAGGACTGGAAACGGTCAGTTTTCATTCCAAAACCCAAATAAGGGGAATGCCAAAGAATTTTCCAAATATTCAAAACCACACAATTGCACTGATTTCACATGCTAGCAAAGTAATGCTCAAAATTCTTCAAGTAAGGCTTCAAGAATATGTGAACTGAGAACTTCCAGATGTACAAGCTGGATTTAGAAAAGGCAGAGGAGACAGAGATCAAATTTCCAACATCTGTTCAACCATAGAAAAAGCAAGAGAATTCCAGAAGAACATCTACTTCTGCTTCATTGACTATGCTAAAGCCTTTGGCTGTGTGGATCATAACAAACTGTGGAAAATACTTAAAGAGATGGGAGTATAAAACCAACTTACATGCCTCCTGAGAAACTTGTATATAGGTCAAGAAGCAACAGTTAGAACCAGACATGGAACAACAAACTGGTTCAAAATTGGGAAACCAGTACCTCAAGGCTGTATATTGTCACCCTCCTTATTTAACTTCTATGCAAAATGCCAACCTGGATGAAACACAAGCTAGAATCAAAATTGCTGGGAGAAGTATCAATAACCTCAGATATGCACCACCCTTATGGCAGAAAGTGAAGAGGAACTAAAGAGCCTCTTGATGAAGGTAAAGGAGGAGAGTGAAAAAGCTGGCTTAAAACTCAACATTCAAAAAACTAAGATCCTGGTATCTGGTCCCATCACCTTATGGCAAATAGATGGGGAAACGATGGAAACAGTGACAGACTTTATTTTCTTGGGCTCCAAAATCACTGCAGATGGTGAATGCAGCCATGAAATTAAAAGATGCTTGCTCCTTGGAAGAAAAGCTATAACCAACCTACATAGCATATTAAAAAGCAGAGACATTACTTTGCTGACAAATTCCATGTAAAGCTATGGTTTTTCCAGCAGTCATGTATGGTTGTGAGAGTTGAACTATAAAGAAAGCTGAGTGCCAAAGTATTGATGCTTTTGAACTATGATGTTGAAGAAGACTCTTGAGAATCCCTTTGATAGCAAGAAGATAAAACCAATAAAGTCAAAAGGAAATCAATCCTGAATATTCACTGGAAGGGCTGAAGCTGAAGCTCCAATACTTTGACCACCTGATGCAAAGAACCTACTCATTAGAAAACCCTGATGCTGGGAAAGATTGAAGGAAGGAGAAGGGGATCACAGTGGTCAGGGTGGTTGGATGGCATCACTGACTCAATGGGCATAAGTTTGAGGAAACTCTGGGAGATGAAGGACAGGGAATCCTGACATGCTCCAGTTCATGGGGTCGTAAAGAGTTGAACACAACTGAATGACTGAACAACAAGAAAGAAGCAATTTATACCATGGTAACCTTGGAAATGACTCAGTAGAGAGAAATGTTGCAGTGAGTGCAGAGAAGCAGGCATCTGGAATATATGAGAAGAGCACCTACAAAAATAGCACAGCTGTCTGGTTAATGTTAAGTGATCTTGACATACTGCGTGAAGACAATGAGAGATTTAGACTTGTTAACAAGCAATTAATAGCCAAATGCAAGGACCAGAGGGACTTAGTAGTGGCACATAAAAGGCTCTCATCACTGAGCAGAAGGCCAGACACAATCAGACAGCAGGCTGAAGAACTAACTGTGAGAGTTGTAGAGCTCCAGAAATACTGAAGCAGGTCCATTGTGTGTAGGTCAGGGCCCTGGTAAGGAAAACCTTGTATCTTGAAAACTTGAGGGGCACATTTGCCTGGATGTTCTGAGTATATTGACTTTACAGCCCCACCTCATTCCACATGCGCAGACCCACTAGGGAGGTGTAGGTGGTCTAACCTTCTCATGTAACAGTTATCACTTCTGTAATTCAGGAGGGTCCAGAAGCTTCTATCCCTCAAGGAAATCTGTGCCCCTTGAGGAGTTTCTCCCATCTACTCTCCTGGCCACCAAGCTTATAGCTAGTATTAAATTCCAGTATATATCTGGCTGTGGACAAGCTGGGCTGCTAAAGGAAGTAGATGATATATACTTAAAAAATGGAAAGAACTATCCATCATATCATAATACCAACTATACCAACAAGAACCAGGAAAGGGCTCCAGGGATTGGTTTCTGAAAGTTTCTGAGGGGATCAGAAGCAAGGCTAGATAAAGAAGAATTCACTGACTTGGGTGTATTTCTTGGGGCATGAGACTGAACATCATAGCAAGGACTCCATGGAACAGACCGAAATTGCTGTTAGGATGGCTCTTAGAAGCCTTAAAAATATGATGGTCAGTATTCCATAGAGGAGACATGCATATGTTTCCCTGGAAGATGGCAAGAGAGAATACAAAGGGGCTTAGCCCCAAACTCCACAACTGATTTATATTCCCTGAGAGGAGCCAGAGTATGGAACATTCATCAAGATTGTACTGGTGACAGGGGCACACACATCATTAAAAATTCCTCTTGAAGTTGGGGTTAATATTAAAAAAGGCACTTGCACAGCTGGACCCATGAGAGGCTATGCTGATGATGGGGCCATGATATGATAGAGGCTAGGTGGTAGTGTTTGACTACCAGAAGTCAAAAGGCCACATTTACCCCCATCCTAAGAGGACCAGTAATTCCTGCTCACAGGATAGATACTTATCCAGGCAAGACTTTATCTTTCCTGTCTTGCAAAGCCTCAGCCAGCATCACCCTCTGTGGACTTAAGGAATTCGGAATTCCTGATCCATAGGCCTAATAACTCACATAGCATAGCATCTGCCCAGGAGCAGGCATCACCAGTGACCATGGGGTCCACTGGTCATAGGACATATCACCATAGGCAGAGGCAAGGTAATAAGATGCAGCCAATCTCAGAGAACACTGAAACAATCTTTTAAAGGCACAACAAAAGTGTCAGCTTGGAAGAAACTCTCTGAACACAGAGCGCAAACCTTGAAGATACAGTATAGTTGTTAAATCACCGCCCTCTATATGATTCCATACCCCAACATTCAAGATACATGAGTCTGGGAACCATGGGATAGAAGCAGGAATAGCCTCCAAATATATTTACTCCTAAGAACACTCTGGGGACTTATGCTTTCTGTCTCCTCATCTCTGGGCTCTGCATGGTTAGAGGTCCTATATCTCAAAGGGGGGGAACACACTTTCCAGGGAGGCACAACAAGAGTCCCAATGAACTATAAGTCAGAGGTGATACAGGGCATTGTAGATTCCTTGTGCCCAAGACCAGAATGTGAGGAGGAGGAGTCCCTGTCCAGCATGGGTCATGGATCCCAGTGTTCTGGAGGAGGCAGGGTGGCTTTACAGTGGCAGTCAGGGGATCATGTGTGGATCCCTGGTGACTCACATGGGGCTTCTGGTGTTCCCTTGCTCTATTCTGCATGTGAGAAGAGAAGAACAGCAATTCCTGACAGGAAAGGTCTTACATCGCTTAAGAATGAAGATTTGGGTCATACTACCAGGTAAGGAAGATTCTGAAAGAGATGGGAATACCAGACCACCTGACCTGCCTCTTGAGAAACCTGTATGCAGGTCAGGAAGCAACAGTTAAAAACTGGACATGGAACAACAGACTGGTTCCACATAGCAAAAGGAGTATGTCAAGGCTGTATATTGTCACCCTGCTATTTAACTTATATGCAGAGTACATCATGAGAAATGCTAGGCTGGAAGAAGCACAAGCTGGAATCAAGATTGCTGGGAGAATATCAATAACCTCAGATATGCAGATGACAACCACCCTTATGGCAGAAAGTGAAGAGGAACTAAAAAGCCTCTGGATGAAGTGAAAGTGGAGAGTGAAAAAGTTGGCTTAAAGCTCAACATTCAGAAAACTAAGATCATGGCATCTGGTCCCATGACTTCATGGGAAATAGATGCAGAAACAGTGGAAACAGTGGCTGACTTTATTTTGGGGGGCTCCAAAATCACTGCAGATGGTGACTGCAGCCATGAAATTAAATGACGCTCACTCCTTGGAAGAAAAGTTATGACCAACCTAGATAGCATATTGAAAAGCAGAGACATGACTTTGCCAACAAGGTCCGTCTAGTCAAGGCTCTGGTTTTTCCAGCAGCCATGTATGGATGTGAGCATTAGACTGTGAAGAAAGCTGAGCACTGAAGAATTGATGCTTTTGAACTGTGATGTTGGAGAAGACTCTTGAGAGTCCCTTGGACTGCAAGGAAATCACACCAGTCCATTCTAAAGGAGATCATCCCTGGGTGTTCTTTGGAAGGAATGATGCTAAAGCTGAAACTCCAGTACTTTGGCCACCTCATGCGAAGAGTTGACTCATTGGAAAAGACTCTGGATGCTGAGAGGGATTGGGGGCAGGAGGAGAAGGAGACGACAGAGGATGAGGTGGCTGGATGGCATCACTGACTCGATGGACGTGAGTCTGAGTGAATTCCGGGAGTTGGTGATGGACAGGGAGGCCTGGCATGCTGCAGTTCATGGGGTCGCAAAAGAGTCGGACACGACTGAGCAACTGAACTGAATTGAACTGAACCAGTAGGGACCAGGACCTGCTGAGGAGATAGATGAGGGTGAAGTGAATCTGGAAGGCATAGTGGAGGAGGCAGAAAGACGAGTGGCAGTTGTGGCCACAAGATGGACTGCAGTGACTGGGGTCATAATCCATCCCACTGACCACTCTCTCCTGAGCTTTCCTTCAGAGAGAAATGTCCGTGGGAACAACACAGGGGACTTCTCCACAAACGTGTGGAAAACTCGAGCTGCGTAACCCAAGGGGTAGATGGTGGCAACAATAAGAATGTACCTCACAGACCTCCTGTTACAGGGAGGAGAAGTGACCAAAAGCCCCAGCTGCTGTGCCCTGAAATCCATCCTTGTGTTTGTACCAAGGCCACTCCCAGTGGACTTCTCTGCCTGTTTGAATACTAAGGAAAATACTAAGACAGAGCTGTTCCCAGAAGTTATGCGGATCTTATATTATTAATGGGATTCCCTTGTAGCCCAGTCAGTAAAGAAACTGCCTGCAATGCAGGAGACCTGGGTTCAATTCCTGGGTGGGAAAGATTCCCCTGGAAAAGAAAATGTCAACCCACTCCAGTATTCTTGCCTGGAGAATCCCATGAACAGAGGCACTTTGCAGGCTACAGTCCATGGGGTTGCAAGAGTTGGACATGAATTACCTTGCTTCAAGGAGTAGTCTATGGCTCTGCCAAGCCTTTCTTAGAATGTCTAAGTCATCTTCACCAACCTCCTTCCCATCTATCCTTCAAGTGAGGCCAAATTTGACATGGCAGCTTGACATGGATTCCCCATTTCCTCCATATTCATTTTCATATGGGCATTTCCTCTAATACAGCTCTGGTACATTTATTTCATATTAGCATCTGCTGTTATGAGAATCCATACTAACACAATGGGTGACTAAAAGGAAATAAATGTACGTTATGAACTTGGGAGTGGACAGCTGAATAGAATGAGGTCATTGGAGTTTAGGACATGAAGGGAATGAAGTACTCTGTTTTGGTGTGGGTCATCCAAGTTTGATATTAACAACTTTGTAAATGATGGAACTAGAGAGAGTTGTAAAGTATGTAATAAATATTTCAATGAATATAAAAAGGATGTCCTAGAGAATATCTGCAAATAACTAAATCACAGACACTAAACTGTAGTATGGCAAAGAAAATGAACTCCAATGAAAAGGTTTCACACAAAAAAAGAGAATATTTGGCCTATTATTAGCAATGGGAAGTGAAAATATTGCTGACTCTTATAGCTGCAGGACTTTGTAAAATGACTTACCTCTGAAGAACTGCAGCGAATTTTCAGTTCCCAAGGGAGAGCCAGATGTCTGTTATTATAAAGAGATAAAGGAAGCGATCTGTCTGTGTATGTGTAGAGGTGTGCATGTGTATGCTTAGATGCACACATATATACAGAATATACATGGTATGTATATACATGATATATATGTTATTAATATATACATAATTATGAACAATACATAATTTATACTATATGCATAATATGTATTTAAATATCATATTGTTATTGTAAAGTCACTAAGTCGTGTCTGACTCTCTGTGATCCCATGGACTTGAGCATGCCAGGCTTCCCTATCCTTCACTATACTGGAGTATCCTCAAACTCATGTCCACTGAGTTGATGATGCCACCCAACCATCTCATCCTCTGTCGCCAGCTTCACCTCTTGCCCTCAATCTTTCCCAGCATCACAGTCTTTTCTAAGAGTTGATTCTTTGCCTTAGATGGCCAAAGTACTGGAGTTTCAGCATCAGTCCTTCCAATGAATATTCAGGACTCATTTCCTTTATAATTGACTGGCTTGATCTCCTTGCCATCCAAGCAACTGTCAAGAGTCTTCTAAAACACCAGAGTTCAAAAGCATCAATTTTTGGGGCACAGCCTACTTTCTGGTACAACACTGACATCCATACGTGACTACTGGAAAAACCATAGCTTTGACTATACAGACCTTTGATGGGAAAGTAATGTCTCTGCTTTTTAATATGCTGTCTAGGTTTGTAAAAGTTTTTCTTCCAAGGAACAAGTGTGTTTTAATTTCATGGGCTGCAATCACCATCTTCAGTGATTTTAGAGCTCAAGAAAATAAAATCTACCACTGTTTTCATTGTTTTCCCATCTATTTTCCATGAGGTGATGGGGTCTGATGCCATGATCTTAGTTTTTGGAGTGTTAAGTTTTAAGCCAACTTTTTCATTCTCCTCTTTCACCTTCATTAAGAGACTCTTTAGTTCTTTGCTTTCTTCCATAAAGTGATGTCATCTGCATATATGAGGTTGTTGATATTTCTCCCAGCAATCTTGATTCCAGCCTGGCATTTTGCTTGATGTATTCTGCATAGAAGTTAAATAAGCAGGGTGATAATATACAGCCTTGACATACTCCTTTCCCAATTTGGAACCAGTCCATTGTTCCATGTCCAGTTCTAACTGTTGCTTCTTGACCTGCGTACATGTTTCTCAGGAGGCAGGTAAGGTGGTTTGTTACTCCCATCTCTTTAAGTATATTCTATAATTTGTTGTGATCCACACAGTCGAAGACTTTAGCATAGTCGATGAAGCAGAAGTAGGTTTTTCTGGAATTCCCTTTTTCTATGATCCAACAGATGTTAACAATTTGGTCTCTGGTTCCTCTGCCTTTTATAAATCCAGCTTGTACATCTGGAAGTTCTTGGTCCACGTACTGTTGAAGCCTAGCTTGAAGGATTTTGAGCATTACTTGCTGGCATGTGAAATGTGTGAAGTTTTCCAGTAGTTTGAACAATCTTTGGCATTGCCCTTCTTTGAGATTGGAATAAAAAGTTACTTTTTCCAGTTCTGTGGCCACTGATGAGTTTTCCAAATTTGCTGGCATACTGAGTGCATCACTTTCACAGCATCATCTTTTAGGATTTGAAATAGCTCAGCTAGAATTTCATCACCTCCACTAGCTTGGTCTGTAGTAATGCTTCCTAAGGCCATCTTGATTTCACATTCCAGGATGTCTGGCTCTAGGTGAGTCACCACACCATCATGGTAATATGGGTCATTAAGACCTTTTTTGTAAAGTTCTTCTGAGTATTCTTGCCACCTCTTCTTAATCTCTTCTGCTACCTTTAAGTCCCTGCCATTTCTGTTCTTTATTGTATGTATCTTTGTGTGAAATGTCCCTTGGTATCTCCAGTTTTCTTGAAGAGATCACTAGTCTTTACCATTCTATTGTTTTCCTCTATTTCTTTGCATTGTTCACTTAAGGCTTTCTTATCTCTCCTTGCTATTCTCTGGATCTCTGCCTTCAGTTGGGTATATCTTTCCCTTTCACTTTGCTTCACTTCTCTTCTAGTAAATATAGTATATGTATAAAATATCTGTACAGAATATATATTTATATACTATATATACAAATTATATATTGCATATATATACATTATTACAGACTATCTCTACAGAATATTAGAGTATACATTTACAGATGTATAAGTAAATGCATATATATATATATATATATAATATGTGTACATCTATATCTAATTCAACATTTTTCTGCATCAGTTCAGTTTAGTTCAGTTCAGTCCCTCAGTCGTGTCCAACTATTTGCGACCCCATGAATCGCAGCATGCCAGGCCTCCCTGTCCATCACTAACTCCCGGAGTTCACTCAGACTCACATCCATCGAGTCAGTGATGCCATCCAGCCATCTCATCCTCTGTCATCCCCTTCTCCTCCTGCCCCCAATCCCTCCCAGCATCAGAGTCTTTTCCAATAAGTCAACTCTTTGCATGAGGTGGCCCGAGTACTGGAGTTTCAGCTTTAGCATCATTCCTTCCAAAGAAATCCCAGGGCTGATCTCCTTCAGAATGGACTGGTTGGAGCTCCTTGCAGTCCAAGGGACTCTCAAGAATCTTCTCCAACACCACAGTTCAAAAGCATCAATTCTTCGGCGCTCAGCCTTCTTCACAGTCCAACTCTCACATCCATACATGACCACAGGAAAACCATAGCCTTGACTAGATGAACCTTTGTTGGCAAAGTAATGTCTCTGCTTTTCAATATGCTATATAGGTTGGTCATAAAGCAGTAAGCGTCTTTTAATTTCATGATTGCAGTCACCATCTGCAGTGATTTTGGAGCCCCCAAAAATAAAGTCTGACACTGTTTCCACTGTTTCCCCATCTATTTCCCATGAAGTGATGGGACCGGGTGCCATGATCTTAGTTTCCTGAATGTTGAGTTTTAAGCCAACATTTTCACTCTCCTCTTTCACTTTCATCAAGAGGATTTTTAGTTCCTGTTCACTTTCTGCCATAAAGGTGGTGTCATCTACATATCTGAGGTTATTGATATTTCTCCTGGCAATCTTGAATCCAGCTTGTGTTTCTTCCAGCCCAGCGTTTCTCATGAGGTACTCTGCATAGAAGTTAAATAAACGGGGTGACAATATACAGCCTTGACGTACTCCTTTTCCTATTTGGAACCAGTCTGTTGTTCCATGTCCAGTTCTAACTGTTGCTTCCTGACCTGCATACAGGTTTATCAAGAGGCAGGTCAGGTGATCTGGTATTCTCATCTCTTTCAGAATTTTCCACACTTTATTGTGATCCACAAGTCAAAGGCTTTGGCATAGTCAATAAAGCAGAAATAAATGTTTTTCTGGAACTCTCTTGCTTTTTTGATGATCCAGCGGATGTTGGCAACTTGATCTCTGGTTCCTCTGCCTTTTCTAAAACCAGCTTGAACATCTGGAAATTCACAGTTCACATATTTCTGAAGCCTGGCTTGGAGAATTTTGAACATTACTTTACTAGCATGTGAGATGAGTGCAATTATGCGGTAGTTTGAGCATTCTTTGGCATTGCCTTTCTTTGGGATTGGAATGAAAACTGACCTTTTCCAGTCCTGTGGCCCCCGCTGAGTTTTCCAAATTTGTTGGCATATTGAGTGCAGCACTTTCACAGCATCATCTTTCAGGATTTGAAATAGCTCAACTGGAATTCCATCACCTCCACTAGCTTTGTTCATAGTGATGCTTTCTAAGGCCTGCTTGACTTCACATTCCAGGATGTCTGGCTCTAGATGAGTGATCACACCATCGTGATTATCTGGGTCGTGAAGATCTTTTTGTGTAGTTCTTCTGTGTATTCTTGCCATCTCTTCTTAATATCTTCTGCTTCTGTTAGGTCCATACCATTTCTGTCCTTTATCGAGCCCATCTTTGCATGAAATCTTCCCCTGTTATCTCTAATTTTCTTGAAGAGATCTTTAGTCTTTCCCATTCTGTTGTTTTCCTCTATTTCTTTGCATTGATCGCTGAGGAAGGCTTTCTTATCTCTTCTTGCTAGTCTTTGGAACTCTGCATTCAGATGCTTATATCTTTCATTTTCTCCTTTGCTTTTCACTTCACTTCTTTTCACAGCTATTTGTAAGGCCTCCCCAGACAGCCATTTTGCTTTTTTGCATTTCTTTTCCATGGGGATGGTCTTGATCCCTGTCTCCTGTACAATGTCACGAACCTCAGTCCATAGTTCATCAGGCACTCTATCTATCAGATCTAGGCCCTTAAATCTATTTCTCACTTCCACTGTATAATCATAAGGGAATTGATTTACGTCATACCTGAATGGTCTAGTGGTTTTCCCTACTTTCTTCAATTTCAGTCTGAATTTTGCAATAAGGAGTTCATGATCTGAGCCACAGTCAGCTACTGGTCTTGTTTTTGTTGACTGTATAGAGCGTCTCCATCTTTGGCTGCAAAGAATATAATCAATCTGATTTCAGTGTTGACCATCTGGTGCTGTCCGTGTGTAGAGTCTTCTCTTGTGTTGTTAGAAGAGGGTGTTTGCTATGACCAGTGCATTTTCTTGGCAAAACTCTGTTAGTCTTTGCCCTGCTTCATTCCGTATTCCAAGGCCAAATTTGCCTGTTACTCCAGGTGTTTGTTGACTTCCTACTTTTGCATTCCAGTCCCCTATAATGAAAAGGACATCTTTTTTGTGTGTTAGTTCTAAAAGGTCTTGTAGGTCCTCATAGAAGCATTCAACTTCAGCTTCTTCAGCATTACTGGTTGGGGCATAGACTTGGTTTACTGTGATATTGAATGGTTTGCCTTGGAAACAAACAGAGATCATTCTGTCGTTTTTGAGATTGCATCCAAGTACTGCATTTCGGACTCTTTTGTTGACCATGATGGCTACTCCATTTCTTCTGAGGGATTCCTTCCCACAGTAGTAGATATAATGGTCATCTGAGTTAAATTCACCTATTCCAGTCCATTTTAGTTCGCTGATTCCTAGAATTTCGACATTCACTCTTGCCATCTCTTGTTTGACCACTTCCAATTTGCCTTGATTCATGGACCTGACATTCCAGGTTCCTATGCAATATTGCTCTTTATAGCACTGGACCTTGCTTCTATCACCAGTCAAATCCACAGCTGGGTATTGTTTTTGCTTTGGCTCCATCCCTTCATTCTTTCTGGAGTTATTTCTCCACTGATCTCCAGTAGCATATTGGGCACCTAGTGACCTGGGGAGTTCCTCTTTCAGTATCCTGTCATTTTGCCTTTTCATACTGTTCATGGGGTTCTAAGGCAAGAATACTGAAGTAGTTTTCTGTTCCTTTCTCCAGTGTACCACATTCTGTATATATATATATATATATATATATACATACATATACATACACAGCTAGATATATGATATATTTACTAGTGTATATACATACTAGTGTAGTCCAGTGTAGTGTAATGTAAAAGGTAATTTTCTTACTAAGGAACATGTGTTCCAGTGATCTAGTTAGAAAAATTTGTCAGTGATGTTGGCCATGAGCATAAGTCAACTCAAGAATGATATAATGCATATAAAGATATGGAAAACTTAAGGGGAAAGTTAGGTGAGCAGAGAGATGTAAGTGATTTATGTAGCTCTGTGGTTCCAAAGGGCTTCCCAGATGTCTCATCTGGTAAATAATCCACCTGCAATACAGGATACCCTGGTTTGATTCCTGGGTCAGGAAGATCTGCTGGAGAAGAGATAGGCTACCCCCTCCAGTATTCCTGGGCTTCCCTTGTGGCTCAGCTGGTAAAGAATCCTCCTGCAATGTGGGAGACCTGGGTTCAATCACTGGGTTGGGAAGATCCCCTGGATAAGGGAAAGGCTACTCACTCCAGTATTCTCGCCAGAAGAATTCCATGGACTGTATAGTCCATGGGGTCGCAGAGTCCAATACAACTGAGTGACTTTCACTTTCACTTCATTGTTCAAGAAATTATAGTGTTGTTCCCAGGTTAGCAGAATTGATATTTTAGGATTGGTAAATATTCCTATTTGCTGTCTAGTTAGACATCCTTGGCCTTTACTTGGGATTTAAAATTGAAACGTACTGCCTTATGATCCAGCAATCCCACTGTTGGGCATACACACTGAGGAAACCAGAAGGGAAAGAGACACGTGTACCCCAATGTTCATCGCAGCACTGTTTATAATAGCCAGGACATGGAAGCAACCTAGATGTCCATCAGCAGATGAATGGATAAGAAAGCTGTGGTACATATACACAATGGAGTATTACTCAGCCATTAAAAAGAATACATTTGAATCAGTTCTAATGAGGTGGATGAAACTGGAGCCTATTATACAGAGTGAAGTAAGCCAGAAGGAAAAACACCAATACAGTATACTAATGCATATATATGGAATTTAGAAAGATGGTAACAATAACCCTGTGTACGAGACAGCAAAAGTGACGCTGATGTATGGAACAGTCTTATGGACTCTGTGGGAGAGGGAGAGGGTGGGAAGATTTGGGAGAATGGCATTGAAACATGTAAAATATCATGCATGAAATGAGATGCCAGTCCAGGTTCAATGCACGATACTGGATGCTTGGGGCTAGTGCACTGGGACGACCCAGAGGGATGGTATGGGGAGGGAGGAGGGAGGAGGGTTCAGGATGGGGAACACATGTATACCTGTGATGGATTCATTTTGATGTTTGGCAGAACTAATACAATTGTGTGGAGTTTGAAAATAAAATAAAATTTAAAAAAATAAAATTGAAACATAAAAAACCATATTTTACACTATGAAATATCTATGATGTCTTTATTTCAGTTAAAATTAATTCTATTTTTTTAAATTTCTTCACACTCAACATTTTGTATGCCTTGTTTTCTAATTCATGGGACACACATTTATCAATTATGCCTTACATCTCTGCAGTTCTTTGAAAAACATTCACATTCAGTTATCTTGTGTGCTCACAACAAATTGAAAGGATTAGTTTCTGATTATAAAAAAGAGTGAACTAAGAGAGTTAGAAGACAGTGGAATTTCTGACTAGAAGTCTCGTGGCATTTTCAACAGTATACAAGCATCGAATTCACTTTCTTAAGTAAGCTAATGTGTACAAGGATAGAAGATAGAACCTCTGCTAATATTTCACAAATTATATGATTTTGAATAATATTAGGGATTCTTTGAAAATAAGAATTCATAAATATTTACATGAAATAAGACATTTAAAGCCTCAAGTTTATGCTTCTGGCAGAGTTGCTTTTATGGCACTAATTCTCAGAAAGTCAATAATTATAAACAATGTAAAATATTGTTTAAAGTATTAGGGAACGTTTTTCTAATATATTTGGAAGTCAGAAGTATGAACTAGATCTCACTGGGGTAAAATAAAGTTCTTGAAGGGCTGTGTTCCTTCCAGGCTCTTGGGGGAATCAATTTCCTTACCTTTTTCAGCTGCTAGAAGTTGCCCCATTTTTGACTTGTGACTTTGTTGTATCTTCAAATCCAGTAGCATCTACTTAAGTGTTTCTAAAGATGCTATCCCTATGGTTATGATTCCTCCCCCTTCTTCTTCCACTTAAAAGGACTTTTGTACATACACTGGGCCTATCAGGAAAATTTTCCCATCTCAATAATCTCAACTGATTAGTAACTTTAACTAACCCATATGTATCCTTAAATTGCCTTTCCTATATTTCAGGTTCCAGTAATTAGAACATGGACATTTTAGGGGGACTATTCTGCCAACCACACAAGGCCCAGGAAGGCGAAGGAGAACAGGAAGAAAATGGAGAGGGTTCAACGTTTAATGGAAGGAAATAAAGGAAGCGAAATTCACATTCCCATGGCTTTCAGTCTAAAAGCAAATCCCTGGAGTTGAGCTGTAGGAGTTGCTTGTATATTTTTGAGATTAGTTGTTTGTCAGTTGCTTCATTTGCTATTATTTTCTCCCATTCTGAAGGCTGTCTTTTCACCTTGCTAATAGTTTCCTTTGATGTGCAGAAGCTTTTAAGGTTAATTAGGTCCCATTTGTTTATTTTTGCTTTTATTTCCAATATTCTGGGAGGTGGGTCATAGAAGTTCCTGCTGTGATGTATGTCAGAGAGTGTTTTGCCTATGTTCTCCTCTAGGAGTTTTATAGTTTCTGGTCTTAGGTTTAGATCTTTAATCCATTTTGAGTTTATTTTTGTGTATAGTGTTAGAAAGTGTTCTAGTTTCATTCTTTTACAAGTGGTTGACCAGATTTCCCAGCACCACTTGTTAAAGAGATTGTCTTTAATCCATTGTATATTCTTGCCTCCTTTGTCAAAGATAAAGTGTCCATATGTGCGTGGATTTATCTCTGGGCTTTCTATTTTATTCCATTGATCTCTATTTCTGTCTTTGTGCCAGTACTATACTGTCTTGATAACTATGGCTTTGTAGTAGAGCCTGAAGTCAGGTAGGTTGATTCCTCCAGCTCCATTTTTCTTTCTCAAGATCGCTTTGGCTATTCGAGGTTTTTTGTATTTCCATACAAATTGTGAAATTATTTGTTCTAGCTCTGTGAAGAATACCGTTGGTAGCTTGATAGGGATTGCATTGAATCTATAAATTGCTTTGGGTAGTATACTCATTTTCACTATATTGATTCTTCCAATCCATGAACATGGTATATTTCTCCATCTGTTAGTGTCCTCTTTGATTTCTTTCACCAGTGTTTTATAGTTTTCTATATATAGGTCTTTAGTTTCTTTAGGTAGATATATTCCTAAGTATTTTATTCTTTCCATTGCAATTGTGAATGGAATTGTTTCCTTAATTTCTCTTTCTGTTTTCTCATTATTAGTGTATAGGAATGCAAGGGATTTCTGTGTGGTGATTTTATATCCTGCAACTTTACTATAGTCATTGATTATTTCTCCAGAAAAATAAATGACCCAGTGAAAAAATGGGCCAAAGAACTAAATAGACATTTCTCCTAGAAGACATGCAGATGGCTAACAAACACATGAAAAGACGCTCAACATCACTCATTATCAGAGAAATGCAAATCAAAACCACTATGAGGTACCATTTCACACCAGTCAGAATGCTGCGATCCAAAAGTCTACAAATAATAAATGCTGGAGAGGGTGGGAGAAAAGGGAACCCCTCTTACACTGTTGGTGGGAATGCAAATTAGTACAGCCACTATGGAGAACAGTGTGGAGATTCCTTAAAAAACTGGAAATAGAACTTGCCTTATGATCCAGCAATCCCACTGCTGGCATACCACACTGAGGAAACCAGAAGGAAAGAGACACGTGTACCCCAATGTTCATCGCAGGCACTGTTTATAATAGCCAGGACATGAAGCAACCTAAGAATGTCCATCAGCAGATGAGATGGATAAGAAAGCTGTGGTACATATACACAATGGAGTATTACTCAGCCATTAAAAAGAATACATTTGAATCAGTTCTAATGAGGTGGATGAAACTGGAGCCTATTATACAGAGTGAAGTAAGCCAGAAGGAAAAACATAAATACAGTTATACTAACGCATATATATGTAATTTAGAAATATGGTAACAATAACCCGGTGGTACGAGACAGCAAAGAGACACTGATGTATAGAACAGTCTTATGGACCTCGTGGGAGAGGAGAGGGTGGGAAGATTTGGGAGAATGACATTGAACACATAAAATATCATGTAAGAAACCAGATGCCAGTCCAGGTTCGATGCATGATACTGGATGCTTGGGCTAGTGCACTGGGACGAACCCAGAGGATGGTATGGGGAGGGAGGAGGAGGAGGGTCCAGGATGGGGAACACATGTATACCTGTGGCAGATTCATTTTTGATATTTGACAAAACTAATACAATTATAGTAAAGGTTTAAAAATAAAAAAAAAGCAAATCCCAGTCTTTGCTGCATAGGAGGGCAATATGTAAAGCATAAAGCTGCAGTGATATTGGTCTGCTCAAATAGAGGACAGAATTTAGGGCTGTTAAAGTAGCAACAAATCTAGTGGGGAAATCACAGGGGAGGCAGCCACAGATCTTCATATAAATTTACTCCAGTCTCTCCAATACCTGAACTGCATTTCTGTGAAGGAGACTACAAAATAACAGACAAAAGTCTGAAATAAGTAATCATAGATTTTAGGTACTTTCCACTATAGGGGAGAGGGGGCAGAATTTGGACTTCTATGGTTTTTCCAGGTATTCATGTATGGATATGAGAGTTGAATGTGAAGAAAGCTGGAAGTGCCCGAAAATTGATGCTTTTGAACTGTGGTGTTGGAGAAGACTCTTGAGAGTCCCTTGGACTGCAAGGAGATCCAACCAGTCCATTCTAAAGGAGATTAGTCCTGGGGTGGTTCTTTTGGAAGGAATGATGCTAAAACTGAAACTCCGAGTACTTTGGCCACCTCATGCGAAGAGTTGACTCATTGGAAAAGACTCTGATGCTGGGAGGGATTGGGGGCAGGAGGAGAAGGGGATGACAGAGGATGAGATGGCTGGAATGGCATCACCGACTTGATGGATGTGAGTCTGAGTGAATCTCTGGGAGTTGGTGTTGGACAGGGAGTTGCCTGGTGTGCTGCAATTCATGGGGTTGCAAAGAGTCGGACACGACTGAGTGACTGGAACTGATCTCTTAAAATAACAAGAGTATTCTTCAAAAAATAAAGAACAGAGTCAATATTTTCTACAATATATCCAACCACAATACCCAGTTACTAACTCAAATTTATTCCACATGTGAGGAAATAGGAAAATAGTAAAGAAAAAGTACTTATAAGTCAATACTAAGATGCCTGAGATGACAGAATTAGATATAAGGGCTTTAAATCAAATTAATATAGATATATGTCCAAGGTGTTTAAAATACTAGCATTACATGTGAAGAGAAAGGAAATACTAATGACAAAGTTAAAACTATAAAAGGTAAGGAAAAAAATACTCAAACATAAGTCATCAGAAATTAGTTTACTGAGTTAGCTTAATAGAAAACTGCACATAGAAAAACAGAGGGTCAATTATTGAAAGTAAAATAGGTAGAAACCTATACAATTTGCAGAATACAGAGCAATTCATGACTGAAAGAGATAAACACAGCTTGCGATGACCTGTGGGAAAACATCAAATTCACAAACATATGTAATTCAAGTCCCAGAAGGGAAAACAAGGAGAGACAGAGGTTATAAAAAATTAAGTAAACAATGATTCCCCTAATTCGTTGTTAAAAAATAATCAACTTACAAAACTCAAAAAACTAAGCAAAACACTAAGCAGGAAAATTTAAATGCTTATAAAGCAAAATAATTAAAACTGACATCTGGCTTCTCAAAAAACATTGTAAGTAAGGCAACATGTAGAAACATTTGCAAAAAATCTCAATGAAAGAAAGTGTGACCAACGATTTTACATTCATTCATGCTGTCCTTCAATTATCAGGGTTTTAGAAAACAAAACCAGCTTTACACATGAAGGTATTTTTTTTTTTAAACTATAAGTACTTCTTGAGAATGATCACTAGGAAAACTAAAGGAAAAAGGCCTGATGATATGAGTCAGAAGAAAAGAGGGTAGAATCTTCTATGCTATGACAAAGTTTAGCCAGTCATAGATTGGCCAGACACAGGCTCCACACCAGAAACTGGGAGAAGGATTAGATCTGCAGATTTCATGGACCACCTGAAGATCCCCAGTGTGTCTTGTGATCTGGGGTTTAGGTTGCCTGACCCCAAGATTGGCACATCAGAGCGTTGGGAAGTAGGAAACACCTTCAGGAGTTCATCTGGTCCAGGCCTCTTGCCTCTGGCTCACTCTTGGTATTGTACATCCTATGGATTTAGACAAATGTATAATGACATGTATCCATCATCATGGTATCATATGAAATAATTTCATTGCCTAAAAATCCCCAGTACTCTGCTTATTCATCTCCCTTCCCCTAAACCCTGGAAACCACTGGTCTTGTTAATTGTCTCTATAATGTTGCCTTTTTAAAAAATACAATAGATGGAATTATGCAGTTTGTAGACTTTTCACATTGTCATCTTTTACTCAGTAATTTTCATTTACTCCATGTCTTTTTAATGGCTTGATAGCTGATATTTATTTTAACATTGAATAATATTCCATTGTATGGATCTGCCACATTTTATTTATCCATTCACCTAATAAAGGATGTCTTGTTTGCCTCCATGTTTTGGCAATTATGAATGAAACTGCTGTAAATACTGTGTGCAGATTTTTGTGCGGGTTTAACCCATTCCAGGTAAATACCAGGGACCATCGATTGCTGGATCATGTGGTAAGAGTACGTTTTATTTTGTAAGAAAACTACCAAAGCTGTCTTCCAAAGAGGCTGTACCATGTTTCATTCCTACCAGCAGTGGAATGATAATTCTTTGCTCTACAATCCTTATCAATGTTTGGTGTTGCCAGTGTTTTGGATTTTGACCCATTCTAAATAGGTGTTCAGTAGCATCTCAGTGTTGTTTTAATTTGCATTTGCCTGAGACATATGATGTGGAACATCCTTTTCCTATGCCTGTTTGTATCTGTATTTCTATCTTTGGTGTGGTGTCTGTTGATATTCTTCATCACTATTTAACATTGTACAAAGGCATTAGTCAATGAAACTAAGTACAAGGGAGAAAAGAAATCAATTTGAGGCATAATAATGGGTAAAGAAGTGAAGCTAAAAAATAAAATAAAATGCTATAATCGTATATCTTTACAATCTCTAAGGAGTCAGTGATAAAACTAATTGAAACAATAAAGCATTCAGTAGAGATAGCAGGATGTAAATTAATGTACAGAAATTATAGTTTTCATATATAATACAATTGCTGGTTAGGAGAAATAATAATAGAAAAACACACCATTTACAATAGCATCAGAAAAAATACTTTCTTAGGAATAAAACGAATCTGAGAAGTGTAAAACTTATATGAAGAAAATGGTAAAACACTCTCGAAAGAAACAAGTAGACCTGGACACATTGAAATATATGCCCTGTTCTTGCATATGAGGAATAGACATCATAAAGATGTCTGTTAGCTCTGCTGATTTTTAAATGTAATGTGATCCTCATAAAACACTTATTTATACTTACATAGAGCTTGGTAGGGCTTCCCAGGTAGTGCTATTAGTAAAGAATCCACCTGCCAATGAAGGAAACACAGATTTGATCCCTGGGTCAGGAAGATCCTCTGGAGAAGCAAATAGCATCCTACTCCAGTCTTCTTGCCAAGAGAAATCCATGGACAGAGGTGTCTGGTGAGCTAGGCTGGCAAGTCCATGGAGTTGCAAAGAGTCAGACACGACTGAATGTCTGAGAACAGCAGAGTTTGGTGAGTTGATATTAAAGACAAGTCATAATCAAATTTTATAGAAAACAGTTATGCAAGTTGAGCTAGGATAACACATAGAAAGGAAAACTACTGCAATGGATTAACCCTATTAGACGTTAAAACATACAGTAAAGTGCCATTTAATAAAACAGAATAGTGCTGATATAAAAAATAGTGTGATGAAATAATTGCCAGAAGGTGACCCAAACACACATGCAAAGTCAATATATATGATTAATATGGCATCTTAAAACACTAGAGGAAAGGTGGATTTAAAAAAAACATAGTGTTGGCAACCTGTGACCCAACACATGCCAAGTACTTACATCAGCACCATTTGCTTCAGCACTGTTCCATTCTAGAACAAGAGTTCTGGTGCTGGGAGGGAGGAGCACACACTCTAAGGGAAGAGAGTCAGCTTGGACTTAAACTCGGGGTTTCTGTCCAGCAACATGGGACTTGCCCCTACTCCCCAATAAGGCGGTGACAGCCACTGAACAGAAGGGAAGCACTGGAGCCCAGTTGGTTCTAGCCCCTCCCCTCCATATCCAGCTCAACCTTCTACCAAGGTGAAAGCTGCCAGCAAACCCTGAGGAAAGATGCGACTTCTATTCATATCAAATCCAGCTCTCCCACCAAAGCCACTGGACAAGTATGGACTGTATAGGGATGTGCCCACACAAGAACACCCTTTCAAGATGCAGTAGACTACTGTTTCTTGTAAATTTCATAGAGAAAGTTAACATAAAGGAGGAGAAGGATGAGTTTGTGTCAATTGAAAAAACAAGATGAAAACCCCTGGGGAAAAAGGCAATAAAACAGAAATAAGCAATTTACCAGATAAAGAATTCAAAACATTAGTAATGTTAACTGAATTAGGGAAAAGACTAGATGAACACAGTGAAAATTTTAACAAGGAACTAGAAAATATTTTTTTAAAAAACTGTCAGAAATGAAGAAAAAATAACTGAAATGAAAACACAATAGAAGGAATTAATAGCAGACTAGGTAATACAGAAGAACACATAAGTAATCTGAAAGATAGAATAATTAAAATCACCCAAATAAGAGCAAAAAACACAAACTTTAAAAAATGAGAATAGTTTAAGGGACCTCAGAGACAACATCAAGCATTTGCATTTTAGGGGTCCCAGAAGCAGAAGAGAGAAAAGGGTTGAAAATGTATCTGACAAAATTATGGCTAGAAACTTCCCAAGCCTGTAGCAGGAAACAGATATGAAAGTCAAAGAAGGTCCCAGACAACATGAACCCAAACAGACCCACACGATACATATCATAATTAACATGGCAAAAGTTAAAGAGAGAATTCCAAAGGAAGCAAGAGATAAGCAAAGAATCATAAACAAGTGAAAAGCCATAAGGCTATCAACTGATTTTTCTGCAGAATTTTGCAGGTCAGAGGGAGTGGCATGATAAATTCAAAGTGCTGACAGAGAAAGAACCTGCAACTAATAAAAATCTAACCAGTCCATATAGAATTGAAAGACAAAAAATAATTTCTCAGGCAAGCAGAAACTAAAAGCATTCATCAATAATAAATCAATCCTAAAAGAAATGTTAAAGATTCTTCCTTAAGTGGAAAGGAAAAGGCTATAGCAAGAAGTGAAAATCTACAAACTATAAATGTTGGAGAGGATGTGATGAAAAGGGAACCCTCCTACATTGTTGGTGGGAATGTAAATTGATACAGCCACTATGGAGAACTGTATGGAGGTTCCAAAAAACCTAGGACTAGAACTACCATATGACCCAACAATCTCACTACTGGGCATATACCCTGAGAAAACCATAAATGAAAGAGATGCATGTACCCTTACACAATTGTTGTTTGTGAATTTTTTTGTGATAGTCACTTTGACTAGTGTGAGATGATACCTAATTGTAGTCCTGATTTGCATTTCTCTAATTAGTAATGTTGAACATCTTTTCATGTGCTTCTTGGCCATCTTTATGTCTTTTTTGGAGAAATGTCTATTTAGATCTTCCGTCCATTTTTTGACTGAGTTGTTTGTTTTCATGATATTAAGCTGCATAAGCTGTTTGTAAATTTCATAGGCTAATCCCTTTTGGTTACATCATTTGCTAGTATTCTCTCCCATTCTGTGGGTTTTATTTTCATTTTGTTTATGGTTTCCTTTGCTGTGAAAAAGTGTTTGAATTTAATTAGTTCCCATTTGTTTATTTTTGTTTTTATTTCCATTACTCTAGGAGAGAGATCAAAAAAGGTATTGCTGCAATTTATGTCAGAGTGTTCTGTCTATGTTTTCCTTGAAGAGTTTTATAGTATCTTGTCTCACATTTAGGTCTTTAACAATTTTAAATTTTATTTTTGTATGTGGTGTTTAAAGAATGTTCTAATTTCACTATTTACATGTAGCTGTCCAGTTTTCCCAATACCATTTATTGAAGAGACTCATTCAATGTCAATGGACTAAATTCAAAGTACATAGAGTGGCTGAATATATGCAACATAAGACCTGTATATATGTTGCTTATAAGAGACTCACTTCAGGCTGAAGCACATACAAAAAGAAAGTGAGGGGATAGAAAGGATATTTCAAACAAGTGGAAATAACAAGGAATATGGGGGTCGCCTATACTGATATCAGAGAAAACAGACTTTAAAACAAGGTTCTAACAGAACGACAATGAAGATCATGATGTAATAATATAGGAATCAATACAAAAGAGATATTGTACTATTAACATGCTGCTACTGCTAAGTCACTTCAGTCGTGTCCTTACTCTGTGTGACCCCATAGACAGCAGCCTCCAGGCTCCCCCATCCCTGGGATCTCCAGGCAAGAACACTGGATGGGGCTGCCATTAAACTGAAAGACATTCATCTAAAATCAGAACAAGACAAGGATGCCCCATAAGAATGAAATTAGAACATTTTCTCTCACACCATATACAAAATAAAATAGATTAAAGATATAAAACGGCTAGGAGAGAACATAGAAAACTTCTTTGACATAAATTTGTAACCAATATTTTTTTGGATCTTTCTTCCTAAGGCGAAAGAATGAGTGAAAATAAAATGAACAGACCTAATTAAACTTAAAAGCTTCTGTACTAGCATTAAGAAACTGTTGACCAAAACAAAAACGACAACATACTGAATGGAGAAATATTTGGAAATGATGTGACTGATAAGGGGTTAATATCCAAAAAATAGGAAGACAATACTGATATGTACAGCTACATTGATGAATCTCCAAAAATGCTGTGTGAAAGAAGCCCAGACACAAAGAGTATGTACTTTATCCTCACTTTTGTGTGACATTCTAGAAGAGAAAAAACCAGGCTATAGCACAATAAAGCAGATTTGTGCTTGCCCGGAGATTGAATTCAATGGGGCATAAGGAACTTCTGGGGTGACGGGGAATTTTCTATACTTTGATAATGCTATCATTTTTATAGGTGTCTACAGTTGACAAACGGAGAAGGCATCGAGCACCCCACTCCAGTACTCTTGCCTGCGAAAATCCCCACGGACAGAGGAGCCTGGTGGGCTGCAGTCCATGGGGGTCGCTAAGAGTCGGACACAACTGAGCGACTTCACTTTCACTTTTCACTTTCATACATTGGAGAAGGAAATGGCAACCCACTCCAGTGTTCTTGCCTGGAGAATCCCAGGGACAGAGGAGCCTAGTGGGCTGCCGTCTATGGGGTCGCACAGAGTTGGACATGATGAAGTGACTTTAGCAGCAGCACAGTTGACAAAACATTGAAATGTACAGTTTCAGTGGGCTTATTATTGGAGATAAATTATTTTACACAAATTAAGAGTGACACATAAGAGTCAGGAAAAAAAAGTCTTTTCATTTTAATTGATCTTATATTACCTAAAAGAAATTTACAGCTTTTTGAAGGGAAGCTGTTCAGCCTCTCCTCACCTATCTTTTCTAAAAGCTGGTCATTTTTAAAAAACACTGAAGCAGTTATGCCCTTAGAGATTTTTTTTTAATGTGCGGATGCTTGTTATAATATCAAATTAGATTTCAGTTGAGAAATAAAGCACTGGAGTCATATGTGACTCAAAAGCTATTTCCTAACACCAAAGGCTACTTCCTAACACCAGAGGTAGTTTTCAATGGTCCGCATGGTGAATTAGTTCCATAGCCCCTATTCATAATGGGAGTTTAACTTCTGTTCTATAGCTGATGAAGCTGAAAATAGGCCTTGTGCTTTGGGGGTTAGTTTCTCATTTGGACTTCATATAAGAAAGCATATTTTCACCATTTTTAAATTAAAAAATAATTAAAAAAACAAAGATATTGCAAGTTCTTGCTTAGTGGAATGCCCAGAACATGCCACTTTTCTTTGAAACTATCTCTGCAGACTCTTTTGATTATTTAAAGAATATATGCTTGGAGAGACTCCTAGAAACACTTTTGTAAGAGATGCACAATACTTATAAAGCATAGGTATTGGCACCAAGGATACAAGCATCCTACTTCTCTCTTCAGACTCACTAATAATCTTTTTTTTTTTTTTTTTTCTTATTGGGTGTAAATATCCAGCAAGAAATTACAGTGAGCATGCTTGCTTTGGGTTACCAGGATTCTAGCTATAAAATTATTTTCATTCTATCTACTGTTTATGTCTCTTGACACTGAAAGAATGACAGTGAATGTCAATCAGCCTCATTCATTGCTTTCTACAGGTGTCCTCTCATTCAGATATTCAGAAATCTTACTGAAGGAAATAAAATACATGCTGGGATTATAAGTAACTCTACCAGAAAAAAATGATGAAACATGTCTTGTGAATAACCTTCATAGGACAACCCTGTGTATTGGATACATTTTCCATTTGAAGCCTCAGATTTTCCTCTAAGACTACCAGAAATCTATTATCATAAAGCAAGGGCATACTTAATAGGATCTAGTACCCTTTCTACTTGTTATAAGGTTTTTCATATCTGTTACATAGTCTGCCCTTCTATAGATATGTGCATGTGTGTGTGCCCAGACATGTGCATGCATGCATTATTACAGATGCAGGTTGCACAAATAATATTCAATCTAAGTTTCTTTGTCCTTTTAGAATTCTTATTACTTAGTGCAGTTCAGGGTTTCTGTAGTTAGAGATTATTGAAAATAAGGAGTTTGTACCAATTTTTGTTGAAATAATGCCGTTTGGTGGCACTAATTCATCTGTGATTAGCTTGTGCTACCTAAAACATAGTAAAGATACTCTTAAAAGAGTAAACATTACACTATGATACAGTAGGTGGTCTACAAATTTAATCATCACTTATTAAGCATCTGTTATGTCAAGTAAAGAGAAACGTGACATGATACATGCTTTCCAAGGGCTAATCAATGAGAGATTTGTTTGAGAATGTATACAATTCAGAGTTTCCAAATATATATATATAATAATAATAGTAATACTGATAATACTTTTTTAGTTTGTCAGATTAAGTGGGGGTCTGCAGGGTGCTCTTCTGTAATGGCCTGAAGAAGCATTTGCGCAGGCACTTTTTGAATATCTGTAGTGACTGAGAATTTGCTAAATCTTAAAATGGGGCTTCCCTGATGGCTCAGCAGCTAAAAAACCCACCTGCAATGTAAGAGACACAAGAGATGTGGGTTTGATCCCTGCATCGTGAAGATCCTGTGGAAGAGGAAATGGTAACCACTCCAGTATTCTTGCCTGGAGAATTCCATGGATGGAGGAGCCTGGTGGGCTATAGTCCACGGGGTCGCAAAGAGTCGGACACAACTGAGCGACTTCACTGGGCACTGAAAGCCATGCTAACTACATATCTTATTTTGTGTTGACAAACAGTGCTGTAAGGGGATATTTTATTCCTTTTCTTTTTTATAATTTTTATTTTTAAATTTCTTTAAAATATGTAATAAGTCATAAGATTAAATATTTTAGATTTATAATGGCCTGGAGAAATAGAAATTCTTGAATGGAAAAAAATTAAGTTTTATAAATTAAAAAACAATTTTGGAATGGAGTTAATGTCAAAATGGGCCTGATGATTTGCTTTTTGAAATAACTCCCCAATCTGTTTCTTTAATTTTTTTTTCTCAATTAAATATATTTTGTCCTAAGTGCTGGTTGAAGTACTATGCAGGTGAGAATGTGGTATAAAGTTCTAATAGCATTAATATTTTCTAATGTCAGCAAGCTATTTATTTTGTTGTTTTTTGCCACTTATCACATGCTATTTTTTTTAACCTTATCAACTATCTGAAAATAAAATCTGTTGCTTTCAAGACAATGTTCTTAAATGCTTTTGGTTTTATTGCAATAGCTTTCATATTGAGTTTGCTTAAGCCATGTATTTTGTATTCAGGCAGATGTTTACAAAATAAATATTCATATTGAGTTTATGTGGCTCATAATTCCATGCATTACAAATTGTTACAGGTGACTCTACAGACCTCATTTTCTTCTCACTTAAAAAATGCACTCGCCTAATAAAGATATACAGTGATTTAAATAACTTTGCACTGTCAATCACTGATAGGAAAGTATAACCTGACCTGCTCTGGATTGATCTCTGGTGGGAAATGCATTTAAAATTGCTATACATGCAACTATTGGTTAGCACAGTCTTTTCCTGGGATGTCATCTGTCATCAGTGTGCATTTTTGCCATTGTTTGTTTGTCTGTTTCTTTGAGAGACTCTCCTGCCCCTTGTCAGGTAAAAACACAATTCAAATTTATATGTATTTTTGCTCTTAGCAGTCTGGTGGGGCCCATCATTTGGAACTGGTAGTTTTAAATCCAAATTAATTATAGGATTATTTGCAAACTTGTGTTATGAGTATTATACAAATTCACAAGATTAAAATTTAATATAGACTAAGAAATATATTGCTTTTATGGGCTGAAATACAGCCTGTTGGGGTAACATCACATCCATTTTTTAGAAGACTGTTTTTTAGAGTAGTTTTATATTAATTTGAGAGGAAGATATAAAGATTCTCCATATACCTCTGGCCATGACACATGCATAACTTCTCTCAACATCCCCCTGTAGTGGTACATTTGTTACAATCAATGAACCTACACAGACACACCACAGTCATTCAAAGTTCACTGTTTACATTAGGGTTCATTCTTGTGCATTCTAGGGGTTTGGAGAAATGTATAATGACATATAACCTTCATTACAGTATCATATGCTGCCTTCAAAATCCTGTGTGCTCTGCCTACTTATCCCTTCCTACCCCATAACCCTTGGCAACCACTGATCTTTTCCTGGCCTTATAATCTTGCCTTTTCAAGAATGTCATAGTTGGATTCATACATTAGCTTTTGCAGATTGCTTCTTTCTTTTTTTGAGTTAATATTTACTTTATTGCTGAAAAATGCTCACCAACAGCGGGCTGTCAGCGAGTTGCAATCTTTTTGCAATAGTCACATCAAAGACCATTGATAACCATGAAAAAAGTCATCAAAATGAAAAACTTAAAGTATTGTCAGAATTCCCAAAATGTGACCCAGAGACACAAAGTTAGCAAATGCTGTTAGAAAATGGTGCCAGTAGAGTTGCTTGATGTAGGGGTGCCACAAATGTTCAATTTGTTAAAAAACACAGTGTCTGTGAAGCACCATAAAGCAAGGTGGCCTGTAATTAATGCTACTATGTGTTGTGGGGGGTTTTGTGTCTTACACTTGTTTTCATAGCTAAAAAGCAAAATTCTTTCTCAATGCTCTTGTCAAACAGATCTCATTAAACTGACATGGTTGTGTTTCTTAAGTTTGTTTTTTCCTTCTGAGATCTCTTCACAAGCATGGGCCCAAAAAGTCACTCATTTTTGGTGAGTCTCTTCAAAAACTTGTACATCTTGAGATGATTTTCAAACATATATTCTGACTTGACCCCGCTTGGCACTCATGATGTCTCTCATTATCAGCATCAAACACCATTGTCCTACACATGATTCCTCAACATTGATAAAAACTCTACCATGGAATATAATTGCCCACTTTGTTGATCACTAAGCATTTTTTATTTATTCCTACTTTGCATCATCTCTACTGGGTTTTCTTCTCTCTATAAATAGGTTTTGTTCTTCACTAGCTCTTTAAAACGGAGAAGGCAATGGCACCCCACTCCAGTACTCTTGCCTGGAAAATCCCATGGATGGAGGAGCCTGGTAGGCTGTAGTCCATGGGGTCACCAAGAGTCGGGCATGACTGAGCAACTTCACTTTCACTTTTCATTTTCATGCATTGGAGAAGGAAATGGCAACCCACTCCAGTATTCTTGCCTGGAGAATCCCAGGGACAGAGGAGCCTGGTGGGCTGCTGTCTATGTGGTCACACAGAGTCAGACACGACTGAAGCGACTTAGCAGCAGCAGCAGCAACAGGATGCCAGGTGATGCTGGTACTACTGCTGATCTGGGACCTCACTTGGAGACTCAGGCCTTTACCAGCAGGCCTGATGCAGTGCGCTGCTGGCCAGTTGTCTCAACTCAGTTCAGTTCAGTCTCTCAGTCATATCTGACTCTCTACGACTCCATGGACTGCAGCACACCAGGCTTCCCTGTCCATCACCCCCTCCTGGAGCTTACTCAAACTCATGTCCGTTGGGTCGGTGATGCCATCCAACCATCTCATCCTCTGTCGTTCCCTTTTTCTCCCGCCTTCAATCTTTCCTAGCATCAGGGTGTTTTCAGTGAGTCAGTTTTTCACATCAAGTGGCAAAGCATGGAGTTTCAGCTTCAGCATCAGTCCTTCCAATGAATATTCAGGACTGATTTCCTTTATGATGGACTGATTTGATTTCTTTGCAGTCCAAGGAACTCTCAAGAGTCTTCTCCAACAGCACAGTTCAAAAGCATCAATTCTTTGGAGCTCAGTTTTCTTTATAGTCCAACCCACAGCTGGAGAAACTTAATTCATGCCTTTTTATTCTGCTCCACACACATAGGGAGGAATGCAGGCCCTTCATTGGTTCAGTAGGGCAGTGTAACTTTACAACAAATTTGATGTGGGTAGCAGAGCTGAGGCCTTGATGAGTTTTCCAGCTCCCATAGATTCCTCATCCCTTCCTGGATTCCTTGCTGGACACACTGTTTCCTCTGGAACTAGGACACTTGGATTTTCCCTGCTTGGATCCTTCTGGAAGCTAAAGATGAACACGTCTGGGAATCCATCTGGTTGTCTTCTGGACATGCGTGACCCTGTGCTCACTCTGGCATTTTTTGTTTGCCTGTGCTCATTTCATTCCATAGCTTGTTGTTAAGACTTTGCAGTTTGCCTTTTCTGTGCCAGTGAGTCTAGCGTCCTTGGTCAGACATTCCAGGGCCAGACTTGAAGTCCACCAGGCTACCTTCTCTGCTTTTCAAACATGGATTATTTATTCAGTCAAACAATGTTGTTGCTATGACTGCTACCCACTCTTCCCCTCTCTTGTTTACTATACAAGTTTCCAGACCCCTCAACCCCAGCTCTATCTCCCTCATGCTCTGAGACTCATTGCTGCCTTGGTATTTTTCCTCTCTGAATGATTACTTTTCTGGTAAGATCATGCATCTCAGCTGGAAGTTTCTAACGCCACCTACATGTATGACTTGGATCCAGGTAAGTCAGCTATATTTTTTTCCTGTTTAAACCTGTGTTGATGAGGTCTATGAGCTTGTTATGTCAAGTGTAGCCTGAAGACCACTGGCTTTCAGTGTGTTAGGGGAGCTTGTTGGAAATGCAGAGCCTCAGCCCCACCTCAGATGGACTGAGTTACAATCCGTGTGTCACAAGACTGCAGCTGACTTTCATGCACATTTTAAAGAACTGATGTATGGTGTAGTGCCTATAGGCTGAACCACCGGAGACTAATTGTAACTCAGCATTACCAATCACTACTGTCCCTACCCCTTTATCACCACTGATGTAATTTTACAAAACTGGCGGGGGCGGGGGGGTGGGGGAGGAGCCAAGATGGCGGAGGAGTAGGACGGGGAGAACACTTTCTCCTCCACAAATTCATCAAAAGAGCATTTAAACGTCGAGTAAATTCCACAAAACAACTTCTGAATGCCGGCAGAGGACATCAGGCACCCAGAAAAGCAACCCAACTCTTCGAAAGGAGGTAGGAAAAAATATTAAAAACAAAAAAAAAGAGACAAAAGAGGGAAGGACAGAGTTCCATCCCAGGAAGGGAATCTTAAAAAGAGAGAAGTTTCCAAACACCAGGAAACCTTCTCACTGCCGAATCTGTGCCGAGCTTTGGAAGCACAGAGGGCAACATAACAGGGAGAAAAAATAAATAAACAATTAAAACTCGAAGATTGCGAGCCCTACGGTAACTCCCCCAGCGGAGAAGGAGCGCAGATGCCTGCATCCACCATTAGCAAGCCGGGGCTGGGCAGGGAGGCGCGGCATGGGCTGCATCGCTGAGAGTAAGAATCTGGCCTGAATACCCTGAGCGCTATCTGAGCGAAATAATTTGGGCTAGCAAACCAGACTGTGGGATATCTACCATGCAAAAAGCCAGCCCTAACCTAAGACCGCCAGGCCCGCGCACGGAACAAAGGACTGAACAGAGATAGCCGGCTGCAGACCTTCCCCCTCTGGTGACAGGCAGCCAGAGCCGGAAGGGGGCAATCGCAGCCCCAGAGAGACATTATCTATAAAACTGTAAGCAGGCTTCTTTGCTAACTAAAACTTCTTGGGGGTCTGGACGGTCAACATCTGCCTGAGAAGGTGCGCCGGTTTTTACACCCAGATAACCGAGTGGCGGGGAGGCGATAAGTCGCAGCATTGGCGCTCGCCAAACACCTCATCACCTGAGCTGCTCGACCTGGGAAGAGCACAAAACGCAGGCCCAAGTGAGTCTGCGCCTCTGAGGACTACCGGAGTGCCTGAACCTGAGCGGCTTGGACCTGGGAGGTGCATGAAGCCCAGGGCCGGCCTCGGATTGTTCCCGGCAGAACAACCTAGAGTCCGAGCAGTGTGGACAGGGAGGCTACACGCCCCGTGAGTGGGGGCAGACCCAGGGTGGCTGAGGCACTGCGAGCCCACGCCAGTGTTATTTGTTTGCAGCATCCCTCCCTCCCTCCCCACAGCGCGACTGAACAAGTAAGCCTAAAAAAAAAAAAAGTGTCCTCCACCGTGCCCTTTGTGTCAGGGCGGAAACCAGATACTGAAGAGACTAGCAAACAGAAGAAGATATAACAGAGGGAAACGCCTTGGAAGCTACAGGCAATAGATCAAAACCCTGTGGTTACTACGGACTACATAGGAAGGGGCCTATAGATCTTGAGAAATATAAGTCTGACCAAGGAACTAGCCAAAAATGAACTGAACCCACAACACCCACAAAAAAACCAAGAAAGTCCTAGATATATTTTTATTATTTTTACGATCATTCTTTCTTTTTTTTTTAATTAAAAAAATTGTTTTTAAGTCCTCTATTGTTCCTTTAATTTTCACTTTTATAACCTATTACTTTGCAAAAAAAAAAAGACCCTATTTTTTTCTTCTTCAGCAAACTTCATATATATATATATTTTATAATTTTTTGACCTTGTTTTTTTTGTTTGTTTTTTTGTTTTTGTTTTTTTCTTCTTTTCTTTAACATTGTATTTTTGAAATTCCAAACTCTACTCTAGATTTTTAATTTTCGCTTTTTGGTATATATTATCAATTTTGTACCTATAGTTTTTTTTTATATAATTTCTGTGACTTTTTTTTTTCTTTTCTTCTTTTCTTCTTCTCTGTTTCTTTCTCTTCTTCTTTTATATAACATTGTATATCTGAAATTCCAAACTCTACTCTAGATTTTTAATTTATGCTTTTTGGTATTTGATACCAATTTTGTACCTGTATTTTCTTTATAATTTTTGTGACATTGTTTGTATTTGTTTGTTTGTTTTCTCCCTTTATTTTTCTTCTTCTTCTTTTTTTTTTAACATTGTATTTTTGAAATTCCAAACTCTACTCTAGATTTTTAATTTTTGCTTTCTGGTATTAGTTATCAATTTTGTACCTGTACTTTCTTTATAATTTTCACGACCTTGTTTGTTTTTGTGTGTTCGTTTTTTCTCTCTTTCTTTTCCTTCTTCTTTTCTTTAACATCGTATTTTTGAAATTCCAAACTCTACTCTAGATTTTTAATTTTTGCTTTCTGGTATTAGTTATCAATTTTGTACCTGTACTTTCTTTATAATTTTCACGACCTTGTTTGTTTTTGTGTGTTCGTTTTTTCTCTCTTTCTTTTCCTTCTTCTTTTCTTTAACATCGTATTTTTGAAATTCCAAACTCTACTCTAGATTTTTAATTTTTGCTTTCTGGTATTAGTTATCAATTTTGTACCTGTACTTTCTTTATAATTTTCACGACCTTGTTTGTTTTTGTTTGTTCGTTTTTTCTCTCTTTCTTTTCCTTCTTCTTTTCTTTAACATCGTATTTTTGAAATTCCAAACTCTACTCTAGATTTTTAATTTTTGCTTTTATGTATTTGTTACCAATTTTGTCCCTTTAAGGACCCAATCTTCAGGACCCATTTTTCACTAGGGAGTGAGATCACTGGCTTGACTGCTCTCTCTCCCTTTGGACTCTCCTTTTTCTCCACCAGGTCGCCTGTGTCTCCTCCCTAACCCCTCTCTACTCTACCCAACTCTGTGAATTTCTGTGTGTTCCAGAAGGTGGGGAACACTTAGGGAACTGATTACTGGCTGGATCTGTCTCCCTCCTTTTCATTCCCCCCTTTTATCCTTCTGGCCACCTCTGTCACCTTCCTCCTTCTTCTCTTGTCTGTATAACTCCGTGAACATCTCTGAGTGGTCCAGTTGTGGAGTGCACATAAGGAAGTGACTACTGGCTAGCCCACTCTCTCCACTATTGATTCACCTCATCTCATTTGGGTCACCTCTAACTCCCTCCTCCCTCTTCTCTTCTCCATGTAACCCTGTGAACCTCTCTGAGTGACCCTCACTGTAGAGAAACTTTTCATCTTTAATGTAGATGTTTTATCAATGGTGCTGTATAGAAGGAGAAGTTTTGAAACTACTGTAAAAATAAGACCGATAACCGGAAGCAGGAGACTTAAGTCCAAACCCTGACTCCAGGGAACTCCTGACTCCAAGGAACATTAATTGACAGGAGCTCATCAAATGCCTCCATACCGACACTGAAAACCAAGCACCACACAAGGGCCAATAAGTTCCAGGGCAAGACATACCAAGCAAATTCTCCAGCAACAAAGGAACACAGCCCTGAGCTTCAAGATACAGGCTGCCCAAAGTCACCCCAAAACTATAGACATCTCATAACTCATTACTGGACATTTCATTGCACTCCAGAGAGAAGAAATACAGCTCCACCCACCAGAACGCCAACACAAGCTTCCCTAACCAGGAAACCTTGACAAGCTACCTGTACAAACCCACACACAGTGAGGAAACGCCACAATAAAGAGAACTCCACAAACTGCCAGAATACAGAAAGGACACCCCAAACTCAGCAATTTAAACAAAATGAAAGAGACAGAGGAATACTCAGCAGATTAAAGGAACAGGATAAATGCCCACCAAACCAAACAAAAGAGGAAGAGATAGGGAATCTACCTGATAAAGAATTCCGAATAATGATAGTGAAATTGATCCAAAATCTTGAAACTAAAATGGAATCACAGATAAATAGCCTGGAGACAAGGATTGAGTAGATGCAAGAAAAGTTTAACAAGGACCTAGAAGAAATAAAAAGAGTCAAATATATAATGAATAATGCAATAAATGAAATTAAAAACACTCTGGAGGCAACAAATAGTAGAATAACAGAGGCAGAAGACAGGATTAGTGAATTAGAAGATAGAATGGTAGAAATAAATGAATCAGAGAGGATAAAAGAAAAACGAATTAAAAGAAATTGAGGACAATCTCAGAGACCTCCAGGACAATATTAAACGCTACAACATTCGAATCATAGGGGTTCCAGAAGAAAGAAGATGAAAAGAAAGACCATGAGAAAATACTTGAGGAGATAATAGTGGAAAACTTCCCTAAAATGGGGAAGGAAATAATCACCCAAGTCCAAGAAACCCAGAGAGTCCCAAACAGGATAAACCCAAGGAGAAACACCCCAAGACACATATTAATCAAGTTAACAAAGATCAAACACAAAGAACAAATATTAAAAGCAGCAAGGGAAAAACAACAAATAACACACAAGGGAATTCCCATAAGGATAACAGCTGATCTTTCAATAGAACTCTTCAAGCCAGGAGGGAATGGCAAGACATACTTAAAATGATTGAAAGAAAATAACCTACAGCCCAGATTATTGTACCCAGCAAGGATCTCATTCAAGTATGACAGGAGAAATCAAAAGCTTTTCAGACAAGCAAAAGCTGAGAGAATTCTGCACCACCAAACCAGCTCTCCAACAAATACTAAAGGAATATTCTCTAGACAGGAAACACAAAAACGGTGTATAAACTCGAACCAAAACAATAAAGTAAATGGCAACGGGATCATACTTATCAGTAATTACCTTAAACGTAAATGGTTGAATGCCCCAACCAAAAGACAAAGACTGGCTGAATGGATACAAAAACAAGACCCCTACATATGTTGTCTACAAGAGACCCACCTCAAAACAGGGACACATACAGACTGAAAGTGAAGGGCTGGAAAAAGATTCCATGCAAATTAGGGACCAAAAGAAAGCAGGAGTAGCAATACTCATATCAGATAAAATAGACTTTAAAACAAAGGCTTGTGAAAAGAGAAAGGAAGGTCACTACATAATGATCAAGGATCAATCCAAGAAGAGATATAACAATTATAAATATATATGCACCCAACACGGTGAGCACCACAGTACTAAGACTAATGCTAACAAGTATGAAGGAGAAATTAACAATAACACAATAATAGTGGGAGACTTTAATACCCCACTTACACTATGGATAGATCAACTAAACAGAAATTAACAAGGAAACACAAACTTTAAACGATACAATAGGACCATGTTAAACCTAATTGGATATCTATAGGACATTTCATTCCCAAAACAATTAATTCACCTTTTTCTTAAAGCGCACATGGAACCTTCTCCAGGATAGATCACATCCTGGGCCATAAAGCTAGCCTTGGTAAATTCAAAAAAATAGAAATCATTCCCAAGCATTTTTCTGACCACAATGCAGTAAGATTAGATCTCAATTTACAGGAGAAAAACTATTAAAAATTCCAACATATGAGGCTGAACAACACGCTGCTGAATAACCAACAAATCACAGAAGAAATCAAAAAAGAAATCAAAATTTGCATAGAAACGAATGAAAATGAAAACACAACAACCCAAAACCTGTGGGACACGGTAAAAGCAGTCCTAAGGGGAAAGTTCATAGCAATACAGGCACACCTCAAGAAATAAGAAAAGAGTCAAATAAATAACCTAACTCTACACCTAAAGCAACTAGAAAAGGAAGAAGTGAAGAACCCCAGGGTTAGTAGAAGGAAAGAAATCTTAAAAATTAGAGCAGAAATAAATGCAAAAGAAACAAAAGAGACCATAGCAAAAATCAACAAAACCAAAAGCTGGTTCTTTGAAAGGATAAATAAAATTGACAAACCATTAGCCAGACTCATCAAGAAACGAAGGGAGAAAAATCAAATCACTAAAATTAGAAATGAAAATGGAAAGACCACAACAGACAACACAGAAATACAAAGGATCATAAGAGACTACTATCAACAATTATATGCCAATAAAATGGACAACGTGGAAGAAATGGACAAATTCTTAGAAAAGTACAACTTTCCAAAACTCGACCAGGAAGAAATAGAAAATCTTAACAGACCCATCACAAGTACGGAAATTGAAACTGTAATCAAAAATCTTCCAGCAAACAAAAGCCCAGGTCCAGACGGCTTCACAGCTGAATTCTACCAAAAATTTAGAGAAGAGCTAACACCTATCCTGCTCAAACTCTTCCAGAAAATTGCAGAGGAAGGTAAACTTCCAAACTCATTCTATGAGGCCACCATCACCCTAATACCAAAACCTGACAAAGATGCCACAAAAAAAGAAAACTACAGGCCAATATCCCTGATGAACATAGAGGCAAAAATCCTTAACAAAATTCTAGCAATCAGAATCCAACAACATATTAAAAAGATCATACACCATGACCAAGTGGGCTTTATCCCAGGGATGCAAGGATTCTTCAATATCCACAAATCAATCAATGTAATACACCACATTAACAAATTGAAAAACAAAAACCATCTGATTATCTCAATAGATGCAGAGAAAGCCTTTGACAAAATTCAACATCCATTTATGATAAAAACTCTCCAGAAAGCAGGAATAGAAGGAACATACCTCAACATAATAAAAGCTATATATGACAAACCCACAGCAAACATTATCCTCAATGGTGAAAAATTGAAAGCATTTCCTCTAAAGACAGGAACAAGACAAGGGTGCCCACTTTCACCATTACTATTCAACATAGTTTTGGAAGTTTTGGCCACAGCAATCAGAGCAGAAAAAGAAATAAAAGGAATCCAAATTGGAAAAGAAGAAGTAAAACTCTTACTGTTTGCAGATGACATGATCCTCTACATAGAAAACCCTAAAGACTCCACCAGAAAATTACTAGAACTAATCAATGACTATAGTAAAGTTGCAGGATATAAAATCAACACACAGAAATCCCTTGCATTCCTATACACTAATAATGAGAAAACAGAGAGAGAAATTAAGGAAACAATTCCATTCACCATTGCAATGGAAAGAACAAAATACTTAGGAATATATCTACCTAAAGACACTAAAGACCTATACATAGAAAACTATAAAACACTGATGAAAGACATCAAAGAGGACACTAATAGATGGAGAAATATACCATGTGAATGGATTGGAAGAATAAATATAGTGAAAATGAGTATACTACCCAAAGCAATTTATAGATTCAATGCAATCCCTATCAAGCTACCAACTGTATTCTTCACAGAGCTAGAACAAATAATCTCACAATTTGTATGGAAATACAAAAAACCTCGAATAGCCAAAGGGATCTGGAGAAAGAAGAATGGAACTGGAGGAATCAACCTACCTGACTTCAGGCCCTACTACAAAGCCACAGTTATCAAGACAGTATGGTACTGGCACAAAGACAGAAATATAGAACAATGGAAAAAAATAGAAAGCCCAGAGATAAATCCACGCATATATGGACACCTTATCTTTGACAAAGGAGGCAAGAATATACAATGGATTAAAGACAATCTCTTTAACAAGTGGTGCTGGGAAATCTGGTCAACCACTTGTAAAAGAAGGAAACTAGAACACTTTCTAACACCATACACAAAAATAAACTCAAAATGGATTAAAGATCTCAACGTAAGACCAGAAACTACAAAACTCCTAGAGGATAACATAGGCAAAACACTCTCTGACATACATCACAGCAGGATCCTCTATGACCCACCTCCCAGAATATTGGAAATAAAAGCAAAAATAAACAAATGGAACCTAATTAACCTTAAAAGCTTCTGCACATCAAAGGAAACTATAAGCAAGGTGAAAAGACAGCCTTCAGAATGGGAGAAAATAATAGCAAATGAAGCAACTGACAAACAACTAATCTCAAAAATATACAAGCAACTCCTACAGCTCAACTCCAGAAAAATAAATGACCCAATCAAAAAATGGGCCAAAGAACTAAATAGACATTTCTCCAAAGAAGACATACAGATGGCTAACAAACACAGGAAGAGATGCTCAACATCACTCATTATCAGAGAAATGCAAATCAAGACCACTATGAGGTACCATTTCACACCAGTCAGAATGGCTGTGATCCAAAAGTCTACAAATAATAAATGCTGGAGAGGGTGTGGAGAAAAGGGAACCCTCTTACACTGTTGGTGGGAATGCAAACTAGTACAGCCACTATGGAGAACAGTGTGGAGATTCCTTAAAAAACTGGAAACAGAACTGCCTTATGATCCAGCAATCCCACTGCTGGGCATACACACTGAGGAAACCAGAAGGGAAAGAGACACGTGTACCCCAATGTTCATCGCAGCACTGTTTATAATAGCCAGGACATGGAAGCAACCTAGATGTCCATCAGCAGATGAATGGATAAGAAAGCAGTGGTACATATACACAATGGAGTATTACTCAGCCATTAAAAAGAATACATTTGAATCAGTTCTAATGAGGTGGATGAAACTGGAGCCTATTCTACAGAGTGAAGTAAGCCAGAAAGAAAAACACCAATACAGTATTCTAACGCATATATATGGAATTTAGAAAGATTGCAACAATAACTCTGTGTACGAGACAGCAAAAGAGACACTGATGTATAGAACAGGCTTATGGACTCTGTGGGAGAGGGAGAGGGTGGGAAGATTTGGGAGACTGGCATTGAAACATATATCATGTATGAAATATCATGTATGAAATGAGTTGCCAGTCCAGGTTCGATGCATGATACTGGATGCTTGGGGCTACTGCACTGGGACAACCCAGAGGGATGGTATGGGGAGGGAGGAGGGAGGAGGGTTCAGGATGGGGAACACATGTATACCTGTGGCGGATTCATTTTGATATTTGGCAAAACTAATACAATTATGTAAAGTTTAAAAATAAAATAAAATAAAAAAGTAAAAAAAAAAAATTTACATAACTGTGCTGGTAAGTTTTCTGCTGATAATGTGACTTTTGACCAACAACCCATGATTCTGCAGGAACCTGAAATCGGTCTGTGTGTTTCCATTGGTTGTTTCTTGAAATATCTTTTGCAGGTGCTGCTGCTGCTAAGTCACTTCAGTTGTGTCCGAAACTGTGCGACCCCATAGACGGCAGCCCACCAGGCCTCGCCATCCCTGGGATTCTGCAGGCAAGACACTGGGAGTGGGTTGCCAATTTCCTTCTCCAATGCATGAAAGTGAAAAGTGAAAGTGAAGTGCTCAGTCATTTCTGACTCTTAGCGATCCCATGGTCTGCAGCCTACCAAGCTCCTCCGTCCATGGGATTTCCAGGCAAGAGTACTGGAGTGGGTGCCACTGCCTTCTCTGTCTTGCATGCTAAGTGCTTCAATTGTGTCCAACTCTTGTGATCCTACAGACTGTAGCGTGCCAGGGTCCTCTGTCCATGGGATTTCCTAGGTAAGAATACTGGAGTGGATTGTCATACCTTCCTCCAGAGGATCCTTCCTGATGTAGGAACTGAACCTGCATCTTTTATGTCTCCTGCATTGGCAGGTGGGTTTTTACTGTCTCAGGCCCCTGGGAAGGATAATCACTTACACAAGGCCTTTCAATTATGTCAGCATACTAAAGGAATATTTCTCCACGCTTTTAGCCATGATCTGATGTGGGCTTGGGTGACAAGTAGCCTGTGGGTCCAGGGTGGATGAGTTGAACCATTTAGGTTCTACAATAAATTTAGGTGCTTAATGTAATGCTGGTCCACAAGACATGCTATCCAACATCTCTCATTAGCCTTTCTATGGAGAAGGTGTAGAAATAGATCAGCCTGGGCGAAACCCCGGAGCTTCTGAGTGAGTGGAGTCAAAACCTGAGTAGCTACAGAAACTCCTGCCTCTATTCTGTTTTTAAAAAATTGATATATAATTGCCTGATAACATTGTGTAATTTAAGGTATACAATGTATTGATTTCATACATTTATATATTGCCATGTGATTACCACTGCAGCATTGGCTAATAACTGTCACATTACATAGTTATAATTCATTTTTGTGGTGAGAACATTAACATCTAATCTCAGCAGTTTTGAAGCATGTAACACAGTACTGTTGAGTATGATCACAGTGCTGTATGTTAGATCTCCAGAACTTATGCATCTTCTAGTTGCAAGTTGTTCCCTGTGACCAACATCTCCACTTCATTGTGATGCCTGGATTTTCAGGGTAATATAACAGTTGAGTAGTATTCTACTTGTGTGCATTCCATGTGAATAATCTACTAATTTAGACATGTCCTGTTAGAAATAAATTGATTAAATAGTCAGATAACTGTTTTTTTTTTTTCTTAGAAGCAATTTGGCTGGAAATAATTGAATAATCACAAACCAGGGCATGTAACTTATGTATACATATAATGCAACTCATTTTGGCTTTTCAAAACTTCCACATCTGCATAGAGCAAATGGACAGAGCTATTCATTTCTAGAATATTCAGTATAATTCAGTAATTTGAAAGCCAAACTCAAGTTATATAATATTGCCACTGTCTATTTCATAGCTTAATTATTTGAGGTAAACCCTCAGCCCTTAGTGGTTTACTTTCCCTCCCTTTGTCTGACTTTCTCCCTCCTGTGATCCACGTTGCTAAGTAGTGGTGGTAGGAGGTGCTTATGCATTATTCTGATGTTGTAGCAGTAGTGTTTGGTCAGTAATGACTACAGCTTTTTTCTCATGCCTCTCAATCTTTGGCAGCAGCAGCTCCCCAAGGACAATGCCCGATGCATACTAAGAGTTTATTGAGAGTCCACTGGTTAAATCAAAAGCAAGATTTTTAAAATCACACTGTTAAATCCAAAACTTGTTCACATGAATTTCTTACAGACTAGGCAATTTCAGAATCATCCTATAGCATCTTTCTAGAACAGGGTCTTATAAACAATATTGTTTGTGGTGGATAGATTTTAATTATTCTCTAAAATGCCCATAAAGTATTGTGCAGGTATTGCTTCATTTTGTTTGGAAGTTAGGATGTAAATATTAGGGGTAGAGAGGTTTAAATCAACACAGTTTATCCATGTACATTCACCAGATTTGTTTTATGTCTGCAATTTGTATATCTAAGCTTCACTAGGCTGTGAATATAAAAGAGGTCACACTGGCTTTCTTTTCTTATTAAAATTTAATGCTTAATTTACAAGAGCTCAATCCTCTACTGACTCCAAGGGGAAGAATCCCCCAAAGAAAGGACAGCTTATTGTTTATGTGAACTACAAAGAAATATCATGCATATGTTCACAACTTATCTGCAGTGTTCTTCCTTTCATGTTCTCATGCCTCTTAGCCAGTGGCTACTATTTTGGGACATCATCTCAAGAAACTCAGTACTGCCAGAATCATAGTGTCTTTCTAGAGACGTCAACTATACCAAAAGTGTTTTATCTCAGAGTTCACAAGAAGTCTGAGTGGTGCTTGATTCTCTGCACAGCTGGGAAGAATTGCCCTTACCATGTCATTTTGTCACCTGGGTCCTGAAATGACACTGTTTAAGTCCAGAATTTCACAGATAAACTCAGGAATGTTGTCCCTTTAATTCCTTCAAACTTACTTATCACAATGCTATGTAATCAAACAAGAACAATTAACATTTTCATTTCTGATCTCCATCAATATTCATCTATTTGAGTAAAACCATAAAGGATATACTTGCCATAGGCATTCACAGAATGAATGCCTACTGTCTCTAGATATATTAATGAGAAGTATGATGGGCTTTATTTCCAGAATTCAAGTTGTATTCAACCTAAGTTGAATACAGTTAATTTTGGTTAAAATTCCTTTTTTTTTTCCTTGAATGACTTAAATAACCATTTCAACTTCCCACTAAACTGTTCAGAAATAGAGTATGTTTTTTAAAATAATAATAATAAATATATCATAAACATGTAATAAATAACAGCACACCAGTATGTAAGCCAAAGAAGAAAAAGATCTGTTTTTTATTTAGTGGTATTTATACTTTTTAAAGGAAGTCAAACATAAAAGAGAACAATAATGCAGTTCCATTTACTAACTGCCAAGTGGAAAATAAATAGAATATTAGAGACATGGGGGAGGTACTGAATAATTAACAATATTCATAATTCTTCTTTCTCAATTAAAGTTGTAATTATTTTTCATTCATAAAACACTATGGAAAAATATAACAATATAATATGCAATCAGTTTCTTCATCAGAGGAATATATATTTACTGAAATACTGAGATAAGCAAAAAAGAAACACTTTCCCTCATTAACAATTAGAACTTCTGTACAATAACGTTAGTGTCATTAATATCTAGTTCCTAATTTGTGTGCTTAGCTTGCCTTAACCATTTTGTATTTTTGTATTTTGTAAATTTATTTCTAGAGCATGAATTTTTAAACTTGATGGCACATTGGAATCACATGGGAAAGCAATAAAGAAATAACTGCTGTCCTGGTCTCACACCTAAAGTTTCTCATTGGATTGTGATGTGATGTGATGGATTGTATATGATGTGGCCTGGGAGATTCCAGTGCATAACCAAGTTTGAGAACCTGTGTTCTAGAGTTAGAGGATGTCTTGAATGGTGCCATATTGAGCCTTGTTCACTATATTACTGTTTAGTCACTCAGTCATGTCCAACTCTTTGTGAAACCATGGACTGTAGCCTACTAGGCTATGCTGTCTGTGAAATTCTCCAGGCAAGATCACTGAGTGGGTTCCCATTTCCTCCTCCAGGGGATCTTCCCCACCTATAGATGGATGTAGCACTTTATAAGGTTTAAGTGTACATGTTCTGAATTTTAACTGTCGAAGTTGGAGCTTCAGTCTACCAATTATATGTATGTCACTTTATACAAATTACTTAGCCTTACTAAGTTTCAGTTTCCTTATCCTTAAAACAAGGAGGGCAAACTTACCTATCTCAGGATTCTAATGAAGATCAAATTAATTAGGTTGGAAAGTAATCTGAATCTGACACATAGAGTAACTGATTACAAATTAACAACTCATAATTTTTATTATTAATAAGTTAATCCATGTAAATCATTTATCAAAGCATCTGGCACACTAAATGTTGATACTATTCTTAAGCTGCAGAGGTCATGACTGCTTTCTATGGTCATACTACCAAGTAGAAGCCCTCTGCAGGAGCCAATTTTTAGAGAGCTTGATTAAGAGAGAAATCTACTGGTGCATTCAAAATGCAGACTTCAGTTCAGTTCAATCGCTCAGTCATGTCTGACTCTTTGCTACCCCATGGACTGCAGCACGCCAGCCCTCCCTGTCCATCACCAACTCCCGAAGTTTACTCAAACTCATGTCCATTGAATCAGTGGTGCCATCCAACCATCTCATTCTCTGTAATCCCCTTCTACTCCTGCCTTCAATCTTTCCCAACAACAGGGTCTTTTCAAATGAGTCAGCTCTTTGCATCAGGTGGCCAACATATTGGAGTTTCAGCTTCAACATCTGTTCTTTCAAAGAACACTCAGGACTGATCTCCTTTAGGATGGACTGGTGGATCTCCTTGCAGTCTAAGGGACTCTCAAGAGTCTTCTCCAACACCACAGTTCAAAAGCATCAATTCTTTGGCGCTCAGCTTTCTTCATAGTCCAACTCTCATATCCATACATGACTACTGGAAAAACCATAGCCTTGATTAGATGGACCTTTGTTGGCAAAATAATGTCTCTGCTTTTTAACATGCTGTCTAGGTTGGTCATAACTTTTCTTCCAAGGAGTATGCATCTTTTAATTTCATGGCTGCAGTCACCATCTGCAGTGATTTTGGAGCCCAAAATAATAGTCTGTCACTCTTTCCATTGTTTCCCTATCTATCTCCCATGAAATGATGGGACCAGATGCCATGATCTTAGTTTTCTGAATGTTGAGTTTTATTTTTTAATATACATTTATTTATTTTAATTGGAGGCTAATTACTTTATTGTATTGGTTTTGCTATACATTGACATGAATCCGCCACAGGTGTACAAGTGTTCCCCATCCTGAACCCCTCTCCCACATCCCTCCCTATACCATCCCTCTGGGTCATCCCAGTGCACTAGTCCCGAGTATCCTGTATCATGCATCTATCCTGGACTTTTTCACTCTCCTCTTTCACTTTCATCAAGAGGCTCTTTAGTTCTTTGCTTTCTGCCATAAGCATGGTATCATCTGCATATCTGAATTTCTCCTGACAATCTTGATTCCAGCTTGTGCTTTAACCAGTCCAGCATTTCTCATGATGTACTCTGCATATAGGTTAAATAAGCAGGCTGACAATATACAGCCTTGACGTACTCCTCTCTGGGTTTGGAACCAGTCTCTCGTTTCATGTCCAGTTCTACTTGTTGTTTCTTGACCTGCATACAGATTTCTCAAGAGGCAGGTCAGGTGGTCTTGTATTCCCATCTCTATAGAATTTTCCACAGTTTGTTGTGATCCACATAGTCAAAGGCTTTGGCATAGTCAATAAAGCAGAAATTGATGTGTTGCTGGAATTATCTTGCTTTTTCGATGATCCAGCGGATGTTGGCAATTTGATCTCTGGTTCCTCTGCCTTTTCTAAAACCAGCTTGAACATCTGGAAGTTCACGGTTCACGTATTGTTGAAGCCTGGCCTGGAGAATTTTGAGCATTACTTAACTAGCTTGTGAGATAAGTCCAATTGTGTGGTAGTTTGAACATTCTTTGGCATCGCCTTTCTTTGGGATTGGAATGAAAATGGAACTTTTCCAGTCCTGTGGCCACTGCTGAGTTTTCCAAATTTGCTGACATATTGAGTACAGCACTTTCAAAGCATCAACTTCTAAGATTTGAAATAGCTCAACCGGAATTCCATCATCTCTTCTAGCTTTGCTTGTAGTGGTGCTTCCTAAGGTCCACTGGACTTTGCATTGCAGGATGTCTGGCTCTAGGTGAGTGACCACACCATTGTGATTATCTGGGTCTTGAAGATCTTTTTTGTACAGTTCTTCTGTGTATTCTTGCCACCTCTTCTTAATATCATCTGCTTCTGTTAGGTCCATACCATTTCTGTCCTTTATTGAGCCCATCTTTGCATGAAATATTCCCTTGGTGTCGCTAATTTTCTTGAAGAGATCTCTAGTTTCCCATTTTAATGTTTTCCTCTATTTCTTTGCACTGATCACTGAGGAAGGCTTTCTTATTTCTCCTTGCTATTCTTTGGAACTCTGCATTCAAATGGGTATATCTTTCCTTTTCTCCTTTGCTTTTCGCATCTCTTCTTTTCACAGCTATTTGTAAGGCCTCCTCAGACAGCCATTTTGCTTTTTTGCATTTCTTTTTCTTGGGGATGGTCTTTCTCTCTGTCTCCTGTACAATTTCATGAACCTCTGTCCATAGTTCATCAGGCACTCTGTTTATCAGATCTAGTCCCTTAAATCTATTTCTCACTTCCACTGTATAATCATAAGGGATTTGATTTGGGTCATACCTGAATGGTCTACTGGTTTTCCCTACTTTCTTCAGTTTAAGTCTGAATTTGGCAATAAGGAGTTCATGATCTGAGCCACAGTCAGCTCCCGGTCTTGTTTTTGCTGACTGTATAAAACGTCTCCATCTTTGGCTGCAAAGAATATAATCAATCTGATTTTGATGTTAACCATCTGATGGTGGCCATGTGTAGAGTCTTCTCTTGTGTTGTGAAGTGGGTGTTTGTTATTACCTGTGAGTTCTCTTGGCAAAACTCTATTAGTCTTTGCCTTACTTCATTCTGTACTCCAAAGCCAAATTTGCCTGTTACTCCAGGTGTTTCTTGATTTTGTTTGCATTCCAGTCCCCTATAATGAAAAAGACATCTTTTTTGGGTGTTAGTTCTAAAAGGTCTTGTAGGTCTTCATAGAACCATTCAACTTTAGCTCTTCAGCATTACTGGTTGGGGCATAGACTTGAATTACCATGTATTGAATGGTTTACCTAGGAAACAAACAGAGATCATTCTAGATTATAGCATCTCATCTTTTTAAAGATGAATTTGGATACCAGTTAAGGTTACCTGTTTCACTTCCAAACTCTATCTTTGGTAATCAAGCTAAGAATTATGTAATTCTGAGATATTATATTATTATATATTTAGAAGTGTTAAACTTTTCTTTTAGAAAAGCAAATTGCCTCTTGTCTACAATGGGAGACCCGGGTTCAATCCCTGGGTCGGGAGGATCTCCTGGAAAAGGAAATACCAATCCACTACAGTATTATTGCCTGGAAAATCCCATGGACGGAGGAGCCTGGTAGGCTAACGTCCATGGTGTCGCAAAGAGTCGGACATGACTGAGCGGCTTCACTTTCACTTTCTACAATGTTAAAAGAGTAAGATTTTTTTCATATATACTTGAAAAGTGATGCACAAAACAAGTGGTAGCTAAGAGAAAGGAAGAGAAATAATACAAACAATGAAATGAAGAAGACTATCAAATTCTCATTTGGAAAATACGAGGCTCCAACTGATGTGATGTTGGACCCAATTTGTATGTTTACTTTTATATATTTTTTTTTGTTTTAAGATAAATTTAGAATTATAGAAAAGTTGCAAAAATAGCACAAAGCACCCCCTATACTGGTGCTAAACTTAGTTTCCTTTAATGTTAAGATCTTATATAACCATAGTACAGTTCTCAAAATCAGTCTTAACATTACAACATTGCTATTAACTAATTTACAGAATTAATTTGTATTTCATCAGTTTTTCACTTAATGTCCCTTTTCTGTTCCAGGATGCATTGCAGGATACCATATTTTATTTAGTTGTTCATGTTTCCTTACTCTCCTCCAACCTGTGACAATTCCTAAGTCCTTCTTTTTCTTTTTGTTTATTTTTTATTGAAGTATAGTCAATTTACAATGCCGTGTTAGTTTATGCTGTAAAGCAAAGTGATTCAGTTATACATATGTATACATTCTTTTTGTATTCTTTTCCATTATGGTTTTGTCATAGGATATTGAATATACTTCCCTATACTATACAGTAGGACCTTGTTGTTTAAACATTCTATATGTTAATAGTTTGCATCTTATAACCCCGAAGAAGTCGCAATCCATCCCTCCTCCTCTCCTCTCCCTGAGCAACCACAAGTCTGTTCTGTTTCTGTTTTTTAGATCGGTTTATTTGTGTCATATTTTATATTCCACATATGTGATATCATGTGGTATTTATTTCTCTTTCTGACTTCACTTAGTATGATAATCTCCAAGTCCATCCATGTTGTTGCAAATAGCATTACTTTATTCTTATTGGTGAGTAGTACTCCATTGTATACATGTAACATCTTCTTTATCCATTCATAAGTCGATGGATGGTTAGGTTGTTTCCATGTCTCAGTTACTGTGAATAGTGCTGCTATGAATATAGGGGTGCATGTATCTTTTTGAATTATATTTTTGTCCAGTTGTATGCTGAGGAGTGGAATTGCAAGATCATATGGTAACTCTATTTTTAGATTTTTTTAGAAACCTCCATACTGCTGTCTGTAGCAGCTGCATCAATTTACATTCCCACCAACAGTGTAGGAGAGTTGCCTTTTCTCTACACCCTCCCCAGTACTTGTTATATGTAGACATTTTAATGACAGCCATTCTGACCACTGTGAAGTGGTACCTTATTATAGTTTTTACTTGCATTTCTCCAATAATTAGAGATGTTGAGCATCTTTTCAAGTGACTATTGGCCATGTGAATGTTTGGAAAAATGTCTATTTAGGTATTCTGCTCATTTTTAACTGGGTTATTTGAGTTTTTTGTTGTTGTTCTTGAGTTGTCTAAGCTGTTTGTGTATTTTGGAAATTAAGCCCTTGTCTGTCACATCATTCACAAATATTTTCTCCCAGTCCATAAGTTGTCTTTTTATTTGTGTCTGATTTCTTCTGCTGTACAGAAACTTGTACATTTGATTAGATCCCATTTGTTTATTTTTGCTTTTTGTTCCTATTGTCTTGGAAGAATGACCTTAAAAAAAATTGGTATGATTCATGTCAGAGAATGTTTTGCCTATGTTTTCCCCTAGGAGATTTATGATGTCATGTCTTACATATAAGTCTTTAAGCTATTCTGAGTTTATTTTTGTGCATGATGTGAGAATGTGTTCTACCTTCATTGATTTACATGCAGTTGTCCAATTTTTCCAACATCACTAATTGAAGAGACTTTATTTTTTTCCATTGTATATTCTTGATTCCTTTTCGAAGATTAGTTGACCACAGATGTGTATTTCTGGGCTTTCTATTCTGTTCCATTGATTCATATCTCTGTTTCTGTGCAACTACGATGCTGTTTTGATTATTGTAGCTTTGTAGTATTGTCTGAAGTCTGTGAGGATTATGCTTCCTGCTTCATTCTTTTTCTTCAGGATTGCTTTTGTAATTCTGGGTATTTTATGGTTTTATATATATATATATATATATATATATGGATTATTCTAGTTTTGTGACCAATGTCATGGGTAATTTGATAGGGATTACATTAAATCTATAGATTGTTTTGGGTAGCATGGGAATTTTAATATTGGATCTTCCAATCCAAGAAAATGGAGTATCTTTCCATTTTTCTGAATCATCTTCAGTTTCCTTTATTAATGTTTTATACTTTTCAGCATATAAGACTTTTACCACCTTGGTCAGGTTTATTCCTAAGTGTTTTATTATTATTTTTTTGGATGTGATTTTTTTTTCTTATTCAAATTCAAAATGGGTTGTATTTTTTATTTTATTTTATTTATTTATTTATTTTACTTTACAATATTGTATTGGTTTTGCCATACATCAATATGCATCCACCATGGGTGTACACATGTTCCCCATCCTGAACCCCTCTCCCACCTCCCTCCCCATACCATCCCTCTGGGTCATCCCAGTGAACCAGCCCCAAGCTTCCTGTATCCTGCATCGAACCTGGACTGGTGATTCATTTCTTATATATTATACATGTTTTAATGCCATTCTCCCAAATCATCCCCCTTCCCTCTCCCACAGAGCCCAAAAGACTGTTCTATACATCTGTGTCTCTTTTGCTGTCTCGCATACAGGGTTGTCATTACCATCTTTCTAAATTCCATATATATGCGTTAGTATACTGTATTGGTGCTTTTCTTTCTGGCTTACTTCACTCTGTATAATAGGCTCCAGTTTCATCCACCTCATTAGAACTGATTCAAATGTTTTCTTTTTAATGGCTGAGTAATACTCCATTGTGTATATGTACCACAGCTTTCTTATCCATTCATCTGCTGATGGACATCTAGGTTGCTAACCAGAATTGAAAGAGACACGTGTACCCCAATGTTCATGGATGTGATTTTAAAGTGATTTTCATACATTTCCTTTATGATATTTCATTGTTAGTGTAAGGAAATGCAACCAACTTCTGTATATTAATCCTGTATCCTGCTACTTTGCTGAATTCACTTATCAGTTCTAGTAGTTTTTGTTTGAACTCTTTAGGGTTTTCTGTATGCAGTAATGTGTCATCTGAATATTATGACAATTTTACTTCTTCCCTTCTAATTTGAGTACCTTTTATTTCTTTTTCTTGTCTGATTGCTGTGGCTAGTACTTCCAATATTATGTGGAACAGAAGTGGTAAGAATGGGCATTCTTGTCTTGTTCCATGTTTTAAGTGGGAAGTCCTTCAGCTTTTTACCATTGAGTATTATATTGGTTGTGGGCTTGTCATAAATAGTTTTTATTATGTTAAAATATGTTTCCTCTATATCCACTTTGAGACCTTTTATCATAAATGGATGTTGAATTACATCAAATGTTTTTTCTGCATCTTTTCAGATTTTCATGTGATTTATCTTTTCTTTGTTGATCTGGTGTTTCACATTGATTTGTGTGTGTGGAACCATCCTTGTGACCCTAGGATGAATCCAAATTGGTCATAGTGTATGATCTTTTTAATGTATGTTGGATTTGGTTTCTTAATATTTTGCTGAGAAATTTTGCATGTATATATATCAGAGATACTGGCCTTTAATTTTATTTTTTGGTAGTGTCTTTGGTTTTGGTATTGGGGTGATTTTGGCTCCATAGAATGTCTTTAGGAGTATTCCCTTCTCTTCAGTGTTTTGGAAGAGTTTGAGAAGGATCAGTATAAGTTCTTTATATATTCGGTTGAATTTGGCTATGAAGCCATCTGGTCTTGGACTTCCATTTTCAGGGACTTTTAAAATTACAGATTGTATTTCACTTATAGTAATTGGTGTGTTTATATATCTCTTCTTGATTCAATTTTGTTGAATTGTGTGTTTCTAGAAACCTGTCCATCTCTTCCAGGTCATCCAGGTTGTTGGCATTTTTCATATTATTTCCATACGGCCTTTTGTATTTTGTGGTATCAGGTTTTTTTTTTTTTTCTCCTCTTTCAATTCTTATCTTGTTTATTTGGATCCTCTTTTCTTGTTGGTGTACCTGACCAGAAGCTGGTCAATTTTGTTTACCCTTTCATAGAATCAGCTCTTGGTTTTTATTGACTTTTTCTTTCTTTTTTTTAATCTTTATTTATTTCTTCTCTGACTTTTATTTCCATCCTTCCTCTGACTTTAGGTTTCATTTGCTCTTTTTTTCTAATTATTTTAGGTGGTAGGTTAGGTTACTTGAGATTTTTCTTGTTTTTTTTTTTTTTTTTTTGCAGAATGTCTGTGTCACTATGCACTTCCCTCTAATAACTGCTTTTGCTGAATCACATAGATGTTGTATGGTTTTGTTTTCATTGTCATTTGTCTCAATATATTTTTAACTTCTTTGATTTCATTGTTGACTCATTAATTTTTAGTAGCATGTTGTTTAGTTTCCATGTAATTATTTTCCCCTCTTTTTTTTTTTTTTTTTTTTCTGTGTTTGATTTCTGGTTTCATGACACTGTGGCCAGAAAGGATGCTTGAAATAACTTTTGTCCTCTTAAATTTGTTGAGGCTTGTATTGTGCCCTAATATGTGATGAGTTCTAGAGAATCATCTATGTATACTTGAAAATAATATGTATTATGGGGTTTTTTTTTTTTTAATTTAATGCCCGGAAAATATAAATTAAGTCTGTTCTAATGTATCATTTAGGATTTCTGTTGCTTTTATTGATTTTCTGTCTAGGAGATCTGTGCATTGATGTATTGTATTACCATCAATTTCTCCCTTTATGTCTGTTATTTGTTTTATGTGTCTGGTGCTTCTATGTTGGGTATATATATGTTGACAAGCATAATATTTTCTTCTCATATTGATCCTTTTATCTTCGTGTCCTTCTTTATCCTTCTTTATGGCCTTTGTTTTAACGTCTATCTGATGTGAGTACTGTTATCCCCATTTGCTTGTCATTTCCATTTGCATGAAATAGCTTATTCCATCCTCTCACTTTCAAAAATTTATTTATTTATTTATCTTTGGCTGTCCTGGGTTATGCAGGCTTTTCTCTAGTTGCAGAGGCTATTTTCTAGTTGTGGTGCATGGGCTTCTCTTATTGCAGAACATTGTCTCTAGGCACACAGGCTTCAGTAGTTGTGGCACATGGGCTCAGTAGTTGTGGCTCCTAGGCTCTAAAGCACAAGCTCAACAGTTGTGGTTCACGGACTTAGTTTCTCCATGGCATGTGGAATTTTCTTTATCTTCTTTTTGAACTTGGTATCTATTAGGCTGAATAGGTGTGTTTCTTGTTTGTTTGTTTTACCACCCCCATGGGAGTTCCCTTGATGTTTTTAACTGGAAGTGGTTTCTCTGCTTCCTAATTTTACTTATATTTCTCTTATTCTGTTAGTTTAGGAGAAACAGTTATCTACTGTGATCGTGGAGGGCTGTTTTTATATGAGAGTGTCCCTGTTTAACCTGCATAATTTTAATATTTTTGGTGTGACAGCTGTTTTTAGTATGGATGCCTGCTACCTGTTTTCCTCAGTGGTCCTGGCTCTTCTTCCTTTGAGAGTGGATATGACTGATGTTGTGGTGACAAGACCCTGCACTGGATGTTGAGCAAGGCCTCCTCTTTGCTCTGTGGTTGTCACAGCCCTATTGGGGGCAGGACAACTATCCCCAGTTGTTGGAGTAGAAGTTCTCTTCTTTGTCCTTTTGACCTCAACAATTTTGAAAAGTAATTATCAGTTATTTTGTAGAACATCCTTCAATTTGAATGTATCTGATATTTTCTTGCTATTGGACTGTGGTTATGAGTTTTTAGAAAAAATCAACAGAGGTGAAGCACCCTTCTCACTGTGACAAATCAGAGGATACAGGAGATATCTTGTCTTATTTCTGTCCATGTTAACCTTGATTGTTTAATGGATTTCTCCAATCTAACATTACAATCATTCCCTTTGTAATTAAAAAATATCTCAGGGGTGGTACTTTGAGACTACCCCTAATATCCTGCTTCATCTCAAACTTTTGCTCACTAACTTTAGCATTCATTGGTGAATTTTGTATGCAATAATGATAAGTTAGTGTTACAATGGCATTTTTCTAATTCCTTCCACACTTATTAATTGGAATTCTTCACTAAGAAAGAGATATTCCTTCTCCTGTGTTTATTTATTTATTCAGCTATTTATCTAAGTATGGACTCTTCATAGATGTATATTCTATTTTAAAGGTTTCAAATTATTTCTGCCTTATCCTTTTGGAACTCTCATGTTGATGTCTCTACCCTTTTAATTATCCTCCTTTTGCTTTGGGCACTTCCTTAATTTTTGGCACTGCTAAATGTTCCAGAAACATATTGTATTTTTTCACTTCTACAGTCAACCACTTTTCTAAGCAGCTCTGGTTCCTTCCATTAGAGAATATATTTAGAAACCCATATCTGTATATAATATGTGCTCACAGTTACTAGGGTATCACTACTTCTAGGCCTTCTCAGTGAGCAGAGCTTGGAAATGTGTGTCTTATGTATATGTATGTATTTAATATATATATATATATATATGCATGTATGTATATGTATATATATATATATATATAATTCCATGCTTACACACACACTTATATTTCTCTCTATGTCTGTTTTTAGCTATCCATATACCATATGTCTGGATAAGGCAGTGGCACCCTACTCCAGTACTCTTGCCTGGAAAATCCCATGGGCGGAGGAGCCTGTTAGGCTGCAGTCCATGGGGTCGCAAAGAGTCGGACACGACTGAGTGACTTCACTTTGACTTTCCAGTTTTGACTTTGCATTGGAAAAGGAAATGGCAACCCACTCCAGTGTTCTTGCCTAGAGAATCCCAGGGACAGGGGAGCCTGGTGGGCTGCCATCTATGGGGTCGCACAGAGTCAGACACGACTGAAGCAACTTAGCAGCAGCAGCATACCATATGTCTATCTGTTAACTACGTATATGTTAACATATGTATATATATGTTATATATAACATATATATGTGTTATATATGTATATATATGTTATATGTATATAACACAAGCTCATAATGATGTTTCCAGTTTCAATCCAATAGTGTGCTCTTTGTTGTAGAATTTGCCATTTCCTTGTTTGTAACTTCTTTTTCTGACAGAACTTGCTTCTGATTTTTCTACAATATATTTGCTTATTGATTCAACTCTGGTAATGGCATACAGTAGTTTCAGAAATGCTATCCCATACCTCTGTGTTATTGTTAACCAGTATACCCCAGTTATTAACTGGAGTTATTTTTCTCTTTACTTACATACTATTTAATTAGAATAGTATTCCAATGTCCCTTTAACTCCAAAATATTTATCCAAATATTTTGCTGATGCTTGAACCTCTTTAGCAGGTTGAAGCATTTCTCTTTCCATACTCAAGATGAGATTTATCTAATATTCTGTGTCTTCATTGCATCCAATTGTATATTATGAGGTAATGTGATACCTTGAGGAAGGTCATCATATTGAATAGTTTTGACCATTAAACATTTCTTAAATTGAAGCCAAAACTTCTCTCTCCAGCATCTACACATTGGATTACATATTTATAAATTCCATATATAATGTCACAGAATTTGGACTTATAAAAGAGTCAACTAGTTATTATTTGTCCATCTCTGGTGGTTCAGACAATACAGAATCTGCCTGTAATGCAGGAGACCCAGGTTCAGTCCCTGGGTTGGGAAGATCCCCTGGAGAAGGAAATGGCTACCCACTCCAGTATTCTTGCCTGGGGAATTCCATGGACAGAGGGGCCTGGCGGGCTACAGTCTATGCAGTCACAAAGAGTTGGACATGACTGAACAACTAACACAGTTTTTATTAAATTCCTTATGTATATATACTGGGACCACTACACATGTTTATTGGTACATATCAGGAATCTATCAGGAATAAAAACAGAATGCATGCTCTGTGACATCCCTTTTGCAGAATAATTCTAGATGGTTTACCTGTCTTATAAAAAAGTTCTCTGGTATTACTTGGATTCCACCCCCCCACCACCCTGGCAAGAACAGACAATAATAAAGTGAAAGACATGTACCTTGTGTGGATAACTGAAGGCTATAACCCATAATCTGTTCAGTGTTACAAAAGAAAGAAAACCAATCTTTAAAACAAAATTATTGTATGAATCAGAGGTAAAAGAACATTTATCATTATAAGTACCACTGTCTCCATTGTAGATTTTCTCAGCTGCATGAGAACTAGTTCATATTTATAGATTTTGCTTTCTGCATGATGGCATGGGGCCAAGACACAAGGCAAATGAAGAAGAAAACATGCACAAAGCCAGAAATGCCTCTGATTCTGGCCTAGCAGTGATAGCGTGATATGTAGACTTAGGAAGGCTGCCAAAATTCTTAGGCCTTGGTATTCACTGATCCCCTCCTTAGACCTTGGTATTTTACTGATCCCCAGTATGCAGTGGGTATGGCTTGAATTAGGATGAGTATTGTCTTCCTTAGTGTTCATTCTTTCTTTCTTTTTTTTTTTTCTGATTAGATTCCCTGTTGTTTAACTCATAGTGCATGCTCAAAAGACATTTCTTGAATGAATGAATTGTTGGCTGGCTGGCTTGTTTGTTGAATATTAGCTGTTAAGGGCCAAGGGAAACAGAACCACAACCTGCAACTCAACAGTGAATGACAGCCACACCTCTGATTTCCAAGTTGCTTTCAGGGTCAAACTTAGTAGTGATCGGGGCAGAGATTTCTGAAGAATTTTATCCACATTCTGGGCAAAGGCCTCATGAGCTCAAAGAGGATAATGAAGCTGAAACTCTTGATGAGTTTCCTCAGGATTCTGTCTTCAGTAATTGATCATTCTTTCAACCGATTGATTTTTCCTTTAAAGAAAAATTACTTTCTTTCTCTTTTCTAGTTACTATGAATGAACAGCAGCATTAATCACTGTGAACAATTCTTACTCCAATTTAATTTAGCTGTCATCCATAAAATATCCCAGTCTTAGGAATAAAGTAGGATTATTGTTTAAAATCATTTTCTTATTTTTTTTTTCTGTCCCTTGATTTGATCAAAACCAACATAAACTAAATGATTTCAGAGTTTCAGATGGGAAAGCTACATTCTTCTCATAGGGATATAAACTTGCTACTTAACAATAAGTAATCCTTTGACAGTAAATGACACATTGGAATTAAAAGAGAAAAGGAAAACAAATATCTACACATGCACATCTCTTTATCAGCAGCATCTATATGCCTTGAAGTTGAAGGTAAACTATCTTAGAGCAGTCTATTTTAAGTTGATAATGTAATTTCAATTGCATATAAAAATTCTACACTTTTTCTTACCCTCCAACACACATTTTGTATCACAATGTCCATATTTTTGTATTGTGTATCAACATATTGTTGTAGCTGTATTTATTTTAATAATTTTCTCTTTTCACATTTATACTAAAGTTCAAGTGATTTGCCACCTCCATCATAGTATTTGGGTTTTCTTCATTTGACTTCTGACCTTTACCAGTGCTGGTTTCCCGGATGGGACTGTCTCCCGGATCTTAGTCCAGTGGAGCTGGAGCTGAGTTACATGGCTATTGTCAATCTGTGTCCAGCCAGCCTGTCACCAGGGGCACAATCATGTATGGTTCTTGCCCCATCCCCAGGTGGATGTGACGGCTCCAGGACCACACTGGAGCAGAGCAGGAGGCAGTTCATGGGGCCTTTTCCAGGTCTGCTGTTAAGTCCACAGACTGCGGCCCTGTTACCAGGTACACAGACAGGTTTGGCTACCCCTAAGTCTCTGAGAGAGTCCCTGGATGGTTCCTGAGGGGGTCCCTAGATGGACAGAACTGCCTCTAGGACCATGGTAGAGTTGGGCTGATTCAGGTCACAGGACTGCTTTTTCGGTTCATACTCAGGAATGAAATCAGCAGGCCTGTCATGGCGGGCTTGGACATTTGTGTCTCCTGTTACTTTCCTGGGTGGTTAGATAACCTTGGTGGTTAGCTTTTCCAGTTCCATTTGTTGAAAAGACTGCCTTCCCCCCATTTGAATGGTATTGGTACCCTTGTTGAAAATTATTTTTTAATGAATATTGAATCTTTTTTTAGCAGATAAAAATTATTGGTCCGTATATGAATTGATACAGCCACTATGGAAGACTGTATGGAGATTCTTTTAAAAACTAGGAATAAAACTGCCATATGACCCAGCAATCCCATTACTAGGCATATGCCCTGAGAAAACAATAATTGAAAAAGACACATGTACCCCAATGTTCATTTCAGCACTATTTACAATAGCTAGGACATGGAAGCAACCTAGATGTCCATTGACAGATAAATGGTAAAGAAGATGTGGTATATATATACAATGGAATATTACTCAGCCATACAAATGAATACATTTGAGTCAGTTCTAATGAGGTAGATGAACCTAGAGCCTGTTATACAGAGTGAAGTAAGTCAGAAAGAGAAAAACAAATATCATATATTAACACATATATATGGAATCTAGAAAAATGGGACTGATGAACCTATTTGCAGGGCAGCGATGGAGATGCAGACATAGAGAACAGACTTAGGGAAACAGTGCAGGAAGGAGAGGGTGGGACGAATGAAGAGAGTAGCATGGAAACATAAACACTACCATATGTAAAATAAATAGCCAGTGGGAATTTGCTGTATGACTCAGAGAACTCAAATCTGGTGCTCTGTGACAACATAGAGGAGTGGGATGGGGTGGAAGGGAGGTTCAAGAGGGAGGGAACATATGTATACCTATGGCTGATTCATGTTGATGTATTGCAGAAACCAACACAATATTGTAAAGTAATCATCCTTCAATTAAAAATAAAAAGAAAAAAAAGTTGGTCCTTATCAGACATCAAATATGACTGTTTAATCTACCATCCCATAGATCTAATATATGTTATGCCTTCAGCTGACAAATTCAGTTTAATAAATATTCAGTATTTTGAAGACAGTAAAATGAAAGTGAAGTGAAGTGAAAGTCGCTCAGTCATGTCTGACTCTTTGCTACCCCATTCTCCAGGCCAGAATTCTCCAGGCCAGAATACTGCAGTGGGTAGCCTGCCCTTCTCCAGGGGATCTTCCCAACTTGGGGACTGAACCCAGGTCTCCCACATTGCAGGTGGATTCTTTACCAGCTGAGCCACAAGGGAAACCCAAGAATACTGGAGTGGGTAGTCTATCCCTTCTCCAGTGGATCTTCCTGACCCAGGAATCGAATTGGGGTCTCCTGCAACGCAAGCAGATTCTTAACCAATTGAGCTATGAGGGGATGTCACAGCATATACTAGACTGGTTCATATATAGGCCACTTTTCCCAATGTTAAAAATAATTCAAACTTTTGCAGCCTGGATAGATCAGGAAGAAACAAAGTAGAATTTTATATATATATATATATATATATATATATATATATATATATATATATATAGTGCTTGATCTTAGTCAACAAACTCAAACGAATATTAATGAACACTTTTAATTGATTTTTCATTAAGAACCAAAGATCATCTTCCCAAATTGACAAATGCTTTATATCATTAGCTATTTGTGTCTGCAGTCCCATGTTGCCGGCATACATATTGTACTATGAAACACATTGTCAGTACCACTGACAACAATGATGAAACAAGAGAAAACAAATCACATTAACCTTTCCATTGAGCCATTATGAATGGTCTGTTAAAAAGAAAAAAAAAAAACAAAAACAGGTACTTTTTGAACATTTACAAAAGAACAAGTCTCAGGGAAAAGTATGTCTCTGTCTGCAGCCTCACCACAGGAAAATCTAATTCATGTTTGTTTAAATTTCTGTAAGAAAAGACCTTGAAAATGAGACAGTCTTTGTTTTAATATTCTCATTTAATCCATACATGAATGAACTGTGAAAAGAACTGCACCTATGTGATTTGTAGAAGTCCTTTCTAATTCTTTTTCCTTTTAAAGGGAATTTGTTCTCTATAGTGGGAATATTCATGTGAATAATAAATGAGAACATGAAAAGTCACACTTTGGGAAACATGGAAAACCCCATAGGATTTTCTTTCCAAAATTGTTATCTAGGCGTATTTATTATAGTGTAATTGTTTATTTAAAAATACATAATTTAAACCTTGGAAACTTTACCATCTCCAAAAACAATATATTTAGCAACTTTAACAAGTGTGGATTTTTGAATAAAATTCTAAATTGAAGAGGAAGAAAATAAGTTGGAGGGCATCTTCTCCAGAACTGTGGTGAGTGATCCAAAGAAACAAATGCAAGTAAGGCCAGTTTTCTAAACCATGTTGAAACTATTTAGAAATGGATAAAGTTTCCAAATTTTTGAGACTTGAAAGAAATCCAATTCTTTTTTTTTTTCTTTTTTTGAAAACAAAAAGCTAACAAATTGAGGCTAAAGATAGGAAGAGCTTTAATGACTGTTGAGAGCATCTCAATGCTTTTTAGGAGAATAACTTCTAAATGCTTGAAAACAATTTTCTAGTTATACTAATTTATTTTTATTGATAAATGTGTGAAATGTGGACTAAACATCAGCTGGCCCAGAGTTCAGTTTTTAAATTAAGTCCTAGTTAAAGTAGATTCTACTATCCATCTGAATATGAGACCAAGAAATTTCATCCATATTCAAGCTTACAATAAAATTTTCATTATTTGGGGGCCACATTCCTTAAATATTTCCGTGTTTGGTAGATATTTAAGAGTCTCTACATAAATTTTGCCAATTTAGCTTAGGTTAGTTTTATTGACTTTGTGGTTTTACATGCTTAGTTTGAAGAAGAAGAAAGAAGAAAAGGAAAAAGGGAGAGGAAAGGAGAAGGAATAATACTAGCAGTGACAAGAAACCAGGTGTTTCCATAAATGCCCTTTTCTTAACTTGAGTTTGAGTTTAAACAGAAAATGCACTGCTCGTGTAAGTATTTTTAAAACATTTTTTGAAGCAAACAGAAATATCCACAGTTGTGACTTTAGAAAAAACATCTGGAAATAGAGGTAAGGTTAGGTAGCAGAAGAGAAACACAAATACCTTAAAAGGGAAAGTAAGAGAATATTTTCTCTTTTTTTGTTCTTTGATGAAGAAAGTATTGGAATTTTTCAGAACATAATATTTTTGAGCTGTAGGCCCAATCTTCAAACTTTCCAAGGTAATAATTTGACCCAGTTGGTTGTTTTGACTTTTTCCATTTCAATTTCCTGGGTAGTCATAAAGTACTTTGCCTCCAGCACAGAATGGGCTAGTCTGTTATTCTAAAATCCAAGAAGGATGTGAAATCTAATCTAGGACTTGATGTTCATTTGACCTTCTTGTAAGACTTAGTTCTTTCTGGTTCCTCTACACAAAATATATATTTTTGGATAATGCATACTAAGCAAGTATACTATTTAGGTCTTGGTTAAATATGAGGGGGCATCCACTCTTACAAAACTCACCAGGTGACAAATAATAATCTCAAATAATCAACCAGTATCCATTATCAATTCAATTCAGCAAAATTATGGAGAACTTCTAGTTTGCCAAGCATGGTGTGCAGGGAGCTAAGGACAGAATGATGAGCAAAACATAAATTAAGGCTGATACAGGTTAATGTACTTTCCTGAGGTTATAATCAATGGGTCATAGTCAAGACTCAAGTTAATGTCTTCTGACAATAAAGAAATATTTTTGTCCATTCTATCCACATGTAAATATTATACATCTATGCTTTCTTCCTTTAAGAGAGTTCATCGTTGGGACTTTTCAATAGCAATAGCCACATAGGCATGATATATGCATAAAATATGTGGATATCAAATAAGTATGTATTGTTATCAATATACTACTAAAGGAATTCATGGTTTTTCTCAAATATCTTTAAAATGATTCATTTTCTGTATACGGCACAATGTAGTGGTTGAGGGCATGGGTCTTCTAAACAAAAGGCCAAATCTTGAAATCTGTCTTTGCTGCTTAGTAGCTGTCCAACCTTGAGCAATTTATTTAACATCTATGTGGCTTGATTTCAGGAAGATCTCTTGAAGTAAGGGAATGGTTACCCACTGCAGTATTCTTATCTGGAGAATTCCATGGACAGTGGAGCCCAGTGGACTACAGTCCATGGTGTCACAAAGAGTCAGACACAACTGAGTAACTAACACACTCTTCTTCCGTTTTACAAATAATATAGAGTACTTACCTTACCTGGTTACCATCAAAATTAAGTGAGTTACTATTACCAAAATTTTTGGAAGAGCATCAAGTATGAAGAAAATATAATATTTGTTTGTTAAATAAGTATATTAAAGCAATGTTTTAAAAGCCTTTGAGGGCCTCTTATTATAGAAAACTCAGAAGCATCTAACTGTGCTCCACTTCGCTTCCTACCTCTGTATATAATGAAAGAGCTTTCATGAGTTAAATATCTTAGAGCAGTTTGGATTCTTCAGGCTGTAGTGAAGAAAGTTGATTAAATGAAATCAGTTGATTAAACTTTCCTCATAGCTCAGTTGGTAAGTCATCTGCCTGCAATGAAGGAGACCCAGGTTCAATTCCTGTGTTGGGAAAATCCCCTGGATAAGGAAATGGCAACCCACTCCAGTATCCCTACCTGGAGAATTCCATGGACAGAGGAGCCTGACAGGCTACAGTTCACGGGATCACAAGAGCCAGACACAATATAGTGACTAAACCACCACCACCACCATTAAACTTTCCACATGATGAGATGATAAGGAAAACAAACAGTCTGTGTGTAATACAGAAAAAGTGTGTGTTTGTGTACAGAGCACACTAATTTTTGTTGCATTGCCAAGATAGTCATAGATCCAGTACATCAGTGTGGATAAAAGAGGATATATTTTCTTGGCTTTGATTTCAGTTTTGTAGGCTCAATGAAGAGAGGTGCCATCATAAATACTCATTATATATGAGAAGAAAAATGTGACTAGAACCAAATGTTATGAATGGTTTCATAGGTGAATGCAATATTAAATCATGTCTTTCCAAAAGACTATGTAGGCTAGAAATTGAATAAGTGTGACAACTTAAGGTAAAAATGTTGGTCTAGTATCTGATATTTTCCTCTGTACTTCATCATAATTCACAGAAATTACTGCAGTCCATGTTAGCTCTTTGTAACAAAGTGGAATCAAGTCCAAAGTCAAAATGTACTGTCAATCCGTTGTTAACCTGTTACTTCATATTACACTAAATTAACCTTATTCATTCAGTATACATCTCCTCAAATGTAGAAATTTGCATGCCAGATTTAAATAGCAACGTTTATTTTTTTTTTTTTTTAATATTGGCTCAAACATTTTCCTAGTGCTGGTGAAATGCAATAAAAATAAATGAAGGTTGATAATTCATACCTGACTGAATATCAAGGAGAGATAAGAAAGCCTTCCTCAGTGATCAGTGCAAAGAAATAAAGAACAACAGAATGGGAAAGACGAGAGATCACATCAAGAAAATTAGAGATACCAAGGGAACATTTCATGCAAAGATGGGCTCAATAAAGGACAGAAATGGTATGGACCTAACAGAAGCAGAAGATATTAAGAAGAGGTGGCAAGAACTGCACAAAAAAGATTTTCACAACCCAGATAATCACGATGGTGTGATCACTCACCTAGAGCCAGATATCCTGGAATGTGAAGTCAAATGGGCCTTAGAAAGCATCACTATGAACAGAGCTAGTAGAGGTGATGGAATTCCAGTTGAGCTATTTCAAATCCTAACAGATTGCCGTGAAAGTGCTGCACTCAGTATGCCAGCAAATTTGAAAAACTCAGCAGTGGCCACAGGACTGGAAAAGGTCAGTTTGCATTCCAATCCCAAAGAAAGGCAATGCCAAAGAATGCTCAAGCTACCACACAATTGCACTCATCTCATACACTAGTAAAATAATGCTCAAAATTCTCCAAGCCAGGCTTCTGCAATGTGTGAACCGTGAACTTGCAGATGTTCAAGCTGGTTTTAGAGAAGGCAGAGGAACCAGAGATCAAATTGTGAACATCTTCTGGTTCATTGAAAAAGCAAGAGAAGTCCAGAAAAACATCAATTTCTGCTTTATTGACTATTCCAAAGCCTTTGACTGTGTGGATCACAATAAACTGGAAAATTCAAGAAATGGGAATACCAGACCACCTGACCTGCTTCTTGAGAAATCTGTATGCAGGTCAGGTCAGGAAGCAACAGTTAGAACTGGACATGGAACAACAGACTGGTTCCAAATAGGAAAAGGAATACATCAAGGCTGTATATTGTCACCCTGCTTATTTAACTTATATACAGAGTATAATGAGAAAAGCTAGACTGGATTATGCACAAGCTGGAATCAAGACTGCCAGGAAAAAGATCAATAACCTCAGATATGCAGATGACACCAACCTTATGGCAAAAAGTGAAGAAGAACAAAAGAGCCTCTTAATGAAAGTGGAAGAGGAGAGTGAAAAAGTTGGCTTAAGGCTCAACATTCATAAAACTAAGATCATGGCATCGGGTCCCATCACTTCATGGCAAATAGATGGGGAAACAGTGGGAGACTTTATTTTGGGGGATTCAAAATCACTGCAGATGGTGTCTGCAGCCATGAAATTATTTGGCAAAACTAATACAATTATGTAAAGTTTAAAAATAAAATAAAATTAAAAAAATAATAAAAAAATAAAATAAAATTGAAAAGAGAATTAAAAAAAAATAAAGATCATATCAATTCCATTTGCTCCATCAAAAAAAAAAAAAAGATGCTTACTCCTTGGAAGGGAAGTTATGACCAACCTAGACAGCATATTAAGAAGCAGAGACATTACTTTGCCAACAAAGGTCCATCTAGTCAAGGCTATGGTTTTTCCAGTAGTCATGTATGGATGTGAGAGTTGGAGAAAGGTGCATGCCAAAGAATTGATGCTTTTGAACTGTGGTGTTGGAGAAGACTATTCAGAGTCACTTGGGCTGCGAGGAGATCCAACCAGTCCATTCTAAAGGAAATCAGCTCTGAATATTCATTGGAAGGACTGATGCTGAAGCTGAAACTCCAATACTTTGGCCACCTGATGCAAAGAACTGACTATTTGAAAAGACCCTGATGCTGGGAAAGATTGAGGGCAGGAGGAGAAGGGGATGACAGAGGATGAGACGGTTGGATGGCATCAGTGACTCAATGGACATGAGTTTGACCAAACTCTGAATGTTGGTGATAGACAGGGAGGGCTGGCGTGCTGCAGTCCGTGGGGTCACAAAGAGTCAAATAGAACTCAGCAACTGAATTGAACTGTGTGATCTTTTGAAAGTTACTTAACATCTCTAAAACTTCATTTTTTTCTCTTACAAAATAAGAATAATAATTGCCTCCCAGAAGAGTAGTATAAGATGAAATCTTTGAAATACTAACCATTTTTTCCCTCATAATTTATAAGCTCCCATGCTTCTTACCTTCACCTCAAGAACTGTGCTATACTTTGCCTTAGTAGAAGGATGTCACGGGATAGAAATCACTTCATAAAAGGAAAGGAAATCATTTCGTATTTTATAAAGGAATAATTCCTGTATTTGGTTGCCAATTAAAGGCTTTAGGTAAAGACATAGAAATGTTGAAAGGACAAACAAATTTTAATGTATTTCTATTGTATTTATTATCTATTGATGCATAACAAGTTATTCTCCAAATTTAGCATTTAAAACAACAAATTTTATTTCACAACATCTGTGAGTCTGTAATCTGCTGGAACCTTTGTTTCAGGGTTTCTCATGAGGCTGTCATCATGATGTCAGTTGTGGTCTAGGACATCTCAGAGCTCAAGGAAGGGAAAAGGTGGTAAGACATCAAGGGTATCTTGGATTCACAGAAGGAATGGTTCTCTGTTCTATCTCAGTAGATGGAACATAATCAGGCCAGCTGTGATCACAGAGTCCCAGCATGGAATGATAACCAGGGTTCCCATATCCTTCAGTGTGGTGCAGAAGTAGTGACAGAGTCACTTAAGCAGTTAGTGAGGAAACAATGAGGGTTACATCAGTGGTTTCTTGCAAGAGTCAGATTGTCTGAGTAGACTGATGGCACATGGAAACAGATTGCCCAGTACTCTCACGCTACATGACTTCCCTGGTGGCTCAGCCAGTAAAGCATCTGCCTACAATGCGGGAGACCCAGGTTTGATTCCTGGGTCAGGAAGGTACCCTGGAGAAGGAAATGGCAACCTACTCTAGTATTCTTGCCTGGAAAATCCCATGGATGGAGGAGCCTGTAGGCTACAGTCCATGGGGTCGCAAAGAGTCAGACACAACTGAGCGACTTCACTTTCACTTTTCCACATGCCTACCCATTTGCATTTGACATTTTGGACTCCTTGGTGCATTATAAGCTCTGAAAAACTCAGGCACAAGGCTGTGGAAATAGGCAGGAGAAATTCCTTCCGTGAGAGTGAGTCCATTTCTACTCCCCTAGTAGTTGTGGACCACTAAGTCATGGAAAATCATGGACCACTAAGTGGTCAAGTCGTGGAAAGACAAAGAAATTTCTATTTGTTTCACATTTGGGTTTGCAGATTATCTTTATATCTCATGTATGATAAAGGGCCTTGTTCATACCTTGAAGAATTGTAGAGGCTTATTAAATGGTAGCTCTTACTATTTTGATTATTTCCCAAGCTAACTGATAATTGAGAACACCTCATTGAAATTAATTATTGCTATTTAGAGAATATAAGCTCTACTACAACCAAGGGTCTGCATTATGTTGTGGGCATGAGTGAGTGATTGATCAATGTGGTTTCAGAATTATCTGTCTAGTAAGTACTAGTGCTCCTATAATGAGACTGAAGTATGGTCTATCAGTTTGTTGTTATTGTTCAGTTGCTAAGTCCTGTCTGATTTTGTGTAACCCCATGAACTGCAGCACACCAGGCTCCTCTGTCCTTCACTGTCTCCGGGAGTTTGCTCAAACTCATGTCCATTGAGTTGGTGGTGCTGTCTAACCATCTCATCCTCTGTCTTCTCCTTCCCCTCTTGTCCTCAATCTTTCCAAGCATCAGGGTCTTTTCTGGTCCTGCCCACCAGAGCAAGACCCAGTTTTCCCCATAGCCAGTCCCTCACATCAGGAAGCCTATACAAGCCTCTTCTCATCCATCACAGGGAAGACAGAAAAAAACAAGAACTATAATTCCACAGCCTCCAGAACAAAAACCGCAATCACAGAAATCTAACCAAAATGATCTCATGGCTCACAGCCTTGTGTAACTCAATGAAGCTATGAGTCATTCCATGTAGGGCCACCCAAGATGGATGGGTCATGGTGGAAAGTTTTGACAACCATGGCCCGCTGGAGAAGGAAATGGCAAACAACATCAGTATTCTTGCCTTGAGAACCCTATGAATAATATGAAAAGGCCCACCAATCGTCATCTTCAAATACCTATTTTTAGAATGACATAAAATCTGTGGGTATTTCATTCTCCCCACTCATGAAGTGGTTATCTTAACCCACTGATCAATCCTTTTAATAAAGTATTTAGAATTTTTAGTTATTTTTCCATTAATCTCAGAATAAAGTATACTGAAAGAGGACTAAGTTGCAATTTTAAGCAATTATATAGGAGATGCCTAACCATCTGCATCAGAAAATAAGTTACTGAGTGATTGCTAAGTCACTTCAGTCGTGTCCGACTCTGTGTGACCCCATAGACGGCAGCCAATCAGGCTCCCTTATCCCTGGGATTCTCCAGGAAAGAACACCGGAGTGGGTTGCCATTTCCTTCTCCAATGCATGAAAGTGAAAAATGAAAGTGAAGTCGCTCAGTCGTGCCCAACTCTTAGCAACCCCATAGACTGCAGCCTACCAGGCTCCTCCACCCATGGGATTTTCCAGGCAAGAGTACTGGAGTGGGGTGCCATTGCCTTCTCCGACTGAGTGATTAATGTGTCCCAATACTCTTCCAATTGCTTTGTATATATTATCTCATTTAATCCTCATCCTATCCCTATGAGGTATATTATAAGCTCCATTCTAAAGATGGGGGAAAACAGAATTTGGACTCATGCACTCTGGTTCCATATGGTTAACTATTTTCTGAAGAATAAACTTATCACATGATCAAAGTTGGGAAAGTGCCACAATTGAGCTTCAGAAATAAAGTGCGTGTGATTCAGAGTTCTGCTACAGACTAGCTGAATGAATACCTTTGAACAAGTTGCTTAATATTTGTCAACTTCATTTTCTTATCTGTATACTAGTACCTAGCTGTCAAGTTCTTAGAATTTAAAAAAGCAATACAGAGCCTGGGTCATATTATTAATTTTCTTAGAAGATCAAATTTGCTATTTTTAAGTCTTATGTCCAGACTTCTTAGATGATCAATTATGATAATTTCAGTGAAAACACTTTAAAAATTGTAAGTCACAAGATTAAATGAAAGAAGCTCCCTCTATTAATTAACATTATTAATATAAATAACAATTTTAATGTACCAGGCACTGAGTCAAAAACTTTTATATGTTAGCTAAAAACAATAACAGCAGTAGCAACAACAAAACTCTAAAGACATTTTTAAAAAACTGTAAAACTGGCAAGCAAGTACTATTCCACACATGAGAAAACTGAGTCCCAGAAGAGCTAAGTAGCATGTTCATGGTTACAGCCCAGAAGTGCCGAAGTTTAGAGTTTTCCTCAAACATAATTAACTCTAAAACTGCATGCTTTATAAAACACTATTGAAAACATATGGCTTCAAGCACTTTAGAAACAGTCACTGTGAACAAAAGAGTTATTGTAACCAGACATAGTTACTTTAGCTGATGAAATGATCTTTAAGAGTAGCAATGTCTATTATATTGCTTGATACATTTTAGGCAGGACCTGATGTATTTGGGGAAGGGGAAGAGAGTTTCAGGAAAACCCTAAAAGCAATAAAATTTTGTATTTTAAAAGATATTATAGAATGCTCAGTTTATTCTTCTATTCTTACGTTAATACATGCATTCCTCCTTCCTTTCCTCGCTCCCTACCTCCCTTCATCTGTATATCAGGCTAGTCTTTACCCTGATAGTTGTGTTACACAACATCGGAACAAAATAGATCTGAGTTCCCAATGCAGCCTCAAAACTTCCCATTTGTGTGGTCTGTAAAAGTTACATAATCTCAAAATAGAAAACATAATAGTATCCATCTATATAGTTGTTAGTATTAAATATGATGATGTATCCAATACAGCACAGTGTCTGGTATATGGTAAGCACTCAGTAATGGTTGGTTATCAACATCATCTTTTTCTTCTTACCACAAACTTTGAGCAATTTATGAAACACTATTTTAAAAGTTCACTGTGTGAACTTAATTCATTCTCTGGACATAAAAGATCTATTTCTCTGGACATAATTGGTTCTCTGGAAACAGAAGCACTATTTCCCTAGAAGCAATATTATCAACATTTCTTGGATTCCTGGGTTACCCTGTTCAATTCTGTTAATAACATCATGTAATTTTCTAAATGTTATTTATCAAATTTCAGTAAGAGAAAGTCCAGAGATTTTCAGAGCCCTAGTTGAAAGGCTAGGAAATACAGTGATGGAGATAGGTGTCAAAAGGAAGGACTGTAGCTATGTCAAAATGAGCTAGCTATGAAGGGGAATGAGATCACTAAAAGGTAAAGGTTCTAGTTGTGAATAAATGGATTGATTTAATATTAAGATGTTAACTGATGAGGCAGAGACAAAGAGAGGCCAAAATTTAGGTTGGGTAGAAAGTATAAGGTCAGTGCAGATACAGGACACTGGGTTCCAGGAGTAGGGCTAGAAAGAAAAATATACAAGATGTTGAGTTGGGAGAGGTACCAAGGAGAGGACAAGACAACCAGCCCTTCTCTGAAATGAAACACAAGTGGGGTCTTGGATCTACCTGAACTTTTTAACCTACTTTTGTGTTTCAAGGTTTGACAGCTAAGAAATCATTAGATGAAGGAGGGTTGTATATTTCTTGCTAAGACGTGTGAACAATATGCTGAAGGTCATGAAGAGTCATTAAAGAGATGTAATTCAGGGAGTCAAAGCTTTCTACTAAAATACTTGCCTCGACTTCTGCAGGCTATTTTCTTTGTGGACTTAATATTATACCCTACATCCAGGTACCTAGACAAAATACCATAACCCTGAATTTTTGCTTGGGATTATTTAGTATTTTTCAATTCTAATGAAACAGTCACAAAGAAAGATAAACATACAGTACATTAACATAAAAATCTTTTGGATGATTTATGTTTACTATAAAACTGAGTATTATTAAGAACACAACTACATTATTTTCAACAAGCTGGGATATAACATTCATTTGCTCCTATTGCCATTTTCAGAGGTCACCAGATACGAAGGGCCCTGGCAGCAATACTAGAGGGCTAAATACTTCAATATATAATGTAAAAGCTTTTTATAGAGAAGTATCAGTTTAGTTAGAGTGTCTACTCAGTACTAAGGTATGTGAATGTTTTCCCTATATTAAATCAAATTTGTTGACATGTTACTCCATAGAGTCCTTAAAGCCTGACATCTCCCCAGATTTATTGTACACTCTGTGCAGAGGATTCTGAATCCCACAGAGCACTATTTGCTATGGTACTCTATCTCCTAAAGTAGATGCTGAATAACTTCCTCTGCCTGAAAGAAGCTGGCACTCTGGAAATTAGACTACTTCCTTTGGCCAATTATAGAGCAATGGAAAGATGTTTAGACAGTCTAAAATGCATCGATCAATTGTGTCAACATTTTCTTTTCCTGGCTCTCAGGAGAATCTAAATGTTAGAGGCAAGGGAAAAGTAGTTCTCTAGTGCACAGTGCTGGCCATCTACTGATAGGTATGCCTTTCCTCTCAGAAAATCGAAGGAGGTAAATTTTTCTGAATATTTGAATTTTCCAAAGTTGATTTTTTTTTCCCATAAAGTTAAGCTATATTTCAGTTTTGGTATCCTAAACATTCCTGCCTTCTGAAAAAAAGAAAATCTGTGTTCAAATTTTTCTGATGCCTCGGAGTCATTATCAATGGCACTAAATACTGCCTGTGCCAGTTTTCTATTGCTATTGCAGCAAATGACCACAGACTTGGAGGTTTCATCAATACAAACTTATTAGCTTTCAGTTATGTAGATCAGAAGTCACACAGCAGTTTCACTGGGTTAAAATCATGACACCTGCAGGACCACCTTCCTTTCTAGAGCAATTAGGGGATGTTCTGTTTCCTTCCCTCCTCCAGCTTTAGAAGTTTCTCACGCTCCTTAGCTCATGCCTCTCTTCCTACATCCTCAAGTCCAGCAACACAGACTCTTCAAATGTCCCTCTTTGCTGATCTCTGCTTCCATCACTTCTCTTTCTCAGAATGACGCTTCTTGCTTCCCTCTTATAAGGAGAGGGCCCTCATGGATATGCAAGACCATCTCTATATCTCAAGATTCTTCACTGTATCTATTCTCAATAGCTAGTTTGAACTTTTCTTTCTGTAACAAGTTGTGGTGGGCCCAGGTTTCTCCCAACTAGTTTTCTCCTAAGTTACTATGAAGAGTAAGAAGATGATTAAAGTTGATAGATATAAGAAGAGGAAAAAAAAAGTGATTGAAGACAGACTGTGAGTAAAGTTTGAGGTGGTCTTTGGTTACTGAAGCTCAGGATATCCATGCTGTCCATTTAAAGGATGTTATTGCCTGCCTCTGAGTTTTCTATATGTTCAGGAGACCTTAGTCTGCTATTTTTTTTTCCTTTTTTTTTTTTTATTCTTCCAATTTTATTTTATTTTTAAACTTTACATAATTGTATTAGTTTTGCCAAATATCAAAATGAATCCGCCACAGGTATACATGTGTTCCCCATCCCGAACCCTCCTCCCTCCTCCCTCCCCATACCATCCCTCTGGGCCGTCCCAGTGCACCAGCCCCAAGCATCCAGCATCATGCATCGAACCTGGACTGGCAACTCGTTTCCTACATGATATTTTACATGTTTCATTGCCATTCTCCCAAATCTTCCCACCCTCTCCCTCTCCCACAGAGTCCATAAGACTGTTCTATACATCAGTGTCTCTTTTGCTGTCTCGTACACCGGGTTATTGTTACCATCTTTCTAAATTCCATATATATGCGTTAGAATACTGTATTTATGTTTTTCCTTCTGGCTTACTTCACTCTGTATAATAGGCTCCAGTTTCATCCACCTCATTAGAACTGATCCAAATGTATTCTTTTTAATGGCTGAGTAATACTCCATTGTGTATATGTACCACTGCTTTCTTATCCATTCATCTGCTGATGGACATCTAGGTTGCTTCCATGTCTTGGCTATTATAAACAGTGCTGCAATGAACATTGGGGTACACGTGTCTCTTTCCCTTCTGGTTTCCTCAGTGTGTATGCCCAGCAGTGGGGTTGCTGGATCATAAAGCAGTTCTATTTCCAGTTTTTTAAGGAATCTCCACACTGTTCTCCATAGTGGCTGTACTAGTTTGCATTCCCACCAACAGTGTAAGAGGGTTCCCTTTTCTCCACACCTTCTCCAGCATTTATTATTTGTAGACTTTTGGATTGCAGCCATTCTGACTGGTGTGAAATGGTACCTCATAGTGGTTTTGATTTGCATTTCTCTGATAATGAGTGATGTTGAGCATCTTTTCATGTGTTTGTTAGCCATCTGTATGTCTTTTTTGGAGAAATGTCTATTTAGTTCTTTGGCCCATTTTTTGATTGGGTCGTTTATTTTTCTGGAGTTGAGCTGTGGGAGTTGCTTGTATATTTTTGAGATTAGTTGTTTGTCGGTTGCTTCATTTGCTATTATTTTCTCCCATTCTGAAGGCTGTCTTTTCACCTTGCTAATAGTTTCCTTTGATGTGCAGAAGCTTTTAAGGTTAATTAGGTCCCATTTGTTTATTTTTGCTTTTATTTCCAATATTCTGGGAGGTGGGTCATAGAGGATCCTGCTGTGATGTATGTCGGAGAGTGTTTTGCCTATGTTCTCCTCTAGGAGTTTTATAGTTTCTGGTCTTACGTTTAGATCTTTAATCCATTTTGAGTTTATTTTTGTGTATGGTGTTAGAAAGTGGTCCAGTTTCATTCTTTTACACGTGGTTGACCAGATTTCCCAGCACCACTTGTTAAAGAGATTGTCTTTAATCCATTGTATATTCTTGCCTCCTTTGTCAAAGATAAGGTGTCCATATGTGCGTGGATTTATCTCTGGGCTTTCTATTTTATTCCATTGATCAATATTTCTGTCTTTGTGCCAGTACCATACTGTCTTGATAACTGTGGCTTTGTAGTAGAGCCTGAAGTCAGGTAGGTTGATTCCTCCAGTTCCATTCTTCTTTCTCAAGATCGCTTTGGCTATTTGAGGTTTTTTGTATTTCCATACAAATTGTGAAATTATTTGTTCTAGCTCTGTGAAGAATACTGTTGGTAGCTTGATAGGGATTGCGTTGAATCTATAAATTGCTTTGGGTAGTATACTCATTTTCACTATATTGATTCTTCCAATCCATGAACATGGTATATTTCTCCATCTATTAGTGTCCTCTTTGATTTCTTTCACCAGTGTTTTATAGTTTTCTATATATAGGTCTTTAGTTTCTTTAGGTAGATATATTCCTAAGTGTTTTATTCTTTCCATTGCAATGGTGAATGGAATTGTTTCCTTAATTTCTCTTTCTGTTTTCTCATTATTAGTGTATAGGAATGCAAGGGATTTCTGTGTGTTGATTTTATATCCTGCAACTTTACTGTAGTCATTGATTATTTCTAGTAATTTTCTGGTGGACTCTTTAGGGTTTTCTATGTAGAGGATCATGTCATCTGCAAATAGTGAGAGTTTTACTTCTTCTTTTCCAATTTGGATTCCTTTTATTTCTTTTTCTGCTCTGATTGCTGTGGCCAAAACTTCCAAAACTATGTTGAATAGTAATGGTGAAAGTGGGCACCCTTGTCTTGTTCCTGACTTTAGAGGAAATGCTTTCAATTTTTCACCATTGAGGATAATGTTTGCTGTGGGTTTGTCATATATAGCTTTTATTATGTTGAGGTATGTTCCTTCTATTCCTGCTTTCTGGAGAGTTTTTATCATAAATGGATGTTGAATTTTGTCAAAGGCTTTCTCTACATCTATTGAGATAATCATATGGTTTTTATTTTTCAATTTGTTAATGTGGTGTATTACATTGATTGATTTGCGGATATTGAAGAATCCTTGCATCCCTGGGATAAAGCCCACTTGATCATGGTGTATGATCTTTTTAATGTGTTGTTGGATTCTGATTGCTAAAATTTTGTTAAGGATTTTTGCATCTATGTTCATCAGTGATATTGGCCTGTAGTTTTCTTTTTTTGTGGGATCTTTGTCAGGTTTTGGTATTAGCGTGATGGTGGCCTCATAGAATGAGTTTGGAAGTTTACCTTCCTCTGCAATTTTCTGGAAGAGTTTGAGCAGGATAGGTGTTAGCTCTTCTCTAAATTTTTGGTAGAATTCAGCTGTGAAGCCGTCTGGACCGGGGCTTTTGTTTGCTGGAAGATTTTTGATTACAGTTTCAATTTCCATGCTTGTGATGGGTCTGTTAAGATTTTCTATTTCTTCCTGGTCGAGTTTTGGAAAGTTGTACTTTTCTAAGAATTTGTCCATTTCTTCCACGTTGTCCATTTTATTGGCATATAATTGTTGATAGTAGTCTCTTATGATCCTTTGTATTTCTGTGTTGTCTGTTGTGATCTCTCCATTTTCGTTTCTAATTTTGTTGATTTGATTTTTCTCCCTTTGTTTCTTGATGAGTCTGGCTAATGGTTTGTCAATTTTATTTATCCTCTCAAAGAACCAGCTTTTGGTTTTGTTGATTTTTGCTATTAGTCTGCTATTTTAAGTTCGCTCAGCAATTCAAAATCTCTCCCAATATTGTAAAGCACTAAGACTGGGGTAAGAGTAGAGTGGCAACTTTATTTTTAATTAAAGTATAGCTTATTTACAGTGTTGTATTAATTTATGCTATAAAGCAAAGTGATGCAGTTATACATATGTATACATTCTTTTTTTATATTCTTTTCCATTATGGTTTATCTCAGGGTATTGAATATATTTCCCTGTGCTATACAGTAGGACCTTCTTCTTCATCCATCCTGTATATAATACTTTGCATCTGCTAATCCCAAACTCCCAGTCCTCCCCTCCTCCTTGGCAACTACAAGTCTGTTCTCTATGTCTGTGGGTCTGTTACTGTTTTGTAGATAGGTTCATTTGTGTCATATTTTAGATTCTACATATAAGTGATATCATATGTCTCTTTCTGACTTACTTCAGTTAGTATGATAATCTCTATGTCCATCCATGTTCCTGAAAATGGCATTATTTCATTCTTTTTATGGCTGAGTAATATTCCACTATACATGTATACATTACATCTTCTTTATCTGTTCATCTATGGATGGACATTTAGGTTGTTTCCATGTCATGACTATTGTGAATGGTGCTGTTATGAACATAGGGGTGAATGTATCTTTTCAAATTATAGTTCTGTCTTGTCTGGATATATGCTTAGGAGTGGGATTACTAGATCACACAGCAACTCTATTTTTTAGATTTTTCAGCTACTTCAGTTACTGTTTTCCTTAGTGACTGCAACAATTTCTATTTCCACCAAGAGTGTAGGAGGTTTCACTTCATAAATTCTTCTTGAAGACTTTCTTACCCTGTCTCTCAAAATTAATCATGCCCTCCTTTGTGCTCTTTTTGAATTATTTTCCTGTTAAAGCAGTTCTCTACCAGGTGTAGTTCTTCATATATATGTCTTGCCTTGATAATCTGTGAGTTCCTCAATGATGAGGTGGCATACTCCTCAGTTTTGCATTCCAACACATATCACAGTCCATGGTACAGAGTTAATTGGTGAGGAGATGAACACATAGTTAGCTGAATGTGTAGCCAGTACAGAGGTCAAGAGGCTGTGCTGGTTAGTGGAAAGGACACTTGCTGGTTCTGGGCTCTGGTTACCACACCTTCACTTCTTTTCATTTGTTAAAATATATGAGAATTATCTGATGAATGGCTGAATAAATGAAGGTAAAGTAGTGATTGTATATTATCACTTTAGTGCAGATTTTCCTTGTCCTCCAAAAAGAGAATCTCAGGAATATTAACAGCCACTTCTTAGTATACTCTGTATTAAACCACTTAATGCTTATTTAAACTGGGCTTATCTTATTTACAATTCCAAATAGTTCTAGAAAATAGTCATTTGTATCCACTTTTGACAGGAAACCAATGCTGAAAGTCTTTTGCCTAAGATCACACTAATATTAAATGTCAGAATTAGAAATATTAACCCAGATCTAAGTGTTCTGTTAACTTCTATGGTGTACAACGCCTCGTGTTTACTGTTTATGCTGCCAATGTGGTGTGCAGAACCTTGCCCCATTTATGAGCTGGAAGGGATAGAGTAACGTGATGTTTCATCACACAGGCTCTGGGGTCTGTAAACAGATAGTTTAAAATATTTGACTTCTCCAGTTAGAATCTGAAGTCCTTGCAAAACTTACTAAACTTTCCTGAACCTCAGATTCTTTATTCCTAAGAATGGAATAATAATATTTCCTACCTTGAAAGGTCATTGTGACAAATGAGTAAGATGAAATATATAATGATGAAATAAGGCTGCATTCTTCCTAGTGTTGCTGTGGAAGAGTAAATTAGGTAATATATCTAGAAAATAGTAAAAATTAAAAATAGCAGTTGATATTAAATAATAATATTTAATATTTAATGTTATATTTATTACATATGTAATGTATGCATATGCAACATACATAATTTATAATATTTGTAATAGTATAATATAATATATGATGTTTCACAGTGATAAATGTGGTCTTTCCCATTTGTTGAAATCTATTTACTTAACAGACTTACTTTCCCCAAGAGGGAAGCTTCCACTAAGTTTAAACATCAGAAATTCTGAAGCAGAATAATCTGTAAGATCAGTATTTTATGGTTGAAAAGCAGCTTTGTTTTTGCCTTCAGAAGAACATGAACATAAGACCCAAGTTCTTACTTAACTCAAGACCTTCAAACTGTCTCAGTCTAGACAAATCACATACATGATAGGCAAACAAGACCCTCATAGACTAGTGTAAACCTGCAGAGGAGGTGAAACCAGTTAATGTAGCATACCTGCAGGATATTTGTTATCAAGAGCAGCTTGTATGAGAAATTAAAATACTGGCTCCAGTATATGGAGTGGCTGATAAATGTTATAGAGAATCAGCTTCATTTTGTCTATGCTAAGATTTCTTTATACCATGATATGGTGGAGCATAATTTAATAGATTTAAGAATTTGAGCCAGTTAATTAATGTGCATAAACTTACAAAATTAGAAGATAGATCAGGACAAAGGGATAATAAGAGTATCAAAGAATACTTTTGCTATTTGTAGGTCCAATTTGTTTTTATTTTTATTTCCATTGTTCTGAGATGTATCCAAAAAGACATTGCTGAGATTTATGTCAAAGAATGTTCCTACTATGTTGTCCTCTAAGAGTTTTATAGTGTCCAGCCTTACATTTAGGGGTTTAATCCATGATTTCATTTATTTTTGTGTATATTATTAGAGAATGTTCTAATTTCTATGGAACTGTCTAGTAACTGTCTAGTTGTCCCAGCACCACTTATTGAAGAGACTATCTTCTCTCCATTGTATATTCTTTCCTCCTTTGTTGTAGATTAATTGACCATAGTACATGGGTTTATTTTTGGACTCTCTATTCCATTCCATTGATTTATATGTCTCTTTTTGTGCTGGCACCATACTATTTTGATTACTGTAGCTTTGTAGTATAGTCTAAAGTCAGCATAATTCCTCCTCCAGTGTTTCTCAGAATTTCTTTGGCTATTCAGAATCTTTTGTGTTTACACTCTAATTGTAAAATTATTTTTTACTCTGTTTCTGTGAAAAATGCCATTTGATAGGGGCTGCATTGAATCTGTAGATAACCTTGGGTAGTATAGTCATTTTAACAATACGGGTTCTTCCAGTCCAAGAACACAGTATATCAACTTTCCATCTGTTTGTGCCCTTTTTGCTTTCAAAATTTTATCAGTTCTTATAATTTTCAGAGTACAGAAGACATCCTATCCATGAATGGTGAAGCAAACAGTATAAAATATCTTTGTATTTCTTATGCAATAAGGCAAATGGAATTCATTTATTTAAACTTCATAGGAAAAGGTATAGCTGAGTCTTAGAAACAAGTGGTGATAAATGGAAAATTTTTTGGTTCTATTATTACTTTGTTATGTAAATATGTTTTATGCTCTCTTTTGTTAATATCTTTATTGAACAAAACGATAACATTTCATGGTAAGAGTAATGACCATGGTCCCTTTGGCTGAATATTTTCTACACAATCTGAAGTTCTTTAGCCTTAATGTTCCTGCACTGGATGTGTTCAGGAAACTAAGCCTTACTGTTGGAGAGGAATTACTGTGTTTGGAAAGTACAGTGTTGTTTAATGGGGAGAATAGTATTCAATAGGTGAAATTTATTTGTAAAATTTATAAGAGTAGGGCATATGAATCCCATGTGATTAATGTAAGAGAAGATAACAAGATGGTTTTGACTTCTTGTCCAGGGTTTTCTGTCATAAAATAATCCAGAATTTTATGATGAATCAGTAATTGTGTATGAATTATTTTATAGAGAATAAAATTTCTTATATATGGACAAAGCTGTGAATCATACATTGGGTTTCTAATTTTTTATTCTTTTTGGCACAATTTTGTGATTAAAAAGCTACCTGTCTTACCTCAGTTGACCATATTTAAAATGTGGCTAATTCTGGTTCCAACTTTACTGAGCTCCTTGTTAGTGAATAGAAAGAATGAGATGAGATAAATGAAAGCATTTAAGGTACTTGAGATGTTGCATTAAGAACCTTTTGCTTCACTCTGTATGACAGTCTCTCAGTCCATTCATGTCTCTACAAATGACTCAATTTTGTTCCTTTTAATGGTTGAATAATATTCCATTATATAAATGTACCACATCTTCTTTACCCATTCATCTGTCAGTGGACATCTAGGTTACATCCACATCCTAGCTATTGTAAATAATGCTGCAATGAACATTAGGGTACATGTGTCTTTTAGAATTGTGTTTTTATCAGGGTATATGCCCAGTAGTGGGATTGCTGGGTTGTATGGTAGTAAGTCAGAGAAAAACAAATATTGTATATTAATGCATGTATGTGGAATCTAGAAAAATGCTACAGGTGAATCTATTTGCAGGGCAAAAATAGAGACACAGATGTAGAGAATGGATGTTTAGACATAGAGCTGGGGAAGGTGGGGGAGGGTGGGATGAATAATGAGAGTAGCATTGACATACATATGCTGCCATGTGTTAAATAGATAGCTAGTGGGAAGCTGCTGTATAGTGCAGGGAGCTCAGCTCAATGCTCTGTGATGACCTTGAGGGGTGGGATTGGCGAGTGAGATTGGGAGTTGGGAGGGAGGCTCAAGGAGGGGATATATGTATACGTATAGCTAATTCACCTTGTTGTAAAGCAGAAACTAATATAATTTTGTTAAGCAACTATTTGCTATTGTTGTTTGTGGTTACTAAGTCATATCTGATTGTTTGCAGCCCCATGGACTGTAGCCTGCCAGGCTCCTCTGTCCATGGGATTCTCTATGCAAGAATACTGAAGTGGGTTGCCATGACCTCCTCCAGAGGATCTTCCCAACCCAGGGATCAAACCCAGGTCTCCCACATTGCAGGTGGGTTCTTTACCACGGAGCCACCTAGAAGCCCAGAAAGCAACTATACACCAATCGAGAAAAAAAAGAAAAAGAATCTTATCCTTAATTCACAGTTGTCCAAAACAACTTGGACACATTTCTGGCTTCTGAAGATGTTTGGTAGGCTGTGCCTCTGTGACAAAATGAATGTTAAAGTGGCTTAAAGACTAGAAATGTTTATTTCTCTCTTAGTAAGCAGTCTGGTAGCTCAGCTGGTAAAGAATCTACCCACAATGTTCAATTCCTGGGTCAGGAAGATGCCATGGAGAAGGGATAGGCTACCCACTCCAGTATTCTTGAGCTTCCCTTGTGGCTCAGCTGGTAAAGAATCCACGTGCAATGCAGGAAACGTGGGTTTGATTCATGGGTTGGGAAGATCCTCTGGAGAAGGGAACAGCTACCACTCCAGTATTCTGGCCAGGAGAATTCCATGGACTGTATAGTCTGCTGCTGCTGCTGCTGTTGAGTCACTTCAGTCGTGTCCAGCTCTGTGCGACCCCATAGACAGCAGCCCACCAAGCTCCCTCATCCCTGGGATCCTCCAGGCAAGAACACTGGGAGTGGGTTGCCATTGCCTTCTCCAATGCATGAAAGTGAAAAGTGAAAGTGAAAGTGAAGTTGTGTCCGACTCTTAGCGACCCCATGGACTGCAGCTTACCAGGCTCCTCCATCCATGGGATTTTCCAGGCAAGACTGCTGGAGTGGAGTGCCACTGCCTTCTCCTGTGGGATCACAAAAAGTCGGACACGGCTGAATGACTTTCACTTTCAAGCAGTCTGGAATGTATAGGCAGGCTACTCTGCTCCATTTGGTCCCTTCAACACTTTGGCTACTTTCTTCCTATTTCTCTACTATTGTCCCTGATCATTGTCCTCATTGGCGTAGTTGAAACTGGATGCAGGCATGTCTGTGTTCTGGATCATAGGAAGAGGAAGAGCATAGAGAAATTCACATGCAGTGTTTTAATGTTCAGACCTAGAAGTGACATGCTTTTCACTTCCACTCACATGCAAATCCACTCACATGCAAATCAACCCAACTCTACAAAAGAAGGGCAGAATGGCTGAAGTGGTATAAGGTGGGCAAGAGTAGATGAGTGCAGATAAGAAAAAAAAAAGGGAGGAGAGAGAGCAATTTTGCACTTGTTCACAAAACTGCTTAGGGCCTAGCTTAGTCATTCTGCTGTGCCATGGATACTGTCTTCCTTCTCTGAAGTGATCATAAGTGTGTGTTAGTTGCTCAGTCATGTCCTAGTCTTTGTGACCCCATGGACTGTAGCCTGCCAGACCCTTCTGTCCATGAAATTCTCCAGGCAAGAATACAGTAGTGGGTTGCATTTCCTTCTCTGGGATTCCTGTAGGGGAAATTAAAATCAGAGGCTTCAAGTCCAAGGAAGCTCCCCAGGCATGTTCATTATCAGAGTTCCTCTCCTTTGTAAAGCTCTTCTGTCAGATTGCTTAACTGTGAGCCATTCAGGGCCACTGCTCTTCTGATCTTAACATATCTGATATGCTAATCATAGATTATTTTTTCTCAAGTACAGGTATTCTGAATTTTCTTCTCAGAGCTTTAAAAACATCTTTCAATATACCTGCAATATATTTTTAAAATCTGGAAGGAAAATGTGTTTTTATTTTCTCATGAAATGAGTCTTTTTCTCACTCTGGTTCTTGCAAGTTTGCTCAGTCCCCCTGTACATTTCCCAAGTGAATATATTTACAAAATGTTCAAGGTTCTCACTGCTTCAATTGGTTATCCTATGATGAAGTCAGGCAATGGAAGCTATTGTTTAATTAATGTTCCCAATTTGGGGTTATAAATTTTATTTTTCTCAACTATCATCCTGGTGGCTTTTACCATAAATATATTACAATATTTACATAAATTTAAGTTTTAAATTTGTGGGATTGCTGAAAATTTTGGAAGCCTATATATTTTAATTGAAGTGTAGTTGATTTACAGTGTTTCAGGTATACAGCAAACTGATTCAGTTATGTATATATATATACACACATATATATGTATGTAAATATATGTATTTCAGTTTCTTTTCCATTATAGGTTATTATAAGATATGGAATATAGTTCCCTGTGCTATATAATCGGAGAAGGCAATGGCACCCCACTCCAGTACTCTTGCCTGGAAAATCCCATGGATGGAGGAGCCTGGTGGGCCTGCAGTCCATGGGGTCGCTAAGAATCGGACACGACTGAGTGACTTCACTTTCACTTTTCACTTTCATGCATTGGAGAAGAAAATGGCAACCCACTCCAGTGTTCTTGCCTGGAGAACCCCAGGGACGAGGGAGCCTGGTGGGCTGCCGTCTATGGAGTCGCACAGAGTCGGACACGACTGAAGTGACTTAGCGGTAGTGGTGCTATATAGTAGGACCTTGTTGTTTATCCATTCTATATATAGTAGTATATATCTGTTAATTCCATACTCCTAGTTTATCCCCTCCACTTTCCCCTTTGGGGAGTGTTTGTTTTCTATGTCTATGGGTCAGCTTCTGTCTTATAAATAAGTTCATTTGTATTGTTTTTTAAGATACCATATATAAGTGATATCATATGGTATTTGAGAAGAAACTTCATTTTTAAAATGCTTATGCTCTTTTTTTTAATTTTAATTTTTATTTTATTTATTTTTTTAAATTTTATTTTATTTTTAAACTTTACAATATTGTATTACTTTTGCCAAATATTGAAATGAATCCACCACAGGTATACATGTGTTCCCCATCCTCTTAAAAATGGCTGATTTACAATAATAACAGCTTGAATTTTTCGGGTACATCAATTTAAATGCTATCCCATGTTGTAATGTTAGTTCAGCTTGACACTGTCATGTGAAATCAATAATAATGTGTTGCTGATCTAGCAATATGGTGTAATGTGTGAGAGAGCATTGACAGTTTTCCAAAACCTTCCAGATCATACTTTTATTTTTTAAATATGCCTCTACTGTCTGAGTTTGAAAGGGTTCTTTTGGCAGTTTGGCCATTAGTTTTCAAAATTTTTCCATGGACTATTTCTTCCTGCATTTCTTCCAATGCTTTGGTTCACAGCAGTAGTTAGTATAATTTGCCCTAATGTGTTTTTAGCATTTGCATGTTTATGAATTTTATCTTATCAACTAGATTGTAAGGTCTTAGAAGTCAAAGGTTTATTTTTGTCTTTTTTTCTTCCTGTAGCATCTAATATATTCCTGAACATAGATCATTAAGTGAACATATTTTATGTACCTGGGAATAATTGAATGAGTTAATAACCATAACCCAGGATTATGCCTGGATATAGTAGACTGAGTCTATGAGGTCAGGCTTCCCTCTGCTTCTAAAAATATAGTCAAAATGAAGTTCAAATATACAGCTGAACATCAAAGGTAAATACATAAGTGAGAACGAGAGGAAGAATAAAACCACAACGGAGTAGGGGAAAGGGATACTGTAGTGACTCTTGTGACCTCCAGACCTGCTGAAGGCTTTAGACCTAAGAAGATGGGACCAGAGACTCAAATGACCCTGTACTGGCAAGGAAAATGTCAGCATGCCTCTGTGAGAATAAATGGTTCTTGTGTGTTATAATTTGGTCAGAGGATTTTCCCTTCTGTGTTCATTTCTACACAAGGTGTCACAGAACTCCACTTTCTATTTGTGGGGTTTGCATGCATGGAGAAGTATTAGGTGGAAGTCTCTTCATGTGGTGGCCTGGTGGAGTACCCTCGCTTAAAGTTAGGTTAATGCAGAGTCCTTCATATGGTACAAAACCACATATTCCATGAGGGTATGAGATTATTTTGTGCCTTTCCCAGTGGCGCAGTGGTAAAGAATCCACCTGCAATGCAGGAGATGTACCTTCGATCCCTGGGTTAGGAAGATCCCCTGGAGGAGGGCATGGCAACTCACTCTGATATTCTTGCCTGGAGAATTCCATGGACAGTGGAACATGGCGGGCTATAGTCCATGGGATCACAAGTAGTCAGACACGACTGAGTGACTAAACAACAACATGGGATTATTTATTGATCGTCTCCATTACTGCAATGTGAGATTCTTGAGATCATCTATATAAAAATTTGCGTATAATTAAAGGGTACAACGGAGAAGGCAATGGCACCCCACTCCAGGACTCTTCCCTGGAAAATTCCATGGACGGAGGAGCCTGCTAGGCTGCAGTCCATGGGGTCTCGAAGAGTTGGACACGACTGAGCGACTTCACTTTCACATTTCACTTTCATGCATTGGAGAAGGAAATCGCAACCCACTCCAGTGTTCTTGCCTGGAGAATCCCAGGGACGGGAGAGCCTGGTGGGCTGCCGTCTACGGGGTCGCACAGAGTCAGACACGACTAAAGTGACTTAGCAGCAGCAGCAGCAACAGGGTACAAACACTCTCCCAAGGCCATCCATTCATTGAAGAACTATCAAGTAACCAGGCACTATGTGGCAAGCACTCCATTGGGCAATGGGGTATAGAAATCAACAAGTCAAGCCTATTTCCTATCCTTTTGTCATTTCCCTTATTCTTATCTTATTAGATATAATTTACACACCATTATATGTCCACCTGTGATACGAAGAGCTGCTTGAAGGTTTTAATCTAGACCTGACAGTTTCCCTTGTGGTTTGAAGGAAGGGGAAAATTGAACTTTATTATTTTAAAATTAGATTTAGTAGACTAATAAAATACTGGCATTTCAAGTGTATTAGCTATTTTTCATTTCCTGTGTGACATAAACTCCTCATCACACCCAGATGAGAAATGGGTGGTGTAATTTACTGCCCAAATAATTTAGGAAATCAGTGATAATGAACCATCCCTCTAAGAAGGTAGAAACCTATTTACATATCAACCTAGAAAAGAGAGACCCAATAACCACACAATCTCACAGTGGTTGTCAGGGTGATAAAAACAAGGAAAGTTTCAGGATTGTACTTCACTGCAAAATTAGAAATTATAAGAAAGGTAAGGACGAAAAATCTGTAAAATAGCAGGAGAAAATGAATTTTTATGAATTAGTAAACAGTCTTGCCATTTAACCAATACATTGATAACAAAGGAGCAAGCAAGAGAAAGTGAGAAGGAGAAATCTGTCCTTAAATAGAGAATGCACATTCTTGTCAAGCACATCTGGGCACTGGTGCAAACAGAGTATATACCAGGCCACCTGGGATGGGCAGTTATTTCCAGAAAACTGACATCAGATCAGAGCATAATTTTTTGTTTTTATTGCAATGCAATAATATTAGATGTGAATAGTAGAAATACAGCAGGAATAAAATAGGGATTATAAAATTCTTAAGAGTGATGATGAAATCATTCCATACAGAAATGTGTGAGATGCAGTACAAGTTGCACTTAGTGGGGATTTTTATGTTAACAAAAAAAAAAAAATTGAATACTAAGAAAAAGGCTTCTCTAAAAAAGGTTAGAAAAATGACCATTGATTAATATAAATAAAGTACAAGGGAGGAATAAATATACATAACAAGAATAAATGAATAAATATATAGAGAACATCACCAAAATTCAAAGCCTACTATTTATTTAAAAGAAAAAAAAATTCTGATTTTTGTCTATGAAAAAATAAAAATAAACATTAGGAAATAAATAGAAACAAATACAGTTATGCTAGGAATATTGTGTCATGATAATACTGCAAAAATTTGAAAAGTTACATACTAAAGATGTATTTCTAGAAAACATACATAACCAAGTATAAGAAAAATAGAAAATCTAAATAAATCAATAAATTATATATATTTAATCTGTAGTTAAAAATACTCCACCAACTAGTACCACAACTCCTTGTAAAATAAGTGCAAAAAACAAGGAGTTTTAAAGTTTTGTTTTTACAGATGTTTGAGGAACAGAGAATTCTTCTCTAACACAACTCTTTCAGAGAAGAAAAGAGAAGAAAAGCTGCTCTATTCTTTATGAGAATGGAATAACCTTGACATCAACACTTGATAGGAACAGTGCTATAAATAAAAATTATAGGCCTATCTCATTAATTAGAATACATAAAATTAACCTCTACAAAATATTGATAAATCAATCAATGCATAAAATATATCATGCAGTATAATAAAGTCTTATTTAACCAAGCATCATGAAGATGATTTCATATTAGAAAATCAATGATCATAATTCAAAATTCAATGCCCATTCCTGACGAGGCTATTAGAGAACTAAGAATGTAAGAGTTTCTTTGATTCATAATGCATGTATTTTGCAAACCTGTAAGAAATATCATATTTAGTGTTATCACTTTCAAAGCTATCATATAGAAGTCAGGATCAAGTCAAAAATGCCTTTTATTATTGGTACGGTTTATTGTAGTATCAGACATCCTAGTCCTAAAGTAGAACACAAAAAACAATGATACAATGATTGTAAAAGAGATAAGAAAATGGTAGGAATTTATAGATGATTCGATTGTCTAGATAAGAAAATTTAAGAATATGTCTATGCAAATAATTAGAATTAATAACAAATCCATTACATGTGTTCTTTGTATAAAGATAATCATGTACTTTTACTTTATCATTTCCATATACTTCAACTACAATTTAGAAATTATCATTAAAAATTGTCCATTCACAGTAGTAGCAGCAGCAACAACAGAAACAGACTACTTAGGATTAAATACAGAAAAATATGTACAATACCTTGAGGGAGAAAGTTGCACAACTTGTTTCTGAAGGACATAAAATTTGACCTTTCAAACTCCATAGAACGTAAAGCACTAAAAGTGAACCCTAAGGTAAATTGTAGACTTTAAGTGATTTTGATTAGGTTCATCCTTGGTTTAAAAAAGAAGAGTACTATTCTAGCAGAGGCTAAGCAGGTGTAGGGGGGCAGGGAATAGATGAGAAAGAGGTACCTCTCTCTCAGTTGTGTTGTAAACTAAAACTGCTCTAAAAAAATAGTCTTAGGAAAAAAAGGCACCGTGAAAATTAAAATTGACCTTAAAAATAAGGATCTTAGCATGTTTGTGTGAAAGTCTCAATATCATACTGATGTTAGTTCCTTCAAAAATGATCTTCAATATAATGCTCTTATAAGAAAATTCCAGACAGAATTTAATGGAATTTATGAAGCTGAGTTTGAATACAGCAAAAGTGGTAAGAATGACTGATATAATTGTGAAGAAAATATATGATTGGGAAAGCTTGCTCTACTATAATGAAGATATTAAAGAGGAAAAACCACTAAAAGCATGTGATATAGCACATGCATAATTAAGTGAACCAGTGGGAAAAATATAAACTCCAGAAACAATTTTGTATATACATATATAAGAAGTATCATTGAAGAGTGGTAATCAAACATGCAAAGCACTTTGCATACTGCCTAACATCTCATAAACCCAAAGTAAATGTTATTAGTAGTAAAATATTAATATGAATAAAATATACTACTTTCTACATAAAGATCACAATGAGTACAATTAGCCTTAAATTTTCTGCAATGTTTTATTACAAAAATTCTCACTCACATTGCAGAATTTTTACATTTGGGTGACAGTTAAATGGGTGTGCAATATTACCATTTGGATATTTCTTCATGGTTAATATATAACTATAGAAAAAAAAGACAAAGTCAGTTCAAACATTTAGAATGTCTAACAGGTAATAGGGTTATATCGAAATGGTAAAACAACCACAATTATCAAATATCCAGATTTTAATGTGGAGCTTAGCTCACTTCTGCAAAGGTCTACTCAGAGTCACAGAAACCATTTGATGTGTTTGAACAACAGTCTTTTGGACTCTGTGGGAGAGGGAGAGGGTGGGATGATTTGGGAGAATGGCATTGAAATACGTATAATATCATATATGGAAAGAGTCGCCAGTCCAAGTTCGATGCACGATGATACTGGATGCTTGGGGCTGGTGCACTGGGACGACCCAGAGAGATGGTATGGGGAGGGAGGAGGGAGGAGGGTTCAGGATGGGGAACACATGTATACCTGTGGCAGATTCATTTTGATATTTGGCAAAACCAATACAATATTGCAAAGTTTAAAAATAAAATTAAATTAAAAGAAAAGAAAAGAAAAAGTTGGCTTAAAGCTCAACATTCAGAAAACGAAAATAAATAAATAAATAAATAAATAAAGGAGCAAAGCATTATGTATTGGGCCAAAAGTTGACAATGGATTCCAAGTTTATAAACCCAGTAGTTTAATCTCTATGAGGGAAAAGAAAAAAAAAAGCATTTCATCTCCTTAAAGAGACCTGAAGTGAAATTTACTTAAATTCTCAGTGAACAGTAAGAATTGGAACATGTCTCTCTGTAGAGCAGATGAGGGTTGGGGGAAACAGCAAAATGCAAATGTATACATGTGGTGTTTGTGTGATAAAACTGAGGAGAAAAGATACTCCTCTGGTAAAAGTGACTTGAGGGGAAAGAAAGTATATATGTGGTCCAGGCAGGTAGTTGGCTATGTTTGTTTCATCTTCCAATTCAATTTTCCTATCTCAGCACTTTTTTGCATTACCCATTTTAAAAACAATGTGCATTATTTTGAGTATCACTGTCATAATATTCTTCTTGTGTCTGAAATTCATGGCCTCAATTATGTAATCACTGTGACAAAAGACAGTGCATTTTATCACCATTATTAAATATTTTATATTTCATGCACTTCTATAGACACTTGAAGCCAATAGTTTAACTAGTGCTTATTGATAGAATATATTATAAAGAAAGATCATGAATTTATAAAGGAACGTGCACATCCCATTTCAGCCATTAGGAAAAACCAGAAGGAAGGATGGGGAAAACAAATGAATCATGTTATGTTCACAATGAAGGAACCATGTGGATCAAGCTCTTTGATGTTGGCAAGGTGTTGGGGCCAAATGAATTTCATTCTTCAAAGAAATAGTTATGTCAACCATAAAATCCCTTTTAGTGCTCTCAAGATTAGAACAAGGGGGAAACATAAAACTCATACTTTAGCACTGATGCTCAGAGATACAATTATATAATCTTCATTCTTAAATGTGTTTGAAGGCACATAGTGGCATCAGCATTTGATGTTTGGAAAATTTATACATTTTTCCACAGTCTGAGACTGACTCGATGCACATGCACATGAATTTGGGTGAACTCCAGGAGTTGGTGCTGGACAGGGAGGCCTGGCGTGCTGCGATTCATGGGGTCACAAAGAGTCGGACACAACTGAGTGACTGAACTGAACTGAACTGAAGACAGAAAAATCTGGTTGATCGTTCCCTTTGCTCTGACCTCAGTTCCTGGCAAATATGGAGACCCTCTTTCCCAGAAAGTGAACTAATGACTGTAGGAACAGAGGTCTTTGCTGATTCTACTTAACTGGTTCTGCTCTCCTGAGTGCCTCAACCTAGAATCAAAGGAGAACAGAAATATCTTCAGAAAATTTCCTCTCCAGGAAAACACACAGAATTGTTGCCACTGAGATGATATTTGGGTTTTATAGATGGAATTCATGTTGATTTTATTCTTTTTTATTTTGCATTGGGGTATAGCCAATTAACAGTGTTGTGATAGTTTCAAGTGGACAGCAAAGGGACCCAGCCATACATATACATGTATCCATTCTCCCCGAAACTCCCTTCCCATCCAGGCTGCCATGTAACATTGAGCAGAGTTCCCTGTGCTATACAGTAGGTACTTGTTGGTTATCCATTTTAAATATAGCAGTGTGTACACATCTATCCCCAACTCCCTGACTATCCCTTCCTCCCACAATAGACTTCAGTTTATTCTTTAAGTCTCTGAGTCTCTTGATGTTTTGTAAGATTATGTGTATCATTTCTTTTTAGATTTCATTTATAACGGATGACATATGATATTTGTCCTTCTCTGTTTGACTCCCTTCATTCATCCTGATAATCTCTACGTCCCTCTGCTGCTAAGTCGCTTCAGTCATGTCCGACTCTGTGTGACCCCATAGACAGCAGCCCACTAGGCTTCCCCGTCCCTGGGATTCTCCAGGCAAGAACACTGGAGTGGGTTGCCATTTCCTTCTCCCTCTATGATACTGCAAATGGCATTATTTCATTCTTTTTAATGGCTGAGTAGTATGCCAAGGCCTTTGACTGTGTGGATCACAATGAACTGTGGAAAATTCTGAAAGAGATGGGAATACCAGACCACCTGACCTGCCTCTTGAGAAATCTGTATGCAGGTCAGGAAACAACAGTTAGAACTGGGCATGGAACAACAGATTGGTTCCAAATAGGAAAAGGAGTACATCAAGGCTGTAAATTGTCACCCTGCTTATTTAACTTATATGCAGAGTACATCATGAAAAACGCTGGTCTGGAAGAAACACAAGCTGAAATCAAGATTGCCAGGAGAAATATCAATAACCTCACATATTCAGATAGCACCACCCTAATGGCAGAAAGTAAAGAATGAAAGAGCCTCTTGATGAAAGTGAAAGATGAGAGTGAAAAAGTTGGCTTAAAACTCAAAAACAGTCTTATGGACTCTGTGGGAGAGGGAGAGGGTGGGAAGATTTGGGAGAATGGCATTGAAACATGTAAAATATCATGTAAGAAATGAGTTGCCAGTCCAGGTTCGATACACCATACTGGATGCTTGGGGCTAGTGCACTGGGACGACCCAGAGGGATGGTATGGGGAGGGAGGAGGGAGGAGGGTTCAGGATGGGGAACACATGTATACTTGTGGCAGATTCATTTTGATATTTGGCAAAACTAATACAATTATGTAAAGTTTAAAAATAAAATAAAATTTAAAAAAAAATAATAAAAAAATAAAAAATAAAAAAATAAAAAAAAAACTCAACATTCAGAAAACTAAGATCATGGCACCCGGTCCCATCAGTTCATGGCAAATAGATGGGGAAACAATGGAAACAGTGGCTGACTTAATTTTGGGGGGCTCCAAAATCACTGCAGATGGTGACTGTGACCATGAAATTAAAAGACACTTACTCCTTGGAAGGAAAGTTATGACCAACCTAAACAGCATATTAAAAAGCAGAGACATCACTTTGCCAACAAAGGTCCATCTACTCAAGGCTATTGTTTTTCCAGTAGTCATGTATGGATGTGAGAGTTGGACTATAAAGGAAGCTGAGTGCCAAAGAATTGATGCTTTTGAACTGTGATGTTGGAGAAGACTCTTGAGAGTCCCTTGGACTGCAAGGAGATCCAACGAGTCCATCCTAAAGGAGATCAGTTCTGAGTGTTCATTGGAAGGACAGATGTTCTTTTTTTTGTTTTTTGTTTTTGTTGTTGTTGTTTGTTTTGTTTTTGGTTTTTTTTTCTTAATTTTATTTTATTTAACTTTACAATATTGTATTGGTTTTGCCATATATCAAAATGAATCTGCCACAGGTATACATGTGTTCCCCATCCTGAACCCACCTCCCTCTTCCCTCCCCATACCATCCCTCTGGGTCGTCCCAGTGCACCAGCCCCAAGCATCCAGTATCGTGCATCAAACCTGGACTGGTGACAGATGTTCTTGAAGCTGAAATTCCAATACTTTGGTCACTTGTGGTGAAGAATTGACTCATTTGAAAAGACCCTGATGCTGAGAAAGATTTAAGGCAGAAGGAGAAGGGGACAACAGAGGATGAGATGGTTGGATGGCATCACCGACTCAATGGACATGAGTTTGGGTAAACTCCAAGAGTTGGTGATGGACAGGGAGGCCTGGCGTGCTGCAGTCTATGGGGTTGCAAAGAGTTGGACCTGACTGAGCAACTGAACTGAACTGAATATTTCATTGTATATAAGTATCACATCTTCTTTACCCACTTCTCTATCAATGGGCATTTTAGGTTGCTTCTATGTCTTGGCTATTGTAAACAGTGATGCAGATTAGAGTAGAATTAAATGAAATAGAGACAAAGCGAAACTCAATCACATTGATTTTTCTGAGCAAAATTTGAATCAGTAACTGCAGACATTTTTGCACAATGCTTCTTCTATCTGAAACATCCTTTGCTACAAAGATCATATCTTCAAATTCTACACATTTTTAATAGACCACTTCCTTGGAAAGGTTATGCCTGATCCCTCCTTATTTCCCATTCTCTTGCTTCCCTGGTTTTCCTCTGCTACAGGAGAAGGATGGGGAGGAAGAAGAAGAGGAGAACAACAACAATATCAAATAGCTCTATTTACTGAGCATTTATTGTGTGGGAGAGTTGTGCTTCATAACTATGATCTAGGTTAATTTTTACCATCACTTGGAGGAGGGAAATATTATTTATGTTCTACAGATGGACAGACAGGCTCACCCTAGATGTTAACTATCCAAAGTCAGTCATCTAACGAGTAATGTGATCTAAGTTCAAGCTCCAGGTCTGTTTGAATTCACTGCTTTAGGCTGCTTTACTATACTTTTCCTGAAGGTAGGGCCTATGTCTTATTAATCTGTTTTATCTGCAATGCTTTGCAAAGGATGAGTGTTAAACCCTTTTGGGGGGATAACTATATGCATGCATGTCAGGGAACAAAAGGAAATAAGATATCATTTTTAGGATTAAAAAATATCAAGCTGAAAGAAGGCTATATTACATATAAATATTCTTTGGTTAACAAAAATAATAGTTTTCATAAGTCCCATCTTTGCAATCCTTTCCAATTCCCCAAAAAACTTCCAATGGGATAAAAGATATTAAAAGCTCAAAAGGTAGGCCATTAGTTTAATTTTAATAATTAGTATACCAATAGCTAGAAATTAAGCACCCTCTACTTTAAAATAATTTGTTAAAATAGTTTGCCTTGAAATAGAAGAAATAAGCTTTATATGTTAGGCTTCCAGATGCTCAAATTGATATTAAGAACTATCTAAAATTCTCAAAGCCTTTATGCTCTGGAAGTAACTCAGATCAAAAGGGTACCTACATTGATAATATCTGCAATTATATCATTACTAAATATTAAGAAAGTATGCCAAGACAGAAATGAAACATGTCACATAGAAAACAATCATTTTCTTCTCATTTGGTTCTTGTATTTCTTTCATCCAGTTTTTGCCTTTGAAGAGAAAACCAGCTATTCAGTATACACTGCTGCTGCTGCTGCTGCTAAGTGGCTTCAGTCGTGTCTGACTCTGTGCAACCCCATAGACGGCAGCCCATCAGGCCCCACCGTCCCTGGGATTCTCCAGGCAAGAACACTGGAGTGGGTTGCCATTTCCTTCTCCAATGCATGAAAGTGAAAAGTGAAAGTGAAGTTGCTCAGTCGTGTCCGACTCTTAGCGACCCCATGGACTTCAGCCTACCAGGCTCCTCCATCCATGGGATTTTCCAGGCAAGAGTACTGGAGTGGGGTGCCATTGCCTTGTCCACTAGAGAAAAACAAAAAGTACTATTGCTGCAACAGCTGCTGTTGCTGTTTTCATAACCCAGCATCTCCTTGGCAGATACACAGCTGATCAGATTTGCTGATAAAATGTGAGGCATCATAAGTTGTTACTTTATTGAACACTGTTCTTTAGTTCTTAGTAGTTTAATCTTTAGTACTGAACACTGTTCAATACTATCTTTAGTATTGAAAATGGAAGACTTACTCATACAAATAATATGCTGATTTTTAAAATAATCAAAAATGGATGAATAACATTGAATGTTAAAGAACACCAATATTTTAATTGCTAACCTGATATTATCAGTTCTGATGCAAAGAGTTGCACTTTTTAAACTGAATAAAGAAACTGACACAAATGAAATGAAAAAAAAAATCACTTGGCACTTAAAATCACCATTTAAGACAATAATATCAGCAAAGACAATTTAGATAAGAGCCACTGAAATTGGATAAAATACAAGGAACATTCTTCAGAGCTACATAAAGACTTTTTCTGGGGGTTTTAGAACAGGGAAACAGATGGGGGAAGTAATTGTCTGATGTTTATGTTAATGTACCATAAAACCCCAATTATCTAGGCTGCTTGGGGAAATCAGGTGTTTGACTTATTTTTTTTTCCTTTGGTTAGCTGAATGTTACTCTAAAACCCAACTGTATCTCAGCCACCATTGTTGAAAATTGTTCCAAAGTAGCTGAATAATGTCTAGGGACTATAACTGTGTTTTTCTTTGTGGATCGTGAAATGCTTCCAGGGCATTATTCTTTGTGGATCTTACAATATTCTTCAATGTCATAAGTTCCAGTTGTACACCACTATGATAAGACATATTGACTAACAAGTGAACCTAGGATACTCTGGGAATAACTTTTAAAAATAAATATATAATGTTAATTTATTTTACATTGATTTCCCTCTTTTAAAGCACTGCCCTCCTGTGCCAGCAGTAAAGGCAGTTGTCTTCTGGGCAAGGTGTGGGGGTTCTTAGGGAGTCTTCTGACTTCCGAAATGCTCCTAGCCATATCTATCATGATTGGAGATATATAAATTTGAAAGTATACATAACCATTTTAAAATACAATTATCTCTGGAAGGGCTGACAATTGATTTATTTACACCACAGTTTAATTTGATGAAATTGCTTTCTATCAAATTTTATCCGAGTTCTCTAAACATATGGAATGGAACTTTTAATTTGGAAACAAATTATAGAATATATAGGATTTCCAGAGAATCACACAGTGCCTACATATTAATTAATGAAAGAAAAAATATTCTTATTGGGAAGTATTTTTAAACCTCTCATCTTTAAAGTAGATAATGCTAACTTATTACACTATTGGGTGACTGCCCTTTCTACTGAACATCATCCTTTATTTGTTTTTAATGGTTATTTATTTATTTTTATTTTATTTTTAACTTTACAATATTGTATTGGTTTTGCCATATATCAACATGAATCCGCCACAGGTATACACTTGTTCCCCATCCTGAACCCTCCTCCCTCCTCCCTCCCCGTACCATCCCTCTGGGTCATCCCAGTGCACCAACTCCAAGCATCCAGTATTGTGCATTGAACCTGGACTGGTGACTCGTTTCATATATGCTATTATACATGTTTCAGTGCCATTCTCCCAAATCATCCCACCCTCTCCCTCTCCCACAGAGTCCAAAAGACTGTTCTATACATCAGTGTCTCTTTTGCTGTCTCGTATACAAAGGATCATAAGAGACTACTATCAGCAACTATATGCCAATAAAGTGGAGAACTTGGGAAAAAATGGACAAATTCTTAGAAAAGTACAACTTTCCAAAACTGGAACAGGAAGAAATAGAAAATCTTAAGACCAATCACAAGCACAGAAATTGAAACTGTAATCAGAAATCTTCCAGCAAACAAAAGCCCAGGTCCAGACGGCTTCACAGCTGAATTCTACCAAAAATTTAGAGAAGAGCTAACACCTATCCCGCTCAAACTCTTCCAGAAAACTGTAGAGGAAGGTAAACTTCCAAACTCATTCTATGAGGCCACCATCACCCTAATACCAAAACCTGACAAAGATGCCACAAAAAAAGAAAACTACAGGCCAATATCACTGATGAACATAGATGCAAAAATCCTTAACAAAATTCTAGCAATCAGAATCCAACAACACATTAAAAAGATCATACATCATGACCAAGTGGGCTTTATCCCAGGGATGCAAAGATTCTTCAGTATCCACAAATCAATCAATGTAATACACCACATTAACAAATTGAAAAATAAAAACCATATGATTATCTCAATAGATGCAGAGAAAGCCTTTGACAAAATTTAACATCCATTTATGATATAAACTCTCCAGAAAGCAGGAATAGAAGGAACATACCTTAACATAATAAAAGCTATATATGACAAACCCACAGCAAATATTATCCTCAGTGGTGAAAAATTGAAAGCATTTCCCCTAAAGTCAGGAACAAGACAAGGGTGCCCACTTTCACCATTCCTATTCAACATAGTTTTGAAAGTTTTGGCCACAGCAATCAGAGCAGAAAAAAAATAAAAGGAATCCAAATTGGAAAGAAGTAAAACTCTCACTGTTTGCAGATGACATGATCCTCTACATCAGATCAGATCACATCAGTCGCTCAGTCGTGTCCAACTCTGTGCGACCCCATAGTCGGAAGCCCACCAGGCTCCCCCGCCCCTGGGATTCTCCAGGCAAGAACACTGGAGTGGGTTGCCATTTCCTTCTCCAATGCATGAAAGTAAAAAGTGAAAGTGAAGTCGCTCAGTCGTGTCTGACTCTTCAGGACCCTATGGACTGCAGCCTACCAGGCTCCTCCATCCATGGGATTTTCCAGGCAAGAGTACTGGAGTGGGTTGCCATTGCCTTCTCCTACTTACCCTGTAGGTCTCATTTAAATATTACTTCAAGTTTTCATGACTTCTCGGTCTAGATTAGGTCTTCTTATTGTATTTTTCTTTGACTTCCTTGTAGTTTTCCTTATGTGACATAGTGTCATCTGTTTACTACCTGTAGGAAGCACTATAAAGACAGGGCCCTTGCTGATTTTATTTATCACTTTATCTCCAGTAACCCGAAAGTATTCAGTATATGCTCAATAATTCTTGACTGAATGAATGACTTAATGAAGGGATATAAGTAGTATATGGAGACAGAGACCAGGGTTGGACATGTGTGTCCCTTTGATTTTAAGTATGTGAAGTATGTTTCATACTGAAGATAAAGGAGAAATGTAGAAAAGGAATTTAAAATGCAATAGAGGGGATAAACAGTAGAATAAGGTCCTTGAGAAGGGGGATGGGATTCAGAGAGATTAAACAGCTATTAGGCCTGTATAGCCAGCTACAGACTGGACATTTCCACTTGGATGGCCCAGAAGGTTCTAAAGCTCAAGACATCTAAAATGCAGTTTATTTCTTTCCCTTGCCAAACTAGAACACTAAAGCGACAAGTAAAAGATCTATACTTCCTCTAGTACAACTTCTCTCAGTGAATAGCAGCACCACCCACCCATTTGCCCAAGTCAGAAGTCTGAGTCCCACATAACTCCTTACTATTCATTAGTTCCCACATCCAATGCATCAGCAAGGCCTTTTAGGTGCCTCTTCCATCAAACTTTGTTCTCAGTGAGGGAAAGAATCGTGTTGGTCTTTTAATTACTGGGTCCACAGAACATAGGACAATGCTTAGTATATAGTAAGCATTGAATAAATATTTGTTAAATGAATGAATAAAAATATACCTACATTAAGTAAGGAGGAGATAATTAGAGGAGGCAGAACACAGCTAGCTTCTACAAATAACAAGGTGTAACATAGCCTACAGTTAAATCAGTAAATGGTATCAACAAAACTGGGCCTTTGTATACTCAGTCTGGTCATCTGAATGGTCAGTGTATATTGATTGCATTGATATATTACAAAACTCTCAAATATTTCTGTATAAACCATGTTATTACAGATCCAGTGATACCATTTAGAAGCGGCCCTTCTTGTTGCCAACCTAATCCATTTATATTTAATCTAAATCCAACTATGGGATTACTGACATCATGACCTTTGGTTATTGAATTTAGTCACATTGAATAGGGAAATGTGTTTCATGTTACCTTTCTACGCAAGTAGGTCTCATGTCACTAAATATCAATACTAGCTTACCTCTGTGACTAAGTTAGCTCACCTCTCTGCAGGCTCAATTTCTTCTTCCAAAAACTGGAAATGAATACAATAAAAACAACCACCATAACAGTATTCTGCTTGGACCACTCAGACAATTATTGAAAATATATGCTAAAGCATGTATTAGCCTAAACTGATGTGAATTATCTTCACATGGAAAAAGCATACTATATTAAAAGCAGATACTCCTATTTCTAACATTCTACCCAGAGAAATACATTGTTTTTCCCCAGTGGTTTAGTAGCAATATAGAGGTCAATTCAAGGTTCCACCACACCATGGGTATATTCTTCTTATATTTTGTTTGGAGAAATATAAATCTTTTTTTTTTCCTTACATTTTTCTTAAAAATAAAAAGTCTATAAAACTTAGAAATATTGCTAGCTTTAGTCAATAGGCCTAATTTTTTTTAAGAGAAAGTGCCTAAGACTTGAACTTCTAGCAGTCTGATTTCTAGGGTACATTTCAGTATACTTTCCATAGAATTTCAAATGGTTCAATTTCTCCTCCTTCAAAAGGCTGCACATGGAACCACTCAGTTCTCTTAAAAAGGCATGTGTGTTCATATACCACTAGAATGAGGAGACTACCCTCCCACACACCTAACCCCACTCCTGTTCCCAGGAGCTCTAGGTTTTCAGAAGTATTATTACACTATTCAAGGCATACTCACCAAACCATTGTCGATCTTTGCAGGCTTGGTTTCTGACAGTCATCTTCCAGACTCAACTCACCACATGTCTACTTACCATTTTATAGATGCAAAGGACTTTCTGAAGCCTTGCACAGGATTTAAGGCCTCAAGAAGTTGAAACTCTAGTATCATTCATGAAAACTCTAAGTTATTCTCTCAATTATGAGATTAGGGTAATGGTCACAACTTAAATTAGTAGCTAAGAGAAGTAATGATACTGCATTGATTCCATGGGGTTGCTGTGAGGATTCAATGAGCTGATTCATGTAAACTTCCTGGAACAGCGTCTGGCATGTTGTCAGTCCTAAATGTGAGCCAGTGATTATCTATCATCCTATTTTACACAGAGAAATCTGAGAATCTTACAGCTTAAGGATGTTCCTCTGAGTCACATAGCCTTTAAGTAGCATATTTAGGATATCAATTCTGACTTATCATACTCAAAACCTGTGTTATCCTTATTACCACACAACTCTGCACCCTGACCAATTGGGACATTTCTTAAAGATCCTTTTAGTAAAGATTAATTGAAGGAAACTTGACCTGTACTGTTACATCCATAAATCTTTAGTAAGGAAGATTGTACTCACACTAGATCATTTACTTTTCACGACATCCTGATGCTTTAGGAACTCTTATTATGCTCTTTGTACAAATGAGACAACTGAGGCACACAAAAGTTAAATATCTTGCCCAAGGTCTCATAGCCAGTAAGTGATGAAGCTGGGGTGCCAACTCATTTGTGTCTACTTCTGAGAACCACATTTTGGACTGAAGATTCTATGGCCTTTGACTATAATTCCAGGGGATAGTTGTATCTTGTGCCTCTCTCAAGAAAGCAAGAACTGGTGCATGCTCCCAGTAACATGATAGCCCATCCTTCTTTGGCTCTTTACACTTTTACACTGTACTCTCACACATTCTAGTTGTAATCCTGTGTGTGTATGTGTGTGTGTGTGTGTGTGTATACATATACTATACATATGTGTATGTATAGTATGTATATGTGTGTGTATATATATACATATACTATACATGTGTATATATGTATACATATTTGTACATATAGATACATATACACATATTATATACTCACATATATATGTATATATACACATATACACACAAGATATGAGTTAGAAAAATCTTGGAGTGCATTCTATTATGAATGATTCTACTCATTTTTATCTATATGCTCTACTAGGTTTCTTTTAAAATATATATGTTTTTCTTCCTGCTTTCCTTCTGTTTTTTTTCCTTTCTACAAATACTCATCAAACCTTCCTAAAACATTTACTAAGACCCAAGAACATTAAGCAGTCATTCAGCCTGAGTGCTTTATGCCTCTAAACCTCCAAGTCTGACAACAGAAGTCTACTACCACGTTTCATGGTGATGTTATTGTATATTTACATGGACAGTGAAAGACTCTTTGTGCTGCTCAACACATCCAGGAAGGACCGATCAGTGTGCCACCCTGTGTTGATGGGTTAAGTAATCCCCATCATTATAGTTCTGTTGTTGTTGTTGTTAAATTGAATTTAAGTTAGTTGATTTATAATATTGTGTTAATTTCGAGTGTACAGCAAAGTGATTCAGTTCAGTTCAGTTGCTCAGTCGTGTCCAACTCTTTGTGACCCCATGAATTGCAGCATGCCAGGCCTCCCTGTCCATCACCAACTCACGGAGTTCACTCAGACTCATGTCCATCGAGTCAGTGATGCCATCCAGCCATCTCATCCTCTGTTGTCCCCTTTTCCTCCTGCCCTCAAACCCTCCCAGCATCAGAGTCTTTTTCAGTGAGTCAACTCTTCACATGAGGTGGCCAAAGTACTGGAGTTTCAGCTTTAGCATCATTTCTTCCAAAGAATACCCAGGGCTGATACCCTTTGGAATGGACTGATTGGATCTCTTTGCAGTCCAAGGGACTCTCAAGAGTCTTCTCCAACACCACAGTTCCAAAGCATCAATTCTTCGGCTCTCAGCTTTCTTCACAGTCCAACTCTCACGTCCATACATGACCACTGGAAAAACCATAGCCTTGACTAGACGGACCTTTGTTGGCAAAGTAATGTCTCTGCTTTTCAATGTGCTATCTAGGTTGGTCATAACTTTCCTTCCAAGGAGTAAGCGTCTTTTAATTTCATGGCTGCAATCACCATCTGCAGTGATTTTGGAGCCCCCCAAAATAAAGTCTGACACTGTTTCCACTGTTTCCCCATCTATTTCCCATGAGGTGATGGGACCAGATGCCATGATCTTAGTTTTCTGAATGTTGAGCTTTAAGCCACTTTTTCAGTCTCGTCTTTCACTTTCATCAAGAGGCTTTTTAGTTCCTCTTCACTTTCTGCCATAAGGGTGGTGTCATCTGCATATCTGAGGTTATTGATATTTCTCCTGGCAATCTTGATTCCAGCTTGTGCTTCTTCCAGTCCAGCGCTTCTCATGATGTACTCTGCATATAAGTTAAATAAGCAGGTTGACACTATATAGCCTTGACGTACTCCTTTTCCTATTTGGAACTGGTCTGATTCAGTTATACATTTATATTTTTTTCATACTTATTTCCATTATGGTTTATCCCAGGTTATTGAATATAGTTCCCTGTGCTATAGAGTAAGATCTTGTTCTTATCCGTTCTATATATAATAGTTTGCATCTGCTAACCCCAAACTCCCAATCCAAACCTCCCCCTATCTACCACCCCAGCAATCACAAGTCTGTTCTCTATGTCTGAGAGTCTGTTTCTGTCTGGTAGATAAGTTCATTTGACCATTACCATAGTCTTGATTTGAGGAAGCCCAATTTCTGGAGCCCTCAGGTGATAACTGTATGTTCCTCTTCTTTGAAAATGGTGTGTGGCTGCTGGAGTTAATTACCTAAAGAGGTTTGCATTGAATCCATGTAGCTGTGTCATGCTTCTCTTCTAAACTAGAACAATATAATTGTAACACGTAAAAATAAGTCTTTGTATTTACTCTAATAAGCTTGCTTCTCAGTTTTGCTAGTGACATGAAAAAAACTAATAGCAGGGTCAATATAATGTCTCTATGGTAATTATCATGCCACTTCTCTCTTCCTATATTCTTCTCATGTTACATTTTAATGTGTTTCTGCTCAAGTCAATTCAATTTTATCAGTAGGCAAGAGGCATGAAACAGGGCTTATTTGCTCTGTATCTACTTACAAGTAAACTGTAAAACTCAATTTTCAAGTTTGTTTTTCAATCAGATACACATGAGAAGAACAGTAACTGATTTGGGGGGGACCATTATTTAGAGGTTTAATCTGATATAAATACAAAAGAAAAAATATGAAAGGGTGAGGCATATTTTCATTTGTGAAATCTCTGTATTTCCTTCTTTCTTCCCCATTACAAAAGGATTTTAGGTTTCTAATGCATAATATGATAACCTACAAGTGATCACAGAATGATAAAATGTGAAGAGACCCAAGAGATCCTCCAGGGCAGTGATTTTTTAAACTAGGGCATGCATGCATGTGTATAGATGTCCATGAAGGCTTTTTAAAGGATACTTGGATGTGGTTAGTTCTAAGAGAAAGTGTTTTCAGTTCCCTAACTTCTACATGTAATCTTTTGGAAACTGATCTGCCTGGAAGCACCTTGAGTGCAGGCTCCAAGCAGGTCATCCAGCCCTTTGGCCTATCTCTCACCATAATCCTCTTGCTTCCACTTTACAAAAGCATGTCAGTGCTCTCAACTTGTCCCTGACACCGCAGCACCAGGTATTTCCCTGGGAGAGAAACCCCCAAGGCACCAGACACGGGCTCAACTTAAACACTGTTGTCATTGTCGATGACATGAATCAAACTACTACTTGGTGATGCGTTCCTTGCCATTCATGTGGCTTCCAGTTCTTTCCTTCAAGCACATTGAAGGAAGACCTAAACTAGTTAACAGCTGATAAATGTTTGCATATCAGTTCAAATGAGCGTGAAACATTACTAAAATGAAACTAGTTTCCCATCTCATAATGGTCACAAATAAGTTTCCAGACTGAACATATATGCAAACCCACACATGGAACAAAAGTCTCTTCATGAATGAACTTCATTCAACCACAAAGTAATATTTATCAAGGGGCAAAAAAAAAAAAAAAAACTCAACTGCAAAAATTATTCTTGTCCAATTCATTTAAGAAATAGATGTCTAAGAAATTAACTTTATGTTCTTAATATTCAAATGTGTAATGTATTTTATTTTGATAAATTAGATACTACTAAATAAGTGTAATGATAACTCAGTCCTGGATTTTTTTAATCTGCAAAAATGTATGGTCACAGGAAATGTTTAAGTGAACATTTTTATGTATATAAATATTTTTTTGCCCAAGAGGTACTATGATTCATAAAAGATTTAAACATAAAATATATTACACTAGTATAAAATACCGTGGAAATGGCTATATGAGTGACAAGACAAAAAGAACAAGGTTACATTTCTGACAGTTATAATACAGATTGTTCAAGTCCATTTTCATGAATAATGGTATGTATTCATTGTTTAATAGATACTACTAGATGAACATAAAAGAATGATGAAGTATTTTTATTTTTAAAATTATATTTTAAAATTTAATATTTGTAATATGCTCTAAAAGTACACTCTTTGTGATCATTTAAACCTATAGTGAAAAGTTTTAGCTTTCAATGTATAACTTTGAGGGAGTAAGTATAGAGAAAGTTTTTTTTATAGTCTAAGAAAGCAAAAATGTTTGAAGACTGTTCCAAACACAGTGAAAGTCGCTCAGTCATGTCTGACTCTTTGAGACCCCATACAGGCCATGCAATTCTCAAGGCCAGAATACTGAAGTGGGTGGCCTATCCCTTCTCCTGTGGATCTTCTCACCCAGGAATCAAACCGGGATCTCCTGCATTGTAGGCGGATCTTTACCAGCTGAACTACCAGGGAGGCCTTTTTTTATAGTCTAAGAGAGCAAAAACTGTTTGAATACTGTTCCAATACAAACAACTGTTAAATAATTCTTATACTGGAAATCTTTCTTCCAGTGAAATCTTGCAAAGTATCTCAATATATACAACAGATGTGCTTGGAACAGCCCTGTTCATCCCACCCCAACCCTAACCCCAGTGGCAGTCCCTCCCTGAAGTATCTTCTTTGTGCCTCCTAGAAGATTTTCAAAATAATTGTATGAGTATAACCTCTTATTCCACAGTTGGGAAGTAGTGGCTCAGAGCAAGTGAATAACTGAACTGAAACAAACCCAAGCTATCTGACTTCAAGGCAAAAACATCACATACAGGATCACAAAGACACTATTCTGCTCCCATGGGTCAACCCAGCCATTATAAATCATTGAGAAACAGATACTTAATATATAAATTTTTGTTCAGTGTTTTAAACACAGTGCTTTACCTCACTGTGAAAGCCTGTATCACAGTTCTCTTTTCATTAAGAGATTTAGGCAAGCAGAGGATAGAAGCAAACTTGAATACTATGTATTGCAAATGAAAGGCAAGGTTAAGTGAATGTGCTAATGTTATAAAATGATTAAAGAAATGAAGTTTTTACTACTATTTAATGAGATTTGATATAAGTAGAGCAAAATTAGTAAATTAAGTGTAAACAGAATCTGGTCTATTTTCAGTGTTCTGTAGCCTAAGCCTAGATCTTTCTTTCTTTCTTTCTTTTTTTTTTTTTAGATCTTTCTTAGTGTAGAAGAATGAACTCCTAGACCAGAAGTAATAGGGAAGATGAATATGGCTCTATTTACTTGCCATTGATATTTTACAAAGCTTGATTTCTACTAATATATCTACATAGATATATTTGCTTAACACAGCTCATTTCAAATTAATTGAATTTCAAGATATGTATATTTCATTTGTATAAGATGTGATGTTTTGACATAGACTCATTTCTTGTGTTCAAACAAGTCATTTGATATCTTACTGAAAATACTTTTCTTGGTGGGAATTACAGAAAACATAGACAACCCTCTTTAATACAGATGCCATCCTAAGCTCAACTCTGCAAACAGAAAGTTATACCATGTATCTGCCTATTATACCAGTACTAACTTGAAATCTTCAACTCTATAGAAAAACATTAAATAACAGGCTACCTGCTCAATAATAACAGCAATAGCTAATCCCATTGCTGCACAATTGTCCCAGTTAATTGGATGAACCATATTGTGGAGCACTTACCCCTCTGACCTCTCTACTGCTTTCCTCCTTGCTCACTCCCTAGGCTCACTGGCCCCCTGCACTTCAATGCTACCAACCTGCCTGCTTTGTGAAGCAAGCACACTCCTGTTTCATAGCCTTTGCACAGATGTCCACTTTGCCTTGAATACCTTTGCCCTAGAAAAGTGCATTAGTCATTCTCTGCACTTGCTTCAAGTCTATTTTCCAAAAGTCCCTTTGCCCATGAGGTCCACTGTTACTGTTATCTTGTTTTGTCCTTTGGACTTATTACATCAAACATACTGTATAATTTTCTTTGTTTTATATTTGTGGTTTCCCTCTGCCCTCCAAATATAGCTTCCACAAAGACAGTAATATTCTTTTGTCTGAAAGAATACATGAATCTTGATTTTCAAGTATGACAGAATGTAAAAAAAAATCAATTTCAATATTTAAAGTTACAATATTAGATGGCTATGGGACCTCCTGCTTATGCCAGGACACTAGTTTAGGAAATTATAATCTAGGAAGATGATAATAGTAACTGTATACAGAGGAATACTTTATAATGATTACTTCATATTAACAAGGAGAATGAGAGAAAAGAAGTGGAATGAGTGCGGGCAATTCAGTACAGCTGGATCCAACGTTATTTTGTAGAATACAACTCAAAACACAATGCTGCCTGCATGATCCTTACTGTGACAAACTGAATTTTATCATCTGTGGTGCTTACTGGTCCTCAGAACCGGAAATAACTCTAATGCTAATAGAAATACTCTATCTTCCTTACAAGTAAAACTGGAATGTTACAGACAATGGAGAACTCGTGTTTTAAAATGTATTGTGTATTATCAGCTAGTAGCAGTATTTAAATTCAATTCACAAAACCACTTTAGATTAAGGCAGCATAAAAAGGGAACCTATCAATGGCAATGCTGAGGAGCAACCCAAATTAAATTTTACTGTGAGCTCCAAATTTAAGGTGCTTCATGCAGTTTAGTAAGACAACTATATTGGTTTGTTACATAAATTCTTGTGCTAAGTGTGCTTAGTTGCTCAGTTGTGTCCAACTCTTTGCGACCCTCATGGACTGTAGCCCACTAGGCTCCTCTGTTCATGGATTTCCAGGCAAGAATACTGCAGTGGGTTGCCCTGCCCTCCTCCAGGGGATCTTCCCAACCCAGGGGTCAAACCCAGGTCTCCTGCATTGCAGGCAGATTCTTTACCATCTCACCCACTAGGGAAGCCCAATAAAAACTGAGTGGGTAGCCTATCCCTTCTCCAGGGGATTTTCCCGACCCAGTAATTGAACCAGGGTCTCCTGCATTGCATGTGGATTTTTATCAACTGAGCTATCAGGGAAGCCCATACATTCTGATATGGTGTTAATTATTTGTAAATATTCTATATCTTTCCATTAGAATGCTCTCTCATCACATTTTCACTTCTAATCCTGACCTATATTTTGGGACACTGATGATACACATGAGTAACCAGAAAAATGGCAAACTACATTTACCCTTCAATTTAGGCTCACATATTCTTTCCCTTTCACAAGGGCTTCCCTTGTAGCTCAGATGGTAAAGAATCTGCCTGCAATGCGGGAGACCTGGGTCCAATCCCTGGGTTGGGAAGATCTCCTGGAAAAGCGAAAGGCTATCCACTCCAGTATTCTGGCCTGGAAAATTCCATGGACTGTATAGTGCATGGGGTCGCAAAGAGTTGAACACAACTGAGTGACTTTCAGTTTAATTCTTTTCCTACAGTACACTCTGAAAAGTGCACTGAAGTAAATGTAACTTGCTTTGAAAATGTTAGTCTGCTTTTAATACGATCCTGCAAAAATTCAAAAGAGTGCTTCCAAACAACGATAAGGTCATCAGCAGCAGATAGAGAATGAAAACCCAGAGTCAGGTAGGAAAACTGTAAAATTCAAATAAAGTAATTTCTTTCAGTGAAGACAAGCAGCTGCTCTCAGGAACAGATCGTATTTCCAATTGGCAGAAGGGCTACCATTCTAATAATGCTAACTAACACATGGCAAACAGATCCTTGGATAAAAACTACTTTCTCAGAGAAGGAGCTGTCAAATTAAAGAACCAAACTTTACCTGTTTAAAAAGACCATTCACAGAACGTGCATTAATGAATCCAGATCCAAGCAGCTTAGCCCCAGCTGGCGAGAGTACGAAAAAGTGAGAATGAAGCCAAAAGTCAGATTCACAGCAACAGTCACTCACTACTCCTCTGTGTGCCTAGTGTTGCACTCACTTGTAAACAGCTATACTTCCTGCCCTGACATGCTCACACTTTTCCTTCCTATCTGCTATTTTCTATATTTTTTTTATTAGTTTACAACTTTCCAGAATTGGATTCCAATTCTCCCTGCCTCCAATTTCCCCTCTTTTAATCTATTTTTTTTTAACTGGCATATAATTGATTTAGCATGTTGTGTCAGTTTCAGGTGTACAGCAAGGTGAATCAGTTATACATATATTCATTCTCTTTTAGGTTCTTTTCCCATATAGGTTATTACAGAGTATTGAGCAGAGTTTCCAGTGCTGTACAGTAGGTCCTTACTAGCTGTTTTATGTATAATAGTGTGTATGTGTCAATCCTAATCTCCCAGTTTATCCCAAGACAGAGGCATATGATGTGACATTATCATAGGAGTGACATCCATCACTTTTGTCATGTTCTTTTGGTTAGAAGCAAGTCACTGATCCTGCCATACTCAAAGAGAGGGAATTACAAAAAGGCACGAATATGAAGAAGAGTCTTTACAATGGTGGCATTGTAGCTGAGGGAATGGTGATTCTCTTAACTAAGATTAGGAACCAATGAGGACAGACCAAGTTTATAGTGGGGCTGAGAAAGATGGGTGAAGCTTATGAGTTCGCTAATGGAAATCTTGAATTTGAAGAGCCCCTGAGGCATCCATTTTCAGATATAGAGAGTAGGATATACAGATCTGAAATTTGGAGTAGGATTTCAGACTGGAGAAATAGAGATTGTCAGCATATATTGGCAGCTGAAGTATGGGAGTAGAAGAGATCACAGAGGGAGAAGAGGTCAGTGTCCAGAAGAACTATAGTATTTAAGGCCTTTGAACAAAAGAAGTACTCATAAAACAAATATTCAGTGTCTATTATGAATCAGGCACTAAGTGTTGTCTAGTATATGTGTCCTGTGCTCAGAAAAGATGTTTCCGCTGGGACAATAAACAGACTGTGAATTGTTTTTGAAGCAGGACCATATCTTAGTCATCACTGTATCAAAAAACATAGAATAATTGTTTGCATGTCAGTTCAGTTCAGTTGCTCAGTCATGTCCGACTCTTCACGACCCCATAAACCACAGCATGCCAGGCCTCCCTGTCCATCATCAACTCCCAGAGTCCACCCAAACCCATGTCCATTGAGTCGGTGATGCCATCCAACCATCTCATCCTCTGTTGTCCCCTTCTCATCCTGCCCTCAATCTATCCCACCATCAGGGTCTTTTCAAATGAGTCAGTTCTCCACATCAGGTGGCCAAAGTATTGGAGTTTCAGCTTCAACATCAGTCCCTCCAATGAACACCCAGGACTGATCTCCTTTAGGATGGACTGGCTGGATATCCTTGCAGTCCAAGGGCCTCTCAAGAATCTTCTCCAACACCACAGTTCAAAAGCATCAATTCTTTGGCACTCAGCTTTCTTTATAGTCCAACTCTCACATCCATGCATGACCACTGGAAAAACCATAGCCTTGACTAAACAGACCTTTGTTGTCAAAGTAATGTCTCTGCTTTTTAATATGCTGTTTAGGTTGGTCATAACTTTCTTTCCAAGGAGCAAGCGTCTTTTAATTTCATGGCTGCAATCACCATCCACAGTGATTTTGGAGCCCAGAGAAATAAAGTCAGCCATTGTTTCCACTGTTTCCCCATCTATTTGCCATAAAGTGATGGGACCAGATGCCATGATCTTAGTTTTCTAGATGTTGAGCCTTAAGCCAACTTTTTCACTCTCTTCTTTCACTTTCATCAAGAGGCTCTTTAGTTCTTCACTTTCTGCCATAAGGGTGATGTCATCTGCATATCTGAGGTTATTGATATTTCTCCTGGCAATCTTGATTCCAGCTTGTGCTTCATCCAGCCCAGCATTTCTCATGATGTACTCTGCATATAAGTTAAATAAGCAGGGTGACAATATACAGGCTTGATGTACTCCTTTTCCTATTTGGAACCAGTCTGTTGTTTAATGTCCACTTCTAACTGTTGATTACTGACCTGCATACAGGTTTCTCAGGAGGCAGGTCAGGTGGTCTGGTATTCCCATCTCTTGAAGAATTTTCCAGAGTTTATTGTGATCCACATAGTCAATGGCACTGGAATAGTCAATAAAGCAGAAATAGATGTTTTTTTTTTTTTTTTTTTTAAAACTCTCTTCCTTTTTCAATGATCCAGTGGATGTTGGCAATTTGATCTCTGGTTCCTCTGCCTTTTCTAAAACCAGCTTGAAAATCTGGATGTTCACAGTTCATGGGTTGCTGAAGCCTGGCTTGGAGAATTTTTAGCATTACTTTGCTAGCGTGTGAAATTAATGCAATTGTGTGGTAGTTTGAGCATTCTTTGGCATTGCCTGTCTTTGGAATTGGAATGAAAACTGACCTTTTCCAGTCCTGTGGCCACTGCTGAATTTCTAAATTTGCTGACATATTGAGTGCAGCACTTTCACAGCATCATGTTTTAGGAATTGAAATAGCTCAACTGGAATTCTATCTTCTCCACTAGCTTTGTTCATAGTGATGCTTCCTAAGGCCCACCTGACTTCAGATTCCAGGATGTCCAGCTCTAGGTGAGTGTGAGTGATCACACCTTCGTGTTTATCTGGGTCATGAAGATCTTTTATATACATAGTAGAGCTTAAATCTACTATAAACTAAGGAATTAACTTCACTTACCTGTTATAAACACACATACAGACACACATTCATAAACTAGTCCTAGGAATACGAAGCTGTGGTGTTCTAAATTGTGGCTCTTTCTCATCCCCTTTAAGATATTTAAACAGACTGGTTCCAGATTACAGAGTTAACTTTTTAGATTTAACCAAATCATAGACTTAATATTTATAAGGAATAAAACAAACAGTGCTGTAAAATCAATAACTCACCATGGCAAACATAAAATATAACTTTCAATACAAACTTTGTACAAACATAATTCTTTCTGGTTTTTTGTGTCTTGTATGGTAGCAAAGGAGAAGGCAATGGCACCCCACTCCAGTACTCTTGCCTGGAAAATCCCATGGATGGAGAAGCCTGGTAGGCTGCAGTCCATGGGATTGTGAAGAGTCAGACACAACTGAGTGACTTCACTTTCACTTTTCACTTTCCTGCATTGGAGAAGGAAATGGCAACCCACTCCAGTGTTCTTGCCTGGAGAATCCCAGGGACGGGGGAGCCTGGTGGGCTGCCGTCTATGGGGTCGCACAGAGTCGGACACGACCAAAGCGACTTAGCAGCAGCAGCAGCAGCAGCATGGTGGCAACATTCAATACATAATTAGAAATCAACAGTTTTTCTCAAAGTTATACATTCCAGAGGACATTTTTGTTACTTAACAGGAAAATGAATGTAGGTTACTGGGCTGCTGCTGCTCCTGCTAAGTCGCTTCAGTCATGTCTGACTCTGTGTGACCCCATGGACTGCAGCCTACCAGGCTCCTCCGTCCATGGGATTTTCCAGGCAAGAGTACTGGAGTGGGGTGCCATTGCCTTCTCCGAGGTTAGTGGGCAGTGACTGCCAAAAGTTAAAGAGTGAAGAACTTAAAAAGATACTTGGTTAGGTGTCTCACTGAAAATATGTCTGAAGGGAATACATATGCTCCAAAAAATGCACTTAAAAATAATTCTAAGTGGGTCAAAAATAATAGAAAGACAGCTAAGCTAGAATAGTGCTTTAAAGTCATTGTTTTCTTTACATAGTTGAAAAAGATACATTCAATAGTAGGAATATCTCAGCAAATTGTGAATGAAAAATGATCACAACATAATAAATATTAATTCCTCATGTCTAAAGAATTCAGTTCAGTTAGTTGCTCAGTCCTGTCTGACTCTTTGCGACCCCATGGATTGCAGCATACCAGGCCTCCCTGTCCATCATCAACTCCCAGAGTTTACACAAACTCATGTCCATTGAGTCAGTGATGCCATTCAACCATTTCATCCTCTGTCGTCCCCTTCTCCTCCCGCCTTCAATCTTTCCCAGCATCAGGATCTTTTCAAATGAGTCAGTTCTTCACATCAGGTGGCCAAAGTATTGGAGTTTCAGCTTCAACATCAGTCCTTCCAGTGAATATTCACCACTGATTTCCTTTAGGATGAAGGAAGCCAGGCTAAAGAATTAGAGGAGGCAAATAAAACTTGCAGATCAGTAACTCAAAGGTAAGAGAAAGAATAAGCCTCAAATGTCAAAATAAGCTGAACTTTTTCTGCATTGAAATATTGAGATTTCATGGAATCCAGACCTTGTCACTTTACCCTTCTTATATGCAGTTTGATGATACATAAATAGATTTGTCATAATAATGAAAGATTATGTCTGACAACTTTTTGGGAGTAAGAGATAAGTCTTAAGAGCTTCATGAAACAGTTGACACCGGTATATGTTTCTCTCTAAGAAATGCAATATATGTTTAAAAAGTAGATAAATCTTTCAGACTCATAATGTTTTATCTAGCACTTCATGAGCAGTGTTTTCATCAAATTACATAGAGAAATTATATTTTTCTTTTTTCTATATAGAGCATATGGCTGGTTGGCTTGTTGATGCCAGAAATGTGAGCTACCATGAAATTTATTCTTCATCTCTTTAGTCACAATTTTATTGCTTTTTTTTTCTTCTTTCTTTCTAAGGACTGTCACTTTCTTAAACTCTACTATTTGCTCCCTCCCTCCTTTTATCTAGAGAAATATCAGCCAAATTTCTTTTGGAGTCATTTTTCCCAGGAAGAAATCACTGTTTCACTAGTTTATGGGAATTGTAGCATAGGTGTGAAAACAAGGAGAGTAAAGCCTTGCAGAGAGTAAAGAAATGCAGATACTGAGACTGGCTGCCCATGTTTACAAGCCATCATTTAAGTGTGAATCCTGACCTACTGTGGACTTTGTAGATATCTCCAAATAGCTGAACTTTAGTATATACATGCTCCCAAAAGACACAGCTGACTAAGATTCTAGGAAAGAAGTTGATGACCTGATAGGTACAATTACATGTAGTGAGAGAATTTTTGTTGACTTTAGAATATGACTCTCTAGGAAAGAATATATCCTATGATAAATATAAAACAGATTATAATATTTTAGTTTAAAAATTAAACTCTCATGTTAGGCACTAGAAATGAGTGCACGATTACCAGTCACTAGGAGAGTTTTCCTTTAAAGAGAAAATGCATGCTAATGTGTGATGTATGTTTAACGCACTAACAGAAGTAAGTATTTCTATCGAAGGCTGGTTGGTTGGGAGCTATTGAAGCCTAATTGGTTGGGAGCTACTGAAGGCTGATTGGTTGGGAAGCTAAGAGATGGACACAGATAACATATATAAGGCAGAATATGATAAGGCATGATGAGAAAGCATCACAAAATGCCATAAAAGGACAGAAAAATGGGACAGTTCTATGACTGAGGATGTTGAAAAAAATCTTCAAGAAAGACAGCTATTTGGGTGGGACCTCATATGATGTGTTGTAATGGGAGTAACAGCATCCCAGAAAGAGAGAACTTTGTGAGTAAAGGTAGCAAGGTAGAAACATGTACACCTCAAACTCTTCAGTGTGGTTAGAGCATAAAGGGTAGAGAATGTGAAGTAATGAAAGATAAAGGCTACACAGGTAATATGAAATTGAAATACAATTTAAATCATTTCTATGCCTTATCAATTCAGTGAACTTGGATAATTAATTTGAGCCTCTGTTTCCCTATCTTTATAACAGGGATAATAGATTTTTTTACATACAGTTGATTTAAATATTATGCTAGTTTCAGGTATACAGAATAGTAAGTTACTTTTTTAGTTCTTTTGCATATTATATTCCATTATAGGTTATTACAAGATATTGGGTATGATTCCCTGTGCTGTACAGTATATCCTTGTTGCTTATCTATTCTACATATACTACTTTGTTAATCTGATAGGCCTATTTTGTTCCTCTCTCCCCACTACCCTTTGGTAGAATTTCTTTAATATTAACACAAAGAATACATATGATATGCCTAGCATTATTTCTTGCACAGGAGAGTGAGTAAAGGTACTTATCCACTTCTTTAGTTTTCTGTCCTGAAGCAATACTGTATCCAATTATCATTTATATAGATACAACCTACACTGCATAGTCAAGGCTATGGTTTTTCCAGTAGTCATGTATGGATGTGAGAGTTGGACTGTGAAGAAAGCTGAGCGCTGAAGAATTGATGCTTTTGAACTGTGGTGTTGGAGAAGACTCTTGAGAGTCCCTTGGACTGCAAGGAGATCCAACCAGTCCATTCTAAAGGAGATCAGTCCTGGGTGTTCTTTGGAAGGAGTGATGCTAAAGCTGAAACTCCAGGACTTTGGCCACCTCATGCGAAGAGCTGACTCATTAGAAAAGACTCTGATGCTGGGAGGGATTGGGGGCAGGAGGAGAAGGGGATGACAGAGGATGAGATCGCTGGATGGCACCACTGACTCGATGGACGTGAGTCTGAGTGAACTCCAGGAGTTGGTGATGGACAGGGAGGCCTGGCGTGCTGCGATTCATGGGGATCACAAAGAGTCGGACACGACTGAGCGACTGAACTGAACTCTGCATAATATAGGTAATTCTGAAATTTTCTATGTATACACTCACGTTTTATAACTAATATTTCATTTAAAATATGCTACTGTGGGTCAGTATTTAAAGAAATAGTATAGATAAAACTTCAGAAAAGAGAATAACTTCACCCCACTTCCTCAATTTTCCCCATTCTATAAATTCAGATTTTCAAACATCATGTTTTCTTTAACAAGGAGTATAGCTATATGAACTTGCCCTTGAAATGAACTTTGACCTCAGAAAGATGTATGCAAATTCAGTCCCACAGCCTAGAATTTTGCTTCCTTATCAGAGATGTGTGATAAAAGGTTCAATTTGTATCCACCACCAGGATACTTCACTGACTATAGGCAAGAGATAAAAAATATGGGACAGTGTGAATTTCTAAATATTCATATCACTGGCAGGAGAAAGAACAGGTTAGCAGGCATGCAACAGTATGTATTGTTTTTTTTTTTTTTTTTTCTTGTAATGGAAAAGTGAATATCGACATTTTCACACTTATAACTCAAGCAGAAGAACCTAGTAACCTGCCTGGAATTCAACTTGGAAAGTCATTTTGAAAACACATCTAATGTGTCCCTTAGACTCACTGTGGAAAGAAGGCTTAAGAAAATATCCAAAATGAAGTTACTGAAACTTGGTAAGATTAAAACCTAGAGGCAGTGCAGCCCAGGCTATCTTAAAGACACCAATTAGCTCTGAGGATTAAACATGGTGGGAGTACACTGACCTCATTTGCAACTTCAATTTCTTGACCCAAAAAGTATTGGAAGAAGGAAGGGTAAAGAAATGTGACATGTGACTTAGAAAACAACAAAATTCTGTAAAGCAATTATTCTTCAATTTAAAAAATAAATTAAAAAAAAAAAGAAATGTGACTAACTTGGTATTCAACTTGCTGAGAGGATGAAAGAGAAATATGAGCTTGAGGAAAATAGGGGCTAAGATGACACCTCTAATTGTACTTTGTTAGAAACAAAGGAGATTTCAGTGCTCAATCCATGTGACTCAGAGAAACAAGAAGAACTTGAATTACGAATATAATAGTGTATTTGTTCAGAAGAAGGAGTTCACAACATGTAGCCACCAATGAAGACTGAGGTTGTACATCAGACAACACAGTACATGCCTTAAAACCATCTGACGATCTCCATGTAATGGAGAAGATTATCATAGTTTTACTGTTAGAAACACCAGACTGACTTTTGCATTAGATAAACAGATACAGATAATGCTTTACCATTATGTTAGAATGCTCTCCCACAGCTATTATCCTCTATGCTCTCTTTGTTATTTTATGTTGGTTGGGAAGGACCTATATTGGTATTTTGCAAATAAGAATAAAGTTCAGAGGAAGTGGGTAACTTTTCAACAGTTACATATCTATTAAGTTGTATATCTATCTCAGTTACTACTACTGTGAAGCTAAGTACCTTAAAACTGAGTGGCTTAAAACCACAACTGTTTTATTACATTTTACATATACTGTAGTACTCTTGCCTGGAAAATCCCATGGACGGAGGAGCCTGGTAGGCTGCAGTCCAAGGGGTCGCCAGAGTCGGACACGACTGAGCGATTTCACTTTCACTTTTCACTTTCATGCATTGGAGAAGGAAATGGCAACCCACTCCAGTTTTCTTGCATGGAGAATCCTAGGCACGGGGGAGCCTGGTGGGCTGCCATCTATGGGGTCGCACAGAGTCAGACACGACTGAAGTGACTTAGCAGCAGCAGCAGCAGTTAAGGAATTTAGGTAGATCTCAGCTGAATGATTCTTTTGCTCTTCGTGGCGTTGCCTGAGGTTAAATAGTGGTATTCAGCTGGTGGAAGCCATTGTCTGTAGGGTCCAGGACTGCTTTACTCACATTCCTGACACCTTAGAAGGGATGACTGGAAGAAACCTGGGATCAGCTCAGACTTTTGACGAAGTGTCTACATGTAACCCTCCCCCTCCACCCCCACCCCCAATATGTTGGTCTCAGGAAAATTACATGTCTTTTACTGTGGTTGACTTCCCCTAGAGAGAGGATTCAAATAGAACCAGACAGAAGATGTCTGACCTTTTCTGATCTAGGCTAAGAATTCACAGAGCATCCATTCTGCTACAATTTAGCAATTATAGCCAAGTTCTATCCAGTCTGAAAGGGAGGGAAATTACACTGCCTTTTGATTCAGTTCAGTTCAGTTCAGTTGCTCAGTCGTGTCCGACTCTTTGTGATCCCCATGAATTGCAGCATGCCAGGCCTCCCTGTCCATCACCATCTCCAGGAGTTCACTCAAACTCATGCCATAAAGTCAGTGATGCCATCCAGCCACCTCATCCTCTGTCGTCCCCTTCTCCTCCTGCCCCCAATCCCTCCCAGCATCAGAGTCTTTTCCAATAAGTCAGCTCTTCACATCAGGTGGCCAAAGTATTGGAGTTTCAGCTTCAGCATCAGTCCTTCCAATGAACACCCAGGACTGATCTCCTTTAGAACGGACTGATTGGATCTCTTTGCAGTCCAAGGGACTCTCAAGTGTCTTCTCCAACACCACAGTTCTAAAGCAATAATTCTTCAGCACTCATTTTTCTTCACAGTCCAACTCTCACATCCATACATGACAATTGGAAAAACCATGGCCTTGACTAGATGGACCTTTGTTGGCAAAGTAATGTCTCTGCTTTTGAGTATGCTATCTAGGTTGCTCACTTTCCTTCCAAGGAGTAAGTGTCTTTTAATTTCATGGCTGCAACCACCATCTGCAGTGATTTTGGAGCCCAAGAAAATAAAGTCTGACACTGTTTCCACTGTTTCCCCATCTATTTCCCATGAAGTGATGGGACCAGATGCCATGATCTTAGTTTTCTGAATGTTGAGTTTTAAGCCAACTTTTTCACTCTCCTCTTTCACTTTCATCAAGAGGCTTTTCAGTTCCTGTTCACTTTCTGCCATAAGGGTGGTGTCATCTGCATATCTGAGGTTATGGATATTTCTCCCGGCAATCTTGATTCCAGCTTGTGCTCCTTCCAGCCCAGCATTTCTCATGATGTACTCTGCATATAAGTTAAATAAGCAGGGTGACATATACAGCCTTGACATACTCCTTTTCCTATTTGGAACCAGTCTGTTGTTCCATGTCCAGTTCTAACTGTTGCTTCCTGACCTGCATATAGGTCTCTCAGGAGGCAGGTCAGGTGGTCTGGTATTCCCATCTCTTGAAGAATTTTCCACAGTTTATTGTGATCCACACAGTCAAAGGCTTTGGCATAGTCAATAAAGCAGAGACAGATGTTTTTCTGGAACTCTCTTGCTTTTTCGATGATTCAGCGGATGTTGGCAACTTGGTTTCTGGTTCCTCTGTCTTTTCTAAAACCAGCTTGAACATCTGGGAAGTTCATGGTTCACGTATTGCTGAAGCCTGGCTTGGAGAATTTTGAGCATTACTTTACTAGACTTTTGAGTGGAGTGTGTAAAATTGTAAGAGAGAAATTTAATGGGCCTTCCTTAGGAAATACAATGTATTAAGTGTTAAGATTAAAACTAGTGTTTCATGTCTCTTAGAGTGTCCTAGTTCTTAAATTTCTATGTTTTCTGTAAGTGTAAGTGTGTAACCACAAACATATGCACAGACATAAACAGTGGCAAACACAGTGTCCGCATTTCACTGGATTTGTAATATGAGTAGATGAGCCAGTGTGAGAATATTGAATGTGGGGAAAGTATATCTAGAACATAATTCATTTTCTATATAAAAGATGATCATTTAAATTTGTATTCTAATTAGTTTAATTATAGCTACTTTTAGTTGCATTTTAGAAATTAGTTTGGCTATTCTTGATTGATATTGCCATACAATAATAAACAGAAATAAATTATAATTCTAGAAAGTGGAAAATGATTGAGTACTTCTGCATACAAATAGTTTAGGCATTAAATCTAGGTTACGGTTCATTTACAAGGTAAAGATTTTGATGAATAATCTCTATGACCTTGTATATGTGGTTTTATCAATTTTCCTCAAAGATACATGTGTCCATGTGTATAGTACTGTAAAGTTGTTTATGGATTTTCCTAGAATTGCCACCACCCACTTTTTCCTTTATCATTTGTTGTGTGTTATGATTTCACAACACATAGTAATTCTCTTTGTATAGGTTTTAAAGTTGTCTCCTAAACTAAATGAGAAATACCTGGAAGATAGCTCAGCTTCATTCATGATGAGAAGGGAAATATATATCCTGTCTTTTCTTCTATTTTTCCCTTGACTAAAAATATTCCATTTTGAAACTATAAGTAAATAATGGACTGAGGGCAATACTGAAATAATTGACAATAAGCAGGTATGCGAATACAATGATTTCTTTTAGGGAAGAATTTTTCATTTGTGGTAAAAGGCATGTTTTCTAGGAGGAATAATTAAACCTGGCCTACATCCAAAAAGCATTTTCTTATACCAAGAACACATATGGCAGTTTCACAAATGAGCGATGGTCACCTTTCAAATGCACAAGAAACAGCTTCAAAAAGGCATACATAGACAATGAATATGCATCTTGATTAATTTACTACAATTAGATTCTTTGAGGCTTGAGTCAAACTTTTGTTCACAACTCATTCTGGCCCTTGATATACAGTACAGTAGTCAGCTTGTTTGCAAGAGGCATGAAAACTTTAGCTTATGAAACTTTGATGACACTGAAAACTCTAGATTCCATGATCTCAAATTTCTAAGACCTGAATTTCTAATACCCAAGCGGAACATGGCATGGGGAGAGTGATTTAACATTTATGGTCCCCAACCCATATTTTTTCAGATAGGGAAACCAGCTCAAACAGAAATGACAGTCTAGGAAAATATAGCTAATCAGAACCACAAATGGAGCTCATGTTTCCAAATTCATACTGGGCTTATCTCGAGTCTGTCCAAACTAAAACAAGCTTTGAAACCTGTTAAATTTTTCATTTTAATAGAGTGATCTCACTTACAGTAACATGGATGTCAATAATAATGTTTGAAATAAGAAAACACTGCATTGTGAAGTATGACATATTTTGTCAGTGTTTTGTTTGAGGTTTTGGTTAAAACAGTGACCCAGGCTTGTAGTTTTTTTTTTTTTTTCTGCTTATGCTGTACCATTAGAAGCATGAATGTCAGTGACCTAGGCAGCATGAGGGAGATGAGCAGCTGGCAAATAGGACACATGACAAGAATTATTGAACTGCACCAGACCAGGAAGGACTGATCAGGAGGAGAATTATTATTTATGAGCCAGCTTCCAAGTGCTCCAACTCTTTACCTACTAGCAGTAGAGTGTGGATTTGCTTGAATAGTTATTCAACAAAATGTATTCTAAGTTTGTATCCCACAGACACTTTTAAAGGAGATTATAGGAGAGCTTCCTAAGAAGACTGTTATAAATAATTTTGTGCTTTTGTTTAAAAAGGTAACAGCTACTTATTATAAACTTAAAAATATACATATACTCACAATAAGTAAGATTTAGTTATTAAGCTTAATCATATTTTGGAGTGTTTATTTCCAGGCTTTTTTATAATTTATACATACAGATATGCATGAACACTCATGTGCTCATAAACACACAACATTTATATATCATTAAAATGTCATAGCCTGCTATAATATCTAATATCATTACATAATAAGTATTTTCCAGGTCACTGGAAATTCTTTCTAAATAATATTGTGATGACTATGTAAGAGAGTGTACTGTGGATGCCACAGATTCTTTAACCATTCTTCTGTTGAATATCTAAGTAATTTCCAAGTTTGCTATTATGAATAATGTAGTGAAAAATTTGATAGATTGTTTCTGATTATTTAGGTAGCTTCTTAGTGAATTATTGGATCAAACGACATCAATAATTTGAAGCTTTTCACACACTTTATTTTCACAAAAGCAAACACTGGTCAGTTTGCTTTTCCCAAATTGCTGTTGTAAACATGGCACCTGATCAAACATTCTTTTACCTTTTCCTTAAATTATGATATTCACCATAGCCCAGCTCATACTGTAGCAACAACAACAACAACAAAAAGCAAGGGTTCTCTTTAAATAAATTAAATGACCCCAGAGCAAACTTTTCTTTGTTCTGGTAATAGCGTATCATATAGTTTAGTAAACTACTATTCATCAGTGCTTAGTTGTTCAGTCATGTCCGACTCTTTGCAGCCCCATGGACTGTAGCCTGCCAGGCTCCTCTGTCCATGGGGATTCTCCAGGCAAGAATACAGGAGTAGGTTGCCATGCTCTCTTCCATGGGATCTCCCCAACCCAGGGATTGAACCCACGTCTCCTGCATTGCAAGCAGATTCTTTACCATCTGAGCCACTAGGGAAGCCCAAGAATACAAGATTGGGTACCCTATTCCTTCTCCAGGGGAACTTCCCAGCTGAGGAACTGAACCGGGGATTCCTGCATTGCAGGATTCTTTACCAGCAGAGCCACCAGGGAAGCACAAATGAGAGCCTGACCCCTCTCCAACTCAAATGGAGTTGTTAAGTTGCCTATGGCTTATGCAGGTGGCTATTGGCATTCCAGAAGCCAAATATGTGAGCAATATTGAGACCAATTTTTCAACTCCTGCCCAATTGCAGAAAGAAAGAGGGATAGGACTAATATCAGTGAGACTAAAACAAAGTCTGCATAAGAAAAAGTTGGTCCCTTAATATTGTTCACATATTTGACTCCCAGAATGCTAACAGCCAACTGTATAAGCCATAGGTAACTAAACAACTCTGTGACTTGGGCATGCCACTAAACCTCCCCAAGCCTTATTTTTCTGATATTTAATGAACAAGTGGCTTTTGTATTATTTTTCCAGTTTACAGTAACTTGATTACATTCAGTATGATAAATGTTTATTGAGAATGTATCATATGCTGCTGTAATATCAAAAATGGGGGCAGGAAGACAAGGATACATACATTTTCCATCTCTGAACATTAGAAATCTAATACAATATTTCAGGAAAGTGATGTTATACATATCAGAATACAGCATAGGAGCAATTCAGAACAAACATGTTTTCTAACAGTCAGAGGTGATTTTATCTAAACTAGGATTTGAGCTCAGCCTTGATGCTTGGTGTAGGATTTAGTGTAGATGACACAGAGGTATAAATATGCCAAGTGAACCTAGAAATTAGCACTAAGGTGTGAATGAAGCAGAGGCTTAAGAAGTAAGAAAATCATTGGGAATCAGTTTTAAAAGGTAGGTTAGCAAACAAGAGTCCATTATGTATCAAACTCAGACCCAAACAAAAATTTTTGCCCAGAGTACCTAGAAGATTGATGGCAGGAGAGTAGGATTTCACATGACGAGGAACCTTTTAATAAGTAGGTTTGAGTAAACTTTGAAGATTGGATGGGTTAATCCATAACAATAACCATACCCTCCTCCAGGGGATCTTCCCAACCCAGGGTTGGAAACTGCATCTCTTAAGTATCCTGCATTTGCAGGCAGATTCTTTACCACTAGTGTCATCTGGGAAGCCCATCAATAAACTAACTGAAAGTGGTGAAAGTGAAAGTCACTCAGTCGTGTCAGACTCTGAAACCCTATGGACTGTAGCCCGCCAGGCTCCTCTGTCCATGGGGATTCTCCAGGCAAGAATACTGGAGTGGGTTGCCATGCCCTCCTCCAGGGGATCTTCCCAACCCAAGGATCAAATCCAGGTCTCCCACATTGCAGGTGGATTCTTTACCGTCTGAGCCACCAGGGAAGCCCAGCAATAAACTAGTCCCTTATATTTGAGCTAACTCTGCTATGTAAGGTGTCTATCCATTTGTATCAATGTGAATAAACATTTTCACAATGTTTTTTTTTTAATTTTATTTTATTTTTAAACTTTACAATATTGTATTAGTTTTGCCAAATATCGAAATGAATCTGCCACAAATTAATAATAGCTAGCATTTACTGAGTATGTCAACAAACTTGGCCCTCAAAACAGTTTTTCCCCCTCCACTGCTTTGGCACAGAAACCCTGTGAAATGCTCCCTTCTACCATGGGTACCACCAATCTGCAGTCTCACAAGCTCCAACTTCTTGTTTATTCAAACTCTGCATTCTGTCTTGTCTGTCCCCTTTTGCAGGATCACCACTGAGATAGCTTTTCTAGTCTCTTTCCTCTTTGGTTTAATGCTCTGATCTAGTCCCTGGGTCTCCCATGTGGCTTCACTTGAGGGTATTACAGTATTTTTTCCCCTTTGTCCTATGCTCAGTTCCTAGCTCAGTTTCTACTCTCAGCCCAAGAAAAGCCCCCCTTAATCCCTTTGCTCATGACATTCAGACTCTGCCTACTTTTTTAAGTTAACCCTAGGCCTTCTGCTAGGTGCTTTATGTAAATGATTGGTATTCATCTTCACAAGAGTCGTTAATTTTATCACTTCCATTTGCCAGATGAGGAAATGAAGGTACAGAGATATGAGTTAATCATTTGCCCAATCACACAGAAACAGGTTCCAAGTGAAGGTTGTCACACTCCAAAGCTAGACTCTTTCTTTAAAATTATTTTTAATTGAAGGATAGTTGCTTTACAATATTGTGTTGGTGTCTCTATATGTCAACATGACTCAGCCATGGCTACATATATGTCCCCTCTCTCGTGAACCTCCCTTCCACCCCATCGCACCCCTCTAGGGTGTCACAGAGCACCAGATTTGAGCTCCCTGCATCATACATCAAGTTTCCATTGGTTATCTAGTTTTACATCTGGTAATATATATGTTTCAATGCTACAAAGCTGGACTCTTCCAATACATCACATTGCTTTTACTTGTGGGGTTTTCTTAACCATGTAATCTCTTCCAACTTTAAAAATACTCATCTGAATTGTCTCCCTGGCCCAGTAGGCAGCATGTCAGTCTCCTAAAGATGCTGATCATGTTGTCTTGTCCTCAGCTTAAGCCACTGGAGTCACTTCAACTACCTATCTTGGAATATGATTCCCTAGAGGCTCTTTATTTAGTTGCTCTCCTCTGGCCATGATCCACTGTGACTATTTTATCTCTACACAGAGATAGATATATTTGGCTCTACATATTGTGATTTCTGGGGAACTTAATATTGACTTTGCTAAAGTAACAGTGCTAGCCAATTGTAATCAGTAACAACAGTATGGCTTATCTAAGGTACACAATGGTAATTTGGGACTATGAGTAAATAGAGAATATTTTAATGTAAGCATAATTCCCTCTAGTATTACTTTTGTTGCTGTGCTTTGGAATCAATGTGAAGGGAAGCAAACGAAAAACATATAGGGTGCTACATGGCGAAAAAAAGACAAAATGTGCTATCAGTAAAGGTTGCATATTTTAAAGCAGGGTGAAGGAGGCAATTTTCTTTAAAAGCTAATAATTTGCTACTAACTACTAAGGGAAGAAGCTGTTCCTTTGTTGGCCCGTCTTCATTGCCAATCTATTTATCTAAAATTGCAAGTACTTAAATAAAATTAAATACAAAAGAGTTCAAGAACATTTTTGGGTTTCAAATCCAAAAGATAGCTTCCAATTTATATAATGATTTTTGTCCTGCAAGGTCACCCTGTAATTTTTTATTTTATTTTTAAAATTTTAATTGAAAAGAAGCAGTCAGACTATTGAAGGGCCTCAACTAGGCAAAGTCATTTGGAAATTTGGCCATAACTCACATCATGCAGCACAGCCTGTTTCAGACTGTCAAGAAAAGAGACCAATTAGAAAAATGCAGATCAGATGCATGTTACGGAATACTCCTAATATAGAGGGGGGAAAATAAGAAAGAAATATAGAAGGAAAAGGAAGTCAAATCGTCTAACCACCTACAGTCTAAAAGCTAGACTTTCTCTTGCTTATAAACCAAGAACAAGGGTTTTGTACTTTATTTTGCTTGATATTATTTTATGAGAGAAATAAAAATCAACACAGCTGATGATGTAGTTAAGAAAAAGAAAATAGCATTGCAGTTCATCTTGTTTATTATAGGCAAAATGAAACAAGGTTCCTCTCTGAAGAAGGCATTTTATGAGGAGCATAGTTATTTAAAAAGTACCCTTGATAGTGAAGGCTGGCCATATCGAGTATTGTTTGAAGACCAGAGCACTGGATTGAAATCGAGTTTAAAACCACCAGATTTGGTTTGACATTATTAAAGGTTACAGATGCAATATATAAATATTTCATATGATTCATGTCCTTAAGTAGTGGTTAATTTATTTTTACTACTTTTTAACAATACAGTGTATTGTGTCTGAACTTATATTTTTCCTCAAATGCTATAAAATAAATTTTGCATAATTGTTTATGAAATCTCCTCAGGGGAAAATATATCTTTTCCCAACATGTTAAAGATCACTCCCACAAAGTCCAGTATACCAATTACTGCCATGGTGTGTTTTGGTTTTTCATTATTTATCTTTAAAATTTAAACATTCAGCAATATAGTTCCCTTCATAATATAAACTTCTCTGACCTAAACACAGATTTAATTTGAATGTCATCCATTTCCAATATGAAACCTATTAATATAAATATATGCTGAATGAAGTTTATTGAAAATGAATGTTTAGAGTACTTGATTTTTTTTTTTTTTTCATTTCCATTGCTTTAATTGGAAGTAAGTCTTACTGGAATGCAATGCACTTGTAATTCACTGAAATCTTGGGATCTTAAGTGATAAAACTTACTAACTTGCTGTGTGACCTTGCATAAGTCACTTACACTCTCTGGGTTTCCATAGAAAATGTTTAATACGTAAACCTTGATGACCCTTGCAGCTCTACTAGTCTGTCTCTTCAGTCTTGAGCACAAAATATGAGCTTAGAACTTCCTTCAGTTCAGTTCAGTTCAGTCACTCAGTTGTGTCCAATTCTTTGTGATCCCATGGACTGCAGTATGCCAGGCCTCCCTGTTCATCACCAACTCCCAGAGTTTACTCAAACTCATGTCCATTGAGTCAGTGATGCCATCCAACCATCTCATCCTCTGTCGTCCCCTTCTCCTCCCACCTTCAATCTTTCCCAGCATCAGGGTCTTTTCCAGTGAGTCAATTCTTCACATCAGGTGGCCAAAGTATTGGAGTTTCAGCTTCAGCATCAGTCCTTCCAATGAATATTCAGGACTGATTTCCTTTAGGATGGACTGGTTGGATCTCCTTGCAGTCCAAGGGACTCTCAAGAGTCTCCTCCAAAACCACAGCTCAAAAGCATCAATTCTTTGGTACTCAGCTTTCTTTATAGTTCAACTCTCACATCCATACATGACTTCTGGAAAAACCATAGCTTTGACTAGATGGACCTCTGTTGTCAAAGTAATGTCTCTGCTTTTTAATATGCTGTCTAGGTTGGTCATAGCTTTTCTTCCAAGGAGCAAGCATCTTTTAAGAACTTCCTTAGATATTGGTAAATAAAATGGGAGCTGTTCACTTTTAATTCTAGTACATTTATGTTTCTACCCTCAGTTAAAACGTCCTCTAGAAAGAAAAAGAAAATGTTTATATAGTCAACCACAAAACAAGGAGCACGTGTGTTAACAGTACTGATAAAGAGCCATAAGAAGGTAGAATACAGAAACATCATACTGCCAAGGATGAGGATGTTAAGATTACATGGAGGAAGTTGCACTTAGTGCTCAGTCTTTAAGAACAAAAAGCTTCAATATGAGGAACCAATAAAGGTAATTGTGGTGGTTCATTTTAGGTGTCAACTGGGCTAAGAGATATCCAGAAAGTTGGTAAAAACATTACTTCTGGGTATGTGTGTGAGAGGGTTTTTGGAAGAAATAGCATTTGAATAAGCAGACTGAGTAAAAAAGATCCCCTCAATCAATGTCTGTGAGTATCATCAAATCCACTGAAGCCAAAAGGCAGAGAAAATGTGACTTTGCTTTCTGCTTGAACTGCACTTAGACATCAGTGTTCCTGGTTTTCAGGCTTACCAACTGGGACTTATACTAGTGGATTCCCTGGCTCTTAGGCCTTTGGAATTGCACTGGATGTACACCACTGGCTCTGCTGGGCCTCTAGTTTGCAGATGGCAGGACTATCTCAGACTCAATAATAGCATGATCTAATTCCTCATAATACATCTCCCATTTATTGATCTATCTATCCTATTATGTTTCTTCAGTTGAACCCTGATAATACAGCAGTGACATAGGCGATAATGCTGCCAACAAATAAAATGCTGCTAACATGTTTGTAGAAGGAGAGGATAAAGACAGGCATTTATTAAGAAGGCAATTCCAGTAATCAACACAAAAATTAGAAGGGGTACTGGAGTAGAAAAGCAAAGAACATGGATGGTGCCATGGATATTTGGAAGGGAAGAAAAGATGAGTTTTGGTAGAAGACTGGAAAAAAGATCACTGAGAGAAGAATCAAGGATGTGTCTTAATTTTAAAATGCATGTGATTTGGAAGCTGGTATTGGCATTAATGAGCATAGGAAATCAAGAAGAGGAGCAAAATGGACAAAGCAAAAAATGAAATGTGCTTGTATGCCATAATACACGGAGATATTATCAGGATTTACAATTAGAAATGTCTAGTAAGCAATTAGAAATGAGAGACAAATAGACACATGAGAAGAACTAGATCAGATCTTTGGAATCTGATACATAGAAATTTTTACAGAAGGCATGGGAATAAATGGTATTCATAAGGGATAGGATGGCAGGAGAAAATACTAGAGGCTTGAGGCCATTGGCAGGTATGCCTTGAAGTGATGCAATACATGACAATACTGGCTATGCATATGCATTCTCCTTCATGCTGCTGCTGCTGCTGCTGCGTCGCTTCAGTCATGTCCGACTCTGTGCGACCCCATAGACGGCAGCCCACCAGGCTCCCCCATCCCTGGGATTCTGCAGGCAAGAACACTGGAGTGGGTTGCCATTTCCTTCTCCAATGCATGGAAGTGAAAAGTGAAAGTGAAGTTCCTCAGTCGCGTCCCACCCTCAGCAACACCATGGACTGCAGCCTTCCAGGCTCCTCTGTCTATGGGGTTTTCTAGGCAAGAGTACTGGAGTGGGGTGCCATTGCCTTCTCCGTCTCCTTCGTGACTGATGGTAAATTAGCCAGCAGTTAATTTGTTCTTTTGACAATCTGGTTAACACAGTTAGGTAGATAGCAAATTAAATACACATGTGATAAAAGGAATTTGATCTTATCATACTCTTTGTAATGTTCTTTTTTAAAATTGAGATATAGGTGAGGTATGATATATAATGTTGCAGGTGTACAACATAGTGATTAATTTTTAAAGGTTATACTCCATTTATTGTTACTATGAAATACTGGCTATATTGCTTGCATTGTACAATATATCCTTGTAGCTTATTTTATACAAAGTAGATTGTACCTCTCTCCCTCTTTCCTTTCTCCCTCCTGGGTAACAACTAGTTTCTATATCTGTGAGTTCTGTTTCCTTTTTGTTATATTCACTAGTTTGTTGTATTTTTAGATTCCACATATAAGTAATATATTAAATATAAAGCCTCAATAACAACAATATGATTAATTACTTTATACCTTTAACATTTACTCAGTGAAAATCCCCGTCTGTGCTAGGCCAAAGCCCTAAGGAATACCAGGTAATCATGGTTGTTGCAATCAAGGAGCTTATCTTCTAACAAAAGGCCAAAGGGATCTCTCTGCAGAACTAAAACCAAAATATCTTTTTCTTCTGAATCCCTTACTAGATATTTGATAGTCATAATTTTAGCATGTTTTAAAGTAAAAGTAAAACCTTGCACCAGGAATCATGTCTTCAGCTATTTTGAATGTAACTAGATATGAATATAATAAAAATGTTCAGAATAAAAGGGTCAAGAGGATTGGATTTTGGCTTTGTGACTTTTTTGAAGTTTAAAATTTGGGTAAAAGATTCATTTGTATTATTTTTTTAGACTCCACATATAAATTATATCATTTAGTGTAAAATAGATAAGCAAAAAATTTACTGTATAGCACAGGGAATTATAACCCAATATCTTATAATAACCTATAATTGAATATAATCTGCAAAAGGACTTCCCTGGTGGCTCAGTGGTAAAGACTCCACCGGCCAATGCAAGAGACCTGGGAAGATCCCCTGGAGAAAGAATTGGCAACCCACTCCAGTACTGTTGCCTGGGAAATTCCATGGACAGAGGAGCCTGGTGGGCTACAGTCTATGGGATCACTGGAGTCAGACATGACTTATCAACTAAACAACAACAAAATCTACAAAAATACCCAAATCACTATGCTGTACACCTGAAAACTAACACAATACTGTAAATCAACTACTTCAGTAAAACACACACATATACACCAAATTCTAAAAAAAAAAAAAAAAAATAGAAGAGTCCATTTTAGTGGGTCTTAACATTATCCTAAGAAAATGTATAATTCAAACTACAAACATTAAGCATCCCATGATAATTCTCACAATTTTCTAAGCAGTATCTGTTATTGATACTATTTTATTGTATAAAATGTTCTCACAAATTCCATATTGCATTGTTATTAGAACATAGCAAAAGTAGCTTAAGAAGTATTATCTTGGTTGAGAAAGCAAAAAATAATTAAACATTAGAGATTTGAAGCCAATGAATCAGGTGGGTGCATTAAAAATATCCCCAGGAAATTAATGTTTCTTTCAAAGAATACTAAAATATTAAATCCACTCCAATCTCTGAAAGAGAAATTCTCTTTATGCATTTTTTAAAATAAAGACTTACACTATATTTCTGTCTGCAGAGGAAGTAAAGAATTTGATGGAATTCTCCTGCCCCCAAAGCAAATAAGACAAATCATTTCCTGCAATTTTTCTCATTTTGGGCAATAAAACAACATACTTTCCTTAAAAAATACAGTCTTATTAAATCCACACTTAGGACTTGAACTGTGTGAATACAAAAACTGTTACTTTATATTCAAATCTAGTCCAATTATAAGACTGTGCAATCTTGCTATAAATCTTGCTCCCTTGTCTTCAAGATAAATGTTGATTTAAAGATTTACAGTAGAGAATTAGACAAGAAACAATCCATGCAAATTGCCCATAACTTTTATTTTTATTTAAGGACAGCTGTAAAAGAAGTCACTTTCAGTTATCCCCAACTCTCCATAATTATTTAAACTCCCTCCTGTGTTTTGATGACTATGTGTCAAAAAGTTTGCTAAATAAGAATAAAAGAAAAAGGTGGAATTTGACTTCAGTATTTGAAGTTTCCTAATTGTGTTATATTTGTTGTTTATTACTTTTTGGCTAATTAACTATTAGAATGTGCTACGGACTGAAATGGCAACCCACTCCAGTATTCTTGCCTAGAGAATCCTATGGACAGAGGAGCCTGGTGGGCTGCTGTCCATAGGGTCGCATAGAGTCAGACACCACTGAAGCGACTTAGCATGCATGCATGCATAGACTGAATATGTGTGTCCCCCTTGCATTGTTGATATTAGCATCTTTCCTCAAGTCAACCTTTCTTTTTTATTTATTTGCTGCTCATTTCTACATGTACTGAGCTCACCTCATAGTATTTAGTGGGAAAGAGGCCTAGGAGTCCCTCACCTAAGAACTTCAATGTATCCTGAAGACAGTTTCACACAGAATTATGTATTTTGTAGGTGCAGGGACCTTCAGAGAACATTTTTCTCCTATACCTGAAGTGAAAGACTACTGATTCTATATAATTTTCATTGATGTATATATAGTTGATTTTCTTGATGTATATATAGTTGGCCTTGTATTATTTTTTTCAGTACTATATATATTTTCTCCCTCAATAATTTTTTATCATATTTCAAACAGAAAACTTGTAGTCTACTTCAATTTTATTCCCATAGCACCTGTGATACACTAGGTTTTTAGTAAATATCTGTTTAATATATACAAGAATCCATGCTCTTTCATTCTTATGAATAGTTTATATGATGAAGACTAAGAATGAACTGTTAGATGCTCTGAAAAGTAAAGGAATCCACAGATGTGAACTTATAAAGATGGAAAGTTAATCTTCCCTTTTTGTGAAATTCTGAGTTTCTATCATTTTATGTCTTTTCCTCCCTATATTTCTTTGTCTTCGCCATCAGATCGCTGGACAGCAAGAAGATCAAAAGCATCAATACTATCCTATGACATACCCTGCAAAATACAACAGGTAAAAAGATGAAATACTAACTTCTTTTAAATATGGCATATAAAAGGCTATGATATCTTTAGTGAAACAGTATCATATTTACTAATAATGACATCATATATAATGGGACCTTAAAGGGGGATAAAGAACAATTCTACTGTAATGATTATTTGGTGATACAGAACAATAGAATTATAAGAAATAAAGTTCTGAAGTAAAAGTGGTAATTAGAAGAGCAGAGAAAAATGTATAATCAAAGCTTAATTATCTCAAGACCAGTAATTCAGATTGTGTGCTTCCTCGTTCTCCATGGCTACCTTTTGGGTACTTGCAGGAATCTTTGTTGTCTTCACTAGTAGGTGAGAAGAGAAAATTACAGAGCAGAGTATACTCTACCCATGCCGAGAAATTTTAACCATTCTGATAAAGAATAGAGGGAGAAGAAACTGAACCTTTTGTTTCAAAGGAAGCCTGTACATTATGTATGCTGTTTTTTTTCTGTTCATCAAAATTACTACAGCAAAAGAGACAATGATGTACAGAACAGTCTTTTGGACTCTGTGGGAGAGGGAGAGGGTGGGATGATTTGGGAGAATGGCATTGAAATATGTATAATATCATATATGAAATGAGTTGCCAGTCCAGGTTCGATGCACGATACTGGATGCTTGGGGCTGGCGCACTGGGACGACCCAGAGGGATGGTACGGGGAGGGAGGAGGGAGGAGGGTTCAGGATGGGGAACACGTGTATACCTGTGGCAGATTCATTTTGATATATGGCAAAACCAATACAATATTGTAAAGTTAAATAAAATAAAATTTAAAAAAAATATAATCAAAATTACTAGGAGATACAGTACTGACACTTGTGTTGATCCTTATATGTTAGAGTCAGAACTGGAGGAGTAAAGACTCTGGCCGGTGGTTCACATTGTTCACCCATCCTGGCCAAAACCCTGAAATGAATCTTCATTTTCAAACTGTAAATTCAAACATTGCCTAAATAGTTCTGAACTGCCAGCAGGGCCCTGTCCAAAGAACAAAAAAGATTGGCAGTAATATAAAGGATATCATTTGTGAGTTCTTCCCAAAATCTTCCTCACATTAGCTTTCCACAGCAAGTGAAATTGGTAAAATTCATGCTTGAAAAACGACAGCTTTTATCCAGTAGGATATGAGTACCATTGACCCAAACAAAGCTAGTAGTCTGTTAGATTACTTAGCTGTCATGTTAGAAAGGAGAAAGCAAAGGGATAGCTAAGGCTTTTATGGAAACAGATACAGTGAATATGTAGACTCTCAAACCTACAAGAATCTAGATGTGCTTAGTTCAGTTGGACATATTTACAAAGATTTACTTCCCCTATTTTAGTTTCTCATAGTCTATCAGTGTGCTGTAAACAATGACTTCCTAACATTGCAGCACCAGGCACCAGTCGAATGAGTTGTACAGTGATTAAAATTCCTTAACATTAAATTATTAATATTTAGAATATGTAAAGAATTAACTAATATATTCATTTAAAAATACTACTATATTTACTTTCATACTCATTACTGGTGAAGAAAGTTGCTGCTGTGCTCTTCCTACTACCACTTAAATTCTGCCGATGCTTTGATTTCAGCAGTCCTGAACACATGATTGAGGCAAGGCAAATAACAATGTACTCAGGCTACTGAAATATGGTTCAGTATATATTTAAGAGCATGGGCTTAGAAGTTAGATGAACTTGGTGTTGAATCCTAGAAGTGTCCTTTGTGTGTGTGCTTTGCTAAATCATGTCTGACTCTTTGTGACCCCATGGGACTGCAGCTGGCCAGGCTCCTCTGTCCATGGGATTCTCCAGGCAAGAATACTGGCGCAGGTTGCCATTTCCTCCTTCAGGAGATCTTCCCAACCCAGGGCTCAAACCTGAATCTCCTGCATTTGCAGGCAGATTCTTTACCACTTAGCCACCTGGGAAGCCCCTCTGTCAGTTTCTTTAATTTGGGGTGGGATAATAATAGTACTTACATCATGGAGTTCATAATTAATTAAAATAATCCATGTAAAACATTTTTCACTGTACCTTAACATTTATTATAGTTATGGTTAAGATCCCAGTGGGGCAGGAAAAACTGCACCTGGGAATTTGTTATCTGGTCCTCTAACATAAGATATCACTATATTCAAGATGTCATGATTAGGCTACCTCCAGGACCACCTGTCATGAAAAGTCAAAGCCCCCCATTATCTTGTTCCATCCTGGTCAACATAATTGTATATTTCTGTAGAATTTGTTCTTTGTCACTCACAAAAATCAGACACATTTTCTATAGTTTACCAAGTAGACCATACTTGTCAATCTGAATTGAGGTACACTTTTAAGTATATGATCAACATCTTTCAAGTTTAAGGCATGTTAATGTGTCACGTTGATCGAATTCTCATTCTGAATTAAGTTAAACACCAAAGTGTAACAGAGAAAAATGAAAGATCCTGGTGCTAAAAACAACAGGTATAATAGTGAGCATATGTTGAAACTGACATAGCAACTGTGGAAGAATATGTAGCTGCTGAAGACTCGTGGCAATCTGAGCCTGCAGAATCCTTTTACTAGCTGCCGTAGCAGTATCCAGAAGGGCAATTAGGGATTTGAGAGGCATCACACAGGGTAATAGAGGGGGCTAGGAAAAACCGCAGCATAGCACAATAGCATGTGCCAGTCAGAGAAAGGCTGTGCATTCAGTCTGAAAAATCAATGAAAGGAAGAAAATGCTATTAGTGCCTGTGATTGTTGAAGGGCTGACTTCAAGGTGATGGGTGAAGCTGAATCGAGTTGCTGTGAACCAAGAAGAGGCTCACAAATCTTTACTTCCAAAAATACCATTTCAGGTCTGCCCTGATTTGCAGATCTACAAAATTTCAAAGGGACTTTGAATTGCATAGACATCCAGTTTGAAAATAAGCACTACTTTCCCTTCTGAGTCCCCGCAGGTACCCTGGTAATAGCCTCTTAAACCACATATTAGTATCGGGGCTATGGGTAAGCTATAAAAGTAAAGGAAAGGTTTACCAATAATCCAGAATAAAATGAATAAAATATTTAATAAAATTAACCACAAATAATAAAGGTATAAGAATCCATTCTCATCTTTTTCAGCAGGTATTTATTAAACACTTAATACATGCATTGGCTTCCCTAGTGGCTCAGTGGTAAAGAATCTGCCTGCCAATGCAGGAAACCCAGGTTCGATCCCTGGGCTGGGAAGATCCCTTAGAGGGGGAAATGGCAACCCACTCCAGTATTCTTGACTGAGAAATCCTATGGACAGAGTAGGCTGGTGGGCTACAGTCCATGGGGTCGCAAAGAGTCAGACACGACTGAGCAACTGAGCACAGCACAGCACTAAGCAATGTATGAGATACCAGGAAATCTGATAGTCTTAATATGAAAGAAACTCATGAAAAATAAATGACATTGTAGAAGATCATAAAACAAACAAGAATGATAGCTATCTTGCCAAAGAATGTATGTAAATGTCAATGATTCAAAAATTGAAACAAACACTTAAATGCTCTGAGTGTAAGTTTTCAGACTTAAAACATTGTCATGTGAATTGTTAACTTGAAGTGGTTATCAAAATTTAATTTTAAAAATGTATATGAAAGTCACTCCTTCCTCTAGAAGATAGAATAGATATAGTTTTGCCTCTTTATTCTGCTAAATACAATTAAAAGTTGTATATTATATATAAAACAAACATAAGAACATTTTGAAAGGTTGGAAAAATCAGACTAGCTAGGGAGTTCAAGACACAAGAAACAATATGGTGGGGTGTTCCCCAGGTTTAATTGTTTTTATTCATCATGCATCCTAGACTTGCAGCTGAAGAATCCAGCAACTTGGAAATGACAATAGACAGACAATAAAAGCTCAAACAAATTCTGCTTTTTGTAATAAATGGACCAGGAAAGAGGTAGCCTAGGAAGACAGCTTTTATAAAATAACCACTCTACTGCAACAAACCGTCACTGCCCTCAGAACAAACACACATACCTGTTCTTACACCCACCCATGTCACCCAAGTCTGAGTATGGATCCTAGGCTTCTACCCTGACCAGACTGTAACAAGGTGCCCCAAAATGTGGGTAGATGTGGTTTCAGAAAAGGTCAAGGAGCCAGTAAGGATTTCCATTCTTGCCAGGTGGTACTGACCTCCAGCCCCTGCATTATCAAGATTACATTGAAAGTATGGTCTCATATTCCCACTTGGCAGTAACAAGGCTCCTTTCAGGGATGTTTACAGAAGATGCCTACTGCAGTGTGGGGACTTTTACCATTACTAAAAGTAATGAACCACATCCCTTCAGTGTTTTTAGTAGAGGTAACATAAGGAGCAGTAATAAGGCACTCTAAGTCCTAAGCCAAGGAAATATTAGTAGAGCATAGTGAAAAATTTAAACTCCAAACTCCACTCTTATCCCAAAATACCTTCCCTCCTCAGTTGGCAATGGAGGCTGAGTAAACCACCTGTATATCTGTGCACACCTGGCCATAAGGAGGCAGTGCCAGCACCTTTTCCTGCCAGAGTAGTGTCAGAGAAAGTCCATTTAATCAAAAGGTTTAAATAAGGTCTAGAGTCTCACAACACAATATATAAGATACCAGTACTTCAATCAAAAGTCATTCATCATATGAAGAACTATGAGACACTCAAGTTAAATGAAAAAATACAATGAATATCATCACTATGAGGACAGAAATGCTAGAATTGTCTGACAAATGTTTTAAAGCAGCTGTTATAAAAATGCTTCAACAAAAGTTTACACCCTTGAAACAAATGGAAAAAAAAAAGTCTTATTAAAGAAATAGAGGATATAAAAAAGGACCAAACCGAAATTTTAGAACTAAAAATATAATAAATGAAAAAGCAGTATTAGTGTTCAACAGATGAACAGATAAAGAAAATGTAAATAATACATATAAATACTATGGAATACTACTCAGTTATAAGAAAGAATGTATAATATCATATAAGAAACGAATCGCCAGTCCAGGTTCGATGCAGGATACAGGATGCTTGGGGCTGGTGCACTGGGATGACCCAGAGGGATGGTATAGGGAGGGAGGTGGGGAGGGGGTTCAGGATTGGGAACACGTGTACACCCGTGGCGGATTCATGTTGATGTATGGCAAAACCAATACAATATTGTAAAATAATTAGCCTCCAATTAAAATAAATAAATTTAAATTTTTAAAAAAAGAAAGAATGAAAATTTGATCTTTGCAGTAAAATAGCTGGATGGACATGGAAGTGATTATGGTAAGTGAAATAAATCAGAAAAAGACAAATGTATGATTTCACTTATATGTGGAATCTAAAAATACAACAAATTAGCAAATATAACAAAAAAGAACCAGACTCACAGATATAGAGAACAAACTAATGGTTACCATTGGGGAGGGATGGGGCAGTAAAGGGGTGGGGGAGTGGAAGGTACAAACTTTTAGCTGTAAGATAGGATACAAAGATGTAGTGTACAACATGGGGAATATAGGCAATATTTTGAATAACTGTAAATGGAGTGTAACCTTTAAAATTATGTTAAAAAAGAATGAATGGGCTCAACAGCAGAGGGAACAGATAAAACACTCTGTTCATATTAATATGAATTAATATGAACAGACAAAATAGACTAAAAAATGAAATAAAGCCTCAAAAACCACAATAAAAGACAAGGGCAGGGAAAAAAGTTCCTAAATTTGACAAAAGGCATAAATAAGCCTATAGAACCAAAACGATAAGCAAATCCCAAACAGGATAAATCCAGATAAATTCACATTATAATCAAACTTCTAAAAATGTAAGACAAAGAATGAAATTTCATAGCAGCCAGAGAAACATAACACCGTGAGTATACAGAAAAAAAAAAAATTTAAATGACAATGGACTTCTCGTCAGAAACCAGGTAGACTGGAAAGATGCAGCATAGAGTGTTTCAAGTGCTGAGCAGAAAAGAACTGTCAACCCAAAAACCTGTGCCCAGTGAAAATATTCAGACACAAATTACAATCATAAGGAAGGAAACAAGCAATATCATTATAGAATGGAAAACACCAAAGATAGAGTAAAAGAATATGAAAACATAAATTTGACAACATATATGAAATGGATTAATTCTACAAAAAAGTAAAAACTACTACCACAACTCACGAAAATGAAGTATTCTGAATAGCTCTCTAAACATAATGTATACTGAATTCATAATTTAAAACTACTCAAAAAAGAGACCTTCAGACCCAGATAGTTACACTGGAGAATTCTACAAAATATTTAAAGATGATTTAACACAATAAAAAGAAAACAAAAAGTGGAAACTAACCAAATGTGCATCACATCGTAAATAGAAAACAAAATGGTATATCCATATTGGAATACTATTCAGTCATAAAAAGCTATAAAATACCAGTATATGCTACAATATAGATGAATCATGAAAACACTATGTCAAGTAAATAAAGAGAGAAAGAAAGAGAAGTTTCTCAGTCCTGTCCATATCTGCGACCCCATGGACTGTAGCTGACCAGGCTCCTCTGTCCATGGGATTTTTCCAGACAAGAATACTGGAGTGGGTTACCATTTCCTTCTCCAGGGGATCTTCCCAATCCAGGGACTGAACTGCGTCTCCTGCATTGCAGGCAGATTCTTTACCATCTGAGCCACCAGGGTAGCCCTGTCAGGTAAATCAAGTTAGGCACAAATTTCCAAGTATTATCTAATTACATTTATATGAAATTTTTAGAATACACAAATGCAGAAAGAAAGTAGATTACTGGTTTCCAGGGTTTTAAAGGAGGGCAGAATTAACAGTGACTACAAATGAGCACAAAATTTCATTTTAGAGTGGTGAAATAGTCTAGAATTATATAGATGTTATGATTGTACAACCCTGTTATTAAATTATGTTACACATTAGATGAGTGAATTTTATGGTGTATGAATTATATTGCATTTTTAAAATCCTAAGCTAACATCAAGATTAATGTTGAAATTGATTTTTTTAACCCCTACAACTGGGAACAGAGCAAGGATATCCACTCTCCCCAATGTTATTCAAAATACTATTGGATATTCTAGCCAATACAATATGAAAAGGTAATGAATGGCATATAGGTTGGACAGGAAGATATAAAATTGCCCCTATGTGCAAAACAAACAACAAAATAAATTAGAACAGCAAGTATGGTCAGCAAGGTAACAGGATATATATATATATATATATATATATAAACATTATATTATATATATATAAACATTATATTATATATATAAAAACATTAAAAATACAAATATAGAAAACATGCAAAAATATTTATCTATTCTACAAAAGGCCATGGATAATGAAATTTAAAATGCAATATCATTCTCACGTATAATTACTCAAAAAAAAAAAAAACCACTTAGGTAATATTTGTAAGTCTAAAAAATAACCTGCGATGATTAAATTTATATCAACTTGGTAAGGCTATAGTTCCAAGATGTTTGACCAACTAGAAACAGTAGTCTAGAGAATTACTGTGAAGGTTTTATTTTTAGATGTGTTAGTATTTAAGTCAGTACACTTGGAGTAAAGTAGATTGCTGTCCATAATGTGGGTGGGCCTCAAGTGCTCAGTTTAAGGCCTTAAGGGAAAAGACTGAAGTCCTTTGAAAAAGAAGTAATTCTGCCTCCCTACTGCCTTTAGTCTCAAAACTGCAACATCCATTCCTTCCAGACTTGCCAGCCTGTCCTGCATATTTCAGACTTGCCAGTCTCCAGTTTCTTCTTCCTTCCCTCTAGTCCCACATCTACCCTATCACCAAGTCCTGTCAATTATGCTTCTTAAATGCCTCTGAATCCTGTCATTTGCCTCAATTTCCCATGCCTGCACCCTAACAGCAAGATACCAATGTAAGTATTGAATAGTAAGTAATTCGCGAGATATAACTCTATGAGGCATATCACACAGAAGAGACTTTAAATTGAGTGTAAAATAATATAGTAAAATAAGTTTTCTGGCAAACCAACCTCTACCCTAAATATGGGTTTTGTGAAGGTATTTGAAGCCTATGGTGCAATAAACATAGGCATAGCAACAATATATCCCAAACTTGTATTTATGTTAACTCAAATTCCCATAATTAAGACCTAGTAGAAGAAAATGAATCCTCCTTTTCAGACATAAAATGTTGTTACCTCAGTCTTTACTGTGTTATACAAGTTAGCTGGCTTAAAAAAAAAAAAAACAAGAAACAGAAACACAACCAAAAAATGTAAAACACACTCCCAAGAGATAAAGAAATCATCAGGACCAGACACTAATACCTCACAGATGATTTTGGAAGCATCAGAAATGGAATTTAAAATAACCATTATTGATATGCTAAAATTTCTAAAGAAAAAGTTGGACAATATGTAAGGTCAGATGGGTAGCTTCAGGAGAGAAAATGGAAATGATAAGCAAAATGAACTGTCAAAGCTAGAACTTAAGAGAACAGTAACATCACTATATATAACACAATCAAGGTAAGAAGCAGTAAAATTGAAGATAGAGCTATAGAAATTACAGAAACTGAAACATGAGGAGACTATGGAACAAAGAAAACAGATCATCCAAGAGCTGTGGGACATATGCATATTTAGGAATAAAAATTATTTGAAAAAACACTGTCTAAGTATTCTATAAACTTAATGACATGCACAAAAGCCCATGTCTAAGAAACTTAGAAAAAAACAAATATAACACACAGACATTCATACACCTGGTTCATTTAAAAATTGCTAAAAAAAAATAAACAAGAGGAAAATATTAAAGGCAGCCAGTTTATAAAGAAATACTACATACAGAAGAACAGGAATTAAACAATACCCTTTAGAAATTAAGCAAGTTAGAATAAATAAAGAAACTAAAATAAGAGTATATTTTTTCCTATTTTAATTGGTCTAAAAGATAGTTGGATATTTAAAGCCAAAAATAGCAGCAAAATGCATGATGTTCATAGCATGTGTAAAAATGATATGTTTGAAAACATGAACATGAAGCATAGAAAATAGAAGTTAAGTTTATAGTGTAATAGGTTCCTCTCATTTCATATGAAATAGTATAATATCATATGAAGATTAACCTTGATATTATAAATGATGTATACTGCAAACTCTGAGTGAACCACTAAATTTTTAAAAGAGATATGACGATCCAAAAGTCTACAAGCAATAAATGCTGGAGAGGGTGTGGAGAAAAGGGAACCCTCTTACACTGTTGGTGGGAATGCAAACTAGTACAGCCACTATGGAGAACAGTATGGAGATTCCTTAAAAAGCTGGAAATAGAACTGCCATATGACCCAGCAATCCCACTGCTGGGCATACACAATGAGGAAACCAGAAGGGAAAGAGACACGTGTACCCCAATGTTCATCGCAGCACTGTTTATAATAGCCAGGACATGGAAGCAACCTAGATGCCCATCAGCAGATGAATGGATAAGAAAACAGTGGTACATATACACAATGGAGTATTACTCAGCCATTAAAAAGAATACATTTGAATCAGTTCTAATGAGATGGATGAAACTGGAACCTATTATACAGAGTGAAGTAAGCCAGAAAGAAAAACACCAATACAGTATACTAACGCATATATATGGAATTTAGAAAGATGGTAACAATAACCCTGTGTATGAGACAGCAAAAGAGACACCAATGTATAGATCAGTCTTATGGACTCTGTGGGAGAGGGAGAAGGTGGGGAGATTTGGGAGAATAGCATTGAAACATGTATAATATCATGTATGAAACAAGTCACCAGTCCAGGTTCGATGCACGGTACTGGATGCTTGGGGCTGGTGCACTGGGACGACCCAGAGGGAGGGTAGGGGAGGGAGGTGGGAGGAGGGTTCACGATGGGGAACGCGGGTATACCTGTGGCGGATTCATTTCGATATTTCGCAAAACTAATACAATATTGTAAAGTTTAAAAATAAAATTTAAAAAAAAATAGATATGAATAAGTCATTAGGGATTGAAAAGTAATGAACATGTCTTTTTAGTACACATTTTTAAAAACAATAGTACAAATCAAAACAGCTAGCAAGATGGTAAGTTCTAATCCAATCACAACAATAATTACATTCAATGTAAATGGCTTCATCTTGACAATGAAAAAAACAGAGGTATAAGATTAGGTAAGAAACTAAGCTGCCAACAAGCAACCCACTTGAATCATAAAGATATACATAGATTAAAAATAAAAGGATGGAAAAAAGATATACTTAAAACACTATCCAAAAGAAAGCTAGAACAGCTATATTGATAACATACAAATTAGGCCTTAATTTAAAAAACATTTAATAGAGAAAAACAGATCACATAGTGATACAGAGGTCAATTCTCCAAGAATTATCCAATAATTCTTTATCTGTATTCACTTACTAGAGCTTCAATTTATACAAAGCAACCTGATAGAAAGGAAAGCAATAGATATATTCAAAGTTATCATTGGAAGCTTCCACAGTCCATTCACATTAACTGATATAATAAGTAGGATGAAATCAGTAAGGATATAGACAATCTGAACATGATCAACCAAATTGGCTTAATTAATATTTACAGAACATTCTACCTAATGACAACACAGTGCATAGTCCAAATGCTTATCTCAAATTTGCAAGATATACCATATTCTAGACTACAAAATAATAGACTTAAAAGAATAAAGATAATATTAACTATGCTCTCAGACCATAACAAAATTAAATTAGAAGTCATAACAAAAGAGGAAGTCTTAATGGAAGTCTAAAGTAAATAAAGGAAAATACAACATATGAAAATCTCTTGATACAATCAATGTGGTTCTTAAACTTATAGCATTGAATGTATATATGACAAAAGAAATAAAATGCAAAAAATTCAGTGATTTAAGTTTCTACTTCAAGAAACTAGAGGAAGAAAAACAAAAGAAAATAATAGAAGGAAGGATATAATAGAAGATGAGAGCAAGTAGGGCCTTCCCAGGTGGCACTAGTGGTAAAGAACCTGCCTGCCAATATAGGAGACGTAAGAGACACAGGTTTGATCCCTAGGTCGGGAAGACCCCCTGGAGAAGGAAATGGCAACCGACTCCAGTATACTTGCCTGGGGAATCATGTGGAGAGAGGGGCCTGGCAGGCTTCAGTCCATGCGTCACAGACTCAGACATGACTAAGGGACCGAGTACTCACATGCACTCTGCCCTACAGAAAGAGAAGAATGCAATGCAGGAGACATGGGTGCAATCCCTGGGTTGTGAAGATCCCCTGGAGAAGGAAATGGCAACCCACTCCAGTATTCTTGCCTGGAGAACCCCATGGACAAAGGAGTCTGTCAGGCTACAGTCCATAGTATTGCAGAGTCAGACACGACTGAAGCAACTTAGCACGCACACAAGCACAAAGAGCAAGTATTAATTAAATTGATATATAAAACCACAAAAAAATCAATAAAAAGCAAAAAAAGGTCCTTGGAGAAAACAAAACAAAACAAAACAAAAAAATTGGTGCCGTTAGTCAGATTGTCAAAAACAATAGGGAAAGACAAAAATTATTAATATTACAGATTAAAGGGGCCATTACTATTGACATTCTAGATATTAAAAGAATAATAAGGAAATACTAGGGACAATTCTATGTCCACAAATTTGACAACTTGGATGAAATAGTCTAATTACTTGAAAAGACAAGAACTACCAAAACTTAGTAGAAAACAGGTAAGCTGAATAGTCCTACATTTATAAATTCATCAATAGTTAAAACTTTCCAATAAAGGAAATCTCAAGGATGTATAATTTCCCTGGCAAACTTTAACAACCTTTAAGGAAGACATAAAACCAATTCTACACAATCTCCTCCAAAGAGTAGAATAGGAGGGAAAACTTCTAAACTCATACTGTGAGGCCGGGATTCTACTAGTAAACCCAAAGACATTTAAAGGAAAGAAAATTGTAGAACACTATCCCTTATGACAGTAGTTGCACACATCTTCCACAAAAAATTAGCTATTAAATTCCACAATATAGTAAAAGGATAACACATCAAGACTAAATATGATTTATCCCAGGAATACAAATTTGATTCAATGTTGGAGAATGCAGCCAATATAATTAATCATATTAACAGACTCATGAAGAAAAGCCCTATGACCATATCAATAGGTTATCAAAGTAAAGATACTCAGGCAACTAGGAGTAAAGGGGAAAATCTTCAAACTGATGAAGGGCATGTAAATAATCCTGGTATAAACATATAACTTAATGCTTAAAAAAAACAATGCTTCTCACTAAATTCATGAATAATGCAATGATGCTCTCTTTCACTACTCTTATTCCAGAATTTACTAGAAGTCTTAGATAGTGCAGTATGGTAATCAAGAAATAAAGTGAAGGGAATAAAGCTTGGAAAGGAAGACATAAAACTGTTCCTCTTTGCAGATGACATGCTTGTATAAATAGAAACTTAAACAATTTACCAAAAAACTTCTAGAAGTAGTAAAGTAACCTTTGCAAGGGCATATAATACAAAATCAATATACAAAAATCAACTATGTTTCTACTTACCAGCAATGAACAATTGGAACTTGATATTAAAAACAAGCAAAAATGCCATGAAAATAACACCCCCCAAATTACTCGGTTTGTATCTTACAAAACAAGAGCAGACTCTGTGTTCTGAAAACAACTAAATATCAATGAAAAAAGAAATCGAAGATTATCAGTTCTCCCCACTAAGATTTGTTTAAAACAACCCCAATAAAATCTCAGCCAGCTTTTAAAAATAGATATCAACAAAATGATTCTAAAATTTTTATGGAAGGGCAAAGAAATTTAGAAAGGCCAAAACTATTTCAAAAAAGAACAAAGTTGGGAGACTTAGAATACATAAGTTCAGAATTTACAGTGAAGCTACAGAAAGTAAGACAGCATGGGTTTGGTGAAAGGATAAATCAATGTAATAAAACAGAAATCTAGGAACAGATCCATAAAATTACAGTAAAGTTTATAGACTACTTATCTTCTATATGGAGATATGATACAAGCATTTTTTAATTGAAGTGTAATTGACATATTTTATTTGTATATCAGCATTATATGTACAACACAGTGATTCAACATTTGTATATATTGTGAAGGGATCCGAACAATAAGTCTAGTTACTATCAAAATATTTGTTTCTAACAGTAGGAACAAGACTCTAAAATTGCAGTTTTTTACCTACCTTGGGGTGCACATCCTTTTGAAGGCAAGAACTGCTTCTTGTTCATTACTATTCTCCTTTGTACTCAGGATAAAATTAATTCATCAGATTCCAGTTTTGCTACCTACTAATGCTATGAACTTGAGGAAAGAGATTTCTAATTCTCAGTTCCCTCACCTGTAAAATGAAGGTAATATTACATACCCCATAAGATTGTTCTCCAGGGTAAATAACATCATGCATAGAATGCAATCAGGAACCCAAATGGCATGTCAATAACTTCCTTAATTGTTAGCTGGTCCCCCTTAGGCTGGGTGTCCTAAAGGTCATGACTGTTGAGGAAATGTTCTCAGAAAAAAACAGGGCATGGGGGGGTAATAAGAGAAGCAGGATAGGGCAGAGGAGGTTGCTAAACAAGAATACGGTCTAACATTTAGAACAAATTCACATGATCTGAAGGAGAGCTCAGGAACACAAGCTGCACTGTAGAAACTGCTGCTGCTACTAAGTCGCTTCAGTTGTGTCCGATTCTGTGCGACCCCATAGATGGCAGCCCACCAGGCCCCTCCATCCATGGGATTTTCCAGGCAAGAGTACTGGAGTGGATTGCCATTGCCTTCTCCACATTCAGCTCTGCTGCTGCTGCTGCTAAGTCGCTTCAGTCATGTCCAACTCTGTGCGACCCCATAGATGGCAGCCTACCAGGTTCCCCTGTCCCTGGGATTCTCCAGGCAAGAACACTGGAGTGGGTTGCCATTTCCTTCTCCAATGCAGGAAAGTGAAAAGTGAAAGTGAAGTCGCTCAGTCGTGTCTGACCCTCAGCGACCCCATGAACTGCAGCCTACCAGGCTCCTCTGTCCATGGGATTTTCCAGGCAAGAGTACTGGAGTAGGGTGCCATTGCCTTCTCTGGCACTGTAGAAACAGCCACACCATAAGTGAGTTTCTTATACGCAGAGAGTCCATCCTTAGCTGTGGGTTTCTTGGGAGTGTAATTTGAGGTGACTTCTGCATTGGAGACATGAATTCACTGGAGAAAGGGGTCAGCTCTGAGCAGTAAGCATTTACAGAAGCTGGAGGAAAACATGTGCCTGCCAACTAGAGGGATCTGGGCAGGGCACTGACAACATCCTCTAAATGTTGTCATGATCATCTGATTATTACACCGAGATATTAAATGTAAACTAAGGCTTTAAAAGTAATACAATGTAATTCAGCCAACTATAGAATCTCTCTCCTGCAACTGTAACAAAAAGACCACATTATCAGCAATGAAGGAGCATAATATTAAGTATTTCAAACACTTCGGGCAAAAGCGACACAGATTTAAGGAATTGGCCTAGCCTATAAAATACTCCCTGCTCACCTTCTATACTCTCAGATTTCAAAGTGCTATTACGAAAAATAAAAGTGAAACCACTGTTTTAAACAAAAGACACTCAGTGATGCCTTCCACTGTAGAGAAAATTTAACTGTGAGGTGTTTGGTCAGATGCAGAAAAGAAAGCAATGGCAAGGTTTATCATTTTTCCCCAGCTAGGAGGAAACCTTGAGAGGGAAGGTTGAACGATAAACACTAGTACTGTGCTTCAATAAACATCGGTTAAGTAATCGAGATGAAAAATTAAAAAAAAAAAAAGATCTCTCAAAGATCCAGTAAGTGTGGGAAAATAAAGGGTTACTCCAGTATTCTGGCCTGGAGAATTCCGTGGACTGTGGGGTCACAAAGAGTTGGACCAACTGAGCGACTTTCACTTTCTAGTGAAGGCTGGTTGGAGTTCTGTTCTTCCTACCACCCACTACAGAATACTAAAATGGTTGCCAAACCCGCATGTTTTGCTTTTCACTGTCAGCAAGTGGGGTAGGATTGTCACTAGGGATTTGCAAGTGAACAGTGGGGAGTAAAACATTAGAGTTTGGGCCTGATTCTCTTAATTCAGAACTGCCTTAAAAATCGAAGTATAATTATGGACTCTACTTCTACCAAAAGCTAAACTAGTTTTAAAAGTTATTTCTATCTCCTCAGTTATCAATCATTCTTGAATTTGCCATATCTTCATTACCTTCATGCCAGTGAAGCTGCTCTTTTTAAGGGCAATATTAACTTCCCAATCCCTAAAGCCGATCTTTGACTTCAGATTACTTGTCCTCAAAGTAGCAGTGGACACTGGTGACAACACCCTCCTCTTTACAAGCCTCTCTTCCAGTGTTTTCCATTTTAACATTCTCTCTTGATATTCCTCCAGTCTCTCAGGTGCTACATGCCAGGTACTTTAAGTGTTTTTTCTTCCTTTCCCAGAACCTTAGATCCTGGGAATTTCTCTATGTTCCATCCTAAGCTCCTTCTTTTCTCACTGTCATATCAGGCATTCCCAAGGCCTCCATGTGCAGCTGAGATATAAAATGTGGGTAACATTAGGTAGGTTAAGGGCGGAAGGAAAGAGCATTCTAGGAAGAAACAGCATGTGAAGACAGCAAGGCATATTTGAAGAAATTAATTTATCATAACAATCATTAACATTTATTGAATACTTAGTATGTACTAGGCATTATTCGAAACCTTCCCAATATATTAAATTGCTTATTTCTAACAATGATATAAGTATTACTTCATTATTTCCATTTACATATGAATAAACTCAGGCACAGAGAAGTTATGTAATTTGCCAAAATTATGCTTCTAGTGAGTGAGGAAAATAGGATCTTAACCTAGGTAGTCAGGTTCCCAAACTCTATGATTCCCTGTAGCTCCACCACTGAGGATGAGGGAAGAGTGGTTGGAAAGGAGTCTGGATAGGTCAGTAAGGACCACAAAAGCCATCTCAAGAGTATGGATCATATGTCTCTTCTTCTTCCTCACAGTTCCTCCAGTTCCCCCTTCAGGTCTAGGTTCACATTTGATTCATTTAAGGAAGCACTCCCTGATTACCTCAGGCTTGATTAATTTTCCACTGTTATTCATTCCTAAAGTTGTCTTTTTTTTTTAATTTTATTTTATTTTTAAACTTTACATAATTGTATTAGTTTTACCAAATATCAAAATGAATCCATCACAGGTATACATGTTTGTCTTTTTAAATCTTCCTAGCTAACTACTTATCGTCTATAAAAATGTCATCTCTGGGATGCTTTCCCTGATCCTCTCCCAAATAGATTAGATCTCACAGCAACAACCTTCATCCCATCCACACTCAGTTAGTATCTGTTCCCCACTCAGTTCTATTCTTGAGTCAGGGATTTACTCTGGCTAGCTCACCACGTTATCATCAGCACCTAAATCATGACTTGGAGCAGATACTCAATAACTTCTTCTCAAATGAATAAAGATCATCTAAGACACTAGGAGTAAAACAGGCTGGTTGCTATCATTAATAAGTACCTAATATGTACCAGCAAAAGCAGAGTATTTTCATAAGGCATTACTAAATTTCTTATCTATCCAACAAGGGAGTGTCATGAATACAATATTAAAAGATAATAAAATGATACTCAGAGAATGTAAATGCTTGCATAGATTAATAATAAAGATAATAGTTTCCAGCCATTTAGTGCTTATGTGCCATGCTCCAGACTAAATGTAATTGTCATTTCTTACCTATGACAAATATATTGCTATTGTCATATTACAGATAAAGGAACTGAGGATCAGAAGTAAGGCACCTGCCTAAGATGACACATTTGTGTATGTATCTATAGGAACAAGGAAATGAATCCAGGGTTCTCTGATCCTAAAACCTCGGCACTTTCCACTGCACAACTATTGTTACTTTTCTGTCAGTGAAGGAAGCTTAACAAGCTACTTTATGCTGATAAGTGTATATGGGCAGTTAGCTAGGTCTTTTGATCAATTTGCTTTCCCTTTTTCTCCTAATCAAGGCATAATGGATTAACGTGATATTTTTGTAAAGTATTTCATGATGTAGCTACATCAGGCAAAAGTAACATAATTGGTATTAATTAATGCTGGAAAGGGTGTGGAGAAAATGGAACCCTCTTACACTGTTGGTGGGAATGCAAACTAGTACAGCCACTATGGAGAATAGTGTGGAGATTCCTTAAAAAACTGGAAATAGAACTGCCTTATGACCCAGCAATCCCACTGCTGGGCATATACACCGAGGAAATCAAAATTGAAAGAGACACGTGTGCCCCAATGTTCATCTCAGCACTGTTTATAATAGCCAGGACATGGAAGCAACCTAGATGTCCATCAGCAGATGAATGGATAAGAAAGCTGTGGTACATATACACAATGGAGTATTACTCAGGCATTAAAAAGAATACATTTGAATCAGTTCTAATGAGGTGGATGAAACTGGATCCTATTATACAGAGTTAAGTAAGGCAGAAAGAAAACACCAGTACAGTATACTAAACATATATATGGAATTTAGAAAGATGGTAATGATAAGCCTGTATGCGAGACAGCAAAAATAGACACAGATGCATAGAACAGTCTTTTGGACTCTGTGGGAGAGGGAGAGGGTGGATGATTTGGGACAATGGCAATGAAACATGTATACTATCATATAAGAAACGAATCACCAGTCCAGGTTTGATGCAGGATACAGGATGCTTGGGGCTGGTGCACTGGGATGACCCAGAGGGATGATATGGGGAGGGAGGTGGGAGGAGGGTCCAGGATTGGAACATGTGTACACCCCGTGGTGGGATTCATGTTGATGTATGGCAAAACCAATTACAATATTGTAAAGTAGCCTCTAATTAAAATAAATAAATTAAAAAAAAAAAAAGGACTTGGTAATCATTGGAGTAGGGGACCACTTTTCTACTGGGGAACTCAAATTTGTAATGTGAAATCTTCCTGAAGAGTCCACATCTCCCAACCAGTTGATCTTTAACAATGATATTAATAGGAATCATTTGTCACATATACTGTCCAGCTACATAATTTATTTGTGAATGTTATTTGCAGACAATTATGTAGTAAAAATAAATGTCAAAGAGTATAGTATTAGAATATGTTGTTCATAACATACCTAGCAAAAGTTTTGATGAAAATGTTATGATTAAAATTTTTAATCACATCTTACATAGATGATTACCTATTTATCATTCTCAAAATCTTTGCAACTTTTAATTTAGCCTTATGCATTTTTAAAGCAACAGCTAAAAGAAATCACCTGCCCCGGATACTGATAATGAAAGAAGAATATCAACTATCTTAAATAAAATGAAAATGAGAAAATAATTTTACATTTTAGTATATTGTAAATGAGTGACCAGAAAATTGATACGAATGCATGCTTTGTGATTTTATCTTCAAACCCATAAAATATGTTTTCATTCAGTCAGGAATGACAAAAAATGAAGTTGCCAATTAATAAGTATAGTTGTTAAACTAGTAATGGTGTGTATGTCAAATTGTAGAGGATAAAAATAATGATTAATTAAGGTAGAAACAGTTCTCACCAGGGAATAGGGACAAACATGCATTTCCTATCTATCAAGCACTGGTGTGTGTGTGAATATTAAAGAGGAAAGTATTTTAAATGTGATGCTCTGAATCTTACTAAAAGAGTCTCCAAATATAATGAACTATACTGATAGTTGGCAAGGTACACCTTGAACCACAATAAACTCTCTCCGTTCACACCCCACAATATCACCAGTAATTAAGTGCATGGTATAGCAGTTAGCTGTCTCCTAGCAGCTCTTAGTTATTTAATTAACTCTTCTATAGGTTGATCAATGAGAGTGTAAGATTCCAGGGCAGAAGTGGGTAGTGGCCATGCCTTAGGCACACAGCCAGAAAATTAGCTCGGTATTCGATAGTTAAGAGAAGGGGGGAGAAATTCTTGCTGAAATTAAATATTTTAAATATCTATTGACATTTGGAACTAGTTTCCTTCTAACCTTTCATGAAAGAATGAATCCAAGGAGCAAACAGGAATGACACACTCCACTCATGTAACTGAATGAAGCTAACCAAATGGAGAAGCAAGAATGTACCCTAAGCAGTACCTGTAGTGGCACAAATTCCTTACATAAACTGAGCTTCCTCAAAGAGGTAGCTACCAAGTGAGTGGATAAGGCCTCGGGCAAGTTCTGACTTCCATGTGTATTAGCAGAATGATTCCACTGAAGATATCTGGTGTTAACAAACAAAATGTAGGAATCTTGAAGCCTGTATCTTATCAAACGCCTCTTGAATCCCCCCAACATACATGTGTGTGCTCACGCATGCATACACACACACACACACATTCTTTCCGTTACTTCCTGCTAATTAACATTTTTCCCTTCTTTCTCTGAATGTCCTCTTCATTAGACATAAGTAATAATGGTGTCCTTATTAGGATAGATAGAACATGCAGCTCAGTTCAACACATACTTCCTGATCAACTTTGGTGTTGCACAGGTGTTAGACACACATAAATAAAGTGTGTGTGGGGGGGGAGTCCAATGGTCAAAGTCCTCTGATCTTTCTGCTACAATGGGTGTCAAAGCAAAGCACTTCTGCCACAGTTCTTTAGGAAAATGCAATTTACTACCATCATGCTCATTCATGGAGCCTTTCTGTCTTCATTTAGAAGTCTGTATCATCCCCAAGTGACCTGCATCAGACTCACCCAAGAACTTGTTAGACATGCCTATTTTGGACCCTTAGCCAGACTGACTAAGAAGGTAGAGTTCATCAATCTGGAGTTAATCATGCCCCCTGGTGATTCTGAGGCATACTCAAGTTTGAGAACTGCCATCTTGTTTCACAATCTTAGGCATATTTGGTTACATCTTTTCTCTTTTAGTTTTCATGTACAACCAAGGAGGTCTGGTGCTGAAGCAATTCCAGGTCCAGCTTCCTTAAGGATGAAAGACCACAAGGGATAAGGTCAAGTGCTACTAGCCTTTGTAGCTGAGACCAGCCTCAAGTTGATCCAGCAGCTAAATGTAGCCATAGGAATAAGGCCAGGTTAGACTAATAGAATTGCCCAAGCAACCCACAAATCATAAGATAACCTATGTGCCTTTAAGCCACTGGTTTGAGGGTTCTTTTCATGCAGTTTACTAAACTGCATTTAGTCCAGGGCACCTGGACTATATACTGAAAAATTATGAGGGAAGCCATTGAAGAATTTTAAAGATAGAAATAGGATCAGATTAACTGGTGGCTCAGATGGTAAAGAATATGCCTGCAATCTGGGATACCTGGGCTTGATCCCTGGATTGGAAAAAACCTCTGGAGAAGGGAATAGTGACCAACTCCAGTATTCTTGCCTGTAGAATTCCATGAACAGAGGAGCCTGGTGGGCTATGGTCCATGGAATCGCAAAGAGTCAGACACAACTGAGAGACTTTCACTTTACATTGTTTAAAATATTACTCTAGCTACAGTATATAATAAAGCTTAGAGAGAAAAAAATAAATAGACGACAGAACAAATATATACAAAGATATCAGGCCCTGAATCAGAGCTATATATGCCATTTACTTTTGGTTGTATTGCATAAGATCAAGGTGTTTTTATAACTCAAAATAACTGAAAAACGATGGATGGGTCCATAAAGTTTGACGAGGCAGGAAAGAGATTGTTCATTCCCCATTTAAGGAACTGATTGCATCTTCCCTCCTGTTAGGCCACTTAGGAAACTACATGGATATTACCATGATGTAATATCTTTTACTTATCCATCCAGCTTTCAAAGAACAGGTGTCAGTACTTTTGTTGGCAGAACTATCTATCTCAAAACCAAAGAAGGAGAATGGTTGATTTTTTCAACACAGCCTATAGATTTGTGTTACTCCATCACATACTCTATGTGAATTTTTTGAGTTAAGTGTGTAAACCCAGATATTATTGTTGTTTCTCATAATTCAACGAGTAAAATAAATCAGTGGTGAATGGGTAGAGCATTGTTGTTGTTGTTCAGTTGCCAAGTCGTATCTGACTCTTTGCGACCTCATGGACAGTAGCATGCCAGACCTCCCTATGCTCACCATCTCCCAGAGTTGGCCCAAGTTCATGCCATTGAATCAGTGATGCCATCCAACCAACTCATCCTCTGCTGGCCCTCTTCTCCTTTTGCCATCAATCTTTCCCAGATCAGGGTCTTTTCCAATGAGTCGCCTATTTACATCAGTTGGCCCAGGTATTGGAGCTTCAGCATCAGTTCTTCCAATAAGTATTCAGGGTTGATTTCCCTTAGCATCGACTGGTTTTGGATCTCTTTTGTCCAAGGGACTCTCAAGAGTCTTCTTCAGAACCGCAGTTCGAAAGTATCAATTCTTTGGCATTCAGCCTTCTTTATGGTCCAACTCTCACATCCGTGCATGACTACTGGAAAGACCATAACTTTGACTATACAGGCCTTTGTTGATAAAGGGAGAGTATAGTCAAGGAAATAATAGTAGTATGGTCTGGGCAAGGAGATATATCATAATGACCTAGCAGAGGCCCTGGAAATAAGACAAACCCAAGTTTGAATCATAGGTCTGCATCTTAAAAACTGTTACCATTGGGCAAGGCAAGCCTCTTTTAAGTCTTCATTCCCTGTGTGTGATGGAGTTAACAAATAAGATAAAATACTTTTAAAGTATCTTGGCACAGTGCCTGGAAAACAGTCAGGATATAGTCAACAGCATATGCTATTGAGAACTGTCTCTGGTAATACACAATATTGTACAAATTCATTTTTCCTCTTTGGCCCCATAATTAACTTACCTGTACCTGAGGATTTATGGACCAATATTGTTTTAAGGATTAAGATATATCTACTTTGGGTCATTTTCTAAAATTTTAATTGTTAAGAATAAAGCACAATACTTTCGCCTCTCACAGTGAATTGCCATGTGAATAACAAGGGAAAGACAGAAAACAAGTAAAATTGCCACATTTCTTTGAAAGATTTTAAAAATACAATTGAAAAAGTTATATAATGTTTTACAGAAAAACTTACTGACTGTTTCTTTGGACTGTAGTTTTAATTTTGCTTTGTTTCCAAGAGTTTTTCTGGGCTAGACGTGATTTACTTAGTGGAAAAGGTAGTGACGGTCCTAAAATTTATACTCAACAAGGTGCTTTTTTAGAGATTTTCCTTATCTACTTTTACTAATACCAAAGACAGATGCCTAATCTACAATTCCCAGATTCAGTCCAACTTACTTTTTAAAAAAGTATCAGTAGTCAGCAAACATCCAAGCCAATGCCTGAGTTGCTGTGGTAATAATATGTTGCATCTTTCTGTTAGGAGTCCAGCTGGGTCCCTCTACAGAACTTCACAATGAAGGCCATCTGAATGCTCACACTCTCCTTGAAATTTAATTTCTTAAAATTGTCATCATTCGTTTTCAATAGACTTGCTGTAAGAAATATCAGTTCTCTTACACAAAACAGTCACATGTGGCAGTTACTGTTAAACTCTTATGCATGTAACTTTCTAAATGCCTGTGATATCTGTCAATGCCTTGAATGACCATAAAATTCCAAGACTTGGACCCCATATACAGGGTATATATAGCAAGAATGAAGATTAATCAAAGAGGATAGTGCCTTAATCTATAGAAATTCTTCAGGGAAACAGGTCTTGAATTCTCTCTCTTTGGAAGACATTTTGGATTTATCACTTTGGTAACAGGGGATGTGTCTTATTTATCGTGGTGTCCCCAGCACCACAGGTAACCCCAAAAAGAAGTAACGAAAAGACCCCACATAAATTAGAGCAATTCATGAATATAATAACAAGCTAGGGCTTATGAGAGTATACAGGGATAAGTACCAGGGAGGAATCAATCACAGAAATAAGTGAAATAGAATAATTGTAGATGGAAAATAAAGACTATATGGAAACTAGAGCAGGCAGATGGCGGTTAAAAGGCTGAAGTTGGAGCAACGATTAGTACACTAAACCCATACATTAAACAGACAGACAAACCTTACATCCTTACATGAATTACTCAACATGGATCATAGGCTTAATATTCAAATCTCTAGAAGATAATATAGGAGAATACCTACATGAACTAGAATACAGCAGTGACTTTGAAGATACAACAAAGATAGGATCCATAAAACAAACAACTGATAAGCTACGACTTCGTTAAAATTAAAAATCTGACCTGTGAAATGAAAATTAGAGGGGTGGTCCTAAGATGGCAGAGGAATAGGACAGGGAGCCACTTTCTCCCCCCCACAAATTCATCGAAAGAACATTTGGATGCTGAGCAAATTCCCAAAACAACTCTGAATGCTGGCAGAGGACATCAGGCATCCAGAAAGGCAGCCCATTGTTTTCAAAAGGAGGTAGGACAAAATATAAAAAGATAAAAAATAGACAAAGAGGGAGGGATGAAGATCTTGATCTCGGGAAGGGAGTCTTAAAAGAGAAGTTTCCCAAACACCAGGAAACACTCTCACTGGCGGGTCTGTGGGAAGTTTTGGAATCTCAGAGGGCAACATAACCAGGAGGCAAACAAATAAATAAACCTACAGATTGCCTGCCTAACAGCAACTCCCATTGCTCACATCTGCACCAGCCAGCGGGGGCTGAACAGGGAGGCGCAGGCTGCATTGCTTAGGGTAAGGACCAGGCTGAATGCCCTGAGGGCAATCTGAGGGACCTAATGTGAGAAAGCAACCCAAACTGTGGGATAGCCAGAGAGACAGGGAAAAAAAAAATTAAAGTGAGAGAGAGACGAGAACTATCCCACGAAAACGCCCTAACCTAGGCACTACCAGGCCCGCTCACAGAAAAAAAAGGAATGAGCGAAATACCAGAGGAGAGCTAGCTGGCTGTGGACTGGCCGCATCCCCCACCAGAGAGAGGGAGGCAAGTGGGGAGGTTGGGGAGACAGAACAGGGGGAAAGGGGGCCAATCTCCTGCGCCCAGAGGGGTCATCCTCTACTCAAACTGCAAGCAGGGCTTCCCCAGTTGCTAAACCAAGACTTCTTTCGGATTCTGGAACGGTTGACCATCCCGTCGAGGAGGAGTCGCAGCCAGAGATCAGCTCCCCAGAAGAGACACAGGTTACAGCACACCCTGAGATGGGCCCGTCCGGCCTGCAACCCAGGAAAGCCCTAGGTGGATGGGACCCGGGAGGGTGATCAGATGCACTCCCCACGCTGGGAGACTGCGTTCCCCTTCACAGGCATCTGGTCCTCCTGAGCTGCTGGGACCTGGGAAGGGCACAAAACGCAGGCCCAACCAAGTCTGAACCTGTGTGGAGTACCCGAGAACCTGAACCTGAGTAGCTTAGACCTGGGAAGTACACGCAACCCAGGGCCAGCGTCAGACAGTTCCCCGGCAAAGCAATCTAGAGCCTGAGAATTGTAAACTGGGAAAGCCCACACACCGTGAGCGGGGGCAAACCCAGTGTGGCCGAGACACTGCGAGCACTTCCACACATGCCAGTGATATTTGTCTGTGGTGTTTCTCCCTCCACACAGCACGACTAAACAAGTGAGCCTGAATAAGTGATTACCTTCGCCCTCTGTGTCAGGGCAGAAATCAGACACTGAAGAGATCAGCAAACAGAAGAAGCTAAAGTAAACAGAGGGAAGCGCTTTGGAAACAGCACAGGTGCAACAGATTAAACCTCCTCGCGAGTTAGCACTGACTACAATGGAAGGGGCCTATAGATCTTGAGAAGTATAAGCTGGATAACGGAACTATCTGAAACTGAACTAACCCCACACTGCCCACAACCACTCCAGAGAAATTCCTAGATATATTTTTACTATTATCATTAAAAAAAAAATTTTTTATGTCCTCTATTGCTTCTTTAATTTTAATTTTTATAACCTACTATTACCTTTCAAAAAAATACCCTATTTTTAATGCAAACTTCATATATATATTTTATCATTTTTTGTTACTTTGTTTTTTTAATACTGTATTTGGGAGTCTCTAACCTTTACTGTAGACTTTTAATGTTTGCTTTTTGGTATTTGTTGTCAATTTTGTACATTTAAGAACCCAATCTTCACTGCCCATTTCTACTTGGGAGTTTGATCACTGCCTCGATTGCTCTCTCCCCCTTTTGACTCTCCTTTTTCTCCACCAGGTCGCCTCTATCTCCTCCCTCACCCTTTTCTTCCCTACCCACTCTGTGAATCTCTTTGTGTATTCCGGGCTATGGAGAACATTTTGGGAACTGATTACTGGCTGGATCTGTCTCTCTCCTTTTGATTCCCTCTTTTCTTATCCTGATCACCTCTCTCTGCTTCTTCCTTCTCTTCTCTGGGTAAGTGCATGAGCCTCTCTGAGGGGCCCAGACTGTGGAGAGCACATAGCGAATTGATTACTGGCTAGCTTGCTCTCTCCCCTTTTGATTCCCCCTCTTCTTCTCCTGGTCAACTCTATCTCCCTCCTCCTTATTCTCTTCACATCTAACTTGGTGAACCTCTCTGGGTTCCCTCACTGTGGAGAAGCTTTTCATCATTAACCTAGATGTTTTATCATCGGTGCTGTACAGATAGAGAAGTCTTGAGGCTACTCTAAGAATAAGACTGAAAACCAGAGACAGGAGGCTTAAGTTCAAAACCTGAGAACACCAGAGAACTCCTGACTCCAGGGAACATTAATGGACAAGAGCTCATCCAAAAGCCTCCATACCTACACTGAAACCAAGCACCACCCAAGAGCCAACAAGTTCCAGAGCAAGACATACAACGCAAATTCTCCAACAACGCAGGAACATAGCCCTGAGCTTCAATATACAGGCTGCCCAAATTCACACCAAACCCATAGACATCTCAAAACTCACTACTGGACACTTCATTGCACTCTGGAGAGAAGTCCAGCTCCACCCACCAGAACAGGGACGCAAGGCTTCCCTAAGCAGGAAACCTTGACAAGCCACTCATACAACCCCACCCACAGTGAGGAATCTCCACAATAAAGAGGAACCACAAGCTGCCAGAATACAGAAAGGCCACCCCAAATACAGCAATCTAAACAAGATGAAAAGGCAGAGAAATACTCAGCAGGTAAAGGAACATGATAAAGGCCCAAAAAAACAAACAAAAGAGGAGGAGATAGGGAGTCTACCTGAAAAAGAATTCAGAATAATGATAATAAAAACAATCCCTAATCTTGAAAACAAAATGGAGTTACAGATAAATAGCCTGGAGACAAGAATTGAAAAGATGCAAAAAATGTTTAACAAGGACCTAGAAGAAATAAAAAAAGGAGTCAGTCAATAATGAATAATGCAATAAATGAGATCAAAAACACTCTAGCGGGAACAAACAGAATAACGGAGACAGAAGATAGGATACATGAGGTAGAATATAGAATGGTGTAAATAAATTAAGCAGAGAGGAAAAAAGGAAAAGAATTAAAAGAAATGAGGACAACCTCAGAGACCTCTGGGACAATGTCAAACACCCCAACATTCAAATCATAGGAGTCCCAGATTAAGAAGACAAAAAGAAAGGCCATGAAAAAATACTCGAGAGGATAATAGTTGAAAACTTCCCTAAAATGGGGAGGGAAATAGTCACCCAAGCCCATGAAACCCAGAGAGTCCCAAACAGGATAAACCCAAGGGAAAACACCCCAAGACACATATTACTCAAATTAACAAAAATCAAAAACAAAGAACAAATATTAAAAGCAGCAAGGGAAAAACAAAAAATAAGACACAAGTGGATTCCCATAATGATAAAGGCTGATCTTTCAATAGAAACACTTCAGGCCAGAAGGGAATGGCAGGACATACTTAAAGTGATGAAAGAGAAGAACCTACAACCCAGATTACTGTACCCAGTAAGGGTCTCATGAAGGAGAAATCAAAAGCTTTACAGACAAGCAAAAGCTGAGAGAATTCAGCACCACCAAACCAGCTCATCAACATATGCTAAAGGATCTTCTTTAAACAGGAAACACAGGGTTTATAAACTTGAACCCCGCCACCCCCCAAAAAAGGTAAATGGCAACGGGATCATACTTACTAATAATTACCTTAAATATAAATGGGTTGAATGCCCCAAACAAAAGACAAAGAGTGGCTGAATGGATACAAAAACAAGACCCCTATATATGTTGTCTACAAGAGACCCACCTCAAAACAAGGGACACATACAGACTGAAAGTGAAGGGCTGGAAAAAGATATTCCATAGCATAGGCCACCATCACTGTAATACCAAAACCAGACAAAAATGCCACAAAAAAAGAAAACTACAGGCCAAATATCACTGATCAACATAAATGCAAAAATCCTTAACAAAATTCTAGCAAACAGAATCCAACAACATATTAAAAAGATCATACATCATGACCAAGCAGGCTTTATCCCAGGGATGCAAGGATTCTTCAATATCCACAAATCAATCATGTAATACACCATGTTAACAAATTGAAAGATAAAAACCATATGGTTATCTCAATAGATGCAGAGAAAGCCTTTGACAAAATTCAACATCAATTTATGATAAAAACCCTCCAGAAAGCAGGAATAGAAGGAACATACCTCAACATAATAAAAGCTATATATGACAAAGCCACAGCAAACATTATCCTCAATGGTGAAAAATTGAAAGCATTTCCCTTAAAGTCAAGAACAAGACAAGGGTGTACAGTCTCATCACTACTGTTCAACGTAGTTTTGGAACTTTTGGCCACAGCAATCAGAGCAGAAAAAGAAATAAAAGGAATCCAGATTGGAAAAAGAAGAAGTAAAACTCTCACTGTTTTGCAGATGACATGATCCTCTACATAGAAAACCCTAAAGACTCCACTAGAAAAATTACTAGAACTAATCAATGACATTAGTAAAGTTGCAGGATGTAAAGTCAACACACAAGAAATCCCTTCCATTCTATACACTAATAATGAGAAAACAGAAAGAGAAATTAAGGAAACAATTCCATTCACCATTGTAACGGAAAGATAAAATACTTAGGAATGTATCTTACCTAAAGAAACTAAAGACCCTTATATAGAAAACTATAAAACACTGGTGAAAGACATCAAAGAGACACGAATAGATGGAGAAATATACCATGTTCATGGATTGGGAAGAATCAATATAGTGAAAATGAGTATACTACCCAAAGCAATTTATAGATTCAATGCAATCCCTATCAAGCTACAACAGTATTTTCACAGAGCTAGACCAAATAATTTCACAATTTGTATGGAAATACAAAAAAACCTCGAACAGCCAAAGCGATCTTGAGAAAGAAGAATAGAACTGGAGGAATCAACCTACCTGACTTCAGGCTCTACTAACAAAGCCACAGTTACCAAGACAGTATGGTACTGGCACACAGACAGAAATATAGAACAATGGAAAAAAATAGAAAGCCCAGAGATAGATCCACACACATATGGACACCTTATCTTTGACAAAGGAGGCAAGAATTATACAATGGATTAAAGACAATCTCTTTAACAAGTGGTGCTGGGAAATCTGGTCACCCCACTTGTAAAGAATGAAACTAGAACAACTTTCTAACACCATACACAAAAATAAACTCAAATGGATTAAAGATCTCAACGTAAGACCAGAAACTAACAAAACTCCTAGAGGAGAACATAGGCAAAACACTCTCTGACATACATCACAGCAGGATCCTCTATGACCCACCTCCCAGAATATTGGAAATAAAAGCAAAAATAACAAATGGGACCTAATTAACCTTAAAAGCTTCTGCACACAAAGGAAACTATTAGCAAGGTGAAAAGACAGCCTTCAGAATGGGAGAAAATAATAGCAAATGAAGCAACTGACAAACAACTAATCTCAAAAATATACAAGCAACTCCTACAGCTCAAACTTCCAGAAAAATAAATGACCCAATCAAAAAATGGGCCAAAGAACTAAATAGACATTTCTCCAAAGAAGACATACAGATGGCTAACAAACATATGAAAGATGCTCAACATCACTCATTATCAGAGAAAATGCAAATCAAAGACCACTATGAGGTACCATTTCACACCAGTCAGAATGGCTGCGATCCAAAGGTCTACAAATAATAAATGCTGGAGAGGGTGTGGAGAAAAGGGAACCCTCTTACACTGTTGGTGGGAATGCAAACTAGTACCCACCCTATGGAGAACAGTGTGGAGATTCCTTAAAAAACTGGAAATAGAGCTGCCATATGACCCAGCAATCCCACTGCTGGGCATACACACCGAGGAATCCAGAATTGAAGGAGACAGGTGTCACATGTACCCCAATGTTCATCATAGCACTGTTTATAATAGCGAGGACTTGGAAGCAACTAGATGTCCATCAGCAGACAAAAGCTGTGGTACATATACACAATGGAATATTACTCAGCCATTACAAAGAATACATTTGAATCAGTTCTAATGAGGTGGATGAAACTGGAGCCTATTATATAGAAGTAAGCCAGAAAGAAAAACACCAATACAGTATACTAATGCATATATATGGAATTTAGAAAGATGGTAATTATAACCCTATATGTGTGACAGCAAAAGAAACACAGATGTATAGAACAGTCTTTTGGACTCTGTGGAAGAAGGCGAGGGTGGGATGATCTAAGAGAATAGCATTGAAACATGTATATTATCATATGTGAAACAGATCACCAATCCAGGTTCGATGCATGAGACAGGGTGCTCAGGGCTGGTGCACTGGTATGACCCAAAGGGATGGGATCGGGAGGGAGGTAGGAAGGAAGATCAGCATGGGGAACACATGTATATCCATGGCTGATTCATATCAATGTATGGCAAAACCAGTACAATATTGTAAAGTAATTAGCCTCCAATTAAAAGAAAAAAGAATAAAAAGGTCAGACTGTCAGGCTTCCTTCCTGAAGGAAGTATAACAATGCCTGTAACAGAAAATAAAATTATTTCTAAATAAAAAAAAAAGAGAGAGAGAGAGATTACAAATCCTGGTGAAGATGTGGATAAAAAGGGGCACTTGGTGCATTATTGGGAATGCACAAATTGGAATATACATTGGTGCAGCCACTGTGAAAAACAACATGGAACTTCCTCAAAAATTAAAAGGAGAATTACCATATGATCCAGTGATTCCACTTCTGATTATATATACAAATGAAGTAAAATCACTGTCCTGAAGAGATATCTGCATGTTCTTGTGGGCATTATTTACAACCAGCGAAAACATGGAGGAAATGGAGTGAAATTGGTGAAAAGGTACAAATTTTACTATAAGATGAATAAGTCTTGGAGATGTAATGTAGAGCATGATGACTATAGTTAACAGTGTACAGTATGTATATATATGCTGCTGCTAAGTCACTTCAGTCATGTCCAACTTCTGTGCGACCCCATAGATGGCAGCCCCCCCAGGCTCCCCTTTCCCTGGGATTCTCCAGGCAAGAACACTGGAGTGGGTTGCCATTTCCTTCTCCAATGCAAGAAAGTGAAAAGTGAAAGTGAAGTCTCTCAGTCGTGTCCAACTCTTCACGACCCCATGAACTGCACCCCAGCAGGCTCCTCCATCCATGGGATTTCCAGGCAAGAGTACTGGAGTGGGGTGCCATCGCTTCCCCGATGTATGTATATAATATATTCTATGATTCTAGTTATATAAAAATATAGAAAATACAAACAGTCTCTTGTGACAGAGAAAAGGTGGAGCAAGAGTGAGGAAGGAGACAGAAAGGATAAGGAGGGAGAGATTGCAAAAGAACATGAGGATAATAATAGTAATAAAGAGAGGACATGAGGAAATGACTAGTGGGAAGATGAGGTAAGCTCCATTCAGTGCTCTGTGGTAACCTAGAAGGGTGGGATTGGGCAGGGAGAAGTAGAAAGAAGATCCAATTGTTGCAGGAAAGGGGATCCTTTCCAGGGCCCAAAACTGGCTCTTGTCTAACACTCAGAAATGAATTGTCCGAGGAGACACATCTGCTGACAAAGCAAGAGATTTTATTGGGAAAGGGCACCCGGGTAGAGAGCAGTAGGGTAAGGGAACCCAGGAGAACAGCTCTGTCTCATGGCTTGCAGTCTTGGGTTTTATGGTGACCGGATTAGTTTCTGGGTCGTCCTTAGCCAATCATTCTGACTCAGAGTTCTTCCTGGTGGTGCACCACTTGTTCAGCCAAGATGGATGCCAGAGAGAAGGATTCTTGAGGTGGGCAGATAGATGGTGTCTCCTTTTGACCTTCCCAAACTCTTCTGGTTGGTGAGGCCTGTTCCTTACCAGGACCTCCTGTCATAAAACAATTCATGCAAATGGTTACTATGGTGCCTGGCCAGGGTAGGTGGTTTCAATCAGTGTGCTTCCCCTAAAACAATAGGGAGGGGATATATGTATAAATATAGTTGATTCACTTCATTGTACAGCAGAAAGTAACACAATATTGTAAGCATATTATACCTCAATAAAAATAAATAAATATTTTTTAAAGAAAAAAGAACATGAGGAAACTTTGGGGGGCTGATCAATATGTTAACTGTCTTGATTGTAGTAATGATTTCTCAGGTATGATATGTCAGAAGCTATTAAATTGTATGCCTTTGAAAAAGTATAGTATAGTTTATTGTATGCCAGTTATATGTTTTAGGTGTGGAGAAAAGATAAAGGAAAACAGTGAGCCACAGATCACAGTCACTATTGACTGAGTCAAAAGCTGATCTGATACTATCCAGAAGACTCACAAATTTCTGCTGCCTAGGACCTGCTCACCAGAGAAGGCAATGGCAATTTGCCTGGAAATCCCATGGATGGAGGAGCCTGATGGGCTGCAGTCCATGGGGTCGCAAAGAGTAGGACACGACTGAGCGACTTCACTTTCACGTTTCACTTCATGAATTGGAGAAGGAAATGGCAACCTACTCCAGTGTTCTTGCCTGAAGAATCCCAGGGACGGGGGGAGCCTGGTGGGCTGCCGTCTATGGTGGTACACAGAGTCGGACATGACTGGAGTGACTTAGCAGCAGGACCTGCTCACAGACACCACTCTCCTAAAATCCTCTTTTCTGTTCTTATGAGCCTGCTTTGTTCCTCACAGCTACATATAATCTTATAATAAGATTATTCCATAATCTAAGAAAAAAAAAACAATGAAAATTAAAAAGAAAACCAATGAGAATTAGAAGACAAGCTACAGATTGGGATACAATATGTATCTGTGCAAAAGAGACATCTGATCAAGGACTGACATCCAAAGTATACAAAGAACACTTACTACTCAACAATAAGAAAATAACTCAATTAAAACATGGGCCTAAAGGCCTTAACAGACACCAACACACCTAATAGGATGGCCAACACCCTAACACTGATAAAACTGAATGCTTGCAAGGAATGTAGAGTGACAGGAGTTCTCATTCATTGCTGGTGGAAATGCAAAATAGTACAGCCAAGAAAGTTTAGTGGTTTCTTATAAATTAAACATACTCTTTAGTATATGTCCTGCCAAAAAGAGCACTGAATTAAGCATACTCTTAACATATGATCTAGCAATCATGCACCATGGTATCTGCCCAAAGGAGTTGAGAGCTTCTGTGTGTGTGTGAGTCGTTTAGTCATGTCCAACTCTTTGAGAGTCCATGGGCTGTAGCCCACCAGGCTCTTCTGTCCATGGGGATTCTCCAGGCAAGAATACTGGAGTAGGTTGCCATTCCTTTGTCCAGGGGATCGTCTTTTGCATTGCAGGTGGATCCTTTACCATCTGAGCCACCGGGGAAGCCCCATCGAGAGCTTATGTCCACACAAAAATATGCACACAGATGTTTATAGCAGCTTTATTCATAATTGCCAAAGCTTGGAAGAAGCCAGTATGTCCTTCGGTAGGTAAATAGATAAAGAAGCTGTGATATATCCAGGCAATAGAATATTAATTCATCCCTAACAAAAAATGACCTATCAAATCCTGAAAAAAAACATGGAAGGACCTCCTTAAATGAATATTATTATACTAAGTGAAAGAAGCCAATCTGGAAAAGGCTACATACTATGTTTCCAAATATATGACATTCTGGAAAAGGCAAAAGTATGGAGATAGTAAAAAGATCACTGTTTGCCAGGGGTTAAAAGCACAGGAAAAGATGATCGACTAGGTGAGGACACACAGAGGATATGTAGGGCAGTGAAAGGATTCTGTACGATTGTATAATGGTGGATACATGTCATTATACATTTGTCCAAACCCACTGAATGTACAACAGCAAGACTTAACCCTGATGTAAACTATGGAAATTAGGTGAGAATAACGGGTCAATGTAGGTAAATCAGTTGTAACAAGTACACTACTCTGGTGGGGAGACTAATAAAGGAGGAAGCTATGCAGAACTAAGATCATGGGATCCAGTCCCATCACTTCATTGTGAATAGATGGGGAAAGAGTGGAAACAGTGGCAGACTTTATTTTGGGGGCCTCCGAAATCACTGCAGATGGTGACTGCAGCCATAAAATTAAAAGACGCTTACTCTTTGGAAGAAAAATTATGACCAACCTAGACAGCATATTAAAAGCAGAGACATTACTTTGCCAACAAAGGTCTGTCTAGTCAAGGCTATGGTTTTCCAGTAGTCATGTATGGATGTGAGAGTTGGACTATAACGAAAGCTGAGTGCCAAAGAATTGATGCTTTTGAACTGTGGTGTTGGAGAAGACTCTTGAGAGTCCCTTGGACTGCAAGGAGATCCAACCAAGTCCATCCTAAAGGAGATGTGTCCTGAATTATTCATTGGAAGGACTGATGTTGAAGCTGAGCTCCAATACTTTGGCCACCTGATGCGAAGAAATGAACTCATTTGAAAATACCCTGATGCTGGAAAGATTGAAGGTGGGAGGAGAAGGAGACGACATAGGATGAGACGGTTGGATGGATAACTCAATGGACAAGAGTTTGAGTAAACTCTGGAGTTGGAGATGGACAGGGAAGCCTGGCATGCTGCAGTCCATGGGGTCAATAAAGAGTCAGACACGACTGAGTGACTGAACTGAACTGATGGGGCGACAAGGTCTACATGAAAAATCTCTGTAACTTTCTGTCAATTTTGTTGGTGAAACCTAAAGCTGCTTCAAAAATATAAAGCCTTAACAAAAGACAACAACAAAAAACATTAGTTGTATTTCAAAAATTAATCATAGCATATATTTCAATTTGGGACATGATAAAGGTAGAAACATCCAATCTATAGGAGACAGATTAGTCAATAAACAGTAAAACAAAGGAAAATTTTAAGTAGGAAATCCAGTTTTATTATATTTTTAATAGTTTCTATGCAAATCATATATAACTCCTATAAACAAAAAAAGAAGTATTTTAAATGTTTTGTTTAATCATTGAGTTCTTTTCTTTCTGATTCCATCCTATTATCACCATGTTTCAATGGAACCCTACATGTCCATACTCAAGCTTGTTGATACTCTGGTAATTTCTTGTAAAATTAAGAGGATATGTGTTTTCAATTTTCAGTAACCATTTTTTATTCTAGTGAATTAAATATTCTCTCCTCAAATATTAAGATTTAATAATCATTGTATTTGTATTTATGGAATTTAAAAAACTTTTTCTATATGAGTTTTTTATTTTTTAAATTTATTTTATTTTAAACTTTAACATAATTGTATTAGTTTTGCCAAATTATCAAAATGATCCGCCACAGGTGTACATGTGTTCCCCATCCTGAACCCTCCTCCCTCCCCCCTCCCATACCATCCCTCTGGGTCGTCCCAGTGCACTAGCCCAAGCATCCAGTATTGTGCATCGAACCTGGACTGGCATCTCGTTTCATACATGATATTTTACATGTTTCAATGCCATTCTCCCAAATCTTCCCACCCTCTCCCTCTCCCATAGAGTCCATAAGACTGTTCTATACATCAGTGTCTCTTTTGCTGTCTCGTACACAGGGTTATTGTTACCATCTTTTCTAAATTCCTATATATGCGTTAGTGTACTGTATTGGTGTTTTCCTTCTGGCTTACTTCACTCTGTATAATAGGCTCCAGTTTCATCCACCTCATTAGAACTGATTCGATTGTTTTTCTTTTTAATGGCTGAGTAATACTCCATTATGTATATGTACCATAGCTTTCTTATCCATTCATCTTTTCAAAATCTTTTGTGCAAGAATTTGGAGAGACTCTAATATGTAGTACCATGAAATGTTACTAGAGGAATAGAAAAATAATATATGTTTCTCATGCCAAATTCTAGTGAAGAAAACAGCTATATTCACAAATACCTTATAATATAGCACTGATAAAGAAATGACTTACTGGACTCCAGGATTTGACCATTTTAGAGATTTTTGGTAGTATAAAATATTGATTTAGTAACATGTAAGCAGTCAAAAATGAGCTACATGTAAAGCTGCCATATTTCTAGTAGTTCCCTTGCACGTCACTAAAGGAATCCTTTCTTCTTTTTGTTTGCTATTACCGTATTTGTCTTATATAATGTGATCAGAAAATGAAATGGTGTCTCTGCTTACATGTGACATTATCAAAGCTACTTCCCTTAGTGCGGTCCTGATCTGAGAACAGAGCAGTATTCCAGAGACTCAGTTCAATTGCTCCCTGCTTTCAGAAGACTCCGATTATACATTGAGGGATATATTAATCCCCTAAGGACTCTATACTGAACTTTTATAAAAGTCCTAAAAAATGTGGCACATCCTTACCATCTGTGGCTTTGCTATCTTTGGAAACTGCTGTCCACTTCTATGCATCCTTTCTTCCCTGAGAAAGGTGGTCTTCTCACATACCATGGACTTTGATGCTCTGTTCTCCAGAGGATCCTCATGTGTATTGTCTTAGTTCTGGAGTTCAACAAGGACTTCTTCCTTTTAGAAGGTATATAGTGTTCTCCTTTGTTTAAGACATGGTTGATATTGTGGCTGGTTGCAGAATAAGGGAACGTGGTCTGGTGTGAGACACTTCATGTGTTTGAAATCATAGGGGAACACTAACCTCACTCAGGCAAGTACAGTAAAGCCTGAGCCAAACTCTGTCTGCTCTACCTGGCTTCAAAGTGTCTTGTCGGGGCTGTCAACTGTCACCAGGGCAGCCGACCTGGCCGCTTTTGCCACATGACCTGTCCTTCCATCTCCTTTCCAAAAGTGGGAAGGGAATGGACATTCTGTGAAACTGGATGATGCCTGGAGCCTTAACACACAACAGGTACATGTGTGTGCATGCATGTATAATTCTCACTGACAGCTCTGTGTTGTAAAGGTAATTGCTGCTGTACAAAATAAGGAAACTGAGGCACAGAAAAGGTGTGATGTAACAAGTCATGTGCCCTAGTTCTTATAGCGAGAAAGTGGTAGAATTACCTGTGTTAACTGGGTCTTTCTGATTCCAAAACCCTGCTTCTTTCAAGGACAACTCACTCACCACTAGTCATGTGAGGTGTCACAGAACAAGTGCAACAGCGAGTGCACAGGTTGGGGGGAAGGCAGGGCTAAATAGCTTCCTGTCTCTTTGAGCATCTTCTTGTGAATTTGTGGATGAATTTGCTTTAGCTCTCATGGTTTTCTCTCACACATCTGAACTATTTATTTTCCTATGGTAAATTACTTCAAAAACTGAGGTGAATTCTGTGAGGGGTTAGCTTTTGTGGCTTCCTTTTTCGAGTTTCAAAGGACTCCACAACCATTAATTACTCACCTACATCTGGAAGGCAAGGCAAGAATTATTGGCCTTCATGGAACCAAAGGAAACCGAGAGGTCAAGCAGTTCCCTGCAGCCCCCATAGCAAGCAAATGAATGGAGTGAGTCAAGAAATGGAAAGCATACTTCCTAATTTCAACTCTATATTTAGATATTGGCTTTTAAAAATTTTTCTGGTATAAGAAGGGCAGCGCTGCAAAACGATGCTGAGCTTGTTATTCTACCCATCACTCAGAGGGAAGATATGTTTAATTAGAGACAGGAAAGACAAGGAGTGAGAAAAAAGAGACAGACAACACAGATGGGGCTGGAGAGATAACTTTTGAGTAAAAAGAATGAACTGCCATATTTCATCACGGGAGAGCTTTGTCAGGAAGAAGGGAAAGCTCAAGGTAAACAGGGAGAATACCGAGCGGCAGTCCAGAATTTCTTCATACTAGAGGTGCTCCTCTCCAGCAGACTTAAGCATAAAAAAGGGATGACTGAGTAGGGTTCCCCTGAGCTACACAGTAGGTTCTCATTAGTTATTTATTTTATGGTGTAGTACCAATAGGTGTCCTAAATGGGAAGGAAATCCAAAAAAAAGAAGGGATATATGTATACATATAGCTGATTCACTTAACTGTACAGCGGAAACTAACACCATATTGTAAAACAACTGTGTCTGTCAGTCATTCAGTCATGTCCAACTCTTTGTGACCTCATGGACTGTAGCCCACCAGGCTCCTCTGTCCATGGAATTTTCCAGGCAAGGATACTGGAGGGGTTGCCCTTTCCTTCTCTAGGGGAACTTCCTGACCCAGGAATTGAACTTGAGTCTCCCATATTGCAGGCAGTCTTTACCATCTGAGCCAGCAGGAAGCCCAAAGCAACTATACTCCAATAAAAATTAATTTTTAAAAGAAAGGGTAACTATGTAAAAAAGGCACTGATATAAGATTTCAGAATTCTGAGTCAAGTACATCTTTGCTCATCATACCAGAGTATTCTTTTGAAAGTCTTCAGGATCTTTCAATAAACAACCAATGAAAAAGATTCAACATTTAAGAAGGGGAAACAAATGATTCTGAGGGTCTATTCAGCAGGAAACAACCTGGCCCACAATTAGGTAAAACTTAATTAGCAAACATGCAGAAAGATTATTATCTCCTTTTAGAGCTTATTTCAATGCTGTCTCATAGTCTTTTTCAGACATAAAGTGATTATTTCACATTCTGGAGCTAACTCTTGTCTAAGTGGTACAGGTACATAGTATGTACTCATTAAACAGATTTATAACATGAAAGAATGTTTGAAATATTGAATAAATGAATTATTTTTTTATATTTGAAATTATTTTTTTCTTGTATTTATTATTATTTTTTTACTTTACAATATTGTATTGGTTTTGCCATACATTAACATGAATCTGCCACATCCCCACATAAACTATCCCATAGTTGCATTCTCATTTTTTTCCATCTTCCCTGACTCCAGAAATGGTTATAGAGATAATTTTGGAATGGTTTCATTGCAGCCATACTACAGAATACAATGCAGCTACTAATGAATGTAGTAAATCTTTATATAATGTCTCGGGAAAATGCCTGAAATATGCTGAGTTTTTAAAAAAGTAAATTGTAAAGTGTACGTTTAGTATGAGCCTGTTTTGTAATTTTAAGAATCTATATTCATTTTATGGATAGATATGGTGGACGGTCTATGTATGTAACTCAAATGGACATCCCACACTGGCTGAGGATCCTACTGTACTTGCCTTATGGATTTGTTTATTAATATTGATCTTCAAATCAAGTTTTTGACACTGAATCTCCTCAAGTATCTTGTAATGTCTCACTGAGCTAATGACTTGACTTCATATTTTACTGAGAAATAAAGCAATTGATGAATCTTACCCACAGTCTTAGCTCCACAGTCCAAACCTATCATGTTGCCTCTCTGCACCCATTTTGCCAATCTTCCCTCTGTCTATTACAAAGGGGGCAGTGTCCCTCTCACTATCAAGCCCATCTTTAGCACTTGTGTACTAGAGTCCATATCCTCTTGTTTCCCAAAAATCTTATTTTTATTGTCATTCATGTATATCCTTTCCCTCTCCCACCCTTCCTACCTCCCTCACTCACTGTCAGTCTTTTCTATCTCTCAACAGTGAGATAAACCCTATATCTGTGGCTGATCTACCCAATCCTCAGTCCAGCAGAAGAAATTCCATGGGGAAAAATGGAACATGGAAAGTTTAGCTTCTTGCTTAAACTATGACAGCTGGTGACTAAAGATTTAGACTGTTTACTTCTGTTGTGGATGTTGTTTAATCACTTACTCCGTACCTGATAGTTCATCACTCTCTAGTTAACCACACATAGAGTGATGTTCATAGCCATTATCAGGTGTATGTGCTCAGTTGTATCCAACTCCTTTGCGACCCCATGGACGTAGCCCTGCCAGGCTCCCTCTGTCCATGGGATTTCCCAGGCAAGAATACTTAAAATGTCCTCCTTCAGAGGATCTTCCTGACCCAGGGATCCAACCTGCATCTCCTGCGTCTCCTGCAGTGGCAGGCGGGATTCTTTACCACTTGAATCACCTGGACCCCCTAGTCAGCTGAATTCCTAACAAAAACATTAGATGGAATACAAGGGAAATAGAGAAACCAAAATACTTCTTAAATTGAAGAATAAAGTTGGAGGGTGTAAGACTTGACATAAAACTACAGTACCCATACAGCATGATATTGGTTACAGGAAAGACACATAGATCAAAGGAGCAGAAAGAAGAGTTTAGTAACCACAGAGAGTCTCTCTCCTTGACCAAGGTCTAGTCAGGCTCCTCTGAGCAATTCTCCATTAGGCTTCGACCTGGATCTATAAGACTTGAAGAAATACTAACATAGTTTTCTAATAGCTCAAGGCTACATCCCTAGGAATACTGTAGACCCCTTAAAATGCCTGCCTGCATGAGAAACTCAAGATAGCCCCCAAATTTGCTAGTTATTTTAGCCATCCACCTGAAGATAGAGCCTCTGTCTCCCAGCCTCTGTGGGAGGGTAGGAAGTCTAACTTCAGTAAGCACCAGTCAGCAAACCCAGATGAGTATCACATATACCAATCCCTCCCTGTGCCCTCTACTGAGGGCCTACTCACACATTTCCTGGTCTCTCACTCTTGCAAATGCCTAGTCACCTCTATATAAATCAAGCTGAGTTTGTACTGGGCTCTTTCCCTATTGCAGCAGTGTATTACTGAATAAAATCTGTCCTTACCATTTTAAGTCTGGCTTTGTTTATTTTTGACAATATAGATCTACCGAGATATGACAAATGATTTTTCTACAAATACACAAACATTTCAATAGAGAAAGTGTTGAAAATGGCATTGGAAATATGAGACACCCATATACAATCATGAACCTTACACTTTATATAAAAATTAACTCATAGGTTGAAATATAAAATGTTAAACTGTAAAATCTCTAAAAGAAAGCATAATAGAAAATTTTTATGACTTGTTGTTATGCAAAAGTCTTTAGAGATGACAATATAAGTAAGATCCTTAGAAGAAAAAAAAAATGCTAAATTGGACATACTAAATTAAGAACTTTTGCTCTGAGAAAAACACTTAAGAAAATTAAAAGGCAAGCTACAGAAAAGTGGTTTCATATATATATGACAAAGGACTTGTATCCAAAATACATAAAGAACTCAGTATACTCAAAAGTAAGAAAAAACATTAACAGGCAAACACTTGAAAGGAAAAGTCACCAAAGAGAAAAGCTGAAACATAAGCAAGTGAAAATATGTTCAACTAGTCATTCAGTTCAGTTATGTTCAGTCGCTCAGTCGTGTCCGACTCTTTGTGACCCCATGAATTGCAGCACACCAGGCCTCCCTGTCCATCACCAACTCCAAGAGTTCACTCAAACTCATATTCATCGAGTCAGTGATGCCGTCCAGCCATCTCGTCCTCTGTCGTCCCCTTCTCCTCCTGCCCCCAATCCCTCCCAGCATCAGAGTCTTTCCAATGAGTCAACTCTTGGCATGAGGTGGCCAAAGTACTGGAGTTTCAGCTTTAGCATCATTTCTTCCAAAGAACACCCAGGACTGATCTTTAGAATGGACTGGTTGGATCTCCTTGCAGTCCAAGGGACTCTCAAGAGTCTTCTCCAACACCACAGTTCAAAAGCATCAGTTCTAGTCATTAAGACATGCAAATTAAAACCATGATGAGACGGTCTTACACACATATTAAAATACCTACAATTAAAAATTATGACAAATTCTGGTGAGGGTATGGAGAAGCTGGACTTCTCATTATAGCTAGTGGGAATGCAAAATGATACAGCCACTAAGGAAAACAGTCTGGCAGCTTATAAAAAATTGAACATGAATTTATCATATAACCCAGATATTTCATTACAAGATATTTACCCTAAAGAAAAAAAATATGTTCACATGAATTCCTGCACTCAAATATTTATAGAAGTCTACTTATAATTTACAACACTGGAAATATTTCAAATGACTTTTATGGGGTAAATTGGTAAACCAATCACAGTATATACAACAAATACTACACAGAAGCAAATAAATATAAATAATAAACTATTGATACACTCACACAGACCATATACAACAATTTAGATAAATGTCAAAAGGAATCTGCTGAGTGAACAAAGCCAAGCTCAAAATAAAACACATGTGATTTTCAGCTATATAGAATTCTTGACTACACAAAGCTACAGTGATCTAGCACAGATCAATGATTGCCAGAGGTAGGAGTAAGAGGGGGATGTAACTGCAAAGAAGGAGGAAGAGGAAATTTGGAGGTGAGAGCACTGTTCTTTATCCTGATTATCCTGGTGGGTACACAAATCTATACGTACTTTAAAACGTATTGAAGTGTATATCAAAAATAATTTTTTATTTTATATTAGTTTAAAAACAAAATGTTAAAAGTTAGTTTTAAAAATGGTCTTCCTCATTCAACCAATATCAGTTAGATTTTTTAATTTCTTTATAATGTTGTGTTAGTTTCTGCTGTATGACAGTGTGAATCAACCATATGTATACATTTATCCCCCACCTCTAGAGCCTCCCTCCAACCATCCTCACCCCCCTGCAGGATGTCTCAGTATCATATTTAAACACCGATTATTATAGAACTCATTTTTTTCCATAAATTCAGCTAAAATGAGCCAAACTCATGCCAGATTCATTCAGATCATTATTATATTCATTCTAATGGGTTTTTAAAGAATATATTCAACTAATCACATGAGCTTCCTTTTGAAAACTAGAGTCATTTCAACAACTCCACACACAGTTACCACACAGCTCAAGCCAGAGTTGTAGGTCAGAAAGTATTAGTTATAAGGTCTCTTCTAAGAGTGTTGCATAGATATTTCACCGTATAAGCATTTTTAAATCAATTTTCACCAGTAGTTCTTTGGCCTTCTCCATTGTGCTATAAGCCCACACAGGCACTTGAGAGAACATAGTTTTTGTTTTTTTCATAAATTTGAAGTTAACAGCCTCACAACTTTCTCTTCTATACTACTGACTAGATGGTATTCTAAACTAAGGCTCACATTTTAAATTACACAATTTCTTCCCTTTGCATGAAGTTCATGTACCTAATGAGTGGTTTAAAGCTAATAATTAATTCAATGAACATTTACCAAGAACCTACCAGCTGTCAGTTATTGTGTTAGGTGATCAGGATATAAAGATGAACAAGACATGGATCCTGGCCATAGGGATATAAAAATCTAATAGAGGGCATGAAAAATAGTGATATTAACAGAAACCACCAGTGAGTAAGCTATTCTTCAGGTATAATTTTGTCACTAATGGAAGAAATATTACCTTCTTTGAGCCTGAAAGGTCACTGGTGAGTATACTTATTAAATGGTTCTTGATGGAGTATCTGTCAAATTCAAATAAGTTGTTCACATGCTAGTTTTCACCAGGTTGATGATTCTTTAAATCGAACTGTTCTGAAACTTATTACAACAGGACAGAACATCCCCAAAGCCCAGTAGGATGAACAAGTGAGAACAAAATGTCAATATTGTGTGTGACATATTGTCCCTTTAGTTTTAGACTCTTCCTTTCACCCATTTTGTTTTGTAGGCATTAGAAAATGCATAAATAATAGTGCTATTTATTTTTTCTTTAGAAAATCATGTCCCAGAGTCAATTTAGTCTATTGACATAAAGTGAACATAATTCATTTTTTTCAACCAGCTCTTTATTACATACAGAGAAATAAAATGAGAGATTATCCTTCAGATGGCTCAAAATCTAGTGAAGGAAGTTAGACACACGTGGTTTATGAGGAAGGAGTAAGTGTATGTATTACATGTTCTTGCTGTTTAGTCGCTAAGTCATGCCCAACTCTTTTTGTGACCCCACTGACCATAACCTGCCAGGCTCCTTTGTCCATGGGGATTCTCCAGGCAAGAATACTGGAGTGGGTTGCCAGTTCCTCTTCCAGGGGGTCTTCCCAACCCAGGGATCTAACCCATGTCTCCTGCATTGACAGGCAGATTCTTTACCACTGAGCCACCAGGGAAGCTCTATGTAAGATATGTAGATATAACATAGAGGAGGTTGGGACCAAATTTGTTGGGTGAGAGGAATGAAAAATATGGCTCAAAAATTTATAGTCTAACATATTTAAAAAGGTTGTAGCACTTGACATCATGGATCTCTTTATCTCTGAAACTTTCTTTTAGTTTCTAGGTATCACAATCACCTGGTTTTTATGATTTTTATTGATACTCTCAATATTCTTTTTTCTCACTGTCTCTGATTCATAAATGCTACTGTCTTGTACTGTATGGACTGACAGCTTGTGTTTCCCCAAAATTAGTATGTTGAAATTATACACACACCCCCCACACACTACCAGTGTGATGATATTAGGAGGTGAAGCTCTGTGGAATATGACTAGGGCATGAGGGTGGAACACTTGTGAATGGGATTAGTGCCCTTAGATACCCCAGAGAGCTCTCTTGATCTCTCTGTCACATGAAGATAATGTGAAGTCAGCAGTCTGCAACCTGGAAGAGGATCCTCACCAGAACCTGACCACCAGTTCAGTTCAGTTCAGTTCAGTCGCTAAGTCGTGTCCAACTCTTTGCGATCCCATGAATCACAGCATGCCAGGCCTCCCTGTCCATCATCAACTCCCTGAGTTCACTCAGGCTCACGTCCATCCAGTCAGTGATGCCATCCAGCCATCTCATCCTCTGTCATCCCCTTCTCCTCCTGCCCCGCCCCAGTCCCTCCCAGCATCAGAGTCTTTGACCATACTCGTGCCCAAAAGTCAGATGTTAGCTTCCAGAACTGTGAGAAATAAATGTCTGCTGTTTATCTGTCAGTTCATCTATGGTGCTTTGTTATAGCAGCTTGAAATAAGAGACGCAGGGTTCCATCCTTTGTCTTGTGCTTTCCTCACTCTACAGCAATTTCCTTGGAAGTCTCAGCCAGTTCCATAGCCCACATTAGCACATCTATTACCTCCATCTCTAGATCCTCCATGAGTTTCAGGTGTATATCTAATTGCCTGTTATATATCTTATATGTTCATTCATTTATCCATTTGTCTGACATTATATGTCTTAAGTGCCTACTATGAATCAAGCACTTTCCTAGGTATGGAGGGATATGTTGCCTTAGGAAGTTGTGTCCAATTTTTTGTAACCACATGGACTGTAGTAGCCCATCAGGCTCCTCTGTCCATGGGGTTCTCCAGGAAAGAACACTGGAGTGGGTTACCATTTCCTTCTCCAGGAGGTCCTCCCAACCCAGGGATCAACCTGTGCCTCCTGCTTGACAGGCAGATTCTTTACTGCTGAGCCATCAGGGAAGCCCATGGAGGGAATACAGTGATGAACAAAAACAGATCTTGTCACCGTCACATGGCAACCCCACAGACATCTAAATCTCAGCATAGTCAAACCTGAACAAACACATTTTCTTTCCTAAAGGAATAATAACAGTTAATATTTATATAGTTCTTATAGAGAGCCACAGTTATGAGAATTTTATCTTCATAACTTATTTGATCTCAATAGCAAACCTATGAGATTGGTACTATTACCTCCCTTTTAGAGTCAAGGAAACTGAGGCAAAGGTACATTAAATGTCTTACCCAAGTTCACACAGAAAATAATTGGTACAGCTGAACTGTAAATAAGATGATCTCTTTTCAAAACCTGAGCTTATATCTGCTACATTATATCTTTTCTGGAACTTCATCCAGTGTTCTTTCTCAGGGACACCATTAGCCATCCTGTTGTTGTTGAATTTTCCCTCCTACTTTCCCTTACCCTTTCCCTCTTCCTTTCTTTCTTCCTGTCTCCCCTCCCCCCTGCTTTCTCCTCTCTCTCTCTCCCCTATGTCACCCAAGCAATCAATCACAAAATCCTATACATGTGATCTCTCTCAGTAGTTTGTATCATCATATTGCACAAATTCTATATTTCTACTACACCTGCCACTTAACAGTCCTCATGATTTTTGTTTGGGACACTGCAACTGCTTCTTCACAGAATTTACAACATTAAGCATTTCTTACTTTAAATTCAATGTTCATGAAGTTGGTATCATAATTTATCTAAATCATCAAAATTACAGACCATACCATTCATTTGTTTTAAAGCCTCTATAATTTCCTCTTTCTCTGTAGACCCTCAGGATACAGAGGGAACTTCCCTTGCTCCCCCTCCTGCCCCACCCCGCCACTCAATCTGCTTTCTGACTTTCTCTCTAGCAGCATCTTCTCCCAACTCCATCCTTCCAGGTCATCCACTCACAACTCTGAAATGATAGCAACTCCCCTCACAAGTCATGTGATCTCTGAGCTCAACCTTTTGGCCCATGCTCTCCTCTCTGCCTGACATTCTTTCTCCAACTCCATGTAGTTCATTTCTGCTCATATTTTGCAAAGTTAGCTAAAACATTCCTTTCTCTGATAGCCTTCCCTGGCCACCAGAGTGTTTGGTGGCTTCCCTCTGGGACCTGGCAGCACCCTGTGCTTTCCTCAGCCCTCAACTTATCACTGTGTCTCATGATTATCCTTTGACCTGCCTTAGATTAGAAGCTCCTGAAGGTCAGAGACATATTATCTTCTGGCCTTAACATCCCTACTTCATAACCCTTTCACACTGTAGTTTTTTGTTTTTTTTTTTTCTAATTTTATTTTATTTTTAAACTTTACATAATTGTATTAGTTTTGCCAAATATCAAAATGAATCCGCCACAGGTATATATGTGTTTTAAATTCATCTGTGATTATTTAGTTAATGCCCATCTCCCAACTGGGATGTAAGGACGATCTGTGACAGCAAGAATTGTGCCTATATCTGCATCACATCATGTTCCTAGCACCTAATACAATGTCTGACCTAGAACAGATGAAAGACATAATGGAAGCTTCACTTGAATGTCAACTTTCTGCCAAATACAGAGTCAAGCACTGGGAACCCAGACAGAGCAGAAGTCATGGTCCCTGTCTTGTGGGAACATATTATTGGGGATATGAAACCAGAAGTACATGAAACTAGAGCAAATATCTAAGTGATAAATACTCACACATCCAATACTGTGGTACAGTTCATATACTCATAGGTGAGAGGAGCAGAGAATACAAAATAAAGGTAATACTTAGGTGATGTTAGGGAGGAAATACTGAAGGAGTGGAGTCCTTGTATGGCATTCATTAGTATATGCTGAACACTTAAGACCAGAGAAAACAGTGAAAGATTTTAAAGGTTATGTGAGATAACATGGTCCTTGCACTTCTACAGCCTGTTATGTCAAGCATAGGAGGAAGAAACTACTATTTATCTTCTTTTCTCTCCCCACTCTCTCTGGTATCCATTGTAGGCAAGAGGTGTCAGCTCTCCAAATTGGCCCTAGGTCACATGGCATTCCAAGACAGGCATGCATTTACATGTTGTAATGTTGTACTAAATGGTATATCTACAACATTTGTACAACATTTCAACAGTTTTTCTAGTGTTAGCATATTTCCCTGTGTATTTTTTGTTCAGATAGTTAATGTGGTTTGTAAGTCCCTGAAAACAACATTGCAAAGAGATGACTTGTTTTTCTCCAGCCTCTTTACCCGGATTTCTACAGTGTAGAGACTGGCTGACTCCATAGGATTCCATTCAGAAACAGCAGTCCAGATTCCATTGACCATGGTCACAAATGTAGTAAGTAGCAGAGCTGTGATTCAAAAGGTTTGAGGATTGGAAAGATATTATGTGGGAAATGCCTGGCACACAGTAGGCACTAGATACATGCTAGGTATTACTCTAATTAATCCTGCCTGGAGATAAAAGGCTGAACAATACAACCCTTTCAGGTCCCCTTCTGTGCTTTGAAATGTGATCTTTTCACAAATAACAAAGGTTATTATAAGGATCATGGTTTATCTCTCTAAATAGAGCCTATTGTAAAGGATGAGCCATCCATGTGTTGGAACTCTTTTTCTCAATTTTAGTGGAATAGATTTACCACAACATAATGAGTCTCTGCATAATTTTTACTTTTCTTTATGATTTAATTAGCCTCAGTCTTTTCTGTTCTTTGTTTTGACTGGGGGCCTCTCAATCTCTACAGCTATTTATTATGAACACTTAGTAATAGACAATACATATTCATATGGCTGCCAAGCTTTGACCTGGGATATTAGAGCTTATTTTCCTTTCCTCATGGATCATAAATAAGAGATTAAAATTTTATGATACTTAGTTGGGGGCTTGAATTTCATATGCCAGAGTGAGAATTGTACAGATTTGTAAAACTACTTCTTTTATACTCATGATACTGGAATATAATCATTAATGATTTTTTTTTTTTTACTCCTGTTATTTTTATTGAATTCTACCTTCTCCTGGGTCTGGGTACTATAAGTTTGGGTTTCTACTCTTATGGTTTAGTCCAGGGGTTGGCACATTATGCTACATGGGCCAAGCCTGGCCGTTCACCTGTTTTACTAAATACAGTTTTATTGAACCACAGCCACAGCCACCATTTTCATATTTACCATGGCTGTTTTGTGCTGCACTGACAGATTTAAATAGTTGCGACAGAGACCTTATAGCTCACAAAGCTGGACAGGTTTGTCATCTAGACCTTTACAGAAAAAGTTGGTTGACCCTTAGTCGAATCCATACCACTTTTCCTATCAGTCAATAGCATATAGTCTTGTGTGAAATTGGAGAATTGAAACATTTTCCATTCTTATGACTGAGACCAATATTCTTACCACTTCAAGTGATCCATGTGCAAATTGACACAACATTCCATACTGGAAATCTCCTGAAGTTCTGTTTTCCAGACATTATACTGAGGAAACTGCCCAGTGCCTGTCTGGAAAATCCCAGTGCTGGACATTCCTGGAATAACTGACTGTTATTAACTGTTTTGCATTATGTCACCACATTTCTAAAGTCACAGAGTTATCTTGAAAGAAACCAAGGTTTCTTGACCTTCACTGAATTATAGAAAACCGGACTTCACTACTTCTTTATACTTTGCTGTTTCTGCTAGTTTGACTTTACTTTGAAATGTTATACATATTTCAACAAAAAGATTCAGAAAGCAGTTGCAGATGAATTTAATGAACCCATGAGGGAACATTTCAAACTTGTATTGCATGTGATAAATAAAGTCCAATACTGACTTTGAAAAGAATTCTAAAATTCCTAGATTAATCAGAAGACTTTTGGAAAATGTAAAGAATAACTAGATAATAATTGTTTTAGTAGAAGTGAAAGGTTACAAGCATGTTGACATGTCATATCTATCATCAACCTGTATTTTTTTAAGTTCACATTTCCTATTATATCAAGCACTGCCTCTTGCTTCAAGTCTAGGAAAATATTTCCTTTATGCTGAGTCATACAAAGGTATAAATCTATAATGCATTTCCCTTCTAAAAAGAGCCTTAGATAAGAGATACTCCTTTCTCTTAGTGCAGGTATATAATTCATGGTAATACTACATATACAGGATAATACACCTTACGGTTAGGTATTCTGAGTGAGATAATTACACCCAAACTTATCTAAATTTCCTTCTGTTGCCTTAAATTGGTAGGTTCTCCTATCTAGTTACATGAAAACTCACAATTCCTTAAGGTTAAACATTTTAAATAAAAAGCCAGAAACAGGTTTTATTTGTTATTTTTTTGGTCTGGTTAAGAGAGATGGAATCTCAGGAGTCAGCCTGTATAGCTTTCTCTTTTTCATTTGTTACCTTTATTGGGGTTTTAAGGAATGATCCAGTATAGCAGAGTGATTCTAAGTTTAAAATACATTATACACTTGATGCCAGCATATACAGCTGATCTGCTTTAGGTACTAAAGCATTTAGGTACATTTCCTCTTCACAAAGCATGACTTCCTGTTTCTGCAAAATAACAGGCTAGGCTACTCTTTGGCACATACACCATGTTGCCTTTAAAATAGCAAGCTTGTCTATTTTGACCTAATATGCATCAATACCTACTGATTCCCTCTTGTGCTAGTTGGATCTTTGGGAGTATAAAAAGTCTAAATCTAATAACTTGAAAGTTATAACCTTCTTATGATTTGATATGTAACCCATCTTATTTTGGTGTTTTGTGTGAGGTAAAGATATTATTTGGTTTTGTTTCAATACACAGCAAATATCCCAAAACTACTTTTTATTTATTTATTTATTTTTCTGAAACTACTTTTTAAAATGAGTCAGATATAACTTGAATATATGGACAGTTATGTACCCACCCTTCAGCCTAAGAAATAGCACATTAGCAGCAGTACATTTGAAAACCTTTGGTGTCCCTTTTCAATAGCACAGTTTTTCCTCTCAATTCAGAAGTAACTGCTGTCCTGAGTTTGTTAAGCACTTGCTTGCTAACTTTATGGTCTGAATGTATTTGTATTACCTACTCCAAAAAGATATATGTTGATTGGTTTTGTCTGATTTGTTAAAAAATATTTAAATAAAAATTGTATACACTTTTCTGGACCTTATTTTTCCACAAAACATTATTATATATGTGTGTGTGTGTATGTGTGTGTGTGTGTGTGTGTGTGTTAGTCACACAGTTGTATCCAACTCTTTGCGACCCCATGGAATGTAGCCCACTAGGCTCCTCTGTCCATGAGGATTCTCCAGGCAAGAATTTTCTGTTACTTTCACTACTGTATCAACAAGATAGACTCCACTCTTCAAATTCAATGAATATTAAATATAAATATGAATTAAATTCCTCCTGATATAAATTTTTAGATGTACTTAAGAAATAGGTATTTCACAGAAGATTTCAGTAAATATCTTTTTATAAACTGTTCAAATCAACAACATTAGCCATTGCAAAATGCAATTAAAAACCACAATAAAATACCTTTCCAAACCTAAAATTAAAAATGACAAGACGTGACGCAAGGCAAACTCACATACTACTGATAGGAATTTAGATTAGTACAATAATAACATTGGAAAACATTTTGAAATTATCTAGCAAATGGGCAGATAAACATAATATACCCCCACGATTTCACTTCTAGTTATGGGCTCTAGTTAAACACATGCCAGGTAACAAGTATAAAGAAGCTCATATCAGACTGTTCTTTTTCAATTAAAAAAAAAATCCTTACAATAGGAATAACACATATTTTATTCATTTATTCAACAAGTATTTCTGATCACCTACTAAATATTTGCTGCTGCTGCTGCTGCTGCTAAGTTGCGTCAGTCGTTTTCAACTCTGTGCGACCCCATAGACAGCAGTCCACCAGGCTCCCCCATTCCTGGGATTCTCCAGGCAAGAACACTGGAGTGGGTTGCCATTTCTTTCTCCAATGCACGAAGTGAAAAGTGAAAGTGAAGTTGCTCAGTCGTGTCCGACTCTTAGCGACCCCATGGACTGCAGCCTACCAGGCTCCTCCGTCCACGAGATTCTCCAGGCAAGAGTACTGGAGTGGGGTGCCATCGCACTAAATATTTACTAAGCACTCCAAATATATTAACTCATTCAGCCCTCACAACAATCCTGTAAGATAGATATAATTAATATCCCCAGTTTAAAGGTGGATAAAGTGAGATTTAGAGAAGTTACATACGTTGCACAAAGTCACAGCTACTAAGTGGAATAGCTACGACTCCAATCCAGGAAGCCTTAACTCTAGAGTCCAAGCTCAGAAAGATAATTTCTGAGCATGACAACTCCCAACAGTGTTTGTGAGAGAATTCCAAAAATAGCCAAGATGGCCTGAACTGTGATGCTTGAGTATTGAGTGAATCACTTTCAGTATATTTCTCTACTCTCTCACTGATATATTTTGATTTATCACACAGTTATATGTAACATGCTTTTTCAATGGCCCAGACCATCTGATTGTTCTTTGTTTAGGCACAATCTGAACTGAAATTCTCCTGCCAAGTAGGGTAAAGTGCTGAATTGTCTCTAGAGGGCTATTCCAGCCTGAAGGTTTTGTGATTGAAGTTTTATATCAAGCAGATTCTTTATTCCATCAAAAATGAAGAAAGTGTATCTATTAACACCCTGCAATATCCCTCAGGCTATCTCAGTTTAAAAAATCATGAAATCAACTATAGCTTCTAGCAGAGTCCTCATCAGTTTAGGTTTAGCAACTGAAACATAGGTGTGTCTCAGGACACATCAAAAGAACAATTTCCCTAAAAAGGAAAACAAAATTCCTTTAACTTTTTTGACAATCATTCATCTTTGCCTGATTATACGTGGATATGTAATGACTACGAACACATTTCACTATTATTGATTATTTCCATTTACATTTAAAGTGGATTACAAAGTTTTCACAGTAATTTCTACTGCATTAGCCTTTGAACCTCACAAAAACTCTACTAGCTTTTGAAAGGTTGCTGCTATGAGCCATGAATGACTCCAGGATTCTTGGCCTCTGGAGGAAAAGAATTCAATCCAGGGCCAGGGATAAGGCTTGATTGCTCAGAGCTTTTGTGTAATGAAGTTTTATTAAAGTATAAAAGAGATAGAGAAAGCTTCTGACATAGACATCAGAAGAGGGCAGAAAGACTGCACTCTTGCTGGTTTTTAGCAAGAAGTCACATACCTATTAGCAAGCTGCAGTCCCTTGGACTGCAAGGAGATCAAACCAGTCAATCCTAAAGGAAATCAGTCCTGAATATTCATTGGAAGGACTGATGCTGAAGCTGAAACTCCAAAACTTTGGCCACCTGATGCAAAGAATTGACTCCTTAGGAAAAAACCTGATACTGGGAGAGACTGAAGGCAGGAGCAGAAGGGACAGCAGAGGATGAGATGGTTGGATGGCATCACCAACTCGATGGACATGAGTCTGAGCAAGCTCCGGGAGTTGGTGATGGACAGGGAAGCCTGGCTTGCTGCAGTCCATGGGGTTGCAAAACGTTGGACACGACTGAGGGACTGAACTGAACTGAACAGAAGCTGCTAATTAGAGAAAGAAAATGTCTCAAAACTCAGAGAGTGGCACCAGGCCCCTCACCCACATCATGAATTTTGAGATAGCATTGGCACAAGGTGAGTCATCCTGGGCCATAAAACAATTGACAGGAATCTTAAAGAAAGGCAGATTTCCAAGCAAATACATGATTCATTAACATAGCTTAAGAAAAATATTTCCATAAGAAAAACTCATTGGTTAGCTCAAGGTTTGAGAAAAGTTAAGTTCAGGTGGAACCAGGTGGCAACACAGAATTTTAAAAGAAACCTCCTTTTAATTTTGTATAGAAAAGGGGTAAAAAAAAGTCTGACACTTATAGTTTGTTTCCTCCTCCCAATTAAGAGAGAGAACAAAACTCTGACTCTTGCAGTCTATTTCCTCCGCTTGGGGACCCCCAGACTTGTCTGTTACTCTCTCACTTTTCAGGGCAGGAGTTTTATATTTTGCTGTGTTTCTCACATAAGTATACCTAAATCCTTCATCTCATACTATGGACATCAGGAAGACTCTTATTATGATTTAATTATTACTAAATTGCAAAAAGAGTTCTAGGATCTTTCCAAGACAAAGGAGCTGAAAAAATATCTCCCCGTTGGGCTCACAATCTAAGATAAGGCAATTAAAATCTAAATCACCAGGTGATGTTAGGTGACTGGCACTAGGGAGATATATTTGCAACTGGTGTTATTTTAATTACCCACATCCTACAGAGCACACACTATTCATTCAGAGGGCAGAGAAATTGATGGTCTGAGAGGATGCGATGAAAGATTGTGTTTGAAGCAGGGATTTTCACTTTGGTGATAATGGAACAAGTGGGCAGGGGTCAATCATGAAACCATGGAAGAGAGCAAAAACAGGGTGTGGGAGAGGGTCCAAAAATGGTTGAAAGGGGGTTCATTTGTGTAAAGATATGTTTTTTTTTTTCATGTTTTGAGACTAATAATGGCACATAAATTTACACACTGCTGTTGAAATTGGCAAAACTTTATAGCATCTCTTATTTGCTCCTCACAAAAGCCTATGTGGACAGGAAAGGTTCTATGGTCAGATTACCAATGAAGTTACAGAGACTATAAAAGGTCAATTTCACTTGGCAAGTGTCACAGAGGTCCTGATTGATGGGGTAGAGACTAGCATTCATGCCATCTGAATGCTTTTTCTGGGCAGTATCCATTCAACTACATTATTCAGTGTTCATTTTTCTCTTGGGTTTTCACTTCTATAAAATGGCAATAACATCATCACCTTCATAGGGTTCTCATTAGATTTAAATAAGTTTAAAAACAACTATGTTTCACTCTCACACACACAAATGCATAGTACATTTGACTTTGTGTTCACTTAGCAAACACTTGTTGAGTATATACCAATGAGTTGGGCATGAATCCAAAGTTCTAGGAAAACAGTACCGAATAACAAAATTCTTTAAATGTAGAGAAAATATTGTGATGGGGGAAGGGAGTGAATGTAAATAAATAAGAAAAACATATGTTAAAATGCTCCAGAGAAAACTAAGCACAGTAAAGGGAATCAAGGGAGCACTGGGGAGGGGACGAGGAGCTATTATTTTCTATATGATTGCCACTGAAACAAAAATCAATGTACAGAGACTTAAAACCAAGAATTTTCCATCTAGAGAAATAAAAGCATATACAAAAGCTCTGAAGAAAGACCATTCCTGGGGTGTTCAAAGAACATCAACCAGGTCTACGTGGTGAGACAGAGGGATGAAGGGGAAGTATCATGGGAGATGAAATTAGGGAGGCAGATGAGAACTAGCAGCTTGTAGATCCTGCAGGACCTTGTTCTTTACAGGTAGGACTGTGTCTGTTTCTGTCAGCGAAGTGTGGAGCCATTGGACAGTTTTGAACAGAGCTGTGACAGGATATGCCCTAACTTTCTAAATGGTCACTGTTTTGTGTGTGTTGAAAAGAGACTACACGGGTCAAAGGTTTGAAAGCAGTGGCAAAGCTGAGATGAGAGATGATGGTGACTGGAACAATTTGCCATCAGTGGAGGTAATGCAAAGGTGTTGAATGTTGGAGGCATTTAGAAGGAAATGCTAACGTTTTGCTGGCAGTTTGCGTGTGGGCTGTGAAAGAATGTGGGATCAAGAGTGACTCCATTGGTGTTTCCTGAGTGTCTAGAAGGATTGGGTTACCACTAAGATGGGGATGTTTATGGAAAGCCAGGTGTGGGGGATGGAAGGTAAAATAGGAATTTAGCTTGATACAAATTAGGTTTGAGCTGCTGAAGACCCATTTGTTTCAATTATCTGCTTTTAGGCAACAAACCACTACACCTTGTTGGGCCTTAGAACAACAATAACAGCATTTGTTTTGCTTAAAAGTCTGCTGTTTGTTATGATTTGATGGGGACAGCCAATCTCTGTTCCACTGCATTCAATGGGTGATTAAAAAGGGGGGCTGGAATGATCTAAGACTTCACTTACTCACGTGTCTGGTGCTTCTTACTGTCAACAAGAATCTTGCCTGTGAGGGTTGCCTAGAGCTCTAGCAAGTGTCCTCTTCATGGGGCAGAGGCTTCCTCACAACATATTTGCTGGGTTTCATGGAAAAGCATAATGAAGAGACAGAAGGGCAAATCTCTCAGATTGCCTTTTATGACCCAGCCTTGACAGCTACATAGTGTCAATTAGGCCACATTCTACCACAGAAGGTATCACAAAGGCCTATTCAGGTTTAAGTAGGCAAGAAACAGACGGCACCTCAAGATGAGGGAATGGCAAGATTCTAGCAGAGTGTGTGAGATTGCAAATATAACTTATTACCATTTCTGTCACAACGTTCAAGTGGAGATTTTGAATAGGCATATGAACTTGGGAGCCTGGAATTCAGGGAAATAATGTTGCCAGAGATATAAAATAGGAATTCTCCAACAAAAATATATTTAAAAAAGAAGGATGAAATTAGATCATCTGGGGAATTACTGTGGATAGAAAAGAAAAACAGTGTAAGGACTGAGCTCTGGAGAATCCAATAAACACGCATCAGAGAGACAGAGGTGAGGCATCAAAGTATGAACAAAAAGAGTGAGAAAGAAAAAAGAAAAAAAAGGAAGGGGTGATATCCTGGAAGTCAAGAAAGTAGTTTGAGCAGGAGTCGAGTAAAATGAACCTGAACATGTGGTGTTGGTTTTAGAAAGGTTTGCTCTTGTTGTTCAGAGCAAGTCTGGTGGAATGATGGGAAGTAAAGTCAGACGGATGATCCCTGCATGTGACATGTGAGAGAGAATGAGGAGGATGCTTGGTGTGATGTGTGTCACATGCAGAGGCAGCCTCAGTGTTTTGTGAGATTCAAGCATGAATGCTCTACAGGTGAGAATAAGAGTCAGAGAAGTTCAAAATGGAGAATAAAGATAATTTTTTTGGAGCAATAACTTACTCTTATTGTCTAGAGAAGCTAAATTGAATTTTACCAAACTGTTTCTAAACCAAAGTGCAAGTTGATATAAAAAGTTGTATTAGTTTCAGGTGTAGCATAGTAATTCAGTTATATATATATATACACACACACATACACATATGTATATAATATATATGTATTTTTCAGAATCTTTTCCCTTATAGCTTATTATAAGATATGAATATAGTTCCTTGTGCTATACAATAGGTCCTTTTTATTAGTAGGTAGTAGTGTGCATCTATTAATCTCAAGCTCCTAATTACAAATCTTTTTTCTGCAGATACATTTTAATCATTTCCTTTATTTTTACATTTTGTATTCCTTTCCTTGAGATATTGCCTTACAATGGGAGTTTCCTATTGCCATTGTAACAAATGTCCAGGCTTTTAGTTACTTAACATGATAGTGGTTCATTCTCTGGCAGTTCCTAAGGTCATCAGTGTGAAGTGAGACCTCCAGACTCCATTTCCTTCTGGGGGCTTTAGGAGGGAACATTGTTTCCTTGTATGTTCCAGCCTCCAGATTCTGTGATGCAGCCACAAAACAAGGAATGCCAATGCCTGCTTTCATCATTACATTACATTCTCTGTCTGGCCATCCTGACTTCCTCTTATAAGGTCAATGCTGATTTAATGGGGCCCATATATGCAGAGTACATCATGAGAAATGCTGGGCTGGAAGAAACACAAGCTGGAATCAAGATTGCCGGGAGAAATATCAATAACCTCAGATATGCAGATGACACCACCGTTATGGCACAAAGTGAAGAGGAACTAAAAAGCCTCTTGATGAAAGTGAGAGAGAAGAGTGAAAAAGTTGGCTTAAAGCTCAACACTTAGAAAACGAAGATCATGGCATCTGGTCCCATCACTTCATGGGAAATAGATGGGGAAACAGTGGAAGCAGTGGCAAACTTTATTTTGGGGGGCTCCAAAAATCACTGCAGATGGTGATTGCAGCCATGAAATTAAAAGATGCTTACTCCTTGGAAGGAAAGTTATTTGAGCAACCTAGATAGCATATTGAAAAGCAGAGACATTACTTTGCCAACAAAGGTCCGTCTAGTCAAGGCTATGGTTTTCCAGTGGTCATGTATGGATGTGAGAGTTGGGCTGTGAAGAAGGCTGAGTGCCAAAGAATTGATGCTTTTGAACTGTGGTGTTGGAGAAGACTCTTGAGAGTCCCTTGGACTGCAAGGAGATCCAACCAGTCCATTCTAAAGGAGATCAGTCCTGGGTGTTCATTGGAAGGACTGATGCTAAAGCTGAAACTCCAATACTTTGGCCATCTCATGTGAAGAGTTGACTCATTGGAAAAGACTCTGATGCTGGGAGGGATTGGGGGCAGGAGGAGAAGGGGATGACAGAGGATGAGATGGCTGGGTGGCATCACTGACTCGATGGACATGAGTTTGGGTAAACTTCGGGAGTTGGTGATGGACAGGGAGGCCTGGAGTGCTGCGGTTCATGAGGTTGCAAAGAGTCTTTGCAACATGACTGAGTGACTGAACTGAACTGAAATGAACTGAACCTGTATAATCCAGGATACCCTGAACATCACAAGAGTCTTAACCAATTATGTCAACAAAGAACAGTTTGGCATGTAAGGTAACAGTTACAGCTTCCAGAAACTAGGAGATGAACATTATTGGAGAAACATCATTCAACCAAACACATTTATAAATTTTAAGTCATTTGCCTGCAGAATAAAAATGTCCTTTCTCAATTGGAAATTGTTTCTTCTTTGAATTGTGAAATTTCCAAATATATACCCTTTTCTCTGGACTTGGGACAACAGACTGGTTCAAAATTGGGAAAGGAGTACGTCAAGGCTGTATCTTGTCACCCTGCTTAATTAACTATATGCAGAGTACATCATATGAAATGCGGGGCTTGATGAAACACAAGGTGGAATCAAGATTGCCTGGAGAAATCTTGATATTTATTGAGGTTATTCATAACCTCGGATATGTAGATGACACCACCCTTATGGCAGAAAGTGAAGAGAAACTAAAGAGCTTCTTGATGAAAGTGCTTCCACTTTCATGAAAGAGAGTGAAAAAGCTGGCTTAAAATTCAACATTCAAAAAATGAAGATCATGGCATCTGGTCCCATCTGCTTTGCTGCTGCTGCTAAGTCGCTTCAGTCCTGTTCAATTCTGTGCAACCCCATAGACAGCAGCCCACCAGGTTCCCCCGTCCCTGGGATTCTCCAGGCAAGAACACTGGAGTGGGTTGCCATTTCCTTTTCCAATGCATGAAAGTGAAAAGTGAAAGTGAAGTCTCTCAGTCATGTCCAACTCCAGCGACCCCATGGACTGCAGCCTACCAGGCTCCTCTGTCCATGGGATTTGCCAGGCAAGAGTACTGGAGTGGGTTGCCATTGCCTTCTCCCATATTTAACCATATCATGTTCCAAAATTCAATTAACCTTACATGGATTGAAGGGCATCTAGTTTTAAAGAATCCAAACAAGCAAAACAGGTCATTCAGACTGTACAAGTATCTTTGGATAAAAAATCTGTTGGTAATCTGCTACGTGCAAGAAGTATGGAACACAGAACAGCAAAGTTAAATTTACTTTGCTGGTCCCATCACTTCATGGCAAATAGATGAGGAAACAATGGAAACAGTGACAAACTTTATTTTCTTGGGCTCTAAAATCACTGCAGATAGTGACTGCAGCCATGAAATTAAAAGACACTTGCTCCTTGAAGAAAAGCTATGACCAACCCAGACAGCGTATTAAAGAGCAGAGACATTACTTTGCCAACAAAGGTCTGTGTAGTCAAAGCTATGGTTTTCCCAGTAGTCATATATGCTTGAGAAAGTTGGATCATAAAGAAAGCTAGGTGCCAGGGAATTGATGCTTTTGAACTGTGGTGTTGGAGAAGACTCTTGAGAGTCCCTTGGACAGCAAGGAGATCAAACCAGTCAGTCCTAAAGGAAATCAGTCCTGAATATTCATTGGAAGGACTGATGCTAAAGCTGAAACTCCAATACTTTGGCCACCTGATGCAAAGAACTGACTCCGTAGAAAAAAACCTGATACTGGGAAAGACTGAAGGCAGGAGGAGAAGGGGACGACAGAGGATGAGATGGCTGGATGGCATCACCAGCTCTATGGACATGAGTTTGAGCAAGCATCAGAAGTTGGTGATGGACAAGGAAGCCTGGCATGCTGCAGTCCATGGGGTTGCAAAGAGTCAGACACAACTGAGAGACTGAACTGAAATGACCTTTTTCTCTAGTTACTTTCCTCTTGCTAGAAATATAAATCACTTTCACCGTCTTCAATTTTTTCCATATTAACAGAAAAGAAAAAGTCATCATTATAGGGCTGTTTAAAAGAGCACATGTAGTGACATGTGTATATTTATGACATCTTTGCCTTCATGAAGGCTTAGATGCCTGCATGTGATGCAAAGAGAGACAAGGCGGACCAGGCTGTGCCAGCTGCAAAGGCAGCAGGAGTGCATGTCTCATTTGACTGGAACATGGCCGCGCTGCAGGTGACCGCAGGTGTTGACACTGGAAAGCAGGGCTTTCCTTCCATGCACTTCAGGTCAGTGTTAATGACAGCAATATTACAGGGTATTGCAGCCATCCTTCAGAATCTCTTTGCAACGTGAAAATATCTCAATTGATTAGGATACATTTTAGAGGTCAATGAAAATTATGGCATGCATGACTGGAAGGTCTCTATTGTGCCTCCTCCTATAACATTGATGAAAATTAAACAGTAAGGTAATGAGCAGCTCCTCATGTTAAAATTGGTACAGCAAGTAACAATTGGTGCAGCAACTTACATTTGGTAAAGCATATTTGCACCTAGCCATATGGAAGGCCATTTTAGTTCAGAATTTGGAGGATAGATGGAGAAAAGTAAATCCTACCCAAATATAACCTATGCTATGAAGTTCTATGATATATGTTTAATGCACGCTTGAAGATATTCTCAACACTTGACCCATTTCAACAAAGTTAATATTCACAACAACTCTATAAGATAGGGACCACTGTATGAACTTCAAATAGAAGGAAACTGGCACTCAGGTAAAATAACCTAACATCACACAGGAAATACCAAGCGAAACTAGAGAGTAAGCCAAAGCATTCTGAAATCAGATTCTGTGTTTTTAGTCACAATATTCTACAGTTTCCTTATTTTGTGCTAAATTTATTTGATTGCTTTTGGATATTTGATTCTAGGTTGATTTGTGCAAATTTCTATGAACAGAATGGGGTGATTCATTATCTGAGTTGGTGTCTACACCAGACATAGGATTAAAACTACTTATGACCATGGATCTAAATAAATAAACATTTTTTTAAAAAAAAATTAGATCCACAAGGGCAACTACTGGTTAATAATTAAAATATTTTGTATTTATACGGAGATTTAAAATTTTCTATCACCGTATGCAATACCTCATTTATCCCTTATAACCACATGTGAAACGAACAGTATACTCATTTTAAAAATGAGTAACTGAGGCTTAGATAATTTAAGAAATTTGTTCAAGGTCATACAATAGATGGAAGTGGACTCACTGCAAACTGAGTAGATGCCAGTTATGAATCTCAGTATCTTAACGGACGTTCTCTTCTACTATTTCTTAGTCTTATTCCTGAACTTGGCCTTACAGTGGCAGTTATAGCCCCTAATCAAGATGTGTGTGCTTTGAGGTGCGATAAATGACTAGGTGACTATAAATGTTCATGCCTGGAGTTCTATGATTTTCTGTTCTCTGAGGATGTGACCTGATTGAACACATGAATAGATGATATGAACTGTATTTTCCAGAAGCTCAATTAACCTTGGATTTTCTATGGGGAAAACATTATTAGTGATGCGTCCATCTGAGTTTTTATCAAGGATAGGACTCCAACAATATAGCATAGACTATGAAGTTTGAGCATTTATATTCATCAGAGTAATAAACAGTATTTGGTGTAACAATCTAAAAATGTGTCTTAACCTAACAAATATTCTCTTTCCCTCAACACAGATTCAAGGATGTTCCTTGTGGGCAGCTCTTCTGAGTGGTAACTCATAACTCTGTCATGTCAAACCCTCTACTTCTAGTCACAAGGAGATAGAGATGGTGGAGAATGAAAGCACAGGAGGTTACACAGAAGGTTTTAGAAGCCAGAAACGGAAGTGGTGCACATCACAGCCATACATATTTTATTACCCAGAGTTCAGTCACATGGTCCCTTTTTAGAGCAAGGGAGGAGGGGTATGGCATTCTAGATACCATTGTCTTCCTGTGTTGTAAGGAATAAAAGAAGAATATGATGAAGCCCATAGCATTCTCTATGCCACCAGAGAGGAACATCAAGGGTTCTACCAGCCCCACACATACCTTATACCAGCCCTTCCCACATGAAGGCAAATTCCCATGTTTAGAGTCAAACGTCATTGAATAAGAGCGTATATTTGTGTGATGGGCCTGGTAGAAATCATCTTGGCTACCTCTGCCACCACTTTGGCTTGCTAGAGAAAACTAGCCATAGGACATTTATAACATTTATTGAAAGTGACCCTATATCATCACTGTTGCTGTGGTCCTCTTCCATCATCTTCAACAGTAATGCCTGAGGGCCAATACTAAGATATGGTATCTTACAATCCATAAAGAACTTGACTAACTTGATATCATTCAAATTTCACCATCTTCTGAAATGGTCAGGCAGGAAGCAGGTTATAGAAACCATATTCGATGCAGGATACAGGAAGCTTGGGGCTGGTGCACTGGGGAAGGAGGTGGGAGGGAGGTTCAGGATGGGTAACACGTGTACACCCATGGCAGATGCATGTTGATGTATGGCAAAACCAATACAATATTGTAAAGTAAAAAAAAAAAAAAAAATCATTAGAAACCAGAGTTCAGAGAAGTCAGAAATTTTGCCTTATTGTTTCCCTGGTGGCTCAGATGGTAAAGAATCTGCCTGCAATGCGGGAGACCTAGGTTCAATCCCTGGGTCAAGAAGATTCCCTGGAGGAGGGAATGGCAACCTACTCCAGTATTCTTGCATGGAGAATTCCGTGGACAGAGGAGCCTGGAGGGCTATGGTTCATGGGTCACAAAGAATCAGACATGACTGAGCAAGTAACACTTTCACTTTCAGAAGGCAGCCAAGCAGAAACTAGAACCTTGATCTCAGATCACTTGCCTGTAGTAGGGTCCTTTCCATTCTGCTGATTCTCCTGTCACACTTCTAACATCTGTAGACAGATTCCTACGTGAGGTCTAGCCAAGAAGGAACTCTGAAGCAAAGATACTGAAATAGATTTTCCTTTTTTTTTTTTTTTTTTCAGTATGGGTTTCCTCACAGAGTCAAAAATTCTGTCAGTCAATAAGTGTTTACTGAGTACCTACACAAGGGAATGACACTGTTATGCAATGCCTTTGAAAGGAATTTATACTGTCTTAAGTGTTTGAAAATTGACTTTCACAGGGTGAAAAACTTTTGCCTTACATTTGAGCAGAATATTGATTTGAGAGCAACAGCTCTTTGGACAAATTCAACACAGCAAGATTTTATGCTGTTGATAAATCAGGCCAGGTTTTCTTTGAGCCTAACCTGGAGACAATGACAAAAGGGAAAAAAAATCAATTAGTGTGTTGGGAGTAAACTTCTACTGTCCACACAAATAATCTTATCCTAGACTGTGATAAAAATAAGAATTCAAGCACATATGTTAGAAACAAGCAGATGAAAACAACTAGAGACGGTCAGCCTTGCATGACTATGATGCTTCTGGACTAGCAAATGTTGGCAGTGCCATTCCAATGGAAGATCTCCCTGCACACGTGGCTTGAAGATGAGTATGAATTGCCTACTCTCTGTCTCTCTATCCAGGTCTTATATATGAGATGATCTTCTGTGAGTTAAGCTGTGTAACTCCAAACAACCTGCAAAGATTAGCAGTCTACAGAGTCACCTAAAGAAATAGAATAGATAAGTAATACAAGGCTTGCAAGTGTTTTACTGTCAGATGGAAGATGTGTCAGCTATATTATCAGGTGACAGCTACATCATTTGTACACCTACAATGTGCCAGGAATATGCTAACCATGTTCCATACATAGGTTTAGTCAGTCTTAGTGTGAGAATCAATGACTGAAGTATCATCCTCATTTCACAGATTAGGCAACCAAGGCTTAGTGTCATCAAGTGATGCTTCCAAGGTCATGCAGCTAGTGAATTATGGAGTCAAAAATCAGGATTCAGATACATGTAGGTCAGATTTCAGAACCAGAACAGAAGCTCAAGTGGCCTGCCACCTACCTGCTCATCAGAATCACCTCTGGGGCATGAAAAGAGTAATGGCTCTGTTCTGCCTTATATATGGCATCTGAATTCTGAGCATCAGGTTTGATCGGGCACCACTTGCCAGGGTCCAGCCCCGGTGGGTCCAGGGAATTCGAAGTAGGGATGGCGTGGGTGAGGATCAGGAAACAATTGCTTAATTAAATGTTAATTAAGGATATAAAAAGTGGTGAAATAAGGACAGCTCAGCGAAGAAATTCAGTGAAGAAAAGAGGCTGAATAATTCAGCCAGAAGATGAGAGAAAGAACGACATGGGGAGACCAAGCTTCGGTGAACAAGGCCCACACTTTATTTTCCAAAGTAGTTTTTATACCTTAAGTTATGCATAGAGGATAATGGGGGAAGGGGTAGAGTCATGCAGTAAGCCAGGCTTGCTTCCTGCAAACTTATCATATGCAAAAGTTTAGGTGATTTGCATCATCTTCTGGCCCGGAGGCCTGTTAACATTTTAAGACCCTTTCTTCAGAAAATTTATTTTTCTCTAAAGGTGATTAGTCAGGTACCACCCTACAAAAGCATTAGATAAAGTTGCATTCCTATAGGGCAAAGGTGTGGTGGGCTATAACAAGAAAAAGAATTAACTCAAGGGTCCAAGGTTACAAACATTAAAGCTACTACTTACACCAATTATATTAATCAATACACTGCCAGGGACACAGTAGGTAAGGGATATGGAAACTTAGCAGCAAACATTGGCCCAACAAGTGAAAAACCCTTTACCAATACAATTTCTAATCAATCTTTTAACTGCTCAAAGGAATCTGTATTTAGACAGTTTAGAACATCTCATGCCTTTCACGGTTGGGTGGCTCTGAACAATCATATGTGGCCAGAAGAACCTATTCAGGAGAGAGATGGTGGTGGGGGACAGCCCCTGTAAATTCAGAGGTGTAGGTGAGAGCACAAAGCAGTAAAGTAGGCAGACTCTGGTTTTGGGGGGTAGATGCTCGAGAATTTCCAGGGGGCCTCCTGAGGCTCGATCCCGCCTTTGCATATGCCGAGCCTCTTTCCTCATGACCTTTGCCACGGGCGGAGTTCCTCACGCTGGCTCCCGGCAGTTTGAGAATCTGTACTTGGAAAAATCTTTAAGATGAGTCTATTCTGCAGTGGAGAAAGAACCACTCCACTAAGATATGCTGCCCAGAGAATGGAGAGCTACTATGGTTGGAAGAACACTAAGCTGGCCCACATATTATACCTTATCATATCATATTATACCTTATCATATCATATTATACCTGAATGTACACACACCATCTAATCTCCTCCCTTGTGTATGAATGGAGCCTGTGAATATCATCGGAAGTGTACAGCTTGATGAACTGACATGTCAGAGATGATGGAATAGTCACCTCTGCGTTTGTTATTTTATACAGACCCTTAGATTGGATGAGAGATTCTGCTGTTGCCTTGTAAAAGCAAAACAGTCATGTTGTGAGAGGAGTAGTTGCTGAGAATGGTCCTTGGCCAACAACCACTAAGAAAAAGGAAACTTACTCTTACAACCTGAAGCAACTGATTTTGCTACCATGATGAAAAGGACCTTGAGTTCCATAAAGGAACCCAGATGATCCAACTTGTGGTTTTCAGCTTTGTAAGACCCTGATTTGAGGACCTAGTTAAGCTGTGCCCAGACTCCTGATTCATACAAACTCTAAAATAATAATTGTGTGTTGTCTTAAGCTACTAAGTTTGTATAGTTTATTATACCTCCATAGATAACTAGTATAATTGTAAAGGAACAATTATGTGTCATTCAAGCATAGTTCAGGAGAAGAGGCTGCACTGGTCCAAGAAGGCCAGCAGTGGTCGCTGTATTTGCAGTGAGAAGCTCATTGCTGATGAGCTCTCTAGCTATACCTCTTCTTCAGATTCTATGCTAGCCATGTATACTTCTGAATTGTATTTGAGTTTTCCCATAGGTGTACATAAGATGTATGTTAACTAAGGGGTGGGAGAGCTTTGGTCCCTTGACAATGCCATATAACATGACAAAGGAATTAACTGGCATTCTGGTTTACACCTCACTGTCTGTGACCTTAGTTAGTATGGATCACTTGGTGAGAGAGCAACCATTTTGGATACAAGTCCAGCTTCTAAAGCAGCTTCCCCTGGAAAGACCCCTGTGCATCATAGCTTCTCACCTGAATAAAAATCAGTGACATGCCTGCTATGTCCTAGACTCTATCAGCTCCCATTGTGGGTGCTCTGATTGGAACATCTTCATCAAGAAGCTTCTTATTTGATAAAAGCAGCCAAGCAACTAAACAAGCAAACATACCAAGTAGAGCGGTATATGGAAGCAGAGAGATGAAAAACGTTTTGGGGGTGTATTGCCCCAAATGTAAAGCACCTATTTTCTTTCATGACAGAAATCTGTGCAGCATGGCATTCACAGGTTTGACATTTACTGTCTTTAAATATCTAGGATTTCCTCGCTGGTAAAATCATCTCAGCGAACATTGTGCACTGGAATTCTTTCTCCATTTGTTTTAATAGCCAGTGTAATAGCAGAATGCTGGTGCCAACATCCTCTATTTGTCCTTTACTGCAATCTTACCTGGCGAGCCGCAGGAAGCGGTACAATAGCTAATTTCTAGATAAGTATATCTTAGGACACCACACAAAAATCAGCTGCAGGTTTGGACTGCCAGATTGAATTTTCTAAACATAATAGCTTAGCTGTAGCAGCAATAGAGTAGATATTTCTTCTCTGATGCATTTCTATCCACTGATACTGAAGATGGGCAGTTAAAGGAATGGAGCCTATTATTACCATCTTTTTGCAAGCACAGATTTATCACAGATTCACACATTTTCCTGCCTATCTCACGCTCAGTTGCTGGGATGTTTATGAAATGTCCCCAGAGGAAAAGGGAGGTGGTTGAGTAAGGAGGAACTGGGGCTGTATTTTCTCAAGCTTTGGTTGATATCAAGTTCTACAGATATGAGTTCTAAGATCACGCTGCTTGCTATGAAAATACTGTTGCTCTCCTTGACAGTTATAGTTAAATTTCATAGGGAGCATGAGACCCAGATAAGTTCCATGGTAGATGGTGGGCAGACAGTGATGAGCTCAAGTTAACACAGCTTATGTCCTCACGGTAGCTAGAGTTACTTGAAGAGACAGAGAAATAAAAAATCAGGTAAATACCATTTACCCTAAAAAATGATAAAATTATTGGAAAAGACAAGTAATAATGAAAGACAAAATTTTGTAATTGCTCACATTTATATGATTCTTTTTAGTTTATCTTTATAACTCTAGAAGAAGTTGTGATTAACTTCCATATTAGCTCTGAGGTAAGATTCAGAGAGGTTAACTGACATGCTGAAGACCACTTATAGGGGCTTCCCTGGCAGTCCAGTGGTTAGGACACCACTCTTCCAATGCAGGGGGCACAGGTTCCATCCCTGGTTGGGGAACTTAGATCCTGATGCTGTGTGGTATAGGTAAAAAAAAATAAAAATCACACACATTTTTAATGGACTAACTCAAAGTTGCTCTCTTAAACTTTGAATCCAAGGCAACTTCATCAGTTCTGAAAGCAGAAGCTTTCTATAGAGACAACGAATTATCATGTGGAAGAGGTCTCATGTGAATGAATGTAATGAGGGGAAATGAATGATCAAAAGGACAACAAGGTGAAAACCTCATAATTAGAGACCTCCTGCTGTTGAAATGGAAGCCAAAGAATGAGTTAACTTGAAAGCAGGATACGGAGCCAAGTCAGCAACAAAGAGGCCCTAACAAAGTCTAACATACCCTCTGTTTTCACTGCCTAGCCCTGTGTATAACTACAGACCCACCTTCTTCAGTTATTTGAACACAGAACGCAATGCAGGAGACCCAGGTTTGACCCCTGGGTTGGGAAAATCCCCTGGAGAAAGGCATGACAATCTACTCCAGTATTCTTGCCTGGAGAATCCCATGGACAGAGGAGCCTGGTGGGCTGTGGTCCATGGGGTTGCAAAGAGTCGGACATGACTGAGTAATGCTTTCATTGCATACCCTTCAAGTAAAAATAAGGTTTATGGAGTTTTACAAGTGACAAGTATCCCTCACTCAGGTCCTTTTGTCAAAGAGACGGTGTTTACAAAAGAGAGAGAATGTGTATTTCTCTTCAGTGGTACTATTATCTCTATGCCATTCACACTGCCATCTGGCTTCCACAGAGGCCCAAATGTTCTGAGGAATTGAGTCTGTGCCACATGTGCTAGCCTATTAGCAACCCTAGTGTGGGAAAATATTAAGGGTCAAAGAACAGGAGGACCACTCCTCTGTTTCTATACCCCATCTCCTTCCTGGCTGGGCCTCCTTATGGAGGGGGTGGGTAGAAGAAAGTATCACAGAGATAGTCTGAGGACATAGACTTCACCTATTCACATGGGACTTGAAGGTGATGCTTATCTCTTATCTGGCTCTAGCTCAGGAACAAGCAAGCATATGCTGCTAATGGGCCTCCATAAAACTCATCTTCTGGATCAAGGGTAATGCAGGAGAAAAGAAGGAATATGTAGTCAGCCTTCCTTTGTACTTCCCAACTACGGGGAGGGATGCCAAGTCCCAACAATCCACAGACATTTATGAAATTGTTTTTAAAATATGGTAACTCATGTATTGAGGGAGCTATTTTTTTAGCATCAGCTTCTCATGCTGGACATTGCTCAAGGCATCCCCATGGTCCATAAAGTCATTGGCGATACATTGGCTACACTGGTTTGGCATCTACCTTAAAGAAAAACATCAAAAATAGCTCTGAAATAAATATGAGAAGAAAAGTAAAAGATTACAGTTTCCTTAAAAGTAAGTGTATAGCCTATGTCACAGGAAGATGTAAAGGTAAAGAGTAGTAGGAAGTTGTACTAGATGGGGTCCCAAGAGAGAAAAGAGAGTATACTCAAAATGAGATAATTAATCTCACCCCATAGGGACACTTCACTAATTTGTGGGTATAGGGGAACCTCAAGAGAGGATACAGTAGTAAGGGGAGTTACCAGTTGTAAGCAGTTACCAGAACTTAAAAACAGAAACTGTTATATATTTGCCTTAGGAGGCATAGTGACCTCTGGATTCAGATACACTTATTCAAGGTGACTCCCTAAGCGGAAGACAGGTACTGAGGAGAATTAAACTCTTCCTAGCAGAAGCATTTTTGAAATTTTGTTTTTCCAAATAGTATTGTTAGCCTCAGGAAGCTTTTAAGAATATATTACTTTTAATCATTAAAAACATGAACTTTGAAACATCAATAACCTCAGATATGCAGATGACACCACCTTAATGGCAGAAATCAAAGAGGAACTAAAGAGCCTCTTGATGAAGGTGAAAGAGGAGAGTGAAAAAGTTGTCTTAAAACTCAACATTAAAAAAACGAAGATTATGGCATCTGGTCCCATCAATTCATGGCAAATAGATGGGGAAAATATGGAAACAGTGAGAGACTTTATTTTCTTGGGCTCCAAAATCACTGCAGATGGTGACTGTAGCCATGAAATTAAAAGACACTTTCTCCTTGGAAGAAAAACTGCGGCAAATCTAGACAACATATTAAAAAGCAGAGACATCACTTTGCCGACAAAGGTCCATATAGTCAAAGCTATGGTTTTTCCAGTAGTCATGTATGGATGTGAGACTTGAACCATAAAAAGGCTGAGGGCTGAAGAATTCATGCTTTCGAATTGTGGTGCTGGAGAAGACTCCTGACAGTCCCTTGGACAGCAAGGAGATCAAAGCAGTCAATCCTAAAGGAAATCAACCTTGAATATTCATTGGAAGGACTGATGCTGAAGCTCCAATACTTTGGCCACCTGATCCAAAGAACCAACTCATTAGAAAAAAGACTGTGATGCTGGGAAAGATTGTGGGCAGGAGGAGAAGGGGATGACAGCCCGTGGGATGATTGGATGGTATCACTGACTCAATGGACACGACTCTGAGCAAGCTCCGGGAGATGGTGAATGACAGGGAAGCCTGGCATGCTGCAGTCCATGGGGTCACAGAGTCGGACATGACTGAACCACTGAACATCAGCAATTTATTGGTAAAGTACAGTATTTTGAGAGTATTGAAACTCACAGGTAAATATTTGTAAGATTTCATAGTTTACTGAGGTGCTATGGTTTGAATGTGCCCTGTTCCTAATTCATATGCTGAAACCCTAAAGCAAAATGTGATGGCACTCTGTATAGGGCATTTAAGAGGAACTTATGTCATGAGGATGGAGCTTTCACAAATGGGATTAGTGCTTTTTTAAAAGAGAACCTCCAGAACTCCCTAGCCTGCTTCTAACATATACAGACACCGGTTTTGAACTAGGAAGAGGGTTCTCATCAAAACCATGCTGGAGTCTTGAACTTGAACTTTCCAACCTATAGAACTGTGAAAAGAAATTTCTGTTTTCATAAGTTACCAAGTCTGTGGTATTTTGTGATAGCAGCCTGAACAGATGAAGACACAGGCTTAGGAAACACTTTTAAAACGTCTACAACCCAACAGTATTAGTTTTGCACTTTGGGATTTTGAACAAGATGGATTTGTTGCACAAAAGGGCACCACTGGTAGACATTTAGAACTGACAATGGCCAGAAACAGCCTGGAATCTTCACATTAGGTTGTACAGTATCTCCAAATATTTCTTTCTTAAAAATTCCAAGGATGAAAAGAGAGTTCAAGTTAAATGACTGTTCAGTCCCAGCTGCTCTACAGAGAATGCCAATTAAGCCCAAATCACATCATGGAGGTGCAGCATGTGGGCCTCTAATCATTTATCTATCCCTAATGATGACCAGCTCTTACCAAGGAGCAGTTTCTCCTTACAGTCCAATGTGATTGATTGAAATCAAACCCTAATTTGAATGTGATTATGCCAATGAATTGCACACTTCCTGTTGGTTATAAATCACAGTAATGCTAGAAGTTTTGTTTTTGGTACAGTCTTAATTTGAAGCTTTTGACTTCCTGGATATGGGAAATTAGGCCATTTCAGTGAAAATTTAGGACCTACCATGCCTTTGAGAGTCAAAAGCAACAATATACCTCAGATTTCCTCCTTGTCTGCCAGTCTCCCATGGGTAAATTTCTGTGGCACCGGCTCTTGTGATTCAGCCCATCATAGAACCAACCTAGTCCCCTTCCTGCAGAGACCCTTCCTACAAGTTTGTACATGGTGATCAAAGTTACATTCTTTGAGAAAAGCTGCTCTGAATCTCCAAGGGCAAGTTCAAAACATGGAACCGCCACTTGGAAAGATTTGGATTCCTTGTTGAGGAATCATTCGCTCTGAAACACCTTTACAGGGCTCAAAAGCTCAGGAAGTACCAAATGTGCTGGTGGTAGTTTGTTTTAATTTATGCTATATTCCAGAACCTGTGTCCTTCATAAAATGAGAGTTCTGTTATGAAAACATAATATCGACCCAAAACCGTCTGAGCCCCACTCCTGATTGGTTCAGGTATGGCTCATCAGGATACAACCAATGATGAGAACCTGGCCATTGGGCTGGTCTTTCTTTTACTTAGAAGAATGTGTGTAATAGATAAACATTATCCCTTCAGTTCCATTTCTGCTCCTCAGTTGGACAAAGCTTCAGCTGGGTTCTATGGTGATTCTACATGATTTCCTCCGCCTCTATGTACCTCTGTTTAAGAACATGCAGTCTATGACTCTAGTAGCTGCAAACCCTAGGAAGTGTACAGTATCATATGATCCATGGCAAGATAAAACAACAGACTAAGAAACACAATGCTTTTCTTCAGTTACTGTCTATTCCACAATGATTGTGAACCAATGTTTGGGATATCATTTCCTTAATTCTTACGTGGTATTAACTTCTTAGTTTTGAAGACAAGCAGAATTTATTATAAATGAGGCATCTAAAACTACGTGCACTATAGATATGACTTATACTCCAACCCACATTTGTAATATCATTGTGAAATGAATCGACCTGTCTTGCCATTCCTGATTGCCTAAGAGAAGGAAACTGTTATCAGCACTGAATATTCATCTCAGAAAAAAACAACCATCAGAAACTAACTAGCCACATCCTACATCACTCTTCAGGGCTTTATAAATAGTATATTTTTCCCAGGGAATCCTTCATTATCCAGATGTTACTCCACATACAACTCTGTCTGTCTCTAAGTCTACCTTACTTTCACATTTCTCTGCAACTACCAGGGATTCACTGTTTCCATTGCATCATTCAGATTTTGTCTCCAAAGGTGGCTTGTCTCCAAATTGACCAATACATGCACACAGACCAAACAGATCCCAGTTGGCATTTTTGTAGAACATGACAAGCTAATTATAAAATTAACATTGAAATGAAAAAGATCTAGAATAACTAAAATGATCTGCAAATAAATAAGTTTGGAGAATATACATTGTCTGATTTCACAACCTACTTTAAAAACTATAGTAATCCAAATAATGCAGTACTGGCAGTGAAGTAGACGTGTAAACCCATGGAACAAAAGGGAGGTCCCAGACACAGAGCCACACATATATGGTCAGTTTATTTTCAATAAGTGCTTAGATAATTAATTTGGAAAGGGATTTTTTTAAGCAGCCAAAATTATGTATCTATATACAAATATTTATACACATAATTGTATATACAGATAGATACACATATGTGTGTATATATATGTGTGTGTGTGTGTGTGTGTGTATGTATATATATATATATATAATGTGTATATATACCCCAAGCCATACAGAAAAATCAAATTGAATTATGTCACTGACATAAATACAAGAATTAAAACTATACACATACACAATGGAGTATTACTTAGCCATTAAAAAGAATACATTTGAATCAGTTCTAATGAGGTGGATGAAACTGGAGCCTATTATACAGAGTGAAGTAAGCCAGAAAGAAAAACACCAATACAGTATACTAATACATATATATGGAATACAGAAAGATGGTATCAATAACCCTGTATACAAGTCAGCAAAAGAGACACAGATGTATAGAACAGTCTTTTGGACTCTGTGGGAGAGGGAGAGAGTGGGATGATTTGGGAGAATGGCATTGAAACATGTATAATATCATACATGAAACGAGTCGCCAGTCCAGGTTCGATGCATGATACTGGATGCTTGGGGCTGGTGCATTGGTACGACCCAGAGGGATGGTATGGGGAGGGAGGAGGGAGGAGGGTTCAGGATGGGGAACATGTGTATACCTGTGGCGGATTCATGTTGATATATGGCAAAAAAAATACAATATTGTAAAATTAAAAAATTAAATTAAATTAAAAAAAAAAAACTATAAAACTTGTAGGGAAAATATGGGAGAAAAATATTTGTGACCTTGGATGGGTAACATTTCTATATGAAGTAAGAAACATTTAAAAATGGCATGCTGGATTTCATCCAAAATAAAAACTTTTTATATAAACTGTCAAAAAACCGAATCGCCAGTCCAGGTTCGATGCAGAATACAGGATGCTTGCGGCTGGTGCACTGGGATGACCCAGAGGGATGGTACGGGGAGGGAGGTGGGAGGGGGGTTCAGGATGGGGAACATGTGTACACCCATGGCGGATTCATGTTGATGCATGGCAAAACCAATACAATATTGTAAAATTAAAATTAAAGTAAAATTTAAAAAAAAAGAGTAGAACTTAAAAAAAATATAAGGTAATTAACCTCCAATTAAAATAAATAAATTTAAATTTAAAAAAAAATGAACATGCAAGCCAGAGACTAGGAAAAGCCCAAATATTCACCAACTAATGAATAGATAAAAGTTGTGTGTTCTATACAATGGAATGCAATTCAGAAATGGAAAGGAATAAACTACTGATATATGTAGCCATATGGCTGAATCTCAAAAGCAACATAAGTGAAAGAAGCCAAATACAAAACTCTAACCACTGTATGACTGCATTTATATAAAATAGTAGAAAAGACAGAATTATAGTTGTAGAAGGCAGATCTATAGTTTCCAGGGCCTGGAATTGGGAAAAGGAGAATGGCTGCAAAAAGTCTAGAGGGAACTTCAGGAGACAATGCAAATATATCTCTGTTATGGTTATGGTCAAAAGAGACTATACATTTGTCAAAACTCAGTGAATTGTATAGATAAAATTGGTGGATTCATTTTATGGAAATTATATCTCAATGAAACTGATTAAAATATACTTGATGAAAAAGATGCCTATGTATATTTTCACATATTTGATATATACATATATATTTTTATATGTGTATATACTTGATATTTAATAAAGATGAGTGGCAGCTTTTTAGCCCCTTTTCTTATGTATCAGTGGGTATAATAGCTAATAATTCAGCTATACAATAAATACCACTGGAATGAGCAAGTCAAAATACTGTTAATTAAAATATTAATTTTTTATATTAAAAGTACATATTTACAAAAGAACATATGATTTGCATGAGTGCTTTTTATTTTGACTAGTAGAGGCACACCCCTCAGCTCTCCTTTCATAAGAACAATCATCAGCTGGGGCTTCAGAGAAGCCCTGTAGGAAGGGCAGTCATGTGTGTAAGATATAGGTGAAGCAGGCACTGGTTGGGCGGGGAATGTACTGAGAACCCAAGGACAGCTATGTTGAGTGGCCTGACCACACACCCCACCTCTATATACCCTGCATGACCCTTACAATCTTGGTCCACCCCTCTTTCACAATATCCCTGGGGTCAGGTATGTAGGGGGCACTGCAATCAGATACAACAAATATAATACAGACAGTAGCAGCCAAAAAATATTGAGGGTAAGAGATCTAGTGTGCTCAGATAAATCATTTATTTGCCAGGATGTGTGGGCCAATTTTTGAACCAAGAACTTACTGGGTCAATGGAGAGGTGGTCAACAGCAGCAGTGCCCTGTCCAGTTATGAGGGAGGTAAGGCCACACCTGGTTTTCACCAAACGAGGGGAAAGGAAGGCTTCAAAAGAAACATTCTCATGGCCTAGCCAGGAGTCAGCAGACATAGTACAGATATATCACCCCATGTTGTGCTGAGTGCCATTAGGGGTGGAATCATTAGGTCTTTCTAAACAAAATCCAAACTAGACAGCATATTAAAAAGCAGAGACATTACTTTGCCAAAAAAGGTCCATCTAGTCAAAGCTATGGTTTTTCCAGTAGTCATGTATGTATATGAGAGTTGGACTATAAAGAAAGCTGAGTGCCAAAGAACTGATGCTTTTGAACTGTGGTATTGGAGAAGACTTTTGAGAGACCCTTGGACTGCAAGGAGATCCAACCAGTCCATCCTAAAGGAAATCAGTCCTGAGTATTCATTGGAAGGACTGCTGCTAAAGCTGAAACTCTAATACTTTGGCCACCTGATGCAAAAAGCGGACTCATTGGAAAAGACACTGATGCTGGGAAAAATTAAAGGCGGGAGGAGAAGGGGCTGACAGAGGATGAGATAGTTGGATGGCATCACCGACTCAACGGACATGAGTTTGAGTAAACTCTGGGAGTTGGCATGGACAGGGAGGCCTGGCGTGCTACAGTCCATGGATTTGCAAGGAATCAGACACAACTGAGTGACTTAACTGAAACTGAAACAGAAAAACAGTCACTCCCACTAGTTGGACTTGGGTGTCCAGAAGCCAGCCTATCCCACTCCACTGGGCATAGCCCAGTAGGGCTCATGGGCAGTCAGTTGTAATGTTTACCAACAGGCTCTTTCTGAAGTATTGGCACGTGAGACAGGAAGATGGTGAGAGTCTTCCTCCCCTATTACCAGTAGTCCCCATATAGTCACAGTAGCCAGGTTAATTTTGCCTGAGTACATTTGTCGATTGATCGATTACCAGTGTGCCTGAGTGATTACCTTGAAAACAGATCTAGTTGTCTGAAGGTCATACCATATGCAGGAGTTCCATGCTTACAAAATGGACAATTAAAAATATCAATTAACTCAAACTCACATTCTACATGAAATCAACTACGAATGAGCAGAAGCGACAGAAACAGAAGTTCAATCAATAGTTGCCAGAGCTTGAAATACAGCCAAAAGAAAATAATTAAAAAACCATAGAAGACCCAGGCAGTAAATATGTTCAAATGTCAAGGAAGAAAAATAACATTAAAACTGTCTGAAGCACCCACACATGTGCACAACCTTATTTTACTTTACTTCAGTGACCCCTGACCAACCAGTTATATTAGTTATAATCACTAAGCAAGGATCTCAGCAGTGCATACCTGTGTTATAATGAAGCGTCTGCTTCTTCTTAGTCCCCAAAGATCTGCAGCTTGCAAAGACTCTGCCATATGGAAAATTGTGAAGCCAGCTGCCTTAAGGACTCCAAGGAATATGTCAGACTAAAAAATATAAATGATAAAACAAACAAATCAATGGTTATCCTAACTCATACGGCATGAGAAAGAGTTTATCAAGCCATATATTGTGGATGAAGAATATCATGAATTAATCTGCAATCTCTTACTATTCATCTATCAATAGCTCCTTTTACCATCTGTGTCCCTCTTTGCCACATTAGGTAAACATTTCACATAAGGAGCAGTGCATCTGACTATTTACAAAATCACTTTCTAGATGATCTAACCAGACTTAACACCTTATAATTCCCTAAATTGAACTCTCCAAACCACCGTTTTCACAGTATTTTCTCTTATATAATTCTTACCACACCCCTGCCATGTAGTATGAGGTTATCATCTTCTTGGTCTTAATGTTGGCTCTTCTCTAGGATGTTCTATATCCTACACCCCAGTGCTGCAATTTAGGGGAAGCACAGGTAAGGTTATACTCAACCTAACTACTTAGGACCAAGGCACACAATTAGAGCAATTGTCTTTGTAGCTCAATCAGCTCCTAAAATGGGCATGAATTACCATGGTATAAAGCCCCCTGTTTATACTCATCATAATGTAGTAGCCCAGGCTTAGAAGTAATAACTGTTTGACAGTCTAACAAGTGTCTTCATCTAGTATGCAGTGAAGTGGTTCAGCAGTATTAATTCTTCGTAAAAGAAAAGCATGATATCATTGCGCAAAGAGGATTTGAAATTCTTCTTTCATTTGAAAAGCAGATACAGCTTTATGTAACCTATGTAGCTGTCATGTTGAACAAACACAGTATAAACATAAAGCACATTTATTACTGTTATTTTTAGTTTCATTGAACTCATATTTATTTAGTTTGGCTATTTCTTTCTATAGCTCTGAAAAAAATAAAGATGCTGTAGAACTCATAGATCTTTAAAGTCATTTTTATGTAATACCTCTGAGAACAAATTAAAATATTAAGCACCATGTAATAATTAAAACTGCATATTTGTTAGGAAGTGAGAGTCCCTCTCCTCCCCCCTGAAGTCAGTGAAAGGAATGTATTCTTTTCACACCTTGTCTCTCAATTCCTCTTCCCTCAATCTAGTAATTCAGGTTTATATTACAACTAAGGGAAGGAGGATAGGCTATGGAGTAGGAATCTCTTTGTATGACCAAGACTGACCTGGGAATCTAAGTCTGCCTTTCTGGTAGGGTGATTCATGGATTCTGAAGCATGTCCAGAAAAGTGGCATGCTTCATCTGCAGTGTCCTTGATGAAGGCTGTACCCATCAGAGTCCCACAGGATACATACAGATGGCATCCTCAGATCCAGATCACTTGAAGAAGGTTTATGTTAAAAGGGACTATTTACAAAACTGGAGGTGGAGCATAGGCAGATGACAAGGGAAAGTGAAACTGGCTGGGGTTATTGACAGTGGGAGTTAACACCTCTAGGCCTGAGTGGATTAGGGGAGGGAGTGATCATCAGAATCCAGAAGGAGAAAACCAGAGACCTCTGGTAAAGGGTTATGGCATGTTGAGGGACCTCAGAGAAAAAGAGCCAGGAAACAAATATCTGATATGGTCTCCTCCTTCCCTCAGATGTTCTTATGTGGATCCCCATGGGGAAACCCAACTGCAAGCCAAAGGGCAAGGCAGCATCAAGATTAGCCTTCCAGAGCAAAGAGTAGATGTAAAAGGGAAGAGAGAGGATGCAGAAGAGCAGATGGATGGCAGCTAAAATAAGTGCCAATTAATCTTTCTTCTGGCTCCTCTCTAACACTGTCTTCAGCCCCTAGCATTTTGTAAGATCGACAGTTTCCCTCCGCTAAGGTCTGTCACTACTCTAGATGTCCCCTCTTGCTCAAAACCAAAGATAATATGGACATAACCTTTAGGTCTACAGGAAACTCTCATGGATTTTCACAACAAACTCAAGAAGTATCAGCAGCCATATAAAATGCCTTCAGTTTGGTTTACCAATGAGTAACCAACTTGTTTCATGCCTTTCAGATTGTTCTGGCATGAAAGAGAATTAGACCAAACTATAAGGGGCAAAAATTAAGACATCCATGTGCTCCTCTTAAACTCTTTTCCATACACTTGAGGTGAGGGACAAAAGCACTCCTCACTCTATTCCAGCTTGAATATCAAGAACATCATGGATAACCCTAGACTCACACTTCCAAAGTTTAGTATCTTCAGCTGAGAAAGACCATATATTTGGTTTTTTTCTGAAAGAAAAAAAAAATGTTGTATACACTAATTGTCCCAGTTTAGGATATACACTTGTAGCTTAGCAATAACCAGGGATAGAAGTCCTATGATTGGTCCAACTTGTGGGACGCTCTCCTCTGTGGCTGGAGTTGAGGATTCATATAATTGAAAGACCTACAAGTACCACTGAAGAGTCTCAAAGAAACCAGTCATATAATGATGGTAGAACCTTCTCATTAGACAAAAGTGTAGTTATTATTTCTTCCATTGTATGAACACAGAATCTTATAAATGAACTTGAGAACATTCCAAGATCAATAAAAATTCTAAACAGAATCCTGAATGGATGACACGTAATACATAATGCTACTTGACGTGGGAGGATACAAGGACATGCATAACTGAAATGTATGGTCAAGGACAAGTATAGTGCAGATCAAAAACTACAGGAGATGATTTACTGAAGGTGCTAGACAAAGACATTGCTTTAACACCTTGATCACAAAACCCCTGTGGTTCTCACAAGTACACTTTACAATAGACTTTGACACTTGGAGAACTGACTCATAAGACTAAACCCCCCCTGTCCACTTTATTACAGAGCAGTATTTTTCAAATTTTAGTCCTCCTAACCATCACCTGAGGGACAGGTTACAAAAAATCTCTGGCCTTCCTTACAGAAATTCTGACAGAGTAAATATAGGATGAAACCCAGTAGTCAACATGTTAAATAAGCATGAGGTGATATTAAAAGATGGCCCATTAACTGATAAAAGTAAAAAATAATCACATCAAAAACACTTTTAAATTATTTGCCTTTGAAGCAAGACACATTTCTAGCTTTCTAGAAATAAGTGCAGCTTATTTCTACTGCACTTCCTTTAATTTTCTATCTGTATAACCCAGTTTAGAAATCTCTTTATTTGCAGTCTCCATCAAAAGCCATCTAGCAACTTCTAGAACACCAGTAATGGTAAACTTGTTGTTCGTAGTCACAAAGTAATGTCTGACTCTTTCGGGGCCCCACGGATTGTAGCAGGCTCCTCTGTCCATGGAATTCTCCAGGCAAGAACACTGGACTGGGTTGTCATGCCCTCCTCCAGGGGATCTTCCCAACCCAGCGGTTGAACCCACATATCCTGCATCTCTTGCATTGCAGGCAGATTCTTTACCATCTGAGCCACCTAAGAAGCCCCTCTACTCTGACTCTTTGTTGTTGTTTGTTTGTTTAGTCACTAAGTCGTGTCCAACTCTTTGCAACCACATGGACTGTAGCCCAGCAGGCTCCTCTGTCCATGGGATTTCCCAAGCAAGAATACTGAAGTGGGTTGCCCTTTCCTTCTCAAATGGGAAACTTACTGCATATAAAAGCAGTTTATTGCAGAGTTCATATTAATTTATGCAATCTTGAGTCTGCAGTGCTTTTTAGCATTTTCTTTTCTAGTTTCCATATAAGATAAAGCACTGAGTTTGTGAGGAGATGCATATTTGGCCAGATTATTCTGTTCTGGGTAATACTGCCATGCTGATACAGAGTGTACCCAATACATTCTGGGGGGTCTAACCATTTATTTGCATGCGGCTATCAAGTTATGCCTGTGTGCTCTGCGTGTGTTTGTGTATGCTCAGCTGCATCTAACTCTTTCCAACTCCATGGACTGTAGTTCACCAGGCAGGAAAACTGGAGCATGTTGCCATTTCCTACTCCAGGGTATCTTCCCAACCAGGGATCAAACCTACTTCTCTTATGTCTCCTGTACTGGGAGGAGGATTCTTTACCACTGTCCTTTGACTGACCTTGACATAATAATCTAAATTCAATTGATCACAGATGAGGCAGTTTTTTTCTTGACTCTAAATTCTATTTCATTAACTGATATTTTTTAATCTCATGCTAGTACCATACTGTCTTGGAAACTGTAGCTTTGTACTAAATTTTCAAATAGGAAAGTGTGAGTAATTCAACTCTGTTCTTTTTCAGGATGACTTTGGCTATTCTAGGCTTGTCAGTATCTGCAAAAAAGGCAGCTGGATTATTGATTGGGATTGCATTGATTCTGTAGATCAATATGTGGAGGATTTCCATATTAACAGTACTGCCTTCTGATCCATGAACATGGGATGACTGTTTGTTCAGGTATTCTTTAATTTCTTTCACCAATATTCTGTGATTTTTTTAGAGTACAAGTTTGGGGCTTCTTTTGTTTAACTTATCCCTAAGCATTTTATTAATTTTGATACTTTTGTAAATTGGACTAACATTAATTTTACTTTTGAATTGTTCATTGCTAGTATATAAAAATACCATTGCTCTCTGTATATTGATTTGTATCCTGCAGTGTTAATGAACTTGTTTACTAGTTCTAATAGCTTTTTGTTAATTCTAAGTATTTTCTACATGCAAAATCATGTCATATACACACTCTAATAGTTGTACTTTATCCTTTTTGTGATATAATAAAAACATATTTAGAGTTTGTCCCAGTTCCTGGCATAGTGCTTTTAAAACTTTTAGAATCTCTGGAGTGACAAGGAGTCTTTTATATGCTAATGAGATGACTAGTTGCTGAGGGATCTTAAATAGCTTCAGGTGGGGTCTGGTTACCAGAAAAATCAAGTAGTGAATAGAGGGTTGGAATTTCAGTCCCACTCCCTGATCTCCAAGGAGTATAGAGGGGCTGGAGATTGAGTCAATCACCAAAGGCCAATGATTTAATTATAAATATAATGAAACTTTTAACAACCCCTAAATGATGGGGTTCTGGAGCTTCTGAATTGTTAAATGCTACAAGGTGCTGAGAGAGTGGCACACCTAGAGTGTGTCCCTTTTCCCACAATTTGCCTGATGCATCTTTTCCATTTGACTCTTTGAGTTGTATCTTTCATAATGAACAGTAATAGTAAGTAAAGCATTTTCCATGCATATACACACACATGCATGCTCAGTCATGTCCTACTCTTTTTGACCCCTGTGGACTGCAGCCCACCAGGCTCCTCTGTCCATGGAATTCTCCAGGCAATAATACTGGATTGGGTTGTCATTCCTCACTCCAGGGGATCTTCCTGCCCCAGGGATCGAACCTGCATCTTTTACATCTCCTGCATTGGAAAACGGGTTCTTTACCATTAGGGCCACCTGGGAAGCCCTTAAGTTCTGTGCTATGTGCTTAGTCGCTCAGTAGTGTCTGACTCTCTGCAATCCCATGGACTGTAGCCCACCAGGCTCCTTTGTCCATGGGGATTCTCCAGGCAAGAATACTGGAGTGGGTTGCCATGCCCTCCTCCAGGGGATCTTCCCAACCCAGGGATCGAACCCAGGTCTCCCACATTGCAGGTGGATTCTATACTGTCTAAGGCACCAGGTAAGTTCTATAAGTTGTTCTAATAAATTAGCAAATCCAGGGAGGGGGTCATGGGAACCCCTGATTTATATCTGGTCAGTCAGAATCACAGGAAGTAACCTAGGACTTAAGGGAGTCTGAAGTGGGAGTAGTCTTGTGGGACTGAGCTCTTAACATATCCGTGCTAACTCTGGCTAATCTGAATCAGAATTAAATTGAACTATAGAACATCCAATTTGGGTCTGGAGAATTAGACAATAGGTTGGTATGGAAGAAAATATCATAAATTTGGTGTTAGAAGTTTTGCAGGTTAAAACAGCTCAGACTTTCCAATCTTGATGTCTTTTATCACTTTTTCTTGCCTGAATGCCCTGAATAGAACTACCAGTCGTGAGAATATACCTCTTTGTCTTGTTCCTAAGTCATACTGTTCACTGTTTCTTCTTCCTCAAAACACATTTCTCCTCCAGGTGTTTGTAGCACCAGCTTCTTCATACCTTTCAGATGTCAGCTCAAATGTTCTTAATTGGAGAGGACCCATCCATTTCTAGGAGAAGGCAATGGCACCCCACTCCAGTGCTCTTGCCTGGAAACTCCCATGGACGGAGTAGCCTGGTAGGCTGCAGTCCATGGGGTCACTAAGAGTTGGACACGACTAAGCGATTTCACTTTCACTTTTCATTTTCATGCATTGGAGAAGGAAATGGCAATCCACTCCAGTGTTCTTGCCTGGAGAATCCCAGGGACGGCGGAGCCTGGTGGGCTGCCATCTATGGCGTCGCACAGAGTTGGACACGACTAAAGCGACTTAGCAGCAGCAGCAGCATCCATTTCTAAAATAATTTTCAGTCTCTGTTCAAATTCCAATCATTCTCTATTCCATGCTCTTATAAATATGTGAAATTATTGTACTCAAATTGTCCAATCCCCTTTCCACACTCTGTTGCTAGAATCTTAGATCAATGAGAGCTGATTCCTTCTCTAACTTGTTCAGTGTTGTGTCCTTCATGCTTATAACAGTATCTGACACATGGTAAGCATTAAATATTTGTTGAATAAATGAACAGGTAAATAAATGAATTAATCAATCAATATGTTTGTATGTACTTGAAGCAGAGCTTCTCAACCAGAATGACACAGAATATCAGATGGTCTAAAAAGGGCATAGCTTAGATACTGATGCTCTTGGCAATGACCCTCCCCATCCTAAAGGCCAGCCTTATCCATTTTTTTTCTAGGTAAATTGTACAAATAATATCTATGCATGTCATGTTAAAAAAATTTTTTGGGAAAATTGGTAGAGATGAATTCTTTTACTCTGTTTTTTTTTTTCCCTCTTTAAAAAAATAAATAGATGCCTTCATCTACCCAGGTGGAAACGACAGAGAGGCTTACTACTGACTACAAGAAAGGAGCCCAAATAGCCATTTCAAGGCAAGAATTAAATTTAAAGCAACAAATGTTCCATGCCTGTAAAGAAAAGAAAGTATGTGTGGGCAGGTGCTGTGGTGGTGGTGGTGGTGGTGGCGGTGGCGGAGGGGGTGGGGGTGACTGACTGTGTACATGTACTCAGTGAGCTGGTGTTCCAAAACACCCTGGCCTAAAACATGTGGACTTTGTACATGTGTATTCACTCCTGAATGACTCTTTGTGATCCCAAGGACCACAGCCTGTCAGGGTCCTCTGTCCATGGGATTTCCCAGGCAAGAATGCTGGAGTGAGTTGCCATTTCCTTCTCCAGGGGATCTTCTGACCCTGGGATTGAACCCATGTCTCTTTTGTCTCCTGCACTGGCAGGTGGATTCTTTACCAGTGTGCCATCTGGGAAGTCTGGAAACCCACCTACTCACCATTTAAAACTCAGCTAAAGCATCTCTTTGCTCAAAAGGTTGTCTCTGAACTTCTGAACCACATTAGGTCAAACAAATCCCACTACATTTTTAGTGCCCCTGCTCCCCAGTGCTCTGTAGTTTCTCCATCATTGTAATTATGGCTTTTATAAAAATTACCTGTTTACATATCTATTTGTCCAACTAAACAGATAGTTCTATGAAAATGGAGGCTTTGTGTTTGTTCTCTTTGTTTCTGCAGGGGAACTAGCCCATTGTTTTCTTCTTAGTACATTGATAGTCAATATTTATTGCTCTTTCTTAATGTTATGTTGGTATATAATCTGACTCTGGACTTTCTCAGAATTACTGAGGAAAATTAGATCATGTTCTTAATGACCATGGGAAAGTTTGGCCTTGGCAGATAAAAGCAGCCAGGAAGTAGCATGTGCATCTTATCCTCAGTGGTATATCCAGCAAAGCTAAAACCATGGGGAACTAATAAGCTGACCTTTGGAGAGATGCCAAGATTTGGGGGTGGAGTAGGGTATTTTTGCACAAGCTAAAGAAAAATGTGTAAATGAGGCTATTCAGACCTATGGATTAAAGTAGAATAGAGGCAGCAGATGACAGAAGGAGAAGTGATTTAATATGCCTGGCAAGGGCCTAGGAAAAAGTTTTCAAATCCAGGAAAAAACCTATGGGGTAACATTGATGTAAGTACATGTATAACAGCATGAAAGAACGTAGATGGGCATTTATTTTGCCACTTTTGGGGACTAGCCACTAAGACTTCTTGGGCATTGTTTTCTCTTACTATACCTACACTTTCTCTCTGTCTAGCTATCTCTCTCTTTTTTGTCCCCCACCCTGTCCCTCTGATCTCAGCTGCTTTGGGACTCTAGCCAAATACATTACTCTTTCTCAGAAAGAACTCTCTTTTCTCTGTTTAATGTTGTGGTAACAGTGCCTTTGTGTTCGTGGATCTCAACATGATATGTATCACATAAGTAGTGGTCACCACTCACTGGGCTTAGTGGGTGAGGGGAACTGACCCACTAGATGGGATAGAAAGTGGAATAAAATGGGAGAGTGATAAGAAAAAAAGTTAAAAAGACTAGATAACTCAATAGGCTGATTTAGGGGCAGCAATTTTATACCAGAACCCTGTATTCTTATAGCAAATGGCTTGGTGATGTGAACATGATAGGTTTGGTTATGCCTTCCAGTTTAGTCACTCAGTTGTGTCTGACTCTTTGTGACCCCATGGACTGCAGCATGCCAGGCTTCCTTGTGTATCACCAACTCCCGGAGCTTGCTCAAATTCATGTCCATTGAGTCAGTGATGCCATCCAACAGTCTCATCCTCTGTCAGCCCTTCTCCGCCAACCTTAAATCTTTCCCAGCATCAGGGTCTTTTCAAATGAGTCAGTTCTTCACATCAGGTGACCAAAGTATTGGAGTTTCAGTTTCAGCATCAGTTCTTCCAATGAATATTCAGGACTGATTTCCTTTAGGATGAACTGGTTGGATCTCCTTGCAGTCCAAGGGACACTCAAGAGTCTTCTCCAACACCACAGTTCAAAAGCATCAATCCTTCGGTGCTCAGGTTTCTTTATAGTCCAACTCTCACATCTATACTTGACTAATGGAAAAACCATAGCTTTGATTAGACAGACCTTTTTTGGCAACAAAAGTTATTCCCTTAGATCATTTATTACGAGGTTTTTTGCATAGCACCTTGCAAAGTGCAAAGCAGATTTTAGAGACAGTCTCCTATATTTCCTAAGGCATTGGTTCTGCAAGCCTTTGGCTCCTCATCCATGACTACCCATGACCCAAGTCCAACTTTCCTCTATTGCCTTTTCATTGCAGAAGTAGGCCTTCAGAAAGTAAGCATCTTCACGTGTTCCTTCTGGCCCAAAACTATTCAGGATGGCCATTTCCCATTTCCCTAATCATGACAAAGAGGTTATTATAGGTACAGGAAATCACAAAATTGCCCAAGTAGACAAAAAATTGTAGCTTCTCTATAGCTTGTGACTTTCTAAGGAGTAACACCCTCTTAAACACACACACACCCCTCCCTACTACATAACACGGAAATATCTCTTTAAGTTACAAGTATCTACCCAAATGGCTCAGATCAGTTTTGATTTTATTCCTCCACCCCCTCCCTGCTCTTCTCCAAGATGAATTTAAGATGTATGGGGAAAGCAAACTTACCTGACTTGGGGACTGCAAAGAAGAGATAAGCCCCATATTCTCATGGATAATGCCCTCCATTGTCCAAGAGCTTAGGTTTACCCTTAAGTATATTTTTCATTTCCCTGAACATGTAGTATCATGCTATTCCCGAATTCTAAAATGTTTGGCTCATGCCCTCACATCCTGGCATTTTGGTTCTCAGTGACCATTTCTAAATTAGTAATTGGTCTCCCCCTCTGTTTGCACAGGTGACTCAGACCCTTGAGTTAGAGATGGCACTCTGACAAGTCGATCTTCCCTGTAAGCACTTAGTTTCAGGGCCACATTACCCCTACTCTGTAGCCTTTTATTGCAAATTCTCTAGGAAGTATCCTTCCTTACTTTGTTGATACTCTATAAGGAAATTGCAAAGTTTTACATGCTTTCTGCACCATGTGGTGACTGCAATTCCTGACCATATTGTACTGCAACCTTTTTTCTGTCACAGCCTCCCTCCAGACTGGGGTGTTACCAGTATGCAATGTATTGTCAGAGAAAATCATGGGGCTAAGCTTATCTGAATTTGGTGTTCCTTTAAAATGATCTATGTACTTCAGAATTACATTCTCTATCCCCAGATGTGGTACTGAAGATGTGAGGCAAAGACCTGATGAATCATCTCTTTGTTCAAATTCTTTTCTCCTTTTCTCCTACAATTCTACAGGACTAGAAGGGAATAGACTTTTTTCCTTAACAAACACTGCTTTTCAAGCTGATTGGCTTCATATTTTCATAATTAGAATATGAATATCCCAACTCTTTGTTACTATTTTTGCCACAATTCTAACCGCCTCCCCCAAACTTAAGAACAAATGTATATTTGAATGACTAGGAAGAAGGTTCTATAAATTGACAGACTTAAGAAATATGATCTCTATACTATGTGTGAGTAGCTAACTTTATAAATGTTTTGACTGAAGACAAAGATAACATGTTGGAATGAGCACATACTGGTTGTATATATCTCTTCCCAACTCTGTTAAGTCAAGTTGTTAATTGGATATCAGCCATGTCTATTGTATTTACACAATGGAAATTAACAAATGCAACAGATCAGGGTTTTTTGTTTTTTTTTAAAGAGCATCATTCAACATTTACCAGCATACCACTGTATTGGGTATACTACAAAAACAAGTTTATATCCAGCCTTACCTTATGTGGACTAGTTACCAATCAGAATGCTAAGGTCAGGCAGCCTAGAGAGTCCCAGATGTACCCTCCCCATCTCCTAAAGTCAAAGAATACTATATGCAAGCCTTCACTGCCAATGCCAGTTTGACACAGGTAATGGCAAAGTCCACAGGTACACCAGGCTCCTGGTATAATAACATTGTGGAATTAGCAGTACCACCTCGGAAATGCAATAGTTTCTCCAAATTTGTCCCAACGCTGGTATCAGGGGCCTTATGTCTTCACCAAACCCTCAAACAAATTCTGTTTTTTATCATTTAAAAGAGAAAGCCAGAATCAGAAAGAGAGCTACAGTTTGACATTGAAAAATAATGGCTACAGTGTATTTTTCCCAGCTATATCAGGCCATAGTTTACATGATATTTTAAGGTCACTCCTGATACATGGCTAACAGCAAACAGTTTAAAGAGAGTTTTTAAAGGGTTGTTGGGGTTTTGTAGAATACATAAAAAGCCCTAAATTTATACTTCATTTTTAATCTTATGTTTTTCCTCTGTTAAAAACTAAAATATCTTATTGGTCATAGCCATGGGAGTGCTATGATATTAACAGCAGATTCTTCCTAAGTTTTCCAATTTTGTTAGACTGTGTACTTAAGAAAGGTCAGTAGCAACAACAGGAAACAACATTGATCCAAGACCAAAATTAAAGACAGGATCATCTCAGAAGAAGATAAATGTTTCAGAGTCTATTATATCTCCCTTATTTGATCAGTAAAGGTAAGGAAAAGATTTATCCTGGAACATTGCTTTTATTTTATCTTGGTTTGAGCATCTAAATTGTTTCCAATGTGTTTCTTTTGGACATAGAGTATGAAATTGTAAAACCAGTTAGTTAGAATAAAAATAAAAAAGAACAAACAAGCAAAGATTACTTGAACATGTATTGTTCAACTTATTATCCATGCGGATGGGGGAAGATAGTATAGAGCACGCAGTAGTGATGTGATAAAGGAGACTCATGATATGGTTTCAGAGGGATACATCTGAACTCAAAAGCTATCATCCTACGTAGCCCCACATGATCCCATGTGTATGTGTGTGTATGCATGTTTTCAACATTTCATAGAAAAATATGTATTTCCTAAAATAAACAAATAGGAGCTATTCACAGTAGATCATAAAGGGCCAACAGTCAAAATGCTGAATTCCGGTTTTAGCCAATTAATGTAACTGGAAATCTGTCATCCACTTCAGCAAAGGACTGAGGTGCTTTGTCCAAAATCCAGTCATTTTTCTTCAATGGCATCTCTTTAGGACAGGGTTTCTCACCCTCATCACTGTTGACATTTCACATTGGATAATTCTTTGTTGTGTGAGGCTATGCTGTGTATTGTGGGATGTCTAGCAACATTCTTGGCCCCCACCCTCTAGATTCTATTATCATGCCCTCTTCTAGTTGTCACAACCAAAAATGTCTTTAGACACTGCCACCTGTCCCTCAGGGGCAAAATCTGCCCCAGTTGAGAATCACTGATTTAGTGGAAAAGAAAATAAATTCTTATATCACATCAAGGAGATAAAATAATTCCAAGTGGATTAAATATCTCATATGCTCAAAAAATCATAACTACTAGAAAATATTTATTTTCACAATATTGTTTAAAATGTAGCCTTTGGGAGTTAACTAATTGAAGATGTTGTTCTTAAGCAGGACATGACCTGCAAAACCTCTATGGGATTGGACTGTATGCAAATTTAAAACTTCTATAGGGTAACAGATGCTAGAAGTAAAGCTAGGGTACAAATCACAGGGTAGGTGAAAGTATTCATAACATATTGTATATTCCCAAATATTAGATGAGGCCTGTTTTGTTCACAGAAGCAATTACTGCTGAGAAAAGGAGAATCCATGTGTGTGAGACCAAATATAGCTTTCTTCTATTATGAGTGTTTCTCAATACTTTATTTAAAAAAAAAATGTCATTTTGAGAAGGTACCAGAATGACCCTTATTCAGAGCTAATTTAAAATAATTATAGAGATCACCTGATATAATTTTCCAAAAGGAAAAAGGAAAAAAAAATAACATGAATGTATTAATTACTGTGACTTAACTACCAAAACTGTTAAACACAAATTTTAAAAAAACTCTTAAAAATTATATTGCAAAGCAAATATATGCTCTTGCTCTCTTTTACATTTCTTTTTCCTTTCCCCTTATTTTATTTATTTACTCATTCATTTTTTTTCTCTTTTTATGCTTTATTTTACTTATTTTTCTAATATAAATTTATTCATTTTAATTGGAGGCTAATTACTTTACAATATTGTATTGGTTTTGCCATACATTGACATGGATCCACCGCAGGTTTACATGTGTTCCCCATCCTGAACCGCCCATCCACCTCCCACCCCATTGCATCCCTCTGGGTCATTCCAGTGCACCAGTCCAGAGCACCCTGTCTCATGCATTGAACCTGGACTGGTGATCCATTTCACATATGATAATATACATGTTTCAATGCCATTCTCCCAAAACATACCACCCTCACACTCTCCCACAGAGTCCAAAAGACTGTTCTATATATCTGTGTCTCTTTTGCTTTCTCACATATAGGGTTATCATTACCATCTTTCTAAATTCCATATATATGTGTTAGTATACTGTATTGCTATTTTTCTTTTTGGCTTTCCTCGCTCTGTATAATAAGCTCCAGTTTCATCCACCTTGTTAGAACTGATTCAAATGTATTCTTTTTAATGGCTGAGTAATACTCCCTCGTGTATATGTACCACAGCTTTCTTATCCATTCATCTGCTGATGGACATCTAGGTTGCTTCCGTGTCCTGGCTATTAAAACAGTGCTGCTGTTAACATTGGGGTACACGTGTCTCTTTCAGTTCTGGTTTCCTCGGTGTGTATGTCCAGCAGTGGGATCGCTCAGTCATATGGCAGTTCTATTTCCAGTTTTTTAAGGAATCTCCACACTGTTCTCCATAGTGGCTGTACTAGTTTTCATTCCCACCAACAGTGTAAGAGGGTTCCCTTTTCTCCACACCCTCTCCAGCATTTATTGCTTGTAGACTTTTGGATAGCAGCAATTCTGACTGGCATGAAATGGTACCTCATTGTGGTTTTGACTTGCATTTCTCTGATAATGAGTGATGTTGAGCATCTTTTCATATGTTTGTTAGCTATCTGTATGTCTTCCTGAGAAATGTCTGTTTAGTTCTTTGGCCCATTTCTTGATTGGGTCGTTTATTTTTCTGGAATTGAGCTGCAGGAGTTGTATATTTTTGAGATTAATTCTTTGTCAGTTGCTTCAATTGCTATTATTTTCTCCCATTCTGAAGGCTGTCTTTTCACCTTGCTTATAGTTTTCTTCATTGTGCAAAAGCTTTTAAGTTTAATTAGGTCCCTTTTTGCGGGGAGCGAGCTCCGCCTCTGGCAAAGGTCATGAGGAAGGAGGCTTGGCATACGCAAAGGCGGGATCAAGCCTCAGGAGTCTCCCTGGAAATTCTCGAGCAATCTACCCCCAAAACCAGAGTCTGCCTACTTTCTGCTTTGTGCTTTCACCTACACTTCTGACTTTATGGGGGGCTGTCCCCCACTACCTCTCTGAAAAAAGAGTTAGCTTATAGCTCCAGTTAATAATTCCTGGGTGTGACAGTGTTTCAACCTACAAACTCCCTTGGAAGTCCTCTAGCCTGCCTGAATAGGTTTTTCCGGCCACATGTGATTGCTCAGAGCCTCCAAACTGTGAGAGGCATGAGATGTTCTAAACTGTCTAAATACAGATTCCTTTGAGCAGTCAAAAGATTGATTAGAAATTGTATTGGTGAAGGGATTTTCACTTGTTGGGCCAATGTTTGCTGCTAAGTCTCCATATCCCTTACCTGCTGTGTCCCTGGCAGTGTATTGATTAATATAATTGGTGTAAATAGTAGCTTTAATGTTTGTAACCTGGGACCCTTGAGTTAATTCTTTTTCTTGTTATAGCCCACCACACCTTTGCTCTGTAGGAATGCAACTTTATCTAAAGCTTTTTGGAGGCTGGCGCCTGACCTGAGAATAATCACCTTTAGAGAAAAAGGCCTCCGGGCCAGAAGATGATGCAAATCACCTAAACTTTTGCATATGATAAGTTTGCAGGAAGCAAGCCTGGCTTACTGCATGACTCTACCCCTTCCCCCATTATCCTCTATGCATAACTTAAGGTATAAAAACTACTTTGGAAAATAAAGTGCGGGCCTTGTTCACCGGAACTTGGTCTCACCATGTCGTTCTTTCTCTTACCTTCTGGCTGAATTATTCAGCCTCTTTTCTCCACTGAATTTCCTCACTGAGCTATCCTCATTCTATTACTCTTTATATCCTTAATTAACGTTTAATTAAGCAATTGTTTCCTGACCCTCGCCGACGCCGTCCCCGCTTCGAATTCCCTGGATCAGCCGGGGCTGGTCCCCGGCACCTTTTGTTTATTTTTGCTTTTATTTCCAATATTCTGGGAGGTGGTCATAGAGGATCCTGCTGTGATTTATGTCGGAGAGTGTTTTGCCTATGTTTTCCTCTAGAAGGTTTATAGTTTCTGGTCTTATGTTTAGATCTTTAATCCATTTTGAGTTTATTTTTGTGTATGGTGTTAGAAAGTGTTCTTGTTTCATTCTTTTACAAGTGGTTGACCAGTTTTCCCAGCACCACTTGTTAAAGAGATTGTCTTTTCTCCATTGTATATTCTTGCCTCCTTTGTCAAAGATAAGGTGTCCAGAGGTGCATGGATTTATCTCTGGGCTTTCTATTTTGTTCCATTGATCTATATTTCTGTCTTTGTGCCAGTACCATACTGTCTTGATGACTGTAGCTTTATAGTAGAGCCTGTACTAATTTGCTTTAACTTTGAAGCATAATTGACATGTATACAGCCACGATGGAAGACGGTATGGAGATTCCTTAAAAAAACTAGGAATAAAATCACCATATGACCCAGCAATCCCACCCCTAGGCATATACCCTGAAGAAACCACATTTGAAAAAGATACATATATCCCATTGTTCATTGCAGCACTATTTACAATAGCTAGAACATGGAAGCAACCTAGATGTCCTTCGATGAATGAATTGATAAAGAAGTTATGATACATATGCACACTGGAATATTACTCAGCTATAAAAAGGAACCACATTTGAGTCAGTTCTAATGAGGTGGATGAACCTAGAACCTATTATACTGAGGGAAGTAAGTCAGAAAGAGAAAGATAAATATATTCTAATGCATATATATGGAATCTAGAAAAATAGTACTGAAAATTTTATTTATAGAACAGCAGTGGAGAAACAGACATAGAGAATAGACTTATGGACATGGGGAGAGGGGAGGAGAGGGTGAGATGTATAGAAAGAGTTACACGGGAACTTACATTACCATGTGTAAAATAAATAGCCAATGGGAATTGCTGTATGGCTCAGGAAACTCAAATAGAGGCTCTGTATCAGCCTAGAGGGGTGGGATGGGGAGGGAGATGGGAGGGAGGTTAAGAAGGAGGGGTTACATATATACATATGGCTGATTCATGTTGAGGTTTAACAGAAAATGACAAAATTCTGTAAAGCAATTATTCTTTAATTAAAAAATAAATAATTTTTAATGCAAAGAAAAAATGATATGTTATCCTAATGTACATAAAATGCTTGTGTACAAAAATACTAGTTTAAGTGTAAAATACAGTGATTTGAAATTTATCTCATCAACATGATATAATTACCATCTGTCACCATTTAAAGTTATCACTGTATTATTGACTATATACCCTTTTCCATGTATTAGATCTCCCTGATTATTTTATGAGTGGAAATTTGTACCACTTAATCCCCTTCACCTATTTCACTCACCCTTCTTACCCATCTCACCTCTGGCAACCACCAGTGTGTTTTTTGTATGTATGAATCTATTTCTATTTGATTATGTTTATTTGTTTTGATTTTTAGGTTCCATATAGAAGTGAAATCATATGGTATTTGTCTTTCTCCGTCTGACATTTCATTTAGCACAATAGCTCTAGGTCCATCCATGTTGTTGCAAATGTCAAGATTTCATTCTTTTTTAGTTAATTCATGTTTCATGAATATAGGTTCCATGTTTTCTTTATCCATTCATCTACTGATAAGCACTTATGTTGCTTTTACATCTTCAGTTCAGTTCAGTCACTCAGTTGTGTCCAACTCTTTGTGACCCCATGGACTGTGCAGCACGCCAGGCCTCCCTGTCCATCACCAACTCCCAAAGTTTACTCAAACTCTTGTCCATTGAGTCGACGATGTCATCCAACCATCTCATTTTCTGTCCTCCCCTTCTGCTCCTGCCTTCAATATTTCCCAGCATCAGGGTCTTTTCAAATAAGTCAGTTCTTCACATCAGGTGGCCAAAGTATTGGAGTTTCAGCTTCAGCATCAGTCCTTCAAATGAATATTCAGGACTGATTTCCTTAGGATGGACACGTTGGATCTTCTTGCAGTCCAAGGGACTCTCAAGAGTCTTCTCCAACACACAGTTCAAAAGCATCAATTCTTCAGTTCTCAGCTTTCTTTGTAGTCCAACTCTCACATATATACATGACTACTGGAAAAACCATAGCTTTGACTAGAGGACCTTTTTTTATATCTTAGCTATCATAAATAATTCTGTCATTAATGAAGGGTTGCATATATCTTTTTGATTTAGTGTTTTAATTTTCTTTGAATATATACCCAGGAGTGGAATTTCTGAACTGAATAGTGGTTCTATTTTTAATTTTTGGAGTATCCTCCATACCATTTTTCATAATGGCTACTCAATTTTACATTCCCAGCAACAGTGTACAAACATTCCTTTTCTCCACATCCTTGCCAAATTTGCTATTTGTAGACATTTTGATGATAGCCCATTATGACAGATGTGAGGTGATAGCTCACTGTGGTTTTTATTTGCATTTCTATAATAATTAGTGGATATTGAACATCTTTTCATGTGCTTGTTTTCTAGTTTTCCCAACACCATTTATTGAAGAGGCTGTCTTTTCCACATTGTATATTCTTGTTTTGTTTTAGATCAATTGGCTACATAAGTGTGGGTTAATTTGGGGGATCTCTACTCTGTTCAACTGATCTGCTTTGTGGCCCATACCATACTGTTTTTGATTACTGTAGCTTTGTAGTATATCCTGCAATCAGGGAGCATAATACCTCCTAGCTTTATTCTTTCTCAAAATTGTTTTTGCTATCGGGGTCTTCTCTATTTCTGTACAAATTGTGGAATTATTCTTCTAGAATCTGTGAAAAAATATGATTCATATTTTGATAGTACAGTCATTTTAACAATATGAATTCTTCCAATCCATGTGCACAAGCTATCTTTCCCATGTTTTTGTATTGTCTTCAGTTTCTTTAATTAGCATCTTATAGTTTTCTGAGTACAATGTCTTCTACCCTCCTCACATTTCTTCCCAGACATTTCATTCTTTTTGAGGAAATTATAAAATGGGATTGTTTTTCTTAACTTCTCTTTGTGATTGTTGTTAGTATATAGAAATTCAATATTTCTGTATATTAATTTTATATCCTGCAACTTTACTGGATTCATTGATGAGTTCTAATAGTTCTTTAGTGAGGACTTTAGGTTTTTCTATATATAGTATCATGTCATCTGCAAATGATGAACATTTTTACTTCTTCCCTTATGATTTGGGGTGCCTTTCATTTCTTTTTCTTGTCTTATTTCTGTGGCTCGGACTTCCAATACTATGTTAAATAGAAATAGCAACAGTGGACATCCTTGTCTTAGTCCTGATATTAGAGAAACTAGTTTCAGCTTTTCACCTTTGAGTAGCCAAGTATTACATTAGCTCTGGGCCTTATGTGGAGGCTGCCCATTGCTGTTGAATCATCTGTATGGCCCAGGACACCCTGGGTCTGATGCCAGCCTGTGGATGAATAAGGCTGGGTCTCAGGTGGCTGGCTGCAGGTTCAGGAGCTGATGTGGCTCTGCTGGTGAGGTAGGACCTAAATCCAGATTTACTGCTAGCCCATTGGTGGTTGGGGTGGATTCAGGCAGCTGTATGAGGGTCCAAGGTGACCCAGAGCTAGTCCCCATGCACAGATGGTAGAGGCTATGTCTGGGGCTAGTGCTAGCCTACTGGTGAGTGAGGCTGGATCCCAGGGTTTCTGACCATAGGGACCCTGGTGTCCTGGAGCTGGTGTCACCCTGCTAGTGGGTGTGGGCCAAGTCTCATGCCAATGCTGCAGGGGCCATGAGGGTGTGTTCCAGGGCTAGCACCGCCCACAGGTGGATGGGGTCAGTTCTGGCCCTCTGGTTGCCAGATCTGGGTTCAGGGGTATGCAGGGGTCTCAGATGGACATATGGAAACTTGCCTACTAATAGTGGAGATTTGTGCTGATCAACTGGTAGGTGGGGCCAGGTCTAGTGCTAATTCAAAATGGCATTGGCCAGCACCAGTATCCTTGTAGTAGAATGTGCTCCCAAAAATAGATGCCACCAAAGTCTGTGTCTCCAGGACATCAAAGTCTGCCTCCTACTTCTTTGGTCTGTCTCTTCCCTATGTCTCTGAACATCCTCTTTCCTTTTTGTGTGGCACCGTGACCAAGTGTCCCCCTTTTATAAGGATACCAATTATATTGGATTAGGACCCACCCTAATAACCTCAGTTTAACTTGATTAACTCTATGAAACGCCTATCTGCAAATAGGGTCACATTCTAAGCTACTGATCTTAAGACTATCACTTATGAATTTGGGGGGGTGGAGGCACATTGAAACTTTAAGAGTACCCATCAATTTTTCCCTTTTTTTGTTAATATAAAGTACATATCTTTCCTGCTATCTAAAGTGATCATCTTATGATGTTTGTGGACAAATACCATCCTGCCATTTTAGTAGAATTTATCGTGTCTTTTCTTTTTTTGTATTTTTATGTATTCCTTCCCAACTGGATTGTTTCCATTTTTATTTAAACATAGTCAATCTCCAGTGGCTAGGAAGATAAGAAAGAAGGCCCCTATTTAATTTTTTTTTAAAAACTGAATTACTTTTTTTACTCCTTTGCCACCATTCAGGTCCAAGCTACTGTTAGTCTGTCACCTGCACCATTGAAATCCCCCCAACTGATCTCTGATCCACAGTGTCCTATCCATCCTAAAATAAGTTCTCCATGAGACATCTAGAGTGATTTTTCCAGAACATAGTTTTGATCAACTCTCTGCCCTGCTTTAAGCCCTAAAATAATTTCCCAGTTTCTTTACAATGAAATTGCAACCCCTTAACATGACATATAAAGCTCCCTGCCCCCTTCTGCCATGATCTAGCTCTTGCAAACCCCTTCAGTTTCATTTCTCACCACTTCATTTACTTTACATTCTATATGCCAGGCAAATTAAGCTCTTTCAGCTGTTGACTGTATCCATTTTTCTGTCTCCTCTTAAGGCCCCTGAACAAGCTGTTCTATCTGTTTGGAATAGAAATCGAATATAAATCCTCCTCTTTTCACCTAACACCTATTCATCTCTTGGATCTCAATTTCATTATTATATCCTCTGAGAAACATTTCCTCACTCCACAGACTTAATTTGGTTTCCTTGGTTATATGCTTTCCTATCACTCTATATGAGGACTTATCACACAGTTGTAAGTAACTATGTATTGGTGACACACTCAGTGTCTGTCTCATCCACTTATCTCTAAGCCATATGAGCTTAAGGAATGTGTCTGGCCTCATCACTATGTGCTCCAGTTCTTAAGTCTAGTATCTAGCCCAGAAATTAAACTCAATGAATTGTTGTTGTTTAACCAGTGAGTTGTATCCAACTCTTTTGCAACCCCATGGTCTATAGCCTGCCAGGCTCCTCTGTCCATGGGATTTCCCAGGCAAGAATACTGGAATGGGTTGTCATTTCCTTCTCTAAATAAGTCAATGAATACTCACTCAATAAATATCACAACTGTAATTGCATAATATTAGATTCTACATTAAGCAGTTAGCAAAGTACAATACCTGATATAGATATTTAATAAATAGCTCTTGAATGAATAATCAAATAAATATTACTCATAATAGTGATATTAAAAGGGAGGCATAATAAACACAGAAATTTGGACAGCATATTTTAGGATAAAGAAACAGAGGAAAAAGATTCCTGATGTTCAAAAATGCACTCTGTCATATGAGTTTCAAATATTAGCCCCTGGGTTACTTTTGCTTTTCTGAGTTTGTTCATGGGAGCTTTAGAACTCAGAAATGTCTAAATTTTGAGTAATCATATTTATAAATATTTTTCTGCATAAGTTCAGGAACTGAATATTAATCAATTTAAAATTCTGCTTCCACAGAGAAATCTATATTCCAAACTTGGTAAGAAACTAAGACATTCCTTAAGAAAGAAAATTTCTGTACTCTGATATTCCACTTGACACGGGCTCCAGTTTCTATCAAACAGATAATTAAGAGGTCAGAAAATCAAGAGGATGTCTATCATTATCATTATTTTGTCCTCAGGCCATTCTCATATCACTGGTACTCTGTTGTCTTCAAGCATTGTGCATATTGCCAAACAGTAATCCCTTCAAAGCAGAGAGCAGTGGAAGAAATCATGATGTTTTGTATCCCTTTCAGAAGTCAGAGCAGTGCTATGGATTAAGGCCAAATATGAAGAAAACCTAGAATCAATCCGTGGGATACCTGACCAATTGCAAAACATGCTCACAAAGAAGCAGCAGCTTTCACTAAATAATGATTTCTAGCATTCCTGAGTAAGCTATTGTTTTAATTAACACAGATATATAAAGAAAATGAACAAGGCCAATATCTCCTTTTAAAATCTGCAAGTCTGCTGCCAGCATAAAATTAAACTGCAGAACAAATTTAAATTTACATGCTGCAATTCCTTAGTATTGGGACACATTTAATTCACTTCTTTATCTATGTATCATGTCAACCCACTCCAGTATTCTTCCCTGAAGAATGCCATGGACAGAGGAACCTGGAAGGATACAGTCCCTAGGGTCACAAGGAGTCAGACACAACTGAAGTGACTTAGTATGCATGCAGTCTATTTTTTATTTATAAATGATCTCATTTAAATTCATTAAATTCACCTATCTACACACACACACACACACACATACACACACACACACACATACTGGGAATAAAATCATGTTACCCTAGTATCCTAGGCCTTCTATCCCTTCATTACTGCAAGTCAAGGCCAAGTTGGGGCTTCAATTCAGTTCAGTTCAGTTCAGTAGCTCAGTCGTGTCTGACTCTTTGTGACCCCATGAATCACAGCACACCAGGCCTCCCTGTCCATCACCAACTCCCAGAGTTTACTCAAACTCATGTCCATCGAGTTGGTGATGCCATCCAGCCATCTCATCCTCTGTTGTTCCCTTCTCCTCCTGCCCCCAAACCCTCCCAGCATCAGGGACTTTTCCAATGAGTCAACTCTTCGCATGAAGTGGCCAAAGTATTGGAGTTTCAGCTTTAGCATCAGTCCTTCCAATGAACACCCAAGACTGATCTCCTTTAGAATGGACTGGTTGGATCTCCTTGCATTCCAAGGGACTCTGAAGAGTCTTCTCCAACACCACAGTTCAAAAGCATCAATTCTTCGGCTCTCAGATTTCTTCACAGTCCAACTCTCACGTCCATACATGACCACTGGAAAAACCATAGCCTTGACTAGATGGACCTTTGTTGGCAAAGCAATGTCTCTGCTTTTGAATATGCTATCTAGGTTGGTCATAACTTTCCTTCCAAGGAGTAAGAGTCTTTTAATTTCATGGCTGCAATCACCATCTGCAGTGATATTGGAGCCCCAAAAAATAAAGTCTGACACTGTTTCCAATGTTTCCCCATCTATTACATAACCAGAATAATATTTGACCTCCCTAGATAACCTTAATTCCACCAATAGGTGTCAAAAAGAGAGACACACAGACTTGGAATAAATCTGCTTTTCCTCTGATGAAAGTGTTAGTCACTAAGTCACGTCTGATTCTTTGTGACCCCATGGACTGTAGCCTGTCAGGCTCCTCCATCCATGGGATTCTCCAGGCAAGAATACTGCAGTAGGTTGCTGTTCCCTTCACCAGGGGATTTTCTTGAGTCAGGGATCAAACTCAGGTCTCCTGCATTGCATGCAGATTCTTTACTGTCTGAGGGGAAAACCTTCTCTCTGATAGGGATACATTATGAGCTTTGCACAACATGACTTTCTTACTTTCACTTGTAGGGGTCCAAAGACAGCCCCAGATACCCCTGCCTTGGTACCCACACTCTCACCTGCCTTGAATCCACTCAGTCTCACTGAGTCCCTTATCTGTGTTTATGTCAGTTGCTGGAAGACCCTAGCCTAACATCACCCCTGATCAGTGAAAGTTGGACCATAAAGAGTGCTGAGCGCCAGAGAATTGATGCTTTTGAACTGTAGTATTGAAGAAGACTCTTGAGAATCCCTTGGACTACAAGGACACCAAACCAGTCAATCCTAAAGGAATCAGTCCTGAATATTCATTGGAAGGACTGATGCTGAAGCTGAAACTCCAATATTTTGGCCATCTGATGTGAAGAACTGGCTCATTAGAAAAGACCCTGATCCTGGGAAAGATTGAAGGCAGGAAGAGAAGGGGATGACAGAGGCTGAGATGGCTGGATGGCATCACTGACTCAATGGACAGGAGTTTGAGCAAGCTCTGTGAATTAGTGATGGACAGGGATGTCTGGAGTGCTGCAGTCCATGGGGTCCCAAAGAGTTGAACATGACTGAGTGACTGAACTAAATTGAATCTGCACTAAATCTTTGCATATCTCTTATTTTATCTTTCTTAACTCCTCCTTTCTTACTGAAAAACATCCACTGGGCTTCCTGCAGGGCATGGTCTGTCAGGCCCAAAAGTCTGACACGCTCAGTTTCTCTGACTTTTTCCATCCTCCAGGGAAACCGCAGCGGCCTTTTCAAGAAGTGGCTGGTTCCTCTTCTATACCTATCCTACTGCTGGGGCTGGAAGTGGAATAGGTGTCCTCCTTGTTCCACATCTCTGGTTCCTAAGAGATCATTCTGTTGTTTAGCTCTATTAGCCCAGCTTTGAATTTGATGTTATACTATTGTGTTGCCTACAGCATCTTCTTGCTGCTGTCATCCAGTCTCTTACTCATTTTAGATGGTGATTCCCTGATATGCTCTGTAGCACTACTCCTGCCTTAATCAGGGCAACTTAAATATGCACGTAGAGAATTCTTTCAGACGCTTAGCTTTTAACTTCCTTTTATCCAACAATGTTACCCACCAACCTACCACAACACCCTCCTCTATGATCATACCTGTGACCTGTGCTGTTGCATATGTTGGTCACTAGACACATGTGTACAGCACTGATAAAGTGGCTAGTTTGAATTGAGATGTTTTCAAAGTATAAAACACACACTGGATTTCAAAAATTTAGTATAAAAATGTAAAATCTCTCAATATTTTTATATTAATGTTTAAATAATAATACTGGGATATTTGCACTAAATAAATATTTCTTTAAATGCAGGTAGAAAATTGACAATTATGTATCTGACTCATATTTCTAATGAGTAGTTCTGTTGTAGATATCCCCATGACCAATAACTGCAAATCTACGGTCTCAGTTTAACACTTGATCCTCTCTGACAACCACCCACTACCTTTCCAGCTTTGTCCCTCTAATATACTACCAGGACCTCTGATCCAGTGATCTTATTCCTTTCCCACTTTTTTGTTTTTTTGTTTTTGTTTTTTTTTTTTTTTGGCTGCACTGGGTCTTAGTTGCAGCAGGTGTAATTCTAGTTCTCCAGTCAGGCATCGAACTCTGGCCCATTAGGTCTGCTGTACCCATGTACTTTTCCTCTAGTCTATGTTTAGAGATGAATTTTCCTTTCTCCTACCTAAAACCAGTTCTTTTTCATGTGAAACAACTCCTATTTCTTCTCATTCCTTAATATATGGTTTCAGCCATTCCTCCATCCTTTTTTTTATATCAACAAGTCTCCTTTCTTTTCCCAAGAGTATACAAATGTACCAGTTCTCACATACTACAAAAAATACCTCTCTTTATCCCATTTTTTCACCAGCTTCTGCTCCAGTTCTCTGTTTCCATTTATAGAAAAATCTCAAAAATGATTGCTTATATCCATTGTCTCTATTTTTTTTCCTCTAACTACTCTTAAGCTTACTTCAATAAAATGTTCCCCACTTCATATACAACAACTATTTTGTCAATATCATCAATAACCACCAATATTCACTTTTGAGTACTTATGTTACTTGATCTATCACCATCATTTGACTCTGTCATTCATTTCCCGGTGACCTGATACAAATTCTGCACTTCTCTTTCAGGACTCTACCCCTTCTTGGTTTTCTTCCCATCTTACTCATTGCTCCTTTTTAGTCAGGTTGTCAACATGAAGTACCAGAAGGGTCATTTCTTGGTCTTCTTTTCCTTTCTATCTATACTTAATTCCTTTGTGACCTTATCAGTTTCCATGATTTAAATGCCATCTAAATGTTTGTGACACCCAAATTCATAACAAATCTTCAGCCTAAATATCTTTTCTGAATTTCATAAGCATTTCTCTAACTGCCAAACTGACATTTCCTCTTGGATGTCTAAGAAGTATCTCAAACTGAACATGTCCAGAGCTGAATTTGTTATCTTTCTTCAGCTAAAACCTATTCCAACTACTGTCTTATTATGAGTCGATGATGACTTCATCCTTTAGATTTCATCCTTTAGATTTCTCAGACCAATAACGTTGGTGTCATCACCGAAACTTTTTTTAAATCTTTCATCCCACGTTCTACCTTACTGGAAATCTTATTGCCTCCACTTTCAAAATGTGCAGAGAAGCACTACTTCCCAACACCTCCACTGTCCCCACACTGGTTTAAGCATCATCGTTATTTGCTTGATTTACTACCCTATCCTAGTAACTAGCTCCCCTGCCTCCACACATATCCCCATGTAGTCCATTCTTTATAGAGAAATCAGACTGAGACTTTTTAAAATACCTAGTATGTATTATGGAGAAGGCAATGGCATCCCACTCCAGTGTTCTTGCCTGGAAAATCCCATGGGCAGAGGAGCTTGGTGGGCTGCAGTCCATGGGGTCGTGAAGAGTCAGACACGACTAAGCGACTTCACTTTCACTTTTCACTATCATGCATTGGAGAAGGAAATGGCACCACACTCCAGTGTTCTTGCCTGGAGAATCCCAGGGACTGGAGCCTGGTGGGCTGCCATCTACGGGGTCGCACAGAGTCAGACATGACTGAAGCGATGCAGCAGCAGCAGCAGCAGTATGTATCATACAACTTTTCTACCCCAAATCCTTCAATGACTCCCCTGTTGATGCAGAGTGAAAACCAGCATTCTTCTAATGACCTAATGAGAACCTACATGTCAGAGTGCTTCCCTAACTCCATTACTTATTTCTCTGACTATATTTCCTACTCCTTGTCCCCCCTTTCACTCTGTTCCAGCCACACTGACCTCCTATTTGTTCCTTAAAAAATCCAGGCATTCACTATTCCAACAACTTTGTTCAAGCATATCTCAATCAGCTATAATACCAGATGCACAATAAACACAATAAATATCATTGTGAGATATATATAAATGAAGAGCTGAGTTAAAAGAAACAGCATTCTGAAAGTTTTTAAAGCCAGGAAAGAGCTTGGCTTTTCTAAAAGGGCATGTAGAAAGAGATGAAATTGTAGTAACAGATCCCTAATTTAAAGATTCTCTTAATTGGTTCTCATTGATTAATAGAGATTTTGAAGTGACTTGGATGAAATTATTCCTTTCCCAATGAACCATTTTTTAATCATTCAATTTCTACTGTATTAGTTAACTATAGAACAAGGACTGTACTGCTTTTCCAAAGTAAATGAAGTCTAATATATAGTTTTATTTTGAAATTATTCTGGGAAATGCTTTAAAACTTTCACCTGTTTAAGACTGGTGGGAACTTTCTTTAAATCTGCCCTTCTTCATTATACAGAATCTCCATGTCACTGAAAGCTTTGGAATAAAATAGGAGTGATTTCCTCCTTCTGTATAATAATAGCTACCACTTATTTAGCACTACGTACCAGGCACTGTGCGCTCTTCTCTTTTATTATAACATCTACTTTTCTACCACAGCTTTATGACATATGTGTTATCACTATCAACATGTAATGGACAAAGAATCTAAAGCTCAGAGAGAATAAGTAACTTAAACAATCTAGATGGTGGAGTTGTGATTTGAATCCAACTCTAACTAGGACTGTTTTGTTCTTACAATGGACATTTTCATAAACTATTACAATTCAAAACCTTTCCTTAAGTATACTTTCATGTATATGGGAAACAGAATTTATTTACATTAGAAGGAATCATCATATTTTGTAGCTTCCCTCTGTAGATCTTTCCTGGGCAGATAGCCACCTATCCTAATATTTGAAAATATTATCCAATGCATTTTTCTCTCTTGATAATGCCTTACTCCCCTGTGGTTCTTTCATCATTAAATTTAGACTTTGAGACCAAGGGTGATTTTTCTATGGAAGGAAGAACAAGAATGAACTCAAATAGAATAGAGTCAAAATCTTTCTGCCCTTTGAAGATTTTACAGTTATTCAAATCCAACAGAATGAAAGATGCCTTCCTTTGATAATCTTAAGTCATGTAATATATGATAGATACCTATAGCTTCCTTGCCAATTATATAGTAAGAAATAGCAATTGTATTAAGCTAAATTCTACTATCAATTTTCAACATAATATCCTCCACTAGTGGTAGAATGAAATTTATGATGGTATCTGAAAAACAGAAGGAAATACTTATGAGCCTGGATAAGGTCATAAAGTCAAACCAAACCCTACCAAATTAACAGCCTCTGAGGGTGTGTGAAAATCCAAATCAGATATAAATTATACAGTATATTTATTTTAATCAACTGATTAGCAAAAAAGGATAACCATTACATTGTGATATAACTATTAGTTTCAATTTTGAGGTAATTTTGTAATACAGTGATAAAAATATGAATGGAAATTGATAACCTAGAGTTCTATCTGGAGTTCTAACACAGGATATCAAGTCAATCAAAACTTCCCTGAATTTTACTATTTCTAATTGAGGGTGTAAAATCCCTGGTGGGAGAAATGACAATGGTCTTGAAACTTTTTGAAGGAAATATGCCTTATAAAAATATTGTCTTATATCATTATTACTTTTTAAAAATATTTGGTAATACAGAATAATGTTAGATTTCATGCTGTTAAATTTCAGAGAACTTTCTGAGAACTATAATCAATCAATACTTCTTTTCAGGAAGAGTATTCATTAGTTACTAATCAGTTAAAATGACATAATCTTCCAAACAAAGTTTAAAAAAGTACATATACCAAGAGTTCTTTAGTTTTCTCTTTTTACTGGTGGCATTACATGTAATATGTAAGAATGTTGGGTAAAGAATTTTTTTCAGATGATGTCCTGTTAATCATAAACTGAATTCTAGTTCACTTTATAAACTCTATTCCTAAACCGAATTCTAGTTCACTTTATAAACTCTATTTACAAAAATCTATTATTTTGAACAGCATGCTGCAGAATTAAGCATAATGGGATTAACTACTTTTCTGGGTGGCTATTATAATTATTTCTCTTATATTCACTAGCTTGATACACCAGTGTTTTATTCCTCACCATTGCTGTCTCTTCAATGTATATTGGACATAAATTGGAGATCCAAGGATATGGGGACCCATGATCTGTACTGTCACTGGCCATATTGCTGAAATTTTATACCTGCTCTTCTATCTTTGCACCAGAAGCGAGACATGGCAGTTCTTACAGTCAATTGCCCAGAACTAGTTGTATGACCCTGCCTAAATTGTTGAATGTTGAAAAGTATGTTGGATGTTGAAAAGTATAGTATTGCATATGTCACAAAGAAAACAGGAGCTGAACATTAGTGAACTCTGTGATGTCTATCACAGGCACCTTTGACATATTACAAAATCAAAGTAATGTCTCCAACATTTAGTGTGTACATAACCTAAAGTATAGCCCCTACTACTGCTGAAACCACAAATGCTCCAACATCTCACACTCACTCATTCAACAAATTCTTATTATTCAACAGTTACTATGTGCCAAGAGTTGTGCTGTGTGATAGGGATACAGCAGTGGAAAAACACAATCCTTATCCTCATGGAACTTAAAGTATGGGATGTGAGAAACTGAAAAACCGTTACATGGGCCTGTGAAAATTCTGAAGCAAAAAGGATGGGTATTTTGTGTTTAAATTTCAGAGTGCAAATTTATTGAGGAGAAAATTTTAGATGGCATCCACTAGATAAATTACATTTCAGTAAACCATGTATATGAAAAATGAGGTTAAAAGAAAAGAATTGAAAGTGGAATTAGATGAGGCAGGCAAGATTCAAAGAGAGCTGAGGAACTTCTGGTTTAAAATGGTACCTGCCTAGCAGATTTGAGGCAGCCTCTCAAATCTCTTTACTCAGATGCATATGAAAAGGCTCTAAAAATCCATAAAAACCTCAAAACAATACTCAAGCATAAGATTAATGGGCAAAGAATCATTACACTTATAGGAATTTTCACCAACTATAAGGCAGATGGACTCATCTTAGAACAAAAACAATAAAACCTAACCAAGTTTTACCTCATAAAATAGTGTCTGCTTAATGTGCTTAATAAAACATAGAAAGCTCTTCTTCCCTCCATGAATGACTGACACTTGTTGAGAATCATGGTGTCTGTATAACCAGCATCTTAAGCCACAAACACTTTATTACACAGAAAAAAATGTTAGGCAATAAAGAACATAATGAATCATCACAGAAACCTAGCAGCCATGTAAAATGCAGGATCAAGATACACAAGCTGAGTACAGAAGCTAGGGATGGAGGAAACATTATGGAGAACATAATAGACATGTGAGTACGATGACAGAAATATATATCCTAACAGTTTACTCTTGTTACTAAAGAACAAACAAAACCCAGGTACCAGGTAAAATGGGAAGGAATTAACAAACAATAAATAAAACACAATCTAAGAACACTTTCTGAAGTCCACAAAAATGAGCAATAAAAACAATAAAAGCAGAATATAGAGATTGGAATGTTAATCAGTTTCTGGCAAAATCAATGTAAAGGTTCTGCACATAAACAGAGCATGACATGAAGCTGAAATTGAAATGCTTCAGGAAAAATATAGGTTGCCCACAATTGGGACATAAAGCACACACGTTGCACCTAAACAAGCTAGGGATATTTCTGAATAGTGTGAAGATAAAGCTTTGTGATCTAAGAATTAATATATTGATTAGGTTTTGTTCCATGACTGAGGGAGAAAATGTTTGGATAAATAAATGCTCAGAAATCATGTTCCTCATATACACACTGGAGAAAAGAAAAAAGAAAAAACTCAAAGATGTGCTACACCTGACCTAAATGTGAAACAACATTAAGAGCGCAAAAACTAAAAAAAATTAGGGTTTACAAGGGCTGATTGTGAGCTCCAAAGCCAGAAAATAAGGAGGAAAGTCTAAATTGATGTAAATCTTTTTTAAAAAGTTAGGTATAAATGTTAAACATTATCCTCGATAATATAGATGGTCCCCAACTTATGGCGGTTTTTGACATGATTTTTCTAGTTTATGATGGTGTGAAAGTAAGATAAATTCGGTAGAAAACCATGCTTTTGAATTCTGAATTTGGTATTTTCCTGGACTAGTTATATGCAGTCAGATACTCTGTTATGCTGGACAGCGTCCCACCTCAGCTGTCAGTCATTCATGAGATCATGAGCATGAACCACTCATATGCTTATAGCCATTTTGCACCAACACAACCGTTCTGTTGTTCAGAATTCTACCTGATAACCATATTGCCATATTCCAATATGCCTTTCTCTGTTTTTAAGTGATTCAGACCTATCACTAGCACTTTACTCAGATGATCACTGCATTCCTAAACCGCCTTTCTTTTCTGGCTGTGAGACAACACATATGTCTGGTTTTTTATCTACCATATGGACATTGATTTGTTTTCTAGAGCTGCCATGTAAAATATCACAGCCTAGGTGGTTTAAACAATGAAAATCTATTTTCTCACAGTCTGGAACCTAGAAGCCTAAGATCAAAATATCATGGGGTTTGTTTTTTTCTGAGGTCCTTCTCCCTGGCTTACCAAATTGGCATTTTCTCACTGTATCCTTACATAGTTTCCTTATATTGGATTAGAGCCCATCCTAATGGCCTCATTTTAAAGTTGTTGTTCCCAATTGCTGGGTGGTGTCCAACTATTTGCAACCCCATGGACCACAGCACCACGAGGCCTCCTCTGTCTTCCACTATCTCCAAGAGTTTGCCTCAAATTTATGTGCATTGAGTTGGTGATACTATCTAACCATTTCATCCTCTGTAGCCCCTTCTTCTCCTGCCCTCAATCTTCCTAGCATCAGGTTTTTTCCAATGAGTCAACTTTTCATATCACGTGGCCAAAGTACTGGAGCTTCAGCATAGTCCTTCCACTTCTTAAAATGCCCTATCTCCAAACAGGAGTCACATTCTGAGGTACTCAAAGTTAGGGCTTCAACATTCACATATTGGAGGGACACGAATCAGTCCACTACAGAGAAGGTTCTGCTCTCAAACTTTTTTGCTACTTTTCATTCATCTTTCATGCCTATAGGTGCTAAAGAGCTTTAGAGTTCTTATTAATCTGCATTCATTTCTTAGATGACTTCATCTAGTCCAATTACTTTAAAAAGCATCTGTATGCACATGATAACCCAAATGATATCTCTACATGTGCCTCTCTCTGAAAGCCCAACTGCCTAATTTTTGTCTACATCTGGATATTTAATAAAGAGTTCAAAATCAATACAGCCAATGATAATTGAAGAAAAAACACTAATATTGTGCTTGTGTGCCTGCTAAATTGCCTCAGTTGTGTCCAACTCTGCAACCCTGTGGACTACAGCCTGCCAGGCTCCTCTGACCATGGGATTCTCCAGGCAAGAATACTGGAGTGGGTTGCCATTTCCTTCTCCAGGGGATCTTTCTGACCCAGAGATCGAACCCATGTCTCTTATGTCTCCTGCATTGACAGGCAGGTTCTTTACCACTAGTATCACCTGGGAAGCCAATATTGTGCTTACCACATGCCAATCACTTCAAAGACTATACATAAACTTATGAAGCAGTTAGCATTTTTCTCACTTTACATTTGAAAATACTGAAGCAACAGCTGGATATATAAGCAACCAAATTCACACAGAAAATAATTAGCATCCCAGATTTGAACCAAGGGATATTGGTTCCAGAACCCACATACTTCACAGTACATCAAATCACCTCTTCTAATCAGCTGATGTTTTCATTATCTGGGTACCTATCGACTCCCTTTTATTAGAAGAGAAATGTCTTGAAGGTGTATTTACCCCAATCCATCTCTAGAACAATATAAATTGTAGAGAGAAAAGAACCTCAGAATGAACACCTCCATTTTCTTTGCCCCCTGCCCCCCACCAAAGCCCTCTACTAGGTTCTTAAACCATATTTGTTGAATTACCTTAAGAGGAAGTTTATATAATATTTTGGAAGTTCATGTTTATCAGTAGAAACTGATGTTTATCAATTTCTACCTTTCTCCTGAATGCCCACTTTCTACAGAAACCTATAAAATTTTAAAATAGAAGAGTATAATAATCAATCTTTTTTGGATACAATTTAAACATACTAAGTGCTAGAACTCAGGATCTATTTGATATCAGTGATCCATTTTCTTTGTTGAAAGCACTGAAATTCGAGACATTTGAGGCCCTTTCTCTATCACTCTTCCTTTTTAAGAATCATGGCATCATATAACTGCAGGCTTTCAAAATGTCATTAAATTCTTAATATACGCCAAGATCTCTCCCACCTATAAGTTGTTTCCCAACTTCTCTGTTGCCTAGAATTCTCTTCTTCTTACTCACAGGGCCAACTCTACTTAAACTGTTTTTATAATTATTGGCTATATTAATCAGTAACTTCAGGTGTTATTCAAAGTTTACCTTCCCAGATGACCTTATCTAAAGTTTCAATCCTACTCCTCATCATGCTCTCAACACCAATATTTCTGATGTCCCCTTCTGGTTTAATTTTTATTTCTTAGTAATTATTATACTCAAACACATTAAATTGTTCTTTCTTGTTTGTGGTTTGCTCCCCACACTTTGAAGTAAACCCCATGATAGCAATGCTTTCTATTTCCTCTGTTTCTACTGTATCAAGTGTCTAGTCCATAGTTAGTTAGTTAGTTCAGCTGCTCAGTCTTGTCTGACTCTTTACAACCCCATGAACTGCAGCACGCCAGGCCGCCCTGTCCATCACTAACTCCCGGAGTTCACTCAGACTCACATCCATCGAGTCAGTGATGCCATCAAGCCATCTCATCCTCTGTCATCCCCTTCTCCTCCTGCCCCCCAATCCCTCCCAGGATCAGGGTCTTTTCCAATGAGTCAACTCTTCGCATGAGGGGGCCAAAGTGCTGGAGTTTCAGCTTTAGCATCATTCCTTCCAAAGAACACCCAGGACTGATCTCGTTTAGGATGGGACTGTTTAAACCTCCTTGCAGTCCAAGGCACTCTCAAGAGTCTTCTCCAACACCATAGTTCAAAAGCATTAATTCTTCAGCACTCAACTTTCTTCACAGTCCTACTGTCACATCCATACATGACCACTGGAAAAACCATAGCCTTTACTAGATGGACCTTTGTTGGCAAAGTAATGTCTCTGCTTTTAATATGCTATCTAGGCTGGTCATAACTTTCCTTCCAAGGAGTAAGAGTCTTTTAATTCTATGGCTACAATCACCATCTGCAGTGACTTTGGAGCCCCCCAAAATAAAGTCTGACACTGTATCCACTGTTTCCCCATCTATTTCCCATGAAGTGATGGGACTAGATGCCATGATCTTAGTTTTCTGAATGCTGAGCTTTAAGTCAACTTTTTCACTCTCCTCTTTCACTTCCATCAAGAGGCTTTTTAGTTCCTCTATACTTTCTGCCATAAGGATGGTGTAATCAGCATATCTGAGGTTATTGATACTTCTCCCGGCAATCTTGATTCCAGCTTGTGATTCATCCAGTCCAGCATTTCTCATGATGTACTCTGCATATAAGTTAATAAGCAGGGTGACAATATACAGCCTTGATGTACTCCTTTTCCTACTTGGGAACCAGTCTGTTGTTCCATGTCCAGTTCTAACTGTTGCTTCCTGACCTGCATATAGGTTTCTCAAGAGGCAGGTCAGGTGGTCTGGTATTCCCATCTCTTGAAGAATTTTCCACAGTTTATTGTGATCCACACAGTCAAAGGCTTTGGCATAGTCAATAAAGCAGAAATAGATGTTTTTCTGGAACTCTCTTGCTTTTTCCATGATCCAGCGGATGTTGGCAATTTGATCTCTGGTTCCTCTGCATTTTCTAAAATCAGCTTGAACATCTGGAAGTTCATGGTTCATGTATTGCTGAAACCTGGCTTGGAGAATTTTGAGCATTACTTTACTAGTGTGTGAGATGAGTGCAATTGTGCGATAGTTTGAGCATTCTTTGGCATTGCCTTTCTTTGGGTTTGGAATGCAAACTGACCTTTTCCAGTTCTGTGGCCACTGCTGAGTTTTCCAAAATTTGCTGGCATATTGAGTGCAGCACTTTCACAGCATCATCTTTCAGGATTTGAAATAGCTCAACTGGAATCCCATCACTTCCACTAGCTTTGTTAGTAGTGATGCTTTCTAAGGCCCACTTGACTTTACATTCCAGGATGTCTGGCTCTAGGTGAGTGATCACACATCGTGATTATCTAGGTCATGAAAACTTTTTTGTACAGTTATTCTGTGTATTCTTGCACCTTTTCTTAATATCTTTTGCTTCTGTTAGGTCCATACCATTTCTGTCCTTTATCGTGCCTATTTTTGCATGAAATTTTCCCTTGGTATCTCTAATTTTCTTGAAAATATCTCTAGTCTTTCCATTCTGTTGTTTTCCTCTATTTCTTTGCATTGGTCGCTGAGGAAGACTTTCTTATCTCTCCTTGTTATTCTTTGGAACTCTGCATTCAGATGCTTATATCTTTCCCTTTCTCCTTTGCTTTTTGTTTCTCTTCTTTTAGAGCTATATGTAAGGCCTCCACAGGCAGCCATTTTGCTTTTTTGCATTTCTTTTCCATGGGGATGGTCTTGATCCCTGTCTCCTGTACAATGTCATGAACCTCCATCCATAGTTCATCAGGCACTCTGTCTATCAGATCTAGTCCCTTAAATCTATTTCTCACTTCCACTGTATAATCATAAGCGATTTGATTTAGGTCATACCTGAATGGTCTAGTGGTTTTCCCTACTTTCTTCAGTTTAAGTCTGAATTCGGCAATAAGGAGTTCATGATCTGAGGCACAGTCAGCTCCTGGTCTTGTTTTTGCTGACTGTATAGAGCTTCTCCATCTTTGGCTGCAAAGAATATAATCAATCTGATTTTGATGTTAACCATCTGTTTATGTCCATGTGTAGAGTCTTCTCTTGTGTTGTTGGAAAGGGTATTTGCTATGACCAATGCATTCTTTTGGCAAAACTCTATTAGCCTTTACCCTGCTTTATTCCACATTCCAAGGCCAAATTTGCCTGTTACTCCAGGTGTTTCTTGACTTCCTACTTTTCATTCCTGTCCCCTATAAAGAAAACAACATCTTTTTTGGGGTGTTAGTTCTAAAAGGTCTTATAGGTATTCATAGAACCATTCAACTTCAGCTTCTTCAGTGTTACTGATTGGGGTATAGGCTTGGATTACCGTGATATTGAATGGTTTGCCTTGGAAACGAACAGAGATCAATCTGTCATTTTTGAGATTGCATCCAATTACTGCATTTCAGACTCTTTTGTTGACCATGATGGCTACTCCATTTCTTCTAAGGGATTCCTGGTGACAGTAGTAGATATAAGGTCATCTGAGTTAAATTCACCCATTCCAGTCCGTTTTAGTTTGCTGATTCCTAGAAGGTCACTGTTCACTCTTACCATCTCCTGTTTGACCACTTCCAATTTGCCTTGATTCACAGACCTGACATTCCAGGTTCCTATGCAATATTGCTCTTTACAGCATTGGACCTTGCTTCTATCACCAGTCACATGCACAACTGGGTATTGTTTTTGCTTTGGCTCCATCCCTTCATTCTTTCTGGAGTTATTTCTCCATTGATCTCCAGTAGCATATTGGGCACCTACTGACCCATGGAGTTCCTCTTTCAGTATCCTATCATTTTGCCTTTTCATACTGTTCATGGGGTTCTCAAGGCAAGAATACTGAAGTGGTTTGCCATTCCCTTCTCCAGTGTGCAGGAGGGCCAAGAGGAGCTACTCCACATTCAAGGTCAGGAGGGACGGCCGTGAGGAGATACCCCTTGTCCAGGGTGAGGAGCAGCGGCTGCACTTTGCTGGAGCAGCCGTGAAGAGTTACCCCATGTCCAAGTTAAGAGACACCCAAGTAAGATGATAGGTGTTGCGAGAGGGCATCAGATGACAGACACACTGAAACCATAATCACAGAAAATTAGCCAATCTGATCACACGGACCACAGCCTTGTCTAATTCAATGAAACTAAGCCATGCCATGCAGGGTCCCCCAAGATGGGCATGTCATGATGGAGAGGTCTAGTACATAACAAGTATGTAATTTGTTGAACTGAATATCGAGTACATTTCTAGTTCATTCATTTATTCAACAAATATTTAGTAGGCATCTATTATATTCCAGACAATATTCTAGGTATTGAGGATACAATGGAGAACAAGACTGATATTACTTTACTCAAACCACTTGTATTTACCTGTGCAAATAAGTCAGGTAAACAGACATTTACAGGATAATGCAATATAAGAACATGATAGGTAGCAGTAGACAGAACTAACTGTGGAGGTGCATTAGGGGAGAATTTGATACAGTCTATGGGATCAAGGGACACTTCTAAGAGCTGAAGTTAGTTAGTAAAGAAGTTATCACATGAATTTCTAACGTAGATCATATGAATTAGAGGTCAGTCAACTTTTATCTGTGAAGAGCCAGAGAGTAAATATCTTAAGCTGGTGAGTCACATATGGTCCCTCTCACAACTATTCAAATTTGCCTCCTAGCAAAAGCAGTCATAGACAGTGCAGGGCCAAATGGGCAGGGCTCTTTGCCAATAAAACTATAATTACAAAAACAGGTGGAAAGAAAAGCTGAATTTTGCTGACTTCTAATCTGAAACCCATGGATTCAAACTATTTTCTACTCAGTAGAAACCTTTTTAAAATACAAAATTTATGTGGAATACCAATAACTAATGAAACACAATTGGAGTGGTTTTGATTGAAACTAATGTCAGAATATAAAGACCTTTATCTTCCTTTCCAGGTGAATAGAGAAATAAGAGTAACTCCCAGCTACAGGATAAGAATCCTCCACTTCATCTTTTTCCTTGCTTGACTTCCTCCCCATCTATTACATAAACAGTTGGGGCCAGTAAGGTTGTCCTCTATGAATAATCAAACCTATTGAATTTGATGTTCAAAAAGAGTAACCTGGATCAATTTACCAGGATATTAAAGATGATGCTATGGATTGAGTTGTGCCCCCTAAAATTCATGTGTTGAAGATCAAACCCCAAATGTGACAGTATTTGGAATACAGCCTGTGAGGAGATAATTAAGATTAAATGAGGCCATGAGGGTTGGGCCCTGATTAGTGTCCTTATAAGAAAAGACACATGTCCTTAAGAGACACATGAAAGAAAGGCACATTAGTGTCCTTATAAAAAGAAGACACACTTCTTTTAAGTTTCCTTATAAGAAGAGACACATATAGAAGAGACTCTCTCTCTACCTGTGCATTCCCCACCCCACCCCACCCCCCCAAAAAAAAGGCCATGTAAGCACACAGCAAACTAGGATGAGTGGTCTCACAAGAAATCAACCATGCTGGCACCATGATCTCAGACTTCCATCATCTAGCGCTTTGAGAAATAAATTTCCATTGTTTAAGTCAACCAGTCTATCGTCTGGAGTTACATGAACCTAAGTAGACTAAGACAGACACTTCTCAAAGAAACACTGAGCTGGAGTTCTCTGTCATATTTCAATATCAAAGTCCATCTTTGAGTTTTCACAAGTCTTTTTTGTCCAGCTGCTCCCTGAATACCAGAAATTCTTTTCAAGGCAGCACTTTAACTGTTTTTATTTTCTTGCTGAGTCATTCAATTAATCCAAATGGTTTCTGACTACTTACTGCTGCCCTAGCTTTGGAGGGGAGCCTGTGTAAAAATAAGCAGATGTTACTTTAGGGATCACCATTACTTATTCTGATGTCATAGGAGTTACTCTTAGTCAAGGAAGTCACCCGTAAACTACTGCCTGTCCAAAATGTCTCTCTTCCCTGGGCCCATGCTATTATTCTCTGGGGAAGGTGATATAATGTACAAGCAAGGCACATGCGTGACTGTTGGCTCTGACTGTGAAACTAGCAGAGCTGAAATCTAAGTAGAAGAATTTAGCAGAAGAGCTTGTTAATAGCCCCAAAGTCACACAGAGGATGCTGTGAGGACTGTCTGGGAGTTGTCAAAGTCAGCTTGGTAAGTATGCACAGCCTCTTGCTTGTCTTGACATTAGGGCTGCTATGAATGATCCACTTAATAATACTCTTGGGGAGTCTTTGATAAGCAGCCTGGGCTCTCTAAGGGTTACCTCCATTAAAGCTACAAAAACATTCTCACCCAGATCTGAATGAGCGGGAGATGTCTTTTCTCTGTGATCTGAAAAGTGCTTATTAGAAAGTGATTCATCCAAGGTCCTCATGACACATAATTTCTTCACAAGAGGCATGGGATATGGGTAGCAACTTTTATGACAACATAGAAATCCAGCTTTCCGATCACTGCTTGTCCTGTTCAGGGTAGGAATTGGAGACCCGTTGTCCTGGCTGATGTTGAGGAATGACTACAGGAAGATGCTTGGAGGGCATAAATGTGACCACCAACTCTTTTTCTCCTCAAACTGCTGAGGAATTCAAAAGTTGAAGGTGGCATAGAATACCTGGTGGTAACAGACTGCTTACCAAAAATGATGAGAAATCACATGCCCAAGTAAGGTATTTCCTTTTCAAGAAGCATCCTCCTTGAAGTTCAGACTTCTGACACCAGTGTTGGAAGTGCAGATAATTTTCTGGAATCCCTTTTGGAAATAACTTATATTCTATTGAATATTCTCCATATCAGACATATGTCCTTCTTAACTTTCAATTAGATTATTTGTAGCAGCCAACATATAATTGGAGCCTTTTTTTCAATGAATTTATCAGCTAAGCTAATTAATAATACTTTAGAACTCAAAACCATATAAGACTGTAAAGTAATGAAACATTTACTACAGGGTCAGAAAATTCACTTTGATGGGACTTTCCAAAGAGACATCCAAGAAAGTTTGGGACAAAAGGAGTATAACCAAGATGTATTTGACCTTGAGGTCTTGTCCAAGTAGTAGATCATGTTGGGGAGATTAGAAAGAGCCAAATCTAATGATTATTGAGGTCACAGTAGGGAATTTAAATTTTTTCTGAATATAATGGAAGCTCTTGGTATGATTTAAGCAGAGGACTGGCCTACCATAGATTACTGTTATGCACTGGTCAAAATGGATGAGAAGGGAGCTGAGTGATTCTGAGTCACACAGCTGTTGACATGGCCCAGGTAAAATGTGGACGATAGTTGGGTTAGTGACAAAAGACTGAGGAAAGTGACCAGAATTAAGAGCTATGTAGGACATAAAACAGGAGAATTAAGAGCTATGTAGGACATAAAACCGGAGAAGGCAATGGCACCCCACTCCAGTACTCTTGCCTAGAAAATCCCATGGGTGGAGGAGCCTGGTAGGCTGCAGTCGATGGGGTCGCTAGAGTCAGACACGACTGAGCGACTTCACTTTCACTTTTCACTTTCATACATTGGAGAAGGAAATGGCAACCCACTCCAGTGTTCTTGCCTGGAGAATCCCAGGAATGGTGGAGTCTGGTGGGCTGCCATCTATGGGGTCGCACAGAGTCAGACACAACTGAAGCGACTTAGCAGCAGCAGCAGCAGCAGGACATAAAACTAAGAGGTAACACAGGTTAGCACTTACAGCACTCTGGTTTATATGTCCCTCAGTATATACTTGTTTTTATTCCAATCCCAAAGAAAGGCGATGCCAAAGAATGCTCAAACTACTGCACAATTGCACTCATCTCACACACTAGTAAAGTAATGCTCAAAATTCTCCAAGCCAGGTTTCAGCAATACGTGAACCGTGAACTTCCAGTTGTTCAAGCTGGCTTTAGAAAAGGCAGAAGAACCAGAGACCAAATTGCCAGCATCTGCTGGATCATTGAAAAAGCAAGAGAGTTCCAGAAAAACATCTATTTCTGCTTTATTGACTATACCAAAGCCTTGGACTGTGTGGATCACAATAAACTATGGAAAATTCTGAAAGAGATGGGAATACCTGACCTGCCTCTTGAGAAACCTATATGCAGGTCAGGAAGCAACAGTTAGAACTGGACATGGAACAACAGACTGGTTCCAAATAGGAAAAGGAATACGTCAAGGCTGTATATTGTCACCCCGTTTATTTAACTTATATGCAGAGTACATCATGAGAAATGCTGGGCTGGAAGAAACACAAGCTGGAATCAAGATTGCCGGGAGAAATATCAATAACCTCAGATATGCAGACGACACCACCATTATGGCAGAAAGTGAAGAGGAACTAAAAAGCTTCTTGATGAAGGTGAAAGAGGAGAATGAAAAAGTTGACTTAAAGCTCAACATTCAGAAAACGAAGATCATGGCATCTAGTCCCATCACTTCATGGGAAATAGATGGGGAAACAGTGGAAACAGTGTCAGACTTTATTTTGGGGGGCTCCAAAACCACTGCAGATGGTGATTGCAGCCATGAAATTAAAAGACACTTATTCCTTGGAAGAAAGGTTATGACCAACCTAGATGGCATATTGAAAAGCAGAGACATTACTTTGCCAACAAAGGTCCGTCTAGTCAAGGCTATGGTTTTTCCAGTGGTCATGTATGGATGTGAGAGTTGGACTGTGAAGAAAGCTGAGCGCCACAGAATTGATGCTTTTGAACTATGTGTTGGAGAAGACTCTTGAGAGTCCCTTGGACTGAAACGAAATCCAACCAGTCCATTCTGAAGGAGATCAGCCCTGGGATTTCTTTGGAAGGAATGATGCTAAAGTTGAAACTCCAATACTTTGGCCACCTCATGCAAAGATTTGACTCATTGGAAAAGTCTCTGATGCTGGGAGGTATTGGGGGCAGGAGGAGAAGGGGACGACAGAGGATGAGATGGTTGGATGGCATCACTGACTTGATGGACGTGAGTCAGAGTGAACTCCGGGAGTTGGTGACGGACAGGGAGTCCTGGGGTGCTGTGATTCATGGGGTCGCAAAGAGTCGGACACGACTGAGTGACTGAACTGAACTGAACTGATATACTTGTTGCATTTTGCCAAAATGCAGATGCATTTGCTGATTAGCTGGCTTTACAAGGGCTTCCCCTGTGGCTCAGATGGTAAAGAATATGCACACAATGCAGGAGACCTGGGTTCGATCCCTGGGTTGGGAAGATTCCCTGGAGAAGGGCAAGGCTACCCACTCCAGTATTCTGGCCTGGACAATTCCATGGACTGTATAGTCCATAGGGTCCCAAAGAGTTGGATACAACTGAGCAACTGTCACTTTCACTTTGGCTTAACAGAAGGGTAAACCCAAGAGAATGGTTGAACTGCATAAACTGTATATTTATAGGATTAATGTACTTGTTTATACCCAGTGGTGAGCAACTAGTGATTTTAAAACAGTGATTCCTAAAAGAATATGACTTACGATATTCGTATCTGAGCACTGTAGTTATATCTGAATAGATGGAGCCCATCATTCCTGATCATTTATGTGTGCAATCAGATTCAAAGTGAGTTTCAGCTTCAATCTGAGCAGAGTGCTTTTTATAGTGATTGCTAATTTGGCAGGACTCACTTTTTGGTGGGAGTGCTTGATAAATTGTTTCTTTGAATGGAAATGGTCCTAATTAATTTCTCTGTGAATTATTCTTCCCTGGTATCAGCTGTTGTTGTGGCACTGATTCCTTCTCATTACGACACACTGACCTGTTATTAATTATTTCTAGTTAGAAATGCTAACGCTATCTGTTGGAACTTTGTTCTGGAAGAGGGAGGCCCGGTTGGAACACAAACCAGCCCAGATGAACATGTCATCTGCACTGGAAGACATTTTGGAGAGGCCCCAGCAGCACGGGTCTCATTGTCTATGGGGCAGACCCATATGCCTCTGTACTATGTCCACACTGGCCAGCTGCAGTGCCGGAATGAATCCTGTCTCTTCATAAAGCCTTGCACAGCCAGGCTGAGTTGCTGATTGAAAGGATATTCTTAGAGATATCCTCCACAGCAAGGTCATTTCATATTAAGACAAAAATCAATTCCAAGGTTGAAAGGACTTTCATAGGGAAACCCACTTGTGAGATTTCAGCTGAGTGCTACCTCAAAGATGACAAAACTCTTGTTTGAGTCCATGGGGAAAGGAAATGAGGTGAGATAGTCACTTGGAATCGGATAACAGAGCAAGTGATTATTATTGCTGTTGTATAGATATCTATTTGATTATCAATATAAAGAAACTATCTGTGGCAGAAAAAAAAAAGTATATTTTGAGCCCACCCTTGCCTCTTTCTTGACATGCAAGAAGAATACATTTCCCCAGTTTCCAAGGAGTTTGTGGGGACCATTTGACTGAGTTCTGGTTAGTGGGAATAGGTACAGAAGTGATGAGATGTTTCTACTGTCATGCAGATAAGAGTGAAGGCGTCCTTCTCTAGGCTGTCTCTCTCTCACAACTTTAGGCAAAAATGGAAACAAAGCACTCAGTGATGACGGTAGTGCAAAATGGTCATGCAAAGGTGTCTCAGTCACAAATTACAAGTGAACCATTGAATGATGGTGTGAGAAAAATCTCTTTGAACCACCGATATTTGGAGGGGGCTGTTTTTTATCTTAGCATATCCTGGATAAAACAGTACCTTTAAATAATCATAATGCTATTAGTAGCAGCACCATTTGTAGACCACACAATTCTGTGTACACATTGTGCTGAGCACTTGACAAACGATATCTCATACTATCTTCACACACAGAATTTTCCAGGTCAGTATTACACTCTGCATTCCATAAATTAAAAAACAGACAAATTTTAAAAAAAGTATTGATTCAAGGTCTAACACCTAGTAAGCATGTCACAATCTACCTGCCTGGTTCTAAATATCATTTTCATTATACTACAGTTGGCCCTGAGTGCTCACATTTCAACTGGTTGCTACCACATTTTACAGGCATTTTTGCACTGTTGGAACTTCCTAATGGTAAGGATTCTCATAGCTTTAGGAAAATGATGGGAATAATTTGAAATAAATTAATGGATTAAAAAATACTGATCAAAATATAAAGGAACATAAAACCATATATCTTTCCAATATAAATGCCACTAAAATCCATTTCAGAAACCTATGATCAAGATCAAAATTCTGGATGGTTCCCTCAGCTATTTTCATCTTAAAAACCACAGCAGCCCAAAGCAGCTGTTCTCAACAGACTGAAGACCCAGCAGACCACTTAATTTCTAGGAAGCCATCATAAAGGCACATGGTTGCCAAATTAGCTTTCTGGTGTTCTTGTCACATAGATGAGATGTGTACAAGCAGTACACTAAGTTGAAATGGATTTTTTAAAAGTCACATTTTTAAGAAAAGGCTATTTTTTAATTTAGATAATATTTATTATTCACAATGGTCATCACCTATATAAGATATTAATTTTTCAGCCTATTTTAAAAGAAAGCTCATGGAGGGGGGTTGAGTAATTAATAAAGTGTATCTAACTAGAATATTACCTTAAATTGTGTAGGTGACGTCTAAAGAGATTTGTTTTTATACAAAGTGTGAATATAAACTAATAAAATAGAATTTCTTGTATGGTTTTTCCAATCTGTTTTAGAAATCACTTCCCATACAAGAGTTCCTAAGGCACTTTGAGCAATGGTACCGTCAATGGAGTATACGTGTATTCTCCCAGGGGGGACTACCTAGAAGGATAGCACTCATTTAAATGTATAAATTCTAGTTTGTTTGCTTTTAAATGTCCAATTATTTTTATTCATGCCTCATCTATGCTCTTATATATCTTTGTAATGCCTATCTGCAGATTTTTCTTAAAATAAATGTAGTGTTGGAAAAATGCCTTTGAAAGATCAGTTTGGAGATAGTCTTTTCCAATTAATGGAATGCAGAGTATTAAAAGTTCCTGCTTATTAGAAGTGTACAAGTAGGATTCATGCTGAGTGCTGGCAGGCTGATATAATGGAAAAAAGTTTATTTTAGGACTCAGCCACCTTGGTTCTAGAATTGGTTTGGCCATGTAATATTAAGAAAATATGAATATACCACTTAATAATGTCATTCATTCATCCATTCTTCATTCACTCATTCATTCATTCACTTACCACCCTTTTTATTTAACAACATGAAATCCTCACTAGGCTCCAGTCACCTTGGAAGTTATAAAAATTGGTAAAATGTAGTTCCTTCCTCAAAAAGTGTTTTCAATTAAGTAGATAAAACTCCCAACTTTTTAAACTTAAAAAAAAACCTGGCCTATTTACCTCACCAGTGTACTGTTGAGAATTTCATGAAGGGGCTTGTTTAAAACTTTAATGAATTTGCTAAGCTGTTATAGACATATACAGATATTAAAATGAGATCCTCTATAAAAACATGTATGGCATTGAAATGGCTACATTGATATAATTTTTTTTTCTTTAAATTGGCGTTTTGTTAATTTCATTCAAATTACTTGGCAGCATTGAGGTGGGACAATAGGAAGGCAGAAATCAAGATTTGAAACAGAGGCTGTGGGTGAAAAGATAGGATTGGGGTTGAGAGGGAGTCACATTGAAGTCTAGAAGAGGAGTGCTGTGACCATCAGGAGGCTCTGAATTCATGAAGGTGGTCTCTAAGCAGGAATATGAGAGAACTGGGAGTGAAAGGAAAGGAGGATGGAGTGGATTTAAAGAGTGTGAGTGGTATAGTTTTTAATCTCTGTCTTTTCTCAAAGACATCTAGAAATTATCCTTAACGTGAAGGAGCAAACTTTAGTTCCTGTCTGTCTTAAGGATTACTCAGTTGCAAAAAACTAGGAACAGAAATCTACCCCAAGGAGATCTAAGGAAAAAAAAAAAAAAGACAGATTTATTATAAGGATATAGGTAATCTCATAGACATCAATGCAGGAAATAAAGTTGGAATTCACAGAAAATAGAAAATGATCAAGCTATTTCTTTCCAGCATTTTTCCTTCCCATACCCTGTCCTTTTCTCTTCCCCCATCTCCCTACAACATCCCCCCGTCCTCTACTTATACTGAGGCTGCTGCTGCTGCTGCTAAGTCGCTTCAGTCGTGTCTGACTCTGTGCGACCCCATAGATGGCAGCCCACCAGGCTCCCCCGTCCTTGGGATTCTCCAGGCAAGAACACTGGAGTGGGCTGCCATTTCCTTCTCCAATGCATGAAAGTGAAAAGTGAAAGTGAAGTCGCTCAGTCGTGTCTGACTCCTAGCTACCCCATGGACTGCAGCCTACCAGGCTCCTCCGTCCATGGGACTTGCCAGGCAAGAGTACTGGAGTGGGGTGCCATTGCCTTCTCCCTATACTGAGGCTACATGGTGTCTATTTCTGCTCCTCTCCCCATATCAGCCTTGTCCTTTCCTCTCTGTAGACTGCAAACTGTTTGCTCATGCCTGCTTCCAAGTCTGTGAGTTTTCCTCCATTGTTAAGAGCCTGGTCTAGAGCCAAGATGCTTGGTTGAAATCTTGAATCTGTTGTTTCAATCTGTGTCACTTTTACTGAAGGGACTTAATCTCTATGTACTTCCATTTCCTCATTTATAAAATGGAGGTGATGAATAATATCTCCCTTCTACTGAGTTGAGGTAAAGATGAATTCCAGTTGACCCTTGAACAACATGGATTTGAACTGTGCAGGTCCACTTATATGGCAGATATTTTTCAATAGTAAAACTACTAACATGAACTGTAGCATGCTGCTGCTGCTGCTGCTAAGTCACTTCAGTCGTGTCCGACTCTGTGCAACCCCATAGATGTCTGGTAGCCCACCAGGTTCCCCCCGTCCCTGGGATTCTCCAGGCAAGAACACTGGAGTGGGTTGCCATTTCCTTCTCCAGTGCATGAAAGTGAAAAGTGAAAGTGAAGTCACTCAGTCGTGTCTGACTCTCAGCGACCCCATGGACTGCAGCCTACCAGGCTCCTCCATCCATGGGATTTTCCAGGCAAGAGTACTGGAGTGGGGTGCCATGGCATATACTTGGTTAAATCCAAGGATGCAGAACTGCACCAAATACAGAGGAAGGGAGGATAATGAGAGCAGACTGTGAAGTTATAGGCAGATTTTCAATCTCAAGGGAGTGGACACCCTAACCCCCAATGTTGTTTAAGAGTTAACTATATACTGATGTATTTAAAAATACTTAAAAGACTGCCAGACTCCTAATAAGCACTTTAGACAATCACCTAGTTAGTCAGCCTCCCCACAGATAACTCACTCAGGGTCTTTGGCCAATTCCAGCTTTCTGAAGGAGAGACAATTTCTTCAGTTCTGACACAACCTTGATTTTTGAGCTTGACCAACTCCTTTCCATGTTAGGCATTTTTGTTTCCCTTTAGAAGGCTGGATTGGATACATTCCAAAAATCCCTGATAGTCTCAAGATTTTGTGACTCTATAAAATGGTTATCATTTATTTGATGAGCATAGACATGCATTATATCTCATTTACTGTGTAGTTCCTTTATAAACATTATGCAGCAAACAGCTAAGTTCCAAGAGTAAAGGTAAATCTAAATCACAACAGATACAGATATATTCTTAAGGTCCCCCACTCCCTGCTATGTTTCGGTAAGGCTCTAAAACATAAGGCATTAATTTGGCACACCAAATACACCCTATAATACATATGCATTTGCTTAGAAACTGAAACAGTTTAAATAGGAACTGGTTGGAAGTACTAAAATGGAAAGGGAAATTAACAAGAATAAGTGAGAGAGGAAAAAAACATTGACAATCTGCATGGCTTTCCATAGGCTCCATTAGGAGAGCAGAATCTGGCCATGTGATGATATTATTCAATGAGGTGATGACAGTAGTAGAGAGGGGAATAAGTGTAAATAAACAGGACTGTGTTTTTCACTTTGCACTGTTTTGTTTCCAAAAGAGAAACATTCCTTCTGAGTAACACCCTTTCTTGCTATACATGTAATACTAAAGCATATTACCTTGGCAAGCTGGGAAGCAGCATATTAATTAATAAACTGATTAGTGCAAGACCCCACAGTGGTGGGAATTTCTGAGCTTCCAGACTGAAAGCTTTGCCAGTTAATCAAAGGAGATGCTTTACTAGCTAAAACTAACAGAAGATCCTTTCTCCAAATAAAGCTTCTAGCTCCACAGAGAAATGAAAGCTACACATACAGATGTGTATGTCTGTGCATGCGTGCGTGCGTGCGCACGCGTGTGTGTGTGCGTGCGTGTGTGTGTGTGTGTGTGTAGGGGTAGTTGTGTATTCTGAGTGCTTTCAAAAGTGCTATGAACTAGAAAGCTTAAAAAGTATTTGAATTTTCTATAATGCTCTCATTGTAAGAAACTGATGCTTAACTGTGCTATTTTTTTTTTTTTTGCATTTAGTTACTCTGTGATTAGTTGTTATCTTTTCTACATGAAACAGAACTCTAAACACATGTATAAAAGAGTTTGTTAAAAGGTCATGGTTAATGGCTATATTAAAAGGGAATTTGTTGCAACCATTTCAAAAATCTCAGTCTAGTTGTGTCTCCTCCTAAATATGTGCATAGTATAATTACTGATCACTTATTAAGTTTACTGTGTTAAAGTATGTGTGAAGAGCGACTGCCTTGTGGATACAGGGTTTCCTCTTGGAGGGATAAAAATGGTTGGGACTAGATAAAATGGCAGCTGCACACCATTGTGAATATGCGAAATGCTACTGAATTGTAAACTGTAAAATGGTTACTTTCTGTTACACCTTAGTAAAAGCAAAAGTGTAAATGGACAGTTTTAAGACATCAACAGTTTCTGTTTTGAGTATAATGAATCTAAAGTTTGCAGTTCTTAATGAAATATAAAACTATCACTCTTTTGGTCCCTCTGAAAATTATATCTGGTCCTTGATGAACATCTGTCTACAAAGCACACTTTAAAATGTGCTCTCCATAATGTTGCTAATATCATGGAGCAACTTCCTTTGAAACTCGCATCCAAATACATGCAGGATATCTTGTTTCAAACCTGATCTCTTAATGATTTGTTTGGTGATGGATGCTAGCTTAATCCAGCAGTGCTGAAGCAATTCTAGACAGTATATTAGACTCCAAGTACTAATTCTGTGACTAGTAATAAAAGCCCAGAGCAAGTCCTCTTTTGTTCAGTCACTAAGTTGTGTCCAACTTTTTAAGACCCCATGGACTGCCACATGCCAGGCTTCCTTGTGTCCTTCACAGAACAAGTCCTATTCCTTTCCTAATACCCAGTTGCCTTATTTGTGTGATAAGGAAGTACACTAGATGATTTCAAGAGCTTTCCTTTTTCTAAAATGAGGGGATTCTGTGGTATCTATGAACAGCTTTTTAATAACAAGTATTAGAGTACACTTACTATAAATATTGACTAGATGTTTGATACAGGGCTTTGAGTCCTAATTAATCAAAAGGCATGGTTCCTACTCTTGTTGATTCCAGACTGCTTTTGCAGAACTAAAGCAAACTTCTGGGTTGTTTTAGAAACTACAGTGTTGTGCATGGTTGTAAGAGATAAAGATGAATGCTGACTACAGGCATGGATCCTAGAGGGTCTGGAACTTGAGCCAGAATTGGGATGAAACAGAATTAAGTGATGGAGGCAAGACTTTATCCTTGGTCGATATAATGCAACAGGCTACCCACTTAAGATGTTCTCTCTTGTGTTCTTTCAGGCAATCATTCAGTTTAGAAATATATTTAGAATTCACTATGTGTCAGATATCAAGATAACCTCTGAGACAGATCAATATGTAGGACATAAGTGATCCTGCCCTGATGGAGCACACAGTCTACTGGAGGGGATTGAAAGTAATAAATAACTATAAAAATGAAAAACGAAAAGTAGAGAGATGTGTTGTGAAGAAACGCTAGAGGGTGTCATGAGACAGTAACAGTGCTTATTTCATTTACATCTGGAGTTCTTGAGGACTTTCTTGAACAAAGTATATTTATGTGGAGATATGAAGAATAGATGTGAGATAGAAGGCAGCCAAGGAAGAAAATAGTGGGGAAAATGTTCCAGGAAGAAAGAACAGCATGGATAAAAGCATTGGAATAGATTATTCACTCCTTTGAGAAAAAGAAAAACAGTGTAGCTCAAGTGCAAACACCTAGGGAACTAGTAAATAAGAATAAATATGGAGTGGTTCACATCAACATTGTGAGGCTACTTTTCATTCTGATATGCTGATAGATACAAAATAAACAGAAGTATATACCATATTCATGGATTAAAAATTCCAATGCCTAAATTCTCACAAACTTCAATAAAATTTCAATAAGAATCCTAGCAAAGTGTGTGTGTGAGGAAAACAACGCTGTTCATTTTAGAACTGTTTATCATAGTTAAAAATTGGAAATTGAATGCTTATCAATATGGAACTAGGTTAATAATTTGCTGCATATAATAGAATACTATACAGCTGTGAAAATAGAAGAATTGCAATGTATTTCAACACAGGTGAATATCATAAACATACTGAGCTTTATACTAATAAAGCAAGATGGCAGAATAGAAGGACATGTGCTCATCTTCTGTGAGAACACCAGAATCACAAAGAGCTGCTGAACAACCATAGACAGGAGAATGTTGGAACCCACCAAAAAAAGAAACCCCGTGTCCAAGGGCAAAGGGGAAGCCCCAACAAGACGGTAGAAGCAGTGCACTCATGTTTAAAATCAAACCTCATACCTGCCAGAGGTGCTCAGAGGGCACAAACAAAACCTTGTGTGCACCAGGACCCAGGGAAAGGAGCAGTGACCCTCACAAGAGACTGAGCCAGACCTGCCTTTGAGTGTCTGATCTCCTGTGGAGGCACAGGTCAGTAATGGCCTGCCACAGGGACAGAGGCTCTGGCAGCAGCAGACCTGGGAGGCACTATATATGGCATAAGTCCTCTTGGAGGAAGTCGCCATTAACGAGCTGCCAAGCAGACAACCCACAAACTGTAGAACAATTATATCAAAGAGGTTCTCACACTACTGCAAAAGTTGTAGGCCCCATAACAGATTTCCCAACCTGGGGATCTGGCAAATGGACTGAGAACCCCCAAGGAATTTACTTTGAAGGCCAGTGGGATTTGATTACAGAACTTACACAGGACTGGGAAACAGAGACGCTTGGAGGGCACAAACAAAACCTTATGTGCACCAGGATCCAGAAGAAAGGAGCAGTGTACCCACAAGAGAAGGAGCCAGAGTTGCCTATGAGTGTTCAGGAGTTTCCAACAGAGGCGTTGGTCGACGGTAGCCTGCCGCAGGGTCAGGGGCTCTGACAGCAACAGTCCTGGGAGCCCCAGTGGGCTGGCAAAAGTCCTTTTGAAGGATGTCCCCATTAACCTTGCCATAGTTTGACATTAAGTCAAACTAGAGGGAGGGAGAAGGGTTCAATCCCTGGGCTGGGAAGAGCCCCTGGAGAAGGAAATGGCAACCCACTCCAGTACTCTTGCCTGGAAAATCCCATAGATGGAGGAGCCTGGTAGGTTACAGTCCACTGGGTCGCAAAGAGTCGGACAAGACTCAGCCACTTTCACTTTTCACAGAGGGAGGAAACACAGCCCCAACCATTAGCAGAAAATTGGATTAAAGATTAACTGAGCATGGAGGAGGAAATGGCAACCCACTCCAGTATTCTTGCCTGCAGAATCCCAGGGACAGAGGAGCCTGATAGGCTGCTGTCAATGTGGTCACACAGAGTCGGACATGACTGAAGTGACATAGCAGCAGCAGCAGCAGAGCATGACCATGTCCACCAGAGTAAGACCCAGTTTTCCCCACAGCCAGTCCCTCCCATTAGGAACCTTCCGCAAGCCTCTTATCCTCATCCATCAGAGGGCAGACAGAATGAAAACCACAATCACAGAAAACTAACAAAACTGATAACATGGATCACAGCCTTGTCTAACTCAATGAAACTATGAGCTATATTGTGTAGGGCAACCCAAGTCAGATGGGTCATGGTGGAGAGTTCTGACAAAACGTGGTCCCCTGGAGAAGGGAATGGCAAACCACCTCAGTATTCTTGCCTTGAGAATCCCATAAACAGTATGAAAAGGCAAAAATATATGACACTGAAAGATGAACTCCCCAGGTCAATAGGTGTTCAATACACTACTCAAGAAGAGCAGAGAAATAGCTCCAGAAGGAATGAAGAGATGGAGCCAGAACAGAAACAATGTGCAGTTATAGATGTGTCTGGTGGTGAAAGTAAAGTCCGATACTGTAAGAACAATAGGGCATAGGAACCTGGAATGTTAGTTCCATGAATCAGGTAAATTGGAAGTGGTCAAACAGAAGATGGCAAGAGTGAAAATCGACATTTTAGGAATCAGTGAACTAAAATGGACTGGAATGGGCGAATTTAATTCAGATGACCATTGTATCTACTACTGTGGGCAAGAATCCCTTAGAAGACATGGAGTAGCCCTCATAGTCAACAGAAGAGTCCAAACTGCAGTACTTGGATGTAGTCTCAAAAATGGCAGAATGATCTGTTTGTTTCCAAGGCAAATCATTCAGTATTACAGTAATCCAAGTCTGTGCCCCAAACACTAATGCTGGAAAAGTTGAAGGTGAATGGTTCTATGAAGACCTACAAGAACTTCTAGAACTAACACCCAAAAAAAAAAAAAAAAAAAGATGTCATTTTCATCATAGGGGACTTGAATGCAAAAGTAGGAAGTCAAGAGATACCTGAAATAACAGACAAGTTTGGCCTTGGAGTACAAAATGAAGCAGGGCAAAGCCTAACAGAGTTTTGCCAAGAGAATACACTGGTCATAGCAAACACCCTCTTCCAATAACACAAGAGATGACTCTACACATGGACATCACCAGATGGTCAATACTGAAATCAGATTGATTATATTCTTTGCACCTGAAGATGTAGAAGCTCCATAAAGTCAGCAGAAGCAAGACCAAGAGCTGACTGTGACTGAGATCATGAACTCCTTACTGCAAAATTCAGACTTAAATTGAAGAAAGTAGGGAAAACCACTATACCATTCCAGTATGATCTAAATCAAATGCCTTACAGTTATACACAGGGAGTGAAAAATACATTCAAGGGCTTAGATTTGATAGATAGAGTGCCTGAAGAACTATGGACAGAGGTTTGTAACATTGTACAAGAGGAAGTGATCAAGAAAATCGCCAAGAAAAAGACATGCAAAAAGGAAAAATGCTTGTCTGAGGTCTTACAAGTATCTTAGAAAAGAAGAGAAGCGAAAGGCGAAGGAAAAAAGGAAATATATACCCATCTGATTGCACAGGTCCAAAAAATAGCAAGGAGAAAAAAAGTCTTCCTAAATGAACAATACAAAGAAATAGAGGAAAACAATAGAATGGAAAAAGACTAGACATCTTCAAGAAAATGAGAGATACCAAGGGAACATTTTATGCAAAGATGGGCACAAGAAAGGACAGAAATGTTATGGACCTAATAGAAGCAGAAGATAATAAGAGAAGGTGACAAGAAAACACAGAATAACTATACAAAAAGGATCTTAATGACCCAGATAACCACGATGGTGTGATCACTCACCTAGAGCCAGACATCATGGAGTGCGAAGTCAAGTGGGCCTTAGGAAGCATCACTATGAATAAAGCTAGTGGGTGATGGAATTCCAGGTGAGCTATTTCAAATCCTGAAAGATGATGCTGTGAAAGTGCTGCACTCAATATGCCAGCAAATTTGGAAAACTCAGCAGTGGCCACAGGACTGGAAAAAGTCACTTTTCATTCCAATCCCAAAGAATGACTATACCAAAAAATGTTCAAACTACTGCACTATTGCACTCATTTCACATGCCAGCCAAGATTATGCTCAAAATCCTCCAAGCTACACTTCAGCAGTACATAAACTGAGAACTTCCAGGTGTACAAGCTGGATTTAGAAAAGGCAGAGGAACAAGAGATCAAATTGCCAACATTTTTGTATCATAGAACAGGCAAGGCAATTCCAGAGAAACATCTACTTCTGCTTCACTGACTACACTAAAGCCTTTGACTGTGTGGATCGCAGCAAACTGTGGAAAATTCTTAAACAGATGGGAATACCATACCACCTTACCTGCCTCCTGAGAAATCTGTAGGCAGGTTAAGAAACAACAGTCAGAACTGGACATGGAACAATGGGCTGTTTCAAAATTGGAAAGGAGTACGTCAAGACTGTATATTTTCACCCTGTTTATTTAACTTATATGCAGAGTACATCATAAAAAATGCTGGGCTGGATGAAGCACAAGTTGGAATCAAGATTTCTGGGAGAAATATCAACAACCTCATGTATGCAGATGACCCCACACTTATGGCAGAAAATGGAAAGGAACTAAAGAGCCTCTTGATGAAAGTCAAAGAGGAGAGTGAAAAAGGTGGCTTAAAACTCAACATTCGAAAAACTAAGTTCATGGCATCTGGTCCCATCACTTTTTGGCAAGTAGATGGGGAAACAATGGAAACAGTTACAGAGTTTATTTTTTTGTGGCTCCAAAATCACTGCAGATGTTGACCGTGGCCATGAAATTAAAAGACACTTATTCCTTGGGGGAAAAAAAAACCTATGACACACCTAGACAGCATATTAAAAAGTAGAGACATTACTTTGCCATCAAAGATATGTACAGTCAAAGCTACGGTTTTTCCAGTAGTCATGTATGCATGTGCGAGTTGGACCATAAAGTAATTAGCTTCCAATTAAAATAAATAAATTTAAATAAAAAAGAAAAAAGAAATCTGAACCCCGAAGAACTGATGTTTTTAAACTGTAGTGCTGCAGAAGACTCTTGAGAGTCCCCCCTTGGGCAGCAAGGAGATTAAACCCATCAATCCTAAAGGAAATCAACCCTAAATATTCATTGAAGGACTGATGCTGAAGTTGCAGTAGTTTGACGACCTAATGCAAAGAATGGACTCATTGGAAAAGACCCTGATGCTGGGAAAAATTGAAGGCAGGAGGAGAAGTGGATAACAGAGGATGAGATTGTTGGATGGAATCATTGACTCAATGGACATGAGTTTGAGCAAACTCCAGGAGATGGCGAAGGACAGAGAAGCCTGAATGCTGCAGTCCAGTGGTTCACAAAGTGTCAGATATGACTGAGCGACTGAATGATGCCTGAGTTTTAAAAAGGCAAATTGAAGGATTTATAAAACTTGGTATTTATGTGATATTCTAAAAAGAAAAAAAAAGTACAGTATATTTTCTATGGCTGTTTATGTAAAAACAAAAACTGAAAAATACCTTTCTAATGCATAGCAGTGCTTATCTGTATGGTGAGTGGGAGAAAAAGAAAATCAGGACATGGATGGAAGTTAAACAGGATATGGTTTTTATCTGTAATATTTTAACAGATAAAATATAGTCTCTCTATATATAGTTTAATATAGTCATATTTCTTTTGCAACTTCCAAATACAAACGATAGAGATAGAGGCTGGGAGGGAGGAAGGGAAAACAAACAATATTCATGTGCTTTTTTCCTGGATTGTAGATGTATCATTGGTTATTTTATGATATATATTGTTATGTTTGTTGTTTTATTCTTTTAGAGAAGGAGGAAAAAAAGGAGACATTAATGATTAATAAAACTATTCTTCCTTCTAGTAGCTCTTTATCCTATTAATTACTCACATATACTCACATATGATTTTTTTTGTAGGTGGAGCAGTATTTCAACTACTGTGGCTGATAAATCATCAATTGCTGGAACTAAAACAATCCATGTGATCGTCATTTTGTACCTATTAATAGAAATATTCTGGGTGGTTTCCCATAATGAGGGGCATAGGCAACTTCCTATTAAATACTAAGCACAGTTGTCAACCAAGGACAAATTATTTGTGCTACCTTATACATCATAATATATAATATTTTGTTGTTCAGTTGCTAAATCATGTCCAATTCTTTGCAACCCCATGGACTGCAGAACGCCAGGCTTTGTATCCTTCACTGTCTCCTGGAGTTTGTTCAAACTCATGTCCATTCAGTCAGTGATGCTATCTAACCATCTCATTCTATGTCATCCCATTCTCCTCCTGCTCTCAATCTTTCCCAGCATCAGGGTCTTTTCCAATGAGTCGACTCTTCACATCTGGTAGCCAAAGAACTGGAGCTTCAGCATCAGTCCCTCCAATGAATATTCAAGGTCAGTTTCCTTTAGGATTGATTGCTTTAATCTCTTTGCTGTCCAAGGGACTCTTAAAAGTCTTCTCTAGCACCACAATTCGAAAACATCAAATTTTTGGTTTTCAGCCTATTTATGGTCCAACTCTCATATCCATACATGACTACTGGAAAAACTGTAGCTTTGACTATACGTATCTTTGTCGGCAACGTTATGTCTCTGCTTTTTAATACTAGGTTTGTCACAGCTTTCATTCCAAGGAGTGTGTGTGCTGCGTGCGTGCAAAGACACTTCAGTCCTGTCTGACTCTTTGCAACCCTATGGATTGTAGCTCACCAGGCTCCTCTGTTCATGGGGTTCTCCTGACAAGAATACTGGAATGAGTTGCCAGTAGGATCTTCCTAACCAGGGGATCTTCCCGATCAGGGATCGAACTCACATTTCTTATGTCTCCTGCATTGGCAGGCAGCTTCTTTACCGCTAGTGCCACCTGGGAAGCAAGGAGCAAGTGTCTTTTAATTTAGTGGCTGCAGTCACCATCTATACTGATTTTTGAGCCCCCCAAAATAAACTCTGTCACTGTTGCCATTGTTTCCCAATCTATTTGCCATGACTGATGGGACCAGATGTCATAATCTTAGTTTTTCGAATGTTGAATTTTAAGCCACCTTTTTCACTCTCCTCTTTCACCCTTATCAAGAGGCTCTTTAGTTCCTCTTCACTTTCTTCCATTAGAGTGGTATCGTCTTCATATCTGAGGTTGTTGACATTTCTCTCAGAAATCTCGATATGTATGTTTACATATACGACTATATATATGTATGTATATGTAAATATATCTGAAATCAAGAGTCCATCACAGTGATTACATTTGGACTGGAATAAAACTATGAATATAACTATGACTACAAAGAAGAATTAAACTATCACCTAAAAAGCAGATGGAATGCTGGAATGCTGCCATAGGTTAATTGCATTTTAATCCAAATGGCCTGAACATTTTAACTCATCATTAATCACTGATGATGTGGTCATGTCATCTCAAACTATACTGATAGAATATTTTGTGCTTTTGTGCAAATGCAAATTATGAGCATTTTGATGGTTTTTAAGAAATAAAAAGCCAAGATTGTGTATTACAAAATAAAAGTTGCATGGTGAATGACAGCAGAAAGAAACAATAATTAGAAAATGAGGGAGGCGGGAGGGGGGTTTCAGGATGGGAAACACGCGTATGTCTGTGGTGGATTCATGTTGATGTATGGCAGAACCAATGCAATATTGTAAAGTAAAAAATAAATAAATAAAGCAGTGAAGTGATTAAAACAAACAAACAAACAAATGAACCTATCCTGTATGTTTCTAAGTAAGGGTTTCTGCCTTGCTTAGGATTACTATAACATGGAAATATTCTAGCTCAGATGGCTTCCCTGATGTGGATTGCTTATGGAACATGAATCCATTTCTCCCATGAAAATCACTTAGGTCACATCATAGATTATCAAGTATATAATCAAGGTATAACTACTTGCTTATAATGTCTATAGTCTGTTAAAACTCATTCCTAAGTATTATACTTTAACAAATCACAACAATTGAATAGATTATCAGACCTGTTTTATACTATGTAGTATTAATATGTATTTAATTAAATAATTATTCTCAACAATGAATTCTCTGAGCTTAATGTGATTTTCAAAATTTCAGTGTAAATGTTATTCAATCTAGGACATTTCATGCTTTTTGCAAATGCTGTTATGACTCCTGTGATCTTTTAAGAAAAGTGAGTGATTTGAAAATGTAATATCTTTTGATCTTTTCTGATTAAATGACTTCTTTCTTTAAATGACTGACCTTTAAAAGGTCTGCTACCATGATGCCATTTTCCATAATACTTGCTTGACCCCATTCTAGTTGTTTTAAAAATGTTAAATACTTAGAATTTTGTAAGCACAGCATTTGCGGAATTTATAATTTAATACTGTAAATTGAGGTCAGCAGGAGAGATGCTGATACTTGAATTGTAGTGCACTTTTGTGTATACCTTTATCTTGAATATCCAGATGTTTTTGAATGTCACATAATAGTGAGATATATCTCTGAAAAATTCTAACAAATATCTGATGCTGAATCAGTCTTGTGAAGGTTATATTTTTATAGAGAGGAATCAATCACCTCAAGATCAGTAAACTGAGATTAAAATGTGGATTTTAAAAATTTACATGAAGTAGCATTCAAGTCTTTGTAGAACACAAAGGCCAATTTTGTTACATTAATTGATATTATTACATGTTTCAATTTATTTTATTTTTTTTAATTCCAACTTATTTGGGATGAATTTGTATTCAAAATATACTGAATAATTGGACTTCTATTTCTTATTACATAATTTAAATATGTATATGAATAAATATTATTTATTTTAAATAATTTAAATATTAAATAATTTATATGCCAAAATGAAATTGAAAGTAAAATTTTTGAAGGACTTAATTATTAGAAATAGAGCTCAAATTTTTAAAACACATATGTTTGTCTTCTAGTTAATATCTTTGCATCCTCAAATTCAACATTATTCTTTTTTTTTCAATGTTATAAGATTAAACATCAATTACAGGAGGGGAAAAAAACTATAAAAAACACAAACACTGCAGGCTGACCAATATGCTTCTAAATAGCCAAGAAATCACTAAAAAAATCAAAGAGGAAATAAAAAATACCTAGAAACAAATGACAATGAAAACATGACAACTCAACACCTATGGGATGCAGTAAAGGCAGTGCTAAAATGGAAGTTTATAGCAATACAAGTCTACTTCAAGAAACAAGAGCAATATCAAATAAACAACCTAACCTTACACCTAAAGCAACTAGAAAAAGAACCAAAAAAAAAAAAAATTAGTAGAAGGAAAAACGTCTTAACATCAGAGCAGTAATAAACGAAAAAAAAATGAAGGAAACAATATCAAAGATCAGTAAAACTAAAAGCTGGTTCTTTGAGAAGTTAAACAAATTTGACAAGCCACTAGCCAGACTCATCAAGAAAAAAAGAACATTATTCTTCTTGGTTTTAAAAAAATGATTATCTATTGGAAGGAACTTTGGAGAACATTGAGCAAAGGTATCACAGAGCTTGTACTATGATTTGAAAAAATATCTCCCAAAATTTTATTTCCTGACTAAATTACATAGTTTGGTAAAATGTATGAATGCTATAAATTGACAAGCAAAACAACAAAGAATGCAGTGTGATGTTATGAGTTGGTAGAACATGTCATTAAAGCACAAATTTAAATACTTCCAGGAGGAAATAGTTTATTGTAGAATGCAGTGTTTTCTGTCAACACTGTAAATACATTCAAGTATCCTAATTCAGATAAATTAAGTCAGGCTCCCCAAAGGAGCTTTCACAAGAGGAACACGAATCTTCATCATTGATAGTTAAAGATGTGTGTTGAATCAGAGGAGTGCAAGAAGGCTGGATACAATTTTTAAGAGACCCTAAGAACCAATGAGATCATTATGTCCACTGCTCCTATTTATAATGAAAAACAAAATAGGCACACTGGATGACAAAGTAATTACTAAGGAAATACAAATGGTACGGGGAGGGAGGGGGGAGGGAGGTTCAGGATGGGGAACACGTGTATACCTGTGGTGGATTCATGTTGATGTATGGCAAAACCAATACAATGTTGCAAAGTAATTAACCTCCAATTAAAATAAATAAATTTATATTAAAAATATTGAGGATTTCCTTGGTAAATGTTCTGATGCTCTTCTATCTTCTGAAATAGAGATTTTTTTTTTCCTAAGGTTTTTTTTTTTTTTTCCTATCTCTGTTTTGCTCGTGGCCTCTATCTGAGATCTGTGCAATATATAAATCTTCATACACTGACAGAAGACTAAAGATAGGCATTATTTTATCTCTTCTATCCCCAAAATGTTGAAACCCAGAAATTCCAAACCTATAATCTTAATATCAACACACAGAAAAATCCCAGACAGACTGCCAAACAGGTGACTTCATAGCACTAATAGAGATTCAGTTCAGTTCAGTTCAGCTGCTCAGTCGGGTCCAACTCTTTGCGACCCCATGAATCACAGCACGCCAGGCTTCCCTGTCCATCACCAACTCCCAGAGTTCACTCAGACTCACGTCCATCGATCGAGTCAGTGATGCTATCCAACCATCTCATCCTCTGTCATCCTCTTCTCCTCCTGCCCCCAATCCCTCCCAGCATCAGAGTCTTTTCCAAATGAGTCAACTCTTCACATGAGGTGGCCAAAGTACTGGAGTTTCAGCTTTAGCATCATTCCTTCCAAAGAAATCCCAGGGCTGATCTCCTTCAGAATGGACTGGTTGGATCTCCTTGCAGTCCAAGGGACTCTCAAGAGTCTCCTCCAACACCACAGTTTAAAAGCATCAATTCTTCTTCAGTGCTCAGCTTTCTTCACAGTCCAACTCTCACATCCATACATGACCACAGGAAAAACCATAGCCTTGACTAGATGAACCTTTGTTGGCAAAGTAATGTCTCTGCTTTTGAATATGCTATCTAGCTTGGTCATAACTTTCCTTCCAAGGAGTAAGTGTCTTTTAATAGAAATTAGCAGCACCCAAAATAGGTTGAATGATACTAAATCATGTTAATAATATTACTAGATTAGTTAATGTGTTAGAAAAGTGTGTGTGTGCTTGGCCTGAGTAAGTGATTTGATAGTTTGTTTTCATATATATATTTAAATAAGAAAAGAAGCCAAACCAAATGACATTAAAATCAAATGGATTTTTAACTGCTTGAATGAGCTAATAAACACTCATTTTCTCATTTACTCATTCATTCAAAGACTAATTATTTAGAGCGCTGACACTATATCAAGCACTGAAATTCAGAGGTTAATAAAATGAAGTCTTTTGTCTTACAGAGCTTACTTTTGAGTGTGTGTGTGTGTGTGGGGTGTGTGTGTGTGTGTGTGTGTAGTAGTAGCAGTAGTAGTGGTAATAGTGATGTGTATGGACTTTGCAGTTAGTAAAAGCTGGACTGGATTGCTAGGTCAAACATTTAGTATACATACAGTTTGGACTTGTTCCCTAACTTCTCTATACCTTAGCTCCTCATGTGTAATGAAACAATAATACTAGTACTGAATCATAAGGTTGTGTGTGGATTTGAGATCACACGCCACAGTAGCTACTAGCTGTCCATCAAAATCCAATGAACTTATCTTCATTTAATCACTTATATCCAATATCAGTAACATTCTGAGGTGCTGGGGACTGGACTTTAATGTATAAATTTGGGAGACACAATCCATCCCATAACAGTGAGTGGCCTCAAATCACCAAATAAAGAACTTTCCAATAATTAGAGATGTGAAAAGCTGGCATGGACTGTCTTGATAGCTCTCTGTTATTAGAAATGATCGAGCAAGCTATAATTGATGTTTAAAATGGATTTTTTTTAATTGGGGAGAGAGGTTTGGCTAAATTATATTCCTATTTTATATAATGATAAATGAGTAGTTTGAAACTATCTACATACATTATATGCTCTGTTCATAGTTATAGTTCCTTAAGCAACCAATTGGTAACCAATATATTAGTCAAATAAAGCTGTCTGGATAAACTGATCAGTACATGAGTACATCTGAATATTTTTGTAGTACTGTATAATTTCCAAACTCTTTTTATAACATTTTTAAATTTCACAATAACACAATTGGTATGATAGAGGAATTATTTGTATCTCATATTTACAGATGTTGACAGAGACAAAGAGATCGGGAAATTTGCCACAGAAATTTTGCCACACAAAATTTGCCACACAAAAAAGCTCAGACCCACAGAAATTTTCTTTTTCTTCCTACCATTCAACCCTGGTTCTATGCATTCTACACCAGAGTATCCTGAGCCACAGGACAAGAGTAATGCATATTTTTGAAAGAAAGAAAGAAAGTGAAGTCACTCAGTCGTGTCTGACTCTTTGTGACCCCATGGACTGTAGCCTACCAGGCTCCTCTGTCTATGGGATTTTCCAGGCAAGAATAGTGGAGTGGGTTTCCATTTCCTTCTCCAGATCTTCCCGACCCAGGGATTGAACCTGGGTCTCCCACATTGTAGGCAGACGTTTTACCAACTGAGCCACCAGGGAAGTATCTTTTTGAAGCAAACTTTTTTTTTTGTTTTATGGTAGCAAAATAAATAATTTTGTTCAAATCAAAATGGCTTCCCCGGTGGCTCAGAAGGTAAAGAATCTGCCTGTAACGCAGGAGACCGGAGTTAGATCCCCAGATCAGAAAGATCCCTTGGAGAAGGAAATGGCAACCCACTCCAGCATTCTTGTCCAGAGATTCCATGGACAGAGGAGCTTGGCAGGCTACAGTCCATGGCATCACAAATAGTCAGACACGACTGAACGACTTACACTTTCATATCAAAATAAACATCATTATGTTATGCAGTGAAATTCTTTATTTAAATTTTTGAAACAAAACAGATTTACTGAAGTTTTTGTTAATGGAAGACTGTTGTGGACAAACTCCATTTGTGGTACTCATATACCCTTCTACACCTTTAGGAAGTTTCAGTAGAAAAGTTTATAAAATTCTGCCATACATAATGCTGTCACCTTGCTGTGAAGCAACACTGGTCCTACCTGAAGAAGTGATTTCTGTATGCAAGTGATCATCCATCTAATAAAAACTGCTTATAAAATACAGTTTACTGCAAGCATTTGCTTCATTCACAGCTAATTAATCCATCAGAGAGAGCCTCCGGTATTAATTACTTTCACTCCTCTCCAATCAACCTGCACCAGATTTACACCCCTGACCCTGAGAGAAGAATCTAAACTCATAACTCTGGGTGTGATTTTTATAATATCTCCTGGCATGTTAAAAATAGGGATAACCAATTACTGAAGGATATTCTCTTATTTTTAATCTAGCACTAGAAAACACAAATTTGGGTTATGTTGCCAAAGGGGCTTCATTTAATTATGTTGAAAACTCTCTTACTTTTAATTCTCACAATGAACAAATGTCATCCTTCTGAAGTGAATATTATTTATTTGTTGAATTTTGAGATCCTGTTTCTGAAATAGGATGGTTTCAAATGGCCAGTTCTGGACTTGTGGACACAGTTGGGGAGGGAGTAAGTGGAACGAATGGAGAAAGTAGCATCAACATGTATACACTATCATGTGCAAGATGGATAGCAGGTAAGAAGTCGCTGTATAGCACAGGGAGCCCAGTCTGGTGCCTTGCGGTGACCTGGAGGGATGGGATGGGGAGGGGAGGGAGGCTCCGGAGAGAGACAATGTATGTATAATTATGGCTAATTCATGTTGTTGTATGGCAGAAACCAACACTACACTGTAAAAATAAAAAAATAAAAAAAGGCCAATTCTACATGAAAGTTTTGATTCTGGGGATATTTTGATATGACTGAGTGTAAATAGCTATAGTAAATTACAAAAACATTTTTTCTAATTATCAAGGGCTACGAACACTGCACATCCTTGGCTTTCATCTCAAACCTCAGATTTGTGACATTTTTGAGGGTTATGGATGAGTTAAGAATGCAAGTGATGAGTATAAATTGCTTGTGTTGTGCTGTGCTTAGTAGCTCAGTCATGTCCATCTCTTTATGACCCCATGGACTCCAGCCTGCCAGGCTCCTCTGTTCATGCAGTTTCTCCAGGCAAGAATACTGGAGTGGGTTGCAATGCCCTCCTCCAGGAAAAATTGCTTGTATGTAAAAAAAAGGAAAAAGAGAGAGAGACATTTGATGGGGCTCTTTTTACCCAAAGGCACTAAAATTTTCCCAATATCTAATACTCTTTTTGCAAAATGTGGATTCAGCCCGGCTGGGCCGTAGGTCTCTTAGCTGCCTCCCATAGCTGCCTCCCTCTCAGCAGCTTCCCCTCCATCTCTTGAAACTCCAAGAATTTTGGATTCACTAGGTCTTCCAGGAGAGTGGGACAATAATTCACATTTCTCACAAGTTTCTGAATGATCCTAATGCTGCACACTGACATATCAAGGACAATGATCTTCAAACTAGACATTGCCTCCAACCTCAGTCCGCGTGCTCTAGGAAGTCCTTAGAAAGATGTAAGATCTCATTGTTGATGGTATAGAAACATCTTACAGTGGGAATTATATTGAGCTTCTCTTTGTTAGTTCATCAAAAGCCTCTGTCAGTACTTGACTATGCACTATTAAGGAGTGTTCTAAACAATTCTGTCCCTGGATCTCTGCATAGAAGGTGGTGTATATCAGTCTTGCCTAGAAGGCAAGACCTTACTGTACAGATCTGCCTTGTGGTTTTCCTTAGAAATCCTCACTCAATTCTTCTGCTCCAGATGTGACACCAGCCTAGTGGCCATTCCACTGTAAAAATGCCCCTTCCCCACAAGCCACTCTGGGATTAAAAGATGCATGGTACCTGTTGTAAATTCTCATCCACATATAATCCTGCTTCTTTTGAAGTGTTACTGACACTCCTGTTTCCTCTCTGTATAGTATTCCCAATGTCAGACCCCCTTCTCTATCATCCTTGTAGCTCATCTTAACAGTATTGAGAGGCAGTGATGTAAGGTGGTTAAGATCCTACTTAAAATGCTTAAAGTGTGTGCATGCTCAGTCACTTCAGTCCTGTCTAACTCTTTGTGACCCTATGGACTGTAGCTCGGCAGTCTCCTCTGTCCATGGAATGGAATTCTCTAGGCAAGAATACTGGAATGGGCTGCCATGCCCTTCTCCAGGGGATCTTCCTGACCCAGAGATCAAACCAGGGTCTCCTGCATTGGCAGGTGGATTCTTTACCACTGAGCCACCTGGGGAACCCACAATGCTTAAAGTGCCTAGTTTCAAACCTTATTTTATCATTCACTAATTGAGTTAGGTTGGGCATGTTATTGAACCTCTGTGTCTCAGTTTGTTACATGTAAAATATGAATAAGAATAACACCTTATCTCATACAGTTGTTAAGAGGTGTGAGGATTAAATTAGTTATCATTTGCAAATGGTTTTGTACAATGCCTGCCAAATGTACAGCAAGTACAGTGTTTGTTGGATAAACTATAACTTACTATTTATTTCCTCCTAGACCTAAATACTTATCCATCAATATTTCAGAAAATACAATTTTATCCTCAATGCTCCTTAGGAATTAATTAGTTCATATTTTATCGATTTTTTTAAGCAGGCTAGCTTCTTCTACTAAGCTATCCACCTTCTCAAGGTTGCCTTCAATCTTTTACCCTCGAATCTAAAGGCTTCTTCTGGGTACTCACTTTCCATCTGTGAATTTCAACACTATGGAACAATCTATTTTTATGAATTTTGCCATGATTTGGATTTATCTTTTATTTTTAAAATTTACAATATTTCCTTTGTTTAAATCATATTTTCTTCCTCATTACAAAGGTAGCCTGTGCCAAACACCAAAGAAACAAATCTCAAAAGCAGAAATAAAGATCAAACTCGCATCTCTTATGTCTCCTGCATTGGCAGGTGGGTTCTTTTCTTTACCACTAGTGCCACCTGGTAAGCCCCAAAGCCCTATGGGGAAATGAAATCAGCAAATTAAAAGTCATACAATTAACTGGGCATACTCAAAAGAAAATTTCATTACCATGTTTTAGTGCTGGAGTATGGGCTCACCGCTCCAGACCCACTGTAATGGCCACACTGAAGTATCTATTCTCTCTAAAGATTGCTCTTCTGAAAAGATGCTCTGAGAAATATGCTTTTCTCAGTCTTATTATTTTCCCAGATATACTGACATCTATGGAGCTTCCTGGCTACTTTGCCTGTTCGTTTGGCTCAGACGTATTTTAGTCATTTCATAAAGTGGTAACTTGTTGGAGCATTTTCAACACATATTGTCTTAACAGAAGAATTTTTAATGGATGAGCAGTAGTCTGTGGGACCAAAGTGTCACAATTTATTTAAAGAATCTCATCATGTTGGCATTTCTATTTTTTCCATATCTTGATAGTATTCACAAATATATTGTGTTACTTATATACCTCTGCCTGGAAATACTTACATTTAGAATGGGTTATTTCCTTGGGAGGAATTCTTAGAAGGAAACTTGAAAGTTCAGATAATATTTTAGGCATTGCATGCACAGTTCCTTCCAAAAAACACTGTCAATTAGTGTATCTTGCACATATGAACTTTAAAACAAGAAAATATTTGATAGAAAAATGTTCCTAAGAAAAGGACCTGAGATCATCAAGAAAGTACATGTTTGGTTTATTCCAGGAGGGATAAGGTAGGCAGTGTGTCTAGAAATGAATAAAAGGGAAGTGGTAGGAAATAAAGTCATAGAGGTAGCAAGGGACTAAATGGGGTGGTGGTCTCACAGGACATTGTAAGAACCTTGGCTTTGTCTCTGAACAATATGGAGAGTCAATGGAATGTTTTGAGAAGAAAATAGATACGATGCAACTGATTTAACAATTACTCATCTCACTTGCTAGTAAAGTAATGCTCAAAAATCTCCAAGCCAGGCTTCAGCAATACATGAACCATGAACTTCCAGTTGTTCAAGCTGGTTTTAGAAAAGGCAGAGGAACCAGAGACCAAATTGCCAACATCTGCTGGATCATGGAAAAAGCAAGAGAGTTCCAGAAAAACATCTATTTCTGCTTTATTGACTATGCCAAAGCCTTTGACTGTGTGGATCACAATAAACTGTGGAAAATTCTGAAAGAGATGGGAATACCAGACTACATGACCTGCCTCTTGAGAAACCTGTATGCAGGTCAGGAAGCAATAGTTAGAACTGGACACGGAACAAAAGACTGGTTCCAAATAGGAAAAGGAGTATGTCAAGGCTGTATATTGTCACCCTGTTTATTTAACTTATATGCAGAGTACATCATGAGAAATGCTGGGCTGGAAGAAGCACAAGCTGGAATCAAGATTGCCAGGAGAAATATCAATAACCTCAGATATGCAGATGACACCACCCTTATGGCAGAAAGTGAAGAGGAACTAAAAAGCCTCTTGATGAAAGTGAAAAAGGAGAGTGAAAAAGTTGGCTTAAAGCTCAACATTCAGAAAATGAAGATCATGGCATCTGGTCCCATCATTTCATGGGAAATAGATGGGGAAACAGTGGAAACAGTGTCAAACTTTATTTTTGGGGGGCTCCAAAATCACTGTAGATGGTGATTGCAGCCATGAAATTAAAAGATGCTTACTCCTTGGAAGGAAAGTTATGACCAACGTAGATAGCATATTGAAAAGCAGAGACATTACTTTGCCAACAAAGGTCCATCTAGTCAAGGCTATGGTTTTTCCAGTGGTCATGTATGGACGTGAGAGTTGGACTGTGAAGAAAGCTGAGAGCCGAAGAATTGATGCTTTTGAACTGTGATGTTGGAGAAGACTCTTGACAGTCCCTTGTACTGCAAGGTGATCCAACTAGTCAATTCTAAAGGAGATCAGTCCTGGGTTTTTTTGGAAGGACTGATGTTAAAGCTGAAACTCCAATACTCATGCGTGTATACTCATGGCCACCTCGTGCGAAAAGTTAACTCATTGGAAACAGTCTGATGCTGGGAGGGATTGGGTGCAGGAGGAGAAGGCAACGACAGAGGATGAGATGGCTGGATGGCATCACCGACTCAATGGACATGAGTTTGAGTGAACTCCGGGAGTTGGTGATGGACAGGGAGGCCTGGCTGCTGCAATTCATGGGGTAGCAAAGAATTGGTCACAACTGACCAACTGAACTGAACTGAACCGGCTGCCATGTTGAGAAGAGACTGATGGGGCCTAAGGACAGAAGCAGTTAGACCTCTTAGGAGACAAGTACACTAACAGAGAAAGGAAACAAGAGATGGCACTGACTTGGAACTCAGTGATGGCAGTAGGTAAGAGATCCTATATTTTAAATACATTTTAAGGGTCGAACTGACATGAGTTGTTAATTGACTGAATATGTCATGCTGAAGAAAGAGAAGAATTAGGAATGACTAAGCATTGTAACGGAGAAGACAATGGCACCCCAATCCAGTACTCTTGCCTGGCAAATCCCACGGACGGAGAAGCCTGGTAGGGTGCAGCCCATGGGGTCGCTAGGAGTCGGACATGACTGAGTGACTTCACTTTTACTTTTCACTTTCATGCATGGAGAAGGAAATGGCAACCCACTCCAGTGTTCTTGCCTGGAGAATCCCAGGGACAGGGGAGCCTGGTGGGCTGCCGTCTATGGGGTCGCACAGAGTTGGACATGACTGAAGCGACGCAGCAGCAGCAGCAGCAGCAGCAGCAGCAAGCACTGTAATTTGATCAGCTGGAAGGATGGAGTTCCTGTTTGTCAAGATCTGGATAATCTCTAAGAGTAGGCTTTTTTGAGATGCAGATAGAAACCATCCTAGGTCCCAGAGAAAAAGGGCAGGAAAATCCACACTTTAATGGGCTATGTAATGGGTCACTGACCTGAATAACTATTTTAAAGGGGATAGAACATGTAACAATCTGTTTTATTTATTTTCTCATTATCTCTGTCACATCATTCCTTGTGTCATAATTATCTGCATGCTATCTCAGCTGGATCACATACTAACTTTGGGCAAGCCATTTAATTTTTCTGAGCTTTAGTTTCCTCAGCAATGAGATAAGGCAATGAAGACAACATTATTTAAGTGCAAGAATTCAGTGAGAAGATGCATGAAGGGTGCCCAGCACAATGCTTGCCACACAGTTACGTTTCAACAAATCTCAATTTCTCTCTTTTCCTCCACAAATTATAAATGCCTTCAGAAAAGAAATGTTGCCTCTGTAGCATTCACAGCAGGCCATACATTACCTTATATTATATAGAGAGAGTGTGCCGTATTTATTTAAATCCACTGAAATGGAGTAAGTGTTTAATAAGCATTTTTTTTTAGCCACTACTATCAGTGATCCCCGGAGAAGGCAATGGCACCCCACTCCAGTACTCTTGCCTGGAAAATCCCATGGATGGAGGAGCCTGGTAGCCTGCAGTCCATGGGGTCACTAAGAGTCAGGCACGACTGAGCAACTTCACTTTCACTTTTCACTTTCATGCATTGGAGAAGGAAATGGCAACCCACTCCAGTGTTCTTGCCTGGAGAATCCCAGGGGCGGGGAAGTCTGGTGGGCTGCCGTCTATGGGGTCGCACAGAGTCAGATATGACTGAAGCAACTTAGCAGCAGCAGCAGCAGCAGTGATCCCAAATCATTTGTATAAATTGCAGGTAAGGTTACATACATAATTCTTTGCACTCATCATTCATATCATGTCTCTCTAGCCTCCAGTTATTTTTTGATAAAGTCTATTTTACTAAAAACTACTTTCACTGCTTGCATGTTTTATTTTGAATTTCAAGTAAAAGTGGTTCGTGCATATCTTCTGTCTCCCACTTTCAGTTCCTCTATCAGAAGTGAAGGGCTCACTGTCTTCTCTTCACCAGGCCTGGGAAGAATGAGCTCCATGTTGTTTTCTCTCAGGAAGAGGGATGACAAGGTAGCTGTGTCTAGGAAGTCTACTCCAAGATCAGAGAGCAGTGACGGGATGTAAATGTCTTCCTGCTCTGCCACCTGTGATACCAGAAGCTCTGCTCTATGTCATATCTCTTAGGAACAACCGCTTGGGCTCCATTCTCAAGTTCAACATTGACACAGTCATGTGGTGCCAGGAGGGCTGGCTGTGAACACACAGACTCTGCTCCTTCTCTTCTACTTTCAGCTTTGGTTACCCATGGAGGAGAAGCAGCTTGGGGTTCTTCATGAGCACTCCAAAACCCTTGGGATAATTGGCCGCCTCTTACTTTATACTGCCTTCAAGAGTCAGAAGAAAGAGTTTTCTTCGGATTGTGTGCACTCCATATGTTAATACTAGGGTTCAAGTTCTTCACATCATAAGTCTAAATTACCAGGATACTCAGTCTTCAGGCCACTCTGAGAAGATAAACCATGCTCCATGCTCAAACTCCTTGATTGAAGCCAAAACATCCCCTGCAATAGCATTTTTTTCTCATTTACCATTGCAGGAATTGTACCAAATCACAGGGAGACATCTAATCAGCTAATTGAACAAATTCAGACAGGATACCATAGAATTATTCCCAGATAGATTAGTATTTATCTTCTTTTTTAATGTCTACAGGGCAGGTAATTCCCAAACCTTAAGTTTATGGTAGAATTGAGTGAACTTCACCATCAAGAAATGCTTCTTTATTTCAAAACGATCTCCCTCAGTCTGTGCTTGTTCTTTTCTGTTCTCTCCTTTTTTGACCATAGAAATGGCTATTTTGCAAAGCCTTTTAAAATCCATTCTACATTAATTCCAATGGAAACTTAGGTGACAGTTGTGCTTCAAAAAAATAAAAATAAAAAGCTTAGTGTTTTCTATGCAAATCACTTCCTATTTATGTTTATGAAATATATCAGGTAAAAACTTCAAAATGATGACCTTTGTACATTCTTAAGCCAGTTACAGACCTCAATTTAAATTGCAACCACTTATAATGAGAAGCACAAGCACCACAACTCGAGAGTAGCCCCCGTTGGCTGCAACCAGAGAAAATCCCTCCCAGGAACAAAGACCTAGCGCAGCCAAAAATAAATAAATAACACTACAAATTGCAAAAGCTGCTATTTTTTTAATTAACAAAGAGATAATGAAATGTATTTATATATTTACTTCTTTAGATATTTAGATCTTCCATCATAAAAAAGCTGTGAGGTGGCTAGAAATTTAGGGTATTACTACTCAGTGTTTAATAAAAGTCAGAGAGCAGTATAACTATATGTTGAATAAATTAAACAAAATGAATAAAGTGCAAAAAAGTTAGTATAACCTAAAAAATAAAACATCAAGAAAATAAACAATTAGAGAAGCTAAATATTACAGATGGGTTCAGTCATGAAACACTGATAGAACAACTAGAGAAACCTAAATGAAAAAGGTCATGATGAAAGTAGAGAATGAAATAGATCCTAGGATTCTCATGTTTGTCTCAGTTTTGGTTCATATTTATATAATTATAAGTGACTAAAGTTTAAGACATTTGCAATCTCATGTTAAACAAGTGTTGCTGTTGTTTTTCTTCAATATATGATTTTGGTCAACCTTTAAGTCAGGCTGTGTGGCCAAATGATGGAAATCTAAAATGCCTAGCTTCAAATGATCACCTAGGGATATGAAGTTCATGGAAATGAGCAGGGTGCCATTCGTTAGCATGTCAAGGATGCTTCTTCAACAGGATGCCATTAAATTATTGTGGTGATAATTGAGACACTAAAAAGAGACAGATGCTGGGCCTGTAGTTCCTAAGATCTTATAACCCATTAGCAATTAAATTTGAATGAGCTAACATAACTTTACTCTCACTAAATTAACAACTGGGAATATTCTTTTCGAAGCTGTCTTTTTTTCAGGCATGTTTTTGCCTGATTTTAAAGGCAAATTGCAACTCTGTTATGGTACAGGATTCAGGAGACAGAGCAACCAGGTATTAGGGATGTTCCCATATTCTCTGAATTGGAACCCGGGTGGAAGCCAACCAAGGCAGGGCTGGAACTGGCAGTCCAATTAGATCACAGTGATCTGATGGATATTGTTGACGTACAGAGCAAAAATGTGTGGGTAGGTCAGTTCTTTCAGGGAAGGCATGTGAAAGATCCCAGTGAGGAAAGCAACCTCAAGCGCTAGGTGCATGTGAGACTGAAGAGAATACAGGAAGGTAACACAATTCCAATCTGACTGGCCTGAATTAGCCAGGATAGATGAGTATATGCTGTGGTTACAAATTCATCCAGAATTTCACTGGCTTAACACCATGGCTGGACTTCTTGCTCCCAAAATTCCCAATGCAGGTACTCTGATCCAGGCAGATTTGATCTCATAATATTGTTATTTCAATGTACAGCAGGGGAAGAGGGAGTAGAGTGGAAGCTTGCAGTAAAGATGAATAATAGGTGCAGAGTGAGGACACACCATTTCCATGGATAGACCACAGCCTAGAACCAAAAACATGGCCCCACATAACTGCAAGACAGCGGGCAAATACAGTTAAGTACATGCAAATGTGTAAGCAGTAAGTACATCTGAACCAAGGTCTGAGCTGAAATAGAGGAAGATTATTACAAGCAAAGCAAAACTGGTAAAACAAACAACAACAACAAAACCTTAAAGCTATAATCAGATAGACAAAGTCAGAAAATTAAGAAGCAGGTCTAGAGAACACTGGGCTAAAACTACTCTATTAAAAAGGAAGTGGCAGGGGATAAGGAGCAAGATCCAGTTTAGGTAGTTTTGTAATAGATCTTGGAAAGGCAGTGCTATTGTGTAGAAAGAATATGAATTTAAGATTTCTACAGATGTTAGATTATAACAGAGTCTATACCATTCTTACTAAGAAACATTTCAGGTTATATGACTTCTCTAATGCTGAACTTCCTTGTTTGATGCTATGGACTGAACTTTGTCTCTCCAAAATTCCTGTGTTTAAATCCAACTTCCAAGACCTCAGAATGTGACTGTATTGGGAGACAGGGTATCTCAAGAGGTAATTAAATGATAAATAGGTGAGCAAACCCTCATCCAATATAACTGGTGTCCTTATAAAAAGACACAGAAAGAAGAGCATATAAACATAGCGGCGGCAGAAAGCCATCCACTAGCCAAGGAGGGTGAGGCCTTAGAAGAAACCAACCCTGCTGACATCTTGATCTCAAGAATTCTACCCTCCAGAACTGTGACAAGATAAATTTCTGTTATCCAACTCACTTTGTCTGTGGTAATCTGCAGACACCCCTAGCAAACTAATATTAATGCATGTGCCAAAGTGAAATAACATCAAGATGAAAGGTTGTTGTTGAATCACGCAAATACACCAGGATTCTTGGCCCCCGGAGGAGAAGAAATCAATCCGGGGCCAGAGACGAGGCTTGATCGCTCAGAGCTTTTGTGTAATAAAGTTTTATTAAAGTATAAAGGAGATAGAGAAAGCTTCTGACATAGGCATCAGAAGGGGGTAGAAAGAGTACCCGCTTGCTAGTGTTAACAATGAAGTTATATAATCCAAAGAATATCTGGAGGTTGTAAAGACCTCATCAGACCTACTCCCATAATTTACATTTTAAGATAACACTGTCCTCAGGCAAGATACATCCTTGTAAAGACCAGGTCTACTCCCATAATTAACGTTTTAAGATAACAGAAGGTTGAATCCAAAGACTGTCCTTAGGCAGGATACATTATTGTTATATAATCCTAAGGAATGTGGAGAAAGAAAAAAAGTTTGTCCTTTCTTCCTCCTTGAGAATTCCAGACCCCTCTCTCCTTGGGGACCCCTAGACTCCCTATCAACCTGCCTAGGAACTGACTCTCTCAAATAGTTGCCCAACATATACTCCTTCCTGTGAAAGCACTCTGCTGCTGCTGCTGCTGCTGCTAAGTCGCTTCAGTCGTGTCCGACTCTGTGCGACCCCATAGACAGAAGCCCACCAGGCTCCCCCGTCCCTGGGATTCTCCAGGCAAGAACACTGGAGTGGGTTGCCATTTCCTTCTCCAATGCATGAAAGTGAAAAGTGAAAGTGAAGTCGCTCAATCGTGTCCGACTCTTAGTGACCCCATGGACTACAGCCTACCAGGCTCCTCCATCCATGGGATTTTCCAGGCAAGAGTACTGGAGTGGGGTGCCATTGCCTTCTCCATGAAAGCACTTTAATAAATAGTAAAATGTTATAACACAGCTGATTGTTTTTGTGCTATGCTTTTTTAAAAAGAATTATTGCTCCTCAAATATGGCACTGACACTTATTTTTGAATTCCCGGTGTTTCACACAAATCCTGGGCACATATGGGTGTTATAAAAAAGTTTGTGGGAGGAAGGAAGGATGGAAAGAAGGCCAGCCTATGGGATATTATTATCAGGGATTCAGAGAGAAGAAGTAATAAAAGTTATAACCTAGGTAAAAAAGACTGGGGGGAAAACTTAAAACATCAGTAAGAATGGCCATGGTCATTGAGCCAATTTTTACTAAAGCAAGTATTCCTAATATGTCTCATGCTCATGGCAGGAATCAAGATTCATGTAGGAGATGGCTTATCTTTTGATAATAGATGTGTACAGTTATGAGGATCCAGGCATGTGCTAAAAACAAACAATATTGACTTTACCATCTAATGACACTGTGAAATACTTAAGAACCTCACCATGAAGTTTTACTGTGTTTCAAATGACAGTAGTGCATTTAGGACCTTAGTGGAAGGGTTTCAATGGGAAGAGATCATCTTCATCTAGGACACCTCAGGTGTAAAGAATGATTCAGTGTGACATACATTTACTGAGCACCTTCTCACACATGGTATCTGCTCAGTTACCAGGGAATAGAAAGGTGACTAAGACCAAATTCCTGGTCCCAAGAGCATGTAAAACTCTGCTATTTTGGAAATGATTCCTATTTTCTCATCCAAATAAGCAAAAATCAGCAAAAACACACCTGTGTTTGTATAGTTAACATAAAAATAAATAGCAGCACCTCCAGGCTTGAAAATAACAATTACCTCTCAAATAATCTCCCTGAAGCCTAAAATAATTTATTTGCATTTTCAGAAAAGGAAATTGAAGTTAAAAATGCACACAGATGCTCAGTAAATAGCTATTGAATGGAACAGAATTAATTCTTGTTACAGTCAATAGAAAATAACTGTGGGTCAGCTAGCAGAGGTAGGTCAAGGATGTAGCTTGTGGTTAAAAAGATTTTTAAAAAAGCAAAAAATACAGAAGACTCTGTCATGGACTGTCAAGGTGTCAAAGGTCAGAGCATGACCAGAGCATCTGTGATTGTCTCTTATGGAAGGGATTAAATATGTAATTCCAAACCTTCTCAAGGGAGCTTTCAAGATATTTGAAAATGCACCTCTCTGGCATATTTGAAGTGTCTTATCTGTTACTGTTCCCCATTGTATCTTTCTCTTGTGAGAACTTGTATGTATGTACTGGTATATGTGTGGCAGGAACATGGTAACATTTTGAAGTAGGAACCAATCCAATGAAGTTTATCATCCTGAAGTTAATTTAATTCCCACCTTTACCCTTCATTCTATACTTCTAACTGCAGTTCTGGAGAAGACTCTTGAGAGTCCCTTGGATAGCAAAGAGATCAAACCAGTCAATCCTAAAGGAAAACAACCCTGAATATTCATTGGAAGGACTGATGCTATAGCTGAAACGCCAATACTTTGGCCACCCGATGATTCATTGGAAAAGACCCTGATGCTGGGAAAGATTGAAGGCAGGAAGAGAAAGGGGTTGGGGGGATGAGATGGTTAGATAGTATCACTGACTCAGTGGACATTAGTTTGAGCAAACTCTGGAAGATAATGAAGGACAGAGGAGCCTGAAATGCTGCAGTCCATAGGGTCACAAAAAGTTGGACATGATTTATTGACTGAACAACAACAACTATACTGCAAGGGAGCAGAATGTCTTCTAGATGATCTGAGAGCAGTTATACATGGTCTTCTGAGTTAGTGATCCTAGAGAGGCCCTACAGTCAGAATAAGGATGGTATACAGTGAATTGTATGGACAGATTCAGGAAGGCGGACTGCTGCTGTTGATAAGTTGCTTCAGTCATGTCCGACTCTGTGTGACCCCATAGACAGCAGCCCTCCAGGCTCCTCTGTCCACAGAATTCTCTAGGCAAGAGTACTGGAGTGAGTTGCCATTTCCTTCTCTGCAGGAAGGTGGGAGAAATAGTCAAAACATTTCAGCAGAGACCTAGTTATTCATTCCAGCTTAGGCTTGAGCTAACATCATTGCTTCTATATACTATGCATTTAAGCACCTACAATGTGCCAGCAGTATGTAACATAACTTACAGAAGCCATCCACAACAGCCATACAGGTCTCCCAGGAATTCATGTTGTTATGCACATTTTTTATTGTCAAATTGAAATCTTAGAATAAATTCTGAAGTATCATGAAGCTAGGCAGTTAAAACAGCACCAATTTGTTTCAAGGTCAGGGGGATTCTTGAGCTGCTACAGTACTTGGTGGAAAAAACAAAAGCACAGATTAAAGCAACAATTCTCAATGTCAGTGTGTAACACATCATCACGTCACAATCAATTTTTATAATTGTAGTTGACTTATAATGTTATATTAATTTTATCTGTTATATTTAAACTTGCCTTATTTCTGTGATGTAGATACTGGAGGCATATCGAGGTATTTATGCCAAAAAGTGCTGAATCTGCCTTGGGAAGAGATGTTCTCGGCCAGCTTTCCAGAGATGCCATGGGCCAATTTCAGCATCATGGCTGCTTGCACTAAAGTTTGAAAAATGGTTTTCCATTTTTATATATGCTAGAGTGGATTCAGGACTATCCCTAAAATACCATCATGCTTATTCACTTGCAATCAAATACATTTCCTTTATTAGGAGAATATGCCATACATGTCATTATTATTGCATATTAAAATAAAAAACAAAAAGCCAAGGACTGTATTTTTTGTGTTGAACATCAGCAAGTCTGCATTCTTATGTAGCAGTTTGTTGAAAACTATATTTTCACATGCTGGTCAGTAAACTAACCACATCTGAGTTAGGTGAGATTCTGTTAAATTATAGATTCCTGTTCCATCCATAAGAAAAGGAAAATGGTCTGAAAATGGGACCGTGAGACTGCAACATGACAGCATGCTTCAAACATGCATGGAGTTCATGTTGAATGTGAGGTTTCATCAAACTATTATCCCCTTTTCAAGAGCTATGTCAGTCAACTATTAGCCAGTAACATGAATGGGAACTTGACTCCAAAAGGACTTTGGTGTCCTCAACAGCCAGTTGCCTAGTTACAGGGAAGCTGGGCTTGTTCCAGGACTCTTGGCTTAGCTCATATCCCTATGAAGATTTCTCAAGAAATGGATCCCTGCAAGTCAAAAGGGAACTATTGGGTATTTAGAAAAAAAATGAGATGGGGCTCCCACATCTATATAATATATCAAGATGGTTATGGCTTGAACTAAGCTTATTTAGAGGAACCTGAAGTAGAGTGCTGGGAATGTATCTACCAGTCACACACACATGGTATGTCAGTAGATGTTAATTGTATAAACACAAAAGGCCCATGAAAAAATCCTAGCATTTGGAGATGTTGTATTATTAGTCAAAAATAAATTATTGAAGGACTTCTCAGAGTATTTATTATTCAAATATGTTCTGAATTTCCAAAAAGGGGTTATGGTATGTGGTGCTTCTGATTCACCATGGAATCTTTTCTTGTGTGTGCATCTAAGATTAAGGTTCTGTGGTTGGGATATGCAAAAATAAGGAGATCTTGAGATATTTAATTTTAAGTCATCATTAAATTAAGTTGGAAAAATTAAAGGTCTAGCATCCCATGATGCTCAATCTTCTACCTGGGAAGAAAAACAATTCTTGATCCATGCACATATTTCCTTCCAGACAATGTAGCAGAGTTAAAACTTCTACCTTTTTATTAGACATTTTATAAGATATTTGGATGATCTTTAATAGGATTTGCAATTTTTAAAGGGCCACTTACTAAATATTTTAGACTCTGCAGGATACATATGATCTCTGCCTCATACTTTATATATCTGCCAACCATCTAATCTATATACATACTTATTTTATACTATTTTCAAATTGTAAAAAATCACTCAGCTTACTTACATATAAAAATATGCTTCAGACCAAATTTGACCCACAAGCCACAGTTTGCTGACCCCTGATCTACAGTGACAGTTTCAAAGCTCATTGAAGGATTCAACATCAAACTGAATGACAAGCTTTCAAGGTTCTCAAAGAGGCTTTCCACTCCTCCTCACCCAAGCTCTCCTGATATGACTGTTAAGGTCTCTAAGATCAGACCTATTTTCTCTATGCTTCTGGGAATATGCAGCCCCTTGTGTCAGCCAAAACAATCATTTTTCCTCCCTTGGATTGATAGATTTGTGTTGTCCGCTCCCAGACTATTATGCATCATCAAGAGAATGTGACAAAAGTATGTAATATCTGAAGTTAAATTTATAAATGACATTGTGCTGCCTGCCTCAGTTTCACTTTCCTTCTTGATCACTTGTTCTGTGGGAAGGCAGCTGTCATACTGTGAAGACACTCAAATGGCCCTAGGGAGTGGTGCAACTTAGTAAGGAACTAAGACTTCCTCCCAGTAACCAGCAAGGAACTGAGGAGTTTTGCCAACAGCCACGTGAGTTAGTCATCTTGGAAGTAAATCCTCCAGCCTCAGTCAAGCCCATGGATGACTCTGCATCCCAAACGACAGCTTGATGGCAACCTCACGTCACACTCTGTGTCAAGGACCACTCACCTAAGTGGATGCCCATATTCCTCACCCACAGAAAACTATTACGGTAATAAATATTTGTATGTATTTAGATTGCTAACTTTGGGGATAACTGTTTACACAGGCAATACATAATACCCTCCTTTAGCTAACCATTGTGAACAACTAACCTTGATGGCAAAATTATTGTTTTTTCAATTTCCCATAGTCATTTTTTGTAGGGATATTTGATGTATATTTTGTTAGAAATAATGGATTACACAAATTCAACCTCTGTTTCTAGCTGTCATCTAAATGGTTAGAGACAGGTGAGATAAGGGATAGGGTGAAACTTAGAATTGAGGTGAAGCTCAGGAATAAACTAAAAGTAGAGTAAGACTTCAGTGTGGGCCAAGGATGGGGTATAGATCAGATATGGGTTAAAAACAACAAAATTAGGGTAAGTCTACTTACATCCTTTAATATTTTTTTCATAGCAATTGATTATTTTTTATTCACATATTATGTTAGTTTCAGGTGTACAACATAGTGATACAATACTTTTATAAATCATATTCCATTTAAAGTTATTATGGACCTGGACTTCCCTGGTGGCTCAGAGGGTAAAGCATCTGCCCGCAATGCAGGAGACCTGGGTTCAATCCCTGGGTCGGGAAGATCCCCTGGAGAAGGCAACCCACTCCAATACTCTTGCCTGGAAAATCCCATGGACGGAGAAGCCTCGGTAGGGTACAGTCCATAGGGTTGCGAAGAGTCGGACATAATGAACAAACTTCACTTTCACTTCCACTTTTATAAATCATATTCCATTTAAAGTTATTATGGACCCGGACTTCCCTGGTGGCTCAGATGGTAAAGAGTCTGCCTGCAATGCTGGAGACCATGGTTCGATCCCTGGGTCAGGAAAATCCCCTGGAGAAGGAAATGGCAACCCACTCCAGTGTTTTTGCCTGGAGAATTCCATGGACAGGGGAGCCTGGTGGGCTACAGTCCATGGGGTCTCAAGGAGTCGCATACGACTGAGCAATTTCACTTTCATTTTCACAGACCTAGAGATTATCATACTATGTTAAGTAAGTCACACAGAGACAAATACCATATGATATCACTTATATGTGGAATCTAAAATAAAGATACAAATGAACTTATAATTTTAAAATGACTGTTATTTTTGGCTAAGCCTGTCTTGATTCCTTCTGCTTCATTTTTTGAATAACCAAATTATTACTGTACACTGACAGAACAACAGACTTTACATATGTCAATTATAGTTAACTTAGTAATTTTTCTATACCCCTACCATCCCTTTATACCCATAATTACTTATTTATATGTTCATGAATGTTTATCAAGTGAAATAAATATTGAGTTGGCCAAAAAGTTCATTTGAGTTTTTTTATAAAATGCCATGGAAAAACCCAAAGGAACTTTTTGGCCAACCCAATAAAAGCTACTTGAGGGCAAGTGTCCTTAGTTCTCAATCTTACTATCCTTCCCAATGCTTAATGAAGCTAGGCAGAACAAAGTACACATAATGTAGGACTGAGCATTGCAAAGTATCACTTCTAGTCCCATTTGGTAGCTTACAAGAGTCGTTTTGATTCTTGAGTCTCAATGACCTAATAGGAAAACCAGGATAATAACTTTCTCACAGGGATGCTTTGAGGTTAAAATGGAATGATGAATGTGAAAGAGCTTTGGTAACTTGGAATCTATGGAAATGTTAGGTGTTTATTAAAACAGAGATCCAAATACACACTAAGTTAATTTATTCAAATGCTTTAGAGATTCTGTTTTTTTTTCTTTCTAAAAATGAGTCATTTCTTTAAATGTATCAGTTAACAACTGTGTTTTCCTATTAAAGTCTTGTCTACATTTTAAAGAAGAAATAAAGCATATGGAAATCCTGATATAATCCATCTATATCACCATAAATATATAAGGAGGAAATATCAACATCTTATGTATGCTTTGTTTTTGTTGTTTTTAAAAGTTTTACTCTATAGAAATTAGGACATATCCCCACCTGTGATTAAAATGCATGACTGAAATTTAAAAACCTATTTCAGTCTCTTCAAGAATGTGATGTTAAATATGTTATCTCTCCCAATCATATGGTGAGATGCCTGAGATGGTGCATTTTCTTTCATTACAATTCAGTGCTCTTGCTCCAAATTCCTCTTTGTTTCCATTTCTTAAATTATAAATCAGTGCATGCTGCTTCGTAATGGATTTGCTATTTGTTATTTTCTGTCACAGTAGTAGCTTAACTAAACCATTCACAGTTCATCAGTTAAAAGAAATCCCACTCCCAGCATTGCCATAGGGTGCAAGGAGGTGATTAATTAAGAAAACTTACAGATTTCTTATATGTGATCCCATGTGTTTCAAATCCAATGAGAACAAGAGTTTTTTGATACTGAAAAGAAAATTTGATCTTACAGAAAAACTTTGCCAGTAGTTCCATTCTCAGACTAGACAGACTACATTTCACACAATTGAACAGATTTTGGCATTGATGCATGTAAAAAAGAACCCTTTATGTTTTCAAATAGAGTTGAAATGTTACATGTTATCTGAAAAATGCAATAAACATTTCTGTGTTCATTTGATGTAAGTCATGTTTCCTGTGTACTGTGTGAGTATAGATGTGATCTTTGGAGAGGCGGTCCTAAGATGGCGGAGGAATAGGATGGGGAGACCACTTATCCCCCACAAATTCATTAAAAGAACATTTGAACGCTGAACAAATTCCATAAAACAACATCTGAATGATGGCAGAGGACATCAGGCACACAGAAAGAGCCCATCGTCTTCGAAACAAGATAGGACAAAATATAAAAGATAAGAGAGACAAAAGAGGTAAGGATGGAGATCCATCCTGGGAAGAGAGTCTTAAAGAGGAGAAGTTTCCAAACACCAGGAAACACTCTCACCAGTGTGTCTGTGGGGAGTTTTGAATCTCAGAAGGCAACATAACCGGGGGGGAAATAAATAAAACCCACAGATTACATGCCTAAGGCAACTCTCAGCACCCCTAGCCACCACCAGCAAGCAGGGGCTGAACAGGGAGGTGCAGGCTGCATTGCTTAGGATAAGGACCAGGCCTGAATGCCCTGAGGGAAATCTGAGGGAACTAACGTAAAGATAGCAATCCAAACTGTGGAATAGCTAGAGAGACAGGGAAAAAAGAGAGAGAGAGAGACAAGTGTGCTTAGAAAAGCCCTAACCTAAGGCACTGCCAGGCCCCACTCACAGAACAAGGGACTGAACGAATACCAGAGGAGGGCTAGCAGGCTGTGGACCAGCCTATCCCCCAGCAGAGACAGGCAAGCGGGGGTAGCCAGAGTCAGAAAGGGGCAATCTCAGGCCCACAGAGGCATCCTCTACCAAACTGCAAGCCAGATCCATTGCTAACCAAAACTTCTTGGGATTCTGGAAGGTTGACTCCTTCAGGAGGGTCCCAGCCAAGAAGATCAGCTCCCCAGAAGAGACACACGGCACACCTGACAAGAGCACGGCCTGCAATCACCCAGAAAACTGAGCGACTGGAACGCGGGAGGTGATTAGACGCATCCCCCACCTGGGGGAGACTGCACTTGCCAGTACCTAGTCACCTGAGCTGCTCAGACTGGGAAGGCACAAAACGCAGGCCCAATCGAGTCTGTGTCATTGTGAGTACCCAAGACCTGAACCTGAGTGGCTTAGACCTGGGGAAGTGCACCCAACCCAGGGGCCACCTCAGACAGTTCCCTGGCAGAGTGACTAGAGCTTGAGGAAGTGTAGACCATGAAAGCACACATGCTGTGATAGGGGGCAAACCCAGTGTGGCCAAGACACTGCGAGCACTCCCCACACATGCCAGTGATATTTGTTTGCAGTGTTTCTCCCTCCCCACAGCGCCACTGAACAAGTGAGACTAAATAAGTGACCACCTCACCCCCTTGTGTCAGGGCGAAAACTAGACAATGAAGAGACCAGCAAACAGAAGAAGCTAAAATAAAATAAAGAAAACAGAGGAAGTGACAGGTGCAACAGATTAAAACCCTGTATTTAGCACCGACTACATTGGAAGGGGCCTACAGATCTTGAGAAGTATAAGCCGGATCAAGGAACTATTCTGAAACTGAACTGACACCACAATGTCTGCAACAGCTCCAGAGACTTCCTAGATCTATTTTTACTATTATCATTTTTAAATTTTTTTCTTATTTTTAAGTCTTCTATTACTCCTTTAATTTTCATTTTTATAACCTATTACCTTGCAAAAAAAAGACCTTATTTTTAAAGCAAACTTCATATATATTATATAATATATATATATATATAATATATATATATATATATATTATAATTTTTTGTGACTTTGTATTTTTTTTTAATATCATATTTTGAGAGTCTAACCAGTACTCTAGATTTTTAATCTTTGCTTTTTGGTATTTGTTATCAAATTTTGTACCTTTAAGAACCCAATCTTCAGTACCCATTTTTACTTGGGAGTGTGATCACTGGTTTGATTGCTCTCTCCACATTTTGGATCTCCTTTTTCTCCACAAGGTCGCCTCTATCTCTTCCGCCCTCCCCTTCTTTCTCTACCCAACTCTGTGAATCTCTTTGTGTGTTCCAGGCTGTGGAGAACACTTAGGGAACTGATTGCTGGCTGGATCTGTCTCTCTCCTTTTGACTCCCCCTTTTCTCCTCCTGGTCACCTCTGTCTCCTTCCTCCCTCTTCTCTTCTCTGTGTAACTCCATGAACATTTCTGAGGGGTCCAGACTGTGGAGAGGGCACATAAGGAATTGAATTACTGGCTAGCATGCTCTCTCCCCTTTTTATTCCCTGTTCTCCTCCTAGTCACCTCTATCTCCTCTCTCCTCTTCCCTCTTCTCTTATCCAGGTAACTCTGTGAATCTCTCCAGGTGTCCTCACTGTGGAGAAAACTTTTCAATCATTAACCTAGATGTTTTGTCATCTGTGCTGTAGAGATGGAGAGGTCTTGAGGGCTATTATAAGAAAAAGATGGAAAACCAGAGGCAGGAGGCTTAAGTCCAAAAAGCTGAGAAAACCAGAGAACTCCTGACTCCAAGGAACATTAATCAATAAGAGCTCATCCAAAAGCCCTCCATACTTGCACTGAAAGCAAGCACCACCCAAAAGCCAACAAGTTCCAGAGCAAGACATACCACGCAAATTCTCCAGCAATGCAGAACATACTAGCCCTGAGCTTCAAATATACAGGCTACCCAAAGTCACATCAAAACCATAGACATGTCCAATCTCACTACTGGAAACTTGATTCTACTCCAGAGAGAAGAAATCCAGCTCCACCCACCAGAACACTGATGCAAGCTTCCCTAACCAAGAAACCTTGACAAGCCACCTGTGCAATCCCACACCACAGCAAGGAAACCTCACAATAATTGAAACCACAAACTGCCAAGAATACAGAAAGGCCACCCCAAACACAGCAATCTAAACAAGATAAAATGTAGAGAAATACTCAGCAGGTAAAGGAACAAGATAAAATGCCCACTAAACCAAACAAAAGAGGAGAGATAGGGAGCCTACTGAAAAGAATTCAGAATAATGATAGTAAAATTGATCCAAATCTTGAACACAAATGGAGTTACAGATAAATAGCCTGGAGACAAGAATTGAGAAGATGCAAGAAATGTTTAACAACGGCCTAGAAGAAATAAAAAAGAGTCAATCAATAATAAATAATGTAATAAATGAGATAAAAAACACTCTGGAGGGAACCAACGGTAGAATAATGGAGGCAGAAGATAGAGTAAGTGAGGTAGAAATTAGAACTATAGAAATAAATGAAGCAGAGAGGAGAAAAGAAAAAAGAATTAAAAGAAATGAGGACAACCTCAGAGACTTCTGGGACAATGTCAAACGCCCCAACACTCGAATCATAGGAGTCCCAGAAGAAGAACACAAAAAGAAAGACCATGAGAAAATATTTGACGAGATAACAGTTGAATACTTCCCTAAAATGGGGAAGGAAATAGTAACGCAAGTCCAAGAAACCCAGAGAGTTCCAAACAGGATAAACTCAAGGTGAAACACCCCAAGACACATATTAATCAAATTAACAATATCAAACACAAAGAACAAATATTAAAACCAGCAAGGGAAAAACAACAAATAACACACAAGAGGATTCCCATAAGGATAACAGCTGATTTTTCAGTAGATACTCTTCAGGCCAGAAGGGAATGGCAGGGCATATTAAAAGTGATGAAAGAGAAAAACCTACAACTCAGATGAGTGTACCCAGCAAGGATCCCATTCTAATATGAAGGAGAAGTCAAAAGCTTTACAGACAAGCAAAAGCTGAGAGAATTCAGCACCACGAAACCAGCTCTTCAACAAATGCTAAAGGATCTTCTCTAAACAGGAAACACAGAAAGGGTATATAAACGTGAATCCAAAATAACAAAGTAAATGGCAAAGGGATCATACTTATCAATAATTACCTTAAATGTAAATGGATTGAATGCCCCAACCAAAGGACAAAACTGGCTGAATGGATACAAAAACAAGACCCATGTATACGTTGTCTACAAGAGCCCCACCTCAAAACAAAGTACACATACAGGCTGAAAATGAAGGGCTGGAAAAAGATATTCCATGCAAATAGAGACCAAAAGAAAGCAGGAGTAGCAATACTCATATCAGATAAAATAGACTAAAATAAAGGCTGTGAAAAGAGACAAAGAAGGACACTACATAATGATCAAAAGATCAATTCAAGAAGAAGATATAACAGTTATAAATATATTAGCATGCAACATAGGAGCACCGCAATATGTAAGGCAGTTGCTAACAAGTATGAAAGGGGAAATTAACAATAACACAATAATAGTGGGGGATTTAATACCCCACTCACACCTATGGATAGATCAACTAAGCGGAAAATTAGCAAGGAAACATAAAATTTAAATGATACAATCTATAGGACATTTCACCCGAAAACAATGAATTTCACCTTTTTCTCAAGTGCACATGGAACATTCTCCAGGATACCTCACATCCTGGGCCATAAATCTAGCCTTGGTAAATTTAAAAAAAAATGAAATCACTCAAAGCATCATTTCTGATCACAATGCAGTAAGATGAGACATCAATTACAGGAGAAAAACTATTAAAAGACCCAGAGGGATGGTATGGGGAGGGAGGAGGGTGGAGGGTTCAGGATGGGGAACACATGTATACCTGTGGCGGATTCATTTTGATATTTGGCAAAACTAATACAATTATGTAAAGTTTAAAAATAAAATAAAATAAAAAAAATTCCAACATATGGAGGCTGAACAACACACTGCTGAATAACCAACAAATCACAGAAGAAATAAAAAAAGAAATCAAAATATGCATAGAAGTGAATGAAAATGAAAACACAACAACCCAAAACCTATGGGACACTGTAAAAGCAGTGCTAAGGGGAAGGTTCATAGCAATATAGGCTTACATCAAGAAACAAGAAAAAAGTCAAATATGTAATGTAACTCTACACTTAAAGCAACAAGAAAAGGAAGAAATGAAGATCCCCAGAATTAGTAGAAGGAAAGAAATCTTAAAAATTGGGGCAGAAATAAAAGCAAAAGAAGCAAAAGAGACCATAGCAAAAATCAACAAAGCCAAAAGCTGTTTTTTTGTGAAGATAAATAAAATATACAAACCATTAGTCTGACTCATCAAGAAACAAAGGGAAAATAATCAAATCAGCAAAATTAGAAATGAAAATGGAGAAATCACAACAGACAACATAGAAATACAAAGGATCATAAGAGACTATCAGCAACTATATGCCAATAAAATGGACAACTTGGAAGAAATGGACAAATTCTTAAAAAAGTACAACTTTCCAAAACTGAACCAGGAAGAATTAGAAAATTTAACAGACCCATCACAGGCACAGAAATCGAAACTGTAATAAGAAATCTTCCAGCAAACAAAAGCCCAGGTCCAGACGGATTCACAGCTGAATTTTACCAAAAATTTATAGAAGAGCTAACGCTTATCCTACTCAAACTCTTCCAGAAAATTGCAGCTGAAGGAAAACTTCCAAACTCATTCTATGAGGCCACCATCACCCTAATATCAAAACCAGAAAAAGATGCCACAAACAAAAAGAAAAATACAGGCCAATATCACTGACTAACATAGATACAAAATTCCTTAACAAAATTCTAGCAAACAGAATCCAACAACATATTTAAAAGATCATATATCATGACCAAGTGGGCTTTCTCCCAGGGATGCAAGGATTCTTCAATATCTGCAAATCAATCAATGTAATATACCACCTTAACAAATTGAAAGATAAAAACCATATGATTATCTCAATAGATGCAGAGAAAGCCTTTGAAAATATTCAACATCCATTTATGATGAAAAAAAAAAAATCCCTCCAGAAAGCAGGCATAGAAGGAACATACCTCAACATAATAAAGGCATATATGATAAACCCACAGCAAACATTATCCTCAATGGTGAAAAAATGAAAGCATTTCCCCTAAAGTCAGGAACAGGACAAGGGTGCCCACTCTCACTACTACTATTCAACATAGTTTTGGAAGTTATGGCCACAGGAGAAAAAGAAAAAAAAAGGAATCCAGATTGGAAAAGAAGAAGTAAAACTCTCACTCTTTGCAGATGACATGATCCTCTACATAGAAAACCCTAAAGGCTCCACCAGAAAATTACTACAGCTAATCAATGAATATAGTAAAGTTGTAGGATATAAAATTAACACAGAGAAGTCCTTTGCATTCCTAAACACTAACAATGAGAAAAAAGAAAGAGAAATTAAGGAAACAATCCCATTCACCATTGCAACGAAAAAATAAAATACTTAGGAATATATCTACCTAAAGAATCAAAAGACCTATAGATAGAAAACTGTAAACCATTGGTGAAGGAAAGCAAAGAGGACACAAATAGATGGAGAAATATACCATGTTCCTGGATTGGAAGAATCAATATAGTGAAAATGAGTATACTACCCAAAGCAATCCATAGATTCAATGCAATCCCTATCAACCTATCAACGGTATTTTTCAGAGAACTAGAACTAATACTTTCATAATTTATATGGAAATACAAAAAACCTCGAATAGCCAAAGCAATCTTGAGGAAAAAGAATGGAACTGGAGGAATCAACCTGCCTGACTTTAGGCTATACTACAAAGCTACAGTCATCAAGACAGTATGGTACTGGCACAAAGACAGAAATATAGATCAATGAAACAAAACAGAAAGCCCAGAGATAAAGTCATGCAGCTATAGACACCTTATCTTTGACAAAGGAGGCAAGAATATACAATGAAGAAAAGACAATCTCTCTAAAAAGCAATGCTGGGAAAACTGGTCAACCACTTGTAAAAGAATGAAACTAGAACATTTGCTACCATACACAAAAATAAACTCAAAATGGATTAAAGATCTAAGCATAAGACCAGAAACTATAAAACTCCTAGAGGAGAACACAGGCAAAACACTCTTCGACGTAATTCACAGCAGGATCCTCTATGACTCACCTCCCAGAGTAATGGAAATAAAAGTGAAAATAAATAAATGGGACCTAATTAAACTTAAAAGCTTTTGCACAACAAAAGAAACTATAAGCAAGGTGAAAAGACAGCCTTCAGAATGGGAGAAAATAATAACAAACGAAGCAACTGAAAATTAATCTCAAAAATACACAAGTAGCTCCTGCAGCTCAATTCCAGAAAAATAAACGACCCAATCAAAAAATGAGCCAAAGAACTAAACAGACATTTCTCCAAAGAAGACATACAGATGGCTAACAAACACATGAAAAGATGCTCAACATCACTCATTATCAGAGAAATGAAAATCAAAACCACAATGAGGTACCATTTTGTGCCAGTCAGAATGGCTGCTGTCAAAAAGTCTACAAGCAATAAATGCTGGAGAGGGTGTGGAGAAAAGGGAACCTTCTTATACTGTTGGTGAGAATGCAAACTAGTACAGCCACTATGGAGAACAATGTAGAGATTCCTTAAAAACCTGGAAATAGAACTGTCATATGATCCAGCAATCCCACTGCTGGGCATACACATCGAGGAAATCAGAATTGAAAGAGAGACATGTACCCCAATGTTCATCACAGCACTGTTGATAATAGCCAGGACATGGAAGCAACCTAGATGTCCATCAGCAGAGAAATGGTTAAGAAAGCTGTTGCATATATACACAATGGAATTTTACTCAGCCATTAAAAAGAATACATTTGAATCAGTTCTAATGAGGTGGATGAAACTGGAGCCTATTATATAGAGTGAAGTAAACCAGAAAGAAAAACACCAATACACTATCAGTTCAGTTCAGTTCATTTCAGGGGCTCAGTCGTGTCCGACTCTTTGCGACCCTATGAATCGTAGCACGCCAGGCCTCCCTATCTATCACCAACTCCTGGAGTTCACTGAGACTCACGTCTATCGAGTCAATGATGTCATCCAGCCATCTCATCCTCTGTCACCCCCTTCTCCTACTGCCCCCAGTCCCTCCCAGCATCAGGGTCTTTTCCAATGAGTCAACTCTTCGCATGAGGTGGCCAAAGTATTGGAGTTTCAGCCTCAGCATCAGTCCTTCCAATGAATACCCAGGACTGATCTCCTTTAGGATGGACTGGTTGGATCTCTTTGCAGTCCAATTGACTCAAAAGAGTCTTCTCCAGCACCACAATTCAAAATTCACCATCAATTCTTCGATGATCAGCTTTCTTCACAGTCCAACTCTCACATACATACATGACCACTGGAAATACCATAGCCTTGACTAGATGGACCTTTGTATACTAACGCATATATATGGAATTTAGACAGATGGTAATGATAACCCTTTATGTGAGACAGCAAAAGAGAAAAAGATATATAGAACAGTCTTTTGGACTCCATGGGAGAAGACGAGGGTGGGATGATTTGAGAGAATAGCGTTGAAACATGTATATTATCATATGTGAAACACATCACCAGTCCAGGTTCAATGCATGAGACAGGGTGCTCAGGGCTGGTGCACTAGGATGACCCTGAGGGATGCAATGGGAAGGGAGGTGGGACGGGGCCTCAGGATGGGGAATACATGTACACCCATGGCTGATTCATGTCAATGTATGGCAAAAACCACTACAATATTGTAAAGTAATTAGCCTTCCATTAAAATAAATAAATTTAAAAAAATAGATGTGATCATTGCCCTTTAGGGGCTTGTATATTAGAAGATATATAAATACTTTGTTTTATATGAGACATAGTAAATGTTAAATCCAGGTATAAGTTTGTTTTCTGGATGCAGAAAGACAAATGATTGATTATGAATAGAGAGACCAGGGCACTGAATATGTGCATGACGGAAGAGAGAATCTATTAACAGAAACCAAAGGGGGCATATAGCCATATAGACAGAAGAACTGTCTAAAAAAAATGCTGAAGCACAAAAGTGTTTAGATTCCATAGAGAGTTAAGTCCTTTATTAAGGATTGAGTTTCATATTCAAGGAAGAGTAAATTTAGAAGTGGAACTGAAAAACTGGTTTGGAGGTCCAATTGGGGAATACCATGCTAAGAAATTTGGAGTTTATTTTGAAGGAAATTGGGAGTCACTGACAGATTTTGACAAACAGAATTTAAGATGTCACCTTTGCTTTATAAAGACAATCCTGAAATGAGTATAAGGATTGGTCTGAGGAGATAAGAGATTGAAAAAAGAGGTGCTAATAAGCCCAGAAAAAAGAAGTGTGTCTGAACAGACATAGTGGCAATCTGAATAGAAAGGACTGGGACTGATATGGGAAACATTGTAGAGACAGGATCACCAGGATTTAACTGACTGGGTAGGTAGGAAAGTACAGATATGAAGTCATTTAAAATGAATCTGAAGTGTCCACCACGGGTGACTAGGGATTGTGATATCCTGATGATGTGGAAACTGAACAATCCAGTTACAGCAATGGTGTTGTCAGAGGTGTTTACATACACAAGAATCTACTTGTGGATTGGAAAAAAAAGAAAGAAAGAAACACCAATACAGTATACTAACGCATATATATGGGATTTAAAAAGATGAAAACGATAACCCTGTATGCGAGACAGCAAAAGAGACACAGATGTATAGAACAGTCTTTTGGACTCTGTGGGAGAGGGAGAGGGTGGGATGATTTGGGAGAATGGCACTGAAACATGTTTAATATCATATATGAAACGAATCACCAATCCAGGTTCGATGCATGATAACAGGATGCTCAGGGCTGGTGCACTGGGATGACCCAGAGGGATGGTATGGGGAGGGAGGTGGGAGGGGGGTTCAGGATTGGGAACACGTGTATACCCATGGCGGATTCATGTTGATGTATGGCAAACCAATACAATAAAAAAAAAAAGAAAAAGAAAAAAGAAAGAAAGAAAGGAAGGCTGGAAGTGATTGATCTTCCTTATAGAAAAGGAAAAGAGCAAGACACATCCAAAAGTCAGGTGTACATAAGTTAAAGATGGTGACTTTTAGTAAAAGGACATTTGTTCACTTTCACATGGAGAAATGAGGAAGAAGTCAGCACTTAGCACATAAATCATGGTTTCTGCTTAGGTGAATCAGGCTTACAGTCAGAATGGTGGCCAGGCTTCCACGTGGTCTACCCAGAAGAGTGGAATATACCCAGAAGAGGAGAATATAGAATCATCCTGAAGGAATGGACAGTTAAAATTACAGGAGGGATTTTAGAGACTTGGAAACAACCCAGATAGAATGACTTCTTAGGTATTCAGCAAAATAACAAAAGCTACAGTTAACCTTGATTATCTATTATGTGCCACATACTGAGCTGGGTAGTTCACATCTATCATTTCATTTGACCCTCACAACAATCATATTAGGTGATGATTGTTACTCCAAAATCTTAGATAAGGAAATGGAATGTGAATTTAAGACATTTTCTCAGAGTCACAAAATGTAATTGTTGCTGACAGAAATTGAACACGTATTTCTTTCATCTCAAAGCTCATTTTCTGCTTTGACTCCAGGTTACTATTCAGGAAACTTCTATATAAAACTGAAGAAGGAAAGTTAGGGAATTACAGATATTAGTCAGAAAATCTCTGGGAAGAGGCAGACTGTGATTGTGGAAGCAGGCAAGAAACTTGAACTGGCACAAGTTTTTCCATGTGGATGTGTGTGAGAGGGAGAAAAGCACAAGGAAGGGAAAGGGGAGCAGAAAACATCAGCCAAAGCCATACTGAAAGGTACACAGGGCTTCTCCTTTTTAGAACAGTGACCCAACTTCAATCAATGAACCTCTGGGATCCTTAGCTGAGATGTAGCAAGATCCTGTGGGTGATTTGTTCCTTCCACCTCCACCTCAGCCCAAGTGTTTAATTAGCTGAATGCTCCTAGAAATCTGTGCAAGTGTAAACAAACTGGAGCATAATATATGTGGAAGCAACTTCTAGCTGTGAAAAGCTTACCCAGTGGGCAAGTAGTTCTCAGGTTGCTGCTAAGAACAGTGCAGCAGTTTCAGTTCTGAAGCCCTGCTGGAAGGCTGCAGCTACAGATATGTGTGTCAGCAAACAACTGTCACCTAGCCCAGCGGAGGTTACCTGAATGGCAATGTCCACTGAAGTAGCAATGTCCTGGGGCTGAGCTTCAGGTGGATCTGACTGTAGTCTAAGATTGTTATCTCATATCCTTTATTGTATCCTTTGATGAATGCTTTAATGAGTCCATTCAGGACCAAAATTATGGGAGAAACCTGTTACTAAAAGCAATGGACCCTGGCGTGCTGCAGTTCATGGGGTCACAAAGAGTCAGACCCAACTGAGCAACTGAACTGAAGTGAAAATCAATGGGTTCCCAACAATTTGTCTGACCCAATCTCTATGCTTTATGTTAAGGAAACAGAGACTATGACATTCATTCATTCATTCATTAAAACTTTTAATTCTCCATTTCAAAAACTATGGTAATCAGTGAGAGCAGGATACAAAAATTAATATGCTGGTCTATGCTTATTATAAATTAAAGTATAGAAAGAAAGATTGCATATCTTGATATAATATATTTTCTTGCTTCTCAAAAGAGGGCCTGGGGACATATTCTTAGGGTTCAGAGATGAATCTATCAGATTGTGCATGTGCAGATAGATGTGTGACAGAAACTTATTGAGTAATACAATCCTATTTGGGTATCTGGAAGCCTACTTTATTATAACATATTATATATGGTATAATATGCTATGCTATGTTGAACTACACCATATGTTATAATAATGTAACTTGAAATTTCAGAGCCCAGATTTGTGTTTTTGTTCCAAAGAAGGTCAGTGCCATATTTGTGCTCATTTTTTAATCAGGTTGCTGCCAATTAGTACCCTTTTTGCTGTCATAGAAATGAAAGGAACAGTTTTTATAGTACAGATAATGAGTTCAGGCCCTGCAAAGGTCAAATCATAGCATTATGTGACATGCAAACAAAAGTAAGATAGGAGATTACAGGAGCATTGAGTCATTACAAAGTTCAAACAATTGGACAAGGTACTTTATAAAACTGTAGATTAGTTCTAAGATGTACTTTGATTTCCATACGATAACATCATTACATTAAATTATTTGAATTGTGTATTTATGTGTTTAAATACTTTTTTGGTCATAACATATACATAATTTTAGGTTTGGAAGTATTTGAGTAACAGGATAAAAATAATTTGTTATATGCTGATTTTTCCTTTAAAAATTGTCCATATATTACCTAAGATTAGAAAACATTGTTATACTGTTCAGTATTATCTATCCTGCCTGCCTCCATCCCCAAGTGCACTGATAACGATCATGAGATATTGATTTCCTAATAATCCACTTTTATGGCCTCTCACTAGTCCTCATCTTTATTGACTCTTCAGATGTATTTGGTAGTGTTTTTTTCATTTCCTTCTCTTTGAACTCCTTTTTACTCTGACTACTGAGAAATTACTCTTTTCTTCTGTTCCCCTGGCCATTCTTTTTTAGTCTCCTTCTGGAATTATTATTCTTGTCAGCCTAATGGATATTGACATGTCTAAGAGTTTTTCCATAGTTTATCACCTCTTACACTTGTGTTCCTAATGTTTCAATTACTATCTATTCAATAATAACAAAATTGAAATATTAATAATGTAGCTAAATCTCTCTCTGAAGCACCATACTTGTACAACTGTCTGCTGGAAATCTTCACCTAAATGGTCCACAGCCTTCTCAAATTCAAGATGGACAAAATGGAACTCATCAGCTACACACACACACATACACACACACACACATTCTCTCTCTCTCTCTCACACACACAACCACTCACTTCTTACTTTAGTGTCCTCCATCTTGTGAATGGCAGCCATTTTGCATTCCTTATCTCTTTCTACCATGTATCTGAGTCAGAAATCTTCAAGTAAACTTAAGAAGCTATGTTACATTGTAAAGCAACTATATTCCAATAATTGAAAAAAAAAAAAAGCAGCAGCAGCAACAGCTATGGTTCATCAGATGCAAGCAGACAGCAACTTCATTCTTTTCTTTTTCTGTTTCAACTTTACGCTTATAACTTGTTTTAATACAGATAAATTAGGCAGTTCCAATTGCTTTTTCATTTACTTTCAAATTCTAGTGAGAACAGGGTCATTTTGTGGTTTTTGTTTATTTTGTTCACTGCTAACTCCTAGATGCTGGGGAAGAAAATGGCCGCCCACTCCAGAGTTCTTGCTTGGAGAATCCCATGGACAGAGGACCCTGGTGGGGTTCAGTCCATGTCATTGCAAAGAGTTGTACACAACTGAGTGACTGAGCACAAAAAATCTTTCTGCTGTCTAGTGGTTTACACTTTTTCTGGGATCACCTAGTTCTCCAATCATCCTTTTGGACAGAGTCCCTATCCAATAGGACTCAGCCTGCCTCTCTTCCTTGTTGTTGTTGTCCAGTTTCCAAGACTTGTCTGACTCTGCAACCCCATGGATTACAGGATGCCAGGCTTCCCTGTCTATCACCAACTTCCGGAGCTTGCTCAAACTCATGTCCATAGAGTCAGTGATGCCATCCAACCATCTCATCCTCTGTTGTTCCCTTCTCCTCCTTCCTTCAATCTTTCCCAGCATCAGGGTCTTTTCCAATAAGTCTCTTCTTCACATTAGGTGACCAAAGTATTGGAGCTTCAGCTTCAGCATCAGTCCTTCTAATGAATATTCAGGGTTGATTTCCTTTAGGATTGACTACTTTGATCTCCTTGCTGTCCAAGGAACTCTCAAGAGTCTTCTTCAGCACCACAGTTCTAAAGTATCAATTCTTCAGAGCTCAGCCTTCTTTATGGTCAAACTCTCACATCTGTACGTGACTACTGGAAAAACCATATAGCTTTGACTATATATATATATAGCTTTGTCGACCTCTCTTCCTATGGACTCCACATCTGGCCCACAGGAAAACAAAATTCTATATTTTTCACCACAAACTCTAGAAGTACACACCAATCATCATGCAGCCCTATGTCTACATTCTGCATAAATAAGATTAACTTAAACCATAGCTTTTTTAGTTGCAACTCTTCAGATATGAGTCAGATGACAAAACCTGAATCCCTTAAAACTCCAAGGAATTCATGTCAAATTCTTCCTGAAGCATCCCTGACTTGATTTAAGGTAGGTGGAAGCTTGCTCCTCTCCTCACCCAGGGGAAGCAAAATACATCTACAACTCTGCCCAAATAAACCGGAATCCCTTTTTCAACCTTGCATAAATTCATAGCCATTTTCTAAGAAAATGCTTGGTGGGCTATTGCTGGCAGAATCAGTTTGTAGCTATTCCTTTACAAGTGCTATAAAAATGTCTACTTCAGTTCAGTTCAGTCGCTCAGTCGTGTCCAACTCTTTGCAACCCCATGAATCACAGCACACCAGGATGCCCTGTCCATCACCATCTCCCAGAGTTCACTCAGACTCACGTCCATCAAGTCAGTGATGCCATCCAGCCATCTCATCCTCTGTCATCCCCTTCTCCTACTGCCCCCAATCCCTCCTAGCATCAGAGTCTTTTCCAATGAGTCAACTGTTCACATGAGGTGGCCAAAGTATTGGAGTTTCAGCTTTAGCATCATTCCTTCCAAAGAACACCCAGGGCTGATCTCCTCTAGAATGGACTGGTTGGATATCCTTGCAGTCCAAGAGACTCTCAAGAGTCTTCTCCAACATCACAGTTCAAAAGCATCAATTCTTTGGTACTCAGCTTTCTTCACAGTCCAACTCTCACATCCATACATGACAACTGGAAAAACCATAGCCTTGACTAGATGGACCTTTGTTGGCAAAGTAATGTCTCTGCTTTTGAATATGCTATCTAGGTTGGTCATAACTTTCCTTCCAAGGAGTAAGCGTCTTTTAATTTCATGGCTGCAATCACCATCTTCAGTGATTTTGGAGCCCCCCCAAAATAATGTCTGACACTCTAAACAAATAAATTATTATATTAAATCTAAATAAAGACTTGAAATAAAAATCAGAGATTGTTAGACTGACTAAAAAAGCAACTGTATGTTGATTATAAGAAACACATTAAATACAGAGAAACATACAGGTTAAAAATAAAAGGATAGGAAGATACGTATCATGGAAATACTAAGCATAAGAAAGCTGGTATGGCTATGTTTATGACAGACACAAGAGTTCAAGAGGAAGATTTACCAATATCAAACAAAAGTATTCTGCAATGCTAAAAGGATCAATTCATTAAGAAGAGAGTTATCTTACCATATTCACCTAACAATAAATCTGTAAGACAATTCAAGCAAAAATGACAAAAGTAAAAATAAATAAATAAATAAATCCATGATTATAGTTGTAAATATTGATCATCTTCTTTCAGTAATTGATAGATCAATTACACAGCAAACTAGCAAAGATATAGAAGACACAAATAACACTATCAACAAAAAATTGACATAATTTATATTTATAAAATGGACATGAATTTGAGTAAACTCCAGGAAACAGGGGAGGATAGATATAGAGGAACCTGGTGTGCTGCAACCCATAAAGTATCAAAGAATTGGACAGGATTTAGCAACTGAACAACAACAACAATGAAATACTACGCCTGAAAAGTGCTAAATACAATTGCTAAGATACACACAGACAAATCAAAACAATAGAATATATATAGGCCATTAATCAAGTCTAAATAAATTTAAGTGACTTTTGAATCTTATTATTATTTTTCCTCTTTAAAGCTACAAAGCAAAAGAAGCCAGACAGAAAGAGTACAAGATGTATAATTCTACTTATATGAAGTTGAAAAGAGGCAAATCTTATCTATGGTGACCCATCAGACTAGTTGTTGCATTGAGGTGGCAAGGCAGGTGGTGATGGGCTACAAAGGATCATAAAGGAACATTCTGTGGCAATATGAGTTCCTCAGCCATGTACATTTGTCCCAATTTATTTAACTAATTACACATTTTAAAAGGTTTCATTTTATTATATATAAATTATGCCTTAAAAAAGAAAAAAAAATCATGTCTCTCATGTATAATAGGTGCCAGAGTAAATACTGGGGAAGGAGTTTTACCATGTGAAGGAGTAGGTAGTTGCCTGAAATCATCCTATGCATTGTGATTAAGACAATCTGGAAGGCTGTGTCAGAAGAGAGTAATAAGGGATGTTCTCTGGTCTCACCTTCCTTCTAAAGTGTCTCCTAAATTCACTAGTGATGCCCATTTAGGTTGATTCTGGTTGTGAATGCTGAGTAAATATGTTCCTGTAATCACACACTTCTTTCAGGTTTTATCACCTATCTTCTCCTAGAAACCTGTTAGAATATGTGCTCAGTCGCTTCAGTCGAGTCCAATTCTTTGCGATGCTATGGATTGTAGCCCGCCAGGCTCCTCTGTCTAAGGGATTCTCCTGGCAAGAAAACTGGAATAGGTTGCCATGCCCTCCTCCAGCAAATCTTCCCAATCCAGGGATCAAACCCATATCTCTTGCGACTCCTGCATTGGCAGGATTCTTTACCATTGTGCCACATGGGAAGCCCCTGCTAGGATATGCATCCAGCAAATTTCCATAATCCTTTACCATTTTACTCTCCCTAAATTTAGACCAGATCACTTTCTCATTTCCTAATATTAACCTTCCTCATGATACTCCAGTATCTCAGGATATATCCCACTTTTACTTCTATTCCTTAGGGACTGTTTTATTTACTATATAGTAATTTGGGTACATTTGCATCTCCCTTTTTTATATTTCCAACAGAACCACTGCTACTTATGTTATTTCTACATTTGGCATTGAAGTTGCTGAAACAGAGTGTCTCATTACAGAAGTCATATTTGATTTAGAACGTAAAGGATAAAGAGCTTATTTCATATGTTGATGAGGAATTAAAAAAACATTTTAGGTGGAGGGAAAGGCATGTGTCAAAAGACAGAGATGAAAAATCTCAGGTTGTTTATGTAGTATAATGAATCTTTTTTATTTTCATGAAAGCTTAAGGACAAGTGATGATGTTGCAAAGATAGTTTAGGGCAGTGTTATGCTGGTAAACGCATAGTAATTGACACTAGGAGTCAGAGCTGGGACAGGAATTCCTCATTTATAGCATTTGCCAGTTTCCATCATGATCAATTTTAAACTATCAGTGTGCCATCACTGAATACAGAGTTGCAAAGAGATATGAACAACCAGCTCGTACAAGCTGGTAAGAGCTACTTCAACCATGTTGCTGGCTGGTGTTACTTCTAGAAGATCATCTTATGAGAACAAGTAACAATCTCAGTATCTAAAATAAGGGGTCCTTGGGGACTTGCCTGGTGGTCCAGTGGTTAAGAATCCATGCTTCCCGGATCAAGGAACTAAGATCCCCATGACACACGGCGTGGCCAAATAAATAAATAAAATAAGTGATTCTCGTTTCCTAACACATACAACCTCACTCTTGTTCTCAATGGATGCTTCAAGAGATGCAATTAGTTTCAAAATTTTTTGAAAGTCTCATTCAATTTATTCTGATAAATGAATGCCTGTATTCATTATGGAGAATGTCAAAACCTAGCAGTTTCTTCTGAACCTTCTTTTTAAACAAGCATTCCATCGAACGCTAAATCATTGAAAAAAATGAAGAAAAAAAGCAAATGTTTTTTGCTTATTTTGATAAAAAGATTTAGGAACCACTTTGATGAAAAAAACTAATTACTTGAGTCAAGAAGGAAGATTTTCTACAATTATTGAAAGCAACTCAGTATTTATATTATTACTAGACTTTAATGATTTTCAATAGTTGTTCTACTCAGTAATGATCATTTCTTAATATTGTTTGGCACAAGGTCATTTCATATAGAATTGTATTATAGGAATGCTGATAAATTGGTACTTATTTAACCTTTTCCAGTGGGGCCTATGATATCACTTGAAACTGCTGCTAAGGCTTTAGGAGCTATCTCTCAGAAATAACACTCACTCTCACTCCATAGCAACTGAACTTGCTGATGCTAAAATCTGGTCCAGCAAGCAGAGTATATATGAAAGAGATCTTATTAGGACTACTTTCAAATCTTAGCTCAGACCACTCATATTGTGGTCCCATAATTTGCTGTACTGTTTGGAACCAAAAGCAGATTCCCGCCCCCCTCCCCGAAATCATATCGTTATGGGGACTTCTAAAGGAAGGATGGCGTTATGGGTTGAATTCTGTCCCCCAGAAAGATAGTTTAAAAGTCATAACCCCTTAAATATGTGAGTGTGCCCTCATTTTCAAATAGACTGTTTACTGTTATAACCAAGTTAAGCTGAGGTCAGAGGGTGGCCATAATCCAGTATGCCTAGTGTTGTTATAAGAGGAGAAAAAAGAGATAGACACTGAGACACAGGAAAAATGTGACAATGGAGTTCTGTTGCCACAAGCCAAGAAGCACCTGGAGCTATCAGAAGCTAGAAGAAGCAAGGCAGGTTTTTCCCCTAGAGACTTCAAAGGGAGCTTGGCCCAGACAACACCTTCATTTTGAATTTCTAGCCTACAGCTGTGACAGAATAAATCTCTGTTGGTTTAAGCCACTAAACTTGCAGTACTTTGTTACAGCAGCCTTAGGAAACTAAGACACATAGCAAAGCCTATTGTACTTTAATGGAGTTCAGTTTTAGAGCTCCAGTTAATACATTATGTAACTCTCCCTTACCATGCCCAAAAGTGTATTTATTGAAAGATGTCTCTTAAGGTTTTACTTCTTCAGGTTGCAATGGGATATCAGGGTTCTTCCCCTGAACGCAAAACTACTGACCAGTGGGTACAAAGATAGTGACTGCAGAACGAGGAATCTGAAAGAGATAGACACTCCAATATTTAGAGTGAATAAGCCATGGAGTAGGGTTTCCTGGCATTTTAAACTCCTGGGAACATTACTCAATCCTGGCTCACTCTTTTTAACTGATTTATTGTCTACTGAGTGCACCTAGGCCTGGAATGACTCTATATTTTACATAGTTTGTAACTTCTAATTAATGGAATGGGAAATGTAATTAGAATCATTGATGTCGACACAGTGGCCATAATTAAATAGGATTCAAAGATGGTAACGTTACTTCCTCATAAAACATCTGGAACACAGGGTCTTTTCGTTTGTTTTCTGGAATTAATTAGAACTGTTGTGATGGTTTAAGGTCTACAGTTTACAACTGTCCTAATAGTTGCTTTTAGATGGATTCCCACTGTTCGATTTGCTATCTTTTTTCTTTTTCTTGGCCAAACTTTTCCTTGACCTCATTTCTTTCTTCTTACTTCCTTTCTGTGCACATCTATGTTCTTAAGTTATTTTGGTATCCTTCCTTCCATAAATCAAGACAAAGAACACACTAAATGACTCAACCTCTGATGGTGACCCCCCTCCACCTCCTTTACCCTCCAAGTGCATCTGTATTCACCACCCTAATCATTTCCATTGTGTTGGTTTTCTTCTAAGAAAACTGACAATACTCACAGTAATTTCTAAGTAAGATCCAGAAAATTGTATTCAACAGAGAAAATTGGAAATGCATACTATTACTGTATAGTTATAGGACAACAAAATAATCAGGCTGTTTCGACATTCTTATAATAATGATGACCATATAGTTGTTCCATTTATTTCTGTGTGAGAGCTGGCTACACTTGACAGTCTTATTCTTTATGGATATTAATTTTTCATGTGAATTTCTTTTTTTACTACTAGAAATACAGAAAATATTAATAAAATGAAATCAGAGAATTTGACATGACTACATATTTTGCAACTTTCTTAAAATAAAGGAAAGAAATGTTGGATTTATTTTACAAAATGCCTCTGCATTTGGTAGGCACTTCTGTATTTTGTACAGTCTATTAGTAGCCTCCCTTAATTCAAGCTAATTTTTTTTAATTAATGTTGCCCCAATGTAGTCAAAATACTATTGAGGTTTAAGCTCTTATTTTTGAAAGTGGAAGTCAAGGATTCATAACAGATTAGCATGTTTTCATGAGATGTTACATAAATCACATATTATCAAAATAGTGGTGTGAGTATGATCATATTCTAGCAAAGGCCCTCTTCTGGGTTTCAGCCTGCCTATTTGTTGCTGTGTCCTCATATGGTGGAAGGGGTCCAGGGAAACTATGTGGAGTCTCCTTTATAAGAAGAGTCCTCATGTTCATGAGGGCTCCACCTTCATGACCTTCAGTTCAGTTGAGTCGCTCAGTTGTGTCCAACTCTTTGTGACCTCACAGACTGCAGCACACCAGGCTTCCCTGTCCATCACCAACTCCTGGAGCTTGCTCAGACTCATGTCCATCGAATTAGTGATGCCATCCAACCATCTCATCCCTCTGTCATCCCCTCTTTGTGACCCCATGGACTATACAGTTCATGGAATTCTCCAGGCCATAATACTGGAGTGGATAGCCTTTCCCTTCTCCAAGGGATCTTCCCAACCCAGGGATCGAACCCAGATTTCCCACATTGCAGGCAGCTTCTTTACCAGCTGAGCCACAAGGGAAGCACAAGAATACTGGAGTGGGTAGCCTATACCTTCTCCAACGGATCTTCCTGACCCAGGAATCGAACCGGGGTCTCCTGAATTGCAGGCGGATTCTTTACAACTGAGCCATCAGGGTATTCATGATCTTAGCATGTTCCTAAGACGCCACCTTCCAATACCATTATCTTTAGGGGTTAGGCATTCAACATGAATTTTAGGTGGCCACAAACATTCAGATCATAGCAACATGACACCACTCTCCTGGACATATCCCCAAAGAATTTATCCTCAAGGATCATGCATGCCATTTGACAGCTGATCCTTGCTCACCAAGCCTTCATTCTGGAATACCTTTTCCCATCTATACAGATAATATTACTCCTTAAAGGCTTCTGCATATTCGTACTGCCATCTTCAGTAAGGAAGAACAGAGACTTCAACCATTATACTAGACATGCTTATAATAAATAATTTCGTGGGTTCTAACAAAAACTCTGTAAGCTATTATTTCTGCACTTTACATAAGAAACTGAGTCTCAACAGGTTAAGTATGTTGCTCAAAGGTACACAGCTAATTCATGTAGGAATCAGCAGCTACCATGTCCAATTCTAACTACAAAGCTTGCCTGCTTTCTATTGTATAGTGTTCTCTCTAAAGCATCATACTCATAATATAAAAAAAGACATTTTCTCCCCCCTGTAATGTGAAGTGGATTCAAGAAACTAGTTCAAGAGTGTCCACTCCTGTGCTAAGCAATGGCAAGAGAATGTCAAAACAAACTGTGTTTATCACTGTTCTCCACAAGATAAGTAAAGCCAGTTATTTATCTAGTAGACCTTGACTCCATAGCTAGGTTGACCAACTGCCCCAGTGTCAGTGAGACAGTCGAGTTTTAGACCTTAAGATGCCCCATGTCGTGAAACAAGTCAGTCTTGAGCAAACTAGAAGAGTTGGGTTGTCATAACTCCACCTGCAGAGTAGAAACACCATGGGTTGTTTTTAACACTCATAATATGACCAATTAAATAAGATAGGGTATCAAAGGTCAGATTTTTTTTTAAGTTGATGGAATTCAGAAACACCATTCAAAAGCAGTAGTTCTTTTTGAAACAACAGCATACACATCATCTGGACACTTGCTAGAAAGTATACTCTGACTCCACCCCAGACCTACAAAATCAGTTTCTGGGGGTGTGGCCTTGAAATCTATGTTTTAACAAGCCCTCTGAGTGATACTGAAGATTCATCATTCAGCCTCAAAATTCATGTGGACTTTGCTGTCTACTTCTAACTATATTCATGTCTGTTTTATTGTAAAAATTATTTCCTCCCATTTTCAAGTAAAAGTGACTCTGCAATAGGACCTCTCTCCAGTTTGTTATTCTTTAGCTTTATGCCCATGGAGTGCGTGTATTTCTGGCTGCAAAACACAAGAGAGGTGACTCCATTTCATTCTAACAATGACCGAGAAGTGTTAAACCTCACCATTACTAGAGAGGATATGAGGGCTCTGAAAGGTGAAGCCTTGGCCACAGTGTGGGAAAATGTCTGAATCACACATGTATGACTAAAGGTCTGTTTCTCTCATAGGTTACATATTTATCTGACATTTTATTTTATTGTTTGTTTTTTTATTTAATTTATTATTTATTTATTTTATTATTTGTTTTTAATTTTTTTGGCAATACTGCATGGCATTCAGGATCCTAGTTCCCCGATCAGAAATCGAATCTGGGCCCCCTGAGTGGAAGCGTGGGGTATCAACCACTGGACCACCAGGGAAGTCCCTCTAGTCTATAGTCTAGTCCCTTTAGACTATAAATCACTGAAAAATAAGGACTATTTTATATTCTATACCTAATATAATACTTTGTACAATATCATATATATATATAATATTGTATGAATGATTTAAGGGAAAAGGGAAAATGAAAGTCACTCAGTTGTGTCCAACTCTGTGTGACCCCATGGACTGCAGCCCACCAGGCTCCTCTGTCCCTGGGATTTGCCAGAGAAGAATACTGGAGTGGGTTGCCATTTCCTTCCCCAGGGGATCTTCCCAACCCAGGGATTGAACCTGTGTCTCTTACGTCTAACCTCCATTGGCAGGCAGATTTTTTACCATCTGAGTCACCAGGGAAGTAAGTGTATTAGTAATTTAAGAAGCTGACTATTTTTTTTTCTTTTTATTCCCTAACATTTCCTTTTTATTCCCTGCAAACTATGGAAATATTTGGAAGGACAATTTAAACTCCATAGATATAAGTTAAAATGGAAAATAAAGTCATGAAAAAGATTATGGGTTTTGACTACTAGATTAAGGACCCATGAGTATTAGAATTCAATATCTCACCATGGCCACCCTCTCCCACAGGGTCCCTGAAACATAGATGTATGAGGTGCACTGGCAAAGGACACTCAATTTACCAGTGTAATGTGAGCCTGGCTTATATATGCAAATTCAGGGAATGTGGGCACATGGTTTAGGTCCAAACTCACATACTAGGATCTTACCAAACTCTACCACAGCCAAAAGAGAACAGAGCATGAGACAGCCAGGGTGGTCCAGGAAAGAAGACTCTACTTCATTGTACCACTGTAGAGGAAGGACGATTTGGAAGACAACAGGGGAAATATGTGCATGACCTTTGCATCCCTGCTAATGGGTCAAGAATCCATTCACGGAGGAAGGAATTTGGAAATGAGAGATACTGAACTTTCTCCATCACCTACCCCCAATTCCCATTTGGAATATTGGAGTTAAAAATAACTACCCATTTGGAATACTGGAGTTAAAAATAAATATTAGTTCTATATTTAGGCAGGCAGTCTAGCATAAAGTAGCATTTTTCAAAATGTTTTCTTTGGAATAAAGGTTTATTTTGTCAATTAAGTTTGGGAAACCCTGGGCTGTATGGTTTCTTTACTTGAAAGTTTTATTCAGAGCCTGAAAATACTACGAGCATCACGAATCTTTTAAAAAGGGTTATAATATGCAACTTCTTTGAAACCTATTTGTACATTTTCCCCATTGAAACACCCATTTTATTGAATACATTGTAGGGATGCCAATCTAGAGGAAAAGATTATGGGATTTGGCATTTCACTTCATGCTACAGCACTTTCTAGTTGCATTAACATGTGATCTGATCTTGCAATGCATCAGAGTTTCTGTTTTCTCACACATTATTCTGCCACAGAAAATAACCTGCATGAACAGGGAGAATACTACACTAAATGAAATAGCCAGACTCAGATGAATAAATATTGCATGATCATACTTACACCTGGAATCTACAACAGTCAAACTCATAGAAGCAAGGTACAATGGTGATCACTAGGGGTAGGTGGTAAGAGAAATGGGGAGATGTTTGATCAAGGATACACACTTTCAGTTATAAGATTGAAAAGTTCTCAGGATCTAACCATACAGCATGGTGTCTAAAGTTAATAATACTATATTATACAATTGAAATTTGCAAAGTTAGTAGATATTAAGTTGTTCTCGCCACAGGATAAAAAATGGTAATGATGTGAAGTGATGGATGTGTTAAATTAAGCTTGACTAACAATAAAGCATTTCACAATATATAGGTAAATATTTTGTATTATCACTTTGTACATCTTAAATAAATACAAGTTTTATTTGCCAAATACTGCTCAAACAAAGCTGGAAAAAAAAAAAAAAAATAAGGTTCCTGCTCAAAGAGCTCTCTATCCTCTATCCATGTAAATTCTCCAGGCAAGAATACTGGAGTGGGTAACCATTCTCTTCTCCAGAGGATCTTCCCAACCCAGGGATAGAATCCGGCTCTCCTGCATTGTGGGAGGACTCTTTACTTCTCTGAAGCCCACCAGGGAAGTCGCTATTATAGCAAGGCTGACATATTCTGTGTAACCAGTTATAGTACAAGGCAGAGTTGAACAAATTCTAAAAGTTGCCTATATACATATTCTCAATTCTGACCAAGAGTGTTAGGGAATGTTCCTTTAAAGGAAGTTGGTATTAAAGCTAAGTCTGAAGTCTGGTTACAAGTTTGATACTCAAATAATGCTAGGAAAAAATGTAATTTAGGACCCTGCATATTATGAACTTTAGTATAGGCTGCTTAGGGGTTTAGATTTGTCTAGAATAACTTCATGATGATGGACAAGTCCATATCAGTGCTGTCCAACATGGCAGCTGCATCCTGATGTGCCTGCTGAGATCCTGAAATGGGGCTGGTGAGACAGAGGGAAAAAAAATTATTCTATTTAAATTTAAATAGCCATATGTTTCTACTGGCTACCATATTGGAGAGCCAGTTTTAGGAATTATTGACAGTTCTCTATACCTTCTCTTCCCCCAAAGACAACCTCAAGACTTTTCTAAATCTCTAATCACACAGCTGCATTTGTGCAGGACATTCTTGGACTCCTTGCTTTTACTTGCAACTTCTAGAGAAAATTATTTCCATGGATAAAAAACTCCCTTGAATGTTTTCAAGTTCCAGAATGTTCTTTGATATGGCACTGTCTTGAAACAATACATTTTTGGAAGCCAGCCTAGGCTGAGAAATTCAGAATGAGAGCATGATTTAAATACCATGGTGTTTGTAGCCCTTCAGGTCAGAAGACCAGTTTTTGCTTAATGAGCAAGTATATCTGTTAGAAGGTACTTCTTTTACATCATCCTGTGAATGTAATACCAAAGGCCAAGTAAAGGAGATAATTAAATAGAGCCCAGAATCTGTGTTTTGACTGTTTCCTTGAACTTCCTAAGATTCCGTTTTAGGATTGTGGGATTGGGGAAACTGATTGGGGATGGGCCAGAGACCTGCATTGTTACCTGTCTCTACAGCAAGACAGGTATGACTGTACAGGTAGATTCTTCCCTTAGTGGAAAAACTATGCACTGAGCACTTGGTTCCTCTCAGGCCTGCCATCCCTGAGTGGAAGGAGTGGCTTCAAAGCAAGTTATGAATAGATGATGCTTGAACACATAGACATCTCAGATAGATTCAACAACCAGGGTGATTCTAACCCCACTCTTCACAAATGTTGATGAGCTACGTAATAGAAATTAGAAACTGTGTTCACAATGATGTTTAATATCTTAAGTATTTTGTCCAACATTCTTTCTCAAAACTTGGCTTAAAAAAATGAGATTGATCAAGATCACAGTGGTGGAAATGACAAGGCAGACAGATTTTGAGCTCAAACTTTTATGTGCCTGACTTTAAGCCAATTGCATATGACTACATAATGCAGGTGTATACATTGATCCGTTGAAGCAAAACCCTGCTGGATTTAGTTTCCCAAATCTCAGAAAAGGTAACTTGTGTAACTGTGCCCTAACATCATATCTGTTGATTAGATATTTGCAACCCCCTTTTTTTCCCTCTGTATCTACATATCACATCTGATCCTTATACACTCCTAGGGCTGCATGATACCAGGATAAACTCATTCTCTCTCATCCAATCCCCAAGCAGGAAACATATTTTTGTGCTAGGTAATGATGGTTGACATGGACATGACAGACAATCTTTTTTTTTTTTATTTTTAATTGGAGGGTAATTATTTTACAATACTGTGGTGGTTTTGCCATACATTCACATGAATCAGCCATGGGTGAACATGTGTTCCCTTCCCTGACCCTCCCTCCCCACTTCCCTCCCCCTCCCATCCGTCAGGGTCATCCCAGTGCACCAGCCCTGAGCACCCTACCTCATGCATCGAACCTGGACTGGCATCTATTCACATGATGGTAATATATATGTTTCAATGCTATTCTCTCAAATCATCCTACCCTCGCCTTTTCCCAAAGAGTGCAACAGTCTGTTCTTTACATCTGTGTCTCTTTTGCTGTCTCACATATAGGGTTATCATTACCATCTTTCTAAATTCCATATATATGTATTAATATACTATATTGGTGTTTTTGAAGGAAGAATATATCACCAGTACATGGAGACAAGCAGGACAGTGGGAGTATGGAGGAAACATTCTAGGCAACTGGCCTTAACTTATCAGCAATAGCACTTAAGCAAGATCCCTTTACACATTTCTAACTTTTAACACACTCCACATGAACCTTCAGTTTATGTTATAAATGTACCCATCCTTTGTAATCCATTAGCAGTTAGCCATTTGATATTTATAAAACACTTACTAAGCAACAGGTACCTGTTAGATGTTAATGCATTTCATAAATCTGACCAATGAATATGATTTTAGGACCAAAAGGATGAAAAAAAAAAAAACAGTGTAGTATTAATAGATGTTACCTTCGTATGCAGGAGAGTGTTTCTGGCTAAGGAGAGACTGAACTGGGATCAATTCAAATTTCTTCTGGCTATAAGGGTTTGCTGGAAAGAGATGGAACTAGACCTACTGTGAGTTGGAAACTGACAAACTCTTGAAAAATACTGTGTCCTGTAAGCTTCTAACAGCCTTATTGAGGTAAACATCATTATGGTCTTTATTTTATGGATGAAGAAACTTAGGCTCAGAAAAATGGTCACTTATCCAGCATCACAGTTAGTGAAGGGATGAACCTGATTCTGATGCTTGTGCTCTCTACCACTGTGATCCACTGTCTACTTCTCTACTTAGGGGCTCCTGTAAACTCTTTTTCCTTGTCAAATTCTCTGCCTTGGAAATTTAGAGGAGTTGTGTTCAGAATTGGTAGGAATGCTTTTGACCTGACAAAGACTGGGATAGTTTTTTTCCAGATCTAATAAAACATAGAACATGTTTTATTATTGGGAGAAAAGCTATGGACCAACCTAGACAGCATATGTAAAAAGCAGAGACATTACTTTGGCAACAAAGTTTCCATCTAGTCAAAGCTATGTTTTTTCTAGTAGTCATGTATGGATGTGAGAGTTGGGCTATAAAGAAAGCTGAGCACTGAAAAATTGATGTTTTTTAACTATGGTGTTGAAGAATACTCTTGAGAGTCCCTTGGACTGCAAGGGGATTCCAACCAGTCCATCCTAAAGGAAATCATTCCTGAATATTCATTGGAAGGACTTATGCTGAAGCTGAAACTCCAACACTTTGGCCACCTGAAGCGAAGAACTGACTCACTGGAAAAGTCTCTGATGCTGGGAAAGATTGAAGGAGGGAGGAGAAGGGGACAACAGAGGATGAAATGGTGGTTGGATGGCATCACTGACTCAATGGACACGAGTTTGAGCAAGCTCTGGGAATTGGTAATGGACAGGGAAGCCTGGTGTGCTGCAGTCCATGGGGTCACAAAGAATTGGACATGACTGAGCAACTGAACTGAACCGAAAACATGTTCTTCATAGCAAAAAGAGTATCTACTCAGGTTGGTTTGAACACAAGTCCAGAGTTGAGGCTCTGGGAGATGACTGACCATGACTGATATAAGAATAATAACATTATCGCTTACTGAACACTACTGTTTTTCAGAAACCATTTCATATATTTTCTCTTGAACTGTCCTCATAATGAACCTGTGAAATATGGATTATTTGTGGACCCATTTGATAGATGAGGACAAAGAGGCATGGGGGTGTGGGGGGAGACTAGCTAGCTAATTTAACATTGACTGTGATCTGCTCTTTAGTTTTCTGTCTCCTGCATTAATTGTATCAATTTGACTGCATCATAGGGTGCCCAGGTATCTGGTTAGGGCTTTATCAGGATCTGTATGTTTCTGGAAGAGATAACATCTGAATCTGTAGAATGAGAGGACTGCCTCCCCAGGCTGGGTGGGCATTAAGCAATCCACTGAAAGCCTGAAATAGAACAAAAACCTGAAGAAAAACAGGATCTCCTTCCGGCCTGCCTCAGCTTGGACACTGGTTCTTCTTCTGCCCTTGGACTGGGATTTACAACTGTAGATTCATCACAGTTCTCCAGGCCTTTCAGACTCCGAGGCTGGAATTACCACCACTTGGCCTTCCTGTGTTTCCATAATTTCAGAAGGAAGATGCATGGGGACTTAGCTTCCATAATTGCAATTCCTTCTAATAAATATTGGTTGATTTACTGTGTATATATAACATTGCATGCGTCCATGTGTGCTCAGTTGTGTCTGACCTCTTTGCAACCCCGACAGATCCCTGTAGCCCAGCAGGCTCCACTGTCCATTGGTATTGTCCGCAGTCAATGAATACTGGAGTGGATTGCCATTTCTGTCCTCGCAGGGATTGAGACCCAGATCTCCTACATTGGCAGGCAGCATTCTTTACCATCTTAGCCAGCCTGAGAAGCCTTTACATATGCATTCACATGTACATATCTGAACATATACACTTGTGTGTGTTTCCATTTGGTTATATCTCTCTGGAGAACCCTGACTAATATATTCATTCCCTAAATGATTATACCCTTTCCCTACTCTAACACCTTGCTACAACTAGTTTGCTTCCCATCTTTTTAACTATACCATTTTAAAATGCTGTGTAAATGGTGGGGTAATACAGTATTATAACGTTTAGGATGGGCTTTTTTCCCTCACCATAATGCCCTTGAGACCATTCAGGTGTTGCTTGCACCAATTAATTTGTTCTTTTTCATAGCAGAACAGAATTTCATTGTACAGATGTGTCATTTGTTTATGCATTCACCAGTTGAAGGACAATTTGGATTGTTTCCAATTTGGGGTTATAACAATTAGGGCTGTTATGAACAAAAGTACACAGGATTTTTTTGCAGACATTAGTTTTTATTTCTATGTGATAAATACCCAGGAGTATAATTACTGGATTGTATTTTTAGTTGCAAGTTTAGTTTTTCTTAAAAATATATATATATATTATTTTTCTGCATGGTTTTACCATTTTACACTCCCACCAGTAATACACAAGACCTAGTTTTCTCACATCCTTTGCCACCACTTTGTATGGTCACTATTTTTTTTATTCTAGCTGTTTTGCTAAGTGTATAGTCATATCACATTGTGGTTTAATTTGCATTTCTGTAATAGCTAATGGTATTAAACATCTTATTTTTCATCCATATATTTCCTGCAGTGAAATGTCTCTTCATGCCTTTGCCCATTTTCTAATTGGATTGTTCATTTTCTTTTGTTGAGTTTAGAGGTTTTAACAATATATACTGTAGATACAAGTCCTCTCTCAGATTGCAGTTTGCAAATATTTCCTTCCAGTTTATAGCTTGCATTTTATCTTTGCAACAGGGTCATCTGTGAAGCCGATTTTTTGGAGGTCTACTATATTTGTTGTTTTTGCCTTGCTGGACTGTGCCTTTGTTGTTATATGTACGAACAACTCTAACCATAGGTCATGAAGGTTTTCTCCCATGTGGTTCTTCTAAATTTTTGTTTTTTGTAGATCTATGTTTCACATTTAGATCTATAATCTATCTTGAGTTAACTTCTGTTTTAAGTTTGGGGTTTGGGTAGTAGTTAATTTATATGCCTATGGATTTCTTTTAATTTATTTATTTTAATTAGAGGCTAATTACTTTACAATATTGTATTGGTTTTGCCATACATCAACATGAATCTGCCATGGGTGTACACGTGTTCCCAATCCTGAACCCCCCTCCCACCTCCCTCCCCATACCATCCCTCTGGATTTCTTAGATCTAGGAGTTTGAATATGCTTAGTACATACCAAGTTTTGAATAAAGCAAAAATGACAGAAAAAAAAGGTATAGGAGAATAACTAGGGAAGCAGGAGTAAAAGGAAAGGGTTCTTTAAAACATAATTTACCTAGAAGAGTTTTGGTGTGTGAGCAACGGCTAATAGTTTGCTGCTAATGTCCATGAGATTTAGCAAAATTGCATATTGTGCCTTTACTGAAAATGTCTTTGCAAATTCAGGGCTGACTCCATGTATTAGCAGAAGAGTCACAGAGGACATCCCTTGTGCTGAGAAGGGACCTCTCACTGCAGTCAATTTTCTGAAACTCTTACTAATTTGATCTTTGAGTTTATATTCCATAACTGAAGTCTGATGGCACAAGGAATATGTTGCTCAGGTTGAAGTCTCAGCCCATGTCTGGTTCTGTCACCCCAACCACACAGGATAGCTTTACCATTGCTGGCTCGCCTGCCCTATATGGCAACTGCTGTCACTCTTTGCACTTGAGAGCAGCCTAGGCATGAGAGGGTTAAGTTTGGGTGCATGTACTCTGCTCATTAAGACACAAGGCACCTGGAAGAGTTTGTGCTCATCTCTTGAGAGTCACAGTATTCAAGGCGCCACACTATTAAATGCCAATAAAAATCATGTGTGGCAGAACCAATACAATATTGTAAAGTAAAAAAAATAAAATAAAATAAAAATAAAAATCACCAGGACAGGTTGAAAGAGACAACATACAAAAATGTTTTTCCTGTTTTTTAAGGAAGGGACCCTACGTTTTTACATCAGACTCCACAAAATATGCATTTAGCCTAACACCAAAAATTGCAACTTATTTAATTTATGTGCATAGGAATTCTTAGAATATCAGAATTACAGTCAATAAAAAAGAAGTAATATACATCTATAAGAAGCTCATAGACATACATAATTCCCAGTTGAGACACTTACAGATTTAATACAGTAGACAAAATTTCAGTGCCTCTACCTGCTTATTTCAAAAGTTACCCAAAAGCTAAGATAAAAAAATGAAAAGAACAATATAAAGCATATGTTCAAAAAAACAAAAAAGAGACATTTTTGAAGCCTCAACAGACAAAATAGAAGGAAAAACTGCCAAGAGTAATGAAGGTCAAACATATGAAGGAAGTTGCAGACAGAATAAGCCCATGAATGCAGATCCCCCCAAAAAATATGCAGAGCAAACTATTCCATGGAGTGTGGTACACCTAGTGGTATAAAACCTACCCACATTCCTGTTTGCAAAACTCGACTAAAGTGAAAAACTGGCAAAGGATAGTTTCTCTAGATTTTATTTGGTTCTTCACAGTAGAAATAGGGATGAATGAGAAATCAAACAGGCAAAGTGATATTAACAAAAAGCAGTGAGGTAGTAAGATAATGAATGAAGGAGATTATGCTGCCAGCTGCCCTTCAGTGCAAATTGTGAGTAGAAACTTAAAGAACTCACTCACACACACACACACAAACTGTGAGAAGGTAAAACCTTCTTAATATGAAAAGAATATTACCTCTTCTTTGGTACAAATTGCCTGCATTTAGTTTGCCCAAAATGTAACCATGTATCTGGACAAAGATAAGATATAAAAGGAGGAACGGAAGATTTAAAAGAAAAACAACCAACCAACGAACAAAAAAAAAAAAAAAAACAAATATTAGGCAAAGAACATTCAAGAAAAGAATGTTGCAATAGAGCTGATAAAAATTGTAAACAAGCATGCTGTCAAGAATTTTTTTAAAAACCAGTAGTCCAATTATCTCTATTAAAAAAATCTCAAAGAAGAAATACAATAATCCAAAAAATTTGGTTAGGCAACAACGACAATAATAAAATAAAACAAAGTGCAGAATTCAGGGAGGAAATTAAAGAAAAATAGCAAATGTTAAAATTAATATTAAAAGGAAAACATGGAAATTTTTGCATTTTGTGGTGAAATGTGTGAGGGTAATCAAAAGTTACAAATTTAAACTTCAAAGATAAATAAGTCTTGGGGAGGTCAGGTACAACATGATGACTATATGTAATAATACTGCACTGCATATTTGAAAGTTGCTAAGAGACATGGATCTTAAAAGTTTTTTGCAATAAAAAGAACCACAACTATATGTGGTGATAGATTTTAATGAGATATTGTAATGATTTTTCAATATACATATGTATCAATTATGTGTACATCTAAACTACTACAATGTCCTATGTCTATTATATGTGTATGTCCATTACATATTAATACAAAAGTAACATGTGAAATTAGAAACAACACAAAGAATAATAGATATTACTGAAAATAATGCAAGAGATATGTAAAACCAAGTTAGCAAAAGTTTGCAAAATAATAGAAAAAACAGATTTAAAAGGTAGAGAAGTATAAATATGCAATATATTATATTATCACATATATCTAGTACATATTATACATATATGCAAATACTGAAGAGATCTAACATGTATGTTTTAGCTTGTTCTTGTAGTGTAACACACTTTCTCAAATCATAGTAGCTATAGGAGCAACAGACATTTATTTTCCTGTTTTGTATGCTGAATTCAGAAGCATCTGAATTCTAAGAAATTTGCCATTAGGATGTCATCTGAAGGCTTGCAATGGGCTAGAATATCCACTTCCAAATTAACTCACACAGTGTGCAAAACTCTGAGAGAGAGGGCCACACTTTTGTGCATTTTACCTCCAGGAGCCCTAGCAGGTTTTTACAGTGAAGATGCAGGAAGGGCTAAAAGTAGCTGTTTTGAAAGATGCCCAGAGCATTCTGTTCTTCCTAACAAGTCCTTCCTCAAGAGAAACAAATTTACCAGAGTCTCACCTAGAGCCAGTTATCCTGGAATGTGAAGTCAAGTGGGCCTTAGAAAGCATCACTATGAACAAAGCTAGTGGAGGTGATGGAATTCCAGTTGAGATATTTCAAATCCTGAAAGAAGATGCTGTGAAAGTGCTGCACTCAATATGCCAGCAAATTTGGAAAACTCAGCAGTGGCCACAGGACTGGAAAAGGTCACTTTTCATTCCAATCCCAAAGAAAGGCAATGCCAAAGAACGCTCAAACTACTGCACAACTGCACTCATCTCACATACTAGTAAAGTAATGCTCAAAATTCTCCAAGCCAGGCTTCAGCATTATGTGAACCGTGAACTTCCATTTGTTCAAGCTGGTTTTAGAAAAGGAAGAGGAACCAGAGACCAAATTGCCAATATCCGCTGGATCATCGAAAAAGCATGAGAGTTCATGAAAAACATCTATTTCTGCTTTCTTGACTATGCCAAAGCCTTTGACTGTGTGGATCACAATAAACTGTGGAAAATTTTGAAAGAGATGGAAATACCAGACCACCTGACCTGCCTCTTGAGAAATTTGTATGCAGGTCAGGAAGCAACGGTTAGAACTGGACATGGAACAACAGACTGGTTCCAAATAGGAAAAGGAGTATGTCAAGGCTGTATATTGTCACCCTGCTTATTTAACTTATACGCAGAGTACATCATGAGAAACGCTGGGCTGGAAGAAACACAAGCTGGAATCAAGATTGCCAGGAGAAATATCAATAACCTCAGATATGCAGATGACACCACCCTTATGGCAAAAAGTGAAGAGGAACTAAAAAGCCTCTTGATGAAGGTGAAAGAGGAGAGTGATAAAGTTGGCTTAAAGCTCAACATTCAGAAAACGAAGATCACGGCATCTGGTCCCACCACTTCATGGGAAATAGATGGGGAAACAGTGGAAACAGTGTCAGACTTTATTTTTTGGGGCTCCAAAATCACTGCAGATGGCGACTGCAGCCATGAAATTAAAAGACGCTTACTCCTTGAAAGAAAAGTTATGACCAACCTAGATAGCATATTGAAAAGCAGAGACATTACTTTGCCAACAAAGGTGTGTCTAGTCCAGGCTATGGTTTTTCCAATGGTCATGTATGGATGTGAGAGTTGGACTGTGAAGAAAGCTGAGCGCCGAAGAATTGATGCTTTTGAACTGTGGTGTTGGAGGAGCCTCTTCAGAGTCCCTTGGACTGCAAGGAGATCCAACCATTCCTTTCTGAAGGAGATCAGCCCTGGGATTTCTTTGGAAGGAATGATGCTAAAGCTGAATCTCCAGTACTTTGGTCACCTCATGCGAAGAGTTGACTCATTGGAAAAGACTCTGATGCTGGGATGGATTGGGGGCAGGAGGATAAGGGGATGACAGAGGATGAGATCACTGGATGGCATCACTGACTCGATGGACATGAGTCTGAGTGAACTCCTGGAGTTGGTGATGGACAGGGAGGCCTGGCATGCTGCGATTCATGGGGTCGCAAAGAGTCAGACACGACTGAGCAACTGAACTGAACTGAACTGAAACTACTGAGATTTTTTTTTTACCAGAGCCTAATTGATATGGGGGACAGGAGATATCCAATTCCTGTAGTATTCTCCAGCCTTCATGTGGGGAAGAGGAATACCCAATTTAAGCCCCACATAGCTTTCCTTTCTTACCTACATGGGAAAAGGAACTGAGAAGTATCTCAGTATACTCAGTATAATGATGGACATAGCCCAGCAGCACAGGCTTACTAAAATACTAATACTTCATAGGACTATAGAAAATATCCCCTCCACACATGCCTTACCACCACATCAATGGGGCTCCTGTATAATAACCAAGGAATACAACTGAAGGAACCGAATGTCTCAGATTTTATTAAAACTTAATACTCTATTTATTATAGAGTATTTATTAAAACTTAATACTCTATTTCTTATAGAGTATTTATTAATACTTAATACAAAACTTAAGTTTCTAGGGAAACCTAAAGAAAACAGAGTAGATGAAAACAAGTATCTGATAATGTTAGCAGATAACATCTGATAACATCCTATAGCATTAGCAAATAGAAGAAACATAGCCAAACTCCTAGTCAGATAAACACAAATCCTCACTCTAAATCCTTTTTTACCACAGTTCGTTTTGCACAATACTTCGTATTTACCTTTCAAAAATTTACAAAGTATATTACAGTGCAAAAAATATAGTATGAAAAGGCAGAGAAGGCATGAAAACCAAACTGAGATAAAGCAGAGATGTTGGAATTATGAGATCAAGAATTAAAAAAAAAAAAAAAAACCTGATTCACATGCTAAGGGCTTAATGGACAACAGGGATAATGAGGAAGAACAGATGGATAATGTAAACTTAGAGGTGAAAATTCTAAGAAAGAATCAAGTTGAAATGCTAGAAATAAAAAGCAGTTATAATAGAAATAAAGAATGCCTTTGATGGGCTTGTTAATAGACTGGATATGGCCAGGGAAAGAATTAGTGAGCTTGAATAAAAGTCATTAGACATTTCAAAAACTTAAATACACAGAGGAAAGATAGAGAAGAATGTTTATGACCTGTGGGACAAATACAAAAGATGTAAAGTAAAATCAAAGAAATAAGGGATAAAGCAAAATATATAATGTACTATAGAAGGGGCTTCCCAGATTAACAGAAAATGGAAAAGCAATTGAAGCAATGATACACACGAGACTTGTTTTCAAAAATTTCAGTAAAACAATAGAGTAACTGACTGACAATAAAGCCAGTTGCTTTATTATCAACAATAACAAATATACAAAATGAGGATTAATAATTGGAAAACAAATATCATATGAAATAAATTAAAAGAAACTTAAATGAATACTTTTGTAAATCGCATGCAAACGCACATGAACACAAGTTAAAAACATATATCCAAAGAGGCAGAATATCTGAACACATCAAATATCACAGAAGAAACAAAACTGTCAAACAGCAAATCTCCCTAAACCACATGAGGTAGAGATGATTTCACAAGTGACTCTTACACAAAATTTTAAGGGAGAGATAACTATAGCACTACATAAATTGTTCCAGAGCTTAGAAAAAGAAGAAATTTCCAAGGAATTTTTATAAACTATTCTTTACTTTGATGTAAAAGAAAAAGTCCTAACAGGTATTGCATAGACAGAAAAATATGGACCAATGTTACTTATCAATATCAAGGTAAAAAAATTAGTGCTCAAGTATTAGCAGTTGAATCCAGCAACACATATGTGATGATCAAGTTGAGTTCATTACCAAAATGCAAGCACTGTTTGGTATTAAGAAATTTTGTTATCAGTTTAATAGATTAAACCACACAGCTGGTGTGTGGTGTCAACTGAAAATTGGCACATCATCTGGCATGTCCGAGGTCAGGGGTGGCGGCCAAGAGTGCCAGGCTGCGATGGCGCAGGAGTGGCCAAGAGGAGCTACCCCACATCTGAGGTCAGGGGCGGCGGCTGAGAGGAGCAACCCCACGTCCAAGGAGCAGTGGCTGTGCCTGCACAGGGGGGCAGAGAGGAGCTACTCCACGTTCAAGGTCAGGAGGGGCAGCGGTGAGGAGATACCCTTTGTCCAAGGTAAGGAGCAGTGGCTGCGCTTTGCTGGAGCAGCCATGAAGAGATACCCCACGTCCAAGGTAAGAGAAACCCAAGGAAGACGGTAGGTGCTGCGAGAGGGCATCAGAGGGCAGACACACTGAAACCATAATCAAAGAAACATAGTCAATCTAATCACACAGACCACAGCCTTGTCTAACTCAATGAAACCAAGCCATGCCATGTGGGGCCAACCAAAAAGGGTGGGTCATGGTGGAGAGGTCTGACAGAATGTGGTCCACTGGAGAAGGGAATGGCAAACCACTTCAGTATTTTTGCCTTGAGAACCCCATGAACAGTATGAAAAGGCAAAATGATAGGATATTGAAAGAGGAACTCCCCTGGTCGGTAGGTGCCCAGTATGCTACTGGAGATCAGTGGAGAAATAACTCCAGAAAGAATGAAAGGATGGAGCCAAAACAAAAGCAATACCCAGTTGTGGATGTGACTGGTGATAGAAGCAAGGTCTGATGCTGTAAAGAGCAATATTGCATAGGAACCTGGAATGTCAGGTCCATGAATCATGGCAAATTGGAAGTGGTCAAACAGGAGATGGCAAGAGTGAACATCAACATTCTAGGAATCAGCGAACTAAAACGGACTGGAATGGGTGAATTTAACTCAGATGACCTTATATCTACTACTGTCACCAGGAATCCCTTAGAAGAAATGGAGTAGCCATCATGGTCAACAAAAGAGTCTGAAATGCAGTACTTGGATGCAATCTCAAAAATGACAGATTGATCTCTGTTCGTTTCCAAGGCAAATCATTCAGTATCACACTAATCCAAGTCTATTCCCCAACCAGTAATGCTGAAGAAGCTGAAGTTGAACGGTTCTATGAAGACCTACAAGACCTTTTAGAACTAACACACAAAAAAGATGTCCTTTTCATTATGGGGAACTAGAATGCAAAAGTAGGAAGTCAAGAAACACCTGGAGTAACAGGTAAATTTGGCCTTGGAAGATGGAATGAAGCAGAGCAAAGAGGTTTGCCAAGAGAACGCACTGGTCATAACAAACACCCTCTTCCAACAACACAAAAGAAGACTACACATGGACATCACCAGATGGTCAACACCAAAATCAGGTTGATTATGTTCTTTGCAGCCAAAGCTGACTGTGGCTCAGATCACGAACTCCTTATTGCCAAATTCAGACTTAAATTGAAGAAAGTAGGGGAAAACCACTAGGCCATTCAGGTATGACCTAAATCAAACCCCTTATGATTATACATTGGAGGTGAGAAATAGATTTAAGGCACTAGATCTAATAGAGTGCCTGATGAACTATGGACTGAAGTTCGGGACATTGTACAGGAGACAGGAATCAAGACCATCCCCATGGAAAAGAAATGCAAAAAAGCAAAATGTCTGTCTGAGGAAGCCTTAAAAATAGCTGTGAAAAGAAGAGAAGCAAAAAGCAAAAGAGAAAAGGAAAGATATAAGCATTTGAAGGCAGAGTTCCAAAGAATAGCAAGAAGAGATAAGACTTTCTCAGTGATCAATGCCAAGAAATACAGGAAAACAACAGAATGGGAATGACTGGAGATCTCTTCAAGAAAATTAGAGATACAAAGGGAACATTTCATGCAAAGATGGGCTCGATAAAGGACAGAAATGGTATGGACCTAACAGAAGCAGAAGATATTTAAGAAGAAGTGGCAGGAATACACAGAAGAACTGTACAAAAAAGATCTTCACGACCCAGATAATCATGATGGTGTGATCACTCACCTAGAGCCAGACATCCTGGAATGTGAAGTCAAGTGGGCCTTAGAAAGCACTACTACGAACAAAGCTAGTGGAGGTGATGGAATTCTGATTGAGCTATTTCAAATCCTGAAAGATGAGGCTGTGAAAGTGCTGCACTCAATATGCCAGCTAATTTGGAAAATGCAGCAGCGGCCACAAGACTGGAAAAGGTCAGTTTTCATTCCAATCCCAAAGAAATGCAATGCCAAAGAACACTCAAACTACTGCACAATTGCACTCATCTCACACACTAGTAAAATAATGCTCAAAATTCTCCAAGCCAGGCTTTAGCAATACATGAACCGTGAACTTCCAAATGTTCAAGCTGGTTTTGGAAAAGGCAGAGGAACCAGAGACCAAATTGCCAACATCCGCTGGATCATCAAAAAAGCATGAGAGTTCCAGAAAAACATCTACTTCTGCTTTATTGACTATGCCAAAGCCTTTGACTGTGTGGATCACAATAAACTATAGAAAATCCTGAAAGAGATGGAAATACCAGACCACCTGACCTGCCCCTTGAGAAACCTGTATGCAGGTCAGGAAGCAACAGTTAGAACTGGACATGGAACAACAGACTGGTTCCAAATAGGAAAAGCAGTACATCAAGGCTGTATATTGTCACCCTGCTTATTTAACTCATATGCAGTGTACATCATGAGAAACCTTGGGCTGGAAGAAGCACAAGCTGGAATCAAGATTGCCGGGTTATTGCAATGTCAATAACCTCAGGTATGCAGATGACACCACCCATATGGCACAAAGTGAAGAGGAACTAAAAAGCCTCTTGATGAAAGTGAAAGTGGAGAGTGAAAAAGTTGGCTTAAAGCTTACCATTCAGAAAATGAAGATCATGGCATCTGGTCCCATCATTTCATGGGAAATAGATGGGGAAACAGTGGAAACAGTGTCAGACTTTATTTTGGGGGGCTCCAAAATCACTGCAGATGGTGATTGCATCCATGAAATTAAAAGACGCTTACTCCTTGGAAGAAAAGTTATGACCAACCTAGATAGCATATTGAAAAGCAGAGACATTACTTTGCCAACAAAGGTCCATCTTGTCAAAGCTATGGTTTTTCCAGTGGTCATGTATGGATGTAAGAGTTGGACTGTGAAGAAAGCTGAATGCGGAAGAATTGATGCTTTTGAACTGTGGTGTTGGAGAAGACTCTTGAGAGTCCCTTGGACTGCAAGGAGATCCAACCAGTCCATTCTAAAGGAGATCAGTCCTGGTGTTCTTTGGAAGGACTGATGCTAAAACTGAAACTCCAATACTTTGGCCACCTCATGCGAAGTGTTGACTCATTGGAAAAGACTCTGATGCTGGGAGGGATTGGGGGCAGGAGGAGAAGGGGATGACAGAGGATGAGATCACTGGATGGCATCACTGACTCGATGGATGTGAGTTTGAGTGAACTCCTGGAGTTGGTGATGGACAAGGAGGCCTGGCGTGCTGCAATTCATGGGGTCAAAAAGAATCAGACACGACTGAGCAACTGAACTGAACTAATAGATGAAAATTAAAAAATCTTGTGTGCATGTTTTAAAGTGCTGAAAAGACATTTCAGTTCAGTTTAGTCAGTCAGTCATGTCCGACTCTTTGTGACCCGATGGACTGCAGCACGCCAGGCTTCTCTGTCCATCATCAACTCCTGGAGCTTGCTCAAATTCTTGTCCACTGAGTCGGTGTTGCCATCCAACAATCTCATCTTCTGTAGTCCCCTTTTCCTCCTGCCTTCAATCTTTCCCAGCATCAGAGTCTTTTCAAACGAGTCAGCTCTTCGCATCAGGTGGTGAAAGTATTGGAGTTTCAAGTTCAACATCAGTCCTTCCATGAAAACCCAGAACTGATCTCCGTTAGGATGGACTGGTTGGATATCCTTGCAGTCCAAGGAATTCTCAAGTCTTCTCCAACACCACAGTTCAAACGCATCAATTCTTTGGTGCTCAGCTTTTTTTATAGTCCAACTCTCACATCCATACATGACTATAGGAAAAACCATAGCTTTGACTGCTGCTGTTAAGTTACTTCAGTCATGTCCGACTCTGTTCAACCCCATAGACGGCAGCCCACCAGGCTCCACTGTCCCTGGGATTCTCCAGGCAAGAATACTGGAGTGGGTTGCCATTTCCTTCTCCAATGCATGAAAGTGAAAATGAAACTGAAGTCGCTCAGTGGTGTCCGACCCTCAGCGACCCCATGGACTGCAGCCTTCCAGGCTCCTCTGTCCATGGGATTTTCCAGGCAAGAGTACTGGAGTGGGGTGCCATTGCCTTCTCTGATAGCTTTGACTAGACAGACCTTTGTTGACATAGTAATGTCTCTCCTTTTTAATATGCTGTCTAGGTTGATGATAACCTTTCTTCCAAGGAGCAAGCATCTTTTAATTTCATGGCTGCAGTAACCACCTAAAATGGTTTTGGAGCCCCCAAAAATAAAGTCTCCCACTGTTTCCATTTTTTCCCAATCTATTTGCCATGAAGTGATGGGACCAGATGCCATGATCTTAGTTTTCTGAATGTTGAGTTTTAAGCCAGCTTTTTCACTCTCTTCTTTCACTTTCATCAAGTGGTTCTTCAGTTCCTCTTCTCTTTCTGCCATAAGGGTGGTGTCATCTGCATATCTGAGGTTCTTGATATTTCTCCTGGCAATCTTGATTCCAGTTTGTGCTTCATCCAGCCCAGCATTTTCCATTTATGAAATTTATAAAAAATACATTTAATAAAATTCAATTTCCATTCTTGATGTAAAATCTAATAAAATATGTAACCTCTATAGAAAAAATGACTCAAAGGTTACCACTAATGATACTCACTTCATAGTGTTGCTTCTCGGAGAAGGCAATGGCACCCCACTCCAGTACTCTTGCCTGGAAAATCCCTTGGATGGAGGAGCTTGGCAGTCTACAGTCCATGGGGTCGCTAGAGTCAGACATGACTGAATGACTTCACTTTCACTTTTCACTTTCATGCATTGGAGAAGGAAATGGCAACCCTCCAGTGTTCTTGCCTAGAGAATCCCAGAGACGGGGGAGCCTGGTGGGCTGCCATCTGTGGGGTTGCACAGAGTCAGACACGACTGAAGTGACTTAGCAGCAGTAGCAGCAGTGTTGCTTCTAAAGACCATTATGTCAAAAGTGAAGGGATGCCTTGCCTGTGATTAGTCTAAGTTGTATAAGACCTCCTGGAAGACTCTTGAATGACTCACCTTTCTGGCTAGATGAAGTAAGTAGCCACAGTGGGAAAGCCCATGTGGCAACGAAATGTGGACAATCTCCAAGTCATAATCAATATATCCCAGGGCCCACTAACCCTATTATGACAAGGGAATGACTTTTGACAAAAACCTGAGTGAGCCTGAAAACAGATTTCCCAATTGAGCCTCCAAATGAGTAAACAACCTGGTCAACAACTTGATTTCAAACTCATGAGACATTAAACACAGGACCTAGTTAAGTCATATTGAGAATCATAATCTATATAAACTGTAAGTTAATAAATGTGAGTTTTAAGTCAATGAATTATGTTTTACATAACATTTCATAACTAGTACAACTCCAAAGCCAGAATCTGATGAAACACTGAATGGTTTTCCATTAGAGAAAGGAAAAAGAGAAGACTGTCTCATATTGCCACTTTTATCAAACATTGGTCTGAAAGCACAATCCAATGAATTTATGTAAAATAAAGTAAAAACACATACAATTTGGAAAGGAGCATTGGGAATGGTAAGTAGCTGAGTAAATATTTTTTTAAAGATTACTTACTTCTCTTGCTGCTGCTACTGCTGCTAAGTCGCTTCAGTCATGTCCGACTCTGTGCAACCTCATAGACAACAGCCCACAAGGCTCCTCTGTCCCTGGGATTCTCCAGGCAAGAACACTGGAGTGGGTTGCCATTTACTTCTCCAATGCATGAAAGGAAAAGGGAAAGTGAAGTCGCTCAGTCAAGTCCAACTCTTAGCGACCCCACAGACTGCAGCCTACCAGGTTCATCCGCCCATGGGATTTTCCAGGCAAGAGTACTGGAGTAGGTTGCCATTACTTCTCTTAATTTCTTGCAAATACAGAGTACTGTTTAATATAAAATTTATAACATTTTTTCATGGAGTTTCTTATGTGTGTGTATGTAATACCTATGACAACAATAACATAAAGTCACAAAGCAAGGGTAGAAATATTCCTATACAGTTGTTAGTTTTCCACATTTTAGTTGACATGCTCAAATATGAACTCTGCAAGACATTTGCAAAGAATTAAATATGAATATTTGAAAATAGAGCAAATACTAAAAAAAACTGACATATAGTTATAAGGTTTTATAATTTGCTTTACAGTAGAAACTAACACAACATTGTACAGCAACTATACTTCAATTAAAATTAATTTTAAAAGACCACTGAATAAAAATATAATAAATATTTAAATAAAGACAAGGTGAGAATAACAAATGACATTTAAGAGCACTATTAATTAAACTGTTATCAATAATTACATTAAAAAGCAATTATTTTAGGCAGGGTTTGGCTAAATTAATTTAAAAATCACAATATTTAACTATATCCTGCCTACAAGAGCAGAATATAAAGACACAATTAAATATAAAGACACAAACTGAAAGTAAATGGTTGCCCATTGTTATGACATGCCAAAAAAAGTGCATGTTGGATGGCTGGGGTAGTTATGATGTCAAGAACAAAATTATTACCAAGTATCAAGAAGAAGAGGGATTTGCATAACTCAATGGATCTATGAGCCATGCTGTGCAGGGCTAACCATGATGGATGGGTTGTAGTGGAGAGTTCTGACAAAACGTGGTCCACTGGAGGAGGGAATGGCAAACCACTCCAGTGCCATAATAATCCCATGAATGGTTAGGTCCATGAATCAAGGTAAATTGGACATGGTCAAACAGGAGATGACAAGAGTGAACATTGACATCTTAGGAATCAGTGAACTAAAATTGACAGGAATGGGTGAATTTAATTCAAATGACCATTATATCTACTGCTGTGAGCAAGGATCCCTTACAAGAAATGGAGTAGCCCTCATAGTAAACAAAAGAATCCAAAATACAGTACTTGTGTGCAGTCTCAAAAATGACAAATGATCTTAGTTTGTTTCAAAGGCAAACCACCAAGTCTATGCCCCAACCACTAATACCAAAGAAGCTGAAGTTGAAAAGTTCTATGAAGGCCTGATACTTGGAGTAACTCACAAGTTTGGCCTTGGAGTACAAAAATGAAGCAGGGCAAAGGCTCACAGAGTTTTGTCAAGAGAACATACTCGTCATAGCAAATATCCTTTACCAAGAACACAAGAGACGACTCTATATGTGGACATCATCTGATGGTCAATATTGAAAGCAGATTGATTATATTGTTTGCAGCCAAAGATGAAGAAGCTCTATACAGTCAGTAAAAACAAGACCTGGAGCTGACTTTGGCTCTGATCGTGAACTCCTTCACTGCAAAAATCAGGCTGAAATTGAAGAAAGTAGGAAAAACCAGTAGACCATTTAGGGATGATCTACATCAAATCACTTGATTACACAGTGGAGGTGACCAATAGATTCAAGGATTAGATCTATTCAGGTGCAGGCACAGAGTGCCTGAAGAACTATAGATGGAGGTTCCTAACATTGTACAGGATTCAGTGACCAAAACCATTCCCAAGAAAAGAAATGTAAGAAGGCAAAGTGGTTGTCTGAGGAGGCTTTATATATAGCCGAGGAAAGAAGATCAAAAGCAAGGGAGAAAGGGAAAGATATATCCAACTGAATGCAGAGTTCCAGAGAATAGTAAGGAGAAATAAGGCCTTCTTAAATGAACAGTGCAAAGAAGTAGAGAAGAATAGTAGAATGGGAAAGATTAGAGATCTCTTTAAGAAAACTGGAGACATCAAAGGAACATTTCATGTAAAGTGGGCATGAAAAAGGATAGACACGGTAAGGCCCTAACAGAAGCAGAAGAGATTAAAAAGAGGTGGCAAGAATTCACAGAAGAACTATACAAAAAAGATCTTAATGACCTTGATAACCACAATGGTCTGGTCACTCACCTAGAGCCTGACATCATGGAGTCTGATGTCAAGTGGGCCTTAAGAAGCACCACTACAAACAAGGGTAGTGGAGGGATGCAATTTCAGCTGAGCTATTTCAAATCCTAAATGATGATTCTTTTAAAGTGCTGCACTAAATACGCCAGCAAACTTGGAAAACAGCATTGGCCACAGGATTAGAAAAGGTCAGTTTTCACTTCAATCCCAATGAAGGGCAGTGGTAGAGAATGTACAAACTACCAGATAATCGCACACATTTTGTATGCTAATAAGGCTATGCTCAAATCCTTCAAGCTATGCTTCAGTAGGATGTGAACTGAGAATGTCCAGGTAGACAAGCTGGGTTTAGGAAAGGCAGAGGAACCAGAAATCAAATTACCAACATCCACTGGATCATGGAGAAAGCAAAGAAATTCCAGAGAAAAACACCTATTTCACTGACGACACTAAAGCCTTTAACTGTGTGGATCACAAGAATGTGTGCAAAATTCTTTTTTTTTTTTTTTTCCGCTTTATTCGTTTTTTTTTTTTTTAATTTTATTATATTTAACTTTACAATATTGTATTGGTTTTGCCATATATCAAAATGAATCTGCCAAAGGTATACATGTGTTCCCCATCCTGAACCCTCCTTCCTCCTCCCTCCCGCCTCCCCATACCATCCCTCTGGGTCGTTCCAGTGCACCAGCCCCAAACATCCAGTATCGTGCATCGAACCTGGACTGGCGACTCGTTTCATATATGATATTTTACATATTTCAGTGCCATTCTCCCAAATCATCCCACCCTTGCCCTCTCCCACAGAGTCCAAAAGACTGTTCTATATATCAGTGTCTCTTTTGCTGTCTCGTATACAGGGTTATTGTTACCATCTTTCTAAATTCCATATATATGCATTAGTATACTGTATTGGTGTTTTTCTTTCTGGCTTACTTCACTCTGTATAATAGGCTCCAGTTTCATCCACCTCATTAGAACTGATTCAAATGTATTCTTTTTAATGGCTGAGTAATACTCCATTGTGTATATGTACCACTGCTTTCTTATCCATTCATCTGCTGATGGACATCTAGGTTGCTTCCATGTCCTGGCTATTATAAACAGTGCTGTGATGAACATTGGGGTACACGTGTCTCTTTCCCTTCTGGTTTCCTCAGTGTGTATGCCCAGCAGTGGGATTGCTGGATCATAAGGTAGTTCTATTTCCAGTTTTTGAAGGAATCTCCACACTGTTCTCCATAGTGGCTGTACTAGTTTGCATTCCCACCAACAGTGTAAGAGGGTTCCCTTTTCTCCACACCCTCTCCAGCATTTATTGCTTGTAGACTTTGGATCCCAGCCATTCTGATTGGCATGAAATGGTACCTCATAGTGGTTTTGATTTGCATTTCTCTGATAATGAGTGATGTTGAACATCTTTTCATGTGTTTGTTAGCCATCTGTATGTCTTCTTTGGAGAAATGTCTATTTAGTTCGTTAGCTCATTTTTTGATTGGATCACTTATTTTTCTGGAATTGAGCTATAGGAGTTGCTTGCATATTTTTGAGATTAGTTGTTTGTTGCTTCATTTGCTATTATTTTCTCCCATTCTGAAGGCTGTCTTTTCACCTTGCTTATAGTTTCCTTTGTTGTGCAGAAGCTTTTAAGTTTAATTAGGTCCCATTTGTTTATTTTTGCTTTTATTTCCAATATTCTGGGAGGTGGGTCATAGAAGGTCCTGCTGTAATGTATGTCAGAGAGTGTTTTGCCTATGTTCTCCTCTAGGAGTTTTATAGTTTCTGGTCTTACATTTAGATCTTTAATCCATTTTGAGTTTATTTTTGTGTATGGTGTTAGAAAGTGCTCTAGTTTCATTCTTTTACAAGTGGTTGACCAGTTTTCCCAGCACCACTTGTTAAAGAGATTGGCTTTAATCCATTGTATATTCTTGCCTCCTTTGTCAAAGATAATGTGTCTATATGTGCGTGGATTTATCTCTGGGCTTTCTATTTTGTTCCATTGATCTATATTCTGTCTTTGTGCCAGTACCTTACTGTCTTGATGACTGTGGCTTTGTAGTAGAGCCTGAAGTCAAGCAGGTTGATTCCTCCAGTTCCATTCTTCTTTCTCAAGATAGCTTTGGCTATTCGAGGTTTTTTGTATTTACATACAAATTGTGAAGTTATTTGTTCTAGCTCTGTGAAGAATACCGTTGGTAGCTTGATAGGGATTGCATTGAATCTATAAATTGCTTTGGGTACTATACTCATTTTCACTATATTGATTCTTCCAATCCATGAACATGGTATATTTCTCCATCTATTAGTGTCCTCTTTGATTTCTTTCACCAGTGTTTTTTATAGTTTTCTATATATAGGTCTTTAGTTTCTTTAGGTAGATATATTCCTAAGTATTTTATTCTTTTCGTTGCAATGGTGAATGGAATTGTTTCCTTAATTTCTCTTTCAGTTTTCTCATTATTAGTGTATAGGAATGCAAGGGATTTCTGTGTGTTGATTTTATATCCTGCAACTTTACTATAGTCTTTGATTAGTTCTAGTAATTTTCTGGTGGAGTCTTTAGGGTTTTCTATGTAGAGGATCATGTCATCTGCAAACAGTGAGAGTTTTACTTCTTCTTTTCCAATTTGGATTCCTTTTATTTCTTTTTCTGCTCTGATTGATGTGGCCAAAACTTCCAAAACTATGTTGAATAGTAATGGTGAAAGTGGGCACCCTTGTCTTGTTCCTGACTTTAGAGGCAATGCTTTCAATTTTTCACCATTGAGGATAATGTTTGCTGTGGGTTTGTCATATATAGCTTTTATTATGTTGAGGTATGTTCCTTCTATTCCTGCTTTCTGGAGCGTTTTTATCATAAATGGATGTTGAATTTTGTCAAAGGCTTTCTCAGCATCTATTGAGATAATCATATGGTTTTTATTTTTCAATTTGTTAATGTGGTGTATTACATTGATTGATTTACAGATATTGAAGAATCCTTGCATCCCTGGGATTAAGCCCACTTGGTCATGGTGTATGATCTTTTTAATGTGTTGCTGGATTCTGTTTGCTAGAATTTTGTTAAGGATTTTTGCATCTATGTTCATCAGTGATATTGGCCTGTAGTTTTCTTTTTTTGTGGGATCTTTGTCAGGTTTTGGTATTAGGGTGATGGTGGCCTCATAGAATGAGTTTGGAGGTTCACCTTCCTCTGTAATTTTCTGGAAGAGTTTGAGTGGGATAGGTGTTAGCTCTTCTCTAAATTTTGGTAGAATTCAGCTGTGAAGCCATCTGGACCTGGGCTTTTGTTTGCTGGAAGATTTCTGATTACAGCTTCAATTTCCGTGCCTGTGATGGGTCTGTTAAGATTTTCTATTTCTTCCTGGTCCAGTTTTGGAAAGTTGTACTTTTCTAAGAATTTGTCCATTTCTTCCACGTTGTCCATTTAACTGCCATATAATTGCTGATAGTAGTCTCTTATGATTCTTTGTATTTCTGTGTTGTCTGTTGTGATCTCTCCATTTTCATTTCTAATTTTATTGATTTGATTTTTGTCACTTTGTTTCTTGATGAGTCTGGCTAATGGTTTGTCAATTTTATTTATCCTTTCAAAGAACCAGCTTTTGGTTTTGTTGATTTTTGCTATGGTCTCTTTTGTTTCTTTTGCATTTATTTCTGCCCTAATTTTTAAGATTTCTTTCCTTCTACCAACCCTGGGGTTCTTCATTTCTTCCTTTTCTAGTTGCTTTAGGTGCAGAGTTGGATTATTTATTTGACTTTTTTCTTGTTTCTTGAGGTGGTGTCCCACAGGTTTTGGGTTGTTGTGTTTTCATTTTCATTCATTTCTATGCAAATTTTGATTTCTTTTTTGATTTCATCTGTGATTTGTTGGTTATTCAGCAGCGTGTTGTTCAGCCTCCATATGTTGGAATTTTTAATAGTTTTCTCCTGTAATTGAGATCTAATCTTACTGCATTGTGGTCAGAAAAGATGCTTGGAATGATTTCAATTTTTGTGAATTTACCAAGGCTAGATTTATGGCCCAGGATGTGATCTATCCTGGAGAAATGTTCCGTGTGTGCTTGAGAAAAAGGTGAAATTCATTGTTCTGGGATGAAATGTCCTATAGGTATCAATTAGGTCTAACTGGTCTATTGCATCATTTAACATTTGTGTTTCCTTGTTAATTTTCTGTTAAGTTGATCTATCCATAGGTGTGAGTGGGGTATTAAAGTCTCCCACTATTATTGTGTTATTGTAAATTTCTCCTTTCATACTTGTTAGCATTTGTCTTACATATTGTGGTGCTCCTATGTTGGGTGCATATATATTTATAATTGTTATATCTTCTTCTTGGATTGATCCTTTGATCATTATGTAGTGACTGTCTTTGTCTCTTTTCACAGCCTTTGTTTTAAAGTCTATTTATCTGATATGACTATTGCTACTCCTGCTTTCTTTTGGTTCCTATTTGCATGGAAAATCTTTTTCCAGCCCTTCACTTTCAGTCTGTATGTGTCCCCTGTTTTGAGGTGGGCCTCTTGTAGACAACATATGTAGGGGTCTTGTTTTTGTATCCATTCAGCCAGTCTTTGTCTTTTGGTTGGGGCATTCAACCCATTTATGTTTAAGGTAATTATTGATAAGTATGATCCCATTGCCATTTACTTTATTGTTTGGGGTTCGAATGTATACACCTTTTTTGTGTTTCCTGTCCAGAAAATATCCTTTAGAATTTGTTGGAGAACTGGTTTGGTGGTGCTGAATTCTCTCAGCTTTTGCTTGTCTGTAAAGCTTTTGATTTCTCCTTCATATTTGAATGAGATCCTTGCTGGGTACAATAATCTGGGCTGTAGGTTATTTTCTTTCATCACTTTAAGTATGTCTTGCCATTCCCTGCTGGCTTGGAGAGTTTCTATTGAAAGATCAGCTGTTATCCTTATGGGAATTCCCTTGTGTGTTATTTGTTGTTTTCCCTTGCTGCTTTTAATATTTGTTATTTGTGTTTGATCTTTGTTAATTTGATTAATATGTGTCTTGGGGTGTTTCGCCTTGGGTTTATCCTGTTTGGGACTCTCTAGGTTTCTTGGACTTGAGTGATTATTTCCTTCCCCATTTTAGGGAAGTTTTCAACTATTATCTCCTCAAGTATTTTCTCATGGTCTTTCTTTTTGTCTTCTTCTTCTGGGACCCCTATGATTCGAATGCTGTAGTGTTTAATATTGTCCTGGAGGTCTCTGAGATTGTCCTCATTTCTTTTAATTCATTTTTATTTTTTCCTCTCTGATTCATTTATTTCTACCATTCTATCTTCTAATTCACTAATCCTATCTTCTGCCTCTGTTATTCTACTATTTGTTGCCTCCAGAGTGTTTTTTATCTCACTTATTGCATTATTCATTAAAAATTGACTCTTTTTTATTTCTTCCAGGTCCTTGTTAAACCTTTCTTGCATCTTCTCAATCCTTGTCTCCAAGCTATTTATCTGTGATTCCATTTTGATTTCAAGATTTTGGATCAATTTCACTATCATTATTCGGAATTCTTTATCAGGTAGATTCCCTATCCCTTCCTCTTTTGTTTGGTTTGGTGGGCATTTATCCTGTTCCTTTACCTGCTGGGTATTCCTCTGTCTCTTCATCTTGTTTAAATTGCTGAGTTTGGGGTGTCCTTTCTGTATTCTGGCAGTTTGTGGAGTTCTCTTTATTGTGTCATTTACTCACTGTGTGTGGGTTTGTACAGGTGGCTTGTCAAGGTTTCTTGGTTAGGGAATCTTGTATCTGTGTTCTGGTGGGTGGAGCTGGATTTCTTCTCTCTGGAGTGCAATGAAGTGTCCAGTAATGACTTATGAGATGTCTATGGTTTTGGGGTGACTTTGGGCAGCCTGTATCTTGGAGCTCAGGGCTGTGTTCCTGTGTTGCTGGAGAATTTGCTTGGTATGTCTTGCCCTGGAACTTGTTGGCCCTTGTGTGGTGCTTGGTTTCAGTGTAGGTATGGAGGCATTTGATGAGCTCCTGTCAATTAATGTTCCCTGGAGTCAGGGTTTGGACTTAAGCCTCCTGCTTCCAGTTATCGGTCTTATTTTACAGTAGTCTCAAACTTCTCCTTCTATATAGCACCATTGATAAAACATCTAGGTGAAAGATGAAAAGTTTCTCCACCGGGAGGGTTACCCAGAGAGGTTCACAGCGTTACATGGAGAAGAGAAGAGGGAGGAGGGAGTTATATGTGACCCAAATGAGATGAGGTGGAATCAGTAGCGGAGAGAGTGGGCTAACCAGTAATCACTTCCTTATGTGCACTCCACAACTGGACCACTCAGAGATGTTCACAGAGTTATACATGGAAGAGGGAGGAAGGAGACAGAGGTGGCCAGGAGGATAAAAGGAGGGAATGAAAAGGAGAGAGACAGATCCAGCCAGTAATCAGTTCCCTAAGTGTTCTCCACCGTCTGGAACACACAGAAATTCACAGAGTTGGGTAGAGTAGAGAAGGGTTAGGGAGGAGACACAGGCGACCTGGTGGAAAAAAAGGAGAGTCCGAAGGGGGAGAGAGCAGTCAAGCCAGTAATCTCACTCCCTAGTAGAAAACGGGTACTGAAGTTTGGGTTCTTAAAGGTACAAAATTGGTAACAAATACCTAAAAGCAAAAATTAAAAATCTAGAGTAGAGTTTGGAATTTCAAAAATACAATGTTAAAGAAAAGAAGAAGAAAAAGAAAGAGGGGGAAAAAAAAACCAAAAACAAACAAAGTCACAGAAATTATAAAGAAGATATAGGTACAAAATTGATAACAAATACCAAAAAGTGTAAATTAAAAATCTAGAGTAGAGTTTGGAATTTCAGGAATACAATGTTAAAGAAAAGATGAAGAGAAAGAAAGAGAGAAAAAAAAGTCACAAAAGTTATAAAAAAAAATATTTGTACACAATTGATAACAAATACCAAAAAGCTATAATTAAAAATCTAGAGCAGAGTTTGGAATTTCAAAAATACAGTGTTAAAGAAAAGAAGGAAAAAAAACAGGGTCACAAAAGTTATAAAAAATATATATATGAAGTTTGCTTTTTTAAAAAAAAGGGTCTTTTTTTTTTTGCAAAGTTATAGTATATTATAAAAGTGAAAATTAAAGGAGTAATAGAGGACTTAAATTTTTTTAAAACATTTAAAAAAGAAAGAAAGAAAGAATGATCATAAAAATAGTAAAAATATATATGGGACTTTCTCTGATGTTGTTGTGGGTATTGTGGGTTCAGTTCATTTTCAGCTAGTTCCTTGTTCCGGCTTATATTTCTCAAGATCTATAGGCCCCTTCCTATGTAGTCGGTACTAATCACGGGGTTTTAATCTATTGCCTGTCGCTTCCAAGGCAGTTCTCTCTGTTATAGATTCTTCTGTTTGCTGGTCTCTTCAGTGTCTGATTTCCGCCCTGATACAAAGGGGGCGGTGGTGGACACCTTTTTTTTTTTTTTTAAGGCTCACTTGTTCAGTCCTGCTGTGGGGAGGGAGGGACGCTGCAAATAAATAAGACTGGCATGTGCTCGCAGTGCCTCAGCCACACTGGGCCTGCCCCCCACTCACGGCGTGTGTACCCTCCCTGCCCACACTGCTCAGGCTCTAGATTGCTCCGCCGGGAACCATCCGCGGCCAGCCCTGGGCTGCTTGCACCTCCCAGGTCTAAGCCACTCAGGTTCAGGCACAGACTCGGTTGGGCCTGCGTTTTGTGCCCTTCCCAGGTCCGAGTAGCTCAGAAAAGAAAGACAAGACATATACTTGTCTTTCAATGATGAAGTGTTTGGTGAGCACGGTTGCTGCGACTTATCGCCTCCCTGCCGCTTGGTTATCTGGGTGTACAACCGGCACACCTTCTCAGGCAGATGTTGACTGTCCAAAACCCCAGGAAGTTTTAGTTAGCAAAGAAGCCTGCTTACAGTTTTCTAGATAATGTCTTTCTGGGGCTGCGATTGCCCCCTTCCGGCTCTGGCTGCCTGTCACTGGAGGGGGGGACAGTCTGCAGCCGGCTATCTCTGTACAGTCCTTTGTTCCGTGTGTGGGCCTGGCGGTGTCTTAGGTTAGGGCTGGCTTTTCGCGTGGTAGATGTCCCACAGTCTGGTTTGCTAGCCCAAATTATTTCGCTTAGGTAGCGCTCAGGGTATTCAGGCCAGATCATTACTCTAAGTGATGCAGCCTGCGCCCTGCCTCCCTGCCCAGCCCCAGCTTGTTAATGGCGGATGCAGGCATCTGCGCTGCTTCTCCGCTGGGGGAGTTACCGTAGGGCTCGTAATCTGTGGGTTTTAATTATTTATTTATTTTTCCTCCCTGTTATGTTGCCCTCTGTGCTTCCAAGGCTTGGCACAGATTAGGCAGTGAGAATGTTTCCTGGTGTTTGGAAACTTCTCTCTTTTTAAGACTCCCTTCCCGGGACGAAGCTCCATCCCTCCCTCTTTTGTCTCTTTTATTGTCTTTTATATTTTTTCCTACCTCCTTTAGAAGACAATGGGTTGCTTTCCTGGGTGCCTGATGTCCTCCACCAGCATTCAGAAGTTGTTTTGTGGAATTTACTCGGCGTTTAAATGTTCTTTTGATGAATTTGTGGGGGAGAAAGTGTTCTCCCCATCCTATTCCTCCGCCATCTTAGCTGCTCCCCAAAATTCTTAAAGAGATGAGAATACCAGACTACCCTACCTGTCTCTTGAGAATCCTGTATGTGGGTCAAGAAGCAACAGTTAGAACTTTACATGGAAAAACAGACTGGTTCAAAATCAAAAAAGGAGTACGACAAGGCTGTATGCGGTCACCCTGTTTTTTTTTTTTAACTTCCATGTAGAGTATATCATGAGCTGTAGTGGATAAATCACAAGCTGGAATCAATATTGCTGGGAGAAATATCAACAACCTCAGATATGCAGATGATACCACTCTAATGGCAGAAAGTGAAGAGGAACTAAAGAACCTCTTGATGAGGGTGAAAAAGGAGAGTGAAAAAGCTGGCTTAAAACTCAACAGTCAAAAATCTAAGATCAAGACATCCAGTGCCATCATTTCATGGCAAGTAGATGCAGTGACAGTTTATTTTCTTTGGCTCAAAAATCACTGCAGATGGTGATTTTAATTTCAGCAGAAATTAAAAGACACTTGCTCCTTGGAAGGAATGCTATGGAAAATCTAGACAACATATTAGAAAACAGAGACATCACTTTACTGACAAAGCTACGAATAGTCAAAGCTATGGTTTTTCTAGTAATCGTGTATGGATATAAGTGTTGGACCATAAAGAAGGCTGAGCACCAAGGTTGGATTCTTTGGAATTGTGGTGCTGGAGAAGACTCTTGAGAGTCCCTTGGACTACAAGGAGATCAAACCAGTTAATCCTAAACTAAATCAAGCCTGACAAGTCAATGGAATGACTGATGCTGAAGCTGAAGGTCCAATACTTTGGCCACCTGATACAAAGTGCCAACTCATTGGAAGGATTGGATGCCAATTCACTGGATGCTGGGAAGGATTGAAAGTGAAAGGAGAAGAGGGCAGAAGAGGATGAGATGGTTGGATGGCATCACCGACACAATGGACATGAATCTGAGCAAACTCTGGGAGATAGTGAAGGACAGGGAAGTCTGGTGTGTTGCAATCCATGGGGTTGCAATGAGTTCAGACACGACTGAGTGATTGAACACCAACAATCAAGAAGAAGACTTCATATGGATGGAAATATCAATTAATCAAGAAGGAGTATAGTCCATAATACCTATATCATGTACCTAATAACAGAGCTTCAAAATACCTGAAGTAATACTAACACAATGAAAAGAATAATTCTATAATCATGCTTAGATTGTTCACACCAATTTTCAAAAAATTATGGAATAATTAACAAAAGAAAAAAATGAAGATCAGTAGAACCATAAATGATCTGTAAAACAGTATCAACTTTTCTGACTTATGTCATATTTGTAAAACAGTATGTACAACATCTGTAGAATATCCTTATTTCCAAGTATACACGGTACCCTCCCAAAGATAGACCTTATGTTTTGCCATAAAATAAGTCACAATACATGTGAAAGGATCCACATCACATACAGTAAGTTCTCTAACTAAAAACTAATTAAATTAGAAATAAAGTTAAGACATCTAGAACAACTCTAAATATTTGGAAATCTAAGAACAGACTTCTAAATAAGCCATAGTTCATAGAAAAAATCATGAAGGAAGTTAGAAAATATTTCCAACTATATGATAATAAAAATGCACATTAAAATGTGCAGGACACAGAAAATGCAGCATTAGGGGAAAACATAATTATGATGCTTATATCAGAATATAATAGCCTAAATTCAAAGACCTAAAAGTCATCTTAAGAAGCTAGAAAAAGAATGAAAAGCCAAAGTAAGTGGATGGGAGGAAATAATAAAGATAATAGTAGATATAAATGAAATTGAAAACAACCAACAGAGAAAATAGTACCTATTCCAAAATTAGATAGTGCTTATTGTTGCACACTCCTACAATGTCCTGAAAACATGAATTCTACATTTTAAATAGGTAAAATTATGGTATGTGGATTATATCTCAATAAAGCTTTTTTAAAAAGTTGGTTATAGTTATTTGGAAAGATCAAAAAAGTTTGACAAACCCATAGATTGACTAACCAAGGAAAGGAGAGAAACAAATTACTAACATCAGCAATGAAAAGGATTATAAATACAGATCCTATAGACATATAAAATAATGCTAATGGATTTGACAAATAGATCAAATAGACAAGTTCCTTCAAAAATGCAACTTGGCAAAAGTGACATGATGGAACAGAAAATCTGAATAGCCCTCCATCTATGAAACCAACAATTTCATTATTATAAAATTTTTCACAAAAAATCTAAAGCCAAAATTATTTCAAAAGTGAACCCTATCAAACATTTAATGAGGAAATAAAACTCATTTTGCTCCAACCCCTTATAAAAATAAGAATGCTTCCAGACATGTTGAGACCAGAATAACACCAATATCGAAAGCAGACAAAGATGTTACAATAAAAGTATTGACTAATACTCTTTTGAACACATCAGAAAAATTCTTAATATTAGCAAAACAAATCTAATAATTATAAAATTTATTAAAATATACATATTGACCATTTAGTGTTTAGCTCATAAAAACAAGATAAGTATAATTTTTGAAAAAAATCAAAGCTATTGGCAATTTATAATATTCTATATCTTGATATTTTTGCATTTGTTGAACAGTTAGGATGTACGTATTTCCTATTATGTATGTTTTATCTCCCAATTTTAAAAATCCCATAAATAAATACTGAAGACTAGTTACTGCTACACATACTGAATACTTCAAAGTTTATTATGTCTGTAACTTATTTTGAAATGCATTAAATAGTTTTAGATTGCTAGAGAGAGATATAAATAGCCATTTGATAAAGCAAATATAGTGAAATGTACATGGTAGAATGTATGTGACTTACCTATGGGAGTTTACTGTATAATTCTTCCAGATTATAGGTATGTTTGAAAACGTTATTAACTATATTGGGGGAAAGAATGACATAAATGTTTTAAAAACACTGTTGAGAAATATAAAATAGTACACGAGTGATTCAAATAGCATACCATGTTTTTGACTAGGAAAACACACTGCATAAACACATCAGTTCTCTTGAAGTAAGGGGTAGTAACTGGAAAGGCTGATTTGAAAATCCATGGAGAAAAACAAAATAAAAGGAGGAAGAGGGGGAAGAGGAGTACGACTAGCTTTAATAAGTATTCAAACACATTATAAGCCTTTAATAATTTAAAGAGTATGACTCTGGCTCATGAATAGATAGATCAATAGCACAGAGTACAAAACTGAGGTATGTATGCAAGTATATACATGAGAATTTTTAATGATGCAATACCCTGTTTGTGGGTAAAATCAATTATTCAATAAATGGCTTGGTATCTGGAAAAAACTAAGTTGAATCTCTCACCTCACACTTTAAAGAAAAATAAATTCCACACGGAGCAACTATTTACATGTAAATAATCAAACCATAAACATTCCAGAAGGACCTATGGAATCATTTTTCCCCTAGTAATTACAGGCTAGAAAAGGCTTAAAAGAGTAACAATAACTGAAGTCATCAAAGAAAAGACCATAAAATACTATATTTTTTAAATGACATGAAAAAGGACACAGTGAAACTCAAGAAATTTTAAAACAGTAAGAAAACACATTTTTAAAAATTTGTAATTCACACTATAGAATGCTCATTTCCTTACTGTATGCAAAGCTCATGTAAATAAAGGAAAGCTTAAAAACTCTAGAAAATTGGGCAAAGGAGTTTAACAGACAAGATAGAATTTTTAAAAGAAATGGAATTGAATGATTTCAAGGTGTTCTCAGAGCCTGTTTTGCAATCTTTTCTGGATTTACTGCTAATGCCCTGTATCACCTGGATAGGTATGTCCATCTTAGCAAGGTTCTCTTCTTTGTGCTTCTACCTGAAACTGTGTAAATCCAAATATTGGCCAATGCCTAGGATAGTGCTGTCCTATAGGGCAAGCACTAACCATATGTAACTTTCAATTGAAATTAAACTTGTAATTCAATTCTTTGTCACACTTTGTTTCACTCAAGAATTTAGCTAGGAGCTTCTGCATTGGATAATGCAGATATAAAACCTTTCCATTATCACAGAAAATTCTGTAGTGCAACTCTGATATAGAGTCCAGACTGAAAATTTTTTCCCTAAACCTAAAATACGTCAGATTTGCCAGAGAAACTTATTAAAATATGTACCATCTCTCTCATATGTAAATTGCACATGCATGCATACATGCTAAGTCGCTTCAATCGTGACTGACTCTGTGCGACCCCATGGACAGCAGCCCACCAGGCTCCTCTGCCCATGGTATTCTCCAGGCAAGAATACTGGAGTGGGTTGCCATTTCCTTCTCCAATTTAATCGCTAAGTTACGTCTAACTCTTTTGAAATCCATGGACCATAGCCCACTGGGCCCCGCTGTCCATGGGATTTCCCAAGCAAGAATACCAGAGTGGATTGCCATTTCCTTCTCCCATAAATCACACACTACTGCTTAAAAACCTGCTGCTGATGGTTCCTTATCACTAATATCAAGGATGGGCAGACTATGGACCTTAGGTCAAATCTAGCTCGCTACCTTTTTTGTCAAAAAGATTCTACTGGAACACAGCTCTCATCACTCATTTACATATTATTTACTGCTGCTTTTGCTGACAAAAGCAAAACTGAGGTAGAAATGAATACTTGCAACAGAGAAAGTGTGGCTAGCAAAGCCATCTTTACTATATGGCAAAAAAAAAAAAAAAAAAAAATTGCTAATCCCTGACTTATGGGACAAAGTCTAAGCTTTGGCTTGGCCTACATAAGTGATACCTATGGTCCTCCAAAATCTAGCTTTTGTTTAACTCTCCAGCATCATCTTTCCATGTCATGAGACAGCAATAACTAACCTGTTTTGTCTTCTCGAGCATGGCATCCTAATTCTTGCCATTGTGCTTCATCCATACCATGTCTTATGCCCAGGACGTCTCCCCTGATTCTCTGTTTCTTTTGCCTCCTTTCCAGTACATCTCAACTTGGTTCTCACTTCCTTTGTGAAACTTTCCTAACCCCAGTCAGAGAAGGCAATGGTACCCCACTCCAGTACTCTTGCCTGGAAAATCCCATGGACGGAGGAGCCTGGTGGTAGGCTGCAGTTCATGGGGTCGCTAAGAGTCGGACACGACTGAGCAACTTCACTTTCACTTTTCACTTTCATGCATTGGAGAAGGAAATGGCAACCCACTCCAGTGTTCTTGCCTGGAGAATCCCAGGGACGGGGGAGCCTGGTGAGCTGATGTCTATGGGGTTGCGCGGAGTCAGACACGACTGAAGTGACTTAGCAGCAGCCTAACCCCAGTGCTAAGTGACCAGTACCTCCTATGTTACTATCCAACGCCCTGACTCTCCTTCTGTCCTACACCACAGTGTAAGATAATACACAGGAAAATCACATTCTTCAGTTTTCATTCTCTGCCAAGGGCCTATCAACATTTTAACGGTTAAGGAAAAAGAAAAAAGATTCCTTACTAGTACAGATTCAGAATATAATTTGTTTTAAGCATCCCTGCTTTTCTCCATGTATGATGGCACATATTTTGCCTATCATTCCCATACATATTTTGGTCACTTCTTTACCATAATATTGCAGTTGCCTGTTGACTTGTCTACTTCCTTCAATAGATTGGGAGTTCCAAAAGGAAGGAAGCCTCACATTAATCTCTGTGACTCCAATACCCAGGACAAGACCAGCACTGAGTCAGTGTTCTGAGAACACCAGTGAGATAAATTTCCCTCACACACAAGAATTCATCTTGTGGAATGAGGCAGAGGGAATGAGGGAAGAGGCAGAGGGGCTAGATGTTGATCATTTTTCCTATGTCCTGTGAAGCTAAAATCCAATTTCTGGTGCCCTCAAGGCAATAAAAAGTATTTTGGAATCAGCATATTATTGACTTTCTTTTATTATGTTTGTTTTATCTAGTTTAATGTATTTTAATTATTTGTTGTAAAATTCATACCTTGAGGTAACTTCATATAGCAAATGCAAGTTTCAAAGTCTAATATATGAAAAAGATAAAAGTGTTTATATCTCTAATGTGTCACCCATGGAATAAAAACAACTGATGTGATTCCAGATATTAATACATTTGGAATTTAATTTGGATCAGATGTAGCTGGTAAATGGGGCTTTGTATGAAGCTCATTTATTAGAGGTTTCTATGTAATACCAATACCTGTATTTTTACAGGATCTTCAAGGCTTAATTTTGTTCTAAGTATTCGGGACACCAAAGCAGAATAATCTGATAGCCATCTCTTGCTGTGTAAGCAAAAGGAAGATAGGATTTGAGACAGGCTGGAACCTGGGACATTTGGTTGCAGTGCTTGCACTCTGAACAAATATCTCCTCTAGCAAGAAAATGCAAAGGAAACTATAAGGTACTAAAAATAATTGTGTGCATAGGCAGTTGGGAACAAATTATGGACAAGATACAAAAAGACCAAAAAAAAAAAAAAAATCCAACTTGAACTTCTAATGAACTGGGAGGAAAAACAGGGTGTCAGGAACAAAAGCATCATACTGTTTATGCACCACCCGCCCTGCACTCAACAGCACCTAAGAGTGGATAATCCACCTAAACTACCCCTCTGGCCTGACTCCTGGACACACCACACCCTCACTCCATATAAAGAACCAGCTCGCCTCCCACCCAGCCCAGTGACTAAGGGAACATATGTTACTTGTTTTTACTCCCCTTTGCTGCAGCAGGGTCCCCAATAAAGCCTTGCTTGAATTTGTCTAGACTCTTATCAACTTCTATTGATGAGGAAGAACCAGCCCAACAACGCTGGTTTATATCAGGTTGATTGGTGGCTGGTAGGGGAGGTTTTCAGGTTACCAATACTGGAATCCTTAAGACCTACAAAAATTCAGATTGCTCAAAGCTTTTACAGATTTCATTTCAAGATATGTTTTTCACATGAATTGTAGAACTATGAATTTGCCCTAAATCTATACTATTAGCTCCATATTATTGAATTCAACCATCTAGAATCAATGGCTCTTCAATGTTGCCATATCTACCTACATAATTGAGTTCAGTTCAGTTGCTCAGTCATGTCTGACTCTTTGTGACCCCATGGGCTGCAGCACACCAGGCTTCCCTGTCCATCCCCAACTCCTGGAGCTTATTCAAATTCATGTCCATTGAGTCAGTGACTCCATCCAACCCTCTCATCTTCTGTCATCTCCTTCTTCCACCTTCAACCTTTCCCAGCATCAGGGTCTTTTCCAATGAATCAGTTCTTCACATCAGGTGACCAAAGTACTGGGGTTTCAGCTTCAGCATCAGTCCTTCCAATGAATATTCAGGACTGATTTCCTTTATTATGGACGTAATTGAGAGCACATCTTCAATCCAAGAGAAAGCATCTCCTCCCCCAAGAAATTTGAAATAAGATGCTCTGTGTCAGAAAAGCTTTGTCTTGAGACCCTGCTTTCACACACAAGGGCAAAATTGCCACACTTTATATCATGGCTTTGATTTTGAATTCTCTTGAATTTCTTCCTTTGCTCAAGTCAAAACATGTTTTAAATACAAAGTTCATATACAACATGATTAAAATGAAGTAGAAAAAAAAATAGTAGCTTTCTGGCAACTTTGATCCATTCCCAAGAGAACTCAATTAAAAAAAAAAAACTTAGTATTAATGAACCATGCCTCCACTTAACACTCAGAAAGGGTCTACTGCTCCTTCAATGCTCAGCTCAGACTGACTCACCAGTATTGTTGTGAAGGTCTGCTCAGTTTCATGGCTCATCCTATACTTTGCACACATTATGTTGACTTTTCTTCTATTTGTTGTTTGATTATATAATCTAGGAGAGATAAAAACTATATTCTTAAATCTTATCAGCTGGCATCCTCTTAGGAGAGTATGGTTTTTTAATTTTATGGTTACTGAATGTGTCAAAGTAAAACCTTCCTCCCCAGCCCTTGGCCACCTTAGAGCACTTTGGAAATGGACTAGGAGGAAAAAAAAATTTAAGAGCTAAAACATCCTATTTAATAAAATTGTAGAGGTTGTTCTTGTTCTGGAACAATCTAAAAATGACATGACAAAAGTGCTAATAATCAAAAGGGAAAAGGGACAGAGAGGGTTTAGCAACAGATGGACAGGAATCCTGAGGAGCTGAGTCAAGTAGCACAAGGGTCCATGTGATAAGAATGACCATGGGATTTAAAATCTATAATCATACCTTCCTATGTAAGTCAACATCTTTGCTTTTTCTACCTTTGCTTCCATTACCAACGAATCTATATCCATGTACACGTGACTCTGAGTGGGAGGTGTTAGTTAAGGGTAAATTAAGGGAAAGATGGTAAGGTCTGAGTCACCAGATCACATACAGGATGATAATTTAAATTTGACTTTATGAAATTCTAATTTAACTGGATGTCTTTTTTAATTTGCTAAATCTTACAAATCTAATGAGGTTACATGTCTAGATCAATATAGGGTGTATAAAAGGGAACAGGCACGAGAAAACAAGACATGGGGAAGACAGAGAATTCAGTTCGTGTAAGCCCTCTGAGGTGTTGGACTGGGATGGGGCCTCTGTTTTCCTCCACAGTGAGTACAGCGATTTTAAATTAAATATTTAATGGAAAGGTAACTGCATGGGGCCGGAGAACTTGGGGATACCTAGTCAGCAGAAAGTCCAGTTAAAATTCCTTCAATTTTGTGTATATGTTATTACTTTCACAAGCATACTTCTCACATTAGAGGGAATTCCAGAGGGTTGAGTTCCACACAACTGAGAGGGACATTGTATGTGGTTGTGACATCAACAGACTTAGGGTAGGTAATTCAGATAACTCCAGTTTCCCTTATATTTTATTTTTTTTGGCTGTGCGGGGTCTTCATCACTGCACAGGCTTTTCTCTAGTCGTGGTGACCAGGGGCTTCTCTCCAGCTGTGGTGTGCCAGCTTCTCATTGTGGTGGCTTCTCTTGTTATGGAGCACAGGCTCTAGGATGCACAGACATGGTTGCAGCACATGGGCTCAGTAGTTGCAACTCCTGAGCTCTAGAGCACAGACTAAACAGTTGTGTCCACAGGCCGAGTTGCTCCGCAACACGTGGGATCTTCCCGAACAGGGATGAAATCTGTCTCCTGCATTGACAGGTGGACTCTTTACTACTGAGTCACCAGGGAGGCCCTCCCCTATACTTACTATTCTGAACAAAGCCAGAGTCCTGAAGCCAGAACAGAGATATCCCTGGTCCCTCAGTGAATGTGATCTTGTGGAAATCAGAGAGAATCAAAACCGTTTCTGGAAAGGACATCCATAACTGACAACAGCAGTGTTTCGACTAGAAGTTCCTGAGCACAAGGACATACCCCTCATGGGGTACCAAGAGTAGTTTCCTTCATTTTATTTACTTAATTATTTATAAATAGATGTGCGTGTGTGTACTGCTGGTTTCAACACCTGGCTGTAGAATAGATTCTTTTTTTTTTTCCTATTAAGGTTGGTTTTACTTGTTTTCTCTCCACATCCTTTGTTATCTTGTTTATTCCTTTTGCCCTGTTCCAAATGGAGAGATTATGTCAATAACATAAGCTCAAAATTATGTAGTTTCTCAACCAAAAAGCTTTATTACTATCTTTCCTCGTATTTATTATATGTATGATTTTGCTGAGGCCAGGATTTGACTTAATACATTGCCAAGCTTATGTAAAGGGACACATTGCTTAGCTAGTAAGTCAGTCCAGCCATCTGCCCAGTATAGCCTTCTTGATTTAGCTCTTTCCTCATGTCAGAGAGTGCATATTTTTGTGGTGGAATGATAAAGTCCTAGTATACTTTCCTTGTGAATGCAAAGATTTAGTATGCGATACAATGATTGAGACAGACAGATGTCCTCATTCCTATGAATGAGAGGCACACCAAACTCAGGCTGAACCAGGTAGTGTCCAGGAACTTCCCCAGAGGAGAGGATGCTTGTGTCAAATCATGAAGCTACCTTTAGGGGAAGTAGCTAGAGAAGGAGGGGAGAGGGGAATGGAGGGGCAGGGGAGAGGAGGAGGGGGGAGAAAAGAAGGTGGGAGGGGGAGGAGAAAAAGGGATAAACTTTCAGGCAGAGTGAACAGCATAAACAGAGAAGCAGAATGAAGGAACATGGTTTATTTTGAGAACTGGTAATTGCTATGACTGTGGTCGAGAATGTGAAGGGGAAGATGAGTGAAGGCATGGCAGATGTGGGTGATATCTAGAGATAGTACAGATGGAAGAAGTCAGGGATAGAAAAACTGACAAAGTATAAACATCTGCACCAAGAAATTAGAGCTCACCTTTCTTTTACTTCAATTGCTTTATATATAGGTAGCTACTGGGACAATGAAGCTAGAACAATAAAACTATACCAGGCCAAAGTGGAGCTGAGGGTGGGTGCAGAAGTATCCTTTCCCTCTCAGCAGCAGGTTTAGTTTAGTCTTCAAAGATCTTAACTTTCATAACATTTTTTTAATGTTCTATGCTTTTTGACTGACCATATCAAAGTTATATTTCACACACTGAAATGAAAAGTGTCTGCATTGAATCTACAAGGAGGAACCCCTCCCCATAACAGTCCTGCTGGTATCATACATGACCAGCAATGGTTGACATGGATCAGAGGTCATGACACTCAAAGAGATTAAGTAAATGTCTCTTGTCTCTTATACATTTCAAGCACAAATGATCTAATCTGTGACCTAATAATCAGTACTCAAAGATTCATCAATTAAATTAACGATATCAAAAGTAAAAGCTTCTTTGAACCATTTCAACTTGTGTTCATCTGAAAGTGGGTGATGTATGATGTTGATTAAGAGGATATCAACTTAATAAGTCTTGCCACATACAAAGTTCTCCATTGCATGAAAATCTTTGAGCCACAACATACTAGAGACTAATTATGAAAATTGACTTTTCAATTTGCTTCTCACTATAATTATCCAACTATCATACATTATTTGCTTGGAGAAATTTCTCCTTTGTAAAATGGTCTTTTTATTACCACCAGAAAAAGAGTCAGGTGTGACTAGTTAAAGAATCTGTCTTTTTTATATTTACTCCAGTATAGAGATGTCTGGGTGAAAAGAGAGAAGGTTACATAAATAATAGACTCAAAAAAAGGTTTCTAAATAACTTATTGAAAGAAAGTGTTAGTTGTTCAGTCATGTCTGACTCTTTGCGACTCCATGGACTGCAGCCCGCTAGGCTCCTCTGTCCATTGGATTCTCCAGGCAAGAATACTGGAGTGGGCTGCCATTTCCTTCTCCAGGGGATCCTCCCTACCCAGGGATCGAACCCAGGTCTCCTGAATACCAGGTGGATTTTTTACCATCTGAGCCACCAGGTACTAGTAATAATATACATGATATACATATCTTTCAAAGTCAAGTCATTCAATATGAATTATGTACCAAAAAGCTTGAAATCAAAAGCAATCACTTTCCCCACACTCCCATTTGCTGCAGCATCCATAAACACTAAACCCATACAACTGCCCAGCTAGGTAGATAGGATTTTCTTCACTGTACTCAGGATGCAGTTGAATGTTGAAGAATTTATATAATTTATTCAATATTTTACTGAGAAGTTACAGATTCAGGCTTTGAATCTAACTCTACCTGACTCAGATACCCATGTTCTTCCTGTTTCATTGGATTGCTGGCCACCTCCATATACACTTATTCTAACCTTGGTCCAGGCCTTAGGATGAAATGAAGAATTTGGTCAAATGTGCTATGAATTAGCATTCCCCTCTTTAACTAACTCATAATGCTATTAAAATCAAAGGGCAGCTAGTTTGCGTGAACTGTTCTTAGTTAGCCCAGACCTATTTTTAGTGAACATTACTTTTCTGCAAGTACTTTCTAAATGTGTATATATATATATATATATATATATATATATATATATATAAGTACATAGCACTTTCTACATAAAAGGCACTGTTTTAAGCATTTTATATTCATTCATTTTATCTTCACAACAACTTTATAAGACAGGTAATATTATCATCTTCATTTTAGAGTGAGGATTCAAATCCAGCAAGATCGATGCTCTTAACTGTCGTGGTAGACCAGCTACACTTACCCATACATTTGTTGAATAATTAATTTTGAAATCTTACCACCAATTGCTCTCACACTTACTGATCTCTGTTTTCCAAACTCAACATTTTCCCTTTTAATAAATCGGGCAATGTGTGTTTATCCTCATTCTGCTGGTTTTTCTTTAATTTTCCACAGCTTCTCAAGGGTAAATTAGTTATTGCTTTGACCTTGATAATTTATCTGCATAAAGAGCCTTCAACACCTTTAAAGAGTTTAGATAGTCAGAAATGTCTGACTTGGATCTCAATTCTCTTTTATCCATGTTTCCTCACTCTATTCAGTTTTAGGATTATCCTCTTTGATGTAAAAAAAAAAAAAAAAAAAAACTGAGGACTTGAGCAGTTCTGCTTTTTTAATTCTATCACCATATGCCTTTATTACATACAAGGAGGGTATCACTCCTTCACTATTTGCCTGAGTATTGCAAAGTTAGATCAGGATTTTGTGATTATGAGATACAAAAGCTTGGGTTTCTATGAAATTCAGTCAGTACTATGGTCAGGGATCCAGGAATGTCTGAATCACATGTTGCCAGGCACCCTTCTTCCCTATGGGGAAACACACACTCACACACGATATTAAATGAATAACAATGTGCTGCCTTATCAGTAGCTTTACAAGTGTCTGACTCTCCTCTACACAACTCCTTAAAAAAGTTTTGTTGGAGTAGATGACCTTGCCCAAACATCCATAAGGGCCTCTTGTGCATCTAAGTTTAAGATTCAAATCTGTGCCCTTATCTCTTTCTAATTGCCACCTAGGAAAAGAAATTATATTGATTCAGCAGATTACAAAAATGTTTCTTGAATAATGACTATATTAGTGAACAAGGAAGGAAACAAAGCATGTGTAGAGAATAGAGAAAAAATTCCCTTCACCATGGAAGGATTTTCTGCAAGAGCTAGTTAAACCATTCTCTAAGTGGTCTCTAGGAGTCCTAAATCCATTCTTCATCACATACCAGAAGTTTTAAATTCCAAATTACATCAGAGTTTGTAAGTCTTCTTCACTAGAAACTTCCAGGGTTCTCTATCTGGTCACCAGTCTTATGGATAGGAGAGAACATAGTTACAGAAGCAGTGGTGACAGGAGTGACAGCCCCTTGACCTCTTGATTGCAGTTATGATGCTGTAACCCTGAAATCAGTATCTCATCACAGACCCTCAACTTCCATTCTTCATGCTCTTACAATAATTTGTAAGCATGTAGCTTCCTGTATCAAATGTATTCCTGCTTTAAGTAGCTAGAATGTTTTGTCTGTACTGACTTACACACATGTATTAATAGAAATAATGAACTAAGATAAAAGAAATTATAATGGAAACCAAATGTTCCCACCCAAAACCTCTCTATCCTTAGACCTACACCAGAAGCAATCTGTGATGGACATTTGTGTTTAGTTCTCATGCTTACCTCCACTGCGTTATATAAAGGCTCTGTGTTAACAGTTTCTCAATTTATGAACTTAAGACAGAGAGGACTACAATCCTTTACACCACTTGAACTTTTTCTTTAAATCCTACCCCAAAACATGAATAAACTATCCACATTTTAGTTTTGTTATTATAACCGTAACCTTCCTAACCTTACATCAAATGCACAAGTCTCTCTGTCTCGTCATTCTATCACCTTTAACAGTAGCTCTGGCTGTTCCATCATGCAAAACTGTGATATGACTGCCCTCCACTCTTTTTCTCCTGGCCCCATTTCTGTCAGCTAGCCTTTGCAGTGCTGTAGAATCAACGCCCCCATCTCTCTAGAGAAGAGCATTCCTAGCATTTGTTTAAAAGTGCATTCAGGATTGCCTGTTCTTCTGTCACTCATCAATCTGCAGGAGTAGGCAAGTTGACACTGAAGGCACTTGTCCAACTTATTCTGTAAACAGTATAAAAGAAATCCCCTGTTTTCAGCACCACTAATAAACCCTGTTACCTGTAACTGCCAACTCCAAGACCAGACCTAGAAAATCTATTGGCATTCGCCACAGTCTTCCCCTGGGCTGTTTCATCTTCCATTTGACTTCATTTGCCAATGTTTCTATCTTCAGTCTTCCAGAAATATGTTGAAATACCTTCATCACTAGAGATGCCCTTCCCAATCTCCTTCCTGATATTGATTCATTCCTGTTTCAATTATCTATCAACTCAATAACAATGCATGACAACAAAGCACAAGCCCTCAGTGGCAAACAACCATACACATTTGTTTAGGTTATTTTTCCCTGATGTTCAGCTAATCTGAGCTGGGCTGACACATGCATCTGTAGTCAGCCTCAGAAGCACTAGGTGCTAGTCGTAGCTAGGCTCCCTCAGGTGTCAGCTGGGGCAATTCTGTTCTGCTTTATGTGTCTCTCACATCTCTCCAACAGGCCAGCCCAGACACATTCTCATGGCAAAGGCAGAGAGATTAAGAGCAAGCAAACTAAATTCTGCAAGCACTTTTCAAGTCTCTGCTTGTGTCACATTTGCCAACATCCTGTCAAAAAAATCATACTCTGGCTGACTTGAGTCTGAACAGGTAGGTTTCCAAAAGTTGCATGGCAAGAGGTGTGGGTAGGTAAAGAATTAATACCATGAATGGAATCCATTGACCACATATTATTTTGCCTTCTTTATTCTTATATTCATAGTGTTTCTGGAGAGAAGGCAGACATATGAGAATGATGAGTGCACCAAATACAATGGGAAACCTTTATGCTCTTTTAGTCCGCATACTTGACCCATATCATTTCCTAAATCTAGAATGACTCTTTCACTCCTTTCATCTATTAATATTCTAACCATCTTTCAAAGACCAGATCAAGTGCTATCACTTCTTGGAAGCCTTCTGTAGATGATATCAATTTTTTCTTCCTACTTATCAGCTATTCTCTAGCGTTCTAATAATAGAACTTCAGTTTCACTTTGGAGAATTGACATTTCATGTCAGTTTTTAGGATTTCCCACATCAGTTTTTAGGGTTTCCCATGAGACAGAACTCATTATTCAACTTAAGCAGTGGGTGTATGATTTGGCCAGTCAGCATATGACACACTGTGGTGGTAGTGGTTGGTTCGGTATAAGCATATGGATCAAACTGGTCCAAATCAAATAATAGTACTGTGATTTAAGCTAAAACAACAGGATCATAGGCTGATGCATTTCACTGGAATTGCCAAGTTATTGGCATAGAACCCTAAACCTTCCAGTGATCACCTGTCTGACAATAAGGACAGAGCAGATAGTGAGTAAAGGCAACACTACAAAAAAACAGAGCCAGAAACCAAGAGACAAACATCTAGATCTAGATTTAGCTGATATATATATATATATATATATATATATATATATATATATTCTTTTCATTTACTTTTAATACTTTTTAAAATCCCTGGATGTTTCAGTTACTTGAATCAATAAATTTCATTTTAACTTGGACCCATCACTTACAGTCCAACACATTCTGATGAATAAGATTTTACAAAATCTAACCCCTGCATATACTTTATTATGACTATCAAGTGCATGGATCTTGAGCCTTATTCCATCCCCTACTTTCTACTTTGGAGTTTCTTAATGGAGGAACATATCCAATGGAGACATACAGAATCACCAGAGGAGAGAGCATTTTCTAACTACAACCCCTGATCTGAAGATTCAGATATGCCTTCCAGTTGCCAATTAATTCTAGAGTGAACTACTATGAAAGTGAGCTTGTTGAGTACCTAAGCTGTCTTGTTGATAGAAGTAGGTAGGTTGTATCATAGTGTGCTCTTTGCAAATTACTACTTATTTCTATGCTTGATAAATATCTTTTACACTACATTGTATGCTTTATAATGGCAGTACCCAGATATGTTTGGCTCATCTGTACTCTACATTGTACAGTAGAGTACATGTTAGGGACTCTGGAGATATTTGTTGCATTAATAAATGTTGAAAATAAATTCTGTTTCTTATTTATCTCTATACCACAACAGCAATGAACTCAGTAAGTGCTTGCTAAAATAAAATGAAAATAAATGACACAATCTGTTTCAAGTCATTGGTTTATTTTACAGTTCACAACCATCATTTCACCCTCCTCTCCATCCTCATCTTCTCTCCACAAAGTCCTTTCTGTTCATACTTAGCACTTAAATAGATTTAGAGATTCTCAAAGTTAGCCTTCCTAGAGATTTTCCATGTTCGTCCTTGGTTATGTGCTTCTCCTTATATTTTTTACGTGACTTTTTAAATTAGAGATCTTTCTTCCTGTGAAACTTACATCATTTTCTTTAATGTCTTCCCTTTTGCTTTTACAATGGTTATAATGTAGGTAGCCCAAATTGCATTTTTCCAGCTTCCTTCCTGCACTATAGCATTCTTTATACATTTTTCCAGTTTCAGTCCACTGAATTATAACTACCTTTCCTATGACCTTTTGGATCTAAAAGTCAAAGTTAAACACTACCTCCACCCTGTTTCTAGACCACCATCATTAGGAGAATAGAGGGAACCCCAGAGCTAGTCACCTCAGGATTAAAACATCTTGCACCTGATTTCCTCATATCATTTATTGAAGAAGAAACCGTAAACCCCTGTGTGCTCCAGAGGAGACTGTTCCTCTTCTAGTCTCCAAATTTCCATTGAATGGAGTTAAATAAATGAGCACCTTCCTCTTGTATGCTTCTAGTAAGACGCTCATTCATCCCCTCACCCCCATCATTTTACCTTTAGACAACCAGAAGTCGTCTTACTACACTCTTTATTTGCTGCTGCTGCTGCTAAGTCATTTCAGTCATGTCCGACTCTGTGTGACCCCATAGATGGTGGTCCACCAGGCTCTCCCGTCCCTGGGATTCTCCAGGCAAGAACACTGGAGTGGATTGCCATTTCCTTCTCCAATGCAGGAAAGTGAAAAGTGAAAGTGAAGTCGCTCAGTCATGTCTGACTCTTAGCGACCCCGTGGACTGCAGCCTACCACCAGGCTCCTCGGTCCATGGGATTTTCCAGGCAAGAGTACTAGAGTGGGGTGCCATTGCCTTCTCCAATACTCTTCATTTACTTAGATCAAATTATGATAAGCAGCTAGATCTGCCAGGGCATTCTTTATCCTCTAGATTATAATATTTATATTCTTCAGAATAAAATCCTTTTCTGACCCCATTGCTTCTCCCTTTGAACTTCTGAAGACATACTACTGTGCTTCCTGAACCTCGTGGTACATATTCAGTGAAGAACCCCTATGTTTTTAATCTCTTGTCTGGAAGTTTCCTTGAGCTTCTTGCTCTAAAGAAAGTCTGGCTCTCCCCTTAGGACCACGTCCTCTACAGTATTTCTTCTGATGACTGTTCTATACTCCTTATACATTTTATTCAGAAAGTGAGTTCCTTGTTGTCATTTTCAGAACATGAAATTCATCCCTCCATATACATGTGCTCTGCACTCACAATTAGACCAACCATGACTAAAATTATTTGGGGGGATAATGTAGAAAGTCCTCCCCCCAAAAAACTTGAATTTTCCACATACTGGTAATTATTTACATATAATTTACTTTGTATTAGTTATTACAGGTAATCTAGAGATGACTTAAAGTAAGTGGGAGGGTGTGTGTAGGTTATATGCAAAGACTGTGCCATTTTATATGAGGGACTTGAGAAACCGCTAATCTCAACATCCACGAGGGGTGGGTCCTGTAACCAACTCCCTGCAGATACTTAGGGGAAACTACATTCATTTCATTTTCCTAAAACCCCTGAATTTTTTATCTCAACTTACCAGACTATACCACCTCTGCCCTTTCTTGTAAAAGACATGTGTTGATAGTCTAGGTCTTTATCTTAGAACTGAGTTTAGCTCTTGCCTTTTTCAAGTTTTCTCCAACACTACTATTGTCACAATTTTTGGTGATTTCAATATCCACATAAGTGATAATCCTCAGAAAAATGTGCACAATTTATTGACTTTTCCTCATCTCCTCAACCCTGTTTTAGCCACTTACTTCCATGGTTGTGCTCTGTATCTTCTCATTATTAATCAATCCAACTCCCTGATTTCAATAATCCTTTGATTCACCAATATCTTCAATCCACTGATACAAACACCTTCTCACTGCCTTCATTCCTTTGATATCTTCACTTCCCTTTTTTCCCACCTTTAAATTCTACAGTCCATCATTACGATCACTTTTTCACTCAGTCTTACAAGTTACAGTCCTGTAACTTTCTTAGTTTTCTCTTGATTCATTGTATTCTCATGGCAGAATCACAAGCTTAGCAAGCCAGATCACTACCTACTCTATGTCTAAACATGTACAGCAGAATGTAGCTGTGGAAAAAACACAACCATGCTGACTTGTCTCACTTTAAATTTGTGATAATTCACCTCAATGGAGTACTTAATTTGTACCTTTTCTCATATTCATATTCCTGTTCTCTTGGAGTGAGACACTCATTGGAGTGTCCCAGAGATCAAAGCTTGAAATATTTTTATCTACTTTGACTTCCATTTAATGATTTTATAAAATTTCATGACCATAAATTAAGATTTCTACACAAACCAAATGCATATTGCAAGAAAGTCTCTTTGCCTAAAATCTAGACTCTTATATCCTACTAGATACTTGTCATCTATAGTATCTGTGACCATAAACTTAACATTTCTAAAGCAATTTCCTCATATTTGCTCCAAACCTACTCCTGATATTCTCTCCCATCTCAGTTGATGGCAACTTCATCTTTACATCTGAACAAACCAAATCCTTGGAGACATCTTCTTTTACATTCCTTTATTGAGTCCATGACCAAAAAACCATTGGTTTTAAATATATTCAGAATTGAACCAGTTCTCAATCCACTCACCACTCTCATTCTTAACCACAATATGATGATATTTTATTTTTGTATTTTTGATAGCTACCTAAATGATATTCACTCCATCCTTGCCTCATCCAATATATTTTCAGTGTATCAGCCAGCATAATCCTATTTGAAAATATAAGTCAGACCATGTCATCCCTTGCTCTAAATCTTCCATGACTCCCCATCCCATTCAGAATAAAAACCAAGTCTTTAAAATAGACTCAAGATTCAATGTGATCTAATCCACCATTTCCTCTGTGACTTCATCATCTACTAGTTTTCTCCTGCTCATCACACTGCTCACCTGCTTTCTATTCCTCAAGTATCCTGCAAATACTTCCACCACAAGACCTTTTAACATATTCTTACTCTTCCTGAAATGGTCTTCTCCAAGGTATTACCATTACTTGCTCTTTTACATCTTCCATTAGCTCTTTGCTCAAATATTACTTTTAAGGCTTTTCTTTATTGCCATTTTAATAATTATAGTTTCCAATCTAGCATTCCTTATTCCTCTTTTACAATCTTATTTTCCATCCATGGCACTTGCCATCATTTTATCAGCTAAATAATTTAATTATTTGTGCTTTTCTTGACCCTCAATTCAATCTAAGGGCCAAGAGGGTAGCATTTTATACGCTAATATGGCCCCATCACCTAGAACACTACATATCATAGAGTAATCGCTCAATAAAAATTTCTAAAATGTATGAGTAAATACAGCTATATATGGGTTCCCTCCTTCATTTAATGCCATAAAATATAATAAAATAGCACTTTATTTTTGTTGTTCCCAAACATATAAGCTCTACTTCTTTATTGGTCAGAATTCAGAATTGGGTGGTGGAATTCTCTTTTTATTATCTTTTGAACAGGCCAAGTCAGTAATTCATTATCTGACCCTCTCCTAGCTGATAAATGCTTCAGTAGATATTTCCTATCATTGGCATATTATATTTCACAGAATACTTTTAACATCTATGAACATCAAGAAAATTTAATTTTTGTCTCCTCAAACACCAAAATGAGTCCTGCTTTGTATTTTATTCTTATTGAAACTATCCCAGGGGTGGGGAGGTCCTAAGATGGCAGAGGAACAGGATGGGGAAACCACTTTCTTCCCCACAAATTCTTCAAAAGAATATTTTAACGCTGAGCAAACTGCACAAAACAACTTCTGAACATTGGCAGAGGACACCAGGCACCCAGAAAGGCAACCCATTCTTTTCTAAAGGAGGTAGGACAAAATATAAAACATAAAAAGAGAGACAAAAGAGTTAGGGACAAAGACTCGTCCTGGGAGGGAGTCGAAAAGAGGAGAAGTTTCCAAACACCAGGAAACCCTCTCACCAGTGGGTCTGTGGGGAGTTTTGGAATCTTAGAGGGCAACATAACTGGGAAGAAAAATAAATAAATAAATAAATAAAACCCAAAGATTACATGCCTAACAGCAATTCCCAGCGGAGAAGTAGCCCAGACACTCCCATCCATCACCAGCAAGCTGGGGCTGAACAGGGAGGCACTGGCTGCATTGCCTAAGGTAAGGACCAGGCCTGAATGCCCTGAGGGCAATCTGAGGGAGCTAACCTGAGATAGCAACCCAAACTGTGGGATAGCAGGAGAGAGAGAGAGAGAGAGACAGAGAGAGAAATTTCCCACAAAAAGCCCTAACCTAAGGCACTGCCAGGCCTGCTCACAGAACAAAGGAATGAGTGAATACCAGAGGAAAGCTAGCCAGCAACAGACTGGCCCATCCCGCACCAGAGGCAGGGAGGCAGGCGGGCAACAGCCAGAGCCAGAAAGGGGCAATCTTGGCCCCAGAGACAGCATCTTCTACCAAACTGTGAGCAGGCTCACGGTTGCTAACCAAGTCTTCCTGAGATCCTGGAGGGTTGACACCTGCTGGGAGGGTTGCACCCAGAGATTAGCTCCCCAGAAGAGATATACAGCACACCTGAGATGGTGCTCCCACTGCGCACCCAGGAAACCAAGAGGCTAGAACAGGAGAGGCAATAAGATGCACCACACCTGGGGAGTGTCCGCTTGCCAAGCACCTGGTTGCATGAGCTGCTCGGACCTGGGAAGGGCACAAAATGCAAGCCCAACTGAGTTGGTGTCTTTGTAGAATACACAAGAACCTGAACATGAGTGGCTTAGACCTGGGAAGTGTGCGCAACCCAAGGCCCACTTTAGACAGCTTCCCTGCAGAGCAACCTGGAGCCTGAGCAGTGTAGACTGGGAAAGCACACATGCCATGAGCAGGGGCAAACCCAGTGTGGCCGAGACACTGTGAGCACTCTCCACACACGCCAGAGATATTTGTTTGCAGTGTTCCTCCCTCCCCACAGCATGACTGAACAAGTGAGCCTAAATAAGTGACCACCTTTGCTTTCTTTTTGTCAGGGCAGAAATTAGACACTGAAGAGACCAGCAAACAGAAGAAGCTAAAATAAATAGAGGGAACCACTATAGTAGTGACAGGTGTGACAGATTAAAGCCCTGTAGTTACTACTGACTACATTGGAAGGGGTCTATCGATCTTGAGAAGTATAAGCTAGAACAAGGAACTATCTGAAACTAAACTGACCCGCACTGCCTGCAACAGCTCCAGAGAAATTCCTAGATATATATTTTACTATTATCATTTTTTACATTTTAAAAATTTTTTATTTTATTTTTAAATCCTCTCTTACTCCTTTAATTTTCATTTTTATAATCAACTATTACCTTGCAAAAAAAGACCCTATTTTTAAAGCAAACTTCATATATATATATATATATTATATTTTTTGTGATTTTTTTTTAATATTGTATTTTTGAGAGTCTAACCTCTACTCTAGACTTTTAATTTTTGCTTTTTGGTATTTGTTATCAATTTTGTACCTTTAAGAACCCAGTCTTCAGTACCCATTTTTACTTAGGAGTGTGATTAGTGGCTTGATTACCTTTTATCCCTTTTGACCCTCCTTTTTCTCCCCTATGGCACCTCTATCTCCTCCCTCCTCCTTCACTTCTCTACCCAAATCTGTGAATCTCTTTGGGTATTCTGGGCTGTGGAGAACACTTAGGGAACTGATTACTGGCTAGATCTGTCTCTCTCCTTTTGACGCTCCTCCTCTCTTCTCCTCCTGGTCACTTCTATCTCTTTCCTCCCTCTTCTCTTCTATATGTAAATCTGTGAACCTTTCTGGGTGTTCCAGGCTGTGGAGCACACATAGGGATTTAATTACTGGTTAAATTGCCCTCTCCCCTTTTGATCCCCCCTCCTCTCCTCCTGGTCACCTCTATCTTCCTCCTCATCCTTCTCCTCTCCATGTAGCTCAGTGAACTTTTCTAGGTGTCCCTCATGTGGAGAATCTTTTCTCCAGTAATCTAGATGTTTTATCAATGGTGCTCTCTATATGGAGAAGTCTTGAGGTTACTGTAAGAATAAGACTGAAAACCAGATGCAGGACGCTTATGTCCAAAATTTGAGAACACCAGAACACTCCTGACTCCAGGGAACATTAATCAATAAGAGCTCATCCAAAAGCCTCCCTATCTACACTGAAACCAAGTTCCACCCAAGAGCCAACAAGTTCCAGAGCAAGACATACCACAGAAATTCTCCAGCAATGCAGGAACATAGCCCTGAGCTTTAATATACAGGCTGCCCAAAGTCACACCAAACCCATAGGCATCTCAAAACACACTACTGGACTCCACTCCAGAAAGAAGAAATCCAGCTCCACCAACCAGAACACCGACACAAGCTTCCCTAACTAGGAAAATTTGACAAACCACTCATCCAACCCCACCCACAGGGAGAAACCTCCACAATAAAGAGGAACCACAAACTGTCAAAATACAGAAAGGCCACCCCAAACACAGCAATCTAAAGAAGATGAAAAGGCAGAGAAATACTCATCAGGTAAAGGAACATGACAAATGCCTACCAAACCAAAAAAAAGAGGAGGAGATAGGGAGTCTACCTGAAAAAGAATTCAGAATAATGATAGTAAAAATGATCCAAAATCTTGAAAACAAAATGAAGTTACAGATAAATAGCCTGGTGACAAGGATTGAGAAGATGCAAGAAAAGTTTAACAGGACCTAGAAGAAATAAAAAAAAGAGTCAATCAATAATGAATAATGCAGTAAATGATATCAAAAACACTCTGGAGGGAACAAACAATAGAATAATGAAAGCAGAAGATAGGATAACTGAGGTAGAAGATAGAATGGTAGTAATAAATGAAGCAGAAAGGAAAAAAAATAATTTAAAAAACGAGGACAATGTCAGAGATCTCTGTGACAATGTCAAATGCCCCAACACTCGAATCATAGGAGTCCCAGAAGAAGACAAAAAGAAAGACCATGAGAAAATACTTGAGGAAATAATAGTTGAAAACTTCCCTAAAATGGGAAAGGAAATGGTCACCAAAGTCCAAGAAACCTAGAGAGTCCCAAGCATGATAAACCCAAGGCAAAACACCCCAAGACACATATTAATCAAGTTAACAAAATCAAACACAAATAACAAATATTAAAAGCAGCAAGGGAAAAACAACAAATAACACACAAGGGGATTCCTGTAAGAATAAAAGCTGATCTTTCAATAGAAACTCTTCAGGCCATAAGGGAATGGCAGGACATAGTTAAAGTGATGAAAGAGAAAAACCTACAACCCATATTACTGAACCCAGCAAGGATCTCATTCTAATATCAAGGAGAAATCAAAAGCTTTACAGATGAGCAAAAGCTGAGAGAATTCAGCACCACCAAACCAGCTCCCCAACAAATGCTAAAGGGTATTCTCTAGACAGGAAACACAGAAAAGTTTTATAAACTTGAACCTAAAACAACAAAGTAAATGGCAACAGGATCATATTTATTAATAATTACCTTAAATGTAAATGGGTTGAATGCCCCAACCAAAAGACAAAAACTGGCTGAATGAATACAAAAACAAGACCTCTATATATGTTGTCTACAAGACACCCACCTCAAAACAAGGGACACATACAGACTAAAAGTGAAGGGCTGGAAAAAGATATTTCATGCAAATAGAGACCAAAAGAAAGCAGGAGTAGCAATACTCATATCAGATAAAGTAGACTTTAAAATAAACACTGTGAAAAGAGACAAAGAAGGACACTATGTAATGATCAAAGGATCAATCCAAGAAGAAGATATAACATTTATAAATATATATGCACCCAACACGGGATCACCACAATATATAAGGCAAATGTTAGTAAATATGAAAGCGGAAATTTGCAATAACACAATAATAGTGGGAGACTTTAATACCCTACTCACACCTACGGATAGATCAACTAAACAGAAAATTAGCAAGGAAACACAAACTTTAAATGATAAAATGGATCAGTTAGACCTAATTGATATCTATAGGACAATTCACCCCAAAACAATGAATTTCACCTTTTTCTCAAGTGCACATGGAACCTTCTCCAGGATAGATCAGATCCTGGGCCATAAAACTAGCCCTGGTAAATTCAAAAAAATGAAATCATTCCAAATATCTTTTCTGATCACAATGCAGTAAGATTAGATGTCAACCACAGGAAAAAAAAAAAACTAATAAAAAGTTCAACATATGGAAGCTAAACAACATACTGCTGAATAACAAATCGCAAAAGAAACAAAAAAAATATGCATAGAAACGAATGAAAATGAAAACACAACAACCCAAATCCTATGGGACACTGTAAAAGCAGTGCTAAGAGGAAGATTCATAGCAATACTGGTTTACCTCAAGAAACAAGAAAAAAGTCAAATAAATAAACTAACTCTACACCTAAAGCAACTAGAAAGGGAAGAAATGAAGAACATCAGGATTCATAGAAGGAAATAAATCATAAAAATTAGGGCAGAAATAAATGCAAAAGAAACAAAAGAGACCATAGCAAAAATCAACAAAGATAAAAGCTGGTTCTTTGATAAGATAAGTAAAATAAAAATTATTATTTAACAAATAATAATAATAAATATATAAAAATTCATTTAAAAAATTATTATTTAACAAACCGTTAGCCAGACTCATCAAGAAAAAAAGGGAGAAGAATCAAATCAACAAAATTAAAAATGAAAATGGAGAAATCACAACAGACAACACAGAAATACAAAGGATCATAAAAGACTGCTATCAGCAACTATATGAAAATAAAATGGACAACTTGGAAGAAATGGACAAATTCCTATAAAAGTCTAACTTTCCAAAACTGAGCCAGGAAGAAATAGAAAGCCTTAACAGACCCACAACAAACACGGAAATCGAAACTGTAATCAGAAATCTTCCAGCAAACAAAAGCCCATGACCAGATGGCTTCACAGGTGAATTCTACCAAAAATTTAGAGAAAAGCTAACACCTATCCTACTCAAACTCTTCCAGAAAATTGCAGAGGAAGGAAAACTTCCAAACTCATTCTATGAGGCCACTGATACACTAATACCAAAACGAGACAAAGATGCCACAAAAAAAGAAAACTACAGGCCAATATCACTGATGAACATAGATGCAAAAATTCTTAATAAAATTCTAGTAAACAGAATCCAACAACATATTTAAAAGATCATACATCATCACCAAGTGGGCTTTATCCCAAGATGCAAGGATTCTTCAATATTTGCAAATCAATCAACGTAATACACCACATTTGCAAAATGAAAGATAAAAACCATATGATTATCTCAATAAAAACCATATGATTATCTCAATAGATGCAGAGAAAGTCTTTGAAAATATTCAACATCCATTTATGATTAAAAAAAAAACCTCCAGAAAGCAGGAATAGAAGGAACATACCTCAACATAATAAAAGCTATATGTGACAAACCCACAGTAAACATTATCCTCAATGGTGAATAATTGAAAGCATTTCCCCTAAAATCAGGAACAAGACAAGGGTGCCCACTCTTACCACTACTATTCAACATAGTTTTGGAAGTTCTGGCCACAGAAATCAGAGCAGAAAAAGAAATAAAAGGAATTCAGATTGGAAAAGAAGTAAAATTCCCACTGTTTGCAGATGACATGGTTCTCTACATAGAAGGCCCTAAGGACTCTACCAGAAAATTACTAGACCTAATCAATGAATATAGTAAAGTTGCAGGATATAAAATTAACACACAGAAATCTCTTGCAGTCCTATACACTAACAATGAGAAAACAGAAAGAGAAATTAGGGAAACAATTCCATTCACCATTGCAACGAAAAGAACAAAATACTTAGGAATAAATCTACCAGAGAAGCAAAGGACCTATATATAGAAAACTATAAAACACTAATGAAAAAATCAAAGAGGACACAAATAGATGGAGAAATATATCATGCTCATGGATTAAAAAAATCAATATATTCAATCCCTATCAAGCTACCAATGGTATTTTTCACAGAACTAGAATGAAGAATTTCACAATTTGTATGGAAATACAAAAAAAACCTCGAATAGGCAAGGCAGTCTTGAGAAAGAAGAATGGAATTGGAGGAATCAACCTGCCTGACTTCAGGCTATACTACAAAGCTACAGTCATCAAGACAGTATGGTACTGACACAAAGACAGAAATACAGATCAATGGAACAAAATAGAAAGCCCATAGATAAGTAGATACACCTATGGACACCTTATCTTTGAAAAAGAGGTCAAGAATATACAATGGAGAAAAGACAAACTCTTTAAAAAGTGGTGCTGGGAAAACTGGTCAACCACTTGTACAAGAATGAAACCAGAACACTTTCTAACACCATACTCAAAAATAAACTCAAAATGGATTAAAGATCTAAATGTAAGACCAGAAACTATAAAACTCCTAGAGGAAAACATAGGCAAAACACTCTCCGACATAAGCCACAGCAGGATCCTCAATGACCCACCTTCCAAAGTAATGGAAATAAAAGCAAAATAATCAAATGGGACCTAATTAAACTTAAAAGTTTTTGCACAACGAAGGAAACTATAAGCAAGTTGAAGAGGCAGCCATCAGAATGGGAGAAAATGATAGGAAACAAAGCAACTGACAAAGAATTAATCTCAAAAATATATAAGCAACTCCTGCAGCTCAATTACAGAAAAATAAATGATCCAATCAAAATATGGGCCAAAGAACTAAACAGACATTTCTCCAAAGAAGACATACAGATGGCTAACAAACACATGAAAACATGTTCAACATCACTCCTTATCAGAGAAATGCAAATCAAAACCACAGTGAGGCACCATCTCATGATGGTCATAATGGCTGCTATCCAAAAGTCTACAAACAATAAATGCTGGAGAGGGTGTGGAAAAAAGGGAACCTTCTTACACTGTTGGTGGGAATGCAAACTAATACAGCCACTATGGAGAACAGTGTGGAGATTCCTTAAAAAACTGGAAACAGAAGTTCCATATGACTGAGCAATCCCACTGCTGGGCATGCACACTGAGGAAACCAGAATTGAAAGAGACATATGTACCCCAATGTGCATCGCAGCACTGTTTATAATAGCCAGGACATGGAAGCAACCTAGATGTCCATCAGCAGATGAATGGATAAGAAAAAAGTGGTTATATACACAATGGGATATTATTCAGCCATTAAAAAGAATACATTTGAATCAGTTCTAATGAGGTGGATGAAACTGGAACCTATTATACAGAGTGAAGTAAGTCAGAAAAGAAAACACCAATACAGTTAGAACTGGAAATGGAACAACAGACTTGTTCCAAATAGGAAAAGGAGTACTTCAAGGCTGTATATTGTCACTCTGCTTATATGCAGAGTACATCATGAGAAACGCTGGGTTGGAAGAAGCACAAGTTGGAATCAAGATTGTGGGGAGAAATATCAATAACTTCAGATATGAAGATGACACCACCCATATGGCACAAAGTGAAGAGGAACTAAAAAGCCTCTTGATGAAAGTGAAAGAGGAGAGTGAAAAAGTTGGCTTAAAGCTCAACATTCAGAAAATGAAGATCATGGCATCTGGTCCCATCACTTCATGGGAAATAGATGGGGAAACAGTGGAAACAGTGTCAGACTTTATTTTGGGGGGGGGGGCTCCAAAATCACTACAGATGGTGAATGCAGCCATGAAATTAAAACACTTACTCCTTGGAAGAAAAGTTATGACCAACCTAGATAGCATATTGAAAAAGCAGAGACATTACTTTGCCAACGAAGGTCCGTCTAGTCAAGGTTATGTTTTTTCCAGTGGTCATGTATGGATGTGAGAGTTGGACTGTGAAGAAAGCTGAGCACCGAAGAATTGATTGTTTTGAACTGTGGTGTTGGCGAAGACTCTTGAGAGTCCCTTGGACTGCAAAGAGATTCAGTCAGTCCATCCTAAAGGAGATCAGTCCTGGGTGTTCATTGCAGGGACTGATGCTAAAACTGAAACTCCAATACTTTGGCCACCTCATGCAAAGAGTTGACTCATTGGAAAAGACCCTGATGCTGGGAGGGATTGGGGGCAGGAGGAGAAGGGGACGACAGAGGATGAGATGGCTGGATGGCATCACTGACTCGATGGACATGAGTTTGAGTGAATTCTGGGAGTTGGTGATGGACAGGGAGGCCTGGCGTGCTGCGATTCATGGGGTCGCAAAGAGTCTGACACAACTGAGTGACTGAAATGAACCGAACTGAATGTATATATATATGGAATTTAGAAAGATGGTAACAATAACCCTATATGTGAGACAGCAAAAGAGACAAAGATGTATAGACCAGTCTTTTGGACTCTGTGGATGAAGCCGAGGGTGTGATGATTTGAGAGAATAGCATCATCAGTTCAATTCAGTCGCTCAGTCATGTCCGACTCTTTGCAACCTCATGAACCATAGCACGCCAGGCCTCTGTGTCCATCACCAACTCCCAGAGTTCACTCAAACCCATGTCCATTGAGTCAGTGATGCCATCCAACTATCTCATCCTCTGTCATCCCCTTCTCCTTTTGCCCTCAATCTTTCCCAGCATCAGGGGCTTTTCAAATGGGTCATCTCTTTGCATCAGGTGACCAAAGTATTTAAGTTTCAGCTTCAACATCAGTCCTTCCAATGAACGCCCAAGACTGATCTCCTTTAGGATGGACTGGTTGGATCTCCTTGCAGTCCAAGGGACTCTCAAGAGTCTTCTCCAACACCACAGTTCAAAAGCATCAATTCTTCAGTGCTCAGTTTTCTTTATAGTCCAACTCTCACATCCATACATGACTTCTGGAAAAACCATAGCCTTGACTAGATGGACCTTTGTTGGCAAAGTAATGTCTCTACTTTTCAATATGCTATCTAGGTTGGTCATAACTTTCATCCCAAGGAGTAAGCATCTTTTAATTTCATGGCTACAGTCACCAACTGCAGTGATTTTGGAGCCTAGAAAAATAAAGTCTGACACTGTTTCCCCTGTTTCCCCATCTATTTGTCATGAAGTGATGGGACCAGACGCCATGACCTTAGTTTTCTGAATGCTGAGTTTTAAGCCAACTTTTTCACTCTCCTCTTTCACTTTCATCAAGAGGCTCTTTGATTCTTCTTCACTTTCTGCCATAAGGGTGGTGTCATCTGCATATCTGAGGTTATTGATATTTCTCCCAGCAATCTTGACTCCAGCTTGTGCTTCTTCCAGCCCAACATTTCTCATGACGTACTCTGCATATAAATGAAATAAGCAGGGTGATAATATACGGCTTTGACATACTCCTTTTCCTATTTGGAACCAGTCTGGTGTTCCATGTCCAGTTCTAACAGTTGCTTCCTGACCTGCATACAGGTTTCTCAAGAGGCAGGTCAGGTGGTCTGGTATTTCCATCTCTTTCAGAATTTTCCAGTTTATTGTGATCCAAACATTCAAAGGCTTTTGCATTGTCAATAAAGCAGAAATAGATGTTCATATGTGAAACAGATTGCCAGTCCAGGTTCTATGCATGAGACGGGGTGCTCAAGGCTGGTACACTGGGATGACCCTGAGGGATGGCATAGGAAAGGAAGTGGGAGGGGGGTTCAGGATGGGGAACACATGTATACCCATGGCTGATTCATGTCAATGTATAGCAAAAACCACTACAATATTGTAAAGTAATTAGCCTCCAATTAAAATTTTTTAAAAAAGAAAATATCCCCACCAAGATTCCCTCTCACATGTGTAGAATTCTATATATGAATCAATACTTTCCAAACTCTTTTGGAAAAATTTTTTACTCCAACCACAATTTATATCAAACAATTTTGACATCTATCAAATGATATTTACCTTCTTATGATAAAAATAGCATGTTTGCCTGGATTTTTATTACTTTGATTTTCTGGAATCATGGAAAACAATTAGATATTTTACTATGCAAGATATTTTCATATTTTATATACATATGGATTTAATGCTTCTGTAAGATTGAGTTAAACAAAGGAAGGAAAATGTCACAATCCCCAAAAGTATCAGAAAATTGTGGTATCATTATAGTTTCACATATCCATCTGACATGCTCTGAGTCTAATTATAGTATCATTACACTTGTTCTGACTGTTATAGTAGTACTGGATTCCCTGTCCTGATCCAGTTCCAATACATTGCTACTGCTACTGCTAAGTCACTTCAGTTGTGTCCGACTCTGAGTGACCCCATAGATGGCAGCCCACCAGGCTCCCCGGTCCCTGGGATTCTCCAGGCAAGAACAGTGGAGTGGGTTGCCATTTCCTTCTCCAATGCATGAATGTGAAAAGTGAAAGTGAAGTCACTCAGTCATATCCGACTCCAATACATTAGTAAAGAGCAAAAGAGAAAGACTTATGGTTAAAAGTGGTTGATTGAGCTCACACTTTTACCTCTAGTAAGTCCCACGGAAGCAACAAAACTGATAAAAGAAAAATCTATAAGACAACCCTTCTTCTCTCACACATCCCTCTATCCCAGCACCTAGAACAGTGCCTGTCACAATGCAGTGGATCAATATATATTTATTGAATAAGTGAATATATAATAAAAATAAATGTTTCCACAATAAATCTAAACAATAGGGAAGAGGTTAACAATTCATACTTTGTATAATGTATGGATAAATGAAAGCATATATCAACAAAGAAATAGAATGGAGTAAACTAAAATGGGAAATATCTAGAAAAACTTTCTGGAGTATGATTTTTTAAATTTTCAATAAAAAAATCAGAAAAACACTAAGTTTGGGAACAATATGCAGGTCAGGAAGCAACAGTTAGAGCTGGACATGGAACAACAGACTGGTTCCAAACAGGAAAAGGAGTACATCAAGGCTGTATATTGTCACCCTGCTTATTTAACTTATATGCAGAGTACATCATGAGAAACGCTGGGCTGGAAGAAACACAAGCTGGAATCAAGATTTCCGGGAGAAATATCAATAACCTCAGGTATGCAGATGACACCACCCTTATGGCAGAAAGTGAAGAGGAACTAAAAAGCCTCTTGATGAAAGTGAAAGAGGAGAGTGAAAAAGTTGGCTTAAAGCTCAACATTCAGAAAATGAAGATCATGGCATCCGGTCCCATCACTTCATGAGAAATAGATGGGGAAACAGTGGAAACAGTGTCAGCCTTTTTTGGGGGGGGCTCCAAAATCACTGCAGATGGTGACTGCAGCAATGAAATTAAAAGACGCTTACTCCTTGGAAGGAAAATTATGACCAACCTAGATAGCATATTCAAAAGCAGAGACATTACTTTGCCAACAAAGGTTCGTCTAGTCAAGGCTATGGTTTTTCCTGTGGTCATGTATGGATGTGAGAGTTGGACTGTGAAGAAGGCTGAGCGCTGAAGAACTGATGCTTTTGAACTGTGGTGTTGGAGAAGACTCTTGAGAGTCCCTTGGTCTGCAAGGAGATCCAACCAGTCCATTCTGAAGGTCAGCCCTGGGGTTTCTTTGGAAGGAATGATGCTAAAGCTGAAACTCCAGGACTTTGGCCACCTCATGTGAAGAGTTGACTCATTGGAAAAGACTCTGATGCTGGGAGGGATTGGGAGCAAGAGGAGAAGGGGATGACAGAGGATGAGATGGCTGGATGGCATCACTGACTCGACAAACATGAGTCTGGGTGAACTCCAGGAGTTGGTGATGGACAGGGAGGCCTGGTGTTCTGCGATTCATGGGGTTGCAAAGAGTTGGACATGACTGAGCAACTGATCTGATCTGAAGCATCAAAAGCTGATTGTCTTTTGGAGTTAAAATAGGAGAACTAAAGTAAAATAACTCCATGAGCAAAAATTCTAACATTTATTAGTAATATTACTGCATGAGAACAGTCAAAGGATTATAAAAATTAAATTTAAAGAGGAAAGAATGGGCCTACCATATAGAAAACATACAATAAAACTATAATAAGTAAAACAGCACAGAATCCACAAATTATCCAACTTTCTTATGTACTCAACTTCTTCCCCAAATATCCTTCAATCTTCTTAACTAAAATCTAGCTTTCCTCTCAGAACATTATTTTGTTTAGCCCTTTCATAATCCATGCACTCTATAAAAAGAAAATTAAGATGTACCTTCCTTGTCACCCTTTCCTACTTACAGATGGTTCCTTTAAAATCTCATTAAAATCCCCCAAATATTAGAATCTAAGCAATTTGACTTATATCTCCTTCTCCATGTCACTAGTATTATTGTTTATGAACCTGTCAGGTATTTTCCTAACTATTCAAAGACCTTTTCTCTCAATCATGCTGCTGCTGCTAAGTCACCTCAGTTATGTCTGACTCTGTGTGAACCCATAGATATCAGCCCACCAGGCTCCTCTGTCCATGGGATTCTCTAGGCAAGAATAGTGGAGTGGGTTGCCATTTCCATCTCCCTCTCTCAATCATAACTTCTGACAAGTGGACAGCTTTCCTTAATAACCATGAATACAAACTTCTAAGATTCAGGCTTCTAGGCTCTTTGACCTCAGTGGAAATTTTAGTCTGTCATAACATCTTCTCTTTACTCGTTCTATATTTGCTTTCAATTCTGTGGTTCTTCATGTCAATAATATATTCATTAATACTCTAAATTAAAAGGTCACTCTGCCCTTTAAATTCATGTTAAAAACCAATCCCTGAAAGAATTAAATTATCTACATTCTCTGTGACCTCACCCACAAAGAACAATACTACTAAATAAAGTCCAACAACATGGCAGACCCATTCCACTCTAGGAACAAAACCACAGACAGTGAATGGGCTCATAGCACTAATATCAATCCTATTTCATTCTGTAAGTTCAAGCTCCCTTTACCCACAACAAATGTAACAAAACTTTACTCATCAAGCATTCAATGTTGTACCTCCCCTCTGACTGCCAAGATAGGATCTTGCTTCTAACTTACAAAGAGACAGAAAAGAAGAACAGAAATACTTTGTCCTCTTTGCTTATTTGCAGCCAGACTCTCAATCTAAACAGTGTATCTAATCCTTATACCATTTCTTAGGAAACTGACATTATTGATAATCCCCTCTCTTTTATCTGTATTAAACCATTCCCTCTCTGTCAATTATTTTTCTTATATCACTGTTGAGACAAGTTGAAAGCTGTAGAAACTGTGTTAAGGTGTGATCATGTTTTTTAATACAAAAAAAGTATATGTGTGTGAATGCATGTACACAGAGATGTATGTAAAGATACACTTCAAATTTTAATGGGAAACTTGAACTTTTTGCTTCATAATTTTGTTTTCACTCTCTAAAAACTATCTTATTACTAGTTTTTTTTTTTAATGTAAACTTGAAGAAGAAAACATAAGTCAGATATATCTTCACATTTAGTGAATCAGTCCCCAGGAATGAGACTGATCAAGTGTGTTTTTTAAAGCTCAAGAGGTGATTCTGATGCACAGTAAGAACCAAGACTGTAGAAAACAGTCTGGTGCACTTTATAACATTAAAGACTGAATTACCATATGACTGATCCAAGCATTCTACCCCTGAGTATATACCCCAAGAATTGAAAGTAGGCATTCAAACAGGTACTTAATATACCCATGTTCATAACAGTATCACTCACAATAGCCTAAGGGTAGAAAAAACCCATGTGTCCACTGATGGATGAATGGATAAACAAAATACAGTATAAGATACAATGAAATATTATTAAGCCTTAAAAAGAATGAACTTCTGACATCTGCAACAATGGGGATAAACAATGAAGACATTATACTAAGTGAAACAAGTTAGACACAAAGGGACACGTATTGTATGATTCTTCTTATATGAAGTACCTGGCGCAGTCAAATGACACAGAAAGCAGAATGGTTTTTGCCACTGATTTGTGGAGGGATAAATGGGTAGTAGTTGTTAAATGGGTACAGAGTTTCAGTTTGGGAAGTTTCCCAAATAATTTGACCTCATAAGTTTAGAGTAAAAATACAGAATCTGAAATTTTGAATACACATATATAAAAATCTGAGCACCTTATTCAATGATGCCTATGTCAAACATTCTTTAGAACTTTCCTTGTTCAATTACACATTGCCTGGTTTGTGAGTTGGTGACTTTAAGGTACAACGAACTATTGAACAAAAACAAGTAATAGGTTAATGTGGTCAGTTCAATCACAGAAGTCCACAGTTTGGGAGATGGGAATGGAATCAGCCCAAATTCTCCTGTTACCCAAATACCCTGAGTAATTTGTATTAAGGCAAGGTGCTTTTATTTAGCTTTCTGAATAATTTTTACTCTGATAACTAAGCTTGAAGAATCTATTATATGTTGTTATCATCAACTGGTCTCTCAATATTGCTTTGGAGTAGAAGTTATATAACTTAATAGACTAGACTTTCAGCATCTGAAAACATCCCAAATATAAATACTCCTCCACTTCTGAAATTTCAGGGTTTTACATTTTAACCTATTTCAGGAATAGTCAACCTCAAATCTTAGCATACAGTCAATTAAAATGCCTTCTTAGGCATTTTAATGTAAAATGCAGAGATTTAGACGGAAGTTTTTTTCATGGTTTCCTATAATTCTTCTCTATTTGCTCAGAAACCAAATGCAAATCAACATTAGCTAGAATATTATATTTATAGTTCCTAAACACAAATTACAACTACATTTTGATTAAAACAGGAATTCATGCAGTATTAAAAGCTCCTTCTACCCATGGCATAGAGTGCCAATTTCCTTCTGTCCATAAAATACAGCTGATTTACTGTGGCATATATGAAATATTCAGTTTTCCTGATTTATCTTATGTTGTATCTTCTGAGTGACACCTAATAAGTAGAAAGGAAGTAGGGATGTGGATGTCTTGCTGTGCTCTAAGTGTAGCTACTGGATAAAGGGTGAAGGTCCAGTGGTATTCATGCAGGGATGACAATTTTTTCTTGGACTCATCCTCGGCAGGAGGTGGGCCAGAAGCAAGCTAATATTCTCATAAAAGTAACGTTGACTGACACCAAGGTCCATTAGAGACTGGTTCTCCAAGGTGTTTTACATAAAAGGCAACGTACTCAGGGTCGGGTACCTAAGTAAAGTGAATGCTGGGCACCTAACCTTACAACAGGCATGAAAAGAGCCACAGTGATGCCTAGCCTGCGTAGAGAAGTCTAGGCCTGAGATTGTTAGGCTCAGTTGGTTGAAAGTTATATCAGTACCATTATCTTCTGTCATTAGAGCTTTTCAGTCATTGGCATCAGCACTACTGGATGATTACATATCATATCAGAGTAGGTGCCCCATTTTCTTTGTGGGAGAACTGTTAATTAACATTTTGTAGAGGTTAATGGATTTGCAGCTAAGTAGGATAAGAGCAATACTGTTGATCCTTAGTAACTACCAGAGTCTTATCTCTCACTTCTCTGCTACACATATCTTAGGTTCAAATCAATTTAACTTTTCCCTGAATACGCCCCATAATGTCATAAAATCACATCTTCCTTCATGATAAATCTACCTAGAACCCATGACTGCCCTCAATCCCCACTGAAAATTGTCAATAATATACTCATTCTTCAGACCTTCTACCAGATAGGATTCCAATTATGGTTCTTATTTAATTCAACACTTTAAAATAGTTACCAGGTGTCTTCCTATGTGATGAAGATCCTTTCTTTGTGTCCACATTTACCACATTTATCATGAATTGCCTCACATGACAAACACAATTGATGTAAAATCTTCAGCTATACTTTTCTAACTCTTATTTAACACTAACTACCCGGGGGCAAGGACAAACCCACACTTTAGCCAACAAGAACTAAAGGCAGTGTTTAGCATTAGCATTCAATAAATGCTTATTGACTGGAATAGCACAAAAAGATGACTGTTAAAATCATAAAAGTATTTTTATTCAAAGTTATATCCACAATGTACTTCCCACTTTTTAAAGGATACTTTATGAGATTTCTAAAATAGTGCATAGTAGAAGTATTTATAGCATCTCCTACATGAAACAGACTAATGGGGAAAAGAATAAGGCTGAAAAAATAAAAGTCCATCGTCAATTAAACTAGGAAGTAGTCTTTCTCTCAGGGAAGGCAATGGCACCCCACTCCAGTACTCTTGTCTGGAAAATCCCATGGACTGAGGAGCCTGGTAGGCTGCAGTCCATGGGGTCGCTGGGAGTTGGACATGACTGAGCGACTTCACTTTCACTTTTCGCTTTCATGCATTGGAGAAGGAAATGGCAACCCACTCCAGTGTTCTTGCCTGGAGAATCCCAGGGATGGGGGAGCCTGGTGGGCTGCCGTCTATGAGGTCTCACAGAGTCAGACATGACTGAAGCAACTTAGCAGCAGCAGCAGTCTTTCTCTCAAACCTAAATTATGAAGAATACATGTCAAGAAAATGAAATGAAAAGGACTTCTGTTTTCCAGTTCCACATGTAAGGAGCTTGGAAATCATAACTCTATCCTAACAAGTAAAAAGCTAAACAGACTGAAAGATTGGTAACTCTTCTAAGATCCATAAGAAAAGGGGAGGACTGCACAAACCACTCCCTATTTGCAAGATTTCAGAAAGACAGGTGAATACAGGGAGTCCTGGCTTAAACAGAATAAAGACACATGAGTAGAAACCATGAGTAGATGAACCAGAGCAGGGACAGAAAACCCTGAACTGTAACTGTCAAATCATTGCAGGCTTAGTGTGGAAACTGACAGCTAAAGACTTCAGGGGACAAACTCCATCAAAAGGGCATCCCCACAATTTTGTGAGATTTACCTCCATTGATTTGACCAGATTCCCACAGTAAATGTCAGGAAAAAATCCTCTCATGCTTCCATCAGGGGCAGAAGAAAAGGAACCATTCTGAAAAATAGATTCCGAGGCCATCCCTCAGGGGAAACTAGTTAACCAGAGCCTAACCTGCTAGCATATTATAAGAGCCTGCTAGAATATTATATGGTGGAAAGGAGATATTCAACTCAAGTCTCCTGTATCTGTCCTCTGCCATCTAAGGATAGAGGAAAAGACTCAGAAAAATTTGAGAAGTTCACAATTCAGAGGCAAACATCCAAAATACAGGAGAGAGGGGGGAAAGTCATGTTCATGTACTAATGATTGGAGCTTAAATTGACACTTTTTTTTTTTTTTTTGCAAGGGAGTAGAGACAGAAAGAGAGAAGGCAATGGCACCCCACTCCAGTACTCTTGCCTGGAAAATCCCATGGATGGAGGAGCCTGGTAGGCTGCAGTCCATGGGGTCGCTAAAAGTCAGACATGACTGAGCAACTTCACTTTCACTTTTCACTTTCCTGCATTGGAGAAGGAAATGGCAACCCACTCCAGTGTTCTTGCCTGGAGAATCCCAGGGATGCGGGAGCCTGGTGGGCTGCCGTCTATAGGGTCACACAGAGTCGGACACGACTGACGTGACTTAGCAGTAGCAGAGACAGAAATAGAAGATTGGGATTAATGTATACACATTACTATATATAAAACAGATAATCGCCCGCCCCGTCGGACGTCGGCGCGGAGCTCGCGCAGGGAGGGTAGGAGCGCGGAGTCCGCGCAAGAAAAAAAAAAAAAAAAAACAAACAGATAATCAACAAGGACCTACTGCATAGCACAGGGAACTATACTAAATATTTTGTAGTACAGATAAGGGAAAAGAATCTGAAGAAAACATATATATATATATATATATATATATATATATATGACTGAAAAGCGAAAGTCTTTCAATTGTGTCCCATTCTTTGCAACCCCATGGACTATACAGTCCAAGGAATTCTCCAGGCCAGAATACTGGAGTAGGTAGCCTTTCCCTTCTCCATGGGATCTTCCCAAACCCAGGAATCGAAACCGTGGTCTCCTGAAAGGAAGCCTGTGTGACTTCAATATAAGTGAATCACAGTGATAAATAACTGAAACTAACACAACATCACTGATACGATGCACATGAGTTTGAGTAGGCTCTGGGAGTTGGTGATGGACAGGGAAACCTGACATGCCTGCAGTCCATGAGTTCCATGGGGTTGCAGAGTTGGACAAGACTGAGATACTGAACTGAACACAACATTGTAAATCAACTATACTTCAAAAAAATTGTTTATAAAAATTGATGTGAATGGAAATAAAAAAATATTCAAAATAAATTAAGGTAATCACGTATGTTGTAGAAACCGTAAGTTATGATCTCATTTATTTTTTAAAAATACAAAAAAAAGTACATGCCTCTGTGTAGACACATGTATGTAAAGATAAGCTTCAAATGTTAATGAGAGATTTTTACTTTTTGCTTCATATCCTTTTATTTTCACTCTTTAAAAACTACCTCTTAATAACTTGTCACTAGTGGTTTTTTTAAAATATGAATTATAAAAGGAAACAGCAGTCAGATGTATCCTCACATCAACTGAATTAGAGTCTCCAGGGGTAGAGACTGAGCAAGTGTGTTTTTTAAAGCTTAAGAGGTGATTCTGATGCACAGCAAGAACCAAGACTGTAGAAAACAGTCTGGCAGCACTTCATAACATTAAAGATAGAATTACCATATTATCCAGCAATTCCACCTCTAGGTATATGCCCCAAAGAATTGAAAGCAGACACTCAAACAGATATTTGTACACCCATGTTCATAATAGTGTTGTTCACAATTGCCAAAGAGTAGAAAAAACCCAGGTGTCTACTGATGGATGAACAGATAAACAAAATACAGTAAAAGATACAATGAAGTATTATTCAGCCTTAAAATGAATGAAATTCTGACATCTGCTACAATGTGAATAAATCTTACAGACATTACACTGAGTGAAACAAGCCAGACACAAAAGAACAAGTATTGTATGATTCCTCTTAGTACTTGGAATAGTCAAATTTAGACAGGGAAAGTAGAATGCTTTTGCCACTGCCTTGTGGAGGGAGAAATGGAGAGTTATTGTTAAATGGGTACAGAGTTTCAGTTTGGGAAAATGAAAATGTTCTGAAGATGAATGGTAGTAATTGTGGTGCAACAATGTGTGAATGTACTCACTGCCACTAAACTGTACACCTAAAATGGTTAAAATCTGGTATTATATCAATATACTTATTTTTACCACAGTAAACAATTTTAATGGAATTACACCAACTCAATAAAGAAAACAAGGACAGATAAGTATCTTTACAACCTCTAGTAGATAGAAAATTCTCTAAAACCAAAATAACTTGGTTGCTGAAAATTCTAATCAACAATTATTCATTTATAATAATGATATCCAGAGGCTTAGACAGACTCAATAAGAAACTGAGTCTCTCTAGTGAGTGTCCTTTCTAAATCCAACACTGCAAGGGGAAATTTAGTGAGAAAAGAGACTGCATGGGAATTCTTGCTTTATTTTTTGGCATTTTGTCCTGAAATATTGTAGAAAACTCATAGCAGCAATACAGTTTTGGAGGACATAGTGGAAGGTGGAATCAGATTTGTAACTGTTGACCAAGGTTTATTGAGCAAAAAAAGTGAACAGGAAATCACACCAAAAAAAAAAAAAACAGTGAGATACAGGGAAAGGGACAATGACATTCACCCGAGTTTATTTGCTGATTTCAAAAAGACAAATAATGGGGAAAAAAAGAGAAATATATTCCTGGGTAAACAAAGACCTTTATAGACAAAGTCCTCTGAGAACATATCAACAAACCCAAGTCATTCTGCTCAGTTCTTCCCACAGTGATTTAAGTTATCAGGAAAACTGACAACAAGAGGACTAGCAAAGAGGGTCACTGTACCTATGAATAGATACTTTCTCCGAAAGGAACAAATTCTGATCAAACCCATAAATAATATAAAGAGGAAAGACGTAATTCCCTCTAAAAAGCTGTCTCTTGACTCCACACACCATTTTTTAAATTCAAATTTCTAAAAGAAATTGTCCAGGTTCACTGTCACCAAAATCTTGGATCCTTTCTTGAACCTGAGCCGATCAGACTTATCTCCTACTACAGCTCTGGAAGTGTTCAAGTGATCAAGGTTACCAAGGAAACTTTGGTTGCCATATATACTGATCATTTCTCTTATTATCTGACAATCAGAGCATCTGACACAGTTGACTAGTCTCTCTTCACTGACCTTCATTTTTTCACTTGACCTTAAGGATACCCATTTTTACCTAGTAGCAAATTCGGTCTATTCATTCTTTGCTCTTTTCCTAGACTCTAAAAGGCTGTAAAATCCCAGGCCTCAGTCATTTTACCTATTCTGTCTTATATTGTACTCACTATTTTGGTTGATTCATCCTTAATACCATCTATACATTGATGACTCACAAATGTCTATCTTCAGCACAAGCCTCTCTTTGGAAATCTAGCTTTCTATAGCACATTTTTAACTTAACATCTTCATTCACTTGGCTGACGGAAATGCTAAAACCCATAAGGTCCAAAACTGAGCTACTAAACTTTGACTTTAAATCTGTTCTTACTTAAATATTCTCCATCTTAGTTGATTTCTTTCAGTTACTCAGACCAAATACCTGGGTATCCCTGCTTGTTGCCCCTCTCTTTATCATTCTACACCCGATATATATAATAGGATTTATAAGATACAAACCCTATCAGTGCCACCTTCAAAATATACTATATCCAGAAATGAACCACTTCTCCCCATATCCACCACAACTCCCTGGTCTTCACCATCATATGATCTTACTTGGATTATTGCAAAGGCTCATTGCTTGTTGTACTGCTTTTAACACTTGCCTCATTTCATCCAATTTCCATACAGCAGTCAGAATGACCCCGTGTCATTAGAGAATAAACTCTTTTTTAAATAATCATGTGCCCCGTATTAAGATATGAATAAAACCTTGAAAATGCTCCCAAAGTAGAAAATGTGCAGATAAGACTAATCAAGCATAGAGCTATAAAACCAGAGGTTTAATTATATAAAAACAGACCAAATATACTGATGTAGAAATTACAAGAAGCACACTAATTCTTATGTCTCATAGGAAACTAAAGGGAAATTGCAGATATCTGGAAAATGCAGAGAGTGAAAAGTTTATATATCACAGGTTTTGACCAAAGCCATGTCAGCAGTCATTAACATTGTTACACAAAATTATACTTTTAAGTATGAAAGGATAAAAATTAAAACAATTCAATAACTAAAACCAAAAGATGAAGTTAAGGTAAAGCAGAAATAAATGATTAATAATGAGAATAAGATATTAGTGATTTTGAACATTAAAGTGGCAGAGCAATTAAACACTCTCAAGAATTTATGTGAAAAATCAAGAAGATACACAAATCATTAGCTAACATAATCAGCAAAGAATTGAGAAATCACAAAAATAGAAAATTGCAAATTACATGGGGAAAAAAATTTTAGATACAAAAGTATTTTAAGTAAAATATAACAACTAGCATAAATTTTATGCAAATAAACATTAAAATAAGATTAAATGACTTTCTGAAAAAATATAAATTACCTAAATTGATTCATGTTGATAAGACCTAAGCAATCCACTAACCACTATCCATGGAAGAAACCGAAAATATTTTATAAAGAGCAAATCTTCCCAAACATTTCCCACCCATATACTTTCACAGATGAGCTCTGGGAAACAGAGAACAAACATAATTCCAAGGCTATTTAATCAGGTACGGAATACAAAAGAATAATTCAAATTTCAATATATTTAAAAGGTCAGCATTATATAGACAGCAAAATTTGACAACACAATGAAAACTGTAGAGAATAATACTGACCTAATCTCATGTATTATTGATTTAAAAAACTTACATAAAATATTGGGTAGATCTTCCTGTAGCATATTAAGAGAGTAGTATCAAACAGTCCTTGTGGTCACAGAAGACTAGGACAGAACTTAGCAACTAAACAACAACAATCAACCATATTACACGTCAGTGTCCTCACTTAGACAAACGGTTCAGTTCAGTCACTCAGTCGTGTCTGACTTTTTGCAACCCCATGGACTGCAGCACGACAGGTCTCCCTATCCATCACCAACTCCCAGAGACTTTACTCAAACTCATGTCAATTGAGTCAGTGATGCCATCCAACCATCTCATCCTCTGTTGTCCCCTTCTCCTTTCACTTTCAAACTTTTCCAGCATCAGGGTCTTTTCCAAGGAGTCAGTTCTTTGCATCAGGTGGCCAAAGTATTGGAGTTTCAGCTTCAACATTTGTCCTTCCAACAAATATTCAGGACTGATCTCTTTTTTTTTTTTAATTTAATTTAATTTTTTTTTCTGGACTGATCTCTTTTAGGATGGAATGGTTTGATCTCCTTGCAGTCCAAGGGACTCTCAAGAGTCTTCTCCAACACCACAGTTCAAAAACATCGATTCTTTGGCACTCAGCTTTCTTTATAGTTCAACTCTTACATCCATACATGACTACTTGTAAAACCATAGCTTTGACTAGACAGATGTTTGTTGGCAAAGTAATGTCTCTGCTTTTTACTATGCTGTCTAGGATGGTCATAGCTTTTCTTCCAAGGAGCAACCCTCTTTTAATTTCATGGCTACAGTCACCACCTGCAGTGATTTTGGAGTCTCCAGAAATAAAGTCTGTCACCATTTTGTTTCCCCATCTATTTCCCATGAAGTAATGGGACCAGTTGCCATGATCTTAGTTTTTCTGAATGTTGAGTTTTAAGCCAACTTTTTCACTCTCTTCTTTCACTTTCATCAAGAGGCTCTTTATTTCTTCACTTTCTGCCATAAGGGTGGTGTCATCTGCATATCTGTGGTTATTGATATTTCTCCTGGAAATCTTGATTCCAGCTTGTGGTTCATCCAGCCAGCATTTTGCATGATGTACTCTGCATGTAAGTTAAATAAGCAGGGTGACAATATACAGCCTGATGTACTCCTTTCCTGATTTGGAACCAGTCTGTTGTTCCATGTCCAGTTCTAACTGTTGCTTCTTGACCTGCATGCAGATTTCTCAGGAGGCAGGTAAAGTGATGGTCTGGTATTCCCATCTCTTGAAGAACTTTTCACAGTTTGTTGTGATCCACACAAAGGCTTTGGCATAGTCAATAAAGCAGAAGTAGATGTTTTTCTGGAACTCTCTTGCTTTTTCGATGATCCAGTGGATGTTGGCAATTTGATCTCTGGTTCCTCTGCCTTTTCTAAAACCAGCTTGAACATCAGGAAGTTCACGGTTCATGTATTGCTGAAGCGTGGCTTGGAGAATTTTGAGCATTACTTTGCTAGCGTGTGAGATGAGTGCAATTGTGCGGTAGTTTGAGCATTCTTTGGCATTGCCTTTCTTTGGGATTGGAATGAAGACTGACCTTTTCCAGTCCTGTGGCCACTGCTGAGTTTTCCAAATTTGCTGGCATACTGAGTGCAGTGCTCTGACAGCACCATCGTTTAGAATTTGAAATTGCTCAGTGAATTCATATGTTGCTATACACTTAGACAATGAGGAGATTAAATAACCTTAGAGAGACTTTATGGGGGTCAAATGAGTCAATCGGTGTAACAGACTTGAAAAATAGCCCCTGGTTCATAATATGTGGATGGATGGATGGATGCACAGAAAGATAAAGGTAGAAAGATACAGATAAATATTTATTTACATTTATATTTGATTTATAATTAAAGTATTTACACACCCACATCTCATACCATATTGCAAGTCCCCTGTATTCATATATCTCATCTCCAAAAGATGTTACTATCAGAAGAACATAGATCTGCAGTCAAAAATCAATTTAATGAAAGCCAATATTAATTTATTCGGAGAAGGCAATGGCACCCCACTCCAATACTCTTGCCTGGAAAATCCTGTGGATGGAGGAGCCTGGTGGGCTGCAGTCCATGGGGTTGCTAAGAGTCAGACAGGACCGGGCGTCTTCACTTTCACTTTTTACTTCCATGCATTGGAGAAGGAAATGGCAACCCACTCCCAGTGTTCTTGCCTGGAGAATCCCAGGGACTGGGGAGCCTGGTAGGCTGCCCTCTATGCGGTCTCAAAGAGTCGGACACAACTGAAGCGACTTAGCAGCAGCATTTAATTTATTTCTTTAACATTGTGCTAAGGACAGAGGTCCAAGAAATACTTTTCAAATCATCTTTCTTTCCTTCTCTTATCCATTTCCATCATATTTGAAAACTATTTCCATGCCTATGTCCTCAGAAAACCCTGAAAAGTGAACAAAGTTCATCAGTCTTTAAATTCTTCCCACCTCATCAAGACCCACCCCTCAATACTACAGTACTGGCTTAATCAATTGTACTTAACCCTCTTCCCTCCTCCTTTAGCCTTTCCAACCATGTTTTTCTCTTCACATACTTAAATTTAAAGCACAAAAGCTAGAAATAAGCTCTTGTCAGACAGACCCTCTTTCACAGGTCCAGGAAAAGTAAGAGTAGACTTCCTTATAACCCAGATTTTCTTAATTCAAGAGAAGCACCACAAATGCTGAGAAAACTCAAACAATGGTAACTTTTATCTTGTTTCCCTATTATGGACTTTATGCATGTGTACATGTACACACACACAGAATCCATACACATTCTGATAGAACTAGGCATCATTCCATAGCAGTGTAAATAGAATTACTATCTTCTTTTAAAAGGATAGACAATATTTCATTGTTTGGCTGAAACATTATTTGATTCCTCTCCTATTAGTAGATATTAGTTGCTTATAGTTTATTTTTGCTTAAATATACTACACTAAACATCCTTATAAGTACCTCCAGATACCTTTTTAATTTGTGAAAATGTTTATGTGCTTGTGTGTGTGAATATGAGTGTATATGTTTGTGTGTGTGTGTGTGTGTATATATATATATATATATATTATATATATATATATATATATAGGATAAATCACTGAAGTAGAACTGCAGGGTCAAACAATATATGATTTTAACATATTGATAATGCTGAACTGATTTACTTTACATGGCAAGTGCTCAAGAACCCCCATATCTGCCTATCCTCACCCATTTAAACTACTTTCCAATTTTATACTGAATAGATGATTTTTCATAGTTATTTTAGTTCATAGTAGCTCAATCATGATTGAGATTAATCACATATGTTTATTAGTCATTTGTATGTCTCTTTTCTGTGACCTGCTTATTCACATTCACTGGGCATTTTCCTATTGTGTTATTTTTATTGTTATTAATGCATTAAATCACTTTATCCATCAAAAATATAGTAATTTGTCCTAAATGTAAATGTTTTCCAGTTTGTCATTTTCTTTTTGTGAATATAAATTTGAAATTTTTACAACATAGTTGATCTTTAATGTTTTAGATTTTCTATCCATTCTGAGAAAACTCATACCCACACAATTTGTTTTCAAAAGTCTTATTTTGGTCTTGATTTTCTCTTCTCCTTTTTAAACTTCTTAGGCAATACTTTCCTAGACAATTGTCCCAAGGCACTCACTTAAAAAAAAAAAAAACCACCTCCATATTTTCCCACAGACTTGACATGTAAAATTTATGCTGCTGCTGCTGCTAAGTCACTTCAGTCATGTCTGACTCTGTGCGACCCCATAGACAGCAGCCCACCAGGTTCTCCGGTTCTTGGGATTCTCCAGGCAAGAATACTGGAGTGGGTTGCCATTTCCTTCTCCAATGCATGAAAGTGAAAACTGAAAGTGAAGTCACTCAGCCATGTCTGATTCTTAGCGACCCCATGGACTGCAGACTATCAGGCTCCTCCGTCCATGGGATTTTCCAGGGAAGAGTACTGGAGTGGGGTGCCATTGCCTTCTCTGAAAATTTATGCTATGACCCCACAGATGTTTGGACCTATTTCTTGATCCTCCATTCCGTTGCTATTTCCTGCTCTATTACAAAACTCTTATTGTTGTTCAGCTACTGAGTCATGTCTGTCTCTTTGTGACCCCATGGACTCCAGCATGCCAAGCCTCCTTGTCCCTCACTATCTCCTTAAGTTTGTATTATAACTAAAATTTTGTAAGATATAGATCCAGATACTCTTCATTAATCTCTTTTGCATAGTTTTCTAGTTGTACCCCTCTAGCTCCTGCCCTTTCTTTCCTCTACTTACTCACAAACTCCTCATCAAATATGCCTATAGTCAGATTTCCTCTCGTCCAATGCATTCTTGAGCTTCAATGGCTTTTTATAACTCTAAAATTCATTTCACATGCCCAAATCTCTTCTCCAAGTTCCAGCACAGTGTGTATAGCATGATTCCGTGTGTGTGTGTGTGTGTGTGTGTGTGTGTGTTATGCATGGAGTAGCATAAAAGTGATTAATGTATGAATGCAGACCAACTATTGTTTCCTCGGTACCCAGTAGTAATATGTATTTCTTTATTTACATATTGTCTGTCTTACTTTCTATACCACAAGATCCATATACCAAGGACTCTGTCTTGTACCATGCTTCATCTTTGTTCCTAGAAGATATTTTCACTGGGTATGGGATGGCATTATATCTTACACTTATAAAATCACTGACTTCCAGTGAATTCTGTAAACCAACTGGTAGAGAAACAAACTTTGCTCTTGCTGCCAGCTCCAGCAGATCTGAACATGACAACTTTCTGCTTCCCTGTGAACCTGTGGATCACTTTAGCTTAAGAAGGATTGCTTACATGAAAACTACCTCTTGGAGAGGGCAGTTAGCTTATTTTGGCAGGTGTGACATCATTTCCCTAGAATGCAAATAAGACTACTTGAGGATGGGGGGGGGGGTGGAATGTATTTTCCAGGCTCTCCTCAACCCAAGCCCTTCAACTGAGTACTACAGGGTACTAGAGTACTATTTTCTCACCTGACAGGATCTAACCCACTTTCTCAGAGCCAGAGTTGCTGGGTTAGTAAGTCTCCTCCTGGGTATGTATGTGCTTCATTGAAATCCATTGGAGCCACTCATCAGAGAACTTAATTGTGTGTCCCTATGAGGCTGTCAGCCATAAGAACCATGTCATTGATTCTAAAGGCAAAAAGTGATGGTCTGAAGCTGTTCCATTCTTAATGGATGGGGTGGCTGTCATCAGTGACATTACTAAAACTCATGCCTGTTTAGGGAGAATAGAGTGTCCTATTTATAATTATAGGACTTCATTAGGGCATCCACTCCTTGGTAATTGACTTTTCAAAAAGCTTTCTGCAACTTGTCATAACCAGGCCTATAGGTCTGATTTTGGCAAGCCTAAGTTATCTGAAGGGCAGATTAAGCTTCAAAAGCAAAGTCAATCTAGACAACATCACAGTTAAAAGACACCTTTAAGATCACCTACTCCACTTCCAACATTTTACATTTAAAAAAAAGAATGAGAGCCTGGAAAGGCAATGCATTTTCTCCAGCATACCAGCACACTTCCATGCCCATCTTCAATAAATGCATATGATTGATAACCATAAAATGAAGATGTACTTAATAATCAGTTCCAGCTGAGTGATACCAAATAAGCAGCCACATTTATGAAGGATGTGTCACATTTAGAACATCAGGAGAAATTCTGATCTGAAACGGCATATAAAATATAGTAGTCACTTCTGGAATGGCAGAGGAAGGAATTTCAAAAATCTATTCTCCCAGAAAAACAAGAGAAATACCAGCAAAAATTGTCAAAATCAACCCTTTCAGGATTATGGAAATTCACAAAAGGCTTAAAACGATTCAAGAAATGTTTATTGGAGAAAGACAGCTGAATTTCAGTAAGAACAGTAAGTTCTATTGCATTTTAGTTGTTCTATCTCCACCCAGCCATGCTCCATACACTTAAATACTCAACAACCTCACAACCACAACACTTCTTAAAGTCATCAACCTAAAAGCCACACAAGGCAGAATGTGTTTGGAACTCCCCATTTCACCTAACCACTAAAGAACTGTTATTATTTGACGTGTTTGGCAATTCCCTTGAAAAGCCTCATCCACAATGCTTCTCTTCATTTGTGTGAGTCAGAGTTTCCTCAGGTGGAAAAGCCCATCCCCATGGTGTTTGCCAAAAACAACCAAAAACTGTTTAATACTGCAGCTATAAGAAGTAGTAGTGATACCAGTTAGATCAAAGGAGAGACTGACCAAAAGGTAAAACAAATACTTGGTAAAACGATACTATTTATTGAGCACTTTGAAAAGCAGTATGTTTTCTGAAAATCTAGGAGTCAATTCACACATGCAGGGTTGTGTGAGTACCCAACAGATACCTGAAAAGACTCAAAACATTCACCACAGATTGATCTTAGGGTCCTACACAGGTAGGAAGTGAAAGCTAAGACAGAATTGTCAAATGTCTGCCTGAGAGTTGAAGGCATGCCTAAGCACACATATAGGGACCCCTGGAGAAAAAATCAAGGAGAAATACTAATTCAGACATTTACATAAACCTCTATTCAGTCACCCTATTTGCTTGGATTGTCAGAGAACCAAACTGTGAAGGCAGCATAAAAATAGTAAATCAGTATAGCAGATAGGCACTCAATGAAAGATGCTGGAGAAAAGGAATCAGGTGATCTGTGGGTGGGGATCATATTTTGACAGGGCATTTCATTTGCAAAATCACTAAAGGTGGCTTATATTGCTATTGGATGTAGTTCTTCTCAATCATCTGGACGCCATGGGTCAGTATAGGATAGGAATGTAAATACAGCCCTAGAGAGCAATCTACACAATGGCCAACACCAAAGGAGCTCTAACTGCCCTTTCTGCTGCCTCAGATTTCTCTGGAGTTCCACAGGACTCACCTAGGAATCTAAAGGCTCTATCACCAAACTGAAAGCAGTAGGTGAGGCTCATGTTTGGTCCAATTTCCTCCAGATAAAATGTTTACTGCATCTCTAATCTATACAAATGTATCTAATTCTTTCCCAGCAGATTTCAAGCATATATGTAAAAAACAAGATTACATGACTTCATCAGCATGTGAAACCCAAGCACTTATTTAGATTAACTGATTTTTTAAAATTTTATCTTATTTTTAAACTTTACAATATTGTATTAGTTTTGCCAAATATCAAAATGGATCTGCCACAGGTATACATGTGTTCCCCATCCTGAACCCTCCTCCCTCCTCCCTCCCCACACCATCCCTCTGGGTTGTCCCAGTGTACCAGCCCCAAGCATCCAGTACCGTGCATCGAACCTGGACTGGCAACTCGTTTCATACATGATATTATACATGTTTCAATGCCATTCTCCCAAATCTTCCCACCCTCTCCCTCTCCCACAGAGTCCAAAAGACTGTTCTATACATCAGTGTCTCTTTTGCTGTCTTGTACACAGAGTTATTGTTACCATCTTTCTAAATTCCATATATATGCGTTAGTATACTGTATTGGTGTTTTTCTTTCTGGTTTACTTCACTCTGTATAATAGGCTCCAGTTTCATCCACCTCATTAGAACTGATTCAAATGTATTCTTTTTAATGGCTGAGTAATACTCCATTGTGTATATGTACTACAGCTTTCTTATTCATTCATCTGCTGATGGACATCTAGGTTGCTTCCATGTCCTGGCTATTATAAACAGTGCTGCGATGAACATTGGGGTACACGTGTCTCTTTTAATTCTGGTTTATTCACTGTGTATGCCCAGCAGTGGGATTGCTAGATCATAAGGCAGTTCTATTTCCAGATTTTTAAGGAATCTCCACACTGTTCTCCATAGTGGCTGTACTAGTTTGCATTCCCACCAACAGTGTAAGACGGTTCCCTTTTCTCCACACCCTCTCCAGCATTTATTGCTTGTAGACTTTTGGATCGCAGCCATTCTGACTGGAGTGAAATGGTACCTCATAGTGGTTTTGATTTGCATTTCTCTGATAACGAGTGATGTTGAGCATCTTTTCATGTGTTTGTTAGCCATCTGTATGTCTTCTTTGGAGAAATGTCTATTTAGTTCTTTGGCCCATTTTTTGATTGGGTCATTTATTTTTCTGGAGTTGAGCTGTAGGAGTTGCTTGTATATTTTTGAGATCAGTTCAACATCCATTTATAATAAAAACTCTCCAGAAAGCAGGAATAGAAGGAGCATACCTCAACATAATAAAAGCTATATATGACAAACCCACAGCAAACATTATCCTCAATGGTGAAAAATTGAAAGCATTTCCTCTAAAGTCAGGAACAAGACAAGGGTGGCCACTTTCACCATTACTATTCAACATAGTTTTGGAAGTTTGGGCCACAGCAATCAGAGCAGAAAAAGAAATAAAAGGAATCCAAATTGGAAAAGAAGAAGTAAAACTCTCACTGTTTGCAGATGACATGATCCTCTACATAGAAAACCCTAAAGACTTCACCAGAAAATTACTAGAACTAATCAAAGACTATAGTAAAGTTGCAGGATATAAAATCAACACACAGAAATCCCTTGCATTCCTATACACTAATAATGAGAAAACTGAAAGAGAAATTAAGGAAACAATTCCATTCACCATTGCAACGGAAAGAAAAAAATATTTAAGAATATATCTACCTAAAGAAACTAAAGACCTATATATAGAAAACTATAAAAAACACTGGTGAAAGAAATCAAAGAGGACACTAATAGATGGAGAAATATACCATGTTCATGAATTGGAAGAATCAATATAGTGAAAATGAGTATAGTACCCAAAGCAATTTATAGATTCAATGCAATCCCTGTCAAGCTACCAATGATATTCTTCACAGAGCTAGAACAAATAATTTCACAATTTGTATGTAAATACAAAAAACCTCGAATAGCCAAAGCTATCTTGAGAAAGAAGAATGGAACTGGAGGAATCGACCTACCTGACTTCAGGCTCTACTACAAATCCACAGTTATCAGGACAGTATGGTACTCGCACAAAGACAGAAATATAGATCAATGGAACAAAATAGAAAGCCCAGAGATAAATCCATGCATATATGGACATCTTATCTTTGACAAAGGAGGCAAGAACATACAATAGATTAAAGACAATCTCTTTAACAAGTGGTGCTAGGAAATCTGGTCAACCACTTGTAAAAGAATGAAACTAGAACACTTTCTAACACCACACACAAAAATAAACTCAAAATGGATTACAGATCTAAACGTAAGACCAGAAACTATAAAACTCCTAGAGGAGAACATAGGCAAAACACTCTCTGACATACATCACAGCAGGATCCTCTATGACCCACCTCCCAGAATATTGGAAATAAAAGCAAAAATAAACAAATGGGACCTAATTAAACTTAAAAGCTTCTGCACATCAAAGGAAACTATTAGAAAGGTGAAAAGGCAGCCTTCAGAATGGGAGAAAATAATAGCAAATGAAGCAACTAACTGATCTTTTATATCTCCCCAGAGAACAGTGATAGGTACACAATTAATGACCTGAGTATTTCATGTTTTCCAGGACAAAAGGGAGTTTCGGTTCAGTTCAATTACTCAGTCGTGTCTGATACTTTGCAACCCCATGGACTGCAGCACACCAGGCCTCCCTGTCCATCACCAACTCTCGGAGAGCTTACTCAAACTCATGTTCATTGAGTCGGCGATGCCATCCAACTATCTCATCCTCTGTCGTCACCTTCTTCTCCTGCCTTCAATCTTTCCCAGCATCAGGGTCTTACCAGTGAGTCAGTTCTTCGCATCAGGTGGCCAAAGTATTGGAGTTTCAGCTCCAGCATCAGTCCTTCCAATGAATATTCAAGACTGATTTCCTTTAGGATGGACTGCTTGGATCTCCTTGCAGTCCAAGGGACTCTCAAGAGTCTTCTCCAACACCACAGTTCAAAAGCATCAATTTTTGGCTCCCAGCTTTCTTTATAGTCTAACTCTCACCATCCATACATGACTCCTGGAAAAACCATGGCTTTGACTAGATGAACTTTTGTTGGCAAAGTAATGTCTCTGCTTTCTCCATGAGCGAAAACAGAATTCGTAGAAACTTTTAGAAGACAGATCACCACTTTAAAACCAAAGACATAATTTTAAATGAAGAAAAGAAATAACGCCTGTGTTTCATTAATGCACTCACAACATTTCTCTCCCTCCTCTCTTTCTCTCACACTGTTACCTAACTTTTAAGAAATATATAAGAAGATTAGTAGAAAGCTAGTTTGTATGCAAGGACTCTTACCTTAAATTTATGGAAAATTCTCCAAATCCCATGTGCTTCCATTTAAAGCAGGAGGTTCTATGTTCTAGTGAAACCTTCTATGTTTTCATATCACTTTCTACTCAGTCATGGTTGATTGGTTTTGCATGGATGACCAAAGTAGGGGAAATTTTAATACCTGACTGCACAACTACATGTTAATTGATCCAGAGTTAGGAACATAATTGGAGCTTAGTCAAACAATTCCAGCTTGATCTTTTTTTTAAATTATTTTTTATTGAAGGATAATTGCTTTACAGAATTTTGTTGTTTTCTGTCAAACCTCAACATGAATCAGCCATAGGTATACATATATCTCCTCCCTTTTGAATCTCCCTCCCATCTCCCTCCCCATCCCACCTCTCTAGGTTGATACAGAGCCCTGTTTGAGTTTCCTGAGGCATACAGCAAATTCCTGTTGGCTATCTATTTTACATATGGTAGTGTAAGTTTCCATGTTACTCTTTCCATACATATCACCCTCTCCTCCCCTCTTCCCACGTCCATAAGTCTTGATCTTTTTATTTTTAAAATGTGGTGGAGGAAAAGAAATGGAGTCCCCTCCTGAGTATGATGCAGAATTGTGAAGCATGAGAAGTGCTAGTGGATATATTTTCTATAGTGTGGGGAAAAAATCAGGTAGGGTGAATAAAATCAGCACAGAAAGAGTAGATACGTGTGCTTCTGTGTTTGTATGAGATAGAGAGAAAGAATGAATGAATCCAACTGATATTGGAGTTTATTGCTCTAGGTATCTTTGATGTCATGGGAATTACTGTCATTTGTGTGGTTACATAAGCCTTGGAATAAATCTACTTGCTTACTTCAGCTGTTTAGAAATCTGTTTCTGTCAGTAGCCACCAAAAAAGCCCTGGCTAATATGCAAAGAAATTTAAGTATAGCCAAACAAGGAAAGCATTAGGTGAAGAGGACTTTAGAAAGATGTGCTATGTAGATTTTGAGGATAAGTAGATCATCACCTGTCAGAGAAGGAAAATAATATTGTAGTCAGAATGACATCAGTAGCCAAGACAGATGAGAGGAGGAAAAGTTTTTCTCAGTTTTGTGGGACATGGAAACAGAGAAGTTCAAAATAATCTTCAAGTATAACTCAGGAGAGAAAACTGGCCTACAGATATGACTCCAGTAGTTAAAACACCCAGTTGTTATTTGAATCCATGAGAGAGAAGGGACCACCTAAGGAGAGAGTGGAATATGAAAAGGAGAGACTTTAGACAGAACACTGAGGAGTGCCACATTAATTGATGAGGAGACTGAGGGGAGCCAGCAAAGGAGCTAAAAAGAAAAAATCAAAGATGGTAGGCTAACCAAAAGAAATCAATATCTCAAAATTCAAGAGAGGAAAAGCACTCAGTATGTTACAGGATAGAGAATTAACATAAGAAATAAATGATGAAGGCAGGGAGATGTTAGACTATTGTGCTGGTCTTGGCAAGAAAAAATAAGGGAGCAATTGTATGTATGTAGTGAAAGTGTTACTCACTCAGTCGTGTCCAACTCTGTGACCCTATGGACTGTAGCCCACCAGGCTCCTCTGTCCATGAAATTATCCAGGCAAAAATACTAGAGTGTGTGGCCATTCCTTTCTGCAGGGGATCTATCCAAGCCAGGGGTTGAACTCACGTCTCCTGCATTGGCAGGTAGATTCTTTACTATCTGAGCTTCCAGGGTAGTGGGAAGGATTTATTAGGTTAATATTTAGGAGCTGATATTGTCAATACTCAGAATTACCTGTATTCAAAAGGTCAGAAAGGAGAAGTCATGGATCTTGCCCAGATTTTCAACTAGGTCTATTGAGTACATAATTAGTGCCAATCACTGAGACAAGAAACATAGAAAAGCTGTTTGGTAGAGATACTGATAAGTTCAGTTTGGGATATTTTGATTTTTAAGTGCCTATTCAACTGTGTGTGTGTGTGTGTGTGTGTGTGTGTGTGTGTGTGTGTTTATTTATCAAGTAGACAGCTGAATACGGTCAACCCTCTGTATTTACAAGTTACACACTCAAGGATTCAACTAATTGTGGATCAAATTGCCATTGGTTGAATCCTTGGAGATGGGACCTGTGGATACCAAGAGGCAATGGTACTACACCATTTCATGTAAGGGACTTGAGCATTCATGAATTGTGGTATCCACAGGGGATCCTGGAACCAATTTCCTGTGGAAACAGGGATGACTGTATACAGTTGTGGAGTTCAGAGAAAAGATCTGCACTGGATATACAATATTGTGAGTCTTGTTGTTCAGTGGCTAAGTCGTGTCCAACTCTCTACGACTCCATGGAATGCAGCACACCAGGTTCCTCTTTCCTCCACTATCTCCCAGAATTTGCTCAAATGCATGTCCATTGAGGATATTTTGAGTCATCTGCTTCTAACTGAATTCAGGAACTTTATGAGATTGCCCAAGGCCAAATTGACAAGAGGGACAAGGAAAGGTCCCTCAAGAATGCCAACATTTAAGGGTCTGCTAAAAGATAATGAGTCTGCAAAGGAGAATTTTTCAAAAGCAGCTAGAGAGGCAGCAGGAGATCCAGACATATGTGGTTTCTCAGAATCCAAAAGAGCGCTCATGAGAGAATAGTCAATTCTGTCATATGTAATAGAACTGTTGGTGGATCAGGGCTTCCCTGGTGTCTCAGTGGTAAAAGAATCCCCCTGCAATGAAGGAAATACGGGTTTGATCCCTGGATAGGGAAGATGCCTTGAAGAAGAAAACAGCAACCCACTCCAGTATTCTTGCCTGTGAAATTCTGTGGACAGAGGAACCTTGCAGGCTACAGTCCATGGGGTTGCAAAGAGTCTGACACAAGTGAGCTATTGAGCATACTGTGAAAAGAAGACTACAGCTATGAACTGGACAAACATGGAGGTCATCAGTTACCACAGAGACATTCTGTGGGAAGATTAATGGTGGAGAAACAGGAGCACGCTGGAGGGCTTTAAGAAGTTAATACATCATCATAATCAAGAGAACAAATACAGGCAACTCAGGAAGTTTGCTCTAAAAGAAAAGAGAAACAAAGAATTAGTTGAAGGGGGAAACTTTAAGTGCAATCCTGAAAGCATCTATTATTTTTTTTTTCATATGCCTTCTTATTGATAGTAGTGTGAGGCTGGGGTCAGACTACCAAGTGTCTTAAATGGCATTCTAAGACACTGAAGGCTTTTTTTTTCCCCTCTAGCCAATGTGGGACCATTGGGAATGACACAAAAAAGTCTAGATTTTCCAGAGAGTAAGAGGGTTTTTAAGGATAAGATTAACAAAAAGAGACAAACTAGGTATCTTTTGTAACAGTCCAGGTGAGAGAGATTGTCTTGAATAAGGCAGTGTTAGTTTATTTAGGACTATTAATGAAATGTAACAGGGTGTGGATATAAAAATGAAGAAAATACAAGGATGACTTATAAATATTAATCCTGAGTAAATGGCTCAATGGTGTTGTCACATACAGATGTGGGAACCCAGGAGGGACAAGCTTATGGGTAAAGTAATGGTGGGATTTGAAAATATTGGACTTGTGAAATGGCCAAGTGGAAATGTGTAGTAAATATATGGGAGATGGAGAGAGAACAAGAGGTGAAGGAATAACTACATTTAAGGTATTTTACCACATAGAAGCCTAGTGTAAATTCTTAATTTAAACTAAACACTTTTTATATAACTTGAACCTATATTTATATAGTTTGAAGCTTTATTGATATAGTTTGAAGCTATTTTTATATAGTTTGAAGCTATATTTATATTTCCATTTGCCTCAGTTGAATATATATAATCATAAAATGTACAATTTCATTAACTTAAAAGATGTTTGATCTCTAGGAAACTCTGTATATCAAGAGCTCTATAAAATAGTTGTGTAACTCAGTAACATCCCAAAGGATACTTAGGGGGAGAAATGGCTACCAAAAAACCCAAGACTTTTGGACAACTTTAAATAATATACTTTTGTTTTCACTGAAAACTAAAAAACTCTTTTGATTAGTTTATTATTAATAAGGTCTCTCTCATATATGCTTGAAAATTACCATTATGATTGTTATTTATTCTGTCTGATTATATAGCTAAAGCCATACCATGAATAATGAATTTGCTTTCTGATGTAAAATCTATGAAGTATATAAGTGATGGGAAGAAAGGGTCAAAGTCTTCCAGCCTCTAGACAATAAGAAACTCACTCAAAGCCAATCTTAGTGTAGAGAATTTAGCAACTGAAGGATGATTTTATATAAAAATAAGTATAGATGTATTTAAATCAAAGAAAAAGTGGGAAAACTTCATGCCTTAGAGCAGTTTTGCAGGCGTAAATACAGGCTATTGATGTAGCAAGCTGAAATGGGAAAAAGATTAATTATTCAAATTAATTTTAAGTTAATAATTCAACAAGAATATATTGTACATATGGCATAATCCTTGATACTCTGCTGGCAGTGCAAAGCTATAACTGATTCAGTACCTAACCTCACAACGCTGGTTACCTAGGGAAATGAAGACATAAATTCAGGTCATTACAATACCAAACAGACTATAATGGATGCTAGAGCAGACGTTCAAAAACAGTTTAGGAACATAGGGCAGGAGAAATTCATTTGACCAAGGATTCACAAAGAAAGGAACATTTAAATTAGATATTTCCTGGAAGGACAGATACTATTTTGACAGAAAAACATGAGGAGGATGGTAGAAGAAATGGCTCAAAAGTGGAAAGAAACACATTAGAAAATTGCAAGCAGCTGATGTAAGCAAGGCTAAAGCACAGGGTACAGGATGTAGCCGGTGTTTACTGTTTGGGCTTGCCAGCATCTCTTTTTCTTCTAGTAATGGCACCCCCAACACTGTTTGGAGTCAATATTATATATTCTGTTCCTTTTGTTCAATTGGAAATGAAAGGAGTCCGATGATGGAGCAGAAGACCCAGGTCTGGGCAATTGAGTCACAGAATCCCTTTTGCCACATTGTTTACTCAACGAGTACACATGTGACCTCAGCGAGTCCAATTAGACTGAAGCCTTGAACTTTTACACACTTTACCAGGAAAATAGTGTACATGAATTTGTGAAGTCAAAAGTCTGAAGATTCCGCAGGTTGCCATGTAGAGCCTGATAATGAAGCAACACAGGTGAGAGAAGAGTTAACAAGTGGAGATGAATCCAGCCAGGATAACACTGTTTCAGCTCCTAGCTTGGTGTCATTCAAGATTTTTTTTTTTAACATACACTAACAAAATCTCCTTTTACAAAGCCTGTTTGTGTTACGTTTTCTGTCACTTGTATCCAAGGGTTACTGTCTAACAGTTGCAGGATCAGAGGATGAAGAAGAGAAGAAATGTCTAGAAAATTAGGGTATAACTTACATCAGATACTTGCCAGGTTGGCCTCTTTTGGCTCCTCTCCTACCCTCCTAAGGGCTTCCCTGGTGGCTCAGAGGTTAAAGTGTCTGCCTCCAATGCAGGAGGCCTGGGTTCGATCCCTGGGTGGGGAAGATCCTCTGGGGAAGGAAATGGTAACCCACTCCATTATTCTTGCCTGCAGAATCCCATAGATGGAGAAGCCTGGTAGGCTACAGTCCACGGGGTCACAAAGAGTCGGACACGACTGAGCGACTTCACTTTCACTTTCTACCCTCCTAAATACAAAGGCTGGTTTCTCAAAGATTTGAACACTGCCAATGGGCCAGTAAACGAAGTATGAAACATCCATGCAGGGGCCTCAGCAGCTCATTGGTCTAACGATGGGGTTCTTAATTTTTCCCATCTTTGTAATAACCACTTAACAAGCAGCCATTCACAGAGATCCCAAGTGCCTCAGTGCTGCTGCTGCTGCTCCTGCTGCTAAGTCGCTTCAGTCGTGTCCGACCCTGTGCGACCCCATACACAGCAGCGCATCAGGCTCCCCGGTCCCTGGGATTCTCCAGGCAAGAACACTGGAGTGGGTTGCCGTTTCCTTCTCCAATGCATGAAAGTGAAAATTGAAAGTGAAGTTGCTCAGTCGTGTGCCTCACTACTTTCCTTCAAAAAAGAAAAATGGAGACTCTGACAAGGAGTTTATTTTTTAAGCTTTTTTTAATGTTTTTGTACCATGGAAACTTATTTTTATTAGCATTATTTTTATTGGAGTATTTTACTGCTTTACAATGTTGTGTTAGTTTCTGCTGTGCAGCAATGTGAATCATCCACACACATACATACATCCCCTCTCCCTTGGACGTCCTTCCCCTTAGTACTCAGCCATGAAAAGGAACTGAATTGTGCCATTTGCAGAGATGTGGATGGACTCAGAGGCTGTCATACAGACTGAAGTAAGACAGAAAAACAAATATTGTACATTTACACATATGTGAGGAATCTAGAAAAAAGGTACAGATGAACTTATTTTCTAGACTTTTTTTGAAATAAAGGTCCAGAGAAAGAAGCAAAGATAGTATAGACAGGTCTCTTGTATCCTTCCCCCAACTACCCTCAATAGCTACCGCTTATATATCAACACTGTCAAAACCAGAAAGCTGATACTGATACAATGTAGGGCTACCATTCTATGTCCTTTGATTACACATGTAAGTTGGTGAAATGACCACCTTCCCCATTACCATAAAGATCTGCTTTGGATAAACCTTTTATAGTCACAATCACTGCTCTCCCTGCCTCCCCTCCTGTCCACCATCTCTAACTTCATGCAATCACTAATATGTTTTCCATCTCTGTGGTTTCTATCCAAGACATTTATAAATCTTCCTGACCTTCAAAATTCAGTCATGAATCCATGTTTCAGCAAAACTGTTAGAAACCAGAGTTCTCCAGGCGAATACACTGCCATCAATTTCTGAATCATGAAGGAAGGTAGCAGAGCACATGTTTCCAGGGTGTAGTTACTATGCAACTTAAAAACAGAAACAACAAAGAGGACGCCAGTGGAGTCTGGATATCTTGTGCTGGCAGTGTTATTTTAACATGTGAGTTTTGGATCATCATTCAATATAGCTTAAGATATTGGTAAGAAGTTTTAATACAGAGGCTTTTTTCTTTTTACAAAGATGCAGAATCATCATCTCTGTATCCATCATTAATTAGTATCCAGAAAGAAGTTACTTAATCCTCAGTGTTGGGACCAAGTAAGAAAACATTTAGTGACAAAATCAGTGAACAGTAGACAAAAGAAGGTAGAGATATAATAAGAAGTATAGAAAGAGCAGATATACTGGTTCAACTTACTTAAAGACATTATATCTTTCATATAATGAGGCATCATTTGGGGAATACCATCAATGGATGTTTGTTTTTTCCACAGATTTCTATGTGGTTAGTGAACTGGGTCACACTGTGTGCATTATCCAGGCAGGATCCTCACAGGGTTTTTAGTGAGTTAGAACAATTTTCTGGCCAATTCTCAAGGCAAATGGTCTAATCTTCAGGATACAGTTCTCCTGCGGAAACCATTGTCTTGGACATCTGCTGAGCATAGAGGACATCTTTCTAGGCCAGAAAAAGCACATGTTAAACAGAAAAGAAATCATTATGAACTGGATTAATAGATGTGTAGAGAAAGAGGTTGAGAATCTGCCATTGGTAAGATTTGGCAACATGTGCAGGATATTCAAACCCTAATTTCTCATGAATGAGGAATGAACATCTGCTCAGAATAGCAATGGAAGAGAATATTCAGCTCTCTACCAAATACATTTGCAAAAACAGGAGCCATGGGACCATAACCAAGCTATTTTTTCTGTACCCATTTATGTGCTAGTTAATATGTCACTAACTCTACCCTGAGAAATATTCTACAACAAAAGTTCCAGTTCTGGTTCTACATTCTGATTCCCATTGGAGTTTATTTAAAATGACTACACCTGTCTTGCATCAACAGTGTACTGAATCAGAAAATCCAGGAGTGATGTTCTAGAATATGTATTGTTGCAAAGCTCCCCCACTGATTCCAATGTGCAGCCAAGTTTGGCAACAATTGCTCTAAACATTATTCAGTAGAACATGTCTAGAACTAAATTTTCCATTGCCCAACTTGATTCTTAGTCAATGAGCCGGCCGACCCATTTCAACTTGTATGTTTGTATTTCTTAATTATATTTCCTCCTCTCGGGGCTTACTGCTACTGCCTTAGTTTCAGGCACATGAACTTGGTGCATTGCAATAGTGAGATAACTTGTCTCTCTAGCTTCAGTCTTGCACATCTCCATTCTATCCTCCACAACTAGAGAGTGCGTCAACACAAGACATCTCTAGAAGAACCCATCCACCAATGGATAGGCTTCACAAGAGCCTTGCTTGGATGCAACACAGGTATACCCTGCTGTTCAAAAGTTTGCTTTATACCCCTTTTGCTTTTACAAAAGATCTACACTACTACCTGTTTTCACTTACCAAAGGAAATCTGAAGAGGATTTTTTGCTTTCAGGAAAAAAAAAAGGCAAAAAGTGAAAATAGTCTTTAGCAAGTCATTATAATGGCAGTGCAGACCCCAAGCAGTGAGAGGGTCACGGCAAAGCTCCTTCCCCGGGAACTACACTCAGCACCGTAGCATCCATAGCTTTGAACTGTGCCTCCGAGTGTCTGTGCTTTGTCTCCACTTATTTTTTGTGAATCCCTTAGAAAGATATGTTCTAAGGTAATTGCTTCTTGGTTTTATGCCACTTAGGATAAGGAAGTTTCATAGGATCACTCTAGTTTTGGATAGTGGGGGAAACCTGTATATAGCATCTGTTCTACTCCTGATGAGAGACATTATTTTAGAAATCCTAAAGGGGAGAAAAAAATGGGTGTAATGAGACAGCTGGTAGACAAGAAGCAGTGTGCTGTGGAAGAACATTCAAGAGTAAAGAATTTGTTATGCTGGGTATCTGATTTTGTCTTTCCCCCAAGAAATACTTATTTCCTTGCAGTGCATGAAGATGTGAGGATTATATTTAACTCTGACCATGCCCCTACTAAAAACGTTTCACCAGCTCCCCCCACCACTGACCTAGTTATAAATTCTAGTTCTTTGTATGACACTTAATGAATTGTGCACTAGCTATCTCCCTTTCCTCATCTTCATCTGTTTTTATACTTAGTGCTTCAGTGATATGAGTTTTCTAAACTTTCGTCAATATACCAAGATGTTCTAAACCTTGGCACGTGATGTTTCTTCTGTTTCAACCTTTCCTAGTCTTCCTTCGAAGGTTCAATTCAGATGCTTTCTCCTTTGAGAGACTGCCCCTAAAACCACTCTAACCCTAAACATATTTAAGCATTTACTCTTCGGTTTATATACTTTGTACATAAATGCATCTACTCTGAGCTTAATTATTAACTTTTAATTATTTGTTTATGTGCCTATATCCCTACTATATGAATAGTTCCTTATGACAGGCTTTATTTTTCTCATAATCTTAAATATTTTTGGAACAGTTAAAACTTAATTGCTGCCAAATATTTTGTAGTTTATATAACTATTCCCCCATTTCTGGGATTTTAATATTATTCCCACATTTTCTTTTATAAATAACACCACAAAGACATCTTTATCTATAAATATTTGAGTGTTAGAGTATATATTTATTTTGGAAATATTTCTTTTTTAAATTTATTTATTTTAATTAGAGGCTTATTACTTTATAATATTGTATTGGAAAAATTTCTAGAATTTGGATTAATATTTCAAACAATATGGACCATAAGACTTTTTGATTCAGATTTGTCAAATAGCACTACAGAAAAATTGTAAATTTTGAACTCCCATCATCAAGCAGTATGTCATGTCTCCTCACATTCAATAGTATTTGTAGATCCTCTCTTTTCTACTGACAAACATTAATCTTGGTAAAATAATGTAGTGTCATATCTCTACATGTAAAATATATAATAAATGTAAATGTAAGATATACAAAATATAAATATATATAGACACACACACATTTATATATTTACTCATAAGTCTGAATCTCTGACAGGCCCTACATTTTCTCTAGAACTTCAAACATATATATTCAAATGCCTATTTGACATCTCCAGAAGGCTCATAAAAAGGTATATGAAATTTAACAAAGTAAATAAGAACTGTTTATTTCCCCCATCAATCAACTTTTCCTTTCCCAGTCTTCTCCATTTCAGTAAATGACATCTCCCCACACCACATATTGCAAAATTGAGGAGTTATGCTTAGTTTTCCTCGTTTCCTTAGATTTCCATAGTCAATTCTTACCACATGCTATGGATGTTACCTCCAAAACCTATCGCAAATTTGTGAATGGATCTCCATCTTCCCTGCAGCCACTGTAGTCTCAATCATCATCTTTTCTCATCTGGACTGTTGCAAAGCTTTCTAACAGATCTCTTTGCTTCTAACCTTGATCCTTCCTGCAAACAATTCTCCAAAAAGCAGCCGGAATAGTTTTTTGGTAAACTCAACACATATGATATTATGCCCCTGTTTAAAACTCTAAAATGGAATCTCAAATGTACTTTAAATAAAATCTACTTCTTACCCTATTATTACCTTACCTTATCAACATTTCAGCTAACTTTCCCTCTTACTGTAGTCCTCTTCAATCTTTACATGATTGACTTGTTATTCAGAGCCACAATTAAATACCTTCTCTTCAGGAATCTTCCACAACCACCTGTTATTAAGAAGTCATCCAGTTATATTGATTATCCTTTAACTATACTTTATCTATCCTTTAACTATCCTTTAGTTATATTTTAACTCTTTGCATAGCATTTATCCACATCTAATACTTACTTCCTTGTTTAGTCTAAGCTCTTCCCACTGAAAATAATTTCCATGGAGGCATGGCTTCTACATGCTTTGTTCTATAATACATTCCAAAAATTTCAAAATATACCTGACACATAGTTTTTCATTGTATTTTAGTTAAATAAATATTTTGGAAATTTTACCCAACTGGATGAAAGTATCTTATTGCTTTCATTTGCATTACTTTGTTTTCTGACAGGATTGAATATTTTTCATATATGTAACAGTTATTTATGTTCTGTCAGTATTCTGTTTCTAAAGCAAAATAAGTTTTGTAAGTTATTTAGTTTTTCTTAGAAGTTACCAGTGCTCTTACTCATAAGGCTTCTTAAATATTAAAGATACTTAGTACTTGTCACGGAGAAGGCAATGGCAACCCACTCCAGTACTCTTGCCTGGAAAATTCCATGGGCGGAGGAGCCTAGTGGGCTGCAGTCCATGGGGTCGCTAAGAGTCAGACATGACTGAGTGACTTCACTTTCACTTTTCACTTTCATGCATTGGAGAAGGAAATGGCAACCCATTCCAGTGTTCTTGCCTGGAGAATCCCAGGGATGGGGGAGCCTGGTGGGCTGCCGTCTATGGGGTCGCACAGAGTCGGACACGACTGAAGTGACTTAGCAGCAGCAGCAGCAGTACTTGTCAATTACGTTGCACATATTTTACTAGTTTGCCATTTACCTTTAATTTTACTGATTTTTGGCACATGAAATATTTAATCCTGATGTAGTCAAATATACCAGTCTTTTCCTTTGCCACTAACTGTATAAAGTTATAGTTCATATTACATTGAAAAATTAGAGTGCTGATGAATTACTAATATGTTCTTTAAGTTTAAATGATTTTACTTTCTATACTAATTAATCTGGCAAACTTGCTATAAAATATTTAAAAAATGATCTGTATTTATGTTTTCAAATAGTGCATTTGATTAATAGCGACTAATTCTCCAGGGTTTTTAATATATTTCTCATAAATTTAATCCACGCACACCTGTGTATGTGTATAGTAATAGTAGGTGTGGCGGTAGTCACACTAGTGCTTATAGTACTAGTGATGTACACGGACTCTGGAGTTAATAAACTGGATTGGATTACTAGGTCAAGCAGTATCTATGTGACCGTGGACTTGTCCCCTATATTCTTTGTGTCATAGCTCCTTGTATATAATATGTGAATACTAATAGTACTGGATCATAATATATGTGGATTAAAAGTGATAATGTGTAGCAGAAGCTGCTAGTTGCCCAACAAAATCCATCTTCCCCTTCTTCAAGCCCACAGTTAGATTACCTTTTTTCCCAGCTACCATCCAGTTAGGTATAGCCACAGAACTAAGTGATACATGAAACTTCAAGATCTGGCCTACATAAACCTCCTCCATACTCTTTCTGCCTCTGGCTGATTGTGTTGGTGGTAACCATGGGAACCTTGGAAGCCACTTATGACATACTTTGAAAAAGACAGAAACTCTGACAAGCTGGGCCCCTAAATGATTTACACAGACGACAGTAACCAGTAATTTGGAATCTCTACTCAAGACTATTACATAAACAAGATACAAACTATTCTTTCAAGCTATCATATGCCTGGTTCAATTTGTTACCACAACCTAACCAACTGTAATATCACATATAAATTGATAAATAAATAACTTAATTAGCACATGATAAGAGCCTAATGGCTTCCTAGGTGGCACTAGTGGTAAAGGGCCTGTCTGCCAGCACAGGAGACTTTAGAGATGCAGGTTTGATCCCTGGGTCAGGAAGATCCCCTGGAGTGGCAACCCACTCCAGTATTCTTGCCTGGAAAATCCCATTGACAGACAACCCTGGTGGGGTATGGTCCATAGGGTAGCAGAGTCAGACATGACTGAAACAACTTAGCACAGCACACAAAAGAGCCTACACCATATACATACATAGCCAGATAAGAAATATACAAATACAGGTAGATATTAGGTACCAAATATGTGTTGCTTTTCTGTCTGTTCTGCTTCATGACCCTTCCAATTCTTATAACATCAAAATATTTTGAATACTGTAAATTATACTGTATTCCTTAATATTTTCTAGGCTGAGTGCCACTTTGTTACTTTTCTATAAATATGTTGAGTTGTTTGTCCAAATGGATTTTTGAATCATTTCGTCAAATTGAAAGAATTACAAGGGATTTCTTTTATTGAATTGTTATTAAAGTAATGAATTACATTGGGGATACTTAATACATTTACTTTATTCATTTTTAGTGTATTGTTTATATCCACTTAATATGATTCTTTAAAATAAAGAAATACACATATGCTTTTATTAACTTCATTCTAATGTTTTTATAATTTTCAAATGTTTTGTAATTATTTTAAGATTTTCTTATATTGCATGCTCTAAAAGATTACTGCCCATTTAGAATTACCAATCATAAATATATAAAAGCACATATGGAGCAAAAGCTGCTAGCTATCCATCAAAATCCCTAGCTGCTCATTCAGTCAGGCATGGCCGTGAGACTAAGTTGTCTCCAAAGGACTAGAAGTGGATGTTTTATATATACATACACACACACACACATATACATACACACATAACTATGTATACACACACACATACACACGTGATGTGCTTAGTTGCTCGGTTGTGTCCAATTCCTTGCGATCCATGGATTGCAGTCTGCCAGGCTCCTCTGTCCATCAAGATTCTCCAGGCAAGAATACTGGAGTGGGTTGCCATGCCCTCCTCCAAGGGATCTTTCCCTACCTAGGGGTTGAATCCAGGTCTTCTGCATTTCAGGCAGATTCTTTACCATCTGAGCCATATGTATGTCCAAAAGAGATATAGAAATACAGCTATAGATATATCCATGTCAAGGATGTGTATGCATGTGTATGACATTACCACTTTAGTGCACTTTCACTCTTTCTATTAATTTATATATTACTGTAGTTCTTAATTGATTATCTTTGCTTCACTAAATTGTGATATGATTTTTCAATAAATCATCTCTTCCTATAATGCTATGCTCTTTTTGAAATGGCTATAATTTATAGAATACTAAGTATTAAAATTAAAACATGATACTGTTATATAGGTCCAGATTTTATGTAATCACCTCTATGGTTTCAGCATTTTGCTGGCTTTATGAGTCATATGTTTTTAACCTTACTAGGAACTGATGTATGTTTCCTATTTAGGATCCTACTTTAAGAGTTGTCTAATTTTTTGTGCTTCTTTTTAAAAGAATTTGATGCCAAGCTTATAATTTTAAAACAGATAAATTGTATATATTTTCTATCATTTGAAGCATTTTATAGAGCAAAGCAAAGGTGAATCACTCAGAAAAGTGTCTATTCTAAAGTTTTTTGGTTTCAGCTTTGTGATTACTTTCTTTGAATTGCCTTCACTAGATAATGATGTATCACTATTTTCTACCTTTTGAGAATTTCAGTCCTTTATATTTTCAGAGAAAATTATTGATTTCAGTTAGATTTTATAAATCATAAATATACAATTGAACACAACATTTTCTCCCATTCCCTCCCACTAGTAGCCCTTTTCCTCCCCTCCCTCTTTTTCTCTCCCTATTTTCATGTCTGTGACTATATGCCATCAAAACGACTTTCCAGATATTTTATGTTTTTTTTCTTCATCATACTTCTCAGAGTTTTTTCTTAATTTATTGCCTTCCACCCCAAACTATCTTAATTATTCATTCATTAAATTTGTAATTATCTCTTTCTGTGTCTGGATGATTTACTTCCTCAACTTGTTTGAGGAAATGATTTGAGGAACACTAGCTTCTTTTCCTCGGAAAAGGTTCCAGTACTCTTGCCTGGAAAATCCCATGGACGGAGGAGCCTGGTAGGCTGCAGTCCCTGGGGTCGCCAAGAGTCAGATACAACTGAGTGACTTCACTTTCACTTTTTCACTTTCACGCATTGGAGAAGGAAATGGCAACCCACTCCAGTGTTCTTGCCTGGAGAATCACAGGGGCAGGAGAGCGTGGTGGGCTGCCGTCTATGGGGTCACACAGAGTCGGACACAACTGAAGTGGCTTAGTAGTAACAGCAACAGCAGCTTCTTTTCCTCATCTCTACAGGTTGTAAGCAACTGAGAAACATTGAGAGAATGCAAATATGGATGGAGTCACAATATGGGAACCCGAATGCAGCTAGCAGTGTATCAGTGTATCCAAGTCTCTTATCCTTTTCCTGATGTGAGCTTCAGGGACAGTCATATGCATGCATAAAGGGTAAGGGTATGAACCAGCTCCTGTAGTAGACTTTCATCATCACATGGTAGACAGGAAACATAGAACATACTTTCCAGGGCATACCTGTGTAGGGTGAAAGAGAACAAAGGGAAGACGTGCCCATGATGCCTGACTTTTCCCCAGTGACCATCACTGAGTAACAACCACCTGGGCATTTGGACCTACGTGTTTTCACTAATCACACATATACATCTTCCTCTGGTGGGGAGGCCTGTTGTAGGATTTAAGAGAGGAACCTGAAAGGATAACTCCAATACTTTGTCCTCCTGGGAAGTGGTATGGGCTCGGGAATCTGTGTGTGCAGTGTTGACAGCTGACAGCTTAGAGCTGAGTGCCTCCTGGAAATTCAATTAAGTGTAAAAGAGCTTCCATTCCCAAAGTCACACTCATTCCCCAAAGGTAGCCCACATATAGAGCTGTATGGATGTAAGGGTACAAAGATGTCCAGCTACCTTTCCTCAATGTGGGGTATCTACGCAGGGCTGTCCCAGCTCCAGACCTCCCTGTGGCAGAGATCTCTGCTGTGACTGCTGAAGTTCAACATTGCCCAATCCGCTTTCTTCACAGGGGTTACTACTGAGAGCTTTTACCAAGAAACGTTCTCTATTCAAATCTGTGTCACAGAGTGTTTCCTGGGGAACTCAACCCAAGACAAATGCACACTGGATATACTCGGGAGCTTTTTAATAACACTAGACCCCAACCCCAGACATTCTGATTTAATTGGTCTAGGGGAAAGCTTAAGTATTTTAAACACTCCCCAGATAATTCTAATGTGCACAATCTTAACCCATTGAGCTTAGTAATGAAGCATATGGTGTGGCCATACCCCTTGGGAAAGTAAACTAGTAATATTTCAGAGAAGTACTGTTCCAATTCTGTTGAGATACTCATCTCTACATTACTAGTATCAACCACTTCTACTTTATATATCCCCTTGGGACAAGCTATGAAGACAGTTCAAATTTTTGCCCTCAGAAGACTATAAGTTAGGTCAAAATGAGACATTAATAAAATTACTTCTATTGTGCATTATTCCCCAAGCAAAATAGTTTCTCTTTATTCTATTTTCCATTCAAATTAGGCCCATCTGCATTGTTTAACATAGCTCACCAGAGATTATGCAATTAGCCCAAATAATTACAACATGAACGATGTCCCAAATTTGAACACTCTGAATCCCCTTCAATTCTTTCTTTCTCAAGGAGAAATTAAAGAACAAAAATGAAATCCCATCAAATTAAAAGTCCAAAGAAATTAGTTAGAAATGTTTGCCTTGCCAAATTTGATATTCCTCTAGGTCTCAGAGGACTCTGGTGCAAGGGCATGTGTACATGTGTGTATTGTGTATATGGCTTTCCTTCTTCATCCGTAGCTAATCCACTGGAAATGTGCAAGTCCTTTAGTTCCATCTCAGAAGGTAAAACAATCCAGCTTTCTATTTCTCAATGTGTCTCTCTTTTCCAATGCAGTGCAGCACCAGGCTAATATTGAGAAGATTTGGGAATCAGGAATATTGATGGAGCTGCCCATAAATTCTCTTCAGCAACATTATATTCCTATAATCTGGCATTTTGTGTGTTACAAGTGCCTGTTTTTGTTAGCAGCCAGACACAGTTTGGTGTAAAACAAGTAGACAGAAAAAGCATGAGAGAAAAAATGGGTAATGGAATTGTTGTTTCAATTTTTATGCCTTTCTATTTTATAACTGATGATATTGAATATTTTTCATGCATTAATTATCTGAAATATTTATTATATGACAGCCTGCCCAAGACTTGAAGGACTTAATTTACACATGGAGTATACTTAGGTTCCTTGTAAGTGTGGGGCAATGAGAAAATCATAATAACCTTGGAAGTGGCTGGTTGTTGATTAAAAAAAATAGTTCTAGTTTTCAATATGAAATTAGCCTGATTTAAGAACTTTCTGCTCAAGAAATAGATAGTGGGATCCTAATTATAATTGCATTAAACTTATATATGAACCCCAGAAATACTTTTGGATTCCAATTATAATGGCATTAAATTTATGCATTAATTTAAGAAATTAATATTTACTGGTTTTAAATGTTCTACATGGAAACATTGACATAAGGGGTATCTATTCATAAAGTTGATTACAGTTTAAAGTATGAACTAGATCTATATCTAGCTATCTAGTTGTTTAGTTATACTTTAACCTAAATAAATCCAAAAAATTTTAAAAAAACAGAAATACGTAACATACAACAATTTTGTCTATTTAAAAACATGAAACAATGTATACTTATAAATACACACACACACACACAAACACACACACACACACACACACATATATATATATATATATATATATATATATATATACAGTAAAATATTTTTAAAAATAAGTAGAAAAGATGCATATCAACTCAGGGAGTCCTCAATTCCACAAAGGGAAAGAAGAGAAGTAGGATGGTTGAGAGGAGTTTTAGTTATATGGAATTTGTATTTTAGTTTAAAAAATATTTGAAGCATATACAAAAATACTAATATTTATTCAACATAGATGGTGGGTACACAGGTTATGAAATTTTCTCTAAGTTTGAAATACAATTTACTCATTATTTGTTAAGTATTTTTTCTTAATTTTTGAAGTTCAAAAATCTCACTGGTGTATGGCTAAATGTTTTCTGGTTTTCTTTCACTCTGCTGGTCCTTACTGTGCCCTACTGAACCAAAAACACAAGATTCTATTGTAGCCTAGGGGCCCTTCTCTTCCATGGTTTCTCCTCCATTTGTTTTTTCCTCTCTTGTCATTTCTATAATTATAGATTATCCAGTTCTGTCATTTATTTATCTTCTCACTTGTTATTCCCATTTTAACATTTAAAAAAAAATTTGCTCTGGATTGTAGAATACGTCTTCCAGTTTATTAGGTTGGTGTAAACGTAATTGTGGTTTGTGATCTGAATTTTAAATCATTCTAACTAGGCTCAAACACAGTTTCATGAATCAAAATAGGCATCATTACTGTCAAGACATTTTTGCCAATGAGAAATAAGTTTGTTTATTCCTGTGGCATAAAAATACATGCTTCAGGATTTGATAAACTCTTGGAAAGTATTTTCTGTGTCCTGCTGGTTGTGGAAGCATTTTCCATGCAAAAAGTTGTCGAGAAGCTAGAAAAAGTGGTAGTCGGTTGGGGAGAGGTCAGGTGAATAAGGCAGATGAGGCAAAACTTTGTAGCCCAATTCATTTAACTTTTGAAGCGCTGGTTGTACCATGTGCAGTTGAGTGTTGTCATGGAGAAAAACTGGGCCCTTTTTGTTGACCAGTGCCTGCTGCAGGTGTTAAAGTTTTTGGTACATCTCATCAGTTTGCTGTTACTCTCAGATGTAATAGTTTTGCTGAGATTCAGAAGCTGTAGTGGATCAGACCAGCAGAAGACCACCAAATAGTGACCATGATTTTTTTTGGGGGGGGGGTACAAATTTGGCTTTGGGAAGTGCTTTGGAGCTTCTTCTGTGTCCAACCACTGAGCTGGTCATCGCCAGTTGTCATATAAAATCCACTTTTCATCTCACATCACAACCTTATTGAGAAACGGTCCGTTGTTGTTGTGGAGATTAAGAGAAGACCGCATTTCTAAACAAAGATTTTTTTGATTTCTGGTCAGTTCATGAGGCACTCAGCTATCCAGTTTTTTCACATTTCCAATTTGCTTCAAATGCTGAATGATTGTAGAATGGTTGACATTGAGTTCTTTAGCAACTTATTGTGTGTTCAGTTCAGTTCAGTCACTCAGTTGTGTCCAACCCTATGGACTGCAGCATGTCAAGCTTCCCTGTCCATCACCAACTCCTGGAGCTTGTTCAAACTCATGTGCATCAAGTTAGTGATGCCATCCAACCATCTCATCCTCTGTCATCCCCTTCTACTCCCTGCCTTCAATCTTTCCCAGCATTGGGGTATTTTCCAATGATTTAGTTCTTTGCATCAGGTGGCCAAAGTATTGGGGCTTCAGCACCAGTCCTTCCAATGAATATTCTCATGTATTAGGTTGTTGCAAAATTGCAGTTTGAATTTGTAACAACTTTTTGCAGAGAAAACACTTCTACAACCAGCAGGAGGCAGAAAATGCTTTCCAAGAGGTTGTTGAATCCTGAAGCATGGATTTTTATGCTACAAGAATAAAACTTATTTCTTATTGGAAAAAATGTGTTGGTTGTAATGACTCCTATTTTGATTCATAAAGATGTGTTTGAGCCTAGATAGAATGATTTAAAATTCATCATCTAAAACTGCAATTACTTTTGTACCAACCTATTAATAGTAATAGACTTACAAGATAGGTCACAGAGATTAAACAAGTTACTACAAGAGGTACTTGGAACATTTTTTGGTACACAGAAAGCACTTGATAAGTGTTAGTTATTATTACCATGCTAACTAACTACCTATTGCCTTAATAGTCTACCTGTATATGAACAGTGATGTCAGTCCTCCCACTCACGGTGCACCTTGGATATTTCTGGAAGTTCTCAAATAAAGATGTCTCACATGTAATCACGACCAAGTCTGACTGTCTGGCATCTGTAGTCACTACAGAGAATCCTCCTTGATCTTGTTTTCTTGTTCTGTTTCCTTCATACTCACTGATAGTAAAAACCTCCTGGAGAAAACTCACTGATTCCACTACTTTCCATGGGCATATGAGTATCCATATCAAGAGTTGTTATCTCAGGAGACTCCCATAGAAAGAAATCCACCAGGTGCCCAAGTGTTGCTGGGTTCTATTTTGGGTACTCTGGGGAGGGAGACCAACTCAGAGATACATTTTTTAAACCTGGTCCCTGGAGGAGCTCTTCTTATGCTCAGCTTCTCACAAATTACTTCTTGAGTTAGTGTCATTATTAGCCTATGTCTTTACCTCTCTCCATTAAGGATGATCTAAGAATCTGCATGTTAAATGACCACTTTTTAATCATGCAGACACAGTTCAATAAAGTTTGATCTACCTGCTGTGCTTCTTCTCTGTATTTTTATAGACATGATCCTTCAAAGGGTAGGTTCTATTTCACTCTTTATTATAGTGGAGGGGTGGAACAAGAATGGGAAATGTGTTGTTTGAGAGGATACCTATCTTGGAAAGTCTGAAGAAACCCTGAAGTTTCTAGGTGGGGATCAGCATATGGCCAGAGTGTGCCTGTTCAACACACAGATGGTGGGTGAAAATTGACCTTGACCACCGTCAGCCTCCAGCCCTAAAAAAAGCCATGTTGACCTTGACCACCATTAGCCTCCAGCCCTAGAAGAAGCCATGTTGATGCAAGCTGGTCTTGAGGGGGCTTGCTAGATCAATTGAACTAATCCATTATATTACCATATGGAGAGGTATTCCGCTTGTACTCACAGTGCCTCAACAGCTACTGACTCACCACAGCCTATGAGACTCCAACAGTCTGACATGTAGAGACACTAGGAAACTCATTCCAGTGATTAATGAGTAGGCAGGGCTGTTTATACCCACAACTGGGTAAGCAATGTAATTGCTTCACCTTTAAGGGGAATCAATAGCTTGGAGGAGGGGGGATCAAACTGAAACTTCAGTACAGAATTGAAACACATGCAATGGATAACAAATGAAACACACTAAGGTAAATTCTAGATTAGAATTGAAAAGTTACCACAAAAGTATAAATACAAAGATTTCTTTGATAAATGTTTGTTGAAATACAAAATTTGTTAGCATCAGGATAAAAGAATGATTTAGAAGATAATAATATCATACCCTATTTTACAGGTGAGGAAACAGCTGTAAAACATAACATGACTAGGCTAATAAAAATCTTCAAGACCTGTGAACTCTTTAATCTCTGTATTCTATATTATATATATTAGAACTATACACTTTACATTGGGAAAATATTGATGCTCATAACAATATCTGGTTGTAAACTAATAGGCACAAAGAAGAGTTTAAGGGCACATAAACTTCTAAGAGAGATAAGCCATATAAGTAAGGCATAAGTTGTCAACATGTTGAACAAAGGGTGCTACAGCCAGAAGCCTATCACAGAAGGCCTCAGGATCAGATTTAAGTGACATCTGTTAAATACACTACAAACATTATTGAAGACACACCTGTGAAGATTTACTGAAGGCTCTTTTGGCTCAAGATGGTGAACTGACCCAAGAATTAAACTCAGATTTCATCAGGCAAGTATTTTAACATGTGCCTCAGATTCAATTGAAAATAAACTTATGAATTAACACAAGAAGTATAGAATGACTGGACTGAAGCAGAGGTAAATTGTACAAAATACGTGAAACAATACATTTTCAATTTTTTTCATTGTGGGAATAAAAGGACAACTTCATAGGAAATGGATCTAGCCCCTTGAAAACTTTGTAAGGAGGTTCTTAACGAAAATTTAGAAATGATACTTTGAATGAGCTAAACTACACAAGTTCCAGGATTCAGGATCTTGAACTCGTCTGAATTGTCTAAACTGTCAGAGTCAGATAACTAATTTCTCTTTGTAATTATATGAAGCTTCTTATATATAAAAAAGTAAATTTCAGATCTCAACACACCACCAACCTTATTAACTGTAAGGCTTGTCAAACAGAATGAATGGGAATCAGTCCATTTACATTTTTAGAGTTTACAGTAAAAATGGGTGACCAAAAATAGACCCAGATGTCTTTCTTCATGATTAGAAATACAAGTCGAATGTTTCAGAAAAGTTACTTTTTACCAAAAACACAAACAAGGAAAATGGATACCTAATCTGACCTGGCCTTTGTTACAAGCAAGTTAGTATTTAATATGTGATATAGCAAAGGGTTGTATATAAAATATTGTTAATATATGTTTGGCTGCTTAGTTTGTGATCAATTGTATGGTCTTCCCATGATAGTTATACAATCATTAGAGCTATAGAAATAGGTTCTTACCATTTCTGTCATTTATCATACCCATCTTTGCGTGAAATGTTCCTTTGATATCTCCAATTTTCTTGAAGAGATCGCTAATCCTTCTCATTCTATGGGCATGAATCTGAGCAAACTACAGGAATAGTGAAGAACAGTGAAGCCTGGTATGCTGCAGTCCCTGGGGTCACAAAGAGTCAGACATAACTTAGCACCTGAACAACAACAACACAGAAACAAGACTGTAATTAGGCTTCTTGTAGTTGATTTGGCTAATAATTAAAGATTTTGAACTATAATTCATCCATGTATTCACCATGTATTCATTCACTTAAGCATTTCTTGATCTCCTACTATGAGATGAAGATTATTGTTGTTGTTTAGTTGCTAAGTTGTGTCCGACTCTTTGCAGCCCCGTGGACTTTAAGCACTACAGACTCCTCTGTCACAGGATTTTTGAGGCAAGAATACTGGAGTGGGTGGACTTTTCCTTCCCAAGGGCATCTTCCCGACCCAGGGATTGAATCTGTTTCTGCTGCTTAGCAGGCAGATTCTTTTCCACTGAGCCACCTCAGTTGATGGAGATAAAGCACTAAAAAAAAAAAAAAAATTCTTTCTAGCTAATACTGCAAGAATTGTATTTGAGTAAAACAATTTCTCTTTTGCTTATTAGTGCATGGTAGTTGCATGGCAGCTTCCTGAGAGTATCATTATGAATATGTACAAAGCAAATTCCAGTAGTATTGGTCAGGAGTTAGTAAACTTTCTCTGAAAATGTCCTGATAATAAATATTTTTATCTTTTCAGATTATATATTCTCTGTTGCAAATATTTGACTTTGCACTTCTATTAGCAAAGCTGCCAAATATTCCAATATAGCTTTAAAAAAATTAGATGTTTGCCTGAATTTGGCCCATGGGTCTAGGTTTTTGAGCCCTTATCTTGACCATTTTCAAGTTAAAATAATATATATATATATATATTAGAAATGGATTTTCATGTAAAAATGAGTTCATTTTATAGGTAAATTGAATGTACAATCCTAAAAGATGATGCTGTGAAAGTGCTACACTCAACATGTCAGCAAATTTGGAAAACTCAGCAGTGGCCACAGGACTGGAAAATGTCAGTTTTCATTCCAATCCCAAAGAAAGGCAATGCCAAAGATTGCTCAAACTACCACACAATTGCACTCATCTCACACACTAGCAAAGTAATGCTCAAAATTCTCCAAGCCAGGCTTCAGCAGTATGTGAACTGTGAACTTCCAGATGTTCAAGCTGGCTTTAAAAAAGGCAGAGAAACCAGAGATCAAATTGCCAACATCTGCTGGATCATCAAAAAACCAAGAGAGTTCCAGAAAAACATCTACTTCTGCTTTATTGACTATGCCAACGTCTTTGACTGTGTGAATCACCATAAACTGTGGAAAATTCTAAAAGAGATGGGAATACCAGGCCACCTGACCTGCCTCTTGAGAAACCTGTATGCAGGTCAGGAAGCAACAGTTAGAACTGGACATGGAACAACAGACTGGTTCCAAATAAGAAAAGGAGTATGTCAAGGCTGTATATTGTCACCCTGCTTATTTAAATTATATACAGAGTACATCATGAGAAATGCTGGGCTGGAAGAAGCACAAGCTGGAATCAAGATTGCCGGGAGAAATATCAATAACCTCAGATATGCAGATGACACCACCTTTGTGGCAGAAAGTGAAGAGGTATTAAAGAGCCTCTTGATGAAAGTGAAAGAGGAGAGTGAAAAAGTTGGCTTAAACCTCAACATTCAGAAAACTAAGATTGTGGCATTCGGTCTCATCACTTCATGGCAAATAGATGGGGAAACAGTGGAAACAGTGTCAGACTTTAGTTTTTCGTCTCCAAAATCAGTTCAGATGGTGATTGAAGCCATGAAATTAAAAGATGCTTACTCCTTGGAAGGAAATTTATGACCAACCTAGACAGTATATTAAAAAGCAGAGACATTACTTTTCCAACAAAGGTCCATCTAGTCAAGGCTATGGTTTTTCCAGTGGTCATGTATGGATGTGAGAGTTGGACTATAAAGAAAGCTGAGCACTGAAGAATTGATGCTTTTGAACTGTGGTGTTGGAGAAGACTCTTGAGAGTCCCCTGGACTGCAAGGAGATCCAGTCAATCCATCCTAAAGGAGATTAGTCCTGGGTGTTCATTGGAAGGACTGGTGTTGAAGCTGAAACTCCAATACTTCGGCCACCTGATGCGAAGAGCTGACTCTTTTGAAAAGACCTTGATGCTGGGAAAGATTCAGGGCAGGAGGAGAAGGGGACAATAGAGGATGAGATGGTTGGATGGTGTCACCGACTCAATGGACATGAGCTTAGGTAAACTCCAGGAATTGGTGATGGACAGGGAGGTCTGGCATGCTGCGGTTCATTGGGTCGCAAAGAGTTGGACACAACTGAGCGACTGAACTGAACTAAACTGAGGTAGCCTATGTAAATTAAGATACAAGGTTATGTAATGTTACAATCTACATGTTCATGCATTATAAATGGATTAAAGTAATGACAAAAATTATAGCAGAAAGCTGTTGAATGTACTGCCAAAGCCTATAGAAAATCTGTCTTTAGATCAAGCTCATATTTCAAGTTATTTTTCCCACCAAGAAGATATAAGAATCACCTTTAATAGCAAAAAAACAAAGAATTTTGTTCACATAGAGCAACTGAGCCATCAAAATATTCAGGTATGGTTATATAATATTCTGATTTGAAAGTTGCAAATCAGAGTTTTCAGAGTATAGTTCCACAGAAGGAATTAATCCTTTTACTAGTAAAAAGTCAGACTACAAGAACTCTACTCTGAGCTAGTACATAAGCAAAAACTCAGTCTTAGCAATAATATTCTTGAAACTTCATTACTAAGTATGAGTGGGACAAAAGCATTAGGACACACAAAATAGAGCTCATATGAAACCATATCCCTTCCTTAGACCATACTGATTAAGGGTTATTAGAAATTTCTTTCTGAAGAAGAAAACAGGGAATGAGAATGAGAATCCCCTCTACCTTCCTGTATTTATCATTCCAGAGCCTGGCATAGTCGTTCTCAACTTATGCTTTTGTAATTTTTATTAAGTCTTGAGTAAAAAATCCACCTTGAGTGCAATTAAATATTGATATCTATATTTTTCAGGCCTACCTGATTATTAAAGTTAAGCCCCTGTTGCCCACAAAAGCCAATTCTATTGTGCTTCTGCTGATTCAGGATGGTACAGCTTGACTATCAAGGATAATTAGTGCACTGGATTGATACATAGCAAATACACAAACATCTTTGAGTTCATAATAATACTAAGCAATTATTCATTGGACAACACTGGAGGTTGTAGACACCCACAAACTCATTACTATAAAAAATGATAAAGGGAAAGCAGCAAACATTTACTTTATTTTTTTATACCACCTCAGTTGAGTTCAGTTCAGTTCAGTCGCTCAAGTCCAGCTCTTTGCGACCTCATGAATTGCAGCACGCCAGGCCTCCCTGTCCATCACCAACTCCAAGAGTTCACTCAGACTCACGTGTATCAAATCGGTGATGCCATCCAGCCATCTCATCCTCTGTCATCCCCTTCTCCTCCTGCCCCCAATCCCTCCCAGGAAATAAGATATTAGGAAAAACATTTTTGCAACCCTGAATACAGTAATAGGACAAAGCCATTATCATCCTGGTTGTTAAAATAATCAGAAGAAATATTGATGGGAACTCAAACAAGTTGGAGGAATCAGGTTGATATACCTGAAGGCACTGACCAATCTTGACATCACTAAAAATGAAGCCACGTATTATATGTCTTATGATTTCTTGCAAGGTAATACATAAAACCACATATGAAGTACTCATATAAAATTCAATTTAACTTAAATCTAATTGTGGCCCCAGATTTAACTCATAGCTTACAGGAAACACAACCTGAACATAATACAAAATATCAGCTAAAGCTAGAATGTGAACCATTCTATAGGACAAAGAACCTATGTTTTCTAACAAATCAAATGTATGATAAAGAGGGACTTGGGGATTATTACAGAACAGTGGGTTTAGTTGCTAAGTCGTGTCCGACTCTTGTGACCCATGTTTAAATTGTTGATACATGGGAGTTCACTACAGTAATATCATTTGTTCTAATTTTGTGTCTATGAAAATTTGGGGGATAAAGAGTTTAAAAATGGTGTTACCCAGACTGGCAAAACCAAGTAAACCACTCTCAAGAAAGTTAAGTGGGATTGGTTTTGAACTGGATGAGCGTGTATGCTATGTTCACATACAATCAAGTAGGCTATTTTTAATTTGAAATTACCCAGTATTTTGGCTCAACTTACTAGTCATTAATTACTAAATATTCAAGAAGCTAGCCTTACATTCAGTAAAGTAATTTCCTGTTTTCCCATTATAAATAAAAGGATCTGTGTTTCATTCTGTGTTTGGACATTCACGTTAATCAAATTATCAATATCTGTTCAAATCTCAAATACTCAACATCATACAAAGACAAAGAGCTGTTGATTATCAAGAAGTCAGAGACAGGTCAATGCATTGAAGAGTGTGTTTGTGCAGACATAGAGTCAATCAAGCTTTCATTACCAAAACCTAAATATGTAAGTAATGTCAATGGCATTTTTAAACAGAGGCATGACAGATACAGGGCAGTGGCAATATGGAGTCCAATCTCGAGGCAATTTAAAAGATGAGAAAATATACTAAATGTCAAGTTTAGTATTCTCTTCATTGAATAGTATGTCTTTATACTGAGACAATAGATATATTTCTTCTTGAATGTCCTTTCATTTCAAATTTTCTTCAAAGATATATCATCTATGAAATCCAAGTTAATTATAAGAAAATAAATGTAAAAACAGGAAGATGTATGATACCTAGGTGATCTCATGAATGTGAGTTTAGTCTATGTATATAAAACACAAAGAAAAGGTGATCAAGAAAAAAAGTCCACCAGGTTTGCAAAGATTCCATTCTTTAAAGATCTTAAGAAATAAGATTGTTTAGCTACAGACAATTTTTCTAGATGGGAATAAAGCTTTCCTTGTTGAAATTGTATTATGGACCAAGATATATGCAAAGAACATGAAGTCAGGGACTTTTGCCTGTTTTTCTTTTTTTTTTAATTTAAACTTATTTATTTTAATTGGAGGCTAATTACAATATTGTATTCTTCATCACATCATCTCTGTTACTTAGAGGAGTACCTGGTACATAACTGGCATTTAAATATTTGAAGAGTGAAGGAATAATTGAATGTATTTTCTCAGTCTTCCAAGTAATCCTTTGAAACAGATGATGATAGAAGGAGGGTTGAGAGGTCAGATAATTTGCACAAGATCACATGGGCAATATAAACTGGAACCAAAAGTCTCTGACTCCAAAAATGCTTGTACTATCCACATAAATTCACTGAAATTGTGTGTCTTGTCTTATAATATTATTTTATAATATTAAATTAAGATCATGGCATCTGGTCCCATCACTTCTTGGCAAATAGATGGGGAAACAGTGGAAACAGTGTCAGACTTTATTTTGGGGGGCTCCAAAATCACTGCAGATGGTGATTGCAGCCATGAAATTAAAAGATGCTTACTCCTTGGAAGGAAAGTTATGACCAACCTAGATAGCATATTGAAAAGCAGAGATATTACTTTGCCAACAAAGATCCGTCTAGTCCAGGCTATGGTTTTTCCAGTGGTCATGTATGGATGTGAGAGTTGGACTATAAAGAAAGCTGAGCGCAGAAGAATTGATGTTTTTGAACTGTGGTCTTGGAGAAGACTCTTGAGAGTCCCTTAGACTGCAAGGAGATCCAACCAGTCCATCCTAAAGGAGATCAGTCCTGGGTGTTCATTGGAGGGACTGATATTGAAGCTGAAACTCCAGTACTTTGGCCACCTCATGCAAAGAGTTGACTCATTGGAAAAGACCCTGATGCTGGGAGGGATTAAGGGCAGGAGGAGAAGGGGACGACAGAGGATGAGATGGCTGGAGGGCATCACCGACTCGATGGACATGAATTTGAGTGAACTCCGGGAGTTGGTGATGGACAGGGAGGCCTGGTGTGCTGTGATTCATGGGGTCGCAAAGAGTTGGACACGACTGAGAAACTGAACTGAACTGAACTGAGTAGGATTAAAGTGCACTAGTAGGTATCATTTGGAATCTTCAACCTACAATGCACTCAATAAACACTATAAAAGTCAGTCTTACTGTTCCAAGTTGTAGCATGTTACAAGATTATGTGGAAATAGAGAAGGTTAAAGTCATGATAGTGAAAGAGAGTCACTCGGTTGTGTCCAACTTGTTGCAACCCTATAGACTGCAGCCTGCCAGGATCCTCTGTCCATGGAATTCTCCAGGCAAGAATACTGTGTGGGTTGTCATTCCTTTGTCCAGAGTATCTTCCTGACCCATGGATCGAACCTGGGACCTGCATCGCACAGATTTTTTTTTACCATCTGACCCAACAGGGAAACCCGAGAACAGTCAACAAAAGATCTAGAAAATAAGTCTATATAATATGACTGTAGTTGTGTTAAAATTGGGTGATATGAATTTTAAGGCTTGTAGAACTGCAGAGAAGGGAAAGAGGATCCCATGACGTTGAAGGGACTGACCTTGAAAGTCATAGTGAAGAATAAAAAAGAAATTTCAGGTGAAGGAAAGAAAATGAGTAAATACAAGCAGGCAAGCTAAGAAGAGACCACTCAGCTCCACTCTATAATCTTAGTGAATTCTTGTCCTTCTCTAGATCCCAATTTCCTTGCATTGAAAGAGGTGGCTATATTAGTACAGTAGAGATATATTTGTTGGCTGACCCATTTTGCAAATCTATTTTCTTAAAATTTCCCCTTCTCCCTGCCCCTCACTCCATTTTCTAGCATACAGGATTACAGAGGGAGTTGCCATGTTAACACAAGTTTACCCCATCTTCTTTTACCACAATTTTTATCCCAGAATTGGGGGGTGCATGAACCAAAAATGAGAATCTTTCTCTCATCAACTTGAACTAGAATTCTGAAATTCCAGTCTGACAGGTCTTCAGAAGAAAGGGGATGTAAAACCCAAGAGATGTGTAAAATGAAAGTTAGTCTGTATCAAGATTGATGAATCAGGCAGACAAGCAATGCAAAAAAAAAAGACAAGACAATGAAAAAGACAGTGGCTGGTTCTATAAGATGTTCCACTATCCTTACAATAAATCTTTCTCACTTTTCTTAAGCTATCTAAAGCAGAACTTAGTTATCTACTGAAAAATTTCAGTCCCATACAACTAGAAACATAAAGTCACTTTTGGCTTTCCTATTCTCAAACTGCACAGGTTATGACAGTATTTCTCAGTCGTGTCTGAGTCCTTGTGACCCCATGGACTATACAGTCCATGGAATTCTCCAGGCGAGAATATTGGAGTGGGCAGCCTTTCCCTTCTCTAGGGGATCTTCCCAACCCAGGGATCGAACCCAGGTCTCCCACATTGCAGGCAAATTCTTTACCAGCTGAGCCAAAAGGGAAACCCAAGAATATTGGAGTGGGTAGCCTATCCCTTCTCCAGCAGATCTTCCTGACCCAGGAATAGAACTGGGGTCTCCTGCATTGCAGGTGGATTCTTTACCAACTGAGCTATCAGGGAAGCCCATATTGTGCTGCAGTACACACATAAGACTGACTCAAGTGTGGTTAGAATGCAAGCCCTATGGTAACAGAGACCTTTGGTGCTCTCGCTGAGGTACCCTAAGTGCCCAGAACAGTCCATGGCACACAGTGGGTGCTCAATATACCCTGAATTAAAACAAAACTATATAGGAGATTAGTGAGCCATCTGTTTCCACTTTTCAGTGCAGCCAGATTATAGATAATTGTAAAGGGAGCCCTAAGAATAAATGTTATCTAGAAAGACTTAGCGGAGAAGGAAATGGCAACCCACTCCAATACTCTTGCCTGGAAAATCCCATGGACGGAGGAGCCTCGTGGGCTGCAGTCCATGGGGTTGTGAGGAGTCAGACACGACTGAGCAACTTCACTTTCACTTTTCACTTTCAAGCATTGGAGAAGGAAATGGCAACCCACTCTAGTGTTCTTGCCTGGAGAATCCCAGGGACGGGGGAGCCTGGTGGGCTGCTGTCTATGGGGTCGCACAGAGTCGGACACGACTGAAGCGACTTAGCAGCAGCAGCAACAGCAGCAGAAAGACTTAGGGAGTGTATACTGAACCACCAATATAACAAGTCAGGTTTCAGAAAAATATTTCAAAGAATTCCCACTGGTCTTAAAACAAATTTTAAAAATCCCTGTAATTGACTTTAAAAGCATATGTGGACTGGCCCCTAAAAGTATCATCCACAAAATGCTCAGCAAGCTTCTTTTCAAGTCAATGCTTAAGCCACACAGCTTTCCTTATTTTTTTTTTTTTTAAATGCCAGGTGCACTTATACCACAGAGAATTGTATAAATTATTCCACCTACCTGGAAAAGTATTCCCTCCTCAGCCTCCACAATTTTCCTGAATTCCATCCTTACTCACCCTTCATATTTTACCTCAATTATCACTCCCTCAGAAATGTTTCCCTTGTCATCATTAAGGTTGAAACTGAATATCTATGTGATTTGAAAAAACTAGCCACCGTTTTTCTTACTGGTGTGTATCAGAACGATAATCAATCTTTATTTACTTACCAGAGGACCCTCTGCTTCTAGAATATACCCAATATATACTGTTCCTCAATAACATTTTAATTAACCAGTGGATGAGGAAACAATTCCTGCAATTGTATTCAAGAGTAATTAGAAAAAGCAAACTAAGATGAAGGTGCCAGATGAGAGAAAGTGTTAATACCTGAGGTATGAGGACATTAACTTCTAGACTAGGGTTATGACACTGGTAATATAAAGAAATATAATTGTGGTGTTAATTTTCTTTTTTTTTTTTTTCTCTTCTTTTAATAGAGAAGCATGGATGGTGGTGGTTTAGTTGCTCAGTCGTGTTCAACTCTTTGTGACCCCAAGAACTGGAGTCCACCAGGCTCCTCTGTCCATGGGATTTCTTTGGCAAGAATACTGGAGTGTGTTGCCAATTCCTCCTCCAGAGGACCTTCCCAACCCAGGGATTGAACCCATATCTCCTGTATTATGGACATATTCTTTACCAATTGAGGCACCAGGGAAGTCCAAAGAAGCAATACAATTAAGCTGCTCAGTCATGTCTGATTCTTTGAGACCCCATGGACTGCAGCACACCAGGGTTCCCTGTCCATCACTAACTCCCAGAGCTTGCTTAAACTCAGGTCCACCGAGTTGGCAATGCCATCCAACCATCTCATCCTCTGTTGTCCCCTTGTCTACCTGTCTTTGATCTTTCCCAGCATCAAGGTCCTTTCTAGTGATTCAGTTCTTCAGTGCTCAGCTTTCTTTATAGTCCAACTCTGACATTCATACATGACTACTGGAAAAATCATAGTGTTGACTAGACAGACCTTTGTCACCAAAGTAATGTTTCTGCTTTGTGATATACTGTCTAGGATGGTCATAGCTTTTCTTTGAAGGAGGAAATTCAGTTCAGTTCTTCAGTCGTGTCCTCTTTGGGACTCTTTGCGACCCTATGGACTGCAGCATGCCCCATCTCCCTGTCTATCAGCAACTCCCAGAGCTTGCTCAAAATCATTTCCATAGAGTTGCTGATGCCATCCAATCATCTCATCCTCCATTGTCCCCTTCTCCTTCTGCCTTCAATCTTTCCCAGGATCAGGGTCCTTTCTGGTGATTCAGTTCTTCACAACAGGTGGCCAAAGTATTGGAGTTTCAGCTTCAGCATCAGCCCTTCCAGTGAATATTCAGGGCCGATTTTTTTTAGGATTGACTGGTTGGATCTCCTTGCAGTCCAAGGGACTCTCAAGAGTCTTCTCCAACACCACAGTTCAAAAGGATCAAAGCATCCAAGAAGCAAGCATTTTTTAATTTCAAGGCTTCAGTCACCATCTGCAGTGATTTGAAGCCCCCAAAAATAAAGTTTCTCACTGTTTCCTCATCCGTGTGCCATGATGTGATGGGATTGGTTGCCATGATCTTAGTTTTCTGAATGCTGGGTTTTAAGCCAGCTTTTTCACTCTCCTCGTCCACTTCATCAAGAGGCTCCTTAGTCCCTCTTTGCTTTCTACCATAAGGGTGGTGTCATCTGCATATCTGAGGTTATTGATATTTCTCCTGGCAATCTTGATTCCAGCTTGTGTTTCATCCAGCCCAGCATTTCCCATGATGTAATCTGCATAGAAATTAAATAAACAGGGAGGCAATATACAGCCTTGACATACTCCTTTCCCAATTTGGAACCTGTCCATTGTTCCATGCCTGGTTCTAACTGTTGCTTTTTGACCTGCATACTGGTTTCTCAGGAGGCATGTAAGGTGGTCTGATATTTCCAACCCTTTAAGAATTTTCCACAGTTTGTTGTGATCCCAGATAACCATGATGGTGTGATCACTCATCTAGAGCCAGACATTTTGGAAGACAAAGTCAAGTGGGTCTTAGAAGCTAGTGGAGGTAATGGGATTCCAGGTGTGCCATTTAAAAACCAAAAAGATGATGCTCTGAAAATGCTGCACTCAATATGGCAGCAAATTTGGAAAACTCAGCAGTGGCCACAGGACTGGTAAAGGTCAGTCTTCATTCCAATCCCGAAGAAACGCATTGCCAAAGAATGTTCAAACTACCACACAATTGCACTCATCTCACATGCTAGAAAAGTAATGCTCAAAATTCTCCAAGCCAGGCTTCAACAGTACATGAAACATGAATTTCCAGATGTTCAAGCTGGATTTAGGAAAGGCAGAGGAACCAGAGATCAAATTGCAAACATATGTTTGATCATCAAAAAAGCAAGAGAGTTCCAGAAAAACATCTACGTCTGTTTTATTGACTACACCAAAGCCTTTGACTGTGTGGATCACAACAAACTGTGGAAAATTCTTCTAGAGATGGGAATATCAGAATACCTCATCTGCCTCCTGAGAAATCTGTATGCAGCTCAATAAGCAACATTTAGAACTGTACATGGAACAACAGACTGGTTCCAAATCAGGAAACAAGTACGTCAAGGCTGTATAATGTCATCCTGCTTATTTAACTTATATATGGAGTACATCTTGGAAGTGCTGGGCTGGAATCAAGATTGCTGGGTAAATATCAATAACCTCACATATGGAGATGATACCACCCTTATGCCAGAAAATGAAGAAGAACTAAAGAGCCTCTTGATTAAAGTGAAAGAGGGGACTGAAAAAGTTGGCTTAAAACCCAAACATCAGAAAACTAAGTTCATGGCATCCAGTCCCATCACTTCATGGCAAATAGATGGGGAAACAATGGAAACAGTGAGAGACTTTATTTTTTGGACTCCAAAATCACTGCAAATGGTGATTGCAGCCATGAAATTCAAAGACTCTTGCTCCCTGGAAGAAGAGCTATTACCAACCTAGACAGCATATTAAAAAGCAGAGACATTACTTTGCCAACAAAGGTCCATCTAGTCAAAGCTATGGTTTTTCTAGTAGTCATGTATGGCTGTGAGAGTTGGACCATAAAAAATGTTGAGCATCAAAGAACTGATGCCTTTGAACCGTGGTGTTGAAGAAGACTCTTGAGAGCCACTTGCACTGCAAGGAGACGAATCCAGTCAATCCTAAAGAAAATCAGTCCTGAATTTTCATTGGAAGGACTGATGCTGAATCTGAAACTCCAATCCATTGGTCACCTGATGCAAAGAACGGACTCATTGGAAAGGACCTGGATGCTGGGAAAACTTGAAGGCAGGAGGAGAAGGGGACAACAGAGGATGAGATGGTTGGAAGGCATCACCACCTCAATGGACATGAGTTTAAGCAAGCTCCAGGAGTTGGTCATGGACAAGGAAGCCTGTCATGCTGCAGTCCATGGGGTCACAAGGAGTCAGACACAACTGAGAGACTGAACTGGACTGAACTGTTGTGATCCACACAAAGTCTTTAGTGTAATCAATGCCTCTATGAAGTAGATATTTTTTCTGAAATTCTCTTGCTTTTTCTATGATGTAATGGATGTTGGCAATTTGATCTCTGTTTCCTCTGCCTTCTCTAAATCCCGATTGAACATGTGGAAATTCTCAGTTCATGTACTGTTGAAGCCTGGCTTGGAGAATTTTGAGCATTAGTTTGTTAGCATGTGAGAAGAGTGCTATTGTGAAGTAGTTTGAATATTCTTTGTCATTGCAAAACAGTTATTATAAAATATAGAAGCCACAGTTATTATTAAAAAAATTCACACAGACTAGAAGTTTAATATATAAAAAGTAAAAGTTCCCAATCCTAATCACCTGAATCCCATGTTTCCTGTATAGTCATGTTAAGCTTTCTTGGTTTCCTTCCAGAACAAAAATGTAAGTAGGTATGTACACAAACATTCATGTTTTCCTTTCATTATATACATAACATGTACATATTGCCTCATATGTGCCTTTTGCCCTAATATATTCATTTTCTTTTTCTCTTCCACCCTGTTCTTTTCCTGAGACTGAAATGCATGGATTACATCACACTTGGTCTCTTGCCCTCTGGCTTTCAACTGGCTTCTGCCAATGGGAGGCTCTTGCAGAAGGTTAGGAAGGAGGAAGGCAAGTTATGTAGAATAGGTATCTTTCTGCTCCCACCTCACAGGGGTGCTTCATGCTTGCTGTGTCTTTCCACTGAAGAAAATTCTCCTCTCAAAACAATGTGCTTCACATGGTTCACTCTCCTCCCCATTTCTGCTAAATTTTTCCTTTTCTCATCACTGTGGCCCTGGGAGTGGAACCAGCTCTACTGCCAGGAGATGCAGGCTCCCACACTACTCCTTATGGCTACCCTATGACCCACCCACATCTTTGTAATTAACTGCTTTATAAATAAACCTTCTTCACATTACCCTAATTTTGGTGGATCATCAATTTCCTGCTGGGATCTGATTGATATAGGTACCATGCTCTATATAGTGTAGTGTCCTTGATTTTTCCACTTGCTTCATTTTACTGATTCTGTGATGCACATTTTTCACATTTTAACATCCTTGTAATTGGGATGCATTTTACAATTAATGTTGCATCACAGCTTAACTGGGTGTTTTTACTTTCTTAGTGGTACATAAACTAGCAGTGCCTCTCAGAATTGATGAAACACAGTAACATATCTTGGAACTGTGCATATAAATAAAAAGAGGTACAATACAGAACATTTGGAGAAGAAAAATAGTTGTGGGGGGCTTTTGAGAGATGAGGATAACGGCATATTCAAGCTCAGACACCTGGGAGAATAGTGGTGTAATTGACACAGCCCTGTCAATTCTTTAAAGCCCAGAGCAGGGATACCTCGTGCATAGAAGGTTTATAAAAGTCTACAGGGTACTTGGAGGGAAAGCATGAAGGCTTAGATTAGAGGACATCACCATGGAGCTAGATGAACTTTTGAGAAAAAGCCAGAGTCTTCAGTGTGAACTTGTCTTAATCAGTTCAAGCTGCCACAACAAATACAACAGACTTTAAAAACAGACATTTATTTTCTCCCACTTCTGGAGGCTGGAAGTCTAATAAGATCAGGTGCTAGCAAGAGCTGGTCTTGGTGAGGGATGTCTTCCTGGGTTACAGATGGCTACCTTCTCGCTATGCTCCCACGGCCTTTCCTTGGTGTGTGCACACGGAGAGAGGGAGAGAGACAGAGATCTACAGAGCCACCCTTTCTGTCAGGTTAGACCCCCATCCTTATGATCTCATCTAAACCGAATCACCTCTCAAAGATCCGTCTCCAAATACCATTACTTGGGGGGCTAGGACCTCAAATATATGAAATTTAGGGGGACATAGTTCTGTTCATACATTCTGTCCCTGTCCCCAGAAATTCATTTTCTTCTCACATCCAACAGCCTAAAAAGTCTTAATTCATTCTAGCATCAACTCTAACATCTGAAATTCAAAGTCTCATCTAAACATCATCTAAATTGGGTACGAGTGACATTCAAGGTAAAATTCATCCTGAGACAAAATCCCTCCTATTTGTGTACCTGTGAAATAAGACAAGTTATGTGCTTGCAAAATACAGTATTAGGACAGGTATACAATACACATTTGCATTATGAAAATGAAGAAATTGAAGGAAAAATGTGTCAGGTCTAAAACCTAGGGAGACAAATACCATGACATCCAAAATCTTGAGAATAATCTTCTTGGCTCAGTGTCCCATCTTCCAATCCCACTGTGGTGGCAGCATTGCCCCCATAGCTCTAAGTGGGAATCTCTGCCCCGACAGTTCTGCTGCACTGGAGTCCTATTGAGTGTTCCAGCCCCTAGGCTTGCTCCAGATCTTTTAAGTGAAAACATTTTGCCACAGCTGCAATATGTATAGCTTTCTCAATTACCAAATAATCTGGAAAGTAGATAACATCAGTCAATTTATAATTCTTATACTATTTCCTATCTTCACACTGGTAGGCAGAAACAAGAATATATGGAATCAGAAATTAAGAAAAGGAAAAAAAAAGGTGGATCAAGAGTCAGCAATGAGGAAGAGCCAGTGATCTGCTGATCACTTTGCCTAGTACTTCAGAGGTGATTTTATATGTTGACATTTGGTGTCTTACCAACATGATTGTGAAAAATCAGCATAAGTAATTGTTGTTATTCAATCCTGGCCAACCACTTTATTCCCTGTTATCCTTTTATCTATATAATTTTCAGTTCAACAAGGATATTCTGACCAGGAGTTTTTGTGCCAAGTAAGTCTAAACTTTTTCAATACAGTGAAGAGTAAAACAGGGGCTATCCTCATGAAGCTCAGACACAAGCCGAGGGTAAGGACACATAAACAAGGCAATTATAATAAAGTGTCATTTTTACAAGATGGGAAATGACTTGGGTGCTCTGGGAACATTGAGAGGCAGCCACCTCAGAGTGAAAGTACTGGAATGCCAGATGTTGGGGTGACTCAATCAAGGAAGGAGTGGCGTGTTCTAGAAGAGGAAACTGTGTGTGCACAGGTTTTGAGTTAACAAAAAGAACGTGGCATGCTTGAGAAAATTAGATACTTGACTTCTAAATCAATCAATCAATGTTAACCTTGGTATAGAACAGTGATTGTCAACTGGGAGTAATCTCCCCCTTTTCTTCTCCAGGGACACTGGACACCATCTGTAGACATCTTTGATTATTACAAATGGGTGATAGGTGCTCCAGGCATCTAGTGAGTAGAGGCTACGGATGCTGTTGAACACCCTACAATGTGCTGGACTGTCCCCAAAACAAAGAATTATCTGACCCAAAACGCCAACAGTACAAGACTGAGAAACCCTGAGCTAGATTCTACTGTACTCCAATAGTTTTTTTTTTTTTTACAAGTTTAAGTAATTATGTTATTAATACTAGAATACTTTTATGGCTATCTGCTCTGATACACTGAAACTCCATGAGGTCCCAGACTATGTCCTGTTCATTCATTCACATCCTGAATACGTAACATAATTTTTAGCACATAGTATGTATTCAATAGGCATTGATTGACTAGTTTAAAACGTGACTGATAACTGAGCAGGGATATGTGTGCTCATTCATTCAGTCGTGTCTGACTCTTTGCAGACCCATGTAGCCCACCAGGCTCCTTTGTCCATGGGATTCTCCAGGCAAGAAAACTAGAGAGGGTTGCCTTTTCCTCCTCCAGGGGATCTTCCTGACCCAGGGATTGAACCCACATCATTTGCATCTCCTGCATTGGCAGGCAGATTCTTTACTACTATAACACCTGGGAAGCCCAGAGATGAGTGTGTTGAAGTGAAATGAATTTTAAGGAGGTGCCAATCATGTTGGGTCATGCCTTAACCAATTTATCCAAAGGGTGGCTTGGAAAAGGGGCAACCTTTTCAGCAATATATTGTTAGGCATCTTCCCAGTCTTTGGTATGGAAAGTTGACATTTTCTCAAAGTTTCAAAATGTGAAGTCACTCAATCGTGTCTGACTCTTTGTGACCCCATGGACTATACAGTTCTTGGAATTCTCCAGGCTTGAATGCTGGAGTGGGTAGCTGTTCCCTTCTCCAGGGAATCTTCCTAACCCAGGGATTGAAGCCAGGTCTCCCACATTGCAAGTGGATTCTTTATGAGCTGAGCCACAAGGGAAGCCCAAGAATACTGGAGTGGGTAGCCTATCCCTTCTCTAGCAGATCTTCCCAACCCAGGAATTGAACCAGGGTCTCCTGCATTACAGGTGGATTCCTTACCAACTGAGATATCAGGGAGGCCCAAGTGTTGCAAAGTCTTCTTAAAACTGATTTTGAAAGTGTTGCAAAGAACAATACAAAATCAGATTTGAGATGAGTTCACTAACTCCTGATTCTGAGCATATTTATCACCATAATCCCCTCCTATAACTGTAAAACCACTTGTTTTCTGTATATGATTTCTGGACATGCCACTGCTGTTGTATCAAGGGGCTTAGAGTTTTTCATGGGGAGAATAGGCAGTAACATGATCAAACATTCATTTTAGAACATTACCTCTTGCAATAATGTTAAAATGGTTTGATGGAGTAAAGATTGAATACAAGAAGGACAGTTAGCAGATGGCACTAATTCAACAAGATATTGCAGAAGCTAAGACAAAAAGAGCTGAGAAGCGATGGATATAAATTTAGATCTATTTAAAAGGATTAGGAGGAGGCAAAAAAAAGAAGTAAAAAATGATCCCAGATTTTTGCCCTGGGAAACTGGGGGGATGTGACAGGAGAGAAAAATGAAAAGGAACAGATTTGAAGGTGAATATGATTTCTATTTTAAACATGTTGAGATTAGGTGTACATAAAACAGCGAAGAGTGGGACATGACATGGTGACTGAACAACAACAAAATATCTGAGTAGTGATGGCTGGTATCCTGTTGCCCCTGTTACTATGGAGTTCAGAGGCTGATCTGAGCTGGAAATACAACTTTGTAATTCATGAGAACATTGGTAATTTGAGCACTGGGAGTGTCTAAGACCACCCAGGAAGTACTGTGTATACTGGGACAAGAAGAGAGCATACAGGAAAACCCTGAAGTTCTGATATATAAATATTAAAGCAGTTGTTGTTGTTCAGTCCCTCAGTCATGTCCAACTCTGTGACCCCATGAATTGCAGCACGCCAGACTTCCCTGTCCTTCACCAACTCCCAAACATTGTTCAAATTCATGTCCATTGAGTCAGTGAAGCTATCTAACCATCTCATCCTCTGCTGCCTATTTCTTCTTTTGCCTTCAGTCTTTCCCAGCATCAAGGTCTTTTCCAATGAGTCAGCTTTTTGCAAAAGAGACCAAAAAAGACTTGGACCAGTCTGCAATGCACAAGGAAAACCAAGAGAGCGTGCTGTCACAAAATCCAAGCAAAGAAATTTTCAACACTAAGCCCACAGTCAAGTGTACAAAGTAAGTACGGGCTGAGAAAAGAGTTGGGAATTCGCTGGTTACTGAAGAACAATTGAGAATATTTTCAGACAAATGATGAACCAGGCAGGAGTGGGTTGAGATATGAATAAGAAAAGGAAGTTGGAAAGGTACTCAAACTTTAAGAAGTTTCACTTTAATAAGTGAGGAGTAAGATAGGGCTAAGTTTGGAAAGAATCTGATGTTGAGAGGGGATTTTTTTTTAAGATGAAAAATACTTTTTAAAAGAGTGTCTAAATGGTAATAAAAGAAGCCAGGAGAGTCAGTGGAGCCAAAGCATTCAATGGAAGCCGATGGAAATGGGACTCTTCAAGCCAGAACTGGCAGAGACTGGGAAGCACAGTTTCATGCGAGAGTATCCGCAGCTGCCATTTCAAATGTCCTCCACATTCCTCCAACCTCTTGCTTTTATTACCTGCCCTTTCACTCTAGACAGATGGTGTTCTTTCCTATTTTACATGGGGGGAAATGGCTTTTCTAAACGTAACAGCTGGACCAGAAACCAGAAAGGAAAAGACCTGGCTACAAAATAATTTCAATGTTTGTGTAGAGGTGGTTGCTGTCATAGTTAAGTGCAAGGCAAACAGATTTGGTTAAGTGCAAGGCAAACAGACATCATGTGTCTGCCACTTACCAACTACAAGAGCTTGAGCAAATGACACAGCCTCATATTTGTCATCTACAAAACTGAATTGTAGCACTGCCTACTTACCCCCTGGTGTCTTTTAAAGTCTTAAATTAGATAGCAAAGCATTTTGCACAGTGTCTGCTATGTAGTAAGCATGCAATCAAATGTTTGACAAATAAAAGATAAATGTGCTATAGAAAAATGGGCAAAGTCCAATTTGCAGCAAATGGATGGACCTAGAGATTATTATACTGACCGAAGTAAGACAACTATCATATGATATCATTTTTATGTGGAATCTAAAATATGCTACAAATTAACTTACTTACCAAATAGATACAGATTCACATACATACAAAACATATGGCTACCAAAGGGGAAAGTGAGTGGATGAGGGATAAATTAGGAGTTTGCAATTTGCAGAAATATACCACTATATATAAAACTGATAAATAAGAACCTACTGTATAGCACAGAAAATGGTATTCAATATCCTATTATAAACCATAATGAAAAAGAATATAGGTGTATGTATAACTGGCTTCCCTGGTGGCTCAGTTGATAAAAAATCTGCCTGCAATGCAAGAGACTGCCTGCAGGGCATGAGATCCAGGTTCAATCCCTTGGAGGTGAAGATCCCCTGGAGAAGGGAATAGCTAACCACTCCAGTATTCCTGCATGGGAATTCCCATGGACAGAGGAGCCTGGTGGGTACAATCCATGGAGTCATGAGAGTTGGACACAACTTAACAACTAAACAACCACTAAATCACCACCACCACCACCACCAAGGGGAAGGGGTGAGGGAGCTCTCTGGGGTCACTTTGATGAGGGCACTAATCCCATTCATTTTGGGGCTTCCCTGGTGGCTCAGATGGTAAAGAATCTGCCTGCAATGCAGGAGGCCTGGATTCAAGCCCTGGGTTGGGAAGATCCCCTGGAGAAGGGAATGGAAACCCAGTCCAGTATTCTTGCCTGAGAACCCCATGGAAAGAGGAGCCTGGAGGGCTACAGTCCATGGGGTTGCAAAGAGTCAAACATGACTGAGCAACTAACACACACACATAACTGAATCATTCTGCTGTATAGCAGAAATTAATGCAACATTGATGCAAATATTAACTATGCTTAATTTTTAAAAAATGAGCAAAGCCTAAAGAGAAATTGCAATGGCCAATGTGTTTAGGAAAATTTGTCTAACTGATAATCTGAGCGACTTTCACCTTCACTTCAACTGATAATCAAATAAATGCTTAGGAAAATATCCACGAGAGGTTTTCCCCCTGAGATGGAAAGTTTCAAAAATAATGCTAATAGCTAGCAAGGGTATGAGAAATAAATACAGTCATATACTCACTTTTCACTGGAACAAAAACAGAACATACCTAAATTGATATGACATTATCTGAAGGTCAAACTAATATAATTCCAAAGTCCTTAGTTGAGGCCCTTTGACCCACAAACTCCTCTTCAAGGACTTTATCCTAAGAAAAAGCATCTCGTAACCACATAATTGCATACAGATTCATGAAAATTCTATTTATCATGTTGTCCATGATACTGGAAAAAATCCAACCAATTTAATATCCTTCAATGGCAGACTGTTTAAATAAACCATCGTATATCCTTCTATGGAATACTGTAGAACCATTATAAATGATGATGCAATGCAAGCATTGAAATGTATTTGGTATATTGAAATTTTTAAAAAGCAGGTTACTAAAGTATATGTGTATATTATATTAGAATTTCCTATGAAAGTAAAAACACATTAGTGAGTGTATTTAAATATTTTGTTAAAGGTCTGCAAGAACCCAAAAGTTAATAGAGGATGGCTCTGGGTGATGAGATTAGGAATTCTATTTATTTTTATGACTTTTCTGACTCTTCTTCACTGAAAATACATTAATTTTATAACTGAAAAATAAGACATTTTAAAAAGTGAGCTATATTCTTCATTATCTTGTTATTTCTCTGTATGGTGACAGAAGAAGATTGAGGTGTTTTTTTTTTTTTTGCATTATGAAAGTATAACAAATTTATAGGAGACTTAAAAAACACAGAGCAAGGTTACATACAGTGAAGTAGTCATTCAGTCATGTCTGACTCTTTGCGATCCAATGGACTGTAGCCCACCAGGCTTCTCTGTCCATGGGATTTTCCAGGCAAGAGTACTGGAGTGAGTTGCCATTTACTTCCCCAGGGGGTCTTCCTGATCCAGGGATCAAACCCAGGCCTCCAGCATTGCAGGCAGACGCTTTACCCTCTGAGCCACCAGATCAGATCAGATCAGTCGATCAGTCGTGTCCTACTCTTTGCGACCCCATGAATCGAAGCACGCCAGGCCTCCCTGTCCATCACCATCTCCCGGAGTTCACTCAGACTCACGTCCATTGAGTCAATGATGCCATCCATCCATCTCATCCTCTGTCGTCCCCTCCTCCTCCTGCCCCCAATCCCTCCCAGCATCAGAGTCTTTTCCAATAAGTCAACTCTTCGCATGAGGTGGCCAAAGTACTAGAGTTTCAGCTTTAGCATCATTCCTTCCAAAGAAATCCCAGGGCTGATCTCCTTCAGAATGGACTGGTTGGATCTCCTTGCAGTCCAAGGGACTCTCAAGAGTCTTCTCCAACACCACAGTTCAAAAGCATCAATTCTTCGGCGCTCAGCCTTCTTCACAGTCCAACTCTCACATCCATACATGACCACTAGAAAAACCATAGCCTTGACTAGACGAACCTTTGTTGGAGTTGGCAAAGTAATGTCTCTGCTTTTGAATATGCTATCTAGGTTGGTCATAACTTTCCTTCCAAGGAGTAAGTGTCTTTTAATTTCATGGCTACAGTCACCATCTGTAGTGATTTTGGAGCCCAGAGAAATAAAGTCTGACACTATTTCCACTGTTGCCCCATCTATTTCCCATGAAGTGATGGGACCGGATGCCATGATCTTCGTTTTCTGAATGTTGAGCTTTAAGCCAACTTTTTCACTCTCCACTTTCACTTTCATCAAGAGGCTTTTGAGTTCCTCTTCACTTTCTGCCATAAGGGTGGTGTCATCTGCGTATCTGAGGTTATTGATATTTCTCCCAGCAATCTTGATTCCAGCTTGTGCTTCTTCCAGTCCAGCGTTTCTCATGATGTACTCTGCATATAAGTTAAATAAACAGGGTGACAATATACAGCCTTGACCAACTCCTTTTCCTATTTGGAACCAGTCTGTTGTTCCATGTCCAGTTCTAACTGTTGCTTCCTGACCTGCATACAAATTTCTCAAGAGGCAGATCAGGTGTTCTGGTATTCCCATCTCTTTCAGAATTTTCCACAGTTTATTGTGATCCACACAGTCAAAGGCTTTGGCATAGTCAATAAAGCAGAAATAGATGTTTTTCTGGAACTCTCTTGCTTTTTCCATGATCCAGCGGATGTTGGCAATTTGATCTCTGGTTCCTCTGCCTTTTCTAAAACCAGCTTGAACATCAGGAATTCACGGTTCACATATTGCTGAGGTTACATATACTTCTACTAAATATTACAATTTTTTCTAATAAATAAAGATTTTTAGCTGGAGTTTTGATATCAAACTCTCAGAAACTAATAAAGAAGTAGAAGGATACAGTAGACCTGAAAAGCCAATTCAACATAATTAAGATTTATACAATTTTCAGACAAAAGTAGAATACAAATTCAAGTTCCCATAGTCCATAAACTAGGAGACACTGGAACATACCCACGGACATAAAACAAGGGGCAAAAATGTCATGTTCTAAAAGTACTGAATTCATAGTCTGTCCTCTTATCATTGTGGAATTAAGTTAGAAATCACTATCAAAAGGTATTTGAAAATAACCCATATATTTTCAAGTGCAATGTGACATTTACAAAGAGAGATCTTTGACTTAGGCATTGAAGGCCTCAATAAAGTTAGAAGACTGAAAAACCATGGAAGGTGATTGCAGAGAAGAAAGCATTTAAATGAGAAGTTAATATCAAAATGAGAAATAAATAACAAAGATACTTTAAAAAACCCATGTATTTGGAAATTAAATGTTCACTTTTAAATGATTGGTATATATAAGAAACCATAACAAGGAAAATTAGAAAGTATTTGTAATGGGATAAAAATGAAAAGAGAATTTACCAGAACTTATTATATGCAGCTGAAGCTGCCCAATGCAACAAACACAGTATAGATTCTTGAATAAGGTATGAATACAAATAATGGATACTAGCATACAATTTTGTGAAATTTGAACAAAATCTGTACTTTAGTTAATAATACTGTATCATATGTTAACTTTATTATCTTAGTAATTTTAAAAAATTGAATGAGGCTCGAAAATTCTTTTTTTTTTCCTTTTAAATTTTATTTTATTTTTAAACTTTACATAATTGTATTAGTTTTGCCAAATATCAAAATGAATCCGCCACAGGCATACATGTGTTCCCCATCCTGAACCCTCCTCCCTCCTCCCTCCCCACACCATCCCTCTGGGTCGTCCCAGTGCACCAGCCCCAAGCATCCAGCATCGTGCATCGAACCTGGACTGGCAACTCGTTTCTTACATGATATTCTACATGTTTCAATGGCACTCTCCCAAATCTTCCCACCCTCTCCCTCTCCCACAGAGTCCATAAGACTGTTCTATACATTAGTGTCTCTTTTGCTGTCTCGTACACAGGGTTATTGTTACCATCTTTTTAAATTCCATATATATGCGTTATTATACTGTATTGGTGTTTTTCCTTCTGGCTTACTTCACTCTGTATAATAGGCTCCAGTTTCATCCACCTCATTAGAACTGATTCAAATGTATTCTTTTTAATGGCTGAGTAATACTCCATTGTGTATATGTACCACTGCTTTCTTATCCATTCATCTGCTGATGGACATCTAGGTTGCTTCCATGTCCTGGCTATTATAAACAGTGCTGCGATGAACATTGGGGTACACGTGTCTCTTTCCCTTCTGGTTTCCTCAGTGTTTATGCCCAGCAGTGGGATTGCTGGATCATAAGGCAGTTCTATTTCCAGTTTTTTAAAGAATCTCCACACTGTTCTCCATAGTGGCTGTACTAGTTTGCATTCCCACCAACAGTGTAAGAGGGTTCCATTTTCTCCACACCCTCTCCAGCATTTATTATTTGTAGACTTTTGGATGGCAGCCATTCTGACTGGTGTGAAATGGTACCTCATAGTGGTTTTGATTTGCATTTCTCTGATAATGAGTGATGTTGAGCATCTTTTCATGTGTTTGTTAGCCATCTGTATTTCTTCTTTGGAGAAATGTCTGTTTAGTTCTTTGGCCCATTTTTGATTGGGTCATTTATTTTTCTGGAGTTGAGCTGTAGGAGTTGCTTGTATATTTTTGAGATTAGTTGTTTGTCAGTTGCTTCATTTGCTATTATTTTCTCCCATTCTGAAGGCTGTGTTTTCACCTTGCTAATAGTTTCCTTTGATGTGCAGAAGCTTTTAAGGTTAATTAGGTCCCATTTGTTTATTTTTGCTTTTAATTCTAATCCAATTCTGAGAATATAAAGAAATATTATGCTGTTAAAAAAAGTAGTTTTTTAATCAAAGTGACATATATTTTTATAAAATTCTACATATGGACTCAATTAATTGGAACAGTATAGACTGACAGAGACAAATTGTTTTTAGAATTTAACTGTCTCTAGATTTTAATACCAACTAAAACTAGTTTTATGTAATATGAAATCCTTATTTCTCTCCCTCCCCTTCCCTCTCTCTCACGTTAATAATACTCCTGAATCTCTACAGTATTATAGACTCACACACTGTAATAGAGATTTGGGGATGTCTTTAATGTATAATGGAGAAAGCAATGGCACCCTACTCCAGTACTCCTGCCTGGAAAATGCCATGGACAGAGGAGCCTGGTAGGCTGCAGTCCATGGGTCGCTACGAGTCGGATACAACTGAGTGACTTCACTTTCACCTTTCACTTTCATGTATTGGAGAAGGAAATGGCAACCCACTCCAGTGTTCTTGTCTGGAGAATCCCAGGGACGGGGGAGCCTGGTGGGCTGCCGTCTATGAGGTCGCACAGAGTCAGACACGACTGAAATGACATAGCAGTAGCAGCAGTTAATGTATAAATAATTGATTCTAAGAAATGATGGTTAAGCTCCTTCCTGGTTTTTATAGTGTATCCCATCCTAAAATGCCTTTGCTGAATTTGGAGTCTACCACATATCCTGGGTTGACCGAAACTGCTTTCAAAGAGCTACATACCATCAATGAATTACTTTATTTGCCTTTAACCAGAAAGTTCATCTTAAGTTTCCACAAATGAGTGGGACAGCAAGGACATCTTGAGGATACCAACTTTGCCTACTTGGACAGAACTAGGCCAGTTCTACATGGAGATCTATTCCATGGACACCTATTAACTCTGAACACCTCATTCTTTTATTTTGGTTACAACTGCATGGTTTGTGGGATCTTAGTTCCCTAACCAGGGATTAAATCCTTGGCAATGAAAGCACAGAGTTCTAACCACTGGACAGCCAGGCAATCCCCTGCAGATCTCATTCTAATTCACTGTGTGGCTGAGGGTAAGTTTCATCCTTTCCTAGGGCTTCAGCTTCCTTATCTGTCAAATAAGATAGGTGAATGAGATGATCTGAGGTTTCTTACACCCCTTACACGGGCATATCTTGTTTTACTGTGCTTCACAGCCACTACATTTGTTTTAGAACAAACTGAAGGTTTGTGGCAACCCTGCATGGAACAAGTCTATTGGTGTTATTTTTTCAACAGCAATTCCTTGCTTTGTGCCTGTATCACATTTTGGTAATTCTCACAATATTTCAAACCTTCCACCAGTGAAAAAAAAATTACAGCCTGCTGAAGGCTCAGATGATGGTTATCATTTTTAGCAATGAAGTATTTTTTAATTAAAGTGTGTACATTGCTTTTTTAAACATGCTATTGCATACTTAGTAAAGTACAGTCTAATGTAAACATAACTTTTATATGCAGTGAAAAAACAAAAAAAATTGTGTGACCTGCTTTGTGATATTTACTTTATTGCACTGATCTGGAACTGAATCCACAATATCTCTGAAAGATGCCTATACACTCAATTCTTGCTAAACTAATTTGCACCAAAATACAAATGTGTGATGGACTACTAAGTCTAACTTGGGGATACAGGGATTTGTGAAGTCTTAAAGCAGCTACAATTTCTCCAGGAGTCCTGAGTGATGAGCTTGGCAAAGCCAAGGCCATCTTTTAATACAACAAACACTTCCAGCCCCTGGTGTGCAAGAGTCTTTGTTCAGATTTATACTACTTGACTTGCATTGTCTCCTTTTCAAAATTAGCACTAACTTTCTTGAATGTTAAAAATTTGGGACACAGTTACTTAAATATTTGCAGTAGCTATCAATAGTTAAATCCATCCATTCATATGCATGTGTGTGTGTGTGTGTGTGTGTGTGTGTAAGACTGTAGCATATGCTACCTAGAGTCAGTGCTTGGAAATTCAGAGGCAAACAGACTTGGCTCAGTACATGTCTGTTTAGGTGTTCTTTCTTTTCCTATGATGGAGTGTAGAAGTGCCTCACTTTACAAAAACCTGTGATATGAAAATCCAAACACATGGAACATGCAAACTAGCAAGTGATTATAGACGTGGTCAAAAGATTTTTTTCCAACTCCTGCAAACATATACTCAAGAGTGTTGGTTCCATCAAGACTGCATCTTCACAGCACCACTGGACACTCAGAGATGAGGAGGACTCTCACATGCATAGATATATGGTTTCCTTTCTCCCCACATATTTATGTGTGTGTGTCCATGTGTGTGGAGGGAGTGTTTTAGCTTTTTTGTTCTTTTCTGAGCCACTTTTTGCCTGTCGAGAAACAAGAAGAAACTTTAAAAGACTATCACCTAGAAATTAGTCACAACTGATGACCCCCGCACCCCCCCAAAAAAACACTCTTAGCAAGACAAAGCTGAGCCTTCTACTTCTGACTCATCTAATATGCCTTATGACTCCCTCCTGACAGTGTTCCCCCCAAAACAGAGAAGTAACATGTTCAGCGTCACTGAACTGAGCAGTGCTGTGCCTGATTGCTCCTTCTTCACCCGGGTAGTGAACTCACAAGGGCAAATCACCAAGCCATGATGTAGGATCACCCTTCCAGTCATTTAGGAAGAAAAATAGGGTCAGGAGACGAAAGCCACTATTTTTCTATCTCAAATCCAGTAAAGTAAATAGGTTAGCTTTGTCTTTCAGCTAGGTGTCCAATTCACCTGATGTCCTATAGATATGGAGAGAAATTAATCATCTATTATCCCAGCTCAAAATTTGAAAGAATCACCCATATCCTTTCTGACTAATCAGGCCCAATAACTGCCTCAAGCTCAATCATTTTTTTCCAGAAAGTGTTAGTTGCAACACAATAATTGTTCAACAGATAAATCTCATTCCAATGTAATTAAGTCAAATATGAAAAAGCCATGTGAATGATTACACTAATTCATTATCATTTTAACAAATGTTTAGTTTTTCATTGGTATTATCAAGATATTAAGTTTAATTTCAACTAAAAATCTAAAATATCACTTGGTAAGCAATTAAGACTTTTGCTATTTGATTAAGTCAGTAAAAATATTTTGTGTAAAATTACAAGTCTAAGTATCTTTCTGAAGTTTATACAGTAAAAAAAAAAATTCTCAAATATTCAATTTCAAGATAAGAAACAGAGTAGATGGAATTTAGGAAAATGGTAATGATGACCCTATATGCGAGACAGCAAAAGAGACACAGATGTAAAGAACAGACTTTGGGACTCTGTGGGAGAAGGCAAGGCTGGGATGATTTGAGAGAATAGCATTGAAACATGTATATTATCATATGTGAAATAGATCACCAGTCCAGGTTCAATGCATGAGACAGGGTGCTCAGGGCTGGTGCACTGGGATGACCCTGAGGGATGGGATGGGGAGGGAAGTGGGACGGAGGGTCAGGATGGGGGACACATGTGCACCCATGGCTGACTCATGTCAATGTATGGCAAAACCACTACAATATTGTAAAGTAATTAGCTTCCAATTAAAACAAATTAATTAATTAAAAAATAATAGGAAAAAAAAGAAACAGAGTAGACATAGAAACATGGGTAGGTCTTAAAAATACTTCTGAGTGAAATAGTAAGAAACAGTGCTATACAACAGATAAACTTAAAATGCATGCCCATAAACCATAGTGTGCATTTTATTAACACTCAAGCAAGAGGGAGGGTGTGCATAAAATTGATTAGAATGACTAACTGCAAGGAAAGGTAGAATGAAGCTGGGGAGTGGAAACAAAGGAGAATAAATGAGTAACTAAACAGCAGAGTCCTGAACAATTAACTCAAGGAGTACAATTAATTCAGTCCTCTATACTTCACATCAAAACCTCGAATACCACACCAAGAAAGATTTTTGGAGACAGTTGAATATTTAATAACTGGCATTATTTAGAAATGTTGGCATACAGAAGAGATAATAAATACAGGACTAGGTTTAAATTGATTTTATTTTCTTTTAAAAATTCTTGTAAGGATAAACAAGATCTGAATATATAGCACAGGGAAGTATATTTAATATCCTGTTGTAAACCATAATGGAAAAGAATATGAAAACAAATGTATATATGTGCAGAACTGAGTCACTATGCTATACAGCAGAAATTAACACATTATAAATCATCTAGATGTCAATAAAATACTAGATTAATTAAAATTTTTAAATAATCAAAATTCTCAGTAGACAAGTCTTCTCATTATCACCTGCACCCTCCGACTGCTCCACCCTCCACTGGCCACTGCTCTTCCCCAAGGTTCTAGGCAAGAAAGTACCCTAATTCGTGTAGGGATTATGGCCTACAAATACCATCATTTTAGTGTTTATGGATGCTGCTGGTGACATTCAATAGGAGGAAGTTTTGGGGGTTTTAATTTTTCTGAGGGCCTTTAGTGGGTTATAGCATAGGATAACATGCAACACACACCTCTATGAAGTATGTGGCCTGGAGGTAATTTGTCTGCTTTTATGGAGGGTGTTCTATTGTCTCCCATATACATCATATCTCAACTCATCTAGAGGCCCTCCACCACACACACACACACACACACACACACACACACACAAAAGCAGATACTCCAAATCCTTTTCTTCCTGCAAATGGGATTAAGCATTTAGGAATCTGTCTTTAGCTCTGAGTTCTCACCTCATCCTTATCCTCGGTATCTGGCTAACTATGGCCCTGCAGGTCTGGCCCCTGACCCCACAGGACCCTTCTCCACCCCTCTGTCCACACCTGCCCCGCCCTTCCCTCCCTCTCACCCCAACAAACCAGAGAACTGGCAGGTACACACACACATACAGCACAGTCTCTCCTTCAGATCTTGTTGATTTTGACCATCAGCTCCTGTGTACCCTCTCAGCACACCCCTTGATCTCTGCAAGGGTGGCCCTTTCTCCATGGGCTCCTCTGGGGATGCGGCAGATGGCTGCTGGTGTCCAAGCCTCTGTATACACAGGGCATTACTGTGACGGGATGGGTTCCCTGGGGTGTCTTGGTACTGCTCCGGCTGGAGCTATGCTCTCTTATTTTGATTCCCTCTTCTCATCAGCTGGAGGGAACAGTCGGATGTCACAGGCTTTGTTTCCCTTGTGTTTCTTCAATAGGTGATACATGATTCAGGGATCTTGGGGCTGCACACTCTTGCAGGGACATTTCTCCTCACTGGGGTACAGGGAGCACAACATTAGTTTGGGGGAAGAAGATGGAGACTGAGTGGGAGGCTCTTCACATCCAGTGCTGGCTGAGCGGGGCAGCAGCGGGGGGCGGGGGTGTTGGTGTCAGACATGAACAGCATAAGCATCTGGGGTGGGGGAACCATGAGCAAGAATTGGATGGAGCAAGCGTAGGGTCATCTGACATTGGCACTGTCTCTGCACTTGGATTGACAGGGGTACATCCTCTCCTTCATGTCCTGAGTGGTTGTTCTGCACTTGTGGTTGGTTGTTTCATGCTAGGAGATGATTGTTCTTTGCCATAGTTGGCTGTTCAATATGTGTGCTAGTCTCCTCTCATTTGCAAGGCATCTCATCCATGTTGAAGCCAAGCACTGATCTCTCCCAGGTCTCCTATCCTTCCTATGTATACACCTCCCAAGTCAAGGAAGATCCCCTGGAGAAGGGAATGGCAACCTAACTCAGTATTCTTGCCTGGGAAATCCCATGGACAGAGGAGCCTGGCAGGCTACAGTCTACGGGGTCGCAAAGAGTCAGACATGACTGAGCAACTAATACACACACACCCAAGTTAAAGAGAATCCATTACCCTTTGTTTGGTCATAATGTTACTGCTCCAGCCAGTGGTAGCCCTCCTACCACTCATCTCGAAGCCACTGCTCCCAACTCCTCCATGCTTCTGGTGGTAGACGGACTGACATGAAGGGGAGGTGCTTGGGTGAAGGGGGATTCTTTAGCACCCTTTAAAGATGCATCCAAAGTGAGGGCCCATCTCTTACCTCCCTTGGCTCGATTTTGGTGGCACACATGGCAGGGAGAGAATGTCTCCTCCATGCCTTTCCCCATGGCCATCTATACTAGTGGTTCATTCTGTTCCCTCCCATCTGTCACCATTATCTACTAATTTAGGTGTCTTATCTAAAATCCCTCCAAGGTAAAGTGGCCATATTTAAGTGGAAATTGAATCACCCTACTTACCTTTTACAACTTTTTTTGTGTACCATGATGAACTTCTCGGCTCCTAACAGGGAACTTTTCTATGCCAACTCCCTTTCCACCTGTCCTTATAGCTCTCCCTCAGTTTTCTATTTCCAGATTGAAATCTCCTCAGGCTATCAAAGTTTCTAGTGAATACACTTGTTCAACTAGGTACTCTCATCTTGTTTCAAGTCTAGGAGATTGAGTTCATTTAATGTGTAATACTCAGACTTGAATTTTACCACTATAGGTGAGTAGAGCGAAATATCCCCATGCTGGAAGTTTGGACAAGGTGTTTTCTTAAAGGAAACTACTACCCGAGACTTGAGAATGAACCCAGGGAAGGGCTTGCCTTAAACATAGTCATGAGAACCTTATGTGAAAACCACTTCCCAGTATGGTTCTCAGTCACCAGACACTTTTCCCACCTCATGTTACAGCTGGTACTGTGAATATCCTACCTCCTTTCCATTTCCTGGAGAAATGGCACTTATCTCACTCCTATGAGGAGGACACTAGGAGGGGATCACATTCATGAAAAGCTATATAATAAGCTTCCAGCTTCTTAGAAGAGCATTTGTGAGTATGTCTTGTCTGTTTAAGCTCACTAGTAAAGGCCTCTACTAATTGCAGGTCTTGGCCTTGGAGGAAATGGGGTGGTAGCTTTAGCATAGGTCATAGGTTCCTAGGTTTCCCTGGTGGCCTCAGTGGTCTAATTGGGTAGACCTGAGTTCTAATCCTGTGTCAGGAAGATCCCCTGGAGAAGGGAATGGCTACCCATTCTGATATTCTTGCCTGAGAAATCCCATGGACAAGAAGGAGCCTGGAAGGGATCTCAAAAGAGTCCCTGGGATCTCAAAAAAAGTTGGACATGACTTAGCAACTAAAACAATATATATCAATAATATATAACTTTAAAAAACAATGAGACAAAGGATCCCAAAACTGATAGAAAGATGTGAAAAACACATGGACTGAAAATTTATAAGACAGGCATAGAACTGACTCATAACCACCTGAAATAATGCTTAATCTCACTAAATAGAAATTCACATTAAAAAAATGCTGAGATATGGAGATGAACTCAGAACTGACACAAGAATTTGAGTTAATGGCCAGGACATTTAAACAGTTACTCTAACTATATTCCATATGTTCAAAATGTTAAGTACAAACATTGAAAACATAAAAGGGTCATAAAGAAGTTTAAGAGAAGGAAACTACAGTACTTGAGATGATATAGTCACTGGATGGGATTAATGGCAGATAAGACATTACAGTAAGAAAGGTTTCTGTGTTTGAAGACATATCAAATGAAGCCATCCAGAGTAAGACAGGGAGAATGACCTACTATGTAAAATGGATAATATACTATGGCCAGGTAGGGTTTCCCCAAGGAATCTACTACTACTACTACTACTACTACTACTACTACTACTACTAAGTCCCTTCAGTTGTGTCCGACTCTGTGCGACCCCACAGACAGCAATCCACCAGGCTTCCCCATCCCTGGGATTCTCCAGGCAAGAACACTGGAGTGGGTTGCCATTTCCTTCTCCAGTGCAGGAAAGTGAAAAGTGAAAGTGAAGTAGCTCAGTCGTGTCCGACTCTAGCGACCCCATGGACTGCAGCCTACCAGGCTCCTCCATCCATGGGATTTTCCAGGCAAGAGTACTAAAGTGGGGTGCCATTGCCTTCTCCACCAAGGAATGTAGTCTTGATTAAATATTCAAATATCATCTACACTTGAAACTAACATGATATTGTAAATCAACTATACATCAATAAAAACAAAGATAGGACATATTAACAAATTTTAAAAAACATAATTTTATGTTCAATCATATTCAGTAAACACAGAAAATGTATTTGACCAAATCCAACAATTTTTCTTGATAAAAACACATAGAAAATTAGCAACTGAAGGCAACTTCCTCAACGTGATAAAGGGCATCCATGAAAAACTGGTAGTTAGCAGTATAAATTATAAGACTGAATTTTTGCCCTCTTGACATTAAGATAAGGATTTCTACTTTCTTCACTTCTGGTCAACATTGTACTGGCAAGTCTATCCAGTGGAAAAAGTCAATAAAAAGAAATAATTAATCTTTACTTTGGAAAAGAAACAAAACTGTCTTTATTCACAGATGACATGATTATCTATGTAGAAAGTCCAATGGAATCACCAAAAAGATATCAGAACTAATAAGTTAGTTGAGCAAGGTTGCAGAATATAATGTGAATATGAGAAAATCAGTTATATTTCTGTATGCCACTGAAGAATAATTGGAAACTAAATATACAATACCATTTATACCAGAGCATCAAAATTATGAAAATACCTAATGAGAAATCTGACAAAGATGTGAAATCCTGTACACTGAACTATTCTGCTGGGTTTATTAAAGAAGGCCAAAATAAATGGGGAGGCATATCATATTCATGGATGGGATGATTCAACACTGCTAACATGTCAGTTATCCCCACACTGATCTATAGACTCAGTGCAATCACCTTCCAAATACCAGAGGTCTTTACTGTAGAAATTAACAAACTGATTCTAGAATTTTTGTGGAAGTTTAAAGAACCAGAGCAACTTTGAAAAAGAGGAATGAAGAAGAAAGATTGCCATTACCTGGCTTCAAATTTTATTATAAAGGTGCAGTATTCAAGAAAGTGTGGTGCTGGTGTAAATAATAGAAAAATAGATCAATGAAACAATATAGTTTCCAGAAATAGACCCACACATATGGCCACATAATTTTTGACAAAGTGACAAAAGAAATTCAGTACAGATATGACGGAGGACAGCAGTAAGAAAGAAGGATTCAAAAAGGACACAAACTTTGGTGGGTGATGGGTATGTCACTCTCATGACTGTGGTGATATTTTTATATGTGTCAACTTACAAAATTATATAACTTTAATACATGTGGTATGTTGTGGATAAATTATACTTCAATGAAACTTTTCATTTCATTTTAATACATAGTTTTTAAGAGACATTTCTTTACTCAAATATTGTTTTTGTCTTAACTATCTCTGGTGAAGTGAGTATCTCTAATCCTTTATCTTCATTTCTAAAATGGGAGTGATTACATTACCTACTCACAAAGCTCATTAAATTATTAACTGAAATAATACATGCAAATCACATAGCAAATGCTCAACAAATGGCAAATAATTGCAGTGTCTACATCATCTTGTTAAATGTTGCATAAAATCACAATTTAAATGTGTATCAAACTGTCTTTAACTCACCCTGATTATTAGCTTCTAATTCTTTAGCATTAAATACTACAATGACCATCCTTACATCTCCTTTGCCCACATGCATGATTATCCACTTACAATAAATATCTGCAAGGGAAATCTTTATTTCAAACCAAAAAGCATGCACATTTTAAATGTCTGATACATGTTGCCAAGTTTACTTCCAGAAAGCTTTGTGTTAATTTGCATTCCCAGAAGCTCTATATAAGAGTGTTGCTTTCTTTTCCCCTCTTCATATCCTAGCTGGAACTAAGTATTCATTTTTTTTATCTTTAATCTTATCTGATACATAAAAAAAAGAACGTATTTTTAAAATCTTTTACAAAGTTCTTTAAACTTTTAAGAGAAGACTGAAGATATTATTACATAAATGCAGGTGCTACTGAGAGGCAATGGAGATCATTTCATAAAAGGATAGGGGCCAGTTAGCTTCAGATTTTGCTAGGCACTGTTGATCATCTACCCCATCCTATTCATCATCTCTTCTTCTTACTGATAGAACTTACTTTGCTTCAGCTAACCCCATCCACCATGCAGCTCCTTGACCTAAGGGGCAATCAAACAAAGGTGGAAGATGAGAACAGCCAAAATAAATACGAAAGTTTATAAGAATCTGCCCCACATAGCTTATTGAGGATCCACAGAGCTCAATTTCTTCCTCCAAAGAAACCTCCCAGTGAGAGATGAGTAAACCTGACCTGGAAATTTCACAAATTAACCCCCAAATTCAGAGTTTGGCTGAAGGGAAGAACTCATAAGCAAATCTGTTCAAAGATGCAGACAGTACTATTACTGAAAAACCCAAATCCCGAACCTCTCTTCCTCTAACCATGATCCGGAAAAGCTGCTAGAATTTGCTATGATTCTCAATTCCTTGCTGAGAGGAGAGCTGAAGGGGAAAACAGAAGGATCATAAAAACTCAGAACTCATTAGCATCAGCAATGAACAGAAAGTTAGTCAAACAGAAGACCAAGAAGAAAAGAAACAAAACCTGGAGGAGTGGGAGATGTGAGAAATGACATCTGAAAACACTATCTCCTCCCAATGCAATGAGTCCTTAACACACAGCTGCCTTCTACTTGGCCTCTTATCTTCTTAAGAGAGTGAAGTACTGCTTGAGAAGGGCAAAAATGCTCCTTATGAGAAAAACAGCAAAAGGGAAACTAAACCTGGCTGACTCACTTTGCCACAGTTAAGACTTAATGTTCCACTACTGACAAGGTAGCCTATCTGATGTGCTAAGGTCTCTCTCTCTGGAAAATCTCAGGAAAAGTTCCAGGACATTTACCAAGATCTTAGAAGACAAGACAAAGCCCAAGTGTGGCAACCAGTTCTGCTTACAGACCCAACTGATGCTTTTTTTTTTTTTCCTCCATATTCACTCCTGTAGTCTGGAGGAAACTCAGCTCTCAAATTATGCTTAAGAAGAAAAATACTTTCCCAACAAGGTGAAATGAGAGTCAAGAGAAATCCATTCAAAATATATCAAAAGAAACAAATGTACTGGTTAGAACTGTATATTTTTAGTATAATTAAGATTATTTTTCAAATTTTTGGCCATGCCACCCAGTATGTGCAATCTTATTCCCCTGATCAGGGATCAAACTCATGCCCCCTGCAATGGAAGAGTGAAGCCTTCCCCACTGGACCACCATGGAAGTTCCAATAATTAAAGATTTTTTTTAAAATATTAAGAAAAAAGAGCCAAGAACATACAATGGAAAAAGACAGTCTTTTTGATAAGCAATACTGGGAAAAGTTGACAGCTACATGTAAAAGAATGAAATTAGAACATTCTCTAGCACCATATGCAAAAATAAACTCAAAATGGATTAAAGACCTAAATGTAAGGCCACACATGATAAAACTCTTAGAAGAAAACACAGACAGAACACTCTTTGATATAAATTGCAGCAATAATGATACCTAATTAAACTTAGAAGCTTTTGTAAAGGAAACCATAAAGAAAACAAACAAACAAACAAAAATATCAACCCTCAGAATGGGAGAAAATGTTTGCAAATGAAGTGACCAAAGAGAAATTAATCTGCAAAATATACAAAGAGCTCACACATGTTAGTATTGAATAAAAAAAATCAAAATACAGGCAGGAGAATTAATTAGACATTTCTCAAAGAAGACATACAAATGGCCAAAAAGCACATGAAAAGATGTTCAACATCAGTAATTATTAGAGAAATGCAAATAAAAACTGTAGTGAGGTATCACCTCACACTAATTAGAAGGGCCATCATCAAAAAATCTACAAATAATAAATGCTGGAGATGGTTCAGAACCCTCCTACACTGTTAGTGGGAATTTAAATTGGTACAACCATTATGGAGAATATGGAGGTTTCTTAAAAAACTAAAAATAGAATTACCATATGATCCATTAATCCCATTTCTTCTGAGGTGTTCCTGCCCGCAGTAGTAGATATAATGGTCATCTGAGTTAAATTCACCCATTCCAGTCCATTTCAGTTCGCTGATTCCTAGAATGTCGGCATTCACTCTTGCCATCTCTTGTTTGACCACTTCCAATTTGCCTTGATTCATGGACCTGACGTTCCAGGTTCCTATGCAATATTGCTCTTTACAGCATCAGACCTTGCTTATATCACCAGTCACATCCACAGCTGGATATTGTTTTTGCTTTGGCTCCATCCCTTCATTCTTTCTGGAGTTATTTCTCCACTGATCTCCAGTAGCCTGGGCATATATTAGGAGAAAAAAAACTATAATTCAAAAAGGTACATGCACCCCAATGTATATTGCAGCACTGTTTACAATATGCATAACATGGAAGCAACATAAATGTCCATCTACAGAGGAATAGATAAAGATGTTATACATATTTACAATGGAATATTACTCAGCAATAAAAAGAACAAAATAATACCATTTGCAGCAATTGGATGGACATAGAGATTGTCATGAATGAAGTCAGTCAGTCAGAAAAAGACAAATATCATATCACATATGTGGAATCTAAAAATATGGTACAAATGAACTTTTAAGACAGAAGTAGAGTCACAGATGTAGAAAAAAAAAAACAGTTAACAAGATGGTAAGGAAGGGGATAGATAAATTGGGAGATTGGCATTGACATATACACACTATATGTATAAAATAGAGAACTAATATGGACCTACTCTACAGCACAGGGAACCCTACTGTACTCTGTAATGACCTACATGGGAAAAGAGTCTAAAAAAGAGTGGATAGACGTATAGAACTGATTCACCTTGCTGTATACCTGACAACATTGTAACTCAACTATACTGCAATAAAAGTTATAAAAGACAAAACAAAACAAAAAATGTTAAGGTATCTTTGTAAAGAGTCCACAGAAGGTGATGGAGGAAGACGGACAAATAGCAAGCAAAACAGATAAAGGTTTTATTCAAAAGGAAATATAAAGGACAATCTCTTCAGAAAATACTGCTTAAATAGGAGGTAACTTAGTAAGAGCTCAAAATGAGATGATAAAACATCAAAATGAAACTTAAAAGGAATGGTAAAAAGCCAAGAAAATTGAGGACTAAAACATCATTATTGAAATAATATACAGTGTAGAAATAGCAAGTACTTGACTAGTCACTGATGAAAACCAAATATAACCAGTATCCTTGAGGCAAAATTTCTAACTAGAATGGAAGTATAATCAAAGACATAATTAAAATAAAATCAGAACCTGAAGATCAAAATGTCATGCTTCACTTAAAAGATGGGTACAATATTATCACCATTCCATTATTACGGTTATACTATTTACTTTCAAGGGCTAAAAGATAATTTTTTAGTCTTCTAGGCAGAAACAGTAAGGAAAGGAAGATAAGAAGACCTCAAAGTTCTCCACAGCAACATTTGTCTGATAAAAAAGCAATATCTACAAAACGTCAAAACATAAAAAAGTATAACCCTGAAACATGAGGTTGATGCAAAAGTAACTGCAGTTTTTGCAGTGTTGGCATTTGCCTTTTATATTGGCATACATTTGCAAATAAATGTGGTTATGTTAAACATCATTTTAATGCACACTTCTTGCTTTAATTTTTTTGGCAATGACATTACTTGTATGTATTTTATGTGTATTTTAGACTATGGAATTATTGTTAGACAAAAAACAAATTCAAGTGATTTTCTTATTAAAGTTCAAAATGGGTCACAAAGCAGCAGAGACAACTTGGAACATCAACAACACATTTGGCCCAGGAACTGCTAAGGAACATGTAGTGCAGTGGTGGTTCAAGAAGTTTTGCAAAGGAAATGAGAGCCTTGAAGATGAGGAGTGCAGTAGCCGGCCATTCAAAGTTGACAACAATCAACTGAGAGCACTCAATGAGGCTGATTCTCTTACAACTACATGCTGCTGCTGCTAAGTCACTTCAGTTGTGTCCAACTCTGTACGACCCCACAGATGGCAGCCGACTAGGCTTCTCTGTCCCTGGGATTCTCCAGGCAAGAGTACTGGAGTGGGTTGCCATTGCCTTCTCCGTACAACTACATGAGAAGTTGCCAAAGAACTCACCGTCAATCTTTCTATGATCATTTGGAATTTGAAGCAAATTGGAAAGGTGACAAAGCTCAATAAGTGGGTGCCTCATGAGCCTACTGCAAATTTTTAAAAAAGTCATTTTGAAGTGTCGTCTTCTTATTCTATGCAACCACAATGAGCAAAGTTTTGTTTGGATTTGATGTGCAATGAAAAGTCGATTTTATATGACAACCTTCAATGACCATCTCAGTGGTTGGACCGAAAAGAAGCTCCAAAGCATTTCCCAAAGCCAAACTTGCACCCAAAAAAGGTCATAGTCACTGTTTGGTGGTCTTCTGCCCATATGATCCACTTCAGTTTTCTGAATCCCAGCGAAACCATTACATCTCAAAAGTATGCTCAGCAAATCAATGAGATGCACTGGAAACTGCAATGCCTGCAGCCTGCACTGATCAACAGAAAGGATCCAATTCTTCTCCACAACAATAACCAACTGCATGTCGCACAACCAATGATTCAAAATTCAAACAAATTGGGTTACAAAGTTTTGCCTCATCCACCATATTTACCTGACCTCTCACCAACTGACTGTCACTTCTTCAAGCATCTCGACAACTTTTTGCAGGGAAATACTTCCAGAACTAACAGGAGGCAGAAAATGCTTTCCAAAAATTTGTTGAAACCCAAGGCTCGGATTTTTATGCTACAGAAATAAACGTATTTCTCATTGGCAAAACTGTCTTGATTACAATGGTTACTATTTGGATTAATACAGATGTGTTTGAGCCTAGTTACAGTGATTTAAAATTCATAATCTGAAACCACAATTACATTTGCACCAACCTAATATTTATTTAACTTGATATAAAGATGGCTAGTTTTCCATGAATACATTTTCTCCCCCTCTTCTAACTGAATTTTGAGTTGAGCATATGGGCATAAAACTAAACAATAGCATTTCAACCTTCTCTTTTACAGATGAGTGTGACTTTAAAACTAAGATTAAATAGTAGCCAAATGGATGTAAGCAAAGTATAATGTTTCATTCTATATTATGTTCTTCAAGGCACTGAACATGCCCTATATAATTTTTCCCAATGTGTGGCTCAGATGTGGTCATGATGTTGAAATCACATTTTGGGTTCAATTGTGACACTCCAAAATGTACATCTTTAGAAGGAAACAGACATAAATCATTATGGCATTGGATATAGCCATGGTTTCTTATATGTGACACAAAAACCATGAGCAATACAAGGAAAATATATAAATTGGATGTCATCAAAATGAAAAACTTTTGTACAAAGGACATTATCAAGAAAGTGAAAATACAATCTACAAAATGAAAGAAAATTATTTGTAAAGTATGTCTGATAAGTTTAAGTATCCACATTATACAAAGAACTTCTATCTAAATAACAAAAGGACAAACAACTAAATATTTTCAATGGGCAAAGTATAAACAGATATTTATCCATGGAAGATACACAAAATGCCAAGTAGATATTTGTAAAGATGCTCAATATGATGACAAAGTAATTATGGAAATGCAAATCAAAATGATGAAGTACTACTTCACACCCATTCACTTCAGTTCAGTCTCTGTGGTGTCTGACTCTTTGCAACCCCATGGACTGCAGCGTGCCAGGCCTCCCTGTCCACCACCAACTACTGGAGCTTACTCAAACTCATGTCCATTGAGTCTATGATGCCATCCAACCATCTCATCCTCTGTCATCCCCTTCTCATCCTGCCTTCAATCATTCCCAGCATCAGGGTCCTTTCAAATGAGTCAGCTCTTCTGATCAGCTGGCCAAAGTACTGGAGTTTCAGCTTCAGTGAATATTCAGGACTGATTTCTTTTCGGAGGGATTGGTTGGATCTCCTTGCAGTCCAAGGGACTCTCAAGTGTATTCTCCAACACCACAGTTCAAAAGCATCAATTCTTTGTTGCTCAGCTTTCTTTATAGTCCAACTATCACATCCATACATGACTACTGGAAAAAACATAATTTTGACTAGATAGACCTTTGTGGGCAAAGTAATGTCTCTACTTTTTAATATGCTGTGTAGGTTGGTCATAACTTTTCTCCCAGGGAGCAAGTGTCTTTTCATCTCATGGTTGCATTCACCATCTGCAGTGATTTTGGAGTCCCCCAAAAATAATCTCTCACTGTTCTCACTGTTTCCCCATCTATTTGCAATGAAGTGATGGGACCAGATGCCATGATCTTAGTTTTCTGAATGCTGAGTTTTAAGCCAACATTTTTTCTCTCACTTTCATCAAGAGGCTCTTTATTTCTTCACTTTCTGCCATAAGGATGGTGTCATCTGCATATTTGAGTTTATTGATATTTCTCCTGGAAATCTTGATTCCAGCTTGTGTTTCATCAATCCCAGCATTTCACATGTTGTACTCTGCATATAAGTTAAATAAGCAGGGTGACAGTACATAGCTTTGAGGTATTCCTTTCCCTATTTGAAACCAGTCTGTTCCATGTCCAATTCTAACTGTTGCTTCCTGACCTGCATTCAGATTTCTCAGGAGGCAAGTCAGGAGGTCTGGTATTTCCATCTCTTTCAGAATTTTCCAGTTTGTTGTGATCCACACAGTCAAAGGCTTTGGCATAGTCAATAAAGCAGAAATAGATGTTTTTTTCTGGAATTCTCTTGCTTTTTCTATGATCCAACATATGTTGGCAATTTGATCTGTGGTTCCTCTGTCTTTTCTAAAACCAGCTTGAACATCTGGAAGTTCATGGTTCACTTATTGCTGATGCCTGGCTTGCAGAATTTGGGGCATTACTTTACTAGTGTGTGTGATGAGTGCAATTGTGTGGCAGTTTGAGCATGCTTTGGCATTGCCTTTCTTTGGGATTGGAATGAAAACTGACCTTTTCCAGTCCTGTGGCCACTGCTGAGTTTTCCAAATTTGTTGGCATATTGAGTGCAGCACTTTCAGAGCATCATCTTTTAGGATTTGAAATAGCTCAACTGGAATTCCATCACCTCCACTAGCTTTGTTCATAGTGATGATTCCTAAGGCCCACTGGATTTCACATTCCAGGATATCTGGCTCTAGGTGAGTGATCACACCATTATGATAATCTGGGTCATGAAGATTTTTTTGTATAGTTCTTCTGTGTATTCTGGCCACTTCTTAATATCTTCTGCTTTTGTTAGGTCCATACCATTTCTGTCCTTTATCGAGCCCATTTTTGCATGAAACATTCCCTTGGTGTCTCTAATTTTCTTGATGAGATCTCTAGTCTTTCCCATTGTATTGTTTTCCTCTATTTCTTTGCATTGATCATTGAGGAAGGCTTTCTTATCTCTCTTTGCTATTCTTTGGAACTCTGCATTCAAATGGGAATATCTTTCTTTTTCTCCTTTGCCTTTCACTTCTCTTTTCACAGCTATTTGTAAGGCCTCCTCAGACAACCACTTTGCCTTTTTGCATTTTTTTTCCATGGGGATGGTCTTGATCCCTGCCTCATGGACAATGTCATGAGCTTCCATCCATAGTTCTCCAGGATGGCTGTAAAAAAAGAAAAAAGAGAACAGAATACAAGTGTTGAGAAGACTACATATAGATAAATGGAAACCCTAATTCACTGGTGGCGAGAATGTAAAATGGTTCAGCTGCTTTGGAAAACATTTTGACAGTTTCTCAAAAAGCTAAACAAAGAATATACCATGTGACTCTGAATTCCACTCAAAAGAACTGAAAACACCAACTCAATTATATATGCGTGTATGTATATGTGTGTGTGTGTGTGTGTATTTGTGTGTGTGTTCAAAGGAGCACTGTTCTTAATTTAGAAAGCATCCAAATATCCATTAACAGATGGATAAACTAGAGTAAGTCCCCTACATACAAACGAGAACCATTCCAAGAGCGAATTCGTAAGTCCAATTTGCGCTTAAGTCCAACAACGTTAGCCTAGGTACCCAGCTAATATTTTGTCCTATACTTTAATAGGTTTATAACACTTTTCACAAATACATAAAAAACAAATACAAAAAATAAACATATTAAAACTTACAGTATAGTACATGGATGTGACTGGTGATAGAAGCAACGTCCGATGCTGTAAAGAGCAATATTGCATAGGAACCTGGAATGTCAGGTCCATGAATCAAGGCAAATTGGAAGTAGTCAAACAAGAGATGGCAAGAGTGAATGTCGACATTCTAGGAATCAGCGAACTGAAATGGACTGGAATGGGTGAATTTAACTCAGATAACCATTATATCTACTACTGTGGGCAGGAATCCCTCAGAAGAAATGGAGTAGCCATCATGGTCAACAAAAGAGTCCATAATGCAGTACTTGGATGCAATCTCAAAAACGACAGAATGATCTCTGTTCGTTTCCAAGGCAAACCATTCAATATCACAGTAATCCAAGTCTATGCCTCAACCAGTAACGCTGAAGAAGCTGAAGTTGAATGGTTCTATGAAGACCTACAAGACCTTTTAGAACTAACACCCAAAAAAGATGTCCTTTTCATTACAGGGGACTGGAAAGCAAAAGTAGGAAGTCAAGAAACACCTGGAGTAACAGGCAAATTAGGCCTTGGAATACAGAATGAAGCAGGGCAAAGACTAATACAGTTTTGCCAAGAAAATGCACTGGTCATAGCAAACACCCTCTTCCAACAACACAAGAGAAGACTCTACACATGGACATCACCAGATAGTCAACACCGAAATCAGATTGATTATGTTCTTTGCAGCCAAAGATGGAGAAGCTCCATACAGTCAACAAAACCAACTGGGAGGTGACTGTGGCTCAGATCATGAACTCCTTATTACCAAATTCAGACTTTAACTGAAGAAAGTAGGGGAAACCACTAGACCATTCAGGTATGACCTAAATCAAATCCCTTATGATTACACAGTGGAAGTGAGAAATAGATTTAAGGGCCTAGATCTGATAGATAGAGTGCCTGATGAACTATGGAATGAGGTTCGAGACATTGTACAGGAGAAAGGGATCAAGACCATCCCCATGAAAAAGAAATGCAGAAAAGCAAAATGGCTGTCTGGGGAGGCCTTACAAATAGCTGTGAAAAGAAGAGAAATGAAAAGCAAAGAGAAAAGGAAAGATATAAGCAGCTGAATGCAGAGTTCCAAAGAATAGCAAGAAGAGATAAGAAAGCCTTCCTCAAAGATCAATGCAAAGAAATAGAGGAAAACAACAGAATGGGAAAGACTAGAGATCTCTTCAAGAAAATTAGAGATACCAAGGGAACATTTCACGCAAAGATGGGCTTGATAAAGGACAGAAATGGTATGGACCTAACAGAAGCAGAAGATATTAAGAAGAGATGGCAAGAATACACAGAAGAACTGTACAAAAAAGATCTTCATGACCCAGACAATCATGATGGTGTGATCACTGACCTAGAGCCAGACATCCTGGAATGTGAAGTCAAGTGGGCCTTAGAAAGCATCACTACAAACAAAGCTATTGGAGGTGATGGAATTCCAGTTGAGCTATTTCAAATCCTGAAAGATGATGCTGTGAAAGTGCTGCACTCAATATGCCAGCACATTTGGAAAACTCAGCAGTGGCCACAGGACTGGAAAAGCTCAGTTTTCATTCCAATCCCAAGGAAAGGCAATGCCAAAGAATGCTCAAACTACTGCACAACTGCACTCATCTCACATGCTAGTAAAGTAATGCTCAAAATTCTCCAAGCCAGGCTTCAGCAACTTCCTGATGTTCAAGCTGGTTTTAGAAAAGGCAAGGGACCAGAGATCAAATTGCCAACATCCGCTGGATCATGGAAAAAGCAAGAGAGTTCCAGAAAAACATCTATTTCTGCTTTATTGACTATGCCAAAGCCTTTGACTGTGTGGATCACAATCAACTGTGGAAAATTCTGAAAGAGATGGGAATATCAGACTACCTGACATGCTTCTTGAGAAACCTGTATGCAGGTCAGGAAGCAACAATTAGAACTGGACATGGAACAACAGACTGGTTCCAAATAGGAAAAGGAGTTCATCAAGGCTGTATATTGTCACCCTGCTTATTTAACTTATATGCAAAATACATCATGAGAAACGCTGGACTGGAAGAAACACAAGCTGGAATCAAGATTGCCGGGAGAAATATCAATAACCTCATATATGCAGATGACACCACCCTTATGGCAGAAAGTAAAGAGGAACTCAAAAGCCTCTTGATGAAAGTGAAAGTGGAGGGTGAAAAAGTTGGCTTAAAGCTCAACATTCAGAAAACGAAGATCATGGCATCTGGTCCCATCACTTCATGGGAAATAGATGGGGAAAAGTGGAAACAGTGTCAGACTTTATTTTGGGGGACTCCAAAATCACTGCAGATGGTGACTGCAGCCATGAAATTAAAAGACGCTTACTCCTTGGAAGGAAAGTTATGACCAACCTAGATAGCATATTCAAAAGCAGAGACATTACTTTGCCAACAAAGGTCCATCTAGTCAAGGCTATGGTTTTTCCAGTTGTCATGTATGGATGTGAGAGTTGGACTGTGAAGAAGGCTGAGCGCCGAAGAATTGGTGCTTTGGAACTGTGGAGTTGGAGAAGACTCTTGAGAGTCCTTTGGACTGCAAGGAGATCCAACCAGTCCATTCTGAAGGAGATCAGCCCTGGGATTTCTTTGGAAGGAATGATGCTAAAGCTGAAACTCCAGTACTTTGGCCACCTCATGCGAAGAGTTGACTCATTGGAAAAGACTCTGATGCTGGGAGGGATTGGGGGCAGGAGGAGAAGGGGACGACAGAGGATGAGATGGCTGGATGGCATCACTGACTCAATGGACGTGAGTCTGAGTGAACTCCGGGAGTTGGTGAGGGACAGGGAGGCCTGGTGTGCTGCAATTCACGGTGTCACAAAGAGTCGGACACGACTGAGCGACTGAACTGAACTGAACTGATAGTACATTGAAAAGTACAATTGTACAGTAGTTTAATAAAACATCTGGCATCAAGTGAACAGGGAGGAAGAGTTACTGACTGGAAGAGGGAAAGAGGCAGGAGATGGCAGAGCCAAAATTGTTGTTCAGTCACTAAGTCATGTCTGACTGTTTTCAACCCCAGGGACTGCAGCACACCAGGCTTCCCTGTACTTCACCACTCCCAGAGTTTGCTCAAGCTCATGTACGTTATGTTGGTGACGCCATCCAACCATCTCATCCTCTGTTCACCCCTTCTCCTCCTGCCCTCAATCATTCTCAGCTAAGGGTCTTTTCTAATGGCTCTACTCTTCATATCAGGTGGCCAAAGTATTGGAGCTTCAGCGTCAGTCCTTGCAATGAATATTGAGGGTTAATTTCCTTTAGGATTGATTAGTTTGATCTCCTTGCCGTCCAAGAGACTCTCAAGAGTCTTCCCAACACCACACTTCAAAAACATCAATTCTTCAGTGCTCAGCTTTTTTTATGGTCCAACTGTCACATCCATACACGACTATTGGAAAAACCATTAGCTTTGACTAGATGGACCTTTGTTGAAAAAGTGATGTCTCTGCCTTTTAATATGCTGTCTAATTTTGTGACAGCTTTTCCTTCAAGGAGCAGGCATCTTTTAATTTCATGGCTCGTTGAATCTCAACATTAAAAAAACTAAGATCATGGCATCTGATCCCATCATTTCATGGCAAATAGATGGGGCAAAAGAAATGAAGGATTATCAACAATAGGAGCTAGAAGGCAAGCTGCAATTTTACTCACGCCTGATGTTAATGACACAGATTCCCGTTCCTTGGTGGGTTCAGTTCTATCTTCCAGTAGTCATGCATGGATGTGAGAGTTGGACTATAAAGAAAGCTGAGCACCAAAGAATTGATGCTTTTTTACTGTGGTGTTGGAGAAGAATCTTGAGAGTCCCTTGGACAGCAAAGCGATCCAACCAGTCCTAAAGGAAATCAGTCCTGAATATTCATTGCAAGGGCTGATGCTAAAGCTAAAACTCTAATACTTTGGCCATCTGATGCAAAGAACGGACTCATTGGAAAAGACTCTGACACTGGGAAAGACTGAGGGCGGGAGGAGAAGGGGGCCACAGAGGATGAGATGGTTGGATGACATCACCTACTCGATGGACATGAGTTTGAGCAAGGTCCGGGAGTTAGTGATGGACAGGGAAGCCTGGCATGCTGCAGTCCATGGGGTTGCAAAGAGTAGGACATGACTGAGTAACTGAACTGAACTGATCCCCTTAAAAAAAAAAAAACATGACTGAGTGATGTCTGGGTAGTAGCTTTTTTTTTTTTCCCCCCTCATCATAGATAAGACGGTAACGCTGTATTGCATTCTGAACAGTTGCTGCAAGCTTTGTATCCTGTTCTATGTTCAGGTCGTGTGCATCAAAAACTAACTGTGCCTTCCCAAATAGACCTAAGCTATGTGACTGGACAAGTGAATTGACGTTCGCCTCTTTAAAAGTTCGCCACTTGAAGGCTCGTATATAGGGGACTTACTGTACACCTGTACAATGGATATTATCCAGCCATCAAAAGTATTGACATATGCTTTAATGTAGATGAACCTTGAGAACATGCTAAGTGAAAGAAGCCAAATGCAGAAGATCATGTGTTTTGTGATTTCACTTACATGAAATATTCAAAATATCCATAGAAACAGAATACAGATTGGTGGTTGCCAGGGGCTAGGAGAAATTGGGAGAAACTGCTGAATGGTAAGGGGCTTTACTTTGGAGTGACAGAATTGTTTTTGAACTAGAGAGAGATGGTGGCTGTCCACTGTGAATAAACTAAATGTCACTGCATTGTTCATTTCAAGTGGTTAATTTTACGTTATGTGAAATATACCTCAGTAAACTATTTAAGTTTCAAAAGAAATATTTAAGTTCTAACCCCTGGTGCCTGCTAATGTGACTTTATTTGGAAATAGGGTCGAGACCTAACTAAGTAAAATGAGGTCATGGCAGCCTGTGTGAACTGAAACCAACGGCTAGTGTCCTTACAAAAGGAGAAAAATTTGGACACAGACCCAAGAATAAGGTCATGTTACAACTGGAGCAGAAATCAGAGTAGCTGAAGTAGCAAGCCAAGAATGCCAAGAATTTCTTGGTAACCACCAGAAGCTGGGAAGAGGGTAAAAAAGGATTCTTCCCTAGAGCCTTCAGAAGAAGGGTGGTGATGCAAAAACCTGTATTTCAGGTTTCTAGCCTCTGGAACTGTGAAAGGATAAATTTCCATTGTGTAAGCCACCTAGTAGTCCTAAGAGATGAATATAGACGGGCAGCAATGATCATGGCCCACAAGGTATAAGCCTCATGATGAGAACTACAGAATAATAAGCTATAGGGAGCCTGGGCATAAGCATTTTCTATGCAAATAAAGCAAATCTGTGTCCAAAAAATATAACTTAAGACGTCTTCAGGAAACAAACCATTGTAAGACACAAGACTGGTGTATGGAAAAGATGCGTGATGGAAGACTTAGTGAACTGGAAAAAGGGACTGTAACTTTCTTTTTAATGCAACTGAAATAAGTAACACCACTGTGAAAGGCTGTTAAGTGAAAAAATAAAATCACAGGCATCAAAATATACAGATGGCAAGTTTACAAAGGAGTGCCTATCAAGCATAGCAGAAATTATGTGTCTTCAACAAAAATAAGCTATTGCAAATTTCAGTTTCACCAGTAACACTGCTGCTCAGCATGTTAAATAACATGACTGAGCTTATAGGAAAGGTATATGAAATGTTAAATGATGTGTGAAGTTTTCCAGTTTCATACATAAATGTGGATGGGAAGACAAATGCTTTTAATTCTTTAATTTCAAACTCCATGAAGATAAATATATATTATTCAGTTTTATATTTTCAGTTCATATTAATAATATGAATCAGGTACACATAGGTTGTTGAAATACATTATAATACTATCCTATAAATTTAAAAGATTCCCTGGTGGCTCAGATGGTAAAGAGTCTGCCTGCAATGCAGGAGTCCCAGGTTTGATCCCTGGGTCAGGAAGATCCCCTGGAGGAAGGCATGGCAACCCACTGCAGTATTCTTGCCTAGAGAATTCCATGGACAGAGGAGCCTGATGGGCTATAGTCCATGGGTAACAAAGAGTTGAACATGACTGAGTGACTTCTGCTGCTGCTGCTAAGTCGCTTCAGTCGTGTCCGACTCTGTGCGACCCCATAGACGGCAGCCCACCAGGCTCCCCATCCCTGGGATTCTCCAGGCAAGAACACTGGAGCGGGTTGCCATTTCCTTCTCCAATGCATAAAAGTGAAAAGTGAAAGTGAAGTCGCTCAGTCGTGTCCAACTCTAGCGACCCCATGGACTGCAGCCTACCAGGCTCCTCCATCCATGGGATTTTCCAGGCAAAAGTACTGGAATGGGGTGCCATTGCCTTCTCCGGACTGAGTGACTAACACTTCACAAATTAAAAAGATAATTAGAATAGACAAAATCTACAAATATCTCAACTAGTAATCCTAAGTATAAAAAATACTATTCTATTTTACACAATCAAATGCAGATTCTATCCACATTTGGAAGAACTTATGCATTTGTAAATGGATGAGCTCAACGTCATCAACTTGAGTCTGTGACTTCCTCTGAGGTAAAACTCCCCAGCGTCTAGGCCACCATTAATGGGCTCCACAATTTGTCTTCTTTCCAATTCTTCTTTTATATCACCTCAATGCAAGGACTTCTGCTAGAGCAGAGTTTCTTTACCTGCTACTTATGAATTTAGATAGGAACCATTTCATATTTCCTTTCATTAAACTTTAACTGAAATTCCACCTTCCCTTACATTATGAATGGAGACCAACAGTAATAGGAGTAGCTGTGACCCTGTCACTAATAGGAACCACAGATATTTAAGATCACATTACTGTTGTTGAAAATTGCTTCAAATGTTTCCCAGATTTAGACAAGCTGCTGCTGCTGCTGCTGCTAAGTCGCTTCAGTCGTGTCCGACTCTGTGCGACCCCATAGACAGCAGCCCACCAGGCTCCCCCATCCCTGGGATTCTCCAGGCAAGAACACTGGAGTGGGTTGCCATTTCCTTCTCCAATGCATGAAAGCAAAAAGTGAAAGTGAAGTCCTTCAGTCGTGTCTGACTCTTTACGACCCCATGGACTGCAGCCTACCAGGCTCCTCCATCCATGGGATTTTCCAGGCAAGAGTACTGGAGTGGGCTGCCATTGCCTTCTCTGCCAAGCTGCTAGACCTTGTTATATAATTCACAGGGAAGGGAAATACATTTATAGTACTCTATCAAGCATTTGTTTTCTCTTAGGTAGTTCAGGGCTGAGGACTCCACAGATTTCCTCAGCAGCTATTTCACTCACCATGAGAAGGAGAAAAAAAGTCTCCTTATATCCAAATAGCATCTTTACATATGTCTCATAAAATTTGACATTACCTTGAATTTAGTAGAATAGTATCAATAATATGGTCATTACATGAAAGATAATACAGAATAAAAAAACTTCTACAGTGAAAAATGACACTGCATGAACAAATTTTCCTTCAGAGCTACACAATCAGTAACACAGGGATGTCTTACAGGCTAGCTGTTATAATGAAATGGGATAACATACACCCAGGATGTTATCTGGCATACAAGAAAATTCAGCACCTATTATTAAGAGGATTTTTAAATCATACAAGTGGTACAAATTAACAGTAGTTCCTAACTTCTTCTCCTTAAATATATCTATTTTTTTAAATTTGCCAGTTCAAAATGAATTTCTAAAACATGAAAGGCCACCTCTCTCATATCTCAATTTAGTTCATAATTAAATTACTAATACTTTGAAAGCCAAAGTACAAAATGATTTAATAAGGACAATATTCAAGACCCAGATAACTATGACGATGTGATCACTCACCTAGAGCCAGATATCCTGGAAGTGGGCCTTCAGCAGCATCACTACAAACAGAGTTAATGGAGGTGATGAAATTCCAGTTGAGTTATTTCAAATCCTAAAAGATGATGCTCTGAAAGTGTTGCACTCAATATGCCAGCAAATTTGGAAAACTCAGCAATGGCCACAGGACTGGAAAAGGTCAGTTTTCATTCCAATCCCAAAGAAAGGCAATGCCAAAGAATGCTCAAACTACCACACAATTGCACTCATCTCACACACTAGTAAAGTAATGCCCAAAATTCGCCAAGCCAAGCTTCAACAGTATGTGAACTGTGAACTTCCAGATGTTCAAGCTGGATTTAGAAAAGCCAGAAGAACCAGAGATCAAATTGCCAACATCCTTCAGATCATCAAAAAAGCAAGAGAGTTCCAGAAAAACATCTACTTCTGCTTTATTGACCACACCAAAGCCTTTGACTGCATGGATCACAAGAAACTGTGAAAAATTCTTAAAGAGATGGCAATACCAGACCACCTTACCTGCCTCCTCAGAAATCTGAATGCAGGTCAGGAAGGTTAGAACTGGGCATGGAACAACAGACTGGTTCTAAATCAGGAAAGGAGTATGTCAAAGCTGTATATTGTCACCTGCTTATATAACTTATATGCAGAGTACATCATGAGAAATGCTGGGCTGGATGAAGTGCAAACTGGAATCAATATTGCCAAGAGAAATATCAATAACCTCAGATATGGAGATGACACCACCCATATGGCAGAAAGTGAAGAGGAACTAAAAAGCCTCTTGATGAAAGTGAAAGAGGAAAGTGAAAAAATTGGCTTAAAACTGAACACTCAGAAAACTAATATCATGGCATCCGGTCCCATCATTTCATGGCAAATAGATGGGGAAACCATGGAAACAATGAGAGACTTTATTTTTTTGGGCTCCCAAATCACTGCAGATGGTGATTGCAGCCATGAAATTAAAAGACGCTTCTCCTTGGAAGGAAAGTTATGACCAACCTAGACAGCAAATTAAAAAGCAAAGACATTACTTTGTCAACAAATGTCTGTCTAGTCAAGACTATGGTTTTCCCAGTAGTCCTATACGGATGTGAGAGTTGGACTATAAAGAAAGCTCAGCACCGAAGAATTGATGCTTTTGAACTGTGGTATTGGAGAAGACTCTTGAGAGTTTCTTGGACTGCCAGGAGATCCAACCTGTCTATCCTAAAGGAGATAAGTCTTGAGTGTTCATTGGAAGGACTGATGTTGAAGCTGAAACTCCAATACTTTGGCCACCTAGTGTAAAGAGCTGACTCATTTGAAAAGATCCTGATACTGGGAAAGACTGGGGGCAGGAGGAGAAGGGGACGACAGAGGATGAGATGGCTGGATGGCATCACTGACTCAATGTACATGGGTTTGGGTGAACTCCAGGAGTTGGTGATGGACAGGGAGGCCTGGCATGCTGCAGTTCATGGGGTCACAAAGAGTTGGACACGACTGAGTGACTGAACTGAACTGAACTGAATGTAAATAAATTTTGCACGTCCTTCATTCCTTCAACAAAGTTGGATTTTTTCTGCTTCAGCTTCTGTGTCACTATCTTTTTCCGATACATGCCCTGAAACAGTAGGGGTCACTTTATTGTGGAAAAGAAAATTAGAATTCAATGTTAAAGCAGTGAATGAGCAAATCTGTTAATCAAAAGATACAAATCATGAATCTTTACACAGTTGAATTTTATTGCACTGAAATATATAAAATTATGTCAAAAACATGAAAAATTGGCAACAATTTAACTATGATATAAGACTTTAACATATTTAATTCATTTTCTGACCAGTTAGGCAAAAATAAAATTACAGAAGATGCAAGCAATAAAGCTAATAAGGTTAATTTAATAGCTGCATAGAATACTACATGCCTAGTAAATAGAAAATATAGCTTCTTTCCCAAACCCTCATGGATCATTCATGAAAATAGATCAGTATTAAGCTAGAAAAATATCTCACTTCAACAAATACCTAAATTCAGAAACTGTATAGGACATATAATTTCACAATACGAATAGAAATTAATATAAAGATTCAAGCAAATAAACAACACAATAAAACTTCCTGAGTTTTAAAGGTACTATTGAAAATATGTCAGTCAATGAAAGCTACAGTTGAGAAATACGTGAAAATATATTAAATTTGGTGAAATGTAATGCTTTATTTAATAACAGAGACTGAATGAAAATAAGTAAACATGTAACTAAGGTGAGAAAAAAGGAGTCTATATCTAAGATGAGAGTGAGTAAATAAGACAAAAAAGTGAAAATTACAAGCTATGAAAATAGAAAATTGAATAATAAGTGCAAGAGCTATTTCTTGAAAACCACAACAATAGAACAGAAAAAGTTTAGTAAGTCTTAAATGTTATCTTCATGAACTATTTATTTGTTCTGCTTCAGTTTTAACATATTATGTTTTTCTATACACACCCACATATAGATAATACATACAATACCTTATGAAAAGGTTACATCCTTGAGAAAGAAATGTAATCTAAAAACATGTATGTCAAAGCTATTTTCCCTTATGAAAAAACTGTAAAAGGTATTATCACATCCTTCCCAGAAAGCTAGCAGTTGTGTGCAATTATGAATTGCTTGCTCTGGCGTTCCCACAGGGAGCTGCTGAGGCCTGTCTTGCTCTGCCACACTGATGAAGAGTAAGAGTAACTGCTATTTAACTCGTGGGGAAGAAACCAAATGTCCCTATTTGTCGCCCTTCTCTGGCTTATGCAAAAGTCAATTAAAAAAATCACTTACATTATAATCCCAAAATAGAGTGGCCAAAGGAGGTTTAAGAACAGTAATGCTTAAATACACCTTGTTAGGTTGTTTGCTTTGTTATAATATAAACATTTTGTGACATTCCCCAGATGTCCAGGAAAATCTACTGAACACACAAATGGTTTGTGTGGCAATTATAGGGCTAAATTCTACATTTGGGATGTCCCAGTGCAGATCAGAAACATAACAAGGGATGTGGTAAGATGGCCTTGAAGCAGAACCAAATCAGTAAGGAGAGATACAAAGTCAGGGGAGAACCATGTAAAAGGAAGCCACAGACATAGTCAGGAAACCATGGGTCTTTTCGCTAGGTATAGATTGTGGTTCAAGCCTAGCCTGAGATGCCTGTAAGGGTCAGTGATAACCAACTAATCCTTGGGCTATCTTTCAAAGTAACTGCGATTATTTTTCATTCTATATCCTAAGCTGTTTATCATGGATGGAAGTACTACAGGGAAATTAATCTCTTTAGTATTCTATTTACTCACCAGACTTATATTCTATAGACAGTATCCCAGCTATCTATCCTGAAAGTTATTAATATTGGGTAAAGAGAGTTCCTTAGTTCTACTACAAATTAAGTCAAGGGTGCCCGAACTGTTCATATCTATATATTAAAACCTAGTGGCTCAGATGGGAAAGAATCTGCTTGCAATGTTTGAGACCTGGGTTTGATCCCTGGGTTGGGAAGTTCCCCCGCAGAAGAGAACGGCTACCCACTCCAGTATTCTTGTCTGGAGAATTCCATGGACAGAGGAGTCTGGTGGGCTATGGTCCATGGGGTTGCAAAGAGTAGGACACAACTGAGCAACTTTCACTCATTCATGTATCAAAACCTAAGCCTACAGCTTCATTTAACTAAAACTGAAAGTATATATTTCCCCTCTGTGCCACATGGCTCATCATATAGAGGATATTTTACAACTATTTTGAACAATGATGGAGGTTTCTTAAAAAACTGGAAATAGAGCTACCATATGATCCAGCAAACAAAACCCACTCCTGGATATATATCTGGAGAAAACCATGATTTGAAGGGATACATGTGCCCCAATATTCAATGCAGTGCTGTTTAAATACAATAACCAAGACATGGAAGCAACCTAAATGTTCATCAATGGATGAATGGATAAAGAAGATGTGGTACATATGTATTAACACAAGGAACATTATTCATCGATAAAAAGAATGAAAGAATGCCATTTCCAGCAACATGGATGGACCTAGAGATTATCATACTAAGTAAGGCACAGAAAGATAAAAATCATATCCTATTACTTATATGTAAGGCCTTAAAAAATTATACAAGTGAACTTATTTACAAAATGAACAAACTCACAGACTTAGAAAAGAAACTTATGGTTATCAAAGGGGAAAGGTGAGAGGCAGGGATAAATTAGGAGGTTGGGATTAATGGATAAAAACTACTATAATAAAATAGATAATCAACTGTATAGCACAGGGAACTGTATTTAATATTCTGTAATAATGTATATAGGAAAATAATCTGAAAAAAATAGGTATATGCATAATTGAATTAGTTGGCTGTATACCTGAAACTAACATTATAAATCAACTCTGTGCATGTACTTAGTCACTCCAGTTGTGTCCAACTCTTTGCGACCCCATTGACTGCAGCCCGCCAGGCTCCTACTACAATATAAAATTAAAATAAAAAAAAAGCTTGATCATACATCTGCCATTTCCCACAAGTTTCTCCATCCATTTTCTTTCTGTTAAGGCATTTCCATAACATTCAAAGTGCCAGAGATTACTTATTTATGTTAGAATTTTATTTAAAAATTCCAATCATAGCTACCTTAATGTTTTTCAGAAAATGAAATGACCTACCTTCTTATGCAGCACTTTCAAGGTAACATTAATTTTTCCCATTAAATTTACCCACTCAAAAATGGACAATGCAAGACTCCTGTAAGCATAATCTTTCCTAAATTGTCACATTATCTTAGAGCCTAGGGTATAGACATCGCTATAGTGAGAGTGGTTGTTTGCTAGTGGCTGAAATTCTAAATGATACTTAATTGCTTGACATAACCTTGAATATCTAGGCACTATGGGCTTAAATAGTCTCTAAATTATTTTGCTTCTTAAAATGAAGAAAATTAGGCAGTCTTCTACACTCTGTCTCACATGGTTTTCTTTGACAATAATGCTTCACATGGAGACAAGTTGCAAAAGATGAAAACACAATTGTTCTTTGGTTAGAGCTAGTTCAAAATTCATATCAGCATTAGCATACATGATATATTTCAGTGAATTATTCATGCTTAAACATATTCAGCATCCAGTATTTCCATGACATAGGTTACAGTGATTTATCAAAATCTGTTGGATGATCGGTATGTAACAACTGAAAATGCTATCTCTGTTTGCCTACTGCTGTGATACTAAATCACTTCACACATGAAGTAGGAAGGCCATGTGAAATAAAGTTCAGAGAACCTTTTCCTTCCACACAAATGTGAATTACCAGCTCAAGGGTCATAGGTAAAGAAAGTGGATTCCTATTTGGATTTGCTTCTCCAAGTCCCTTTCCTTGTTGCTGACTTTAGACAACCAAAGTGTGGACTTGATTCTAGCAGCACCATTCATCCTTGTTTCTTACAAGTATTTACACTCATCAGTGTCTACTAGAGCACAAAGTAGCCTGCTCCAAGGGAAATGCATTTGCCATTTTCCAGGGGAAATTATAAATATATTGAGTGAGAAAATAAAATAAATTTTCCAGGATAATAAGGATAAAGGTAAAGTTTCACTTAAAAAAATAGTGAACACTTAATATGCACTTTTATTTTCATTTGGGAGATAGTCATTTAAAGTCACAATAGTTGATTGAATGCCAATTCTGGCTGTGTCAAAGGGCTGGTTTTCAAACATACAGATGTGTTTGGCTTGGCTGTTGGCCTCTATTAGGTCCCAAACTCTATCGAAGTACATAGCCCTCACAGATTTGACTGAGAACCTTGGGATAAATGCTCCAAGAGGTATTTATACAAATTAAAATAGAAAGAAGATTAATTTTGATAGGGAGAACTGCAAGGATTATTAGAGCAAGTATGATCAAAGTTCATGTGGAAAGGATGGATAGATTTCAATAAGTGGAAGTGAGGAGGGTGGTAGTAATCAAGGATCACAGAGTAAAGGACACATTCAGGGAAGTAAGGAAAACTAAGATGGGGGTGACAGAGTATCCTGTATATGTATATGTGTGTTTTGGAAGGAAGTATATTGTACAGATATAGGAAAGAAAAATGCAAATGGCAAGGTTTTTGAGAATGGTAAGGGCATTATCAGAGCAAACCAAGAACTATCTACCTAAGTCACATCATCCTAGGCCTATGGATAGATGTTCTCTCTAACCAAGTTTTAGCTCTCTCCTCCATAGTCATTACTGGATGGAAAAGAATCAAATATCCATGATCTCTAAAGCACATACCTCTCCGGTGCCCCAAATGGTTGATAGAGACTACTAAAACTTGCTATACCACAGTCAGATGATAATTCTCTGGGGATTACAGCAAACAAGGATCAGTGATTGGCTATCTGTGAGCAGTGAGGAAATGGCAGAGATCAAAGAAAACTAACAGAGAGAACAAGAAGAAGTGATAATACAAATATGTTGTAGCCAATTCCTACTACTGTGATTCCCATCTTATTAAATTCACTAACATCAACCTAGTTCCCAAGCCAGAATCTAATAGCTATATTTGATTTCCCTCTTTTCTTCTCCTTTACATCTAAGTCACCAATGAATCTCATCCATTTTCCCTTTAAAGTATTTCTCATTCCATCCATTTTGCTCAATCTCAATCACCACTACTCTAGTCCCATCCACCATCGACTCTCAGTTTGGGCTACTTCAACAGGTTCCCCTGTTAACACCACTACCCCATTCCAAGACACCCTCTGCACTATAGATGTATTTTCCTAAAATGAAAATCTTTATCAAGTTACTTCCCTGCTTAAAATCTCGATTTCATTTTCCATTTCTGTAAAGATGAAAGCAAAACCCCGCAACATGGTTTTTAAAGCCCTTCTTGAACTAGTACCTACCTTTCAAACTTTGTCTCCACCGCTCCTTCAATGTGCATTCTGCAGTTTCAATACAACCCACCATTCGCTGTTGTATGGACAGGCCTTGATTTTCGTCACTGCAGCCTTTTTGTTCCCTGTGTCTTGATTCCCTTCCTACCATGTGTTGCCATAAGGACCTTATAAGGTGAAATTGAAGCCTCTGCCTCTGTTTCTGTTACTGTGTCTTCCATCTGTGAAGGACACCATTATCCAAAGTTCTGAGAACTCAGAAGTCAATAATGATTTATCTTAAAATGTTCTCTGTTCCTCACCTCACATTTTCAAAAGATTTTTACATCCTGTGGATTTTTAATAATGTAGAATCTAACATACCCCCCCTTATTTTCATGTGCATTTCCCCACCCTAGTTCAAGCTCTCATCAAATGTCACACCTGGATTCTAGAAACAGCCACTTAACTGGTCCCATGAAATCCCCATGCCCTTCTAGTACTTTCAATATCCTATAAACACAGAATTGTAGATTTCTTTACATCAAAGCAGCCTGGCAGGATCAGCTACAGAGCAGCTGGGATCAAAGCAGTTGGACTTCAAAGGTCTTAAGCCTCATCAATTGCAACTGCAACCAAGGAACCAAACAAGACTTTTTCAGACCTTCATTACGATGAGTTCTGCCCTCCTCACTGCAGGTAGGTTGCAAGGCTACACATCTTGCAATTGCTATGATTCCATTCCTTAGCAATTGGGATTGACATGAAAGAATGAGAAATCAGCAAAGTGTAATCCATTATTAGGACAATAGAGAAAGGCTTCCTGATGTGTGGGAGACTAAAAGGAAATGGATGACAGGAGAACATAGTAAAAAACAGTGGATCAGCAAAAATTCAATCTGTTAAGTGTGCCAGGGTCGGAATGGAACTGTTACTCTTGCTTTGTTTTTCCTGCTGTCTCTGTCACTGAAGAGCTGTATGTCCTTAGGAAAGTAACACAACCTCTCTGAGCCTATTTCCTTACTCATGAAGTTGGGATAATTCTAAAATCTACCTCACAGGGTTTCTGTGAGTCTAAAATGAGGTAACATGAGTGACACACTTAATTTGGCACATAATCAGCATTCAGTAACCATTTCCTTGGCATTCATAAGTCCCTTGCCGCCACTCTTCCCAGGTTTGGTTTTTGTTTTGTTCCTTCTTCTCGGGCAATTAGAGTCAATAGTGAGAGATGACCAGGCCTTCAGACACAATATGCTTCTAATTTGTGCTTTGCTTAAACAGTGGCAATGCATCAATCTATCAGCTGGAAAACTAGTTTAATTAATTGGCTTCCCTGAGCTGTGCCTGCTGAAGTAGATTAAGATTTCTTAGAACACCAATATCCATGGGTAAGCAATCAAGCACTTTGTCCAGAACAGGCAAAGAGCAGCTTTTGCAGTAACGAGGGACTGGCGTGCTTTAGTCAGGCCCAAGGGATTCCAGGAGCCCTCCACAGAGTTCTTTAAGGCTCCACACATGCCTGGAAATTCTTAACAAAACCCTGGTTCCCTAAAAATTGTTCAGATGATAGAAGATCTGTGGTGCAAATAATATGTGGTGCAAAGAGCTTTGTGTAAGGCTCTTATTCTGGCTTTCCCTGAGCTGTATCTCATGGCCGTGAGGGTCCTCCCAGCCTGATTTGCAAAATGATTTCCATGATTAATGAGTGGTCATGACAAGATAGCCACAAGGAGAAATAGGAAAGAAAAGAGAGCGTTAGTGGAGTGGAAACTCCCAGGAGATGTGTGGAAATGAGTGGTAAATTTGAAGTGAAAGGCTGTAGGCAATAGCCAATTGACTGGAAAAGGAGAATGAAGGGCTAGTTTCCAAAAAGAAAACAAAAACACAAGCAAGTCAGCCAGTTGTCCTCGAGAGCTGCTCATCTCCATTTAGTCAGATGAAATGTCAAAAGTCAAGAGGAGATTCTCAACAGAATTTCTAAAATAACCAAGGAAGATCTAATTTTTTCTAGGATCCCATTTTGTGTAAGAAACAAGGTCTATCAGTAAGGATACTCTAGAGAAAGAGAACCAAAATGAGACACTACACAGTTGACCCCAGAACAACAGAGGGATTAGAGACATCAGTCTTCCACCCAGTCAAACATCAGAAATCCCCACATAACTTACAATTGGCCTTCCACATCCACAGATTAAACCAACCACAGATTTTGTAGAATTTACTATTGAAAAAAATGTGCACATAAATGGACATGTGTAGCTGAAGCTGGTGGTGTTCAAGGGTCAAATCTGTTGATTTTATTTAGTCACTCAGTCATGTCCAACTCTTTGAAACCCCATGGACTATAGCCTGCCAGGCTCCTCTGTCCATGGGATTTCCCAGGCAAGAATACTGGAGTGGGTTGCCATTTCCTTCTCCAGAGAATCTTCCTGACCTAGGGACTGAATCCACATCTTCTGCATTGGGGAGTGGATTCTTTTGCCACTGAGCCATCAGCAAAGCCCAAAAAGGTCATCTTATATTATATTATATGTATTTAGAGATTTTTATTAAGGAATTGACTCATGTGTTTGTGGGGTGGGGGCTGGCAAGTCCAAAATCTCTAGGGCAGGCTGGTAGATTGGAAACTCTTGCAAGACTTGACATTGCAGACTTAAGTTTGAATCCCATATGGTAGGCCAGCAGGTTGCAAACTCAGGCAGAATTTGTATGTTACAGTATATTTTTTTTCTATGTTACAGTCTTAAGGAAGAATTCCCTCTATCTTCAAGAAGCCTCAGTTTTTGCTCTTAAGGCCTTCAGCCAATTGGACAAGGTCTACCTACAACGTTGATGAAATCTCCTTTAAGTGATTAACATTTGCTATCAATCAGACATTAACAAAACAGTCCAAAATACAGTACTTGGGTGCAATCTCAAAAATGTTATAATGATCTCGGTTTGTTTCCAAGGCAAACCATTCAACATCACAGTAATCCAAGTCTATACCTCAACCACTAATGCTGAAGAAGCTGAAGTTGAATGGTTCTATGAAGACCTACACGACCTCCTAGAACTAACACACAAAAAAGATGGCCTTTTCATCATGGGGGATTGGAAAGTAAAAGTAGAAAGTCAAGAGATAGTAGGAGTAACAGGCAAGTTTGGTCTTAAGAGTACAAAATGAAGCAGGGCAAAGGCTAACACAGCTTCATCAAGAGAACATACTGGTCAGAGCAAAAACTCTCTTCCAACAACACAAGAAACGACTTTACACATGGACATCACCAGATGGTCAATACTGAAATCAGACTGATTACATTCTTTGAAGCTGAAGATGGAGAAACTCTATACAGTCAGCAAAAATAAGATGTGGAGCTGACTGTGGCTCAGATGATGAGCTCCTTATTGCAAAATTCAGGCTTAAATGGAAGAAAGTAGGGGAAACCACTAGACCATTCAGGTATGACTTAAATCAAATCCCTTATAATTATACAGTGGAGGTGATGAATACATTCAAAGGATGAGATCTGGTAGACAGAGTGCCTGAAGAACTATGGACAGAGATTCATAACACTGTGCAGGAGGTAGTGACCAAAACCATGCCCAGGAAAAAGAAATGCAACAAGACAAAGTAGTTATCTGAGGAGGCCTTACAAGTAGCTGAGAAAGGTCTAAGGCAAAGGAGAAAGGGAAGATATACCCAACTGAATGCAGAGTCCCAGGCTCCTCTGTCTATGGAATTCTCCAGGCAAGAATACTGGAGTGGATTGCCATTTCCTTCTCTGATCTTCTTGACCCAGGGATCAAACCCAGGTCTCCTGCATTGCAGGCAGATTCTTTACTGCCTGAGCTACAGGGAATCCTATTATTATATTAATATTATATATATATATATATATATATATATAAAACATTAACATATATGTAACAATATAATACTATATATGTATAACATTGACTTGTTAGATCCTATTAATAGTTCTATGACATAGGCACTCACATTATGTCTGCTTTGCACATTAAGATTCAGGCTTAACTTTGTCTACACAGCAAGTAACAGCAACATTCAGAAGAGAATGACAAACTGTGAAGACATTTCTTTTGTTACCCAAGCTCTCACGTCTGCCCCTCACGCCTAGTACTTTTGGAGAGAGCGTTAGCCTGTGGCAAACCCCAGCCTTGTCTGTCCTATATGGCCCTAATGGTAAGAGGACAAGGCTGAACATCAAAAATCCTCCATGCAAGCCTCTGTTCCACCACTAAATAACCCCTCTCTAAGCCCCAATTTCCCAGTCTTTAAATCATAGATGTTGACTGCTTATTATCCTGGGTTCCAAGCACTTTGTCCCTGAGGAGCTGACAGCTAAGACCAAGGACAGGATGGTAACTATTACAAATAAACAAGATGAAAGACAGTATGCGCAGGGTTTTGTCTCTAGAGATCTCACCAGAAAATATGTGCTAAATAAGTTTCTGGAGGTTTGAATCTTAATGTATCAGTTAGAATTGGGTTTATTGTGTATAACAGAAACCAAAGTACAATGACTTAAACAAAAAGTGATTTTCTTTAATTTAACCAAGTCTGGAAATTCATCCTCCATGGCTGGTACTGCTTCTCACAAGGTTCATTCCAGCTTTCACCTCCGACTTCTACCATATTTAGCATGTGTGTTTGTTTTTTCTTTCTAGTATCAAGATGGTTACAAAGATGGCTATTTCACTTTTAGGCAGTATTTCTACAGCTAAGTCTAAAGGAGGGTGTATTTCAGCAGAGACTGGCCCTTTTTTATCAGGTTAACAGCTTTATTGGAAACCCTACCCAGTATATTTATGATTATATTAAATTGCACAGAACTGTGTCACATACATAACCAAAGCTCCAGGAAATTCAAGAAGTTGAATTTTCAGCCAACCACATTTCTGGACTCAGTCATTTCTGACTCTTTGCAACCCCATGGACTGTAGCCCACCAGGCTCCTCTGTCCATGGGATTTCCCTGGCAAAAATACCGGAGTGGGTTGCCATTTCCTCCCCCAGGGGATCTTCCTGATCCAGGGATTGAGCCCACATCTCCTGTGTTTTTTGTATTTACAGGTGGATTCTTTACCACTATGCCACCCAGAAAGCCCCCATAATACATTTGAGCTTAGCCAAAATGCCAAGAACACAGTTGTACTCTGGGGGAAGAAAATCATTCTTTGGTAAGGAAGTCAAGGAGAACATATCTTAAGTAGCTGAGGGGCAGCATCTAACACAGCCAATTTCATTGCCAAATAGGCTTGCAATCTTAGATCACTTGTGTGAACACAGGCATGAAGTCAGCCAGCCCTCCCTCAATCATGTCTAGTTTTGTGGTGGTTTAGTCACTAAGTCGTGTCCACTCTTGTGACCCCATGTACTATAGCCCGCCAGGCTCCTCTATCCATGGGATTCTCCAGGCAAGAATACTGGAGTGGGTAGCCATTTCCTTCTCCAGGGGATCTTCCCGACCCAGGAATCAAACCTGTGTCTCCTGCACTGCAGGCAGATTCTTTACCAACTGAGCTACAATGGAAGCCCCTGTCTAGTTTTGTAAACCCAGACAAATTGCTAATCTTTTCTTGTATAATAATTACAGATGCAGAACCTATCAATATCCTCATTTTACAGTAGAGGAAACTGAGCCTCAGAAGGCTTAGCAAATTTGTTCAGGGCTGTGCAGTTCATTAATGGTGCAGCCAGAACTCAAACCAAGTTCTATGTTACTTCAAAGCCTTTGATTGAAAGCACCACCTATATTGCACCAATCTCAGATCAAATCACATAGGAAGGGTGCTGAGGGAGTATATTGCTACCTTTTCCCTATTACCCATATCCTTTGCAAAGCCCAGTTGACCAGGTAAACCCAAGTACCTACAAAAACACATGATTTCTCAATTGCACAGTCAGTGGGAAAGAGATAGGTCTCAAATAATGCTGAAGTTCTCATAGGCAGTTATGTAATAACTTTCTTGTATTTTTTCCTTATCTTTGGACTGCAGGTAGGTTCCAGGCAGTTAGTTCTATATTCAGGACAGTCCCACAAAACAAAATTAGGCTTATACAGACTCGCCATAAGATTAATACTGTGGGTTGTGGCTGGGCATTCTAAAGTCACCTTGTTTGGGAGTTCACTGCCGTCCTTTCTGAGTGATCACCCTCACGTTAGTTGGCTTTCTTCCAAGGGCATGCTGCAAACCATATTTTGCTTTCTGTGATCAAAACTATGCAAATGACCAGATGTTTGTTTTTCTTTATAGCTTATAGACACCAGTGGAGATTAAATTGACTTACCTTTTCATGGCCACTGTATTTGTGGTTTTGCTTTTTGCTGCAAGCCTGTATTTTCTTGGATTTTATTTCAAATGCACTACGTGACCTTGTGCACAATGTATTTTATCATTTTTTTTCCTATCATTTTTCTCTCCAACACAGGCAAGTAAAGTGACTCACTCAAGCTAATACAGCTTATTAGTGGCATTGTGGGAACTGGAAAGCATTCCTCATATTCCTAGGGTTCTTCACACTGTTTTACACAGCATTCTTAGTGTAAAAGCCAATTAATCCTTACAGTTAGTTTACTGATCATTTACAGATGTCTTAATGTAAGATGTCTCATACCAATTCCTTAAGATTTCTGCAATGCCCTCTGTGTTTTAATGCTACTCTATTAGAAAATTAGTGAGAGACCACAAATATATTTAGTATTGTTAATATCACCCATCTTTGAAATCTTCCATAAACAACATAGTTTTCTGGGTTCTTTGGCCATAGAGAAACACAGCCTTTGACTGTGCAACACAAAATAAGTTATCAAATAAGAAAGGTGAATGAAGTCATATGCACTAAGGCTTCTATAAGTGCCATAAAGTGGACTGAACTGGATGAAATGGCCACTTTCAGTGTGTTTACATAAAAGGATGCAGAGAGGATGGAGAACTTGACCTTCTTGATTTGGTCTCGTGACTCTCACTTAGTAATTTGTTTTCATTAGCAGAAGAGGCTAATGAAAGAGTTTTTTCTCCTTCAGCAATAGACCCAAAAGACTAGGGAAATCACATAAGATTTCAATGGAGCATCCACATGGATGCAATGTTGACAATTTTTAATGCAATCACCTTTTTTGTCAAAGTATCCCCATGTATATTTAATACATAGTGAATAAATGTCAGTGCTAAGACTCGTTTGTGCTATTACTATACTCTAATTTACCTGTTGAGGATATATTCAGCAACTTATGACTGAATTGAAAATGAAAATGAGATACTTATCGTGATAATAAGTGGAATTCACTCAAATTCAAGTCCAGAAGAAAAATGGCACTGCACCACAGCCAGAAACTTTCAGAGAAAAACAATTTCCAACAATATGACTTACGCTCATTTACCGTCCTAGAACTCTGTCTTTTCCAACAAAGCTTTGCAATCATTTGAGGGTGGCAAACCTGGAAAGCACATTATTCTCTAAACATGGCATTGCCCACTTGCATGTCACTGTAAATAAAGGAACCTTTGCAGAGTCTGACATGTGGGGCACCAGAGGGCAAGTTACCTCAAAATTAACTTCTGTCTAATATGATTAGCAGTCAGCAGCTGCAGGTGACTCAATGCCTCTGACACTCCAGGAAGACCTAATTGCTTTTCTTCAAGAATAATATGCAGAGACTTTGAGCATGAAGTTATTTTTTAGACTCTTCTCAAGATTTGACTCTCCCAGTTCTTTTAAAGGAAAATAATTTAACAAAAATAACCTCATTACAGTAAATTGGCCATAGGGGAACAGATATATCCTACAATGTTGAGTGGAAAAAGAAGCATGATATTAAATTGCATGTAAATATGATCTCAAATAGCTAAGATACACACACATACTCAAAGCAGAGAGGATAATAAATCAAGATGCTAATAAATCAAGATGCTAGCCATAGCTTGTCTTCAGGCAGTAAAATTATAGGAAATTGTCATTTTCTTCTTTGCAACTTTTTAGGTTTTTATCTTTCTTTTTAGTTTTAGCATGTGCTACATTTTTTTAGCAGAAAGAAAAAAGGTCACCACATTAAAATGATCAATTGGGAACATTTCTCCATAACTGTTGCCCGGTATGTCCAGTCGTTGGTTAAAGATCAATTTCCTTAGCCTAACTAAATAAAAAGAGAGAAATTCTTTCCTTTTAGTTTTCTGGCTTGAATATGGCACATGCATTCCTGAGAAATTCTTTTGTCCTTTGTTGGCTAGATGCAATATAGCCCACAGAACCACCTGGCTCCTACCTCTGATCTGCTGAATCAGAATCTCTAGAGGCTACACCCAAGAATACACAACTAAACAAGTGTCCCAGGTTATTTTAAAATATGCCAAAGCTGAAGTGCTATCACAATAGTTGTCAGAGAAATTATAGCTACTTTTATCACTACAGCTACTATGGGTGAGGTCTCCCTTCAGAATCACATACAAAACTAAGAAGACACAAAGGCTCACTTGGGAGCCTGTTCCCTTTTCTCTATATTTATGGTCACAGCTCACTGGGCCAAGAAATATAGATAGTTTATGCTCATTAGTTCAGGGTAGAGGATGAGGAGAGAGCCTTTTCCTTCCCCATACCCTAGTTTACTGACTCTTTCTCCATACTGTTCAGATCATGAAGTTATTTTCTATAATTTTCATTTTTCCATATAAACAATTTCTTAGTACCTGTTATGAGCATGCTTGGTACTTTGCTAGTTATAACAAACAACAGTGACTGAGATAGTACCTACCTGTTAGTTTGTGATTATTTCTGTTAACAGATTACCATAAGCTTAGTAACTTTAAACAACACACATTTCTTAAGTTGTGGAAATGAATAGTCTAAAATGAGTCTCGCTAGGCTAAACTCAAGGCACCGTGCTGAGAGAGCTGTGTTTTCTTCTAGTGTCTCTAGGGGGAAAAAAAATCTGTGTCCATATTTTTTCCAGCTTCTAGAGGCACACATTTCTTGGCTCATAGCCCACTTTATCCATATTCAAGGCCCACAAAGTTAAATCTCTCTGACCCTTCTTCCTTCACCCTCACTGGCCTCTAACCACAGCCATGAAGGATTCTTTGATTTCAAGGGTGCATGTGAATAGATTGGGCCCATCAGGATAAGTGAGAAGCACTTTTTTATCGTAAGGTCTTTACCCTTAATCACATCTACAAAGTCCCTTCAGCTATGTGAGGTAACATATTCAAAGTTTCCAGTGATTAGGATGTAAACATCTTTTACGGGGGCATTATTCTGCCTACCACACTACTCAAAGAAATTCAGTTCTGGCAAAGAATATATAAAATAAAAAAAAATCACAGAGCAATGTGCTGCATCCTATAATAATGACATGTGCAAACACCCATGGAAGCTTTAAAAAAAAAAAAAAAAAAGAACAACAAATTCACTTTTGGGAAAACTCTGTGTAGGTTTACCCAAGAAGGTGATGCTTGAGTTGGTTTCAGATGATGATCAGGGAGAGAGAACAAGACAAGGAGTGATACACTCAGATTTCAATCCAGCTGTACCACTCATGAGCTCTATGATCACGGGCAAATTTCTTAACTCTTTTGAGCCTAGTGTCCTCAGTTATGGAGTGACTAATTTATTTCTCATAGTTTGCTACATGTATTAGCTAAGTTACAGGTGGTGAAAGTGCTATGCAAGCTGCAATGTTCAGTAAATGGAATGGGTTACATTCATTAATATGGCTTCTAAAGAAATAGAGTTTCTAGATATTACAAATGAAATACAGGCAGCCAGTAAAATTTGAATTTCAAATAAACAAATAAATTTTTGGAATAAGTATGCTCCGTGCAATATTTGGGAAATACTTATAACTAAAAAGATATTTGCTCTATATCTGAAATTCAAATTGAACTAGGCATTCCATATTTTATCTGGCAACTCTTTAAATGGGGTTGTAATCACTTTCTGCTACTAAGAGAGCAATTGCTACATGCTCTTGGTCTTTTGTGAAAAAAAAAATCTAGGAATGTCTTTTTATTCTACAAGAGAAGCTATTGAAATTGATGCTGTGCAAGATTCAGGGGCACTGGCTTTAAAGTCAAAAGGTCATGAATGTATCCCACAGCTCCCTAAAATGCCAGCAGAGCAATTCTTCCACTTCTGAGCTGGAGACAGTGGAGTGGAGAATGGATCATAGACTTTGGAGTAAGACACACCTGGATTTCAAACACGGCTTATCCATTTATAACCTTTGTGACCTTGGAAAACAACTTCATCTCTGAGTCTTAATGTCCCCACCTATAAAACCAAGATAATCATAAAATAGCTCTATGAAGTAGATTCTAAGGATTCAATGAAGTCTTTCTCTTAGAGACTTCCCTTAACACACTGCCATGCACAGACATTGTGAAATCAATATAACAGAAATGCTAGAGAGCTTTATATTCTTAGGACAGAATCTACACTGTAATTAACTTTCATTTTATAAACAATAATGTTCCTAGTAAATCTAATGGCATCATTATTGTGTGAGATATAATAGCCTCATTACTTTTTCACTACATCAGGATTCACTGGGCCAGGCACTTGGATGGGTCTTGAGGGGAAATAAGACAGAAACACATAGAACTTACTCTCACAGTGCTTAGTTTTGCTAGGGTATCAAGTAAAAAAGAAAATGGTCACAGAGCATATTAGAAATTGGTACAATTTTCACCCCATTCTTTATCCCAAATTACTCCTTTGAATCGTGGGGACTGAAAGACTGGGAACTACATTTCCCAGATTTCCTCGCCAGAAGGCTTCAAGACAGTTTTGCCAGTCTGAACCACAACTTGACATTTGTACGGCAGAAGAGAAGCAGAAGCCAAGCTACCCTTTCTCTGAAGCCACAGGCAGACACCTGGGCCTCAAACATATTGAAGATTGGATAGCTGCCTGTAGGCATTTCCACAGGGGCTGGAGGAAGCACAAGCTGGAATCAAGATTGCCGGGAGAAATATCAATAATCTCAGATATGCAGATGACACCACCCTTATGGCAGAAAGCGAAGAAGAACTAAAGAGCCTCTTGATGAAAGTGAAAGAGGAGAGTGAAAAAGTTGGCTTAAAGCTAAACATTCAGAAAACTAAGATCATGACATCCGGTCCCGTCACTTCATGGCAAATAGAGGGGGAAAGAGTGAAAACAGTGGCTGTCTTTATTTTTCTGGGCTCCAAAATCACTGTAGATGGTGATTGCAGTCATGAAATTAAAAGACGCTTGCTCCTTGGAAAGAAAGTTATGACCAACCTAGACAGCATATTAAAAAAAAGAGACATTACTTTGCCAACAAAGGTCCATCTAGTCAAGGCTATGGTTTTTCCAGTAGCATGTATGGATGTGAGAGTTGGACTATAAAGAAAGCTGAGCACCGAAGAATTGATGCTTTTGAACTGTGGTGTTGGAGAAGACTCTTGAGAGTCCCTTGGAATGCAAGGAAATCCAACCAGTCCATCCTAAAGGAGATCAGTCCTGGGTGTTCATTGGAAGGACTGATGTTGAAGCTGAAACTCCAATACTTTGGCCACCTAATGTGGAGAGCTCACTCATTTGAAAAGCCCCTGATGCTGGGAAAGATTGAGGGCAGGAGGAGAAAGGGATGACAGAGGATGAGATGGTTGGATGGCATCACCGACACAACAGACATGGGTTTGGGTGGACTCCGGGAGTTGGTGATGGACAGGGAGGCCTGGCGTGCTGCAGTTCATAGGGTCACAAAGAGTCGGACACGACTGAGCAACTGAACTGAACTGAACCTCCCTAAATGCCACATAGCAATTGTGACCATATGCACCAGTGCCTTGCTATTTCCTGATCTAGGAGAAGTGTTCAAAGGGACCAGAGGGAGAAAGCAGCAACTTCTAGATTCCTGAGAGTAGACCTGAACCTGAAATCTAGTAGTGGCTTCCTTGACATTCTTTCATCTAGTTCTTCCAATTGTTTTGTGAGCACTTTATTTTCCATGTTGAATCTCTTTCTTGCAATGTCTGTAAAGGTGTCCATTTTCCTGACCAACCCTGATTAATAACAAGCAACTGCAGTACCATACCACAAACACAAAGTGATCTGGATATACATAATATGGACACCTAATAGAACCTTTAATGGAAATGGGGAAGTTTCTTTCAAATCAAAATGTAGCTCATAAGAGGAACATTAACTATTACTGCATGGCTGAACTCAGAGACAAAGGAGAAGAGTGGTGAACCCTATGGCTAGAGAAGTAAGGGAGGAAGGTGCTGGTTAGATTGCAAAGGGTCTTGTAAAATTATGCTACTGGATGATGGTAGGGCAAGTGGGATTAAAGGAATTTATGCAGAGGAATGATACAATGGCATTTGAGAAAAATTCTTCTACTTCTACTGTATGGAGATTGGTCTGCATAGTCTAACAAAAGAAATAACACCAGTTAAGATAGCATTGTGACAGACCAGATGAGAGAACACAGGGACTTGGACCACAGACACAGAAATACAGATGTGGGAAGTGGTTAATTTCAAGATTTCATTTTCCTTTAGATTTGACCAGATTTGGTGATGGATTAAAATGTGGTTGGTGAGGGAGATAAAAGAAGTCTAGGATATGACCAGTTTCTAGCTTTGGGAACCAGATAGAGGTGTCATATACTGAAATGTACAAGTTTAATGAAATGCTCAGTTTGGGGAGAAAAACAGACTTTTGACTATTAAGCATGATGAAGAGAAACACTTTTTAAGTGTCCAATTAGAGATAGCCAGCCAGCAGTTGGATAGAGGCCTAGAATTCTAACAGAGGCATTTAAAGAGGTATTTTCACTGTAAATGAGATGCACTGGCATATATGAGAGTTTAACCTAGAGAAGATGTGTAAAGTAAGAATAAAAAGATGACTTAGTACAGATGTCTAAGGAATTTCAAATTTAGAGATTTCAAAAAAGTATGGTAAGCTGAACTTAAAAGCTCTATAGGTATCCAGTAGAAGTTCTCAAAAGAGATCCACTGGATTTATCCACATGCATGCCAGTCATCATCTTAATACAAACCTTTCCTGGTAAAGTGATGAAAGTAGAAGACAGACTACAGCAAACTGAAGAAAATATCAGAAGGAAGGGAAAAGAGTCAGCAAGTGCAGAAAATTCTGAAAAAGTCTAAGAAGAGTCATAAATCAAAAGGGCCATAACTAGTGAATGAAGTAGTAATGCAGTGAAGGGTGATTTTTACAAATTGAGCTTCGATGCTATTGTGTTGGGGCCATTAGTGAGGTTTCGGATAGAGGAGAGAGAAAGGATGATTGAATAACGATCCCAAGAAATGAGGAGGGAGTGGAATCTAGAACTGTGGTGCAAGATCAACCTCAGACTGGATAAGAGCTTTAAGAAGGATACATGAAAATGTAGATATCTATTGGCCAGGTGACAGAATATTGGGAAAATTACCTCTGAAGAGCATCTATCTTTACTGAGAAGTAGCAGGCCACTGAAATCTGTTGAGAGTAAGGAGAGAGATGGCAGCATTTTGAGAAGACTAGAATCAGTTTGAATCAGCCAGACTTTAAAATTCATCTAAAAGGATAAATACCTTATCAGAAAAGAAAAGGACTAATAGGAAATGTTGCAGGCCCAACATCCATAGCATCTGAGAGTCCAGAAGCTAAATCCCAGCAATTGTTCTTCTGATCATATGACCACTAGCATGCGAGCTAACTTGTATAAGTCAGTTTCCTTGTCTGTAAAGTTAATAAAAAATACCCATCACACACAGCTGTCATACATATTAGATTGATAACTGATGCAATGGATATCTGCTCTTGTGCCCTCCCAACATCCCCCTTTCCCCTTCTTATATCAGAACACTTCTTTACCACTGGGTATACATTCCATGAAATTTGAGAGGGACTTAACCTGTCCCCCCTGTGGATATGTGATCCACACATGGCCAATAAGAATACTGACACCCCCCCAAGCCCAAGACCACCGTGATCAATTCATACATCTATGTCTATCTTTAATACAAGCAGAGCCAACCATTTTTCTTTGAGATTCCTGTTTAAAAGGAGGCATACTGCAATATACACCCAGTTTCTAGAGGCCACCTTTGCCACCATATTTGCCAAGAAAGGGGCTTCCCTCATGGCTCAGACAGTAAAGAATCTACCTGCAATGCAGGAGACATGAGTTTGATCCCTGGGTTGGGAAGATCCCCTGGAGAAAGAAATGGCAACCCACTCCATTGTTCTTGCCTAGAGAATTCCATGGACAGAAGAACCTGGCAGGGCTACAGTCCATGGGGTCACAAAGAGGCAGACACAATTGGGCAACTAACAGTTGTCAAGAAAAGGCTCAACCTTCCCTGATACTAAAAGTAATAGAGTAGAAGACTTAGCTGTGAAATGGAAAAAGGAACAAAACTATTATTTTTTTCATTTGAACATGCAGATGAAGTCATGTCTATAGAAAAAATCAACTTCTGGGCTTTAACTTCATGATCCAAGTAAATTTTTTTCTTTCTGTAGTTAAGGTTATTTTTCTGTCACAAACTAAAGAACTCCAACTACATGACAATATAAAGTGTTTAGATGTTGTGTCTGGGACAAGGGTTTGATTAAAAATAGGTATTATTATTACTGGAGTAGTCATGCTTCCCGCCTCGGTATCCATAATTTGTTCTCTTTTTCTGCTTTGCAAATAAGTTCCTCTGGATCTTTTAAAAAACCATTGCTGCCATTTTTTTTTTATGTCGCCACAGAAAAAAGTGACAAAGTTGCTAGAAACTTCCTTGGTGTAGTGGGACAGTGCAACGAAGGTACGGAGAAGGGGTTGAAGATGTGTCCCTGATGTCCTGTCTAGATTTCAATCACCACTGGAAGATGTGATCCATTCTGTTGGTGGAAAGGATATAAAGTTATATGGTTTATGGAAAAAGAAATCCATTTCAGCCTATAGTGACTCATAAATGAACCAATATAATGAGTCTAAAATAAATCAAGAGTACATTTGATATGATCAGACAAATTTCAAGGTTAAAAAAGGATAACTGAAACAGACAACATCCTAAGAGTAAATAGGAAACTCAACCAGTGCTGGTAAAGGCTGATTGGCACAATACAAATTATCCCAGAGAAAGGTTAAATACAATAGTAAAATGGCACAGCAGGGTGCCAAGTGCTCTGAATAGGAAGAAAACAGGTACATCAGAAAGACAGTATCAAAGAGAAATGACTGAGGGAGCAGTGGGTCCATGTGTGCTCACGATTTATCAGCACTGGACTTGGCAGGATCTAGATGCAAGCTGAGTCAGGTAATAAAAGTCTAGTAGTTGTCTGAAGCTCCCTCAAAACATTATAGAGCTCACACTGTTAGCTTCTTCCCATTGGATGGTTGTCATTACAATGATTTTTATATAGTCTGTCTGTTCCCAATTCACCTAAGGAGCCCATGAAGAATGAGAACACTTTTTCACTATTACAGCAACTAAATGGAGTCACCGTGAATGCTAATTAGTAGGATACTGGGATTTCTTCTCTACATTCACATTATTTTTTCTGATCAAATCTTCCTCTTTTGCATGCTGGGCTCCTATTGATTCCATTTCAGCAATGTGTAATCCTCAAGAAACTTATTTTGTCCTTATTTGGTAATTTTTCAGATTGTTCTAGATCTGTTTTGAGCTAAAAATCAAGAGATGTTGAACCACAAATTTCTAAGAATATCCAGGCACAACTGTGTGCATGTTCCAATGCAGGACAGAAACCAGGAACTCAGTGCTAAAAACAGTCACTCCATTTTATCTCAATTAACAGGAGATCCTGAGTTTTACAATAATACTGTAAAAGCACTGCTGGGTCAAGCAGAATCCCTGCACCTCAACTTCCCCTTGTGTGATGCTGATCCCTTCTGAACACTTCTGATGACTTGTCAAAAATTCATCTGTTTTTCAATATGAGATGCAGGGAAGATACAGATTGACTTATGTTTTTGAAAAACAGTAATAAAGAGAAAAACAAGTACACCTTCCAAATCTCTAAAGAAAAATCTCAAAGACAGACAGTCATTACAAGAAAAGCCAGGGAATCACGATTAAGGTAAGCATACAAACACGAATACAAGCAGAATACCTAAAGTCATAGAATTCAAGTGGCAGTGATGACAGAGAGACGGTTTGTGGTGGGCAGTTTTACCAAAATTGTATTCTCTGTTCTTCAAAGCCACCCCAAACTCATAACAACTGCAACAATAAGCCCTATTTACTTGATTTTAACTTACTTCACATAAAGTGTCAAAAATCTTTAGAAAGATTTGACTTTTATTGATTTCTAAATTAAGTGAAAACCATGTCTTACATGGCTTTCCAGGTAGCACAATGGGTAAAAATCCTGTCGGCCAATGCAGGAGACAAAAGAGATGTGGGTTCGATTCCTATGTTGGGAAGATCCCCTAGATAGGAAATGGTAACCAATTCCAATATTCTTGCCTGGAGAATTCCATGGACAGAGGAGCCTGGTGGGCTATGGTCCACAGGGTCTCAAAGAGTCAGACATTACTGGAGCGACTTAGCACACATGCACATGTCTTACTACACAGACACTACTTCAGGACAAGCCTCCCAACCTTTCTTACAACCAGATACTGCCTTTGGGGCTTAGAACCTACCCATATTGGAATTCTGGAACAGAAAATATATTAAGTCAATTATTAAAATTCAAAGACTCATATTTAGGTAAAATATAGAATTAGATACCATATCATTAAAGAATACAAACCTAATGTCACTTGCCATACAACTTTTATTGGAAAAGGAAAGTGGAGCTAACAATATTTACTTCTCATAATTATTGTGATACTGATATAAGAAAATTTATGTAAAAATAATACTTCCTTGCATAGTAGTTGACCAACAAATGGAAGGTGCTTACCTTTATGTCTGAAAGCCTTGGTTTCAATAGCTGCTTTCTTCTGAGGTATCTTTTTTCCTGAAAGATCTGGGAAGCTCTTGAGTAGTCATAGAGCACTCAGGGGCAAACACAACAGAAGTTACTCTATTTTACTATAAATAGAAGTTAATGCTTTATCTACACCTTGCTCAAGGTTGATCTCAAGGAATTAATAATGACAATCAGAGAATTTGATTCCCACTGATATTTAATCTTATTCATCTTGCCTGGGGAGGCCGTCAGACATATATAGGCTTATTTTAGAGCCATACCTATTGAGAGTTCAGTTCAAACCAATGTAAAAGTATTTTTTGTCAACTGTCACTTGATTTCACCCATATTCTTTATTGTTTAACAATTATTTTATAACTTTTTTTCTGTGCTACTCTTTCAACAGGCTGGCAAAACAAGCAAGAAATCTATTATTATATTATTCAAATATATACCAGACAGGATGGGTTAGGTTCTGCAGCAGTAACAAAGAATCTATAATCCTTAGAGGTTAAAAGAATAAAGGCCTATTCCTGTTTTGTACTCCATGTTCTCCTTGGATTGGCCAGGGGTAGGATGCAGGGGCAATCTGCTCTACATTATGTTCACATAGCAACACAGACTGAAAAAGGCTTCATCTCTTTGCTTCTGCCATGAAAAAAGCAAATGTAATGAAACCTGAATTAGCTTATGGAGATTCTGCAAAGAAGCTCTTATTTCCTGAACTAAAACAGGTCATTTGACTATGTGCTTAGTCATCCTGTCACATCCAACATTTTCCAATCCCATGGACTGTAGCCTGCCAGGCTCCTCTGTCCATGGGGATTCTCCAGGCAAGCATACTGGAGTGGGTAGCCATGCTCTCCTCCAGGGGATCTTCCCAACCCAGAGATCGAATCCAGGTCTCCTGCATTGCAGGCAGAGTCTTTACTGTCTGAGCCACCAGGAAAGCCTAAGTTTTGGGTGGAATGCCATTTCCTACTCCAAGGGATCTTCCTGACCCAGGAATCAAACCTGAGTCTCCTGTATTGACAGGCAGATTCTTTTAACCACTGAGCCACCTGGGAAGCACCATTTGACAATGCCTATCTTCAAAAGGAATGGAGAAGTATAGACTGATCATGAACCTAGAAGGAAGAGAAACGAAATCTTTATGGAATAGCTTTAATGACTATTAGGGCTTCCCTGGTGGCTCAGATGGTAAAGAAACTGTCTGCGGTGTGGGAGATCCAGGTTTGGTCTCTGGGTCGGGAAGATCCCTTGGAGAAGGAAATGGCAACCCCCTCCAGTATTCTTGTCTGGAGAATTCCATGTACACAGGAGTCTAGTGGGTTACAGTCCATGGGGCCATAAAGAGTCAGACACTACTGAGTGACTAGCACTTTAATGACTATTATAGAGACAAATTTTGTTCTGCATCACTTATATTATATATATTAATTTCTAACTTACCTAATTATATTTTAAGATCAAACATACATAACTGCCATGACATTGGAGATCTTCTCCCCTGACAGTTAAGTAAGCATTCAATATTTCTCTCATGGTTTAAGATCACATTGGAATCAACAAGACAAAACCTGTCAGGTCAGGTGGGCCATATAATGTAACAATTACAGCCAAACCACTGGTGAATTTTAGATCTCATATTTCCCTGTAGACAAAGAAAATTATGTCTAATTAAAACTCTGAAAAATTTATCAAATTCTTACTATGTGCCAAGATTTACACTGAAAATAAAATAGCTGACAATTCTAACTGGTATATTCTTTAACACTCTTAGCCAATGTTATGCGGCAATGTATTCATAAAACATTTGCAAATTTCAAGATAAAAATGTCTTCCTCTAATTTACAAATGAGGGCTTTAAATTTGATTCAGAATGAGCTTGAAATTTAACATAGAAAAAAATGACTCCATTGTAATTACATATCAATCTCTACCTTTTCATTTAAGTAGCAGAATAATTTTATACATGTACACATATGTTTTCCCCCTGGGTAAATGATACTGACTCTTGGAAGTGGAATCATGAATCAATACAATGCCATGTAGAATCAGAGGAAGTATTTGGACTTACCATTTTCAACTGTGCTATTTTATATTTTCATATTCGTGTGACTAATTGTTTTTGCATTCTAAAGTATAGCAAAGTAGAAATTTCACAGGATGAAAGCCAGCCATCTCTGCTTATATGACATGGCCATCTGATATTCCTTTGTGAGCTATTGTAGCTTAAAAAACATCAAGAATTCAAATGCAAGGAGCTGCTAGAATGATAATAAAGATCAAGAATTCATATGCAAGGAGCTGCTAGAATGATAATAAAGATAAGAACTGAAGAGTGCCACTAAATATCAAGGATGAACTTAAGGAAATAACTTAATAGTTGCAGAATAAGTTTTGGAAGATAATTTAAAGGTCTTGTAACTATAGAGAATATATCCTAGAATGTTATACTTATCAGATTTTTTTTTGAAAGCGTATGTTTTACTTACAAACATTTCTAGAGCAATAGCTGTGTACCAGCTACTTGCAAGAGGTTGGGAATATCGTAGACCTCCACCTCAATGGACAGGGAAGCCTGGCGTTCTGCAGTCCATGGGGTCGCAAAGAGTCGGACATGACTGAGTGACTGAACTCAACTGAAGCACCTCAAAAAGTTCATCTTTTTGTCAGAGAGGAACAAAAGAAAAGAGTAAGATGGTTATAAATTATATTCTAATTGAAGTGTTTATAAATATGTTTGGGGAAAACATAATTGATTGGTGGTCTGCAGGTATGGGAGATGCTGGATAACAAGTTCTTCTTGAAGAACAAGAAGGAGTTTGCTCAGGGGAGAAGAGGGGACAGGGAACAGAGAAGCCAACTAAAATTATGGAATCCCCAAAGAGCATGGTATGAAAAGAAAATGGCAAGAAGCTTGGTGTAACTGCAGCACAGTAAGGGGGATAGGAGGGGCAGAAAGAAAGGCTCAAATAAAAACTGGAGCCAGTTCTTAGATGGAATTACATTTTTTTTTTTTTTTTGAGGCTATGATGTTTCAGTGGTAGCTCATAGAAGGTATGATCTTATTTATATTTTGGAAAGCATCCTACTACGTAGGAAGCCCTTGTATTAACCATATGGTCAAAGAGAAATCACCATCCTCCTGACTTTTTTTCTGAAGTTGAATTTTTTTCCTGATTAATCCAAATAAATAGATCACCCTCAATAATGCAGATGCATCATATTAGCTGAAGGTAAGAACAAAAACTGCGGTTCTCAAAGAATAAATTCTACCTCAAGACTGTACCATTAACTCCTACAGCAATTTCTAGCCCACTGCCTGCCCCGTGGATTTCAGAACTGCCAAAACTGCCATAATCACATGAAATAATTACTTAAATACACACAAACACACATACTTCACACGCTTGACTTGTTCTGGTTAGCTGATATTTTTCTTCAAATTACGTAAGTTTTCAACTTTTCTAATCATTTTAGTTATAATACAATCAAAACCAAAATTGATATTTTTTCTATTATCCTATTACAATAGGAATTGCTCTCTATCTGTAGGAGAGCAGGAAAATTCATAGACTTCCAGATTCAGAGTGATTGCTTGGAGCTTGGTAAAAGACTTGGTTGATTCATGTCAATGTATGGCAAAAACCACTACAATATTGTAAAGTAATTAGCCTCCTATTAAAATAAATTACTTAAAAAAAAAAAAAAAGACTCTCTTTGCTAATTAGGACTAGTCCAACTTTCCAGGAGGAAAATTATTCTTCCATTATTGAGAATGTCCTGGAATATAGATCATTTTCCTTAATCATGGGCTAGAATATGACACAACAGCAAATAGTTCAAAGACTTTTTGGCTTATTAGAAAATGTGCACAAACACACAATTTCTTCATCTTGCTATCTGACCATTGAAGGTTGGCAGGGGGCGCTCTTCATTATAGTCATTTATGGAGCCATTCTGATGGAGCAGCCAGCACCTAAAAAGTTATAGACACCTGGCCATAGGGAAGAAAGATCTGAAGGGACCACTTCCCCTGGCTCCAACAGTTAAACTCAGCAAGTTTCACTTATCTACCCAACCGCATGAGGGCCAGGAAGTACAATCCCAGCATGCCCACAGAAGATGGATAATTGGTGAACAGTACTAATAGCAACCACACTTGCTAAAATGTTCTTCCTTCCTCCAACTACCTCACCCAGGAACCAGAGTAATCCAGAGACCCTGAAACTGGGGCAGGGCAATAATTTTGTATCACTGATGGTTGACCATGTAGATAGAGGTAAAAGCTGGAAAAATTGGTTTCTGGTCTGGGTCATTATTCTTCTTCCAACTTTTGTGTATAATAACAAAAAGATGGTCCATCTATATTTCACAACACATTCTAAAGTACCAAGAGTGTTACTGATTTGAGACAATCTATCTCCATTATAAACAAGTTGTTCATTACCTATGTTTATCGAACTGGATTCCCAGTATTAGATTGTTGGTTTGACTTTTTTTTTTTTTTGGCCCATTTTCGGTTATTGTTCTTTTTTTTTCTTCCAAATCCCACTGCCATGATCTTTAAGAAGCGCAGAGATAAATCCATGCACCTATGGACACCCTAACTTTGACAAAGGAGGCTAGAATATACAATGGAGAAAAGACAAAGTCTTTAACAAGTGGTGCTGGTAAAACTGGTCAACCACATGTAAAAGAATGAAACTAGAACACTTTTTAACACCACACACAAAAATAAACTCAAAATGGATTAAAGATCTAAATGTAAAACCAGAAACTATAAAACACCTAAAGGAAAACATAGGCAAAACACTCTCTGACATAAATCACAGCAGGATCCTCTATGACCCACCTCCCAGAGTAATGGAAATAAAAGCAAAAATAAACAAATGGGACCTAATTAAAGTTAAAAGCTTTTGTACAACAAAGGAAACTATAAGCAAGGTGAAAAGACAGCCTTCAGAATAGGAGGAAATAATAGCAAATGAAGCAACTGACAAGCAGCTCCTGCAGCTCAATTCCAGAAAAATAAACAACCCAATGAAAAAAATGGGCCAAAGAACTAAACAGACATTTCTCCAAAGAAGACATACAGATGGCTATAAAACACATGAAAAGATGCTCAACATCACTCATTATCAGAGAAAATGCAAATCAAAACCACAATGAGGTATCATTTCACGCCAGTCAGAATGGTTGCTATCCAAAAGTCTACAAACAATAAATGCTGGAGAGGATGCAGAGAAAAGGGAACCCTCTTACACCGTTGGTGAGAATGCAAACTAGTACAGCCACTATGGAGAACAGTGTGGAGAGTCCTTAAAAAACTAAAAATAGAACTGCCATACGACCCAACAATCCCACTGCTGAACATACACACCAAGGAAACCAGAATTGAAAGAGACACATGTACCCCAGTGTTCATCACAGGACTATTTACCACAGCCAGGACATAGAAGCAACCTCAGAGAAGGTGATGGCACCCCACTTCAGTACTCTTGCCTGGCAAATCCCATGGATGGAGGAGCCTGGTAGGCTGCAGTCCATGGGGTCCTGAAGAGTCGGACATGACTGAGCGAGTTCCCTTTCACTTTACACTTTCATGCATTGTAGAAGGAAATGGCAACCCACTCCAGTGTTCTTGCCTGGAGAATCCCAGGGACGGGGGAGCCTGGTGGGCTGCCATCTATGGGGTCAAACAGAGTCAGACATGACTGAAGTAACTTAGCAGCAGCAGCAGAGGCAACCTAGATGTCCATCAGCAGATGAATGGATAAGAAAGCTGTGGTACATATACACAATGGAATATTACTCAGCTATTAAAAAGAATGCATTCAAGTCAGTTCTAATGAGGTGGATGAAACTGGAGCCTATTATACAGAGTGAAGTAAGTCAGAAAGAAAAACACCAATAGAGTATATTAATGCATATATATGGAATTTAGAAAGATGGTAACGATGATCCTTTATGCAAGACACAAAAGAGACACAGATGTAAAGAACAGACTTTTGGACTCTGTGGGAGAAGGCGAGGGTGGGATGATTTGAGTGAATAGCATTGAAACATGAATATTATCATATGTGAAATAGATTGCCAGTCCAGGTTCAATGCATGAGACAGGGTGCTCAGGGCTGGTGCACTGGGATGACCCTGAGGGATGGGATGGGGAGGGAGGTGGGAGGTGGGTTCAGGATGGGGAACACATGTACACCCATGGCTGATTCATGTCAATTATGACAAAAACCACTACAATACTGTAAAGCAATTAGCCTCCAATTAAAGTAAATACATTAATTAAAAAAATGTTTTTATTGTGCCGAGTTACCAGGTTAACTGTATTCTAATGTGTGAAAGGCTTGATGTTACACCCTTGTGATACAGTATTGATTTCCCAAACAGATCAGACATGGCTGTAGTGATGTGTGGTATTGAATTTTGAAGGATTATTCATTTGCACATCTTGAGCCATTTAGTTTGTGAGGTTGCATAATCATAAATGCCAGGGAATACCTATCCATCTAGGTTCTTATATGATTTTGGGATTAGACTTGAGATTGCCCATGACGCCATGCAGAATTTTTACCTCTGCAGTCTAATTTTCCAATGGCATTCTCCCCAACCACAGAGAAGCAGCAGAGAGGAACCAATGGCAACACTGCTGACCTTATAAAGGAGTTGGAGACAGAACAAGCCCCCAACATGGAAGCAGACAGACTTTCTCTAAGCGTGGTGTCTGCTTAGTGTCAGAACTCTCTATTTCAGTGCTTCTCAAACTCTAGTATGTATATGAATATCCTGGGGATCTAGTTACTTATATAGATTCAGACTCATTAAGTCTGGGTTGGAACCTGACAGCCTGTATTACTGCAAGCTCCCAGGTGATGCTGATGTTACTGGTCAATGCGTCACACCTAGGATTGTAAAGTTCTCACTCCCCTAATATCTTATAGTTTACAATCTATTCCTGAACTCTGTATGGGCCTCCAAATTTCTGTGGCAGATCAAGTTTTCATTCTTAACACCTTTCTTCCTGAGTATGGGCTGCATGATGCCTAACAGCCACCTTAAGTGTTTTATAAATGACCACTTTAAAAAAAAAAAAAAGAGTTACTTTTATTGAGCACTTAGGTTGTGGCAGTGGTAAATGTGTTGATACAATTTCTTATTTAGTGTTTCAGTATGTACTACTCTGAGATAAACAGTCTTATTTTCCACATTTTATAGGAAAAGAGAGGAAGGTTCTGGGAGATAAAATGACTTGCCTAGGTTTCAACAATTACCTGTGCCACTGGGCTTAAAACTTTACCCTACAATAATCCAGAGCCTAGGTTATGACCCTTGTAAGTGGGAATTTCATTTTTCTATTTATAGAAAGACCCCAACAAACCCTCCTTTCAAGTCTGCAAATGTACTGTGGAAGAAAAGCAAGGATGCCATTAGCTTAATAGAAAAAGTTACTCTTTTCTCAAGCAAAATATTCAAGTTTTTTTTTTCTTATTTATTGCTCTAATGTCTCATTTTTAAAAGTACTGGTCACTACTGTGATTTATGTTTCTTATGATGTTATAATACTTAAATCAGTTTTAGGAAATTTAAGTTTTGAGAGACTATCTTCTTTTCTGTCTACTAATATTGGCTTAGTTAAATATACCCACAGTGATAAGTGTTTGGAAATATACCTGGTAAATTATTGCTGCAAAAATGTTGTGATACATTAATCGGAGCAACACTGAGTTTTAGGAAAGTTTTCATTTACACATACATCAATGCCCAATCAATATTCTATTATCATTATGCACAGTCTATTTTAATTGTAAACTTTTATATAGTTGCAGAAGTTAGGTTATTATGACTTTTCAAATTATATATGTAATTTAGAGCACTGAAAAGGCTATGTTAAAATTTTGTCATAAACTTCACTTAAAGATTACATTGCTATATCTTCAATAATCTACAAGGAAAAGAATCTGGAAAGGATGATACGTGTGTGTGTATTTATATAATGTATAACTGAATCACTTTGCTGTACACCTGAAACTAATGCAACATTGTAAACCAACTAAACTTCAATTAAAGATTTTTAGTCATAAAAAATGAAGATTATATTGCTATACCCAAAATGAAAAAATAAATATTAAAATCAGCTTAAGAACATATAGGGGCCAATTGTGATGTTTAGAATCAAATTGACTTCCTTCATTTTCTAGAATTTTCAACAATGAAAAGTTAGGGTCGATTATTAAGAGACTCTAAATTCTTAGCATCAATAATGTATTTTCATGAATACCATACACTATCTTTTCTTCAAATAACTTTAAAAACCCTTTGGTGCATTTCATAAAATTATGTATGTGGATTTTTCCTTGTATTTGTTCTTATGACATTAATTTTTAAAAAGAATGTAACAAATCAATACTGAATAAATAAATTTAAAATTAGATACTTTTAAAAGGATACTTTTGGTTTGCAATCTGCAATGTATATCACTATCAATAGAAACAAAAGTGTCTAAAAACCCACTACATATAGCCTCTAGTTGAAACTTTAGTGACATGAATATCTGACCATTGCGTATTTGACAAAAGCTTCAGATTTGAGATTAAATGTTTTTCAATATATTCCCAAATCTCACTGAAACTAAGAAGATATCATCTGGCTTTTGTTCTATATTCTAAAAATCAGTGGTGTCAAAAAGTATTTTATGTATTATTTACTCTAAATAGAAAGTACATAACAGGGAATATAGAAAACTTTAAAATCTAAATTTTGTCCAGAGTATAGTATATTGCAACCCCTTGCTTCCTATATACAGTTGAAAAATTATTGAATGCTACCTCCCCACAATAGAGCGTATCTAGATTTAGTGTTTGTAAGTAGTCCTAAAACATGTGCATTATCTTTCTACAGATGTGTCATTCCCTGGGTCAAAAAGAATTCCAAATCTACAGATATAGAAATATGTGCTGTTGGGAAATTCACAAAATTAACAAAAATGTTATCTGCTCAATATGAATTGCAATAATGCATTACATACAAAAATAATGAAATAATGTCTAAAATTTATTATATTATTCAGTTATTTCATTAATCTCCTCTTACACTACTGCTTACTATTTCGTTTTTACCTAAGCTTCTAAATAAAACATATTATATGTTATTTATGTTTGTACTGTGTATTTTGCCATACTGTTATAAAATGAGTCTACATTTTCTTCCAATAAAGAAGAAAACTTCATATAACACGTGAGCATTGTCTGAATGTTAGACTTTTTATAAAAGTTGAACCATCAACCAAGAACAAAAACAAACCCCTGAGTGTAAAGAATCACTATCCAGAATTGCTATATTACTTAAGATGTCCAGGTTTTGAAAACTCAAAGACCTAGAAAGAAAGTATAACTCCCACACAGTAAAACAAAACAAGGCAACAGAAAATACCCTTTGGGAAGGTCCTGAAGTCAAATTTAACAAAGACTAAAAAGCATTCATTATAATTATGTTTAAAGAACCAAAGTAAAACGTGTTTAAAGAAGGAAAAAGAGCGACATCAGCACTATGATTGTGTACAATACTCATTCTTTTATCTCTCATTTTTAACAACAAATTAGACCTCCATTCACAAACAAGAGTGCCTCTGTTGGAGTTGGGGGTTTAAACACCATATGCCAAAGGGCCCAGGAAATGGACAGACCTAGGATGGGCTGCAGAATCAGGACAGCCAGCTAACTTGCCACAACCTCTTTTGCCATGGTTAGGAAAAATCGTGGAGTGTGCTGACCTGGGAAGATACCACAGAAGAGAGAATTTTCACAATTCCAGACTTCTCAAGGGGAAAGTCTATTGGAATCCATGTCACTGAAGCAAAATATATGTAATTTATATATACATATATAATATATATTATATATATACACACATATATATACACACATATATGTATATATCTACATATATACTTACATATATATATGTGTGTGTGTATATATATATACACATACATATATATATGTGTATATATATATATATATATATATATAATTTGAATGACTTTGGATGCAAAACATACAGAAAAAGAACTTTGCCAAAACCACCCCTCCACAACTCCACTGTGCGTGGGACTGAACTACTAGCAGCAATGGCACCTCTCCCACTGGGGAAAAGGAGAGCAAGGAGTGAGTGTCAGGCTATCCCAGGAACATGGAACATGCCAGGAGAAAACCATTTCTCTCCAGCAGTATTAACTCCACAGTATTAATACCACCAGTATTAACTCCACCCACAGTATTAATGTGAGGACCTCCATGACTGCGGGGGCTTCCCTTGTGGCTCAGCTGGTAAAGAATCTGCCTGCAATGCGGGAGACCTGGGTTTGATCCCTTGGTTGGGAGGATCCTCTGAAGAAGGGAAAGGCTACCCACTCTGGTATTCTGGCCTGGAGAATTCCATGGACCATATATATAGTCCGTGGGGTCGCAAAGAGTTGGACACGACTAAGTGACTTTCACTTTCGCTTTCTATGACTGGGAAAAAGGCCATCAGGAAAGAGGTAAAATAAATATCAAAGGGGATTAAAAGAACATCATTCCTGATGATTGTGCTCACGACTTCAGCAAGAAGCCTGCTCATAAGCCTCTGCAAGGACCTCACTGTACGGTTTCTAGAACAAGGTCCACAGGAAATGCCCTAGAACAAGGTCTATGGGAAACCCCAATGCCACCAGTACTAAATTCATATCTCCTCCCACTCTGCAGCCTATTTATAATAACTAAGATGCAGAAACATGAGTTTTGTCAATAGATGTATGTATTAAAAAAAGTTGTGGTGTACATACACACACACATATTAGATTATCATTTAGCCATGAGAAAGAAGGAAATCCTGCCATTTGTGAGAACAAAGATAGAAGTGGAGAGGGCATTATGCTAATAGAGATAAGTCATACAGAGAAAGACAAACACAGTATGATGTCACTTAATACGTGGAAACTAAAAAGCTTAACTTATATACACAAAGAGTTGAATGATGGTTATGAGGGGCTGAGGGATAGAGGAAAGGGGAACTGCTCATCAAAGGATACAAACTTCTAACGAGAAGATGATTAAGTTCTTGGGATATAATGCTCAGCATGGCGATCAGAGTTAACACTATACTGTATACATGAAAGTCACTAAGAGAATAGATCCTAAATGTTCCCCCCTAAGAAAAACAGATGATAATTATGTGATAGAGGTGTTAGCTAATACTGTGGTGGGAATCATACTGCAATATATTAATATATATACCAAATCAACACATGGTACCTCTTAAACTTACACAGTGTTATTATATGTCAATTGTAACTCAATAAGATTTTAAGACCTCTTTAGCTTTTTAAATACTATAGCAGTATTTTCATGTATAATAATAATTCCTTAGATGCTATTAAAGAGTAGAGTATTGTTTTGTGTGCCATTAAGTCACCCATTACTATTTCTGAGGTTTAATTTTTAAAGACTGTTCATTGCTTCCTCAAGATCTACTGTCACTTTTTGATCCTATTTTAATTTCTTGCCTCAGATTTTCTTCTTTACATTAGACACAGCTGGCTATAGTAGGTCCACTAATGTGTGATAGTCTTTGTGACACTTACATTCTTATGGATTCGTTATAGTTGTATATATGCTGAGAATGTCAAAATCCATACTCTGTATTTCTAATGTGATATAGATAGTACTCTATGCATTTATCTATTCTCAAGCTATTCAACTATTCATCTTTTAAAATGTATTTGTTTAATTGTAGTTACATTAAATGTATATATTTATTAATTGCCTTGTTTTTATATATTTTCAATTATATGAAACACGTTACTGAGTAAAACTGACTATAAAATATTTGTAAAAAAGTAAAGGAAGTTATGATGAGAAGGACTCATTCAATAGAGAATAAATTGACAAATTATGAAAACGAGCTAAATGAATTTCTGGACTTTAATTAAAACAACTAAAATGAAAAAATTCAGTAGAGAGTTCAACGGATTTGAACTGGCAGAAGAAAGACTCAAAGCCATAGATTGATCAAAAGAAGGTATATAATTTGAAAATCATACACACAAAAATAAAGACAATATAATAGAGCCTGAGAAAAATGTGCAACACTATTAAGTGGAAACTGTGGCAGATTTTACTTTCTTGGGCTCCAAAATCACTGCAGATGGTGACTGCAGCCATGAAATTAAAAGACGCTTGTTCCTGAGGAGAAAAGCTATGACAAACCTAGATAGCGTATTAAAAAGCAGAGACATCACTTTGCTGATAAAGGTCTACATAGTCAAAGCTATGGTTTTTCCAGTAGTCATGTACAGAAGTGAGAGTCGGACCATAAAGAAGGCCAAGTGCCTAAGAATTGATGCTTTCAAATTGTGTTGTTGGAGAAGACTATTGAGACTCCCTTGGACTGCAAGGAGATCAAACCAGTCAATCCTAAACGAAATAAAGTTTGAATACGCATTGGAAGGACCGATGCTGAAACTCCTATACTTTGGCCACGTGATGTGAAGAGCTGACTCACTGGATGTCATAAATATCCTGATGCTGGGAAAGACTGGGAGAAGAGGGAGACAGAGGATGAGATGGTTGGATGGCATCACTGACTCAATGGACAGGAGTTTGAGCACACTCAGGGAGATAGTGAAGGACCAGGAAACCTGGTGTGCTGCACTCCGTCGGGTGGCAAAGTGCTTGACATGACTTATCGACTGAACAATACTAATCTTCACAACATACCAGTGGCAGTACCATGATGAAAAGGGAAAATATGAAGCAGAAACTAGTATTTGAAAAAACAGCTGAAAACAAATTCACAAATTTGACTTTATAAGATTAATTTAATATATCTACAATACAAAAAGCTCAAAAAAATCCAACTAGAACAAACATAAAATAAAGAAATTCACACAGATGCATCACAGTAAAAAAAAATCTAAAAGCTTAAAAAGAATAGCCTCTTGAAAACAGCAAGAAAATTACTTAACATGTAAAAAGGAACACCAATTAGATTAACAGCTAGCTTCTTATCAGAAATAGTGTAGGTTGGAAGACAATGAGATGGTGTTTATTTATTTATTTTTTTGTACTTTCTTTTTAAAATTTATTTATTTTAATTGGAGGAAATGATGAAAGAAAATAAACAGACACAGAATCTTATATCCAGAAAAACTATTTTTCAAAAATGAAGGTGAAATAAACACATTCCCATATTAAGAAAAAAAAATGTGTTATTAGCTGATTCACCTTACAAAAGAAGAGCCTACTGAAAGAAGTTCTTCAGGCTTTATGTGATTCCAGATTATAAACCAAATCTATAGGAAAAACAAAAGATATCAGTAAATATAATTATAAAACACAGTATAAATGTATCTTTTTTCTCTCTCTTCCCTTAACTGATTTTAAAAATAGATACAAGCATACATATATACTCATATATTCACATGTATATATGATTGCATATGTATATGTTTCCATTCTTAGACTAATAACATAGAGATATAATATACTTCACAAAAGCATAAAAGAGACCTTTGGGAGCAAAGTAAGGAAGTAATACCAAGATAACATGAATTCACAAAAACAAATGGAGAATCAATAATGGTAGAAGATTACTTATAGTAAGAGGATTACTATAAAAATTCTATAAATATAGATGTTCTTTCTTTGTACAACTTTATGCCAAAGCTGATAAAATAATTATAACAATGTGTTTTCTGTAATATATATATATATATAAAATAGGTATAATAGTAAAAAAGAGGATAAGTGAATACAACTATAGAGAAACAATGTTTATATACATCACTGGAATTAGTTAATATAAATCTGAAATAGATTCTGAAACATTATATAGTAAGAACTAGAATGACAAGAATAGGGACTAAAAATACATAGTCAAAAAGATTTAAAAGAATTATTACACTAGAAAATATTCATCTAATGTATTCTTTTTAATGGCTGAGTGGATTCATTTCGATATTTGGCAAAACTAATAAAATATTGTAAAGTTTAAAAATAAAATAAAAAATAAAGAAAATATTCATCTAATACAAAAGAAAGTAGTAAACAGAAATAGAGGGGGAAATGCATGAGACAAAGCACAAAAGTAAAATGGTAGACATATAGCCAACCATCAAAGACATACAGCCACAGAGTATATCAAGAATAATATAGTATTAATGTAAATAAGCAATCCGATCAAAAGGCAGAGATTGTCAGATAGGATGAAACACACACACACACACAACAACCAGATGCAACTATGTGCTATCCACAAGAGACACATTTTTGTTTCAAAGACACAGAGAGGTTGAAATGAAAAGAATGTAAAAATATACATCATGTAAATAGCAACATTAAGAAGACTGGAGCAACTATATTAATATCAGATGAAATAGGCTTTAATAATTTGTTACAGAGGTATGAAGAGTGTGTTACAGTAATAAATGTATAAACCCATCATTATGGTAAAGTAATTTAAAATAGATGTTTATCTAACAGCAGAGGCCAAGAATATCAAGTAAACCTGACAGAACAAAATGAGAAATAAACATTTCACCAATAACATTTGAAGTCTTCAACATGTGAAATTCAGGAATGGATAGAATAACCAGGCAGAAAATCAATCAGGAAATACAAGTCTTAACCAACATCATAAACCAACTAGACTTAGCAGGCATTTCAAGAACACTCCACTCCCCAAAACAGCAGAATACACACTTTTGTAGTGCACATGGATCATTCGCCAGGCTAAATCATACATTAGTCCATAAAAGAAGCCTTAGTAAATTCAAAAGGATTCAAACTGTACAAAGTATTTTCCCCAGTCACAATGGATTTGAATTAGAGGTTAACAACAGAAAAAAAGTCGGGTTAATTTGCAAGTATGTAGAAATTGAAGGACAGTTTTTAATAGTCAATGAGTCAAATAAGAAATCAAAAATTAGTCAATATATTGAGATAAATGAAACTACAGACACAAAATAACAAAACTTATAGGATACAGCTAGATTAGTGCTTAAGGAATCTTAGAGCTGTATATGTTCACATTATAGAAGATGAAGTAAACAGTCCAATATTTACCTTAACACACTGAAAAAAGACATTAAACCTAAAAGCAAGGAAAAGGAATAAAGGAAGAACTAGTGTAGAAATAAATTAAATAGAAAAAAGCAATGTGTTAAATAAAAAGCTGCAAAAGCAATTCAAAAATATTTTGAGATGAATAGAAATGAAGATGCAAACTCATGCAACTAAGCCAGTGCTTAGAGAAATTTATAGTTACAAATGCTTACATTAAAATTTATACCTCAAATTGAACACCTAGCTTTTACCTTAAGACAGTATAAAAAATAACTAAATCTAAAGCAAGCACAAGGAAAGAAATAATAATTAGATCAAAACTAATAAAATAGATGATAGAAAAAACAGAAAAATTAAAAATGGTTCTTTGAAAGATCAGTAAAATTGACAAACTTTAGGGAAACTAAGTAAAACATGATTCTAATTACTAAATTAGAAATAAAGGAGGACATTACAATATGATTTACAGAAATAAAAGGATTGAGTGAATACTAACAATACATAGAAACAAATTAGAAACATTTGATGAAAATAGCAAATATCTAGAAAGATACAAAATACTGAAACTGATCCAAGGAGGAATATAAAACTAAATAGGCATAGGAAAACTAGAGATTGAATTAGTAATTTAAAGATTATCCACAACAAAAGCTCAGACCCAGATAGCTTCACAACTGAATTTTATCAAATATTTAAAGAAGTACTTATTTTCACAACAATTCCACAAAGTATATACATAGTGGATGTTCATCAGTTACTATAAACATGGATCATTTAATCCTGACAACAGTCTAGGATTGGGAAGATCTTGCTCCAATTTTTAAATGAATGGCAAAAATAATTAGAGCTGACACTGGTCTGAATGCACTCAACACTGATCTATGTTCTGTTCATATTGTCTCATCTAACCTTCATCCAATGGTCTAAAGTAGGTATTGCTATCATCTCATTCCCATTTTAGAGAGGGCAATTGAGGCACACAGCACTATCACAGCTCGACAAAGTAGTAATTTATTAAGCCAGCATGTGAACTTTAAGCTGTCCGTTCCAGATCCTTCTCTTAGTCATCACACTACTATACCCTTTGTTTCAGAGCAAGTCAGTATACGGATTATAGATTTAATCCAAAACTTCGAATTCCATATCCAGTGCATTTTCTACTGTGAAAACCTAGTGCCTTGCACATAGCAGACAGTTTAAGTATTTGCTGCTACTAAAACCCCTCCTTAGTTCCTGGCACCTACAGCTAGGTTTCCTGGTTTCACAGGCCAGCCATTCTTCCTCTTCCCTGGCCCACTGTTAACCACTCTAAATTTACCCAATCAACGAGCTAGAAGATAAAATAACTCTGAAGTATAAAGGTAATGTTTGGGGACTAAAATAAAATGCCTGGTGTCTGTGCCTCGGAAACTGAGAACTTCATAGACTACCCAATTCTTAATTTTCATTTTGTAAATTCCTAAAGCTCCAGAGCAGAAAGGATGATTTAGCATCACCAACCTTGTTGAATGGTAGGTGACCCTGGCTACATATCACAATGGCCTGCAAAGTGTGTTAAATACAAATTCCCGGACTTTGATTGTATTTAATCAGATTTTGACTTACATTCCAGTTCCTCTCACTGCCCAATTACTTACTGCACCAGATATTCCCATTCTTTCAATTTAAATAAAAAAGTAAATTCATTATGATATACATGCTGGCTTACAATTTTGTATATACAATCTGGCGGGCATCATACAAGATACAGTATTGCTCTAAAAGATAATGCAGAAACAGCCTCAAGAAGCATACAATCTGGTATGGGATATGAGTATACAAAATAAATGAAAACTGTACATAGAAAGTGACCATGTTCTAAAACAGGTGCAGATGACATACTTCAAGAGGTCGGGGAAAGAAATGATCACTTCTCACTAGAGCCATGAATAGGAGTTGGATAGATGTGCTAACACTTACTTCAGGGCCTAAAGGGAAACTAGGACTTGAAGGGTGAAAGATCTAGAGGAAATACAAAGCCATTCTTGATGAGCAGGCAGTATGAGATGAAGAATTTAAGACTAGCAGTGTACATAAAACCATCATCAACAGCAAAGTGTTCATCACTGCATTTTAAGTCTTGAATCTCTTGGCTCTCACAGAAAGACATTCATATACATGACTGCTTCTAAGACAAATAGTGAACCAGGGAATCTTGCACAATGACTTTTGCAAGGACAGCTTAGGCTTGTTCATGAACTGTACTCAAATAGAAGCAGTATGCCGTCAACCCAGACCTAACCCAGTTTGCCTTTGTTAACTGGGCCAGTTCCCACAGTACAGGATGGGGTGAGAATCTGCTGATCTGCGTGCTAGCCATCACCCACTCTGGCACATGAAAGGACGGGCATTCGTTTTCAGTATTCCTAGCTGAGCTGCAGTTCATGTTAGAGATGAGAGGAAACTGCAGCCACTGTATTTCTTGGCAAGCTGCTTGAATAAAAATAGAGATCTGCTGACTAAGTATTCACTAAATCTGCAGACATTCCCCAGCTGGGAAAATAGGCTTTTTCCCCTAATTTTTTCCCTTTTGAATGTTCACTTAAATTAGCCCTTCCACCATACCTCCTCCATAAAAAAGATAAATTATTTTCTGAACTAGTAGTTTTTTTAATTAGTTATATTTTTAAAATTCGGTATCTGTTTCACCATTCTTTTATGTTTTCATTTTTATTGGAGTATAGTTGCTTTACAACGTTGTGTTAGTTTCTGAGCTACAGCAAAGTGAGTCAGCTGAGTGTACACATAGATCCTCTCTTTTTTCATAATTTATTTTATTTATTTTTGGCTGTGCTGGGTCTTCATTGCTACAGGAGCTTTTCTCTAGTAGTGGCGAGAGCGGGGCTACTCTCTGGTTCTGGGGCCAGGGCTTCTCATTGCAGTGGCTTTCTCCTGTTGTGGAGCATGGGCTCTAGGTGCACAGGCTTCGGTAGTTGCAGCTCACAGGGCTCTAGAGCTCAGGCTCAGCAGCTGTGGCACACCAAGCTTTAGTTGCTCCCAGGCATGCAGAATGGGAGCTTCCCTTGTAGCTCAGTTGGTAAAGCGTCTGCCTGCAATGCAGGAGACCCAGGTTTGATTCCTAGGTCGGGAAGATCCCCTGAAAAAGGAAATGGCAACCCACTCCGGTATTCTTGCCTGGAGAATCCCATGGACAGAGGATCATGACAGGCTACACATAAATGCTGAATACTCCCAAACCAAGGATCAAGCCTCAGCAAGGGCAGGAGGATTCTCAATATACTTTCCCACCAAGGAAGTCCCTAGGATTCACTCTTTTTGGGGATTTCCTTCCCATTTAGGTAATCACAGAACACTGAGCTCCCTGTACTTATAGAGTAGGTTCTCATTAATCTGTTTATACATCATAGTGTATATATGTCAATACCCAATTTCCCAATTCATCCCACCTCCCTTCCTCCCTAGACAGACATAGAGACTATGATACAGATTGAAGTAAGTCAGAAAGAAAATCAAATGTCATATAATATCGCTTGTATATGGAATCTAGAAAAATTATACAGGTGAACTTGTTTCAACTGTTCTTAACTGTTAATTCTAAATCATGTTTTTCCTTTTGGAGATAATAGGCCTCCACGTGTGAGCCTTTGAATCTACATATCAAATTAGCTTTTTTTTTATTTTAAAAGGAAACAAATTTGAGCCATGATGTCATTATTGAATAAATGTATGCTGGAACCATTGAATTTATAACTACCTAGGGATATTTTAGAAATTATGGTATTTTATTCATTCAAACACTGTTAGGCTCTGTTCTAAACACTGTGCATGTATTAAATTCCTTAGTCCTTAAAGCAACCCTGTGAGATTAGTACTATTATTACGAGTGATTTTCCATTAAGGGAAATCGAAGCACAGCGAGACTGCACAATTTGTCCAAGGTCAGTCACTCGGTCAGACTGGAAAGCCAATGTAGGAGTCATACAGTCATACAAGGCAGGCAGTCTGTGTGCAGGGCCATCTTCTCAAACATCATAGTATACTACTTCTCTGTGTAAATAATGATTTCCAGAACTGATATATTTTCACATCTAAAAAAAAACCCAATTCCAAGTGGAACTATAATTTTAGGCTTTCTAAATTTTTTCTCTAGTCCTAATTAATGACAAGACCATTCATCTTTCTGTTTAGTGATAATATCGGGCCCCATAAGAGAGGTGTGAAGTGGTCTTGCCTCCATGTGAAGCTACTATTAAACACACTCTAGGGCAATACCCTTGGGGAAGGCAATGGCACCCGACTCCAGTACTCTTGCCTGGAAAATCCCATGGATGGAGGAGCCTGGTGGGCTGCCATCTATTGGGTCACACAGAGTTGGATACGACTGAAGCGACTTAGCAGCAGCAGCAGCAACAGGGCAATACCCTAGTGGAGGCGATGGAATTCCAGCTGACCTATTTAAAATCCTAAAAAGGCAATGTTGTTAAAGTACTACATTCAATATGCCAGCAAATTTGGGAAACTCAGCAGTGGCCACAGGACTGGAAAAGGTCAGTCTTCGTTCCAATCCCAAAGAAAGGCAATGCCAAAGCATGCTCAAACTGCTGTACAGTTGTGCTCATTTTACATGCAAGCAAGGTTATGCTCAAAATCCTTCAAGCTAGGCTTCAACAATATGTGAACCAAGAACTTCAAGATGTACAAGCTGGATTTAGAAAAGGCAGAGGAACCAGAGATCAAGATGCCAACATCTGCTTTGTCACAGAAAAAGCAAGGGAATTCCAGAAAACATCTACTTATACTTCACTGACCACATTAAAGCCTTTGACTGTGTGGATCACAAAATATTGTGGAAAAGTCTTAAAGAGTTGGGAATACCAGACCAACTTACCTGCCTCCTGAGAAACCTGTATGCAGAACAAGAAGCAACAGTTAGAATCAGACACGTAAAAACGAACTCAATCAAATTGAGAAAGGAGTACATCAAAGATGTATATTATCACCCGGCTTATTTAACTTATATGCAGAGTACATCATGTGAAATGCAGGACTGGATGACTTAAAAGCCGGAATCACGAGTGCCAGGGGAAATGTCAACAACCTCAGATATGCAAAAGATACCACCCTAATGACAGAAAGTGAAGAGGAACTAAAGAGCCTCTTGATGAAGGTGAAAGAGGATAGTGAAAAAGCTGGCTTAAAACTTAACATTAAAAAACTAAGATCATGGCATCTGGTCCCATCACTTCATGGCAAATAGATGGGGAAAAAGGCATAAACAATGACAAATTTTATTTTCTTGGCCTCCAAAACCACTGGGGATGGTGACTGCAACCATAAGATTAAAAGACACTTGCTCCTTGAAAGAAAGCTATGACCAACCTAGACAGCATATTAAAAATCAGGGACATCACTTCACTTTGCCAACAAAGGTCTGTATAGTCAAAGCTATGGTTTTTCCAGTAGTCGTGTACGGATGTAAGAGTTGGACCATGAATAAGGCGAGTGTCAAAGACTTGATGCTTTCCAATTGTGGTGAGGGAGAAAGGACTGATACTGAAGCTGAAGCTCCAATACTGTGGCCACATGATGTGAAGAGCTGATTCACTGGAAAAGACCCTGATGCTGGGGAAGATTGAGGGCAGGAGGTGAAGGGGGTGACTGAGGATGAGATGGTTGGATGGCATCATTGACTCAATGGACATGAGTTTGAGCAAACTCCAAAAGAGAGTGAAGGACAGGGAAGCTTGGTTTGTTGCAGTTCATGGGGTCACAAATAGCTGTACACAACTTAGTGACTGAACAACAATAACAAGGGTAATTGCAACCCCTAAATGGATAACAACACTGTAGCTCAGAATAGAGTTGTTGCACAGATTCAACGAGATAACACATGGGAACTTTCTTGCCATAAAGAAGGTAATTCATTCACATTAACTGAATCAAAAGGGACAATAGGGGCTTCCTTGGTGGTTCAGTGGTTGGGAGTTTGCCTTGCAGTGCAGGGGATGTGGACTAGACCCCTGGTTGGGGAACTGGGCTCTCCTATGCTGCTGACCAGCTAAGCCTGCACATTGCAACTGCTGTGCGTGCATGCCGCATCTAGAAGGCCCATGGGCCACAGTGAAAGCTCTCACATGATGCCACGAGGACCCTACATGCCACAGCTAAGGCCTAACACAGCCAAAATAAATACTTTAAAACCAGGAGAGGGGTAGTAATGCATGGTTTTCTTAGTCTCTTCCATCAAAAATATATTTTATATGTATTTATTTATTTGGCTGCAACAGGTCTTAGTTGAAGCACGTAGGATCTTCTTAGTTGCAGCATGTGGGATCTAGTTCCCTGACCAGGGATAGAACCTGGGCCCCCTACATTGGGAGGACAAAGTCTTAGCCACTGGGCCACCAGGGAAGTCCCCCCAAATATTCTTAAGTTGTCTCCAAAAAAACCTTCATTTACACAAACATTTACATTTGGATGCAATATATTTAAAGTATCTTTTATTCAGAATGAAGGATCCTGTACATGCTGCTGCTGCTGCTAAGTCGCTTCAGTCGTGTCCGACTCTGCACGACCCCATAGACGGAAGCCCACCAGGCTCCCCCGCCCCTAGGATTCTCCAGGCAAGAACACTGGAGTGGGTTGCCATTTCCTTCTCCAATGCATGAAAGTGAAAAGTGAAAAGGAAGTTGCTCAGTCATGTCCAACTCTTAGCAACCCCATGGACTACAGCCTACCAGGCTCCTCCATCCATGGGATTTTCCAGGCAAGAGTACTGGAGTGGGGTGCCATTGCCTTCTCCGACCCTGTACATACTAACCTCATAAAATTAGAAACATTTCATTTTGTTGATTCGTGAACATGCTTATGACTATGGCATTAAAGAAACCTTAATCTAGTTCTTAAGAGTATGGACTCCAAAACTCAATGGCCTGAATTCAAATCCAAGCTGTATATACTGAGCAGTTTAACCCAAGTTATCTGACTGCCTCAGTTGCCTTGTCTATGAAATGCAGCTGATAACAGGACCACCTCCATGGGTTTATCATGAAAATTAAATGTAGTGATTCATGTGGAATGTTTGGACCATTGCCTGGTAAATACTAACTACTATAAATGTTTTCTATTACTCTAAATAAACACACAATGCATGGATCTATAAACCATCTGCACATATACCACCTATTCAAAGAAGAAAACTTGTCGATGAGCTCTGTGCCCGGCATGGTGTTAAGTACACACACTTCAAGAACAATGCAATAAAAGTTCTGTTCTTTGATAGTATACAACCTTTGAGGGAGGGACATGAACATGTACAATGGAGGAGCAGAAAAGCTACAGTTACTTTTAAGGAGGCAGCTCCTCTTAAAATGGAGGCCCCTCTACTGAAGGTTATTAATGGGATATATTCAAAAGCAGAGACATTACTTTGCCAACAAAGGTCCATCTAGTCAAGGCTATGGTTTTTCCTGTGGTCATGTATGGATGTGAGAGTTGGACTGTGAAGAAATCTGAGCGCTGAAGAATTGATGCTTTTGAACTGTAGTGTTGGAGAAGACTCTTGAGAGTCCCTTGGACTGCAAGGAGATCCAACCAGTCCATTCTGAAGATCAGCCCTGGGATTTCTTTGGAAGGAATGATGCTAAAGCTGAAACTCCAGTACTTTGGCCACCTCATGCAACGAGTTGACTCATTGGAAAAGACTCTGATGCTGGGAGGGATTGGGGGCAGGAGGAGAAGGGGACGACAGAGGATGAGATGGCTGGATGGCATCACTGACTCGATGGACGTGAGACTGAGTGAACTCTGGGAGTTGGTGATGGACAGGGAGGCCTGGCGTGCTGCAATTCATGGGGTCGCAAAGAGCCGGACATGACTGAGTGACTGAACTGAACTGAACTGATTGGGACATACAATGGTGGGCTGGTAGAGTGCATAGCTGAGAATGTAAAAAAAAAAAAAAATATCCTTGTGCTGTGTTCTAGAGTGAAACGAACATGTGAATCCAAGGAATATAAAAAGAGAGGTGACAGAACAAGTTGCACAAATGGTCATTTTTATAAGAGCATGGATAACTTGACCTGTACCTCCTGCAACATTTGGTAAAGCCTGCCACACACACACGATTGGCATTTGTGTATGTGCTTTCTTGGTTCATTTTGAAGAAGTTATGGGAAGGGCTGAATCCCACCATCTAGGAAGATTTGTCACAGAACAGGGACAACACATATAGGATAATGACACAATCCCAAGCTTGAATTAATTCAGTGGGAATATTATTTCAGAGCCACAGTTGGCCAAGAAAGGTCCCATGAGTTTGTAAGTCTATCAGCAGAGTATTTTGGACTTCATATAATCAGTGGAAGTATACTGTTTACTCTTCACAACAACCCTTGGAGTTGGTTATATATTAGTTTTATTTTATAGATGAGGACACTGATGAAAAAAAGAAGTTAAACAACTTGCCAAATTTTATCTAAATTATTATTCAACCTCCACATCTTATAGTTGTGGAAAATGACAGTCAGTGAAATTAAAACAGCTAGAGTGTGCCAGTTGAGTTAGTAAACCAACGAGAATTTTGTCTGATCTTCAGTTCCAAACACTTGCCACTGCACTATGCTTCATCCTCTTGAAGAAAAGACTCGTAATTTACTGACTCCCCCAAAAACAAAAGTTGGGGGAGTCAATATGAACACTATGAAATGCATGAGATTGTAGAAGGTGGTTTAAACGATTCAAGAGAAAAAAGGAAGAAGAGGGAAACAATCTTCATTTCTAGCCCAGACGACTTTCCCAAATACATAGCTGGCTAAACTCGAAGCTCAAAAGCATGTAAAATATATGTTTCTTCACTTTTTTTTGCCAAGAATGAAAATCCAGACAACCAGAAGTGTCCAAGATAACCAACCAGTCAGACAACCCCACTTTTATTTTTATTGTTGGCCAGACATACATGCATGTGAGCATTTACAAAGCATCTCTTACAATTCAAGTAGGTGATAGGCTATTGGTTATAACAAAACCTAAAATTGCCTGCTGGTTTTGTATATGAGAAACTGTGCCTGATTAGTTCACTTCAGAGAGTCCTTCATGAATTAAAAGGACCATGTCCTCCTTATAGTATTAGAGCAATAAAGCCACTGCTTCCAGATGAACAATACAGTACACAGTGTGGGCTGGTCAATTTCCCATCTCATGATATTCTTTAATATAAGTATTTGGTCAGAAAGAACGAGAATCTTGACCATCAAAGTAGGCCCTGAGCATATTTTTACTGCTTAACTGAATGAATGAGTCAACGAATCATATACCTTTTGCATATAGATTCTTAAAGGAAATATTGTCTATTATTTAGAAATGTATATATTTAAAGCCCTTGATTCATAAATATGACATAAGAACTGACATGCATGTGAACTCTGCAAGAGCTTCAAGAAACAAAAACATCTCTTCAGTTTCTATTTTAGTAGTTAAAAATGTTTCCAAGTAATTTATAGAGTCCAACAGTCCGTTAGGAATTGATACAAAACCAAGCAATGAAGACAAATCATATTTTATCTAGTCATCATTTTGGAGTTATCTATCCTTGAATCATTCATTCCATACTGCCAGAGAACAGTGAATTACTTAGGTCAGGCCCCATGGTCAAAATTTAGCAGGAGGTTAAAATGGGAGTTTGGGACTTTTGACTAGTATAGACAACCAATTTGGATAAGGCTAGAGCTGAATGTGGAGAAGGCAATGGCAACCCACTCCAGTACTCTTGCCTGGAAAATCCCATGGGCAGAGGAACCTGGTGGGCTGCAGTCCATAGGATCGCTAGGAGTCGGACACGACTGAGCGACTTCACTTTCACTTTTCACTTCCATGCATTGGAGAAGGAAATGGCAACCCACTCCAGTGTTCTTGCCTGGAGAATCCCAGGGACGGGGGAGCCTCGTGGGCTGCCGTGTATGGGGTCGAACAGAGTCGGACATGACTGAAGCGACTTAGCAGCAGCAGCAGCAGAGCTGAATGTGGAGAAGGCAAGGGCAACCCACTCCAGTACTCTTGCCTGGAAAATCCCATGGATGGAGGGGCCTGGTGGGCTGCAGTCCATGGGGTCACTAGGAGTCGGACATGACTGAGCGACTTCACTTTCACTTTTTACTTCCATGCATTGGAGAAGGAAATGGCAACCCACTCCAGTGTTCTTGCCTGGAGAATCCCAGGGACGGGGGAGCCTGGTGGGCTGCCGTCTATGGGATCACACAGAGTCGGACACAACTGAAGCGACTTAGCAGCAGTAGCAGCAGCAAAGCTGAATGTGGCTTTTGCTCTGAATTTATGAAAGTAGGCTAAGTCAATACAAATTCCAAACTGGTAAATTAATTGAATAGTAAATCATGCAAACAGCATGTTTTATTGATCTACTAAAATCTGTCCAAATATGAGTTCTATGGAGACATGGGCCACTGTAACTGAAGTAGTCAAATCAGAGCTAAGGTCCTGATTTTGCCATCTACTAGCTGCAGGACCTCAGATGAGCTGAACCACTTTTGTCTCATTATTCTCATGGGGAAAACTAAGACTATTTCACAAATACATCCCAGGCTTGTTATCATCCTCCTATCATGCTCGGCTTTACCATTTGACAGTATGAAGAAAAGACTAAGAAGTACTGTATTTGGAATCTTTCAGAAACTGGGTTTGTAACCCTGGTTCAAAGCATGATGACTATCACTGCAAAAAAAAAAAAAAAATGCAAATATGATTTGAGAATGAGGTCAGTGGACTGCTACAGGAAACAAGCCTTTAATATCTGTTTGTTTTGGGTTTTTATTTTATTTTTTGGCTGCACTGTGTGGCATGTGGGATCTTAGTTTCCCAACCAGGGATTGAACCCATGCCTCCTGCAGTAGAAGCAGAGTTTTAACCACTGGACCACCAGGGAAGTCCTGAGCCTTTAATATGTGTGTGAATATATTTTTTTAAATCTGTATTAATTATCTACTACACAGAAGTAGTAAAACAATGTTGATTCTGGGCCCACACGAGGCATCCAGCATACTGTCAATTGATCCCACTAACGACTAATGAAAGACAGACATTAACCAAAGTTTACTTTTAGCCACCTAAGGCAAAATTTATAAACACTAAAGAAAACTGCTGAAATGTTTAGCTATAATTTATAATGTACCATTTTCCAAACTGTGATTTGTTCATCTCTTTCCCAAGCTTTATTTTTTTTTGTTATCCCAATAACCAAAATAACTTCCTACATGCTACAGTCAGAAACAATTATAAATCCATCCCAGGGAACTGTATGTAAATTCATATATTCATTTCTTATATATTCATTGTTGTTGTTTAGTATAAATATTTGGGACCACTATGCAAAATGTTTTTAATGCTTTTACTTTGGATGATTTTCTATCCATATTCTAATTAATCAAATACCACAATGCAAAACAATACAATAATTATATAATTAGGCAGCATATAAGTTGTGGAACTTATATGTGGATGTATCTAACTTGAGGTCTCTGATTTGTAATAAGGACACCAGATGCTTTAACTCTCCTGGCCATCTGGCTTTATAAGAAAATCATCCATTTTCCTACTTCTTCCCTCAGAATACAACTCATAACTAAAACCATTCTCATTATATGTGTATGTGTGTGTGTGTGTGCACATGCGTGCATGCTCAGTTGTGTCCGACTCTTTGCCACCCCATGGACTATAGCCTGACAGGAAATCTGTCCATGGGATTATTCTTCAGGCAAGAATACTAGAGTGGGTTGCCATGCTCTCCTCCTCCAGGGGATCTTCTTGACCCAAGTATCAAACCCACATCTCTTGTGGCTCCTGCATGGGCAGACAGATCCTTTACCACCCTGGGAAGCCCCCAGGAACTATGAAGACTGACACATCATAGCTTTGGTAATTAATACCAGATACCACCTTGGAAAGTTATAAAGTAAGAAGGCTAATGTAATATTTTATATATACTTAAGCATAGTATACAGAATATACCAAGATTCCTTCTTTTATTATAATTCACAGTGAAAGCTTGTCCATACTCAAATATTCCATTACAATGGTCATAGAGAAGGATAGAACCTGAGAGATCTATTTCAACCCCTTCATTTTACCAGTCAATAAACTATGACCTGGAGCTACAACTGGCCTTCTATTTTTCAGTGTACCCTCCATTGCTCCTTGCCACAATGATTTATAGAGAAAATGCTCAAAGATTTGACACAGTTAGAGTTTTTCAATGAAACACTGAACTTTCAAATATAAGAAAAAAGGGAATGCTCACTAAAATGAGAAGTTCCCTGAATTTTTATAACTTACTGTTTGAGAGCCTTCTCCTGTTCTACCAGGAACGTTGGTTCAGAAGAACAAGCAGAAAGATCTGGGAACAAATTAGTTCTTCCAATGAAATGCAAAGGACGTGAGAAGTAGATTTTACACCATGCAAGTATTTTACAAGTGTGATATCCAAAAGTCAAAGCCATGCTTTTCTGAAAAGAGTATTCAAGCAATGCCTCCACATTCTCCTGTCTCAGACAGTCAACCTCAGCTGTAGTTACACTCCACACTAGCATCCAATAGCCCCATTCCTAGAATGAGAGCAAAGCTCTGGCTGACTGTGGCTCAGGGTAAATAAGCAAAAGAGGAAATCAACCTAGAATATACAAGCAACTCCTGCAGCCCAATTCCAGAAAAATAAACGACCCAATCAAAAAGTGGGCCAAAGAACTAAACAGACATTTCTCCAAAGAAGACATACATTGCCATTGCCAAGTCACTTCAGTCATGTCCAACTCTGTGCGACCCCATAGACGGCAGCCCACCAGGCTTCCCCATCCCTGGGATTCTCCAGGCAAGAACACTGGAGTGGGTTGCTGCTTCCTTCTCCAATGCATGAAAGCGAAAAGTGAAAGTGAAGTCGCTTAGTCATGTCCAACTCTCAGCGACCCCATGGACTCCAGCCTACCAGGCTCCTCCGCCCATGGGATTTTCCAGGCAAGAGTACTGGATTGGGGTGCCATTGCCTTCTCCAAAAGACATACAGATGGCTAACAAACACATGAAAAGATGCTCAACATCACTCATTATCAGATAAATGCAAATCAAAACCACAATGAGGTACCATTTCACGCCAGTCAGAACAGCTGCTGTCAAAAAGTCTACAAGCAATAAATGCTTGAAAGGGTGTAGAGAAAAGGGAACCCTCTTACACTGTTGGTGGGAATGCAAACTAGTACAGCCACTATGAAGAACAGTGTGGAGATTCCTTAAAAACTGGAAATAGAATTGCCTTATGACACAGCAATCCCACTGCTGGGCATACACATCGAGGAAACCAGAATTGAAAGAGACACGTGTACCCCAATGTTCATTGCAGCACTGTTTATAATAGCCAGAACATGGAAGCAACCTAGATGTCCATCAGCAGATGAATGGATAAGAAAGCTGTGGTACATATACACAATGGAGTATTACTCAGCCATTAAAAAGAATACATTTGAATCAGTTCTAATGAGGTGGATGAAACTGGAGCCTATTACACAGGGTGAAGTAAGCCAGAAAGAAAAACACCAATACAGTCAACTAATGCATATATATGGAATTTAGAAAGATGGTAATGGTAACCCTGTATGTGAGACAGCAAAAGAGACACAGATGTATAGAACAGTCTTTTGGACTCTGTAGGAGAGGGTGAGGGTGGGATGATATGGGAGAATGGCATTGAAACATGTATATTATCATATGTGAAATGAATTGCCAGTCCAGGTTAGATGCATGATACAGGGTGCTCGGGGCTGGTGCACTGGGATGACCCAGAGGGATGGGATGGGGAGGGAGGTGGGACGGGGATTCAGGATGGGGAACCCATGGCGGATTCATGTCATTGTATGGCAAAACCAATACAATATTGTAAAGTAAAAGTAAATAAATAAATAAAAAGAAATTTATAGGTTGACACCTTATTATGCAGCAGGAAGAAGGCAACTTCTCTCCACCCTGACTGCCCTCAAATCTGAGCCTGCAGCAGCAGCAGCTCAATCAGCAAGAAGCCTCCAGCTTCCTTCAGGGCACTCTGGCAATTACAGCCCCTCCCAACTCCCTTCTTTTCCCTATAAAAGTCAGCTCCCTTTCTTTGTTCTCTAGATTTGTCTATGGTTTACAATAGTTTGCATATCCCGAATTGTAATTCTTCTAGCTATTCCCAAATAAATTTGCTTTTGGTGGTGAAAAAAAAAAAAAAAGAAATTTAGGGGTTGAGAAAAATTCCACTGAAGGAATATCAGGTCTAAAACTAATTATACTCTAAGTTGTTGGCAGCACTTTCTTTTTTCCTTTTTTTGGCCACAGTGCATAGCATATGGGGTCTTAGTTCAAGTTCCCCAACCAAGGATCAAACCCACACTCCCTGCACTGGAAGCTTGGCATTTTAACCCCTGGACCACCAGGGAAGTCCCAGCAGCTCTTTGTAGTTCTGTTAATTTCCCTACATTTTATCTGCATTTAGCATCATCACTGTTGTTACCCAGTGGACGGTGATAAGCTGCTGTGGGTGATGTTAGCCCATTGCCACCCTAACAGCTGCTCAGCTGCCTGAGTATGCTGTCATCTTATTGAAAACAAATATCTCATTACAAAGCAAGGAAGCAAACAGATTTTGCTTTATTCAGCTTCTGGTACTGAAAGACTAACCCTCCCCAGAGTGTTAACAGAACAGCCAACGAGGAGGCCACTGCAGTCCCTCTGTGCAGGAGTATTACCATCCATCAGGAGTATTACCATCCATAGGAAGTTGAGGGAGTGATGATCCACCAAGCTTGGGACATACAGGTAATGGCTGAAGAAAATGTACATCAGTTTTTAATCAAAATAATTGTTGACCCTACGTAGGAGTTTGGGGTTCACTGATAAATCATTAACAGCATGGATCAGTGCAAGGTATTCCAGTTTATCCATTTGAGGTTTTTTGTTTTTGTGGTTTTTTGCCCTTGGCAATGTTGAGATCTAGTAAAATAAATAAATACATACAAAAAAGTAATAGAAATGAAGTTTCCAGTAAGGCAAACAATACCTGTGGCAGATTCATTTTGATATATGGCAAAACCAATACAATATTGTAAAGTTAAATAATAAAAAAAATTTAAAAAAATAAAATAAAAAGGAATGAGAAAAAAAAAAAAAAGAGAGAGAGAGAGAACAGTTTCAAAAGGCTAGGTTCATCAGGAAAACCCTCCTAGAGGAGCAGCTATCAAGCATAACTAGGATTTCCAGGAGGCTAAGCCAAACAGGGAAGAAGTCAAGGCAGGAAAAGTAGCATAAGTAAAGACAGTGAAGGTGAGAGGACAATGAGATACAGTGTATAGGCTTGTTATCAGGAGTGGATAATTCCTGGAGGGAAGCAGTGGGAGCCAGGTGGGAGTTCAGCATGAAGCAGTGGGTTTCATGCTGGATTGTGGAAGGCTGGGACTGCCAGGTTGGGTTTGGAATAAGGAATTATCCAGACATATTTTAAGCCTGGGGACTCTGTAAGCCTGTTTAGGTAAATTTGGTAGTTGCCAAAGGATGGATTAGAACTGAAGACAAACAGAACACCTATAAATACAAAGCTTATATTTATAGAGAAAGGTTTTTTAATAACTTTGAAATGTGATTTCTCCTGATGACGATACTTAGAATTATAAACATATGTGTGTTTGCATATATATACACATGTGTGTGCATGCTAAGTCGTTTCAGTCATCTCTGACTCTTTGCAACCCCATGAACTGTAGCCTGCCAGGCTCCTCTGTCCATGGGATTTCCCAGGCAAGAACACTGGAGTGAGTTGCCATTCCCTCCTCCTGAGGATCTTACTAACCCAGGGATGGAACCTGTGTCTCTTATGTGCCCTGCACTGGCAGGCAGTTTCTTTACCACTAGTGCCACCTGGGAAGCCCCCATACACAGGTGTACTTGTTATATATATTTATATAACATACATGTGCTTGTTAATTCATCTAAATCATGTAATATGCTTTCTTCTTCAGATACTTTAATGAAATACTATTTTCATAAACCAGCTGATTTATATGCATTGGTTAGTATTCTAAGTAAAACCATCTTAAATCTTTAATTTTTTTAAGGCCTATCTAATAATAAGACAATCAGAGAGTGGAAAATTAGTCATTTAAACTATGTTTCAGAGAAGGCAATGGCACCCCACTTCAGTACTTTTGCCTAGAAAATCCCATGGACAGAGGAGCCTAGTAGGCTGCAGTCCATGGGGTTGCGAAGAATCGGACACGACTGAGCGACTTCACTTTCACTTTTCACTTTCATGCATTGGAGAAGGAAATGGCAACCCACTCCAGTGTTCTTGCCTGGAGAATCCCAGGGACGGGGAAGCATGGTGGGCTGCCGTCTATGGGGTCACACAGAGTCGGACATGACTGAAGCGACTTAGAAGCAGCAGCAAACTATGTTTGGGTAATTATTTGGCAAAAATATAAATGTTTATGATATAAATTTAAATGAAAATTCAACAGAGCATGACACATATGCACCTATGTTAAACACTGACAGACAAGTATTAGCAAGGAATGTGCACATTTACCGTTATGGAATTATGGAAGATCATTATATTTAAATATGTAGGTAAATTGTAATTCTTTCTATAAATTCAAATGATAAATCCAGACAAATATGTTAACAATTTCAATCATGTTGGAAATGGACAAAAGCCCTAGACTAGCCTCGAGTCTAGATACTAGTTTAACAGAGTTGACATGACAGTCCTCTGGCCTACATATCACTTCTCCATGCCATCTACAGCCAACAAACAGCTCTCTATAGCAGATACTCAATGGAGAAAACCTTCGATAAAATAATTAATGGATTGATGAATGAATAAATGCAACAGATAACCAAAACCCTATTTCTCTCTGGACCCTCAGCTTCATTTCCTTTAAGCCAAGATGTGTCCCAAACAAAGTTGTCAAATTCCTATCTGGGCATAATGAAACTGAGCAAGATTTTAGCAAATTCAAGTCTATTTGCCTTTTAAGCATTTTGGAGAAAATTTAAAGACAATATTAAAACAACATACTAAGGGCTACTTGATTAATTCTCTGTATTTGCTTTGTCTATGCAGCTTCCAATACTTCAGTGAACAGTTCATTCACATAAAATATGCATTTGGAGGAACCACTAGCAGAATATTTAAGGAACATCTCAAAATTGCTTCCAATGTGGAAACATCTGCTAATGCACTTTCCCCCAATGTTAGGCTAGAGAAAACTTCTCTTTGTTCTTTTTTTTTTTTAACTTTAAAAACAGCTGTGGTACATTGAATGTTTTCTTTTGTTTAAGTTTCTTGAGTTGCTTCAGCTATCCCTGAGCTGAAAACCTCAACTAGAATGATAAGAAGAAAAGTTTATCATGACCAGGAGACACCTTTGTGAGAAAAACACCTAATCACTGTCACCTCCACCTCCACCTCACTGCTCCCAAAGTGTCCTCTCTGGCATGTTCTAGCAACATACATGGATGTTCTAACAGAAAGGTAAGGTCCACATACAGCTCAGTGAGAAGTAAGGGCAATACGCCTTTGCTGCATTAAATCTCTTTTCTCACTGTAAGGGAAGAAACACCAATTTGGCTCCAAGGACCAAACACAGCTAGCACTGAAGAACAACAACTGTTTGAAATGTATCTGTGTATATGCTCTTTGAAATGCCCCTGTTGACTGGTCACTCTGAGTGTCAGATCAATACCTACTCATCTTCCTTGACTCAGCATACCTGCTATCTCCTCTATGCCACATTCCCGGAGAAGGCAACGGCACCCCACTCCAGTACTCTTGCCTGGAGAATCCCATGGACAGAGGAGCCTGGTAGGCTGCAGTCCATGGGGTCGCTAGGAGTCGGACATGACTGAGCGACTTCACTTTCACTTTTCACTTTCATGCATTGGAGAAGGAAATGGCAACCCACTCCAGTGTTCTTGCCTGGAGAATCCCAGGGACGGGGGAGCCTGGTGGGCTGCCGTCTATGGGGTCGCACAGAGTCGGACACAACTGAAGCGACTTAGCAGCAGCAGTAGCAGCAGCTACGCTACATTCCAGGAACTCTAAACACAGTTAATTCTTCTCTTGAAAGCCTTTACCTCTTGGTGTTTGCTTCTGATAGAGCTCTTATCTCAGTTCATTAATCTCTAGCGTGTGAACACCTTGAAGGTAGGGCATCAGTTTCAGTGACAGTTTCCATAACCCCAGCAATGTGCATAATGCTAAGCCCACGGTAGACACTCACATTTTTTTGCATACTAAGCAAATATATGTCTGTGCCATATATAAAGTTAGGGAGGGGGTCCTCTAATGAGATATCAAGCACCCAGGATACACCATGCAGTGTTCATCAAATGTTTGTACTCAGATGAAGTCAGAACTGTGAAAGAATATCTAGGGCAACCCCTTGAATAGCACATAGTATATTAAAAAAAAGAAAAAGAAAAGTGTTCAAATAAATATTTGGCTAGCTGGAGTTGTGGGATACAGGATAAAGTGATAACCTCTGTCTGTAATGGGCTGAGGTCATGTCAGAATTACATTAAATGAGCTACCCACTTTTCCACCACATGCTACCTCCCTGATTGTCTGGTTCCTACAGGCACACGTGCTTAAGTATGCATGCACAATTGCCTATAAGATTCAGGACAAAGGGGGAACTTGGATATCAGCCTAAGGAATTTGGACTTAATTACATGGGCAGTGAAGAGGTTGTGAAAATTCCTGAGCTGGAGAATAATAAACTCAGACCACACTTTAGATCATCGGTTCTTTAAACAGGGATGATTTTGCCTCCCCTCACTCCAAGGACATTTGGTAATGTCTGGAGACACTTTTGGTTGTCAAACATGGGGGTGCTGGTGTTCCTGGGATCTAGTAGGTAGAAACCAACAGGCTGTTAAATATCTAGCAATGCACAGGATAGGCCCCCCTGCCACAAAGAATCATCAGGCCAAATTTCATTAGTGCCAAAGCTGAGAAACTCTACTTTAGAGCCATGTTTCAGAGAAAATATTTCATAGACATTGTTCCCCTGAGATGTTACTTGATTAAAATGTTTTTATATTTACATTAAAGTGGAAAATTGTGTTTACGATAGACTCATCTTTCATTCTTTTATTCTCTCAAATTATATTGAGCCATATACTATTTGATGGGCACCACGAGAGTATTCTGGAAGTATATCAATGAAAAAAGCAAATAAATCCTTTCTCTGATGGGATTAAATGTTATATTGAAGATTCATAAAATAAATTAACAAGCTCGAGTCTCTGAAGAGTCCTGTAACAAACATATTTTATTTTGTTTAGCTTAGCATTTCCAACAACATTTGACAACTCCCTTCTCAAGAAAAGCATACTCCTGATTGATATTCCTCAGAATTATCATTATTTGAAACTGTGAGAAAGACAGCTTTAATCTGATGAAGTGAGTACCAGTAGACAGGATTACTGGACAGCTTGAAGTCTGGATTCAGAATGGCCACATTGATTATTGTTATCATCAAAATAATAATGGCAATAGAATGAAACAGAGCATCATTGGTGAAAATGGAGAGGAGAAGATGGTTCAAAAAGATATTTCAGAGGCAGAAGCAACAGAATTGAATGGGGTGGGTGGCAAGTTAGGGCGATGAATACAAGATAATTCTTTTTCTTTCAGAAGATGAGTTCTGATTTCAACATTTTGATATCAAAAATACACAGGCAGTAAAAAAATAAAATAAAATATGGGCTTGGATGTTAGAACTAGAGATTTTGAGAATACACATAAATCGGCTTTAAATTTGATTTCAAGGGTACCTGTGTAGAGGGCTAGAGAAAAGGAAAGCACGGGCAGAAATTTTAGAGACATCCACACTGAGGAGTGAGTCAACAAAAAGAAAAGTTATTGAGGAGGTAAAGAAATGGAAACAAAGGAAGAGGTCCAAGAAATCCTATAGGAGTCAAAGGAGCCTCTCAGTGGATTCCCATCCTTGACCTCTACGATGACGACATGACCAGAGGAAGGCTGCTATGTCTGATATGGTCTCCACTGTATAAGGCAGGAGCCCTTGGGCCCTGCTGTTGTGGCTACTGTTCTTAGAGTGTACCCTTCAGTCCTCCACAGTTCCTCACCATGGTGTTTGTCTTAGTCTTTGGACCTCAGTATACTCTGTCCCACAGCTTTCTCAGGACCAGAATGCATACGTACCCAGGAGGTCAGAGCAGTTTTCCCAACTGTGCTACTCTTTTCTTCAACATTCCTGTGTCATGCCTGTTTTCACTTTCTATAATTTTGAATCTTCAATTTTCCCTTAGTCAACTGAGCTCTAAAAGGACTATCTCAGGCTTATCGACTTGATGCCTATTCTATCTTCACAGCCTACACCTAAGGGAAAAAAAATTAAGCATGACTGGTAGCTTTGGCCTCTGTTGAAAAGGTCATAATTATGTAGGGCATGCTGGAACTCTCACAGCTATTGTTTTTATTATGCTTTTGGCAATTATCTTCACTGCCTAGAACATCTACTCTTTTAAGTTAGGTTCGTCTTGTTACTATTTTTTAAACTATCAAGTCTAAATTTGTATTTGATCATCAATGAACTCCAGTGATCTCATCTATAAAACAGAAATTGGGGATTGATGCTAGTACCTACTTCCAAGGTTTGTAGAGAGGATCAAATGAAATGACATATTAAAATGCTCTACAAACAAACAAACAAAAAAACATTGTAAAGCATTACTTATTAACATCCCTATCATTATTATCACCATCATTCTCTATCTTGCTGTGGTTATAGTCACATAATCTTCCCAGTGGAAAGAACTTAAACTTCACCCAGTACTTAGTGTAGACCCAAAATCCAGCAAACTCAATTCTTGGGTTCACTCTCACTTTATCTTTTTGTCCCTAAACTTCTCTACATTAAAAAAAAAAAAAATCACTGTGTTGTAGGTAAAGACTTGGTCCTCTATAGACAGAAACTGCCAGGTCTCTACAAACTAGTCCTGGCTTCCTTGGAAACTTGGAAGGGATGTTTTGTTTCCTCTCAACCCATGAATTTGTGATCTTCTCAAATGCAAAAGGTCGCTTGCTCTTTACTCCTGCCCCACTGAGAAGCACAGGTTTGGGAGACTAGAGATCAGGACTAGAAGTGAAAAATAAATCAGAATACTCCATAACATACTAGCTGAGTGACCCTAAACAAGTAACTCAACCTCTCTGTCAATTTCTTCATGTACCGTAAGCATGATGACAATACCTACCTCATTGGGTCGCTGGGGTTGTCCAACATACTTTCTGTCAGGTATGTAGCACAATTTCTCCACAATGCAAATGATTTTCTATTTTGAAATAGTGAGGATTATTTTTTTTTAATATTTGACTGCAGAATCTTTCATTACCTGCTCAAACAAAATACTAAAATAGAAGTTTTATACCTGCCACATTACCCTTTCCCTCCTTCCTCTCTCTGTGCATGTGCTCAGTCATGTCTGATTCTTTGCAACCCCATGTGCTGTAGCCTTCCAGCCTCCTCTGTCCATGGAATTTCCCAGGCAAGAATACTAGAGTGGGTTGCCATTTCCTTCTCCATCCCTCCTTCCTACCACTTAGCAATTCCTCCAAGATTTAATGTCTATTATACACTAGACCTGACTTTACATATAAATATACCTATACTTAACCCATGTCTGGCCCAAAGCATTTCTTTCTACCTTGTGAATAAGTAGGGCCCAATTCTTGGGTAATGGAGTCTCTAGTCTACTAGCAACTTTCCCAAATAGCTTGCTTCTCTCACACATAGTTCAATTTATCTCTTTTCTCTGTACTTTCAGCAATGTATTGGTGACCATCATGAAAAAGGCATATTTTACAAAAGGACACATGTCAAAGGCAACTTTAGTATTGAAAGGGGGATCTATGTATTTGCCTACTAGCTTTGTAAGTATTATCACATGAGACCAGTTAGCAACCATTTTATTTAGGAACTGCCGCTGAAAGAACTAGAAGCACATTTTAAACCTCCAGAACTATTTGCCCCTGGGAACTGCAGGAGGTGTTTCCAAGAACAGAATTTCTCTGTGTTTTAAAAGTTCTCTTAAAGCTGAAGAGAAAGATTCCTTTTGGATTTAGCTTTCAAACAAAGAGATATACACCCAAAGACACTGAATGAACCTTCCAGAAATGTTAAATGTTAAAAAAGTTACAGGGGATAAAATACTGAAGCACATCATTGCAAGACACTCAACCATGCAATTCTGATGTGTTTTTCCAAAGTAAGAAAAAAGGATTTGGGCCTATAAAATATCATTTCTGTATTCTATGGGCATCTTCTGAATTATCAGTGGTATGCTTGGTACTAAAATCAAGTTTATTTTTCTATTTAATGAATCAGTCACCTGTTACATATTGATGTCATTTTATAACTCAGTGATAATGGTTTTTAAGCTTTGCATACTTGAATGGTTAGACCAGTTATGATATAATGCAATGCCCATTTTAAAGGATATGACAGTGGATAATAGACTATATGGATATTTATATGTGAATTAATGTCCAGTTATGGAAATAAAACATAATGCACAAATACTGCAGACACAGCCTAAAATATATTCATATTACTAAAGAATGGAAGATGATACAGGAAAAGTTTTGCATTTGACTCTCATAATTCTTTTTATATAGACCGCTGCTTAGCTACACAAGTTATAAGTGAAAAACAATTTGTAATTTCTGCATAAAATTGAAAAATCATACAGTTTAAAAGGCAACTTCAAGGCCATCTGGTCAAATATCCTCTTATGCACCTGAAAGAGAAGTCGCTCAGTTGTGTCCAACTCTTTGCAACCCCAGGGACTACAGCCCACCAGGCTCCCCTGTCCATGGAATTTTCCAGGCAAGAATACTGGAATGGATTGCCATTTCCTTCTCCAGGGGATCCTCCTGACCCAGGGATCGAACCTGGGTCTCCTGCATTGCAGCAGTTGCTTTACCGTTCCACGTGGAGTCACTAACAATTTTAATACCTTAAATGATATAGGCAATACGTGCACATGAGCACTGAGACAAAATATACCAAAAAATAAGAAGAATAATGTCAGACCCCATGACAGGAGAAAGAAACTTTATGTTTTGCTCTTAGGAAGAAATAGATACAGATCCATTTGAGGGAAAATGCAAAAGAAAAAAAGAAAAATGAATCCCTAAAACCATGGATATTGAGTGGCTGTAGGAATTCACTTAAGAGAAAAGATCAAAGAAATAATAGGTGAATTTGACTAAATAATGTCTAAGGACTTGCTGTCTACAGGTATTTGAAAATCCTAATAAGATGGAAATTATAGGGATGATTTGAAGAGTATAATTAAAAATAATGGGATTAAATTGAGAAAAGGAAAATGTACCTAAATGGAAAAGAAGCCCCTAATTTTCAATGGATGGAATGTATTAGAGCAGGGAGTAACCTTCAAAAGGAAGCAGCAAAATCTTTCAATATTCAACACATGGCAGCATAATACAGGTCAAAGCCCCCAAAACAGAAGCATTTCCCAAGTCCAAGGGTGGATAAAATGGCCTGAGGTATGTGTGATCTCCGTTTTCTGATTCTTTCTCTTTAGTAACCTTATTTGACCCAAGTGATGATGGCTGTCTTTTCACCTCATCTTTTTGTTTCTCAGCCTATCTGGCAAAGGGTGATATCTGTGAACAAACAAGAGAAAACAGGAGTTCAGTTCAGTCGCTCAGTTGTGTCCAACTCTTTGCAACCATGAACCGCAGCACGCCAGGCCTCCCTGTCCATCACCAACTCCCAGAGTTTACCCAAACTCATGTCCATTGAATCGGTGATGCCATACAACCATCTCATCCTCTGCCTTTCCCTTCTCCTCCTGACCTCAATCTTTCCCAGCATCAGGGTCTTTTCAAATGAGTCAGCTCTTTGCATCAGGTGGCCAAAGTATTGGAGTTTTAGCTTCAACATCAGTCCTTCCAATGAACACCCAGGAGTGATCTTCTTTAGGATGGACTAGTTGGATCTCCTTGCTGTCCAAGGGACTCTCAAGAGTCTTCTCCAACGACACAGTTCAAAAGCATCAATTCTGCAGCACTCAGCTTTCTTTATAGTCCAAGTCTCACATCCATACATGGCTACTGGAAAAACCATAGCCTTGACTAGATGGACTTTTGTTGGCAAAACAGGTGTAGAGAACCCATAAAAATTAAAAAGTAATTTAAGTATTTGCTTTTAATAAGTCTGATTTTCTTTACTCTGCTATGGTGGTCCTTTCTGCCTCTGCCATCTAAAAGAAGGATATATATTTGTCATATAAACTACATTTACATATTTTTATTATTGCATCATTATTAAAAGTACATGGAAATAATAATCCAGCAAGTACAAAATGGTACAAAATTAAAAGGTATGGTTTTTATATCTGCCCCACTAAAGCCTGTATTTCCCAGTTTTTCTTGCAGATAGGTGCAGTCATATGACTAGTTCTGTGACTAAAATGATGTGAGAAGAAGGGATGTGTTTCCATGTCATGCCCTTAAAGTAAAGGCATGTGTCTTCCCCTTCGAGTTTTGCTTATTCCATAGCCTGAAATGAAGTTATGATGGTTGAGCTAAAGCATTCCAGTGGAGATTTATATATATATATATATATATATATATATATATATATATATATATAAAACAGGTGAAGACACCACAGCAACATAATCAAAGGAAGCTAAATCTGAGACCCCATCAAACCAACATATCAACCAGGACCAACCACTTAAACTAATACATGAAAGAGGAAAAAACATTTTGGTATTTCTTTACTCTGGCAGCCTAACTTGTATTGTAAACAAACAAAAAAGTACTTATTTGGTATCCCCCACAAAAGATGATTTAACTCATCCCACTACTACATAACACTTTCTCTTTCAATTTTTGTAAATTACATGTTTTGAGTTGTTCTCCTTCCAGACATTATAACAATATATTTAATGATTGTTTCTTTTTTAAAATTTTATTTTATTTTCAAACTTTACATAATTGTATTAGTTTTGCCAAATATCAAAATGAATCCATCACGGGTATACATGTGCTCCCCATCCTGAACCCTCCTCCCTCCTCCCTCCCCATACCATCCCTCTGGGTTGTCCCAGTGCACTAGCCCCAAGCATCCAGTATCGTACATTGAACCTGGACTGGCATCTCGTTTCATACATGATATTTTACATGTTTCAATGCCATTCTCCCAAATCTTCCCACCCTCTCCCTCTCCCACAGAGTCCATAAGACTGTTCCATACATCAGCGTCACTTTTGCTGTCTCGTACACAGGGTTATTGTTATCATCTTTCTAAATTCCATATATATGCGTTAGTATACTGTATTGGTGTTTTTCTTTCTGGCTTACTTCACTCTGTATAATAGGCTCCAGTTTCATCCACCTCATTAGAACTGATTCAAATGTATTCTTTTTAATGGCTGAGTAATACTCCATTGTGTATATGTACCACTGCTTTCTTATCCATTCATCTGCTGATGGACATCTAGGTTGCTTCCATGTCCTGGCTATTATAAACAGTGCTGTGATGAACATTGGGGTACACGTGTCTCTTTCCCTTCTGGTTTCCTCAGTGTGTATGCCCAGCAGTGGGATTGCTGGATCATAAGGCAGTTCTATTTCCAGTTTTTTAAGGAATCTCCACACTGTTCTCCATAGTGACTGTACTAGTTTGCATTCCCACCAACAGTGTAAGAGGGTTCCCTTTCCTCCACACCCTCTCCAACATTTATTATTTGTAGACTTTTGGATGGCAGCCATTCTGACTGCTGTAAAATGGTACCTCATAGTGGTCTTGATTTGCATTTCTCTGATAATGAGTGATGTTGAGCATCTTTTCATGTGTTTGTTAGCCATCTGTATGTCTTCTTTGGAGAAATGTCTATTTAGTTCTTTGGCCCATTTTTTGATTGGGTCATTTATTTTTCTGGAGTTGAGCTGGAGGAGTTGCTTGTATATTTTTGAGATTAGTTGTTTGTCAGTTGCTTCATTTGCTATTATTTTCTCCCATTCTGAAGGCTGTCTTTTCACCTTGCTGATAGTTTCCTTTGATGTGCAGAAGCTTTTAAGGTTAATTAGGTCCCATTTGTTTATTTTTGCTTTTATTTCCAATATTCTGGGAGGTGGGTCATAGAGGATCCTGCTGTGATGTATGTCAGAGAGTGTTTTGCCTATGTTCTCCTCTAGGAGTTTTATAGTTTCTGGTCTTACATTTAGATCTTTAATCCATTTTGAGTTTATTTTTGTGTATGGTGTTAGAAAGTGTTCTAGTTTCATTCTTTTACATGTGGTTGACCAGTTTTCCCAGCACCACTTGTTAAAGAGATTGTCTTTAATCCATTGTATATTCTTGCCTCCTTTGTCAAAGATAAGGTGTCCATATGTGCGTGGATTTATCTCTGGGCTTTCTATTTTGTTCCATTGATCTATATTTCTGTCTTTGTGCCAGTACCATACTGTCTTGATAACTGTGGCTTTGTAGTAGAGCCTGAAGTCAGGTAGGTTGATTCCTCCAGTTCCATTCTTCTTTCTCAAGATCGCTTTGGCTATTCGAGGTTTTTTGTATTTCCATACAAATTGTGAAATTATTTGTTCTAGCTCTGTGAAGAATAATGATTGTTTCTTGATCCATCAACTCCAGAAAGTTATCTCTCAACTTTATACTCTCATTTTATACTCCCTGCTATACTACTTCTACTGCTAAGTTGTATTATATTACAGTCTGTTTTCACTTATGGTTTTCTATACCTTGTTTATAGATTTACTGATTTTGAATTAAAAAAATCAAACTGCTAATCAATATCTCTTATCAAAATGATGCAAATAACCTCAACACACCATTAGCAAGCTGAATCCAACAATGTGTTTAAAAACCATATGCACTGCAACAAACTGAGATTTATCCAAGATATGCTAGGCTGATTCAACATTCAAAAATCAATGTATTTCATCACATCAACAAGCTAAAAGACTCAGATGATCATGTCAATAAATGATGAAAACCCTTTTGACAAATTCCAACACCTATTCATGATAAAAAAAAAAAAAAAACCTCTCAGCAAAATAGGAATACGATGTAACTTCCTCACCTTGATAAATGATGTCTACAAAATACCTACAGCTAACATGGTACTTAATGGTGAGAAACTCTAACTTTCCCACAAATATCTTGTAAAAGCAAGGATGTCCCCTCTCACCACTCCTTTTCAACACTATACTCAAGTTCTAGCTAATCCTCCAGGTTCAAAGTCAAAGAAGTTCTCTTTTCACTGACTCTGCATATTTCCTAAAATCGTGGCTCTTTTTAAGTTATTTCATTTTGTTTGTGGGCGACGACTCTTATGTATAACCTCATTCTTCCTGAAATTGCTAAAAGCCTTTCTATGTCTAATTTATAAATATGCCTTCTTTATCATGAAATATCATAGGGTATCATAGTTATACCATTTGTTAAATACAACAAAATGCTTCCAAGTCATGTCAGAGATTGCTAGTTGCCCATCCCAAAATCTGTTTCCTTCCAGGTCCTATTTGAACACAATCTCCCTTGCAACTAGGTTTGGCCAATGACATTTAAGTCGAAGTTGTACAGTGGGACTTGCAAGAATTGACTTTACAGGTAGGTACTTTTTTGTCCCTTTTCCCCTACTGTTTCATCCTAGAATGCCAATGTAGTAGCTGCAACTGCAAAAGCCATTTGGAAACTTTGAAGTTATACTGTTGACACAATGCCAGCAACCTACTACCTCAACATTGTTCATAATATGAGAAAGATACTTGTGTATTTTAATCATCACAGTCAGAACTGTCACCATCAGCCAAATACAACTAGAAACTATTATTCTAGGACTACTACACAGTTATAATCCTGGAAATTATTCCTATTGTACTCCTTAGTTCCATGTTTTACTTAGATCCTATTTCTACTCTTTTAATTTTGATTGGTGTGTAACCACAAAAACTTTTAATCTTTTTTTTTTTTGAGAAAATAATTTATGACAAACTCTTTGCATTTTTTTTTAAACTGCTCACTCTTATTTGGCTGCGTATTGACTTTTAAATGCAAAATCATCATCTCTTGAACTGTAAGGTATTGCTCAGTGTCTTCCAGAGGCACATCTTATAAAATCTCTCTGAAAGAAAAAACTAGATGTTTTTAGTTCTTTTCTCTTCCCTAAACAATACATACTTCTTCTTGAATCAGATGTTGTTTGCTGATCTTGGTCCCTTTCTTCTGTTAATTTTCCTAGAATTTTTGAAAATTCAGGTTTTTCTAGTTTTTTTTTTTTTTTTTAAGAATAGTTGATTAAACTAGATAGTTCATAATTCCCTCCACTGTTAGCAGTCCTTATTATGAATAAGTTGACCAAACTTCTCATCTTTCTGCAAGCGTATTTTTCAAAGCCCTTGACTTAGTAAAATTATCATTATATGCAGATGACATTATACTCTATATACATAACTCTAAAGGCTCCACACAAAAATTATTACAACTGAGAAATGAATTAAGCAAAGTAGCAGGGTACAAGATTCATATACAGAAATCTTTTCATTTCTTTACACTAACAATGAAATATCAGGAAGTAATAAATGCTACCATTTAAAATGGCATAAAAATACACATAGGAACAAATGAGGTGAAAGATTTATACACTGAGAACTGTAAGACACTAATAAGAAAACAAAAAATGATTCAAGGAAATAGAAAGATATCCCATGATCTCAGATTGGAAAGAATTAACATAGTCAAAATGGCCATACTACCCAAAGCAATCTATAGATTTGATGTGATCCCTATCAAATTATCTACGAAATTTTTCACAAAACTATTTCAGTTCAGTCGCTCAGTTGTGTCTGACTCTTTGTGACCCCATGAACCACAGCACGCCAGGCCTCCCTGTCCATCACCAACTCCCAGAGTTTACCCAAACTCATGTCCATTGAATCGGTGATGCCATCCAACCATCTCATCCTCTGCCATTCCCTTCTCCTCCTGACCTCAATCTTTCCCAGCATCAGGGTCTCTTCAAATGAGTTAGCCCTTTGCATCAAGTGACCAAAGTATTGAAGTTTCAGCTTCAACATCAGTCCTACCAATGAACACCCAGGGCTGATCTCCTTAAGGATGCACTGGTTGGATCTCCTTGCAGTCCAAGGGACTCTCAAGAGTCTTCTCCAATACCACAGTTCAAAAGCATCAGTTCTTTTTTTTTTTTTTTAATTTTTAAACTTTACATAATTGTATTAGTTTTGCCAAATATCAAAATGAATGTGCCACAGGTATACATGTGTTCCCCATCCTGAACCCTCCTCCCTCCTCCCTCCCCATACCATCCCTCTGGGTCATCCCAGTGCACTAGCCCCAAGCATCAAGTATCGTGCATCAAACCTGGACTGGCATCTCGTTTCATATATGCTATTTTACATGTTTCAATGCCATTCTCCCAAATCTTCCCACCCTCTCCCTCTGCCATAGAGTCCATAAGACTGTTATATACATCAGTGTCTCTTTTGCTGTCTCGTACACAGGGTTATTGTTACCATCTTTTTAAATTCCATATATATGCGTTAGTATACTGTATTGGTGTTTTTCTTTCTGGCTTACTTCACTCTGTATAATAGGCTCCAGTTTCATCCACCTCATTAGAACTGATTCAAATGTATTCTTTTTAATGGCTGAGTAATACTCCATTATGTATATGTACCATAGCTTTCTTATCCATTCATCTGCTGATGGACATCTAGGTTGCTTCCATGTCCTGGCTATTATAAACAGTGCTGCGATGAACATTGGGGTACACGTGTCTCTTTCCCTTCTGGTTTCCTCAGTGTGTATGCCCAGCAGTGGGATTGCTGGATCATAAGGCAGTTCTATTTCCAGTTTTTTAAGGAATCTCCACACTTTTCTCAAAAGCATCAATTCTTCAGTGGTTAGCTTTCTTTATAGTTCAACTCTCACATCCATTCATGACTACTGGAAATATCATAGCCTTGACTAGATAGACCTTTGTTGGCAAAGTAATGTCTGCTTTTTAATATGTTGTCTAGGTTGGTCATAACTTGTCCTTCCAAGGAATAAGCGTATTTTAATTTTATGGCTGCAATCACAATCTGCAGTGATTTTGCAGCCTCAAAAAATAAAGTATGACACTGTTTCCACTGTTTCCTCATCTATTTGCCATGAAGTGATGGGACCAGATGCCATGATCTTCGTTTTCTGAATGTTGAGCTTTAAGCCAACTTTTTCACTCTCCTCTTTCACCTTCATCAAGAGGCTCTTTAGTTCCTCTTCACTTTCTGCCATAAGGGTGGTGTCATCTGCATATCTGAGGTTATTGATATTTCTCCCAGCAATCTTGATTCCAGCTTGTGTTTCTTCCAGTCCAGCGTTTCTCATGATGTACTCTGCGTATAAGTTAAATAAGCAGGGTGACAATATACAGCCTTGACATACTCCTTTTCCTATTTGGAACCAGTCTGTTGTTCCATGTCCAGTTCTAGCTGTTGCTTCCTGACCTGTATACAGGTTTCTCAAGAGGCAGGTCAGGTGGTCTGGTATTCCCATCTCTTGAAGAATTTTCCACAGTGTATTGTGATCCACACAAAGGCTTTGGCATAATCAATAAAGCAGAAATAGATGTTTTTCTGGAACTCTCTTGCTTTATTGATGATCCAGTGGATGTTAGCAATTTGATCTCTGGTTCCTCTGCCTTTTCTAAAACCAAATTGAACATCTGGAAGTTCATGGTTCATGTATTGCTGAAGCCTGGCTTGGAAAATTTTGAGCATTACTTTACTAGCATGTGAGATGAGTGCAATTGTGCAGTAGTTTGAGCATTCTTTGGCATTGCCTTTCTTTGGGATTGGAATGAAAACTGACATTTTCCAGTCCTGTGGCCACTGCTGAGTTGTCAAAATTTGCTGGCATATTGAGTGCAGCACTTTCACAGCATCCTCTTTCAGGATTTGAAATAGCTCAACTGGAATTCCATCACCTCCACTAGCTATGTTCATAGTGATGCTTCCTAAGGCCCACTTGACTTCACATTCCAGGATGTCTGGCTCTAGGTGAGTGAACACACCATCGTGATTATCTGGGTCGTGAAGATAATTTTTGTACAGTTCTTCTGTGTATTCTTGCCACCTCTTCTTAATATCTTCTGCTTCTGTTAGGTTCATATCATTTCTGTCCTTTGTTGAGCCCATCTTTGCACGAAATCTTCCCTTGGTGTCTCTAATTTTCTTGAAGAGATCTCTAGTCTTTCCCATTCTGTTGTTTTCCTCTATTTCTTTGCATTGATTGCTGAGGAAGGCTTTCTTATCTCTGCTCTTACAGATTTGATGTGGTCCCTATCAAATTATCTACAACATTGTTCACAGAACTAGAATAATCCTAAAACATATGCCAAGCCATAAAAAACTCAGAATTGCCAAATAAATCCTGAGGAAGAAGAACAAAGCTAGAGGTATAACCCTCCTAGACTTCAAACAATACTAGAAAAGCACAGTAATCAAAACAGCATGGTACTAGCACAAAAACAGATATGCAGTTCAATGGAACAGAATAGACAGTCCAGAAATAAACCCACACATTTGTGGTCAATAAATTTTTTGATGAAGGGGCAAGAATTTACACTGGAGAAAAGACCAGCTTTAGCAAGTGGTGTTGGGGAAGCTGGATAGGTGCATGTGAATCAATGAAGTTTGAACACTCCCACACCCCATACACAAAAATAAACTCAAAATGGCTTAAAATTTAAAAATAAGACATGACAGCATAAAACTGCTCGAAGAGAACATAGGCAAAACATTCTGACATAAATCATACCAATGTTTTCTGAGCTCAATCTCTCAAGGCAAAGGAAACAAAAGCAAAAATAAATAGTCAAACTTATAAGCTTTTGCACCACAAAGGATACCATAAACAAAAAGACTGCCTACAGATTGGGAGAAAACATTTGTGAATGATGTGACCAGTGGAGGGCTTAATTTCCAAAATACAAAAACAGCTCACACCATTCAATTAAAAAAAATAAGAAAAAAGGACAGAATATCTAAATAGACATTTCTCCAAAGAAAGACATACAGATGGCCAACAGGCACATGAAAAGATGCTCAACATCGCTAATTATCGGGGAAATACAAACCAAAACTACAGTGAGGTACGACCTCACTCTGGGCAGGTGGCCGTCATCAAAAATTCTACAAGTAATAAATGCTAAAAAGGATGTGGAGAAAAGGGAACCCTCCTACAGTGTTGGTGGGAATGTAAATTGGTGCAGTCACTATGGAAAACAGTATGGTGGTTCTTTAAAGGCTAACAATAGAATCGCCATATGCTCCAACAAACACTCCTGGGAATGTATCCAGAGAAAACTAATTCAAAAAGATATATGCACCCAAATGCTCATAGCAGCACTATTTACAACAGCCAGGACATGGAAGCAACCTCACTATCCATATCAACAGAGGAATGGATAAAGATGTGGTACATACATACAATGGAATATAGTCATAAGAAATGAAATAATGCCATTTCCAGCAATGTGGATTGACCTAGAGATTACCATACTAAGTGAAGTCAGAGAAAAACAAATATCATATGTTTCCCAGCACTTATATATGGAATCTAGAAAATACAAATGAACTGATTTACAAAAATAGACTCACGGACAAAAAAAAATACACTTATGGTTACCAAAAGGGAATGGAGGGAGAGATAAATTAGGAGTTTGGAATTAACAGGAAAACACTACCATATATAAAATAGGTAAACAACAAGGATTTACTGCATAGCACAGGGAGCTATAGTCAATATCTTGTAATAACCTATAATGGAAAATAATCAAATTTATATATATTATATATACACACATTATAAACACTTCACAGTACCTCTGAAACACAATACTGTAAAATAACTATACTTCAATTTTTTAAAAAAAGGTAAACAACCTTTAACCAAACCAATCAAACAACAACAAAAAAACTTATATTCTTCTCGCTTTCACTCTACATACCTGCTGAGTCTGGAAAATTGCACTGGGAAGAGTTTTCTTTACTTGAACCTCCATGTGAGGGTGCTCTGAGCTTTGTTTCACTCTGAGCAGCATCATCTGTGAATGACTTCCTGACCTTTCTATTCTCCCAGAATTCAACACAATCTTCATCCACTGATTCCTGATCTCAATCAGATTATTCACCATATTTTTCTTACTTTCTCCTCTATACTTTTGTTTTTAAAATGTCATTTCAATGGGTTCAGGGAGGGGGAGAGTAGGTGAAACTGTCTTGCATCTCAAATCAGAAATCACATATCTCTACTTTTAAGAAATTTTCTTAGCATAAGCATACTTTTGTATCCAGTTACTTGTGCCTTCAAATGTATCAGAAAACATATCCAAGAATGAACTTACTAATTCTATTAAAGAAAATCAGTTATCTGAAGCTCTTACTATATTAAAGATTATATTTACTAAAACATTTATATAATCTTTGTATTGTACAACATATTTTAATGCTTTGTACCATTTTAAATATTTCATTCTCACATCTTTTGAAATAGGTTTCCAAGAGCAAATAACAAATCCTCTATACAGCAGCCTACACAAAGTTTCCAAAATAGCAGTCAGTACAAGCTCAAAATCAGACCAAACACTAAAATTGACAAAGGCATTTTCCCTAACATTTACCTCATTAACTCTAAACTTCATTGAGGAATAAATCAATCTGGAAACCTCAGTGAATAGCTATTAATGCTGTTTCTCTAGACACAGTAATTGGCAAGGTTAGACCTCTGAACTGAAATGTCACAGAAAAAAAAAGGAATTTTTAAAAGCTAACTACCATATATTTGGTGAGAGAGGGAAGAGGAAATTTGTTTTCTCTGTTTCTTAGACTTCAGTAAGACAAAGGAGTAAAACTAGCCCATTCCTCCACACTTGAAGAATTCTTTCAAGTGACAGGTGATTTGTAAAGCCCCTGGTTGAATTCAGACAAATGCCCACATGTGTCTTTATGATACCATATATCTCCACCATTACCATGAGTGATGATTATAATATCATGAATAGGTTAAGTTTAGTTCCCAGCCTAAAAGCCAATTGTCTAGAGAATGAGGCTTTAACACTATGCATATTAAGGAAGGAAGCAAGACACAAAAATCACATAAATCACCAAAAATTACTGAAATGTAACTTTTACCTTAATGTTTTTAGTGGAGGAAGGAAGATGGATCTTTGAAAATGTCATAGTTCAGGGGAACATAGTTAAATTCTAAGAATAATAAGTGACACTGAACCACTTGAAAGTACAAAGAGCTGAAATATGAACATCTCAAGGAGTCATTTTAAGAACATCTTGGGTGTGCTGCAAGCATTCTATTCTTATCTAATAACTGGGGATAGAATCTAAAGATTAACCACATTAACCTTTGCTGCAAGCAAACTTAATTGCTTTGATTTGTATCTCATTGTGATGTTTCCTGGCTCTGGGTAAAGGTTTTAAACTTTTAACATATCAGCATACCTACAGGAAGAGGATATTGTTTTTAGTCATCTTATTTCTCATAACTGTGTAGCAATTACCAGAAAGTGAATCAATTCATCACACTCTTACATTGAATTAATTAGACACTATAGAAAGGCTACAGATTCATTTCTATTATTGAAAGAAAAATCTAGTTTTATCTGATATATTCCAATCATTTTCTCTTTGGGGTCTACTAAGTAATACCTAGTGAGACAGCAATTATCTTTGATGTTAATGGCCAAAGAAATTCCAACAGGCACTCAAGATAGTAAATGCATCAGCATATATGGTACAGAGAAAATTTCCTGCAAAGCTTATTATAGCTCTATTAATCACCAACTATGTAAATAAAGTTGATGAGAAAAAGCAAAGGGGGACTTATTTTGCCGAGACAAACACAGCTCTGTGAAAGAAGGCAATAAGCATTAAATAGCAATTCTCAGGTAGAGGAAAGAAATTTCATTTGTAGAATCACATACTCCTGTTATTGTAGATGAAACAAAATGCATGTTCAAAACATATGAAAAAATTAAATGAGATGTAATTCAATTTCATTGGTATTTAGTAAGGTCATATAGGAGACAGAGGATAAACTACAAAGCACCCTGACAATAGGGTTAAGTGTAGAACAGAACAAGGCACCATTGATACAGGTAAAAACAAAAGAAGAGTGTTTATTTCCTAAGGAGTTGCCAGAAGACTGCACAGTTAGCTGGGCATAGAGAATAAACAGAATTTGTATTAGTGAAGAGGAGGAGCATGAACAACCCAGGAAGAATGAACAGAACTATGAGATAAAGGATAGATACCAATCTAAATGGGATATTTAGGATGTAATGGAAGACATGAGATTCTCCTATAAAACCTCCTATAATTTCTAAGTATCTCTATTGTGTATAAAAATATATTCATATATATAATCCCATGTTACCTTACTACTAGAATTTTACCCACTTGGCAAATGAGGAAAAGACATTTCAAAGAAGAGAAATTATTTAGCTGAGGCCTCATTGTTAGCATGAGCGGAAATAAGACTCAAATTTTTTCTTCTCTAACACAACATGACCCTATTATGGAAGTTTTTGAAAATCTGTGAGAGGAATTTGATCCTACAACTGTGGATGCCTTGTCAAAAATATAAGATAGTTACGTTGGAAAATGAAGATTTTACTCATGTCAGTAATTATCTCTCATCTGCTTCCCTAAAAATACTTAACCGTTAACCAACTTTATATGCAGTAAGTTTCCCATTTGGAGAAGGAAAATGGCAACCCACTCCAGTATTCTTACCTGGAGAATTCTAGAGAGAGAGGAGCCTGGCGGTCTATAGTCCATGGAGTCACAAAAGAGTCAGACATGACTGAGTGACTAACACTTTCATACTTTCATACTGTCGTTTTACTATCTCAATGATCTTAGTAAAGTTATTTAACCTCTCTAAAATGCATCTTCACTATTAATGAAATTAAAGTATTAATATTTACAATCTGGACTGCTGGGTGGATTAACTGAGATAATGAAGTAGAGCACCTACCCTGCTATGATTCTACTAAGTTTATAAAGGACACAGAATCTAAATATGACCCTTCACAAAACTATGATATAGGCTGTTTCAGTTCAGTTCAGTCACTCATATCCGACTCTTTGCAACCCCATGAACCACAGGATGCAGGCTCCCTGTTCATCGCCAACTCCAGGAGTTTACCCAAACTCATGTCCGTTGAATCGGTGATGCCATCCAACCATCTCATCCTTTATCGTTCCCTTCTCCTCCTGCCCTCAGTCTTTCTCAGCATCAGCGTCTTTTCAAATGAGTCAGCTCTTTGCATTAGGTGGCCAAAGTATTGGAGTTTCAGCTTCAACATCTGTCTTTCCAATGAACACTCAGGACTGATCTCCTTTAGGATGGACTGGTTTTATCTCCTTGCAGTCCAAGGGACTCTCAAGTCTTTTCCAACACCACAGGTGAAAAGCATCAATTCTTTGGCGCCCAGCTTTCTTTATAGTCCAACTCTCACATCCATTCATGACTATTGGAAAAGTCATAGCCTTGACTAGAAGGAACTTTGGTGCAAAGTAATGTCTCTGCTTTTGAATATACTGTCTAGGTTGGTCATAAATTTCCTTCCAAGGAGTAAGTGTCTTTTAATTTCATGGCTGCAATCACCATCTGCAGTTATTTTTTGAACCCCAAAAATAAAGTCAGCTATTGTTTCCCCATCTATTTGCCATAAAATGATGGGACCAGATGCCATGATCTTAGTTTTCTGAATGTTGAGGTTTAAGCCAACTTTTTCACTCTCCTCTTTCACTTTCATCAAGAGGCTCCTTAGTTCCTCTTCACTTTCTGCCATAGGGGTGGTGTCCTCTGCATATCTGAGGTTATTGATATTTCTCCCGGCAATCTTGATTCCAGCCTGTGCTTCCTCCAGCCCAGCATTTCTCATGATGTACTCTGCACATAAGTTTAAATAGCCTTGAAGTACTCCTTTTCCTGTTTGGAACCAGTCTGTTGTTCCATGTCCAGTTCTAACTGTTGCTTCCTAACCTGCATACAGGTTTCTCAAGAGGCAGGTCAGGTGGTCTGGTATTCCCATCTGTTGAAGAATTTTTCACAGTTTATTGTGATCCACACAGTCAAAGGCTTTGGCACAGTCAATAAAGCAGAAATAGATGTTTTTCTGGAACTTTCTTGCTTTTTTGATGATCCAGCAGATGTTTGCAATTGGATCTCTGGTTCCTCTGCCTTTTCTAAATCCAGCTTGAACATCTGAAAGTTCACATTCACATATTGCTGAAGCCTGGCTTGGAGAATTTAGGCTGCTTGCTATCATCATATTAGCTTGAACAAGTGGAACTAGAAATACAGAGATGCTAAGTGTCTTGCCAAGTCACTTTGAAAGCCTGCAATAACAGGGTTGGACCAAAAAAAGTAGCCTTGTGTGAAAACCCTAAAGATGATGGTGTGGTGTTAGCTGCTCAGTCATGTCCGACTCTTTGCAATTCCATGGACTGAGTCCACTAGGCTCCTCTCTCCGTGGAATTCTTCAGGCCTACATGCCCTTCTCCAGGGGATCTTCTGAACCAGGGATTGAATCCTGGTCTCCTGAATTGCAGTCAGATTCTTTACTGTTTGAGCTACTCGGGAAGCTAAATATGGTGAATAAACAGTAAAAGACTGCATACAATGAAAGGTTTGTACAAAAGTGGAAAATCTCACTGAGCACTTACTATATGCCAGGAATTTGTCTTCCATATATCATTCAGTTCTCTCAACAACTCTAGGTTTGGGGACTATGGGTTTCTCCATTTAATGGGTATGAAAAACTGAGGTTCAGAAACACTGAATAATTTTGGCCAATGGCACACAATTATTGTTTGTCAGAGAGGGAGACTTTAACCTGGCTCTATCTTAGCTATTAGAAGGAAGTGTTTTTACACTATATGTAAACAAATCTTACATACAAATTGTTTCTTCAATATGCCTCTAATTGCTGAGACAAATAATTCAAGTAAGAACATACTAATAAACTGTAGTTCATGAACATCTATGAAGAAACCCCTGGAAGAAGCTAGTTTTATCCAAAGTGCCATTATACAAAAGGGCAAAGATCCACAGATCAAAGAATTCTTTAATTCTTTAATTCATCAATCGTTTCCTGAGCACACAGACTATAGACAAACTAATAAGTCAAATATTGGCCCACAAACCATCCTTACAATGCTTAGCAAATTTAAATAAATAATCATTTGTTCAAATGATGTTGCTTCACCCAAGGGCAAAAATACCAAGTAAGGAGTCATTTGTCATTCTCCAGAATCCCCCTAATATGTGAGTAAAGAGCTCCACAGAGTCCCCCACCCCCATGCTACTGCTTTAATCTCAGAGTCCCACACAAAGAGGTGCAACCCTTAAATTATCCTCAAATGTCTTTACTTATTATGAAAAATAAAAATTAAGATGGTACTCATTTAACTGTCCTTTCACACCTGGAAATTAAACATGGGATAAGTAATTTATTCGTTAATATCTGAGCATGTATGATTTTTTTAAATACTAACTGTTCCTATATTCTTGGCTAAAAACATCCAGGAAAGAAGGTATTATTTGCCACCAAAAGTCTCTGGATGACTTGGATAAAATAACCCCATCTTAAGTGGTGCTTTCCCCACAATATCACCATGAAAAAATTATAGAATGGAGCGGGGGGCAATTTGTCCCCAAACTTGTACCCAATCACATGATGTGACTTGAAACCCTAAATGAGGACTTATCTCAGACTCATTGTGTACCTTAATAAAGCAACCGCAAATATAACCCATATATGTCCTCATGTTAGCTCAGTCTTTGGAACACCACTTGAAATCTGGAGTTGTGGCCATAGTCTGCCATAGACACTACCAAAAAGCCCACATCCCTGCCCCCTACCTCAGAACATCCCTGTTTTAAATGGAGAAACACTCGAGTAAGGTGTATGTATACCAGTAAATCTTCAGCCAGTTAATCCCAAGCAAGGAGTTCTGTCCCAGTCAGTATCATACATGAAACAAAGATAAATCTGTCCCTCAAAAACATCACCATACACAGGAAAGGAAAGGCAGGAAACCCTGCATGAGAAATAGGCTCCTCAATTTTGCTTTCAGTATACAGGCAAAGAGGCTAAGGAAGTGGTCCCTAGTTTTCAATGAATGCTGCATCAGCGAAAACCCCAATTTGGGACTACTCAATTCTCAAATCTTGCCCCTGAATACATAGGAAAAATACTACTTATAAGGGCTGTTTTGAGTGAAGGAGGTGTGTTCAAAGTTATCATTACATTCTCAAGCAATGAGTCCTGATGGGAAAAAGCTATGTTGTCGCCCAAAAAATCACCTGTATTCAATAAACTGCAAAACAGTTCATTTTGGCATGAAGAAAGAACAATAAGTGTTCGAAATATTCACACAACATATAACTACAATATATCCAAACTCACCTTGTATTGGTTGACAAACATCCACTCGTTTGTTTTCCCTGTCAAATATAAGTATTTGTTTTTCTGAACAAATATAAAGGTTTGGTTTTTCTTCAGGCCCAAAAATACCACTTTTATTCATAGCTGAAAAGTATCTATAGACCCTATTTAAACTCTCTGAAGTCAAATGTTTGCTTCTGATGCCAGGGGTAAAGGATCAAGATCCTCCCTCAAAATTTTAAAGACACAATCTGCCTTTAATAGATTACCATTAGTAAATCCTCTTTGCTTGATTGATTTCTCCAAGTCTTTTGAGGAACAAGAGCCTACCCTTCTGGCTCCCAAAATTAACGTTACATATAATCTACTTACATAATATGTGATGAAGAAGAAAGTCCTCTCTCTAAACCTGAATCAGTTGACCCAGATTACTGTAACACCTGATATCAACTAACTTAATTGCCTCCCTCCAAAAGTCCCCACTACAATGAGCAAAGACAACATACCAAAAACTAAGTGAAACAGGTATCCTCGCTGCAAAATTTTGTCCAGGTGCAAACAGATTGCATAAAAGCCTGCATTCAATTCTGCATAAATCCTGCATGTCTGGGGAATAAGTGGAAGAAAACCCTAGAAAAAGCCCACCAACACTTCCAAATTCTCATGGCAGGTACTAGAGTCAAATGTAAGATGAGGGATAGTTGTTTCAGAATAAATCTTAAACCTATAAGTATATCAAAATATGTATATGGAACCGTGTTGATAAAACAGCCACAGAATTCACTCACATCTTAGAATCTGTGTAAGTGGTGCCATAATTAAAAGTGAGCACACTTTTGCCTGGCCTATAAACATGACTGTGTTTCGAGGATATAAAGGAGTGAAAAAAAGCTGAAAGCAAATTAAATACAAAGGAAAATTTATTGCAACTTTCCTTTCCCAGACCAAAAGGGAGAAGAAGGTACAGCATAATGAGAAGTCATGATTGTGGAATGTATGAGTTCCATGTTTCTGTGTAACAAATGCCTAGAGGTATAAAAAATCAATTTATCAACTTACAGTTTCCATGGGTTGTGAGTCCAGAACTTGTTAGCTGGGTTCTCTGCACAGAGCTTCATAAGTCTGAAATCAAGCATTAGCCAGCTGTGATTTCTTCTGGATGCTTAACTGGGGAAAGGTCTGCTCCCAAACTCCTTCGAGTTGTTGGTAAAATCACTTCTACTGTGGTTGTGAGACTAAGGTCCTGGGTTTGTTGCTGGCTGTAGGCTGGGGACTGCCCATAGGTCCTAGGACACGCTCAGGCCCTTGTTACTTGGCTTGTTTCACAAGGCCCCTCAATCTTCAAACCCCTCTCACCAGGAAGAGCCCAGAAATTTTTATAAAACCTTGTGATTAGATCAGGTCCACCTGGTAACCTCCTTAGTTAAAGTCAAGAGACTTAAGACAAATTATATCTGCAAATCTCTTCACAGCCGTACCTGTAAATTAAATAAATGGCCGAAGGTGGGTTTACAAGACATGAGAATCTTGGAGACCATCTCAGAATTTTTCAGACCACAATGAATTAACTGAAAAGCATGATCCTCCTGCTAATGAGTGGCTCAAACTAAGGTACCTCTCCTTTCATTAGTAGTTGAGCACTCCTCATTTCACCTTAAATATGCATTCTCTGTGGAGGCAATATCGCCCAAAAAGGGGTGAAAATTAGTTTGGGTAAAGGGGTGAAATCTTAGATAGTATAATGGTTTGGGAGCCTCTGAAGTGCTATCTGATAAGCTTTTATTTGTCAGTATTTAATTTCTCTCATTAAGGAGAAATTAAGTGAAAATTATTTTAAATCATTCATTAGATGGAATGAATTAAATTCATTAATTTATATTGAATTTAAATTCATTTTTTCTCTTAGGAGACCAATAACAAAAGAAAGGTTGAGTAGCTCAGCTTCCAGGGATCCCCCTGAGTCTACATCTTAGACAATGTTCTATTCTAATTTCTGAAACTGTCACAGTTGCCTCTGTAACTTTCCTTCTTTTACAAAGGGAGAAATTTACTTGCTGCCATCAATATGAAGTGTAGATGTCATGATAACTTAAACTTACTTAAACATTGGTCAATTACCTTCAGCTGAAATTCTCAATTATCTCCTCAGTAAAAGAGTCCAAGAACACACATCAATATCACTAGAAGCCAAAGGAGTCTAATCTCTCTCTCAATAGTCCATAAAGCAAAAAGAAATATCACCTTAACCTTTAAATAATAATTATTTTTTGGCCAGGAATAGTAAAATTTAGGTGCCCTTTACAAATGTGTCATGAGATTTAAAATTGGTCATAACTTTGACAAAGAAATCTATTCTAAGGAAGGAAATTGTCAAAGGTATGGACAAAAATTTATGTAAAAGTATCGTTATTTCATATTGCTTATGTTAAGAAAATATATACATAAATAGTACAATGGTTCAATATCTTACATGATATCCATAGGATGACATATTAATCTAAATTGATATTTACAAATGATAGTGACAAAGATATATGAACATGTCAGAAAATGTGTAAGATATAATGCTAAGGGAAAACTGAGGATTGTACAAATGTAAGGACTGTTTTATCATTATATTTCATATGTATGTACACGGAAATAAAAACAAAATGTCAATAGCAATGTGATTGTGGGTAATTTTTTTCTTTCAAATTTCCTATAATGCAAATGTCTTACTTTTATATTTATAAAAAGAAAACTTAAAGCAGTGAGAAGGCCCAAGTTGAGAAACAATATAACGTTGGCATGCTTATTGAGTACAGAGACTCATATTATCCTATTACAACACCTTCTGCTCTTCATTGCTGGCATCTACCAATCCCTATTTGTTCATGAAAATAGTGTAGTTCCTGGACCACTGTCCTCTTCTTCAACACTTATTAGCATGTCAAGGACATTTAATATCCAAGATGGTGACCCATGCAACAGCTTAGACTGTCAACTTCTTTACCTCCCAAATAACTTTACCTCCCAAATAATTTACCTCCAACCTACTGAAGATGTGCGTGCATGCTAAGTTGCTTCAGTCACGTCTAACTTTGCGATCCCATGGATTGTAGCCCACCAGGCTCCTCTGTCCATGGAATTCTCCAGGCAAGAATACTGGGGTGGGTTGTCATTTCCTTCTCCAGGACATCTTCCCAATCCAAGGACCAAACACAAGTCCCCTACGTCTTCTGCATTGGCAGGCAGATTCCTTACCACTAGAACCATCTGGGAAGCCCCTATTGAAGACACCCACTTGAATTATTACATTCAGTCAGACATAATTGGCTACTGAACAGTACAGTCTTGCTTGTCTCTGGTAACTGTGCCACTTTTGAAACTGTAATTTTAAGCATCCCTCTTTCTAATCCCCTATATTTTCAGCACACATTCTAGTAACTCAATGTGACAACACTTTAACATCATTGAAACCTTCACATTATTGAGACACACACTTTTGCCCAAATTGCATTGATAGATGAAACCAAAAAGACATACAGATGGCTAAGAAGTACATGAAAAGGAGTTCAGCTTTACTAATAATCAGTGAAATACAAATCAAAACCACAATGAGGGATCGCTTCACCCCTGTCAGAGTGGCTATTATAAAAAAGACAAGAGAAAATAAATGCTGCCTAGGATGTGGAGGAAAAGGGAACTCTTGTACATTGTGAGTGGGAATGTAAACTGGTACAAACATTATGGAAAATAGTACAGAAATATGTCTCAAAAAATTAAAAATGAACAACCATATGACTGTGCAATTCCACTTCTGAGTCTACAGCTAAAGGAAATGAAATCAGTATCTCTGTAAGAGCTATCTGCACTCTCACATTCATTGCAACATTATTTGCAATAGCCGAGATATGGAATCAAGCTAAGTATCTACTGATATTATATATATATATATATATATATATATATATATATATATATATATGTAACTGACTTTATGTATTTGTATGAGGAAGAGATTAAGAAGAGTTGGCAAGAATACACAGAAGAACTACACAAAAAGATCTTAATGACCCGGATAACCACAATAATCACTTATCTAGAGCAAGATAACCTGGAGTGTAAAGTCAAGTGGGCCTTAGAAAGCATCATGACAAACATAGCTAGTGAAGTTGACAGGATTCCAGCTAAGCTTTTTCAAATCCTAAAAGATGATGATGTTGAAGTGCTGTACTCAATTTGCCAGCAAATTTGGAAAACTCAGAAGTGGTCATAGGACTGGAAAAGGTCAGTCTTCATTCCAATCCCAAAGAAGGGGAATGTCAATAATTGTTCAAACTACCATAAAAGTGCACTCATTTCACATGCTAGAAAGGTAATGCTCAAAATCCTTCAAGCTAGGCCTCAGCAGTACGTGAACCAAGAAATTTCAGATGTACAAGGTGGATTTAGAAAAGGGAGAGGAATCAGAGATCAAGTTGTTAACATTTGTTGGATCACAGAGAAAGAAAAGGAATTCCAGAAAAACATCTACTTCTTCAATGTCTACATGAAAGCCTTTGACTGTGTGGATTACAACAAACTGTGGAAAATACTTAAACACATGGGAACACTAGGCCACTTATCTGTCTCCTGAGAAACCTGTCTTTGGATCAAGAAGCAACACTTAAAACTGGACATGGAACAACAAACAGGTTCAAATTTGGGGAAGGAGTACATCAAGGCTGTATATTGTCACCCTGCTTATTTAACTTATATGCAGAAATGCCAGTCTGGATGAATCACAGACTGGAATCAGGATTGCTGGGAGAAATACCAACAACCTCAGATATACAGATAATACCACTCTAATGGCAGAAAGTGAAAAGTAACTAAAGAGGCTCTTGATGAGGGTGAAAGAAGAGACTAGAAAAGCTGACTTGAGATTCAAAATTCAAAAAACTAAGATCATGGCATCCGGTCCCACCACTTCATGGCAAATAGAAGTGAAAAAAGTGGAAACACTGATAGATTTTATTTTCTTGGGCTTCAAAATCCTGCAGATTGTAACTGCTGCCATGAATTTAAGACATTCACCCCTTGAAAGAAAAGTTATCACAAACCTAAATGACATATTAAAAAGCAGAGACTTAACTTTGATTATAAACATCTGTCTAGTCAAAGCTATGGCTTTTGCAGTAGTCATGTACAGATGTGAGAGTTGGACCATAAAGAAGGCAGAAAACCAAAGAATTGATTATTTCAATCAGTGATTCTGGAGAAGACTCTTAAGAGTTCCTTGGACAGCAAGGAGATCAGACCAGTCAATCCCAAAGGAATATTCATTGAATATTCATTGGAAGGACTGATGCTGAAGCTGAGGCTTCAATACTTTGGCCACCTGATGTGAAGAGCTGACTCACTGGACAAGACCCTGATTCTGGGAAAGACTGAGGACAAGAGAAGGGGGTGACAGAGGATGAGATGGTTGGATGGCATCATTGACTCAGTGGAAATGAGTTTGAGCAAACTCCGAGAGACAGTGAAGGACAGGGAAGCCTGGCGTGCTGCAGTCCATGGGGTGGCAAAGAGTTGGACATGACTGAGTGACTGAACAACAATTTGCCATGAAGTGATGGGACCAGATGCTATGATCTTAGTTTTTTTAATGTTGAGTTTTAAACCAGCCTTTCACTTTCCTCTTTCACATTCATCAAGAGGCTCCTTAGTTCCTCTTTGCTTTCTTCCATTAGGGTAGTATCACCTGAGGTTATTGATATTTCTCCCAGCAATCTTGATTCCAGCTTGAACTTCATCCAGACTGGCATTTTGCATGATGTACTCTGCATATAAGTTGAATAAGTAAGGTGACAATATACCGCCTTGATGTAACCCTTTCCTAATTTTGAACCAGTCCATTGTTCTATGTCCAGTTCTAAGTGGTGCTTCTTGGTAGGCATACAGGTTTCTCAGGAGGCAGGTAAGGGGCCTGGTATTCCCATCTCTTTAAGAACTTTCCAAAGTTTGTTGTGATCCACAGAGTCAAAGGCTTTAGCATAGTGAAGTAGAAGTAGATGTTCTTCTGGAATTCCCTTGCTTTTCTATGATCCAGTGGATGTTGGCAACTTGATCTCTGATTCCTCTGTGAAGACTGAAAGTCACTCGGTTGTGTCCAATTCTGCGACCCCATGGACTACACAGTCCATGGAATTCTCCAGATCAGAATACTGGAGTGGGTTGTCATGCCCTCCTCCAGAGGATCTTCCCAACCTAGGGATTGAATCCAGGTCTCCCGCATTGCAGGCAGATTCTTTACCAGCTGAGCCACCAGGGAAGCCCAAGAACACTGGAGTGGGTAGCCTATCCCTTCAGTGGATCTTCCTGACCCAGGAATCAAACTGGGGTCTCCTGCATTGAAGGCAGATTCTTTACCAGCTGAACTACCAAGAAAGCCTATTCTAAATCCAGCTTGTACATCTGAAAGTTCTCGGTTCACATACTGTTGGAGCCTAGCTCAAAGGATTTTGAGCATAACCTTGATAGTATATGAAGTGAGTGCAAGTGTGTGGTAGTCTGGACATTCTTTGGCATTGTTCCTTTTTGGGGTTTAAATGAAGACTGAGGTTTTGTAGTCTTGTGGCATACATACCTAAAATATCATAATTCCAGATATGCACTGAAGGAAAGCTAAGAATTAACCTGGAGGTATGAAATATTAGTGTCAGATATAAGTAAAGTTTCTTGGAGTAAATGAGTTTTAACTTGTCATTTCTTTTAAACGGTAAATAATCTGACAAAATGTTAAATATAAATCTTTTAGGAATAAAATGTGATATTAGCTTTGTCTTAGAACTGGTGCATTGAATCAATAGATATTTTGTAAATAGTATTCAGAATAAGTGTGTGAATATTAGAAGAAAATAAAGTAACTGTTTTTCTCAATAAGTCAGTATCTCAATACATAAAGATCTGATTATTGAAAACTAAAGAAGACTGACACTCTGAACTTCTGAGCTAATCTGTTAGTGAAAGATGTTTCTCTGTATCTGTATCAACTGACTTTATAGATTTTAGTCTAACACTAGTTTTTTGGTTCTATATATGTCTATAACTTTTCATTCCTTTATCTTTACAAGTATAATGAAGTAAGTATAAGTAAAAATACATTAAAAACACTGGACCTTAAAAAATCAAAAAGAAACATAGCATTACTGGTATTGAGAATGCTAATGATTTCTATTCTTATCTATTACTCCTTGTTTCTATTGATTTCATGCCATAATTTTGTCCTTTATGGAAAAGACTATGATCGTTAAATCACAATTCTGCACCTTGGGCAACCTCTTACTTTTAAAGTCTCAATATTTTCATCTGAAAAAATGTGATGATGATAGCATTGCTTGTATTCAAAATGGGCTTTATAAAAAATTTGAAGAGACAATATACATAAAACTTTGAGCACAAGGCATCTACAATGCCTTACATGTAGAAAGTATACAAAGAAGTTAACTGTTATCATCAGTGGTGGTGGTGATAGTAGTAGTATCAACAGCAACTGTAGTAATAGACAATTGCCAGCTACACAGTCAGAGTGTACCTCTTTTCTGCGTGAGCTGAGCATAGTTCTGTGTGTCCAGGTACGGAAAGGCAGGTAAGAATAACCTGCTTGTGTCCTGTTCATTGATAGAGTAGGTATTTGCATTCAACAAAAAGTTTGTTTGGATTTTTCCATAAAATGTTATGAAAAAACCCAAATGAACCTTTTGGCCAACCCAATAGAAGGCAGGAGATGATCAGATTCTTACTCTTCCAGGTCAAGTTGAAAGCAAATCTTCTCTTCCTTTTCTTTATAACAAATCAATAAAACTAAATTCATTAAAAACTATTAAGTGGTAACAGGATACTAGCTTCTCCTAATTCATTCTCACTTCATCATTTATCTAGAAGGTTTAAGCTAAAATTATTTTCTGAGTCTAGTATCTCGGCAAAGGTAATGTTGAGTGAGCATAGTATATGGCCCTCTGCCAGATTTCCAGGGTAGATATCAAATTAGGAGAAAATCACCTCCCTTCTGTGACCAATGAAAAATTCTTTTTAAAAGGATGAGAAAATTTTTAAAAGAAATCTTTCTAAAGGTGAGAAATTCTCAAAGCTACTGCTGTGTCTCAAGTTTTTGATGCTGAGAGCCTTGAATTAATACAGGGAGGCACAGAATGTAAACACCTTTATTGAGCATATCCTATTGAGCTAAATGTCTATGTAAGTCAAACTCTCCCTTAAGTCTTTTTTTCAGGTAAGAAAGTATTTTGTTGTTGTTTAGTCATGTCTGATTCTTTTGTGACCCCCATGGACTATAGTCCACCAGGCTCCATGGAATTTTCCGGGCAAGAATAGAATACTGGAGCGGGTTGCCATTTCCTCCTCCAGGAGATCTTCCCAACCCAGAGATCGAACCTGTGTCTCTGGCACTGCAAGTGGAGCCACCAAGGAAGCCCTAAGAAAGTATTTGAGAGTGTATGCTCAGTCATGAGGCTCTTTGCCATCCCATGGACTGTGGCCCACCAGGTTTCTCTGTCCATGGAATTTTCCAGGCAAGAATAGAACACTGGAGTGGGTTGCCATTTTCTCCTCCAGAGGATCTTCCTGACTCATGGATCAAACCCATGCCTCCTGCATCTCCTGGATTGGTGGAAGCCCAAGAAAAATTAGGTGTGTGCAAAGTGTGGTGTAGCATCCAGATGACGTCTTATCCTTGGGTGCGAGTTCTCGGTAGAAGAGAAGGGAGAAGAAGCTGGCTTGGAGACTATGCTGAAGACACAAGAGGAAAGTGTTGCAAGTGGACCGCCAGGGTGTTGGGGGCTGGCAGGGAAGGGGGGAAGATTATGAAGACACTGAAGGAAAATGGATGAAAGGCCCAAGAGAGTGATTTTTTCTCATTCCAGGATTAAAAAAAAAAATACTGGAAGAAAATGTCTCTTGACAGCACTTCCCACAAATATCCAACAATGAATTTATCAAATCTGTGAGTACAGCCACTCCAATAAGTGGCAAATTGGAGGAGGGTGGGGAAGGATGATCCTAACCAGGAAATATGGATACTGCTGAAGGGGTTCTGCTCAGCCAACAATTTTGCCTCTCCAATATTCTTGATTCTGGAAAAAGAGACTGTCTGGACCCTGCTTTGGACTTTGAGGGATCGGAATAAGACAGGGGTGCTTGTTTTCCAGGGCTTCTCTGGTGGCTCAAACAGTAAAGAATCTGCCTGCAATGCGGGAGTCCCAGATTCCATCACTGGGTCAGGAAGATCCCCCAGAGAAGGGAATGGCAACCCCCTCCAGTATCCTTGCCTGGAGAATCCCATGGACTGAGGAACCTGGAAGGCTACAGTCCAGGGGGTCACAAAGAGTCAGACATGACTGCAGCAATTTAGCATACACACACATATGTTTCCCAGGAGGAAAATTGTTCAAACACTTTTTTAAAGGGAAATCAGTTCAATCAGCATCTTGATACCATATAGGACTCCAAAAGCTATTTTCTTTCCTGAATTACTTCATTGAAAATTAACTAAACCACTTTGTTGGAAGGTAGACCTTATCCCAAGAGAGGTCTATATCAATTCCATTATGTGGAAGTTGCTCAGTCGTGTTCAACTCTTTGTGATCCCATGGTCTATAGAGTCCATGGAATTCTCTAGGCCAGAATACTGCAGTGGGTAGCTGTTCCCTTTTCCAGGGGATCTCCCAACCCAGAGATCCAACCCAGGTCTCCCACATTGCAGGCAGAGTCTTCACCATCTGAGCCACAAGGGAAAACCAAGAATACTGGAGTGGGTAGCCTATCCTTTCTCCAGCAGATCTTCCTGACCCAGGAATCAAACTGGGGGTCTCCTGCATTGCAGGTGGATTCTTTACCAACTGAGCTATCAGGGAAGCCCCAGTTCCATTATAAATATTGTAAACATGCAGACTAACAAAGGAAAAAAAGAACATTTCTTTGGCATTATATTTCTTTCAGTGGCTTTCCATATGATTCATTAAAGATATTTTTAACTTTTTTCCCCTCAGTTGAAAAATTACATATATAAATCCTGACTGTGGAATTGCACAAATGTGCACAGCTGCTGGTTTAAGCTTATAAAAACACCAAACAAAACAAAACACAATTTGGAAGAGAGCCATGGTTAAACCTTTTGCAACTAAATTTGAGGGGAATGGAGGTAGAAATCCATTTTATATACAGAAGAAATCATTTTATTCTACTTATATAGAAAGGACTCCATAATGATATAAATGATTTTCCATGTCATACTGCAAGAGTACATTATTCTTAATCTGATACAATAGGAAGGAAGTTTGCTGAATTTTTGAGAGCACATTGCCTTGATGGAGATATTTACTACTCACAATAAATGACAGCCATCTCATTGTTTAGTGATATTTTGGGAGGCCCTTTGTTGTTTTGCTTTCTGGAACATCTCCAAATTTATTTCTATTTAATTGACTTTTTGCTAATTTCTGCAATAATCAGGAAACAGCCAGTCCTCTCATAAAAAGGCTACTGGCTAGGTTGAATTTTGGAAGAACAAAAAAAGATTTGCCTAAGGTCCTAGGTGGAAAGAAGTGGGACAATCCAGTTTCTATATTATAACTTGGTGATAGGCTACAGCATTTTGCATTCATTCATTATGGCTGAGGCACCAATATCTGTTTTTCTTTTCAATTAGATTTGCTGAAGCAATCCAGCTTCTTGTGCCCATCTATCATGTTACAAGGTCTATGGTCCAAATGTCCCAAATGTATGTGAATAAAGAGGGTCAGGGTCTGCTTTTCTGTGGGGTGGGGATGAACAGGGAAGTGTCAGGAAGACAAGACTGAGAGAAAAACATCACCCATATAATCATGGACAAATTCTCCTGCATTTATTCTAGACTTCATAATAAGGCAGCCATCCTTTTTCATAATTCTAGTAGGTATCATCCACTCTCATAAAGAAATATATTAATATAAAAGATATGAAGGTTAAAGCATTTTATGCACTTCCAAACCCTTGCTCCCAAAATAAATTTGGTTTTGAAATAACAAATACACATGGCAAACCTGAAGCCCATCAATTATTAGGTTCAATTATTTAATCTCACCTAAACACCTCAGTGGGGCTTCCCCAGTGGCTCAGCAGTAATGAATTCACCTGCAATGGAGGAGACTCAGGAGACGTCAGTTCAATATCTGGGTCAGGAAGATTCCCCTAGATGAGGAAATGGCAACCCACTCCAGTATTCTTCCCTGGGAAATCCTATAGACAGAGGATCCTAGCGAAATATAGTCCATGGGGTCTCTGAGTATGAGACAAAAGACATATGGTTTGCATCATTGATCTCAAGAGACTAAGTGCCAGTAGCTCCTCCCAGGCATTTTGACAACTACATGTCCCAAAACACTTCTAAACACCCACTAGGATGGGCAGTATATTGTCAATTTGAGAAACACTAGGCCATGTGGTCCAGTGTTTCCTTCTGAGAAGCTTCTTGATTGTATAATTTCTCTTGCCTTGACTGCGTTCTTCTGCATTCTCTCTCCTAGTCTTGGTTTCTACATAAGGTTCATAAGGTTATTCTCCTTTCTGTCATTAAACTCCCAGAAGCTGGTTCACAGTGATCCACCATCAGTCCCATCATCCCTGCTGCTGCTGCTAAGTTGCTTCAGTTATGTCCGACTCTGTGCAACCCCATAGACAGCAGCCCACCAGGCTCCCCCGTCCCTGGGATTCTCCAGGCAAGAACACTGGAGTGGGTTGCCATTTCCTTCTCCAATGCATGAAAGTGAAAAGTGAAAGTGAAGTCACTCAGTCATGTCCGACTCTTTGCGACCCCATGGACTGCAGCCTACCAGGCTCCTCCATCCATGGGATTTTCCAGGCAAGAGTACTGGAGTGGGGTGCCATTGCCTTCTCCACCCATCATCCCTAAATTCTTCTATTTGCTACTGGTTTGGCACTTAGTGTGTACCACTGTGTAATGTTTCTCTTGCATGTGAATATCCTACATTCTCTATGAGACTGAGAGTCAGCTGAGTCAGCTGAGAGCAGGGGTCTTCCTTGACTCTGAATAGCATGCATGTTTTAGCTTCCTTCGTGAGGTTGGACTCTCAACCTTTGCTTAAGCTATCACGCTGTTCTGGAAACTTGCCTATCGTTTTCTACTATGAAATGCTTACAAATAAGGCAAACCTTTATCACTCCCCTATGAAAATTTTTTAGGAGTAGAAGATTGTAAGGTGCTGAATAAAACTAAGTCTCGTGATCATCTACATGAACCAAGCATTACCATATACTTTTACAGATCATAGCAACACACACACAGACATATGCAGCTAACAACAAAAAACAATGATAAAAGGCAACACAACTTATTACCCCTCTAAAGAGAAAGTGAGGCAGAGACAGAGAGCTTTTAAGGAATTGGCTGACACAATTTTGGAGGCTGGCAAGTCTGCAATCTGCAGAGCAGAGTAGCCAACTAGAGAACCAGAGAAGAGTAAATGTTGCAACTCAAATACAAAGACAGTCTGGAGGCAGAATTCCTTTCATTTCAGAAGGACCTCAGTCCTTTTCTCTTAGGGCCTTCAACTGATCCGATGAGGCTTACTCATATTATGGAGAGTAATTTGCTTTAAGGATTTAAATGTTAATCTTATTAAAAAAAGATGACCTCACAGTAACATCTTAGAATGGTGTTTCAGCAAAGATCTGGGCAGCATGACCTAGCCAAATAGACATATACAAATTAATCTTCATACTGGATAATATCAAAGAGCAAATCCTAGCAACCTCATTGTTTTATAGGACCTCTTCTTCTAGAAACTACCTGTATTGTTTGACCTTAAAAAAATAGAGATTGTAAAATGAGTCCACAGATTCTGGACTTTCTCTTGGTATGAGATAAGGAGTTTTTCACTCAGGTGAGAGAGAGAGACACACACACAAGATAGGACCCCTGTGAGTTGGAGGTGAACACAGAATGGGAGAACTCGCTTTCATCCCAACACACACACACGAATTCCTAGAAATCCCAAATTTGTGGGCCTCCTCTTCCATTTCCTCTCCATGCCCAACGGTCATCTGATATTTCCCAGCCCATTAGGGTATATTTTGAATATCAGTATCAGTTCATTTGCTCAGTCATGTCCGACTCTTTACAACCCCATGAACTGCACCGTACAGGCCTCCCTGTCCATCACCAACTCCCAGAGTCCACCCAAACCCATGTCCATTCAGTCGGTGATGCCATCCAACCATCTTATCCTCTGTCATCCCCTTCTCTGCCTGCCCTCAATCTTTCCCAGCATCAGGGTCTTTCCAAATGGGTCAACTCTTCGCATCAGGTGACCAAAGTATTGGAGTTTCAGCTTCAACATCAGTCCTTCCAATGAACAACCAGGACTGATATCCTTTAGGATGGACTGGTTGGATCTCCTAGCAGTCCAAGGGACTCTCAAGAGTCATTTCCAAAACCACAGTTCAAAAGCTTCAATTCTTCAGTGCTCAGCTTTCTTTATAGATCAACTCCAACATCCATATATGACCACTGGAAAAACCATAGCCTTGACTAGATGGACCTTGTTGACGAAGTAACATCTCTGTTTTTTAATATGCTATCTAGGGTGGTCATAACTTTCCTTCCAAGGAGTAAGTGTCTTTCAATTTCATGGCTACAGTCACCATCTGCACTGATTTTGGAGCCCTGAAAAATAAAGTCAGCCACTGTTTCCACTGTTTCCCCATCTATTTCCCATGAAGTGATGGGACCGGATGCCATGATCTTAGTTTTCTGAATGTTGAGCTTTAAGCCAACTTTTTCACTCTCCTCTTTCACTTTCATCAAGAGGCTCTTTAGTTCTTCTTCACTTTCTGCCATAAGGGTGGTGTCATCTGCATATCTGAGGTTATTGATATTTCTCCCGGCAATCTTGATTCCAGCTTGTGCTTCTTCCAGCCCAGCGTTTCTCATGATGTACTCTGCATATAGGTTAAATAAGCAGGGTGACAATATACAGCCTTGATCTACTCCTTTTCCTATTTGGAACCAGTCTGTTGTTCCATGTCCAGTTCTAACTGTTGCTTCCTGACCTGCATACAGGTTTCTCAAGAGGCAGGTCAGGTGGTCTGGTATTCCCATCTCTTGAAGAATTTTCCACAGTGTATTGTGATCCACACAGTCAAAGGCTTTGGCACAGTCAATAAAGCATAAATAGATGTTTTTCTGGAACTCTCTTGCTTTTTTGATGATCCAGCAGATGTTGGCAGTTTGATCTCTGGTTCCTCTGCCTTGTCTAAAACCAGCTTGAACAACTAGAAGTTCATGGTTCACATATTGCTGAAGCCTGGCTTGGAGAATTTTAAGCATCACTTTACTAGGGTGTGAGGTCCAGTACTTTGGCCACCTCATGCGAAGAGTTAACTCATTGGAATAGACTCTGATGCTGGGAGGGATTGTGGGCAGGAAGAGAAGCGGACGACAGAGGATGAGATGGCTGGATGGCATCACCGACTCGATGGACGTGAGTCTGAGTGAACTCCAGGAGTTGATGATGGACAGGGGAGGCCTGGCACACTGCGGTTCATGGGGTTGCAAAGAGTTGGACATGACTGAGCGACTGAATTGAACTGAACTGAGGTGAATGCAATTGTGCAGTAGTTTGAGCATTCTTTGGCATTGCCTTTCTTTGGGATTGGAATGAAAACTCACCTTTTCCAGTCCTGTGGCCACTGCTGAGTTGTCCAAATTTTCTGGCCTATTGAGTGCAGCACTTTCACAGCATCATCTTTCAGGATTTGAAATAGCTCCACTGGAATTCCATCACCTCCACTAGCTTTGTTCGTAGTGATTCTTCCTAAGGTGCACTTGACTTAACATTCCAGGATGTCTGGCTCTAGGTGAGTGATCACACCATCATGATTATCTGGGTCGTGAAGATCTTTTTTGTACGGTTCTTCTGTGTATTCTTGCCACCTCTTCTTAATATCTTCTGCTTCTGTTAGGTCCCTACAATTTCTGTCCTTTATTGAGCCCATCTTTGCATGAAATGTTCCCTTGATGTCTCTAATTTTCTTGAAGAGATCTCTAGTCTTTCCCATTCTATTGTTTTCCTCTATTTCTTCGCATTGATCACTGAGGAGGGCTTTCTTATCTCTCCTTGCTAGTCTTTGGAACTCTGCATTCAAATGGGTATAACATTCCTTTTCTCCTTTGCTTTTCACTTCCCTTCTTTTCACAGTTATTTGTAAGGCTTCCTCATTCAGCCATTTTGCTTTTTTGCATTTCTTTTTCTTGGGGATGGTCTTGATTCCTGTCTCCTGTACAATGTCACAAACCCCCGTCCATTTTGAATATGCCTAAAACCATTTGTGAGTTGTCTAACAGTCACATAACCTCTCCTAGCCATCTCCAAACCTTTAAACTTTGGAAATGTTTTCTCTTCATCGGAATCTTTTTCTTCTGTTCCTTTCAGAATTTAGTCTCACAGAAAGAAAGAATGTGTCTAAGGAACATAAAGAGTCCCCTACCTGCCTTCTCTACTTTCACTATAAACAATGATTATGATAATATGTAGCATAGTTTACAATTTGTGATTCCCAGGTGGCTCAGATGGTAAAGAATCTCCCTGAAATGCAAGAGACCCAGATTCAATCCCTAAGTCAGGAAGATCCTCCAGAGAAGGGAACGGTAACCCATTCCAGTATTCTTGCCTGGAGAATTCCATAGAGAGAGGAGACTGGAGGGCTCCATAGGGTTGCAAAGAGTCAGACACAACTGAGCGACTAACACACAATTTATGTAGATACAGTGCACTTTGTCATCTTACATAACTCTCAAAATTTAGGTTGACAGGATAAAAGTTATTGTTGTCATTTTGTTTGGACTTTATATATAAAGTTTTAAATAGCAATTGAGTGAATACATTATATACTTTTAAGAAGAAAATATATAGTATTTTTAAATCAAATTATTCATATTTTTTACTACCTGAATCATAGGCCTAGAATCAAGACAAATTTGAATGACTTCTCAGGTCACAGAAACTTTCCCAGTGTTTATACCTTTGCTGCACCCATGTCCTTCTTTGGAGGAACCATTTCTCCCCTCTGGTCCCGACTTAAGTGCTTGCAGGCTAAGTCATTTCAATCGTGTCTGACTATTTGTGACCCTATGAACTATAGCCCGCCAGGCTCCTCTGTCCATGGGATTCTCTAGGCAAGAATACTGTAGTGGGTTGCCATGCCCTCCTCCAGGAGATCTTCCCAACCCAGGGATCGAACCTGCATCTCTTACATCTCTTGCACTGACAGGCAGGTTCTTTACCACTAGGCACCACCTGAGAAGCCTGGTCCCAACTTATAGTTGACCCAAATGGGAGCTATGTGACTCAGTCTCCAGACCTCCAAGGATGGGGCTAATGCATGGGTGTCTTACCACACTCTTAACCCAGTGATTAGAATAAAAAACAGACATAAGCCCCAACATTTAGTCACTGAAAATTTTCAAATAGAAGATTAGTGTTTCATCTTTACCCAATTTCATTTCTGCCACAAACATGTAAGAGTATAAACCTAGAAGCTAATATGCACAAGGTTTCAACCATAAAGTGACAGCCAAACTGAATGAACAAAGCTATCACTCAGAGATGAACAAAGGCATGAGATGGCCAGAGAAGATAAGAATATCATGAGTGAGTGAATCTCTGGTTTGTTTCAGTCTCATCGACCCACTTATTGAGCCTTAATTCCTTGGTTACTTTTGACCTAAACAAGAAATCAAAGCAGAGAGTTCTTTGAGAAAAAACAAAGCATCTCGTCAATTATCTGCATATTATTCTAAGTAATTGAAGATGTTTCCTTTAAAGTTTTTAACTATTAACTGACTGAAATTGCATATGTGCAGTCAGAGGATTTGCCTTCAAAAACTGTTTTAGAAGAGCTATATTATTTTACCCTTTCCTATCCAACGTGTATATGTCCATAAAAATGCCAATTTCTTCATAGGGAAATGTTCTAGCTATATGAAAAATTTCATAATAAAATCTAAGTTTATTTTATAAAGCAACAAAGCAGTCAATGTAATACTGTATCTGTAAATAGGGAAGACATGTTCTAAGGGGAGACAAGTTCCAGATGTTCAAGCTGGATTTAGCAAAGGCAGAGGAACCAGAGATCAAATTACCAACATTCTTTAGATCATAGAAAAAGCAAGAGAATTCCAGAAAAACATCTACTGCTTCATTGACTACACTAAACCCTTTGACTGTGTGGATCACAACAAACTATGGAAAATTCTTAAAGAGGTGGGAATACCAGACCACCTGACCTGCCTCTTGAAAAATCTGTATGTGAGTCAAGAAGCAATAGTTAGAACCAGACATGAGACAACAGACTGGTTCCAAATTGGGAAAGGAGTACGTCAAGGCTGTATATTGTCACCCTTCTTATTTAACTTATATGCAGAGTGCATCATGTGAAATGTTGGGCTGGATGAAGCACAAACTGGAATCAAGATTTCCAGGAGAAATATCAATAACCTCAGATACGCAGACAATACCACCCTTATGGCAGAAAGCAAAGAGGAACTAAAGAGCCTCTTAATGAAGGTGAAAGAGGAGAGTGAAAAAGCTGGTTTAAAACCCAACATTCAAAAAACGAAGATCATGGCATCCAGTCCCATCTGCTGCTAAGCTGCTGCTGCTAAGTCGCTTCAGTCATGTCCGACTCTGTGCGACCCCATAGACGGCAACCCACCAGGCTCCCCCGTCCCTGGGATTCTCCAGGCAAGAACACTGGAGTGGGTTGCCATTTCCTTCTCCAATGCATGAAAGTGAAAAGTGAAAGTGAACTCGCTCAGTCGTGTCCAACTCTTATCGACCCCATGGACTGCAGCCCACCAGGTTCCTCTGTCCATGGGATTTTCCAGGCAAGAGTACTGGAGTGGGGTGCCATTGCCTTCTCCATCCAGTCCCATCACTTCATGGCAAATAGATGGGGAAACAATGGAAACAGTGACAGACTTTATTTTCTTGGGCTCCAAAATCACTGCAGATGGTGACTACAGCCATGAAATTAAAAGAAGCTTGCTCCTTGAAAGAAAAGCTATGACCAACCTAGACAGCATATTAAAAAGCAGAGACATTACTTTGGCAAAAAAGGTCTGAATAGTCAAAGCTATGGTTTTTTCAGTAGTCAGATATGGATGTGAGAGTTGGACCATAAAGAAGGCTGAAGGTCAAAGAATTGATGTTTTTGAACTATGTGTTGGAGAAGACTCTTGAGAGTCCCTTGGAAACCGAGATCAAACCAGTCCATCCTAAAGGAAATCAGTCCTGAGTATTCTTTGGAAAGACTGATGCTGAAGCTGAAACTCCAATACTTTGGCCACCTGATATGAAGCACTGACTCATTGGAAAAGACCCTGATGCTGGGAAAGATTGAAGGCAAGAGGAGAAGGGCATGACAGAGGAAGAGATGGTTGGGTGGCATCACGGATTTGATGGATGTGAGTTTGATCAAGCTCCGGGAGTTGGTGATGGACAGGGAAGCCTGGCATGCTGCAGTCCATGGGGTTGCAGAGTTGGAAATGACTGAGTGACTGAACTGAACTGAACTTCAGGGTAGATATCTAAATGACAGTCTTTCATAGGAGAGACTTAATAGATAATTTTATTTTTTAAATAAATTGCTTTGGCATTATTAATTTTAACACTATGTTTGTGTGTAGTAGTAGATTCCAAGGTTGTTGGAGAATTGGTGCTTGGAGGGAAAGATTAATGGTGTGCTATCAGAAGTGACTATCAGTGACATGAAATATGGAAGAAATATTTCAGGTGGTTTTCTAACTGTGCAATTGCTTTCATTCTAACAAATTGTCAACAAAAGCAATAATACCTCCCACCACCACCACCACCATCTTTATATGACCTGATAGGTATAGTAAAGAGAAAAATCAAACAAGAATAAAAAAAGAAGCCACTATGAGATGCTTTAGACTTCCTCAGGAAGTGCAGGGAGTGCATTTGCAAAGAGTATATCCCCTTTGGGAACAGCATTTTACATATGGTAGAAGTAGTAGATAAATTTATAGAAAAAGTTGAACAGTTGTACAAAGAGAGAAAGAATATTCTGCAAAATCAATTCTGATACATCGATTTCCATGACAATGACAACCAGCATGGGACATGGAATAGCAGGCAACCAGGAAGAGCATAAGCATACAATACAAATATAAGTTAACTCTATATACTTTATATAATTCTCATTCCAAAATTATACTCTAGAAATAGCTTTGTGGTTTGTATAAAATTGCAATTTAAATAAATTCTCCAGGTAATGTTAAAGATAGGAGTATGGACTGGGTGGATACTAACTAAAAATAAGAGTTAAGGTTTTGATGTTCAAAGAGGGCAGACCAGGTACCCAGCTAGGGAGTACTGATTACTGATACCTAGACTCAACAAAATCCTATCTTCAGGATCTGTATATTACTACTGATAATGCAGTAAAATAATGCTTTAGTTTAAGGTTAAAATTAAATTCTTCATTGACGAAATTATTGTGTTCACCTGCTTTCCAATAAATTCCAAAATATGATTCACTAGCTATTCATGGGAGAAGGCACTGGCACCCCACTCCAGTACTCTTGCCTGGAAAATCCCATGGACAGAGGAGCCTCGTGGGCTGCAGTCCATGGGGTCGCCAAGAGTCGGACACGACTGAGCGACGTCATTTTCACTTTTCACTTTCATGCATTGGAGGAGGAAATGGCAACCCACTCCAGTGTTCTTGCCTGGAGAATCCCAGGGACAGTGGGGCCTAGTGGGCTGCCGTCTATGGGGTCGCACAGAGTCAGACATGACTGAAGCGACTTAGCAGCAGCAGAAGCAGCAGCTATTCATGAGGACTTCCCACAGAAAAGGGCCTATGTACAAGCAATATATTTTTTTGTATTGTTTTGCTAGACTCATGAGAATGAAGAGAAATACCCAAAGAGCCAGGAAGAGTAAACAGAAAAAAATGAGCTGAAACCTAACCAAAAAGCCATGAGCAAATACAAAAAATCTTGGGTTATCAACAAGAGAAGTAGAAAAGGATAAATGAATCTGATTAAATTGGGGAACTTAGTAGAGGCCTAGAGTGGTGCTAGTTTTAGAGTGTCATGGCCCTTGGTGATGGCAGAAACAAGAAAACAAAGACTTAAATAAAGACATACCATGTTCATATACTGGATGAATCAAAATAGTACAGATGTTGATTCTTACAAAATTGATACAGTATGGCTAAATTTTTCCAAAATTAATGACAGACACAAAAGCACAATTCCAGGAGGCTCACATAACACTAAGCAGGATAAATACAAAAAATTAAGGCTACACTTAGACATCTCATATTCAAACTAGAGAAAATCAAAGATAAAAGAAAATCTCAAAAGAAACTGAATGGCAGGGAGTCAAGACACCTTGCCTGTAGACAAACAAAGGATAAGAATTACATAGGATTTCCCTTCAAAATCATGCAAGCAAGAAGAGAGTGTTATGAAATATTTAATGTGTTGAAAAAACTACCAACTTAAAATTATGTGTTCAGTGAAATTATCAATTGGAAGTGAAGAAATGACTTCTTATACAAACAAAAACTAATGGCAATTATCACCAGGGGGCCAGCCTTACAAGGCATGTTAAAAGCAGCTCTTCAGTGAAAAAGAAAATGATAAAGTCAGAAGCTCAGGTCTACATAAAGAAAAGAGGACCAGTAGAGAAGGAATAAATTAAAGTAAAATGCAATAGTTGATCTAATAATTGTTGGTTCAAAATAATGATACTAGCAATGTATTGGTTGATTACAGCTTATGTATAAGTGAAGTGAACAGCAATATTTAAAGGGACAAAAGGGAGGGGCTAGGAATATTTTATTATAAAATGCCTGTATTACTCATGAAGAGGTACAGTACTATTTGAATATAGACTTACATTAGCTGCAAATGTGTACTGCAAGCTCTAAAAATAATTTTAAAGTACAATTGATAGACAAAAGAGAACAGAATATTAAATCATAAAATTTTCAAAACCAGACAAGACAGAAAAATAGGGGTAAAAATAAAAACAAAGAACAAATACAGATAGAAAACAGATACAGATATAATAGCTAATAATCCAACATTATCAATAATCACTTTCAATGTAAATGGTCTAAGTAAACAATTTTAAAGAGATAGAGGCTTACCGTGGACTAAATAATTAAAAACTAAGACTCAACTGTAATTGTCTACAAGAAACCCATTTTAAGTTAATGACACACATAATTAAAAGTAAAGGGATGCATAAAGATACCATGCTAACACTAAACAAAAGAAAACTGGAGTACCTATATTAATTCCAGACAAAGCATACTGAAGTACAAGGAATATTATTAGGGATAAAGAGTGATATTATATAATAATAAATTCTCCAAGAAGATATGACAATTCTTAATGAGTATGTGTATGTGACTAACAAAAAAGCATTAAAATATGTGGGATACAAATTAATAGAAGTGCAAAGAAAAACAGACAAATCATTATTTTAATTGAACATTTTAATACCCCTCTATCAGTAATTCACAGATCCAGCAAGCATAAAATCAGAAAGGATATACTCAGAGTACCATAAATCAACAGTTTGTAATTTACATTTATAGACTACTTCATCCAACAACAGCAGAACACCAAACTGACATGGGACACTCACCCCAGATATACCACATTTTAGGCCCCAAAACACACCTTGGCAAATTTAAAAGAATAGAAATCATATAAAGTATGCTCTCAGACAACAGTGAAATTTAAACTAGAAATCAGTAACAGAAAGATAGCTGGGAAATGTCAGGATATTTGCAGGTTAAACAACCCACTTCTAAATAATACATAGGTCAAAAAAAAGTTGCAGGGGAAAATTTTTAAATGTATTGAACTAAATGAAAATACTTAAATGTATTGAACTAAATGAAATACAACTCTTTACAATTTGGGGATGCAGAAAAGCAATATTTAGTTGTACCAAACTATTGGGTCATTGAGGGCACTGTATAGCACTGAATTCATACATTAGAAAAGGAAATATATATAAAATTATCAACCTAAACTTCCACCACAGGAAACTAGAGAAAGAAGAGCAATCTAAACCAACAGCAGGCAGAAGAAAAGAAATAACAGAGAAGAAATCAGTGAAATTGAAAATGAGAAAACGCAACCAAACCAAAAGCTGGTTCTTTGAAAACATCAGTGAAATTCATAAACCTCCAGCCAGGCTAACCAAGTCAAAAAGAGAAGACACAGGCTACTATTATCAGAATTGAAAGAAATATTATAATAACTGATCCCATTGATGTTAGAGGAACAGGAGTGGAATATTATGAACAACTCTATACTCACAAATTTGGTAATTTAGATGAAATAGGCCAATTTCTTGAAATACACACTTTAACAAAACTCACAAAAGGGGAATTAGAAGTCTGTATTTAGTAAATAAATTGAATCAATAACTAATAACCTTGAAGAAAAGGAAAGCATCACTCCCATATGATTTCACTGGTGAATTCTATCATTTAAGCAAAAATTACACCAGTTCTCTACAAAAATCTTCCAGAAAATAGAACTCTGAAGGAACTTGTTCCAACTCATTCTATGTTGCCAGTATTACAGTTATACCAGAAACAGATAAAAACATTATAATAAAGGAAAACTACAGACAAATATCTTTCCTAAACATAAATGCAAAAATGTTCAAAGTATTAAGAAATTAAATCCAACAATGTATAAAAAGAATTAAACATCCTAAGTGAATCTTTTCCTAGTATGCAAGGCTAATTTAACATTCAAAAATCAAATAATGAAATCCATCAAATTAACAGGCTAAAGAAGAAAATTCATATGATCATATCAGTAGTTTCATAAAAAGAACTAGACAAAATTCAACATCTATACTTGATAAAAAGCTCAAAGCAAAGTAGGAATGAAGGGGAACATTCTCAACTTAAGAAAAGAACATCTCCCAAAAATAAAAAAGAAAAAAATCTACAGCTAACAACATAGTTAACTGTGAGAAACTATTTAATTTCTCCCTAAGATTAGAACCAAGGTAACTATTTCTCCTGCCATTACTCCTATTCAGTGTTGCACTGCAACTCCTAGCTAATCCAATAAGATAAGAAAATGAAATTAAATGTATATGGATTGGGAAGGAAGAAGGAAAAACTGCTTACCAATGACATGGTTGCTTATATAGGAAAATCTCAAACAAACAGAAAGTTTAAAAAAAAACTCCTGAAACTAATAAACAATTACAGAAAAGTTGCAGAATACAGAATTAATAAATAAAACTCAACTGTTTTGTCAGTTATCAACAGTAAAAAAAAAAGTTGAAATTTTAAGTTAAAAACTCAACACCATTTGTATTAGCAAGAACAAAGAAGAAATACTTACGTCTAATAAGATATTACAATTTCATATGAAGAAAGCTACAAACTATGGAAAAAATCAAAATAAATGACAAAAGTCCATGGTCTTGGATAGGAAGACTTAATATTGTTAAGATGTAAGTTTTGTCCAAACTCATCTGTAAATTCAGTGCAATCTCATTCAAAATCCGACCAAGAAATTTTGTGGATGTTAACAAACTAATTCTAAAGTTTATTCCAAAAGTCAAAAGAATTCAGAATAGCCAAGTGAATACTCAGGAAAAATAAACTCAATAGATTGACACCACTCAACCTCAAGCCTTCCTACAAAGCTACAATAATCAAGAAACTATGGTACTGGCAAAAGAATACACACAGAGATCAATAAAATTAAAAAAAAAAAAAAAGAATGCCCCCAAAGAGATGCACAAAATACAGTCCACTGATCTTTGACAGAGAAGCAAAGGTAATTCAATGAGGAAAGGATAAACTTTTCAACAAATGGTTGTAGAACTGGATACCCACATCCCCAAAATAATGACTCTAAATATGATTTTATGCCTTTCACAAAAATAACTCAAAATGGGTCATAGAACTAAATATGAAATTTATAATTATAAATTTTCTAAAAAATAACATAGAAAAATCTGAGTGACCTTTAGCTTGATAATGGCTTTTTAGATACAACACTAAAACATGATCCAAAAGCTAAAAAATGTATAAGCTACACTACATTAATATTAAAAGCATCTGCTTTACAAAAGACACTGTTAAGAGAATGAAAGTTAAGTCACTGACTTGGAGAAAATATTTGCAAAACACATACCTGATAAAGGACTTGTATTCAAAAATATACAAAGCCCTCTCATAATTTCACAGTTCAAAAGCATCAAAACCACGGTTCAAAAACGTCAATTCTTTGGCACTCAGGTTTCTTTATAGTCCAACTCTCACATTCATACATGACTACTGGGAAAACCATAGCTTTGAGTAGACAGACCTTTGTTGGAAAAGTAATGTCTCTGCTTCTTAATATGCTATCTAGGTTGGTCATAGCTTTTCTTCCAAGGAGTAAGCAAAGTGAAGTGTGATGTTGGAGAAGACTCTTGAGAGTCCCTTGGACTGCAAGGAGATCCAACCAGTCAATCTTAAAGGAAATCAGTCCTGAATATTCTTTGGAAAGACTGATGCTGAAGCTGAAACTCCAGTATTTTGGCCACCTGATGTGAAGAACTGACTCATTTGAAAAGATCCTCATGCTGGAAAAGATTGAAGGTGGGAGGAGAAGGGGACGACAGAGGATGAGACGGTTGGATGGATAACTCAATGGACATGAGTTTGGGTAAACTCCGGGAGTTGCTGATGGACAGGGAAGCCTGGCGTGCTGCAGTCCATGGGGTCGCAGAGAGTCAGACATGACTGAGTGACTGAACTGACTGACTCGTAATTCCAAAGCAAGTAAAAAACAAACCAATTTTAGAAGTTTAGTTAAAATATGTGTAATTGTCAAACTCAAAAACTGAGACTGGTTAGATAGCAGATTAGACACAGTCCAGAACTAAAATACTTCTCTGGAAATGAAGCTGAAGAAATTCTTGAGAATGAAGCATGGAAAGAGAAGTAGATGAAAAACAATGACGAGATAGTACATAAACAGAATAAGAAAGGCTAATATATGTCTATTTATACTGATTGGGGGGAAAATAGATATGAAGCAATATATATTAAAATAAAGCCACAGATTTTAAAACTATAGTAAAACCTCAAAAACTATAAGACAAAGGGAGGATCTTAAAAGTAATTGTTTAATTTTAAAGTCTAAGACTATAAAGGAAGCAGTGGGATTGAATATGGAAGAAACAGGTAAGTACTTGCCAACAAATTGCTGATGACCTAGTTTTGAGTTGGATGGTGGTTTCATGATTATGCTTCATCATTTTATATATTTTCAGTACTCTACACTATCAAAAAGTACAAAATAAAGATAAGTTTAAACACTTTCCCAAACATAATTTACTTTGACTATTATATTTCTCTGAGGCAAGTTTTTCCCTCTTTTCTGTGGGAAAATTGGGACACATTGACATTGCTAAGATTATATATTGGGTAAATAGGGAGGTGGGTCTAGAACCAAGTATTCAGACTTCACCATACATGTTTTGTTGTTTTTTGTTGTTTGTTTTTTACATTAAGCGGCATTGCCTCCCAGAGAGATATGATCTGAAAGAGATAATTCTTTGCCTTTTACATTCATACTTTAATTTCCCAAAAACATAACTTGTGCTTAGTCACTCAGTCGTGTCCAACTCTTTGCGACCCCATGGACTGAAGCCCGCCAAGCTCCTGTGTCCATGGGGATTCTCCAGGCAAGAATACTGGAGTGGGTAGCCCTTGCCTTCTCCAGAAACACATCTTGCTGCTGCTGCTGCTGCTAAGTCGCTTCAGTCGTGTCTGACTCTGTGTGACCCCATAGACAGCAGCCCACCAGGCTCCTCTGTCCATGGGATTCTCCAGGCAAGAACAGTGGAGTGGATTGCCATTTCCTCCTCCAATGCATGAAAGTGAAAAGTCAAAGTGAAGTTGCTCAGTTGTGTCCGACTCCTAGCGACCCCATGGACTGCAGCCCACCAGGCTCCTCCGCCCATGGGATTTTCCAGGCAAGAGTACTAGAGTGAGGTGCCATTGCCTTCTCCAGAAACACATCTTAAAACTGACTAAAAGGAAAGACAGTCATTCTGGCTAAAACTTGACACTCAAATTCTCAATGCAGAAGCTGTATTATAGCAAAGAAAGAGACCCTATTAAAGTAAATTATGTTAAATGTGCTGACACATCCATGCTATATCAACTGTATCTCTGCTTTTAATGCTATTCTACTTTGACTAAAAATTAATGGGTTGTGGTGAATCAATTACAATCTAATAAAGATACCATTGGAAAGTCTGAATAAAAAATGCAGAATCATTGTTATAAAAAACAAGGGAAAAATTTGATTTACAAAGAACTTAATACCCACTCTTATACATTTTTTTCATTCTTAATTCACTTACGTTTTTACCTGCACACTTTCTATTTGCAATCACACATCTATCGAATGACAGAGTTCGATTCAATGCAACATTATGAAATCTTGGCAGGCTAGCTCCTACTTAGGTAACTTTCTTTTGTGCTTCTCTACTCAGAAGCACTTCAGGTTTTTTGTTTGTTTGTTTGTTTATTAGTGGTAGTGTTTAGCAGTGATTTTCAATTATAATTAGCTTTGAAAACAACATTCCTGCTCCTCCACCTGATAAATCAAAGGCATTTTGAGATGTCAGAGATAAAGCAAGTTTCCTAAATTTGGGAATATTCTTAAATCACCTCCAGAATCTTGATTTTAAAAGAAGTTGAGATTATATCTATCAACACAAAAGAGTCTGGTTTAAAAATAAAAGAATTCAAGTACAGCCACTATGGAGAACAGTGTGGAGATTCCTTAAAAAACTGGAAATAGAACTGCCTTATGGCCCAGCAATCCCACTGCTGGGCATACACACCAAGGAAACCAGAATTGAAAGAGACATGTGTACCCCAATGTTCATCGCAGCACTGTTTATAATAGCCAGGGCATGGAAGCAACCTAGATGTCCATCAGTAGATGAATGGATAAGAAAGCTGTGGTACATATACACAATGGAGTATTACTCAGCCATGAAAAAGAATACATTTGAATCAGTTCTAATGAGGTGGATGAAACTGGAGCCTATTATACAGAGTGAGGTAAGCCAGAAAGAAAAACACCAATACAGTATACTAACGCATATATATGGAATTTAGAAAGATGGTAACAATAACCCTGTATACGAGACAGCAAAAGAGATACTGATGTATAGAACAGTCTTTTGGACTCTGTGGGAGAGGGAGAGGGTGGGATGATTTGGAAGAATGGCATTGGAACATGTATAATATCTTATATGAAACGAGTCGTCAGTCCAGGTTCGATGCACGATACTGGATGCTTGGGGCTGGTGCACTGGGACAACCCAGAGGGATGGTACGGGGAGGGAGGAGGGAGGAGGGTTCAGGATGGGGAACAAGTGTATACCTGTGGCGGATTCATGTTGATATATGGCAAAACCAATACAATATTGTAAAGTTTAAAAATAAAATTAAAAAAGAAAAAATAAATAAAATAAATAAAAAATAAAAATAAAAGAATTCAAACTATAATTCTGAAAACAATTCATTGAACTGCATTAATCAATCAATAGTCACTTGTTCAAAAAGCCTACATTTTACTTAAAACTACATAGTGAGTGTAGACACACATAAGGAAATATGACATTATTAACTATTCCTCAAGATTAACCTCAGAAGAGAGAATGAAGTGGATATCAAGGTATTCAACAGGCTGATTGAATGAAACACAAGAATACACACACACATACACACATACAACTCTGATATCACAGATTGTATCTCTTAAAAATAGCCTGTTACAAGAAAAATATGCTTAAATTTTCAAAATATTCAAATCATAATTCATTTCATTTCATCTTGAAGCTTGAAAATTTCAAACATCATTTAAAGGATTATTACTGATTCTAGTTAGAAAACAGTTCATTTCTTTAGATAGTTGTGTTCTATTCTCAGGCTTTAAAACAAAGTAAGTTAGAGAGAGTTTATAAATTAAAAGATGACTCTGAAGCAACATTAATCCAGAAACTGTACTGCCTCATAAATAGTTTTATCTTATAGAAATTGCTAAATAAAAAGGAAAATACTAACATGTAATAAGTTAATTTACATTCCATTGAGTTACATATTTAGAGTTCAATATATCCAGATTTCTTGAGCTGTTTCTTATTTAAGGTGTTGTGTTAGATTTTAGAATCTGCTTTTGGAGAAGCTGTTAATATGGTATTATGGCATCTATAGTTAGTAAATAACTCCATTTGCACAATAGCATGAATAGACGGTAGACAATTATCACTCATATTTCTTAACCAATATATCTTTAGCACTTTGCATTTGACTTAAGATAGATAAGGTGGAGACATGAGAATTTCAAGTTAGAAGATCTATATCAGGTTCTGAATGTGTTTATTCCTTGCTTTGCATGGCTTGCAAAATGTCAAATAAAATGTGTATCTCAATTTACTCATCCGTAAAATTAGAGCAATAGTACCCCAGTAGTCACCAGAGTTTACATATAAAGTCATGAATGTGAAAACACTTTGATGAATGAAAAATTCTGTTCAAACATATCATGGTTTTCAGCTGTGGTATCAGATTGAGCTACATTAACTTTACCAGGGGTATTTATATAATTTGGAGACAACATGGAGATTATTAGGTGTCATGCATAGTGGATTATTTGGGGGGAAAAATGACCACTACTACTACCTTTCCTGTAACCACATCCCTTGCAATGTGATCAGCTCTTCTAATCAAGAGGTGAGGTCTCTCTCTCCACTTCCTCAATCTAGGCTGGCCTTGTGATTTGCTTTGGCTAATACATATGTGCTGATAAGAGGTTAATAATACACTCTACTGGGAAAAAAGAAGCTCTCATTTGTAGCATTTGTGATTTCTGAAGTATAAATATTGCCCTATGATCAATTTCAAGGTATCCACGTGTCCTCACTCTTTCTGCATCAGTTGATACAGTCATATGATTTTTTTTTTCTTTTAGCTTGTTAATATGAAAGATTGGGTTTCCCTGGTGGCTCAGTGGTAAAGAACTCACCTGCCAACTCAGGAGACCCAGGTTCAATCCTGGGTCAGGAAGATCCCCTGGAGAGGGAAATGGCAACCCACTCCAGTATTCTTGCCTGGGAAATCCCATGAACAGGGGAGCCTGGCGGACTATACTCCACGGGGTTGGACAACAACAACGTGGCACATCTCAGCCCTCAGGAGTCAGTGTAAGTTGGATTCAGTCTGCCAATGCAAATAGAACATGGTAGAGGGGATACCACTCCACTCTGACTCTGGGCCTACAGAGGTCCTGCCTGCAACAGCTTGGTGTGTTTGAACTCTGCTCACCTGTCATATGAATAAGCCTGGGAAAACTTCCTAGAGGAGAAGAGATAGCTGACCCTACATTTTCCAAAGGTCTGCTTAACACCATTTCACTTTTATGAAAGACTCATATTAGTACATGTTTTCGCTAACCAAAGGAAATCCCAAGAAGATTCCAGCTTTTACTAGATAAAGTGAAAACAGCATTTAGTGTTTGTTCTGCAGAGAGCAGTTACAGAGCCTGCACATCCCAAGCAGTGTGTCATGGCCAAACTCCTTCCACAGGAACCACACTCAGCATCTTGGCATCCAGACGTCACAGCTTTGAATTACATCTGTGAGCATCTGTGCTTTATCTTGATTGTTTTGTGCATCCTTTAGAAAGAAGCCCTGGCTTCTTCACTTTATGCCATCTCTGCTGACAAAAGGTTTCCTGGGAACCCCCTACTTTCAGATAGCCGGGGAGACCTGTAATCCCATTGCCCCAACCAACAGCTTATCAGTCTCTAGAGCAGAGACATCTCTCTACTTGACAGCAGACTGCAGATTTATGAGGGAGCTTAGATAAGAACAGAACCACTGACCCGAACAGAACCACAGAATCAAATACTATGAACCCACAGAACACTGTTCCAAATAAATGCCTATTGTCCTAACCCACTAAATTTTGGTTTGATTTATTATAAATCGGTTGACCCACACTTATTTAATATTATTTCACAGCAATGGGGGTCAGCTTCTTATACTCTTTGATTGCTGAGATAATCTAAAGTGTATATGTATGTGAGCTGAGATGAATGTTGAGTATTGTACTGACATACACTTTTAAACCAGAAGTCCATCTTTCACCTAGAACATATGGCTTCTAGTGTATTTGCTATTACTTACTTCTGTTGACTACTTTGCTATAAAATATAAATACCTATAAAACACTAAAGATCAAATAAAATACACTAGCCAAGGCGTCACTTAGAGAGCAGCTCTCCTAATTTTCTGTATCCTCTTTCCAGCTATAAGAGTTGACCACTGGACATGAGAACCACTCTACTTAAATAGTCATAAAGAACTTTAGAAAATAAATAACTGAAAATGAACACTGTGACCAAACTAAGCATATGTCTCCATAGGGTTTTCCAAAAGCAAAAGTGCTTTAAAAAGAAAAGATTCACTCCATCTCTGTAGAGTATAAATTTAAAAATGGATAAAAATCGAATTTTGCTTTTAATTACTGGGAGTACATGATTTAAAAAAAATGCTTAGAAAGATTTTAAATTGTGTTGGCAAGTCAGTTTCAGAGATTCAAAGTCTGGGGGACTTTGGTTCCAAAAGAGACAAAAAAAAAAATGACCTGATATGCAACTTTAATTTCTATTGACTTGATTCTCATCTTTAAGATAGAGACCTTCTGAGAGAAATCTTTCTTTGAAAATTACTAGGATATTTTCTTTCACTTTCCTTTCCTTTCCCTTTCTTCCCTGTACACCAGAAATGTTAAATGATATTATCACTTAAAAACAAGTGATTCAATAAGAGTCATCAAAGTGGATGTTTTTACCTTGTTCCAAAACTTAGGAGGAAAGTCACCAGCAGGTATAATGGAAGCTAGCTATAGGTTTTTGTAGATGATTTTTTTCAAATCAATGAAGTTCCCTCTATTCCTATTTTTAAGAATGTTTTTATTATGAATGGGTATTGAATTTTGTCAAATGCCTGAATCAGTTGGTATGACCAGAAGATTGTTTTCCTTTAGTTTCTTAATATGGTAGATTAAACTGATTGCCTCTCAAATATTGAACCAGACTTGCATCTCTGGAAGGAACTTCAGTTGGTTACAGTATATAGTTGGTTTTATGTATTGCTGAATTCTATTTGTTAATATTTTTAAGGATTTTTAAATCTAATTCATGAGGTATATTCATCTGTAGTTTGATTACTTTGTTTTGGAACTATTTTTGTCTGGTTTTTATGCATCACAATACAAGCTTCATAAAGTGATTTGGGAAATGTTTCTTCTATTTTCTAGAAGAGATTGTGTAGAACTGATGTTAATTCTTCTTCAAATAGCTGGTAGAACTGTCCAGGGAAACCATCTGGGCCTGGAGATTGTTACTTTTTAAATTAAGATAGTAATTTCTGTTATAGTTACAAGGATATGCAAATTATGCATTTCTTATTGGGTGAGCCATGTTAGATGTATTTTTTAGGGAATTGGTTCATTCATCAAAGAAGATATACAGATGGAAAATAAGCATGTCAAAGATGTTCAACATCATTAGCCATGAATAAAATGTAAATTAAAACCACAATGAGATATCACTTCACACCTATCACGTAGAAGAATGATTAAACTGTTTTTAAAATGACAAAACCAAATCTTAGGATGCAGAGAAACTGGCTCACTCATATCTTGCTGATAGGAACATAAAATAGTACAGTCACTCTGAAAAACAATTTGTCAGATTCTTAGAAAACTAAACATGCAACTACCTTATGACACAACAATTGCATTCCTGAGTATTCCCAAGGTATAGTCACACAAGATCCTGAACACAAATATCTACAGCAGCTTTACTCATAATAATCCAAAACTGGAAACATCTCGGAAATCCTTCCTTGAGTGAGTGGTTAAACAAACTGGTACAACCATACCATAGAATACTTCTTAGCAACCTAAATTAGCTACAGGTACATGAAATTACCTGGATGAATCTCTAGAGAATTATGAGGAATGAAAAAAGACAATCCCAAAAAGTGACATACTGTATGATCCCATTTATAAAGCATACTTGAAATGACAAAATTACAGGAACGGGGAATATGTTAGGGTTATCAGAATTAAAAAAGGGATGGGACCAGGAAGGAACTTGGTGTGGGTATGACAGGGCAACATGAGGGATCCTTGTGGTGATAATGTTTTGTGTCTTGACTGTATCAATGCCAATATCCTGATTGTGATTCTGTACTATAGTTATGCACAGCTACCACTGGATAAGGTTACACAGTGTCCGTATCATTTCTTAAACAGCTGTATATAAATCTACTATTATATTAAAATAGAAAGTGTTTTTTTAAACAATAAAACAACTGATTCAAACAAGCTTATTTATACACATCCAACAAACTGTTAGCTACTCTGATGGAACCACATGAAATGAATAGTCCAATAAAGGCAAGATCTTGGCACTGAATAAGCTATCTGAATTGCATCACTTATAATTACTTAATTATTCATTCATAAAAAGCTGCATTAATTGAATGACAACTGAGTAATAACTATAAGCAATGCATTATAATAAAATATGCAATAATATTATGACTTGGATTAGTGATACTAGATATTATCATTTATAACACCAGGTAAGTTTGTCTGGACATTTAGGGAACTTAGGATATGCAAGAACAACAGTATTGTCATGTAATGAATGGTGCGATCCAGCCAACACACTTCAATATGGCTTCCCATGTACCAGAGAAGCTCACATACTAGGTAGCAGTGGTTCCCAGAAAAGTTTTTAATGAGATATGGTGAATATAAGTGAGATGATCAGTCAGAGACATCTAGAAACAACCAGAGTGATATTTAAATGTATTCTTAGTACCATTTTTGAGTACCTACTTTGTGCCTTCACTATCCGGGAGATAGTACAGGGCAGGGAAGCCTGGCACACTGCAAACAGTCCATGGGGTCGCAATCAGACACGACTTAGAGACTGAACAACAACAACATACAAACTGTCTTTACATATTCAATATCATGTCAACTCTATGTTTCATGTTACAGATGAGAGAACTAAGTGTCCTTAATTAAGTGTCCTCCACCTAACTGCAGACACACTTATGGATCCCAGAGTCTAACCGAATCCCTTTCAGCAGCTTTCTTCCACTTATGAAGTTTTGAGGGGATCCTAATGAAAATAAACATATATAGAGATACTAATTTTCAAGCTAGAAAACAAATGGAGCTAAGAAACAATACATGCTTGGCAAATAATATAGAAAAGCTTTCTCCACTACAGAAACCTATGACTCTCGTGTAGTTATTTATATATCTTAAATGAATACATTCCCCTATTCCATTTGTTCACCATTAAGAAGGCACTGAAGCAGAGGAAAAAATTAGACTGACATTGATAGCTGCCTGCAGAACAGATTTTTATGGAAAATTACGTCTTTTCTTTTTGAAGACAGCATCTGGGAATTATGAAAGATTGATAGCCTTGATGGCTAAAAATTTTAGCATATTCACCAAAAATGTGAAAGAGGTTATATATTTCTTGGATTTCTCCCTAAAAGCAGTTTATTTTCTTCTTCTGTCATCATGTTTCATTAAGTGGTTGACTAATTGTTCAATAAGCATGGCATTAATACCACCAATTGTTCCTCAAACTAGATCTATATGTTCAAAATAACCATAAAATGGTTATATGTTCAAAATAATCATAAGATGGTGAAGCCAAGCAGAGTCTTCCCCTCTGAGGGATCAGCCAGCTTCACTGCTGGGTTAACATGACAATAGATACTGACAGAGAACAGCTGCAAAGGCTTAGGAGATCTGCTTGCCTGGTTACCAGCAGGCTATGTCTATGCTGTGATACCAAAATCTGAATAAAAGTTGAAAATTTTGAGGAGTATTCTGATATTGTCTATACAGTATCTGGAGAAGGCAATGGCAACCCACTCCAGTACTCTTGCCTGGAAAATCCCATGGATGGAGGAGCCTGGTAGGCTACAGTCCATGGGGTCGCGAAGAGTCGGACACGACTGAGAGACTTCAGTTTCACTTTTCACTTTCATGCATTGGAGAAGGAAATGGCAACCCACTCCCGTGTTCTTGCCAGGAGAATCCCAGGGACGGCGGAGCCTGGTGGGCTGCTGTCTATGGGGTCGCACAGAGTCGGACACGACTGACGCGACTTAGCAGCAGCAGCATACAGTACCAGCATCTCAAAATTTGGAAGAAAGTTTACTGCTTATATTACCAGTCCAGCTTAATTCAGTGATCCATATTCATATAAGGGAAGGGCAGTGTTTGGTTGCCAAGAACCCCTTAAACATGCCATTCTATCACTAAAATACACAGAATTCCTTCAGGAGGATTAGCAGTTAAACAACACTCAGTAAAGAAAGGCAGCAATTTATCTCCATATAGGGGTCAACACGTGATAGAGAAGCAGTACAGTCTTTTTCTCTCAGGTGGAAAACCTACTTACATAGTAAACATCAAACTGTTTTAGCCAGTAGCAGCCTTAGTTTTGAACTCCACACCTTTACCACAGAGGTTCCACTCTGAGATGCTGGCTGAAGTAAAATGATTAGGACAACAGAATTTGAAGATACGGTGAGAAATAGAAGGTGTTAGGCAGTTCCTTCCTCTGGGTGATTTTTTTTTTTTTTTTTTTTGGTAAGTCATCTAACACGTTTAGGAACAGCTTTATTGATTCTAAATAGATGTCAGGGAATTATAGCTGAATTGGTCCAACAAAAGAATGGTTGGGTCCACTTTACTTAGGTGTAGCCAGGAACCAAGAAATATCTGCTCTTACCAATCATATACCTCTCTTCTTCATCAAACCAGTCAGTCTTAAAGGAAATCAACCCCGAATACACTTTGGAAGGACTGATGTTGAAGCTGAAGCTCCAATAACTTGGCCACCTGATGGCGAAGAGCTGACTCATTTGAAAAGACCCTGATGCTGGGAAAGATTGAGGGCAGGAGGAGAAGGGGACGACAGAGGATGAGATGGTTAGATGGCATCACCGACTCAATAAACATGAGTTTGAGCAAACTCCAGGAGATAGTGAAGGACAGGAAGCCTGATGTGCTGCAGCCCCTGGTGTCACAAAGAGTCAGGAACATTTGGTGACTGAACAACAGCTCTCTTCTTAAGGGTAGAATGACAGACACAAAACATTTTAAGGGTTAAGTATTCTTACAAGATAAATATCTGGCTTTCCATTGATCTTTTTATAAAACCCAAACTCTTTCCCATGACTCAGGGGCCCTACAGGCCTCTGCCCAACTCTGAAGCCTCATTTTCAAAGTCATCCACTCTGCCCCACCATCCACTTATTTCCACAGAAAAGCCTTCTTAGAATCTTCGGAATTCTGACTTGTATAATTAAAATCTCCGATATAATTTTATCTTCCACTTTGGTAATGTTAGCATATTTGTTTAATGTTCATCTCTGCTAAATGGTGACTTCTGTAAGGACAGAAATGCTATTTTAATTACCACTGTGTCTTTAGCAACTAGCACAGAGATTGGCACTTCAGAACCTCTTTGTGAATAAATATTAAAACTGTGAATAAATGAAAGAATCTGTGAGGAAGTGAGGTCCTGCTTTATTTTGAAAGCAAGCAAAAATGAAGGATGACAAACCATCCTGGTTTGCCTAAAATTGAAGGGGATTTAAGAATGTGGATTTTTCAGCTTTAAAATTGGAATAGTTTCAGGTAACCTGGGGTGGGTTGCTCACTCTAGACATAACTGTTCCTTAGTGAGTGTAGAAATGTTAAACAGGAAGTCAGAGTTTTGTAGACACATTGTCACGGATGATCCCGATTGCTTGCCCATATAAAACAAAGCTAACCAACCAGACAACCAAAAAGGCTGTGTTTTCCTTCAACAACAGATATTCTGAGGCCTTATTTTTCCAAGTAATTGCATATCAAGCAACTGTACCTTCTGAATCTCAGCTGAAAAACAATAGCAATAAATATTTGTGACTGTTTCCTAGTTGATTGATCTCTATGCTCTGATACTATGAAAATCTGGGGCCAGACACACATTCTTATTTTGTCTCCACACTCAAGTAGCTCCTGAAACACTGGAAACTCCAGAAGTCATCTACTAACAAATGGGTTAAATGGATAATAGCTTTTGATCCCAGAAAGATAAGCTATGTAGATTGATAACATAAAATTATTTCTTAAAACCATCTATTTGCAAAAAGAAGGCAAAATAAATGGTAATCTTGATTTCAAAGACTATTTTCTAACTCTACAAGTTCTCACAAAATGACAATAATTACCTTAAGGTATATTTTCTGAAATTCTCAATCCATAATATTAATTCATTTTAAAACACCCTTATTTTACCAGGAAGATTATTATTTGGAGCTATTGAAAAGATTTTAAATATACTCCAATAAATAGTGCATGATATGTTTCAATAGCCACTTGGTTTAGGTTGAAGAATTAGATTAGTTACATTAAAGAAGGGCAAAGTAATTCTGGAACACTTTGAAAATTTGGCCTGTAGAGAAGCATGTGGTACATTTATACATTGAAAAGACATAAAAGACCTCATTCTTAGCCTTCAATTAAGCATCAAAGATTAAATAATAATATGCTCCATTTTGCATAGTAATTCTTTTAAAAATCATAATTTATAATTTTTAAAAATTAATGATAATATGATCTAATAAACTTCTAAGGAGAGTTATATTTATACTCTCTTTATTCACTATTTTAAAGTCCAAAGTCCCCACTTTATGAGGAAAATACAATTTTTCTAGTTGTCTTTTTCAGGGGCATATTTCTAATGATTTAAACCTGCAATGGTTTAAATAATATATCACTAGACTTAAAAAAAAAAAAAAACTAAAGTATGAAACATGCAGGTAATAAAGCATATTTTTCAAATAAAAAGACAGCGACCAAACAATTATTTTTTATAGTACATCTTAGAAAGAACTGTGAACAGCTTCTAATTCTCCAACAGTTAATTCAAGCACCTGGTACAAAATAGTATTATGTGGAGAACTTGGAAACTCATAGGCCTGACTTCACTCTAGAAACCCTGAATCAAAATCCTTGGAGTTGCTACTTATGTGCCCTCCAGGTTAAGTTACACTGTTCAGTATTACAAAGTCTTGGCCTCTTGAGTAAGGAAAAGAAACCCTGAAAAAACCAAAAGAAAAAAAAATCAAAAAAGCAGGTTAGTAATGCATTTAAACAACCGAGTTACTAGCCAATTCTTCTCTGCTCAGTGGTCTTTGTTGATCACTCTGAGCAAAGAAGTCTAGGATGACAAGAATTAAGAAACCTTTGTTAGATGCATAATTAAGAAGTCTTATGTGACCTTGAAGAGAATAGCTTTAGAAATTTATGAAGGTTGACTTTCAGTTGCACACTATGAGGGATTTAAGGGGGAGGGAAGAGATAGGAGCAATTAGAATAAATACCTAAGAAAAAATGGAAAATAAAGAAATAAACTCAGGAGTGTAGCAGAGGCAAGAGAGTTGCTCCTTTAGGACGATGGCAACCAACAACAAATATATTTGTAGAATAAATAAGGAAGGGAGAGAGGGAGGAGGGTGGGAAAGAGGGAGGGGATCTTTGAAATTTTGAAATGCACTTTGGAGTCCGGTCCTATCACCAACTAGCACTAAGAAGTAACTTTCAATAAATTACTTAATCTCTAATCCTCAATTTCCTCATCAACAAAATGAGAATTAAGACATTTATGACACATGGTTGACATGAGGATTAAATAAAGTAATGGATCCAAAATGTTTAGTCTAGTGACTGGCACATAGTAATGATTCCACAAATATGTTCTACTCTTATCATGATTATGTTGCTGTTGTTCTATTCTCAGCAATTAGCACAGATCCTCAACTACCTCTGAATAAATGCAAGTTGAATAAATGATGTGAAAAGCTCCATAAAAGTGACTTCTTCTCCTTTGGTAACAAATGGATAATATGAGCCAATAAGTCAAAGGAATGTAGTAAGAATAGAGTACGATGATACTTATAAAGCCCTCAGCCCAGTTCAGAATAGAATTCACTCAGTATTATGCAGTATTGCTACTATAAACCCAATGGCTCCAATGCCATTATCACAAATATTAACTAAAGGGCTGTTCAGAAGCCTCCTATTGGTATTATATTTGTGTCTGCTCTTCTTCTCAATAAGACCAAAATACTCAGTGGTATTACCAGGTTGATAATTATCAGAATCATTAAAATAACATGTATATCTGCACACATAGAACTCTATATAGAAGTAGATAAATGAATGCATAATAAATATCTCAAGGTTGATGGCTCTCAAACACACATAGAAACATCTGAAGAATTTAAGTGGAAAAGACCTTGATGCTGGGCTTCACTGGTGTCTCCGAGAGTAAAGAATCTGCCTGCAATGCAGGACACCTGGATTCAATCCCTGGGTCAGGAAGATCCTCTGAAGAAGAGAATGGCAACCCACTCCAGCATTCCATGGACAGAGGAGCCTGGAGGGCTACAGTCCATGGAGTCACAAAGAGTCAGACACAACTGAGCAACTAATACTTTGACTTTCACTTTCTTTGATGCTGGGAGAGATTGAAGGCAAAAGGAGAAAAGGGTGGCAGAGGATGAGATGGTTAGATAGCATCACTGAGTCAGTGGACATGAATTTGAGCAAACTCCGGGAGATTATGAAGGCCACTGGAGCCTGGCGTGCTGCAGTCCATGGAGTTGCAAAGAGTTGCACATGACTTAGCGACTGAATAACAGCAGAAGGTCTGAAACACGTTTTGAGAAACAATGTGTTTCTCACATTGCTTTAAAAACTCCAAAGAAATTCAGGAAAAGAAACATTTAGTGGATTGAATTTTAAAATGCCTATATTCTCAGTTTGCTCAAATTCCTTTTTGCTGTTTTATTTCCCCAAGAAAAGTTATGTTTACCATGCTGTTTGTCCAGGATATCCACTGATTGCAAATAACCTAGAAAATGTTTGAAAACATGGCCAGACTACTCTCTGCTGAATGTGTTACCAGAGGCTTTAAAAACAAAACTGGGATGCCCAGATATTTAAGACTCTGTACCATCCTAGCTTTGTTTACTAGGGTGCTCTTCTATGACAACTAATTCATAATTTGAGTGTTAATGAATTTTGGCATAAATTTCTGAACTTGGATAATAGATGTCAGGTTTTTTTATTTCTACATTCTCGTGAAAATGCATTCTTGCTGCTTCTGCTCAAAGTGTAGTAAGAAATATGCCTTAAAGCATTCAGAAATACATCACAACTGAACTCACTTGACAGTTGAATCATAAAATAATAAGAAAGTCGATGTTTCACCAAATGATCTCGTTGGTGGAGATTTTTTATTAATACAAAATATATTTTGATACATCTACTTAGTTACCTGGGCTTCCCTGGTGGCTCAGTGGTCAAGAATCCGCCTGCAGTGCAGGAGTCACAAGAGACACAGGTTCGATCCCTGGGTTGGGAAGATCCCCTGGAGGAGGAAACAGCAACCCACTCTGGTATTTTTGCCTGGAGAATCCCATGGACAGAAGAGCCTGGTGGGCTACGTTCCATAGGGTTGCAAAGAGTTGGACATGACTGAAGCAACTTAGGACACACACACACATTTAGCTACCTTGGTTAAGCACAAAGACTTCTCAAAATACCTCCTCATTTAGACCAATTCTCCTTCTTGCAATGTACAGCCTCAAAAGCAAATTAAGCAGAAAAAAAAAAAAAGATTTTGAAATGTTAACTGCTTTGTAACCTTTGCATCCTGCAGTATTTCCTGTTACCCTCTGATGGGTCTCCCTCCACCCAACACCTACAAATGTAGGCAACCTGAACTAGAAGAGTGTTTACTCCAGGACACAAGGAACAAAGGAAGCAGTTCTTAGCTTCTGAGTTTAAAAAGCAAGACAATGGCCTAAACAAAAGATTTGATAAGACATCTCTTGACATGTCTGTCCACCTACCCACCTCGTGAGTGTGTTAAAAGGTAAAGTTTGTATTAATAGAAAGCTTAGACTAGAAAGCAGGAGGCGAATAGGAAAGTTCTCAAAACCCAAAGAAGTAGGAGGACAGAAGAGGCCATGAAGCCAGAAGAAGGGAGGAACAGAGAGGGGGATGAGGCTGTGACAGTGCATGCTTCGGTAACAAAAGCTTAGACTTTCGGAGAATAAGAGGCTTCTGATTTCAAAATCCTTTCTTTCCTGTCTTTTTGCTTTTCCATTAATATCCGTTACGTTTATTATTTTTATTACATGTCAAGGAATGGTTTGTGACTAACAAATTATTTTGCAGTAAATATTTGTTTAAAGGATAGTTAACACAAACCCAGTCAGACACAAATAATGAAATGTTCCTTCTTGTAATCATCACTTCCATAAGTCACTTTCCCTGTGCCCTGACTTAATAGGGCTCAGTGGAACTCCTGCGGCTGTGTACAACACATCTAAAAGAAGAGTCCTCTAAACTGGATTTTTAAAAAAGAAGAGAATGTTATTTTGGGTGCATCAGATCAGATCAGATCAGTCGCTCAGTCGTGTCCGACTCTTTGCAACCCCATGAATCGCAGCACCGCCAGGCCTCCCTGTCCATCACCAACTCCCAGAGTTCACTCAGACTCATGTCCATTGAGTCAGTGATGCCATCCAGCCATCTCATCCTCTGTCGTCCCCTTCTCCCCTTGCCCCCAATCCCTCCGAGCATCAGAGTCTTTTCCAATGAGTCAACTCTTCACATGAGGTGGCCAAAGTCCTGGAGTTTCAGCTTTAGCATCATTCCTTCCAAAGAAATCCCAGGGCTGATCTCCTTCAGAATGGACTGGTTGGATCTCCTTGCAGGTCAAGGGACTCTCAAGAGTCTTCTCCAACACCACAGTTCAAAAGCATCAATTCTTCAGCGCTCAGCCTTCTTCACAGTCCAACTCTCACATCCATACATGACCACAGGAAAAACCATAGCCTTGACTAGACGAACCTTTGTTGGCAAAGTAATGTCTCTGCTTTTGAATATGCTATCTAGGTTGGCCATAACTTTCCTTCCAAGGAGTAAGCGTCTTTTAATTTCATGGCTGCAGTCACCATCTGTAGTGATTTTGGAGCCCAGAAAAATAAAGTCTGACACTGTTTCCACTGTTTCCCCATCTATTTCCCATGAAGTGATGGGATCATAATTCAAATTAGGAAAACAAAGTGTTGTTTTGTTTAAGTCCCTTGGTGAGTATGTAGTGTTTTATGTAATATATTCTTTAGGTGGAAGACTTTATGTAAAGAGCTACTCTGAGAGTGGCCAAGGATACTGGGGACAATCTGGTCACAGTCTAATCACCACCTCTCATTGAGATTAGCATAGCCACACTACTATATGTAAAAAAGATAACCAACAGGGACCCATTGTATAGCACAGGGAACTACATTATTTTCTAATAACCTATAAGGGGAAAAAAGATCTTCATGACCAAGATAATCACAGTGGTGTGATCAGTCACCTAGAGCCAGACATCCTGGAACATGAAGTCAAGTGGGCCTTAGAAAGCATCACTACGAACAAAGCTAGTGGAGGTGATAGAATTTCAGTTGAGCTATTTCAAATCCTGAAAAATGATGCTGTGAAAGTGCTACACTCAATATGCCAGCAAATTTGGAAAACTCAGCAGTGACCACAGGACTGGAAAAGGTCAGTTTTCATTCCAATCCCAAAGAAAGGCAATGCCAAAGAATGCTCAAACTACCGCACAACTGCACTCATCTCACACGCTAGTAAAGTAATGCTCAAAATTCCCCAAGCCAGGCTTCAGCAATACATGAACTGTGAACTTCCAGATGTTCAAGCTGGTTTTCGAAAAGGCAGAGGAACCAGAGATCAAATTGCCAACATCTGCTGGATCATCAAAAAAGCAAGAGAGTTCCAGAAAAACATCTATTTCTGCTTTATTGACTATGCCAAAGCCTTTGTATGGATAACAATAAACTGTGGAAAATTCTGAAAGAGATGGGAATACCAGACCACCTGACCTGCCTCTTGAGAAACCTATATGCAGGTCAGGAAGCAACAGTTAGAACTGGACATGGAACAACAGACTGGTTCCAAATAGGGAAAGGAGTATGTCAATGCTGTATATTGTCACCCTGCTTATTTAACCTATTTGCAAGTACATCATGAGAATCACTGGGCTGGAAGAAGCACACCTGTAATCAAGATTGCTGGGAGAAATATCAATAACCTCAGATATGCAGATGACACCACCCTTATGGCAGAAAATGAAGAGGAACTAAAAAGCCTCTTGATGAAAGTGAAAGTGGAGAGTGAAAAGGTTGGCTTAAAGCTCAACATTCAGAAAACAAAGATCATGGCATCTAGTCCCATCACTTCATGGGAAATAGATGGGGAAACAGTGGAAACAGTGTCAGACTTTATTTTTGGGGCTCCAAAATCACTGCAGATGGTGACTGCAGCCACGAAATTAAAAGACGCTTACTCCTTGGAAGGAAAGTTATGACCAACCTAGACAGCATATTCAAAAGCAGAGACATTACTTTGCCAACAAAGGTTGGTCTAGTCAAGGCTATGGTTTTTCCTGTGGTCATGTATGGATGTGAGAGTTGGACTGTGAAGAAAGCTGAGCACCGAAGAACTGATGCTTTTGAACTGTGGTGTTGGAGAAGACTCTTGAGAGTCCCTTGGACTGCAAGGAGATCCAACCAGTCCATTCTGAAGGAGATCAGCCCTGGAATTTCTTTGGAAGGAATGATGCTAAAGCTGAAACTCCAGTACTTTGGCCACCTCATGCGAAGAGTTGACTCATTGGAAAAGACTCTGATGCTGGGAGGGATTGCGGGCAGGAGGAGAAGGGGACGACAGAGGATGAGATGGCTGGATGGCATCACTGACTCAATGGACATGAGTCTGAGTGAACTCTGGGAGTTGGTGATGGACAGGGAGGCCTGGCGTGCTATGATTCATGGGGTCGCAAAGAGTCAGACATGACTGAGTGACTGAACTGAACTGATAAGGGAAAAAATCTGATAAAGAATATATATAATTGAATTGTTGTGATACACACCTAAAAATAACATGATCTTCTAAATCAACTATTACTTCAATTTGAAAAATAAAGTAAAAATAAGTAAGTAGATACCACCTCTCACCCCTAATTTCTAAACCAACATATCCTCTTAGCTAAACTCTACCATTTTCCAAGGGTAGCACTAGTGGTAAAGAACTCACCTGCCAATGAAGGAGATGAAGGAGATGCAGCTTCAGCCCTTGATTTGGGAAGATCTCCTGGAGGAGGGCATGGCAATCCACTCTAGTATTCTTCCCTGGAGAATCCCAAAGACAGAGGAGCCTGGCGGGCTACAGTCTATGAGCTAACACAGAGTCAGACACAACTGAAGTGACGCAGCACGCAGACATGCAAACATTTTCCAAAATGTTTCCTCTGCTTTCACAACCCAAAGAAGTAGTTTTCTCCTCTTGTATTTAGAGCAGGGCTTGCATTTAAAATTAAGCTGCGTTATTAACTTAAAATTCGGACCCTACTTGGTATCTGAACAACAATTCAGCTTAAATTGTCTCTCTTTTAAGTGCTATCAATTAATACTTAACTGTTAGGTTAGTATCCCTATAGTCTAATAATTAGGCTCTATTTAGAACTCACTGATTATTTCTATAGGCAAAAACAACAAAAGCAAAAATATGCCTGATTCATAAGTTACTAGTTTGCTTGACAAAGTTATCCATAGGAATTGCCCGGTTCTCCTTTGGGCAGAAAGGTTTCAGAAACTTCGCTAGAGGTCAGCCATTTGAACAAGGAAGTAGCTACGGTGTGGCTAACTAGGATTACTTCATGAAGAAAATCCATTGACTAGTGGTTGCCAGTAGCTGGGGAATTCGACGAAAAAGGAAGTTGTTGTTCAATAGGTATAGAAATTCAGTTATACAGGGTGAAAAAATTTTAGAGCTCTGCATGAAATTAAAAGATGCTTACTCCTTGGAAGGAAAGTTATGACCAACCTAGACAGCATATTCAAAAGCAGAGACATTACTTTGCCAACAAAGGTCCATCTAGTCAAAGCTATGGTTTTTCCAATAGTTATGTATGGATGTGAGAGTTGGACTGTGAAGAAAGCTGAGAGCCGAAGAATGCTTTTGAACTGTGGTGTTGGAGAAGACTCTTTAGAGTCCCTTGGACTGCAAAGAAATCGAACCAGTCAATCCTAAAGGAAATCAGTCCTGATTGTCCATTGGAAGGACTAATGCTGAAGCTGAAGCTCCAATACTTTGGCCACCTGATGCAAAGAACTGACTCATTGGAAAAGACCCTGTTGCTGGGAGAGACTGAAGGCAGGAGGAGAGGAGATGACAGAGGATTAGATGGTTGGATGGCATCACCGACTCGATGGCCATGAGTTTGAGTAAGCTCTGGGAGCTGGTGATGGACAGCGAAGCCTGGCATGCTGCAGTCCATGGGGTCACCTAGAGTTGGACATGACTGAGCAACTGAACTGAACTGAACATATAACTATCACAGAAAATGTGTTGAAAAAATATGCATTCTTATATGAGACAGCAAAAAAGACACAGATGTATAGAACAGTCTTTTGGACTCTGTGGGAGAGGGAGAGGGTGGGATGATTTGGGAGAATGGCATTGAAACATGTATATCATATATGAAACGAGTCGCCAGTCCAGGCTCGATGCACGATACTGGATGCTTGGGGCTGGTGCACTGGGACGACCCAGAGGGATGGTACGGGGAGGGAGGAGGGTTCAGGATGGGGAACACGTGTATACCTGTGGCGGATTCATGTTGATGTATGGCAAAACCAATACAATATTGTAAAGTTAAAAAATAAAATTAAATTAAATTTAAAAAATATGCATTCTATTATTTTTGGATGGAATATTCTGTATTTGTCTGGAAGGTCCATTTGGTTTATAGTGTTGTTCAAATTGCATGTTAATTATTATTACAATAAAATAAAAACAAGGACACAAGAAAATTCTAGGAAATGTTGCCTCTGTCTCCTACTTTGATTGTAGTGATGGTATCAGTGGTGTCTGCATATACCCTAACTCATTAAGTTATACACATTAAATATGTATTTTCTATATCAATTATACCTCTATAAAGCTGTTAAAAGATAGTTACTATTCCTAATTCATTGAGGACTGTCAGCACAATGCAGTGTATCATCCATTCTTTGATTCAAAATTGAGAAAATGTCACCTCTGTACTCCACTCCCCTTGGCATAAGACTATAATAATACAAGCTGAGTTCTAATGTCACGATGGCCACATTTTCCTTCCCTTTTCTGTTCTCACTCTGCCTTTTCCAACACTGCCATTTCCTGATATTTTTCTCTCAGAAAAGACAACTTTGATTCATGGTTACCTATAGCTCCTCTACAGCAATGTGTGCATTCTTATTGTTGCTTTTAGTTAAACCAATCTCTCTGCTTTTGTTAAAGATCACTAGCAATTTATAACTCAATTCCCAGTCAGAGCCATACTGCTACTCTCAGGAACTCTGCCCTTTTTCCCCTTCTAAACTTTCAAAGCATAATTTGACTATACAAAACAAAGCATATCCCTTTTGAAATAGATAAAAAGAACAGTGGCATCTCAAGTTCATAAATCATGACAAACTCCAAATTAATGGAGTGAGACCTAGAAGGATATAACGTTTGTAAAGGAAGTGAAGGACGTTCGCTGAGTCCAGAGTCAGCCAGTGCAGCCCAGGGTCCAGCAGTCCTGTGGGCATTTTATCCCTAAAGCAGGAAAAGAAGTTCAAGAGCACCTGTAAGAAGAGCTCTTACCCCTTCCAGAGAGCTTGAAAGGCAGAAGGTGTTAAGTAACTCCTGATTAATGCAGAACAGAGTTGTTCTTTTTGTAGGACCTCAATGAAAGTATTCTTCAGTTATCTCCCATTTGTTTCTGTCTCTCCTTTGAGTACCAGACAATGTCATAACTGTGCAGTAACTAAGGCAAAGTGTTATCTTACGATAATATGTACAATTTCACATACCATCCTATCCAATTTCTTCATGGTTTTTTAATGCTTTAGAGTTTAAGGAAAATACACTTTCTGATATTAATAAAGATTAACTTAATATAAGCATGGGTTCATCAGTGAGTGCCAATAATTCACAGGTCTTAGAACCTTAGTTATTTCAAACTATATGGTTTTCTGGATAGCTGAAGTTTTATTGCTTTAAGTTCAAATATTTGGTTTTAATTATTTACTGTGTAGGTAATTCTGAAATAGATTGTACTGGTCTCTGCCTTTGTAAAATGAGAAATCTGAGTGAAAATTAACTATATTTCACTGTCTGAGGGTACTGACAATAATACCTGTTATTATATTTCATTGTAATATAATTTGAGTTCCTTTAGGTTATTGATACATATAGAGAGTTATTTGCCCTAGAGAATTTCAGGTGTGTTTTAATAGTTTTTCTACATTCTATTCCCTAACAACTATCAGGACTTACTTTAGTCAACATCCCAACTTTAGAAATTTTCTCACTTCTAATTTCCTATAGAATGGATTTAGAAACAAGATAACCCGCATGTATTACCAATGTATTTAAAATAAGATAAAGAGGTACTGAATACAGACAAGAGAAACTGTGCTATTGGTGAAATTCATCAACTTTACTGGACATCAGAACCTCGCTTTTGGCCACTTCTAGAAAGTCCTTTTACTTAATTATCAGCTTCTGACTATACTCTGCATATGCAAAAGTTCTAGTTTAGTGAAGTATTACATTTTCATTAATTTTGGTATATTTCAAAGATTTTTATTGTTGCTTTTGTCATTCCAACTAACTCCTCTGATATGGTAAGGAAAAATATCAAGAAATTTGATTTTTGTCTACACTAGCATAATTGCTTATACTTCAAAACAAAGTAGATAAATTTTCCATGAGTGTTAAGTCCTTTCAGTCATATTCAACTCTGCAACCCCAAGGACTGAAGTCCACTAGGCTCCTCTGTCCACGGGGTTCTCCAGGCAAGAATACTGGAGTGAGTTGCCGTGTCCTCCTCCACGGGATCTTACAACCCAGGGATCAAACCCAGGTCTCTTACTTCTCCTGCATTGGCAAGCAGGTTCTTTACCACAAGTGGTACCTGGGAAGCCCTTAGATAATTCTTATGGGATATTAATGTTTAAGAAATGACATGCACAGACTTTCTTTCCACCAATAAACTTGATCTAATCAAAAGTCATTGCTCTCAATTAAAAAAGGGCATTTTGCTTTTTTATCTGCATTTTTCCTTTAGTCATTTTACTCTCAATGGAATCTACTATACAAATCTAGTGTTTTTATATTTCCCTTATATTTTTATATCCATAATATAATCTTAAATTGGATTAAATATAGACTTGTTATATCAGTATTTTTACATGATTTCTCTCACACTATATACCTATATATATATATACCCTGTGCACCTAAGTGATGTAAAACAGAATTAACATTTTATGTCATGCTTTCTTTCTTAAGGACATAAATATAGCTTTTAAATGAAAAGATATTAAAATAAAGATGCAATGTATTTTTATATATTTAACTGTCAAACAGCTAGAATGATGATATTGCTCTTTATTCCATCATATTCTTATAATGGTCGCTACTCTTACATCTTTGTGTGCATGTGTGCACACAAGCACACATAAATTTCTGTTGGATTGGGGGAGTGAAGTTACAGTTGGGATGGGATTTCTGCTAATAAAAAGCTTCTTGTTGAGAGTCAAACAGGAGAGTGCAAAAGCTGGCTTAAAATTCAACATTCAAAAAACTAAGATCATGGCATCTAGTCCCATTACTCCATGGCAAATAGATGTGGAAAAAAGTGGAAACAATGACAGATGTTATTTTCTTAGGCTTCAAAATCACTGTGGACTGTGACTGGAGCCATGAAATTAAAAGTCGCCTGCTCCTTGGAAGAAAAGCTATGACAAATCTAGACAGCATATTAAAAACCAGAGGCATCACTTTGCCAACAAAAGTCTGTATAGTCAAAGCTATGTTTTTTCCAGTAGTCATGTGCAGATGTGGGAGTTAGAACACAAAGAAGACTGAGCACCAAAGCTTTTAAACTGTGGTGTTGGAGAAGACTCTTGAGAGTCCCTTGGACAGCATGGAGATCAAACCAGTCAACCCTAAAGGAGATAGTCTGAATATTCATTGGACTGATGCTGAAGCTGAAGCTCCAATCCTTTGGCCACCTGATACAAAGAGACCGACCACTGGAAAATATCCTGATGCTGGGAAAGACTGAAAGCAGAAGGAGAAGGGGCGACAGAGGATGAAATGGTTAGATGCCATCACTGACTCAATGGACATGAGTTTGAGCAAACTCTGGGAGATAGTGAAGGACAGGGAAGCCTGGAGCACTGCAGTCCATGGGTTCGCAAAGAGTTCTGGACATGACTTAGCTACTGAACAACAACAACAAGAGGTAGAGTGTTGTGTGAGAAATGGCAGGTTTTGGAGACAGACGAGTTTGGGTTCATACATCCACTATCCAGTGTATCAGCTGTGTGCCCGTGGACACGTTAAGTGACCTCTGTAAGCCTCACTTGTGGATCACCTGTGAAATGAAGATAATAATACAAACTTTGAAGGATTTGGGGGAAGATTAGAATGGAAAACTCACTCAGAAAGCACTAGATAAAGAGTCATTATTATGGTCCTCAACACCATTGTAGATAACTGGGAAACCATACGAACCCTAATTCAAACCTCAGCTGTTCTGCTTACCAGCTGTGTAATCTGGGTCATGTTAAACTGAACATTGATGAGCCTCAGTTTCACCTCCTAAAGTAGATGAGACTTACCCGTTAGTGTCATTATAAAGATAAAATGAGGTAATGTATGTAAAGTTCCCATTACAGTGCCTGGCTCTGCTTCAGCTCTCTCAGAGACTGTTTCTTTTCTACTCTGAAGATCAGATGAAGAAGGGCTTAAGAATTTGGATCTAATCGCAGCTTTATTACCATTGCATGTCTTGCAGTGAACATTCATGGAACCTCTTTTTCCTGTCTTAATAAGAAAATGAAGAAGTATGGAGTTTTAGGATGAGGATGGAAAAATATTGTGGGTAGAGACACTAAGGAGTTTATTTATTTACTCCAACACCCAGAAACATTTGATGACATCTACATGCGAAGCACTTCGCATGTTTTTTAAGCTGCAATGTTTAATTCAAAAATTGTCTTCAAATTGTGATGGGTTGTAAGAATATGTGCAGACCATGTTTCTGTTGTCATATCCTCAACCCTAGGCAGCTTTTTTGTTTGATACACAGAAGAATTTGGTGACAAACCAGAAGATAGAACAGAGCCCAGCATGGGTTTAAATTTTTAAGTTCAAATAGTCATGTCTTTCAGAGAAGTGTTATATCTCATAAAGTTTAATTTTATGGTATTAAGTTATGATGTATAAATAGGGCATCCATTAAACAATTAAAAATTCAATGAGTACAAAAAGACATAGCATGAAAACTCTCCCCTCTCATCCCTTCTCACTTCCCCCTACAAATAATATTGCATTTTTCTGTATGGCCTTGGATTCTCGTGCTCACTGAGTTGTGTCCAACACTTTGTGACCCCAGGGACTATAGTCCATCAGGCTCCCCATTCATGGGATTTCCCAGGCAAGAATACTGGAGTCGGGTGCCATTCCTTCTCCAGAGGATCTTTCCAACCCAGGGATAGAACCTGTGTCTCTTTTGCCTGCTGCACCTCCTGCTTTGCAAGCAGATTCATTACCACTGTGCCACCTGGGAAGCTTCATATAGCCTTGGAGGGAACTTAAGAAGTTGATCTACAGTCCTCCGGTTTCTCTCTCTTCTCTATTATTTCCTGAAATGCATATGTGACAGTCAGAAATTCTTGTGCATAGTGCTCAACGTGAAGGAGCCAGGGAACTAGTAGAAGCTATTCCGTTCAGTTCAGTTGCTCAGTTGTTTCCGACTCTTTGCGACTGCAGCATGCCAAGCCTCCCTGCTCATCACCAACTCCTGGAGCTTGCTTACACTCATGTCCATCAAGATGTAGATGCTATTGATGTAGATGCTATTACATCAATGTTTTTTTTAACCATCATTACATTTATATCAAATGATAAAAACCAACTAAGAACCTTTTTAGTGCTGCAGTCCTTGAATGCATCAGAAATTTCCCCAGTGAGAGGTCTCAGGAAATTAAAATGAACTCTGTAGCTGTGTTCTATGGCATTCCATGACACCTCAAAATAAGTCACAGTAGCAAATATGCCCTAGAAAAATGGCAGTCTCCCAGGAAATAGTCATGTTGACCTCTCAAACACTCTTGTGTTCACTAGTTTAAAGAGAGTTCCATCTTCTCTCCATAAATTCATTTAAAGATACCTGTTAACTGCTGTTTGCCCTCCAAAACTTAGTATTATTCATACTTTTTCAAAATTAGACATCGTCCAAGAAATTAGTAGGAAATCAGTTTTTCTTTGCAACCACTTTTCTGATCTAAGACTATGTCATTACTGTCAACTGTGTAGCATAATTAAGATTTGGATGGCTTAAGGAGTTGAAGCTGATAAGCTTTCAAGCCATATAAAACTAAAAGTTTAGGTTTAGGCTCCTTCACTTGTCTTCTGAACCCCACTAAGCCTCAATTTTCTATGCCTAAAATCACAATAATAATATCTATGTGCAGTGCTGTGGTGAGACGTTAAAAGAACCAGATCACACTAGAGGGCACTTAAAAAAATCAATACAGAAAGCATTCAAATGAGAGTATTATTATTATAGGTGTTGTAATCATTATTACAAGATGAAACAAATGAGCTTTGCTTTGAGCACATTTTAGGAAGTCAAATTGAGGGCACGCTATATTTATGACAATGCATTATTGTTTTTCTAAATCACTTGGAACAAACTGGTGAAAGTCAGCCACAAATTGAATAACTTATAGACTGCAGTTTCCACATGGACAGGGTAGGAGGAGGATAGTCAATAATATGGATGATCCCTCTATGCTGAGCATGATCTTAACAAAGGGAATATTGGATGAGGTGGAAGGAGCACTAGACTTTAAGAGAAATATTTTTACCCATGACTGGCCATATCACCTTATGTGTGATTTCAGCACAATTAGATTCTCTGAACAATTATGATCATCTCCAAGAATCCCTCTATTCCTGCCATTTTGTGAATATCTAACAGTGGAATTCTCAAGAAATTGGTGAGACACAACTTCTAAAGAAGACTGCTTGTGGAAAAAAAGAAAACCTGTTTGCTATCTCAGCGCAACTGGTCAGCACTTACTGTGAAAGTGAGTAGAAACCATGATGATCAGGGAGATCCTATTCAACAAACTCAACCTATTTTCTCCATGCTACATTTCCCCTGAGTAGTCTGGAGATTCTTAGGATGATGTATACAAAAAGAACATAAGTTTTATAACATATATAAGCTTCAAACTGTGTATCTTCTTCATTCGCTTAACACAATGTCTTTAGCAGATTGAAAGTCCAAGGCCAGTGTTTTGGTTTGACGTGACATTTGAACTCATTGTTTATGAAGCCCATCTTAGCACACTCTTAGCTTTGCCTTGTCTCAACTGAAGGACTCAGTCAAAATGAGTTCATTTTCCTGCTGACCTTTTCTCATTTTGAAAAAGCAACATCTGGCTTGTGACCAAAATAGCAGTGTGTTAATTAGTCTGTGAGGTGGCTTTTCCACAAATTGCATGTTTAAAAAAAAGTACTCCGTATTCCTGGGCCATAAGAAAGAATGAACTATTGCAACATGGATGGACTTAGAGAGATTATCATATTAAGTGAAGTAAGTCAGACAAAGACAAATATCATATGATATCACTTACATGTAGAATTTCAAAAAATGATACAAATGGACTTATATACAAAACAAAAACAGACACTCAGACATGGAAAACAAACTTAGGTTACTAGAGGGGAAAAGGAATGAGGGATAAATTAGGAGTTTGGGACTAATATATACACACTACTATATATAAAATAGATAACTAACAAAGTCCTACTGTATGGCACAGAGAACTATATTCAATATATTGTAATAACTTATAATGGAAAAGAGTCTAAATTTTATATATGTATGAATATATGTATAACTGAAGCACTTTACCATCCACCTGAAACTAACACTATTAATATTGTATATAAACTATTATTGTTGCTGCTGTTCATTCTCTGAGTCAACAACTTTAATAAAAAAGAAGTATTTTCCATTGTTTCATTCATGAGGAAGATTTTGAATTGAGAACTGGGTAATATAACAGGTTATGAAATGAAGTGAAAGTGTTAGTTGCTCAGTTATGTCCAACTCTTTGCAACCCCATGGACTGTAGCCTGCCAGTCTCCTCTGTTCATGGAATTCTCCAAGCAAGAATACTGGAGTGGATAGCCATTCCCTTCTCCAGGGGATCTTCCCAACCCAGGGATCAGACCCGCATGTCCTGCATTGGCAGGTGGATTCTTTACCATCTGAGTCATCAGGAAAGCCCATATTAGGCCATATTTGCCTTCAAATATAAGAACTTTAATTAAACTATAACTTTTATATTGACTATAGAAGTTATCTTTGCTAATTGCATGTTGTGTGATGTTTGTGGTTTCTGAAAATGGAATGGTTTAATCATATATGCTCTGATGTGCTAGAACCAGTTCTTACTATTTCACAAGACCTGACTGTTAGTATTTTTTCCAAATGTACATCCAATGTCATACTGGTAGCTTGAAACTGGCCGTGTTGGAAATCTCTGTTGCTACTGTTCAGTTGTTCAGTCTTGTCTGATTCTTTGAGACCTCATGAACTGCAGCACACTAGGCTTCCTTGTCCTTCACTATCTGCCAGAGTTTGCTCAAACTCATGCCCATTGAGTCAGTGATGCCATCCAACCATCTCATCTTCTGTCGCCCTCTTCTCCTACTGCCCTCAATCTTTCCCAGCATCAGGGTCTTTCCAATGAATCAGCTGTTTGCATCAGGTCACCAAATTATTGGAGCTTCAACTTCAGTTCAGCATCAGCTCTTCCAGTAATATTCAGGACTGATTTTGTTTAGGATTGACTGGTTTGATCTCCTTGCAGTCCAAGGGACTCTCAAGAGCCTCTCCAACACCACAGTTCAAAAGCATCAATTCTTTGATGCTCAGCCTTCTTTATGATCCAACTCTCATATCTGTACGTGACTAATAGAAAAACCATAGCTTTGAGTATATGGAACTTTCTTGGCAAAGTGATGTCTCTGCTTTTTAATATGCTGTCTAGGTTTATTATGGCTTTTCTTCCAAGGAGCAAGCGTCTTTTAATTTCATGATTGCAGTCACTGTCTGCAGTGATTCTGAAGCCCAAGAAAATAAAATCTGCCACTGTTTCCACTTTTTCCACATCCATTTTCCATGAAGTGATGGGACCTGGTGCCATGATCTTTGTTTTTTGAATGTTGAGTTTTAAGCCAACTTTTTCACTTTCCTCTTTCACCTTCATCAAGAGGCACTTTAGTTCCTCTACGTTTTCTGCCATTAAGATGGGAATCTTTATGCCATGGAAATCAGCAAATGCTACAAATCAGGACTTTCACACCCAACCTCAGGCCAGTTGTTATACATTGACCAGCACCTCATTCATCAGCACCTTTACAAATGTTTGGTAAAATGGCATATTGAAATCCACTAGATATTGGATATTTACCAATTTTATTTGAGTCTTGAAATATATCTCTTAGGGATGTCTAATGCCCAGACCCAAGAGGTAGATGTCTGTGTACAGAAGGAAGTTAATCTCCTGTCTTCTGCAAGCAAGCTGCTATTTTCATCTTCAACATAATACACTCTGATATCAGAATTGTGAAAATATTAGGCTGATGTAGATGTGATCTGAGTGGTAAAATTCTTTATTTGGTATTGCCCAGAGCATAACATATCACAATAATAAATAATGTGCATGTTACCATGTTATTTCTGTTCAAATTTCATAACTGTATCTAGCCAAGTTGCAGCAAACAAACTTCTCAAATATTAGTAACAGTTTAGAGAAAGATTAAGGAAGTACAGGAGTCTCTGAGCAGGAGGAAAGGAACCGAAAGAACAGAGAAGAAATGCTTGGCCTCAGTCAATATTTTCTAAACTGCTAATTAGTTGTCTGAGATTGAGAGATGGGTGGGAGCTCAGGCAGGAGATGGAGAAATATCAAACAAGAACACTTTAGCCTTTAGAAAACTCTGAACTCTTGAGTCATGGAAATATTAAAGGAATTTACCAGTCAAAGCTAGTGATGATTTAAATGTTTTAAGCATGGAATAATAATTTCTAAAACTTCTAGTCAATTATTATTTGGCATAGATGATTAAGGCCCATGAAGTGATTTTCAACATAACAAAGATTAAAAGGTTGCTCAAATCTGAGGATAAAAACTCAGGAAGGAAAGAAAAAAACAATAAAGAAAGTCTGCACAGGGTACAAAAGTTCTTAAGTCTTGTGAATGCTTAGAATTGTATCTGAAGTGATTTTCTCCCAGAAAATCAAAACCAAACATCACTGCTTGCTTTTGTGTTTTGGCAGTTCGTTGGCATTGACTGTTAGCGAGGTAAATCTGCCATAATTCTACATGATGCTTGTACTCCTCAGCTTTACTTAAGCCCATAGAAAATTAATTTAAGGTAAGAAAACGCTATACTAAAAGTTAGGTAAAGTGAAAAAATTCAGTCAATAAGTTCTATGGTCAGGCTGAATAAAATAGTCACATTTTAAAAATTTAGCTTCACAAAACCTGAAATAATGTTCATTTCTGAATTTGTGTGTGCAAAGTTACTGACTTAACATTTACCATATGGGGACAAGTACTATCATTTTTTAAGCTGTACACCAAGTACCATGTACTTAGCACAAATTCATTTTATCATGTAGTCCTCATGGTAAATGCAGCACAGAAGGCATTTTTCTGATTTTACAAGTAGAGAAATTGAGGACCAGAGAGATTAAGGAATTTATTCAGTATCACACAGCTGGCAAAGGTATATGAACTTAGTTTTGTCCAACGGCTAACTATAGCTCTTTCAAATTTCTCAACTTCTGAGCTCTTCTAAATGTATCCCATTTTTCATGAAGGCATTCATATAAACAGAAAATAAATTACAAATTAACATAGTTATTTTTTTTAGAGCTCAAAAACCTGCAGTTAAATCAAAATATGACTTGTTTCTGGAAGAACTGAGTCACAGTTTTATGTAAGACTAAAATGGCATTGATTACTACTCATGAACTTGTATGAAGTGAATATTAGATCTCTTCTTATGCATCCAGCCCCCTTCCTTTCAGAGGCAAATCCTCCAATATATGCAGCGCTTATGTGATGCTGTGTTTTTCTTGCTCCTTAATTTGGGAACCAAAGTAGGGCAGTGTTGCTCTTTTGATTTTCTGGCAGTGGCTTTGGGTACATGGTAAGGGAGAGCCAAGAGGACACTTCTGCCTGAGACTTTGAATCTGGACTAAGCAAGACAAAGAAGACAGCTCAATTCAGATCCTTTCATGATGGAGTAGCAATAATGAGCAAGGGTACAGAAAGTTACCTAAGAGTGAGGGGAAGACAATGGATGCGCTTTCTGCTTATTGTCTCTTTCATAAATGCCTCGCTGCTTCCATTTTCCAAATTTAGTCTTCCATAATAATTTTTCTGAATTTTATGAACCCTAATATGTGTACCCCTAATACACATCCAGTAGTCATGTATGGATGAGAGAGTTGGACTATAAAGAAAGCTGAGTGCCAAAGAATTGATGCTTTTGAATTGTGGTGTTGGAGAAGACTCTTGAGAGTCCCTCGGACTGCAAGGAGATCCAACCAGTCCATCCTAAAGGAAGTCAGTCCTGAATATTCATTGGAAGGACTGATGCTAAAGCTGAAACTCCAAAATTTTGGCCACCTGATGCGAAGAGCTGACTCATTTGAAAAGACTCTGTTGCTGGAAAAGATTGAAGGCAGGAGGAGAATGGGATGACAAAGGATGAGATGGTTGGATGGCATCATCAACTCAATGGACATGAGTTTGAGTAAACTCTGGGAGTTGGTGATGGACAGGGAGGCGTGAATGTGCTGCAGTCCATGGGATCGCAAAGAGTTGGACATGACTGAGTGAACTGAACTGAACTGAACTAATGCCTTTCCAATGGCTTTCTTTTCTTACTTAGCAAGAGTTGGCTTCTGTTGCTTGCAATCAAGAAAACTGTCAGATATATTATTCCTGAAGTACAACAGCAAAAAAAAAATTCAGTGATACTTCTCCTGGTTTCTAATTTGGTTTACATGGAAACAGCATGTTATTAGTGTAGTTTAAAAGTCCATAAATGAGGCTTCTAATTTTGCAAAGTATAAATGACTCTTTCAGAGACTGTAGCCCAAATACCATCAGTGCTGACAAAAAAAACACAAATTAATGCAAATGAGTTGCAAAACAAAAACCTTTGTGGGGAAGATACTTTGAAACTCAGTCTACCATATAAGCCAGCAATCCATGCCTGGGCAGATATCAGATGGAACTGAAATCAAGATTTCATTAGACATTTGCATCTCCATGTTCACTGCAGCATTGTTCACAATAACCAAGATATGAAAACAACCTAAATGTCCACTGACAGATGAATGGATAAAGAAAAAGTGAGATATATGTTTATTTTTTTTTTGGTATATGTTTATATACAAGGAAATCCTGTCATTTGTGAAAACATGGAAGAACCTGGAAGACATGGGTATTATGTTAATTGAAATAAGTTAGACAGAGAGATATAATACTATATAGTATCATTTCTATATGGAATCTTAAAAAAAAAGTCTGTTTCATAGACTAGAGCAGGGGTCCCCAACCCCCGGGCCACAAACAGGTACAAGTCTGTTGCCCAACAGGAACTGGGCTGCACAATATGACGTGAGCAAGGGCAAGTAAGCAAAACTTCATCTGTTTTTAAAATTGCTCCCTTTGCTCTCCCATCACCCCCAGATGGGACCATCGAGTCCCAGAATAACAAGCTCAGGGCTCCCAGTGATATTGCATTATGGTGAGTTGTATAATTCAGTTCAGTTCAGTCGTTCAGTCATGTCCGACTCTTTGTGACCCCATGAACCTCAGCATGCCAGGCCTCCCTGTCCATCACCAACTCCCGAAGTCCACCCAAACCCATGTCCATTCAGTCAGTGATGCCATCCAACCATCTCATCCTCTGTTGTCCCCTTCTCTTTCTGCCCTCAATCTTTCCCAGCATCAGGGTCTTTTAAAATGAGTCAGCTCTTCACATCAGGTGGCCAAAGTTTTGGAGTTTCAGCTTTAGCATCAGTCCTTCCAATGAACACCCAGGACTGATCTCCTTTAGGATGGACTGGATGGATCTCCTTGCAGTCCAAGGGACTCTCAAGAGTCTTCTCCAACACCACTGTTCAAAATCATCAATTCATTGGCACTCAGCTTTCTTTATAGCCCAACTCTCACATCCATACATGACCACTGGAAAAACCATAGCCTAGACTAGTTGCATAATTACTTCATTATATATACCAATGTAACAATAATAGCAAGAAAGAGCACAGTAAATGTAATGCACTTGAATCATCCCCAAACCATCACCCCCTCAAGTCCGTGGAAAAATTGTCTTCCATGAAACCAGTCCCTGGTGCCAAAAAAGGTTGGGAAATGATGGACTACAGAAGAGAATGGTGGTTGCCAGGGACACTGTGGAGGGGGAAATGAGGAAAAGAAGAACAAAAGATGGGCTTCCCTAGTAGCTTAGCTGGTAAAGAATCTACCTGCAATGCAGGAGATTCACAATGCAGGAGATTCCAGTTCAATTCCTGGGTTAGGAAGATCCCCTGGGGAAGGGATAGGCTACCCACTCCAGTATTCTTGGGCTTCCCTGTTGGCTCAGATGGTAAAGAATCTACCTGCAATGCGAGAGACCTGGGCTCAATCTCTGGGTTGGGAAGATCCCCTGGAGGAGGGCAAGGCAACCCACTCCACTATTTTTGCCTGGAGAATCCCCATAGACAGAGGAGCCTGGAGGGCTACAGTCCATGGGATTGCAAAGAGTCAGACACAACTGAGCAACTAAGAACACAACACACACATAGATCAAAGGATACAAATGTTCAAGTTATAAGAAGAATAAGTTCTGAAGATCTATTGTACAGCAGAGTAACTAGAGTTAATCAGACAATATTGTGTACTTGAAAGTTATTAACATTAGATCTTAAGCATTCTCACCACACACAGACAAAAAGAGGTAACTTTTCGAGGTGATAGATTTCTTAGTTATCTTGATCTTGGTAATCATTCCACAATGCATATGAATATCAAATAAACACATTGTAAACTTTAAATATATACTATTATATTTGCCAATTATTCATCAATAAAGCTTTCAGTCATAGAACTTTTGAAAAATATAATCTGTGATCAATAGCTAGATAACTTGGATTATTTGAGGATGGCATGCTATAAATTTTTTTAAAAATAAAAATCTATTAACCAGTTTTTAAGAAACACATGTTAAAAAAATAAAGTACTCTCAACATATTCTATATCTGAGTTACTAAATTACCTGACTTCATAATCAAGAAATTTTGAATCTTGGTATAGTAACAAGGAAGTTCCATTCAAGTGTTCAATGTCATTCATATAATAACTACAATTAAAAATAGTGCATACTTTATAAAATGACAATACTTCTCCAAGCTAGGCTTCAGCAATATGTGAACCGTGAACTTCCTGATGTTCAAGCTGGTTTTAGAAAAGGCAGAGGAACCAGAGATCAAATTGCCAACATCCGCTGGATCATGGAAAAAGCAAGAGAGTTCCAGAAAAACATCTATTTCTGCTTTATTGACTATGCCAAAGCCTTTGACTGTGTGGATCACAATCAACTATGGAAAATTCTGAAAGAGATGGGAATACCAAACCACCTGACCTGCCCCTTGAGAAATTTATATGCAGGTCAGGAAGCAACAGTTAGAACTGGACATGGAACAACAGACTGGTTCCAAATAGGAAAAGGAGTACGTCAAGGCTGTATATTGTCACCCTGTTTATTTAACTTATATGCAGAGTACATCAGGAGAAACGCTGGGCTGGAAGAAGCACAAGCTGGAATCAAGATTGCCGGGAGAAATATCAATAACCTCAGATATGCAGATGACACCACCCTTATGGCAGAAAGTGAAGAGGAACTCAAAAGCCTCTTGATGAAAGTGAAAGGGGAGAGTGAAAAAGTTGGCTTAAAGCTCAACATTCAGAAAACGAAGATCATGGCATCCGGTCCCATCACTTCATGGGAAATAGATGGGGAAACAGTGGAAACAGTGTCAGACTTTATTTTTCTGGGCTCCAAAATCACTACAGATGGTGACTGCAGCCATGAAATTAAAGGACGCTTACTCCTTGGAAGGAAAGTTATGACCAACCTAGATAGCATATTCAAAAGCAGAGACATTACTTTGCCAACAAAGGTCCACCTAGTCAAGGCTATGGTTTTTCCTGTGGTCATGTATGGATGTGAGAGTTGGACTGTGAAGAAGGCTGAGCACCGAAGAATTGATGCTTTTGAACTGTGGTGTTGGAGAAGACTCTTGAGAGTCCCTTGGACTGCAAGGAGATCCAACCAGTCCATTCTGAAGGAGATCAGCCCTGGGATTTCTTTGGAAGGAATGATGCTAAAGCTGAAACTCCAGTACTTTGGCCACCTCATGCGAAGAGTTGACTCATTGAAAAAGACTCTGATGCTGGGAGGCATTGGGGCAGGAGGAGAAGGGGACTACAGAGGATGAGATGGCTTGATGGCATCACTGACTCGATGGATGTGAGTCTCAGTGAACTCCAGGAGTTGGTGTTGGACAGGGAGGCCTGGCGTGCTGCGATTCATGGGGTCGCAAAGAGTCAGACACGACTAAGCGACTGATCTGATCTGATCTGATCTGACTGAAGGGAAAAACCCATGGCTGACAGCCAACAGATGGTCTGTCAGAATGAAACTGATGAAAAGTCCCCAAATGCATTACTTGAAAACAACTTTGTCTGAGAAACCAGCTTCTTCATATCAGAAGGCACATATACTAATTGATCTAACTCTGGATCACATTTCACAATCTTTGTTTTAAAAAATTGATTTCATAATTTTTCTAAGTCTTTTCTATTTTTAGGAAAGATTACTCAATTAAAAATTTAACATTTATCAAATGTACATAAAACAGGTATGTGGTATGCAGCTTCTAAGACTAAGGCAAACACATCCAGGCAAAGTGAGAAAAAGTTCAAGTTTCACCCACCCCAAATACAAGGAAACGTCTGAATCCTCTCCTAGTCCTCTTTCTGGATCTTACTACCAACTGAAGGAGGCAGCCTGGGAAAGCAAGAACCCTTTTCTCAAAGGCCTACAAGAGAACTGCTATAGGCTACCATTCAAGGGCTCTTTGCTCTGAGGCCCCCACCTGTCCTACTAGGTTATCCCAGGACATGGGATATGTGGTAGAAAATAATAAGTATTAAGAGGGCCCAGAGACAAATCCCATGCACATTGACATAAAGAGACAGATAAGCCAACAGTGCTAAGCAATACAGACAAAATAAGGGATTGCAATAAAAGACAAAAAATTGAAGCTAAACTACTAGATAATATAGAGATTAAGAGTGTAAGCTCTCAAATCAATAGGCGGAGATTTCCATAGTCTTCCCACCTAAAAAATGGAGATAACAGCATCTCATAGATTTGTTATTAAGATTAAATTAAATAAACAAACTAGTGAATATAAGAAAAATAATCAGACTCACAGATATAGAGAACAAACTAGTGGTTACCAGTGGGGATATGGAACGGGGAGGGGTAATAGAGGAGTAGAGGATTAAGAGATACAGAATATTATGTATAAAATAAGCTATAAGGATATATTGTACAACATGGGGAATAGAGCCAATATTTTATAATAACTATAAATGGAGTAGGAGAAGGCAATGGCACCCCACTCCAGCACTCTTGCCTGGAAAATCCCATGGACGGAGGAGCCTGGTGGACCGAAGTCCATGGGGTCGCTAAGAGTCGGACAAGACTCTGTGACTTCACTTTCAATTTTCACTTTCATGCACTGGAGAAGGAAATGGCAACCCACTCCAGTGTTCTTGCCTGGAGAATCCCAGGGATGGGGGAGCCTCATGGGCTGCCGTCTATGGGGTCTCACAGAGTCAGACAGGATTGAAGCGACTTAGCAGCAGCAGCAGCAGTAGCAGCAGCATAAATGGAGTATAATCGTTAAAATTGTGAATCACTGTGTTGTACAACTATAACTTATATAATATTGCACAGCAACTATTCTTCAATAAAAATGACAGTTAAAAAGATTAAATAATAGATTTAAATCACTTAGAACAGTGTTTGGTGCATGTAAAAACTCAATGCGTATAAGCTCTCAGTTTCCCTATCTTTAAAGTAGTATGAATTAATGACACCTACCTCTTAGGGACTTCCCTGGTGGCTCAGACAGTAAAGTGTCTGCCTACAATGTGGGAGACCCGGGTTCAATCCCTGGGTCGGGAAGATCCTCTGGCAAAGTCAATGGCAACCACTCCAGTACTCTTGCCTAGAAAATCCCATGGACGGAGGAGCCTGGTAGTCTACCATCCATGGCGTCGCAAAGAGTCAGACACAACTGAATGACTAAACTTTCACCTCTTAGGGCTGTTATTAGTATTAAAGGAGATAATGCAGGTAAAACACTGAGAATTCTGCCTGGCAGATAGTAAATGTTCAGTGTTTATTATTATTATTGATATTTATAATCCTTTTTCTTCTTCCACTAGATGTCCTGCCAAGCACACTTCCTGTTCTTCCTAAACCTGTTAGAATTTTTTCCTTTCACTGACCCATTATTAGTAGAGGCTGATGAAGAGAAAAATCTTGAGGTTTCCCTAGGGATTAGGATGCATAGCCAACTGTAGGCTAAGATGTTCTTTAGCTTTCATTTCCTGGTTAATTCTCAAATATGAGAATAAATGAACTTGATCATAGAGACAGGGGAACAAGCCAGGCAGGCTATAAATAAGGGATCAAGCTTCTTATTAATGCAAATATGCATCCATACCCTCAAAAGCTTCCATTCAAGAACCTCACATTTGAGACTTTCCTATGCTTTAAAAAACAAACCCTTTATATCTGAAAGTCATTCATTTGCACTCTACAGATGGCAGAGTTGCTATCATTGCATTAAGGAGAAAATATTTTGCAGACTAACAGATTAAAAAAAAACTGTGTAATGCTGACATATTTAATGTTTGCAAGTAAAAGATTGAGTTCTGAGGTTGTATCTGTGAGATATATATATATATATATATATATATATAAAATTGACATTTGTCTGAGAGGTAAAATTAATTAGCTTCTCCTAACATTTAAGAGTAGTTTCATCTATATCTTCTAAAATTCTACTTCCAAGTGGAGGAAGCATAAAAGGCCAGAAAATACAGGACGTATCTGTGAAACATAAATCAATCCTATTTGTCTGGAGTAAAAAGTACAGAGTAGGACTTAGTTTTTTAAAAAAGAAGGAAGGAAAAAACAGTTGGCATTAGGTCGTAAGAGCTTTGAACACTGTGCTACAGAGGTTGAGTTTTCAAGTATTTTGAGCTGGCATGTTAAGTAAAGCTTATGTTAAATGTATGTTTTGATTATGTTTTGAGTTGTATAAGTTTGTAAATGTGTCTAAAGAAAGAGAAAAGTAGATACAGAACATTGTTGAGCTTCATTGCGTAGGCTGATGGACATTATAAAGTAGTATAGGGCTCTAAATTTTTCCAATAACTCAAGCATTTCCTTACACATTATATCTTAAAAATGGTAGATGCTTCATCTGAGAAAGGTGTCACATAGGTATATCCCTAACTGATTCTCCCATTTTATCCAAACACTTCTCACATTTTCCCTTAGGCATGATGTGTATTCTACCTCTTGGAATTCTATATTCTAGATCTGTTTTGTGCATTGTTTTCAGTATATTATTTCAAATCCAAACACATTGTCAAACTATTCCCTAAAATTCTCTCAGAAACATTTTAGCAATCTAAAACTGATATTTAGAATGAAAGCTTGCAATACTTAAAGTTTACATAAATCTTTGAGTATATGGACTTTTGCTAAACTTAAAAACAGTTCTTAATGTTTAGAATTCTTAACCATAAGACGACATAAGTGCCCATTTCTAATAGCCCAAGAAACTAATTAGTTTGGAAAACAAATGTTTTAAAATCCCTCTTTCCATTCTCACCCCAACCGTGGGTCATTCTTATTTACCAAGTTTTAATCGGAAGGGAATATATAAGGCTAAATTGGAAAAGTCTAAAACTAGTCTTTAAAAATATGGACAGACTCTTAATTACAGCAGTAGTATAAATAGAAAAGTGCCCTTAGACTATGCGTTACTTTTACAAATGCTTATAATGAACTCCTTTATAGAACCATGCCAGTGTAGAGCTAATTTAACTCAGTTTTCAATTAAAACTAAGAGAACTGTAATTTATTGCCTATAATCCTCTTCTCAAGTATAATACAACCAACTTTCACTTTAATTATCCAGTAGTTTATTCAGAAGAATAGTGCTAACTTTAGGAAAGAATTAAGTAATCTGCAGCTGCACGTTATCAGTAATTTCACATAAGATTCAGCATGAAATAGCTATTAAAGATAGCATCCCAGTAATGATTCACTTTCATTAAAAAAAAAAGATGGTGAACATTTATATGCGTTTATGTATATGTGTGATATATGTGAATGACCACCCTATTAGATCATGACATAAAGCAAAGTTTGGCCAACTATGGCCCTTTGCCCAAATCTGGATTACCATCTGTATTTACAACTCAAGTTTATTAGAACACACTCATGCCCATTCATTTATGTGTTGTCTCTGACTGATTTTGCAATACAACAGCAAAACTGAGTAGTTGCAACAGAGACCATATGGCCCTGAAACCCTAAGGTATTTACTATCTGGCCCTTTACAAAGAAGTCTGAAGACCCCTGACAAAGAAGCAGATTCGGATATCACTTACTGAAAAATCTATTCATTCTCAAAATATATACATGCAAGCAAAATGAAGACATTAGGTAAGTAATCTCTCTGGAAAGGGATTACAGTTATCATAATCCCCAGCACTTCCTAAAGCTTCACAAGCACATCAGTGAGAGATAATATGCACAAACTTAGCATGCTTTGTGTCTCTTTTAGCTACACAGGCTAGGAGAATTAATGAATCATCTTCACAGGGTTCTCTGGCCCTATACACACATGAGCTGCAACTGTACAATGTATAAATTTTTTTTAAAGAAAATTCAACCAACTGATTATTTTTCATAGAAATCAGGTGAACCTAATACTTATTTCATTTTTAGAATAGTTTGGCACGTTTTGACACACTACACTGTGTCCTTGAACAAAAGGTCAGTGGTCAGTCAATTCAAGCTTTACAGACAGTTTGAATGACTCAGTCAGTCTTATGTAGTAGATATAACTCATAGATTTACTCAGAAACCAATTAACTCCTGATTATGTTTCTTAGCTGTGTAACTTTGAGAAAGTGGTTTGTCCTCTCTGAAATTTTTTTTCTGATATCTACTTCAGAAGCTGAGGTAAGGATTAGATGAGACACTGTGTATATAGCCTATAATACCTGGCACTAGGCCAACAATCATTAAAACCTAATATATTTCCCTTTACAAATTATGTATCTGTTTTTGATTGATTATTTGGATACAAAAAGAACTACTGAAACTTGAGTGAATGCATTCTGACAAACATGATGACTCCAAAAAATAGACCAAATTGGTGGGGTCAACTGAAATAAGTCTGGGTCCAGGGAAGGGAGGGCAGGAGACAAACAGTGCTGCTAGAAAGACATATTAAAAAAGAACTTTCACATTACCAACTGCTTGCTTTATCAATGATACATCATAGCTTTTTTTTTTTTTTTTTGCCACACCATGCACTTGCAGGATCTTAGTTCCCCTAAGAGGGACTGAACCTATGACCCCTGAAGTGGAAGCATGAAGTCCTGACCACTGCACAACCAGAGAAGTCCCTATAGTTTTCTTTTATCTTCCTCTTTTTATTTCTTTCTCCTCCTACATTCCCTCTCCTCCTTCTTTCCCTCCTTCTCCTCCTCTTCTTCCTCCTTTGTCCATATACGTTATTGAAACTACTAACTTGCTCTGTGATTGGCAGAAACCCAATTGAAACTACTTTTTCAGCAAAGTCCTGTTTAAATAGAAAGAAGGGCTATTCAGAATAATGGAGGTAATTCAAGGAGTAATTTTGTTAATGGTGGATTTTTAAAAATTTGACATATACTTTAACAATGTACAAGAGCAGAATTGTAGAATTTAAAAATACTGCATGGAGTCAAAAAGAACACAATAGCACTCATGTCATTATTTTGAGCTTTAAAAATACCACCCTAGGACTAAAATTATTTTAAATGAATAGAAATAAAAAATCATAAAGAGAAAAGAATCTCCAATGGCTACCCTGATGGCAACATCACTTGAGAGAATTCTTTCCATTTTCACTAGAAGATAGAGATTGATGTACTCTGGTGAATTAGAAATGCAAGAGAAGGGGAGTTTTCATTCACTCCATTCAATTATTTGAGGGTAACAAAAATAACATTTTTGGGGACTGAATAATTTGATGATTATCAAGGTAATTTCAATTGCTGTTCACAATCCATATTCATTTCATATCCATTAAGGACAAATTATACCACCCTATTTAGGAGAAAAATTAAAAAATGAGGATACTTTCAGAAAAATTATAGCTCTTATGTGTGGCCCCTTTCATTCAAGTACAATCAAATGCATCTGTTTGTGGAAGAAACAGCAAATACATGAATTAATTTTAAAAAAGACAAGAACAATGAAAGTTAAGATACAAAACACTCTTTTCTGTTTGACATGGGCATCTAACTCTCCATTACCAAAGGAATATTTCACCTGTTGCATTGTTTCTATTTAGAAAAGAAATTTAAATGTGACTATATAATTAAGTTTTTGCAAATTAGATACTTGGAGCCATAACTCTATATCAGTATAAGAAAGACAAAATATCTGTCCTAAATTAAAATCTTCCTGTGATTCTATTTCTGAACGTTTAGAGTGCTTTCCTTTCCTTTGTTTCTTGTTTAAAACATCCCTAAGCAGGACCTTTTGGAGAAGGCAATGGCACCCCACTCCAGTACTCTTGCTTGGAAAATCCCATGGACAGAGGAGCTTGGTGGGCTGCAGTCCATGGGGTCGCACAGAGTCGGACACGACTGAGTGACTTCATTTTCACTTTTCACTTTCATGCATTGGAGAAGGAAATGGCAACCCACTCCAGTGTCCTTGCCTGGAGAATCCCAGGGACGGGGAAGCCTGGTGGGCTGCCGTCTATGGGGTCACACAGAGTCAGACACGACTGAAGTGACTTAGCAGCAGCAAGCAGGACCTTTTAGTCAAACAATTGACTTATTCTTCTGACTTAACACTGCATAAAGAGGCAGGCAAAACACAGTGATTAGAAAAAATGTTGCAGCCAGATAAGCCTAGATATAGATCCTCATTTACCTCTTGTAGGCTGTGTGACCTTAATTAGGTTACTTTACCTCTCTGAATCATGATTTCTTCTTCTGTAAAATAGGGGTAATAACAGAATTTATGTCATAGGCACTGGTGAATATTAAAAGAACTTATGTTATATTATTTACAATAGCCAAGACATGGAAGTAACTGAAATGTCCATCAACAGATGAATGGATAAAGATGTGGTAAATTTATACAATGGAATATTATTCAGCCATGGAAAAGAAGGAAATATTGTCATTTGCAGCAATGTGGACCTAGAGATTATCTTACTAAGTGAAGTAAGCCAGACAGAGAAAAACAAATATCATTTGATATCACTTATATGTAGAATCTAAAACAAGTTATAGAGATGAACTTATATAAAAAACAGAAAAAAACTCACAAACTTAGAAATCAAACTTAGGATTACCAAAGGGGAAAGAAGGGTGCAAATAAATTTGAAGGATGAAATTAACATATACACACTGCTATATATAAAATAGATAATCATGAACCTACTGTGTAACACAAGGAATGATACTCAATATTTTATAATAACCTATATGTTAAAAGAATCTGAGAAAGTATATATGTATGTTTATATGTATGTATAACTAAGTCACTTTGCTGTCCACCAGAAACTAACACATTGTAAATCAACTATACTTCAATGAAATAAAATTTTAAAAAAGAAGTTGTACATATAAAGCAGTAACAATAAATGTATATAAATTCATTTAAAATTCTATTTCCAAATATATTATATTCTTATAACAGTTGATACATTACTTACAGATGCAAACTCTGTAAAAAAAAGTAAAATTAACATTTGATGTTTATGTCTGTACAAACAACAAACATATAATGACATAATACATAGAGACATATGGAGTACGTGTGTGCTGATTAGGGCACACATGATGCTTGACTAGGTTTTAGCAAACCCTATATTTTACATGTCAAAAAATACCAGGATTCTCAGATAAAATTAAGTAGCAGCAAACATGGAACTATTTAGCAACTGGAACCAGGATTCTTCATTGAGCCAGAGGGCTTTCAAACGTCCCCACAGGTAATAGTTATCAATCAGTTTACTTCATTTTGTAAACTAAATTAAGGTAACAGTCAATTAATTGAATGGCCTAGAATACTCCCATTCCAACTCTAATCAGTGTGCTTTTCCACCTCTTAGTGACATCTCTTTCTGATTCCATAGCTCTCTGGTCACTTACGTTGTTGTTCAGTGGCTAAGTCGTGTCCAGCTCTCTGCAACACCATGGACTGTAGCACTCCAGGCTCCTCTGTCCTCCACTATTTCCCAGAGTTTGCTTAAATTAATGTCCATTGAGTCACTTACAAGACTTGTCTAAATCAAACCAGTATTGTAAAGCAATCATCAATCAATTAAAAATAAATATTAAAGAAAAGAGCTAATTTTCAGATACTGTTCTGTTTAAGATGGCACAAATCTAAGTACATTTAGAGCATCCACCTGGCCCAAGTATAACTCACACATCAGTGCCACATCTTGATATTGGATAAGTTAGCTGCCCCATTGTCTTTATGGGATACCAAACTGTCTTTATGGGATGCACCATGTTTAAAACTGGCACCTGAGTATTCATGCAAGCACATCAAAATCTAGGAAATACTGGGTCATGCTCTTCCAAAATTTTTTTACCATTCACCACCTGGGGAACACTGTCCAGAGCCTAGAGAGTTTCTGATTCTCAGACAGCCTTCAGTAGAGGGAGACAGTGACCTGACTTTCCTACAGGCATCCCCAATCTCAGGAATCATCTTAGTTTGGGGAAAGGAGGAGAAAACTCAAAGTTTGATCTGTTCTACAAATTCCTTTCCAACAATTTCTCTTTGAATTTCTTGTCTCTGAAATAAGCTAGAGGCAGATGGTAATGGTCAGACTTACTCTTTCTTTTAGCAAATCCTACATGGATGTGTCTAGCACCTTTCTTTAGACTTCATGCTTCCTCTTCAGGGGTCACGGGTTCAGTCCCTCATAGGGGAACAAAGAGCCCGCAAGTGCATGGTGTGGCAAAAAAAAAAAAAAAAAAAAGCTATGATGTATCATTGGTAAAGCAAGCAGTATGGTCATTACTGTACATTGTTCTCAGCTTTCGACATTCAGCTAAAATCTGAGACATTAGGGAAAATCACATATAACATCCTGATACATTATTTAATTCACACTAATAGAACTAAATTAGCTACAAAATGCCAGAATTTTTCAACTTCATTAGTAAGCATCATGCGTGATATTTATTGACAAAAAAACATAAAAAGTGTATTCAAGATAAATGTAGACTTTAAACATTTGATCTCAGTGAAACCATCATTTAAAAACAATCCTATGGGTTTTGACAATGCATGATCTATGATCCTTATTATCTGGAACTCTGCAGGACAACTTCTAATCACTCTGGGATTGATATATTATTCCCATTCTTGGCATTTACTTAATCTCTACCTTCCTTCTCTGGAAAACCCTTGATTTAGAGTTAAAACAGCACTTATCTTAGTGTCTTTCCAGGTGGCTCAGTCAGTAAAGAGTCTGCCTGCAGTGACGGAGACCCAAGTTCAGTTCCTGGATCAGGAAGATCCCCTGAAGAAGGGAAAGGCTACCCACTCCAGTATTCTGGCCTGGAGAATTCCATGGGCTTGTGTAGTCCATGGGGTCACAAAGAGTCAGATACTACAGAGCAAGTTTCACTTTCAGTTTATAAAGAATTTGAAAATAAAGGAAAATTTATTTTGTATTAAGTGAAAAATAAATATAAATCTATGTGTTTTTGAGCATTGTATGCAAAACACATAAAATAATGATAATAATAGACCATATGAAATAAACCATGTAAGCCAAGGATGACTCTGGGTGGTAGACTATGGATGATATATTTTTTCTTCTCAACATTCTAACTTTCTTCTGTTCTCAATTTTTCTATAATGAGTATATATTCTTATAGAATAGGAAAAAAACTTTATTTAAAAATCACTGTCAAATAACTTTTGGAAAACTGCTTTCTCTTCTAACAAATCAAATAAATGAAGCAAGTTCCTCCTCATCCTTCTCCTCCTCCTCCTCTTCTTCCTCCTTCTTTCCCAAGTACTTTTCTGCCTTCCTTAAGTTTGATATTAAATTCAGTTTGACTTCAATTAAAAGCCACAAATGGTTGAACAAATGTATTCAAATAGCTGAACAAATGTATTCTATTATGTTATTTTTTTTAACTGATGACTAAAATTTAAACTTTCCACCAGCTATTTTACAGCCATGCAGACAAAACTCTAATGTACCCAAAGAGAAGGGAGCTGCTCTGTACCATCAGATACTCTCCATTCTAACAAAAAATAATTCTTCATCTTTTCTATAGCATTTGTAATTTGCCTCTCTTCCTTTATAAAAGGTAATTAACTGTAGCCAATATATGATAACCATCTATGATTACTGTGGAAAAGTAGCCAGCATTTACTGCCAACCATCACCATTTTCACCATCTACCGTTTAAGCAGACTCTCAACTAAACTACTGAAATGACTTTCCAACTGCCCTCCTTGCTTCTACCCTTGCCACATAACCGTCTATTCTCCATGAGTATCCAGGGTGTGATTCTGTGACCTGTTTTAAAACATGTCAGACAATGTCATCCCTCTGCACCAAAACACCTCAGTGACTGCCAATCTCACAGTAAAATTCAAAGTTTGCACAGGGGCTACAAGGCCTTTTATGACCAGATCTCATAACCTCTCTGACCTCACCACCAACCTCCTCCCCGCTATCAAGGTCAGTCAGTTTCAGACAAGGTGAACTCTTGAACTTCCAGAAACTTTAAACATGCTCTTGCCTCAGGGTGTATACACTCACCCTTTCCTCTGCCTGGTCTGAGTTCCCTGGTACACATGGCTTGCCCCTTCATTTCTCTAAGATCTTTGTCCAACTGTCAGAGCATAGAAAATAGGACCTCCCCCCACCACCAGGATCCAGTACTTTTGATCTATACCTCTTCCCTGATTTATTGGTCTAAATAGAATTCATCACAGTGTGACATAATACACACGTTACTATCTTCTCCACTAGAATGTAAGCTTCATAGGGGTAGAGATTTTGCTTTGTTCACTACTATATCCCCAGTACCTAGAACAGTATCAGGCATAGACGTAGGTATGTCTGTAAAGGGAAAAAATTTTCTGTAAAAGAAGGAAGGGGGAAGAAAAGAAGAGACAGAGGGAGGGTGGGAGGAAAAGAAAAGAAGAAAGGGAATAAAGGAATAAAATGTTTACCTAGATTATCTTATGTAAATCACCCAACACCTCTGTAAGGTGGTAGTATTGTTCTTTACCACACAAGAGAAAACTGAGTTATAAAGAGTTACCAACTCAGTCAAGATCTTACAACTTGCAAGTGACAGAGCTGAGACTAAAACCCAAGTGTGTCTGTCAAGATAGTCCATTCTGTTAACCACCATGCTTCACAGATTACATTAACAAACATAAAGGATGCCAGTACTTTATATTAGCCTCAGCCAGAATTGTGCTATTGAACGGAAATACCTCTCACAGTAGTCTTAAGAAAATTGCAACAATGCCAGATACAGAAGGAACACTATCTGGCTGGCTTTGAAAACGTGTTTGAGCCCCAGCCTCCTTATCTGTAAAACGCGGTGTCTGGAAATCAATGTATGAGCTGCCTTGTCCCTCAAGCCCTTTCTGGACCCTGTTAGTCCATACGGGATAATGCTGTTGTCTTCTCCACTCACAAAACGTCAAAAGGGAAAGTCATCCACTGGTCTGTGGACTATAGGGTAGTTAAACCATGGTACTCAACCCAGCTTAAAATAACATAACAAAACAACAACAAATGACAATTGTGTATAATCTAAACAGGACCCTCCAGCTTTAAAAAGGAAGCTGTTTCAATCTTTTGGAGTTTTCAAGATGAAAGTAGCAAATTAAACTCTGTAAGTATACAGATGACATGAAAGCAGTGTTTACATGATGGAATTTTTCCTGCAGGAAACAGCTGTCACACACTCTCTGTGTGACAGCTTGAGAAAGTAAATCAAAGACCACCTGATCCTTGCCCTTGAATCATTCATGATCTGGTAAGGTGGTAGCATCTCATGTGTGTGGCCAGCTTCTGTTAATGTGTGTAGCTGTGGGTAGTATGTTTGCATACTACACACACACACATATACATACACACACAAATAGTATATAGATGTATATACTACTGCATATCTATATACATAATATACATGCATGTACATATACTGTATGCATATATATAATGGTATATGTCTGTATATATACGCACATCATTTATATTACTAAAACTAAGAGTAAATGATAAAGCCTATCTAAGGAATTTAAGTTAAATGCCTATATACTAAAATTTAAGTTAAATGCTTATATACTGTATATACCAAAATGTCGCTCCCAACTCTGTTCTCGAGAACAATATTCTCTTGTGTCCTTAATTCTGCAAGAATCTACTCGTCTCAATACTTTATTTATCCCATAGAATTTACTTGTCTTTGGCCTTCGAGGAAAATTACCCCTACTGGCTCTCAGAGATGCTCAGCATAAAGATCTTCTGCCCAACATCAGGTAGCAACAGAATTTATCTTTACTTTTTCTTTCTTCAAATTCAATCTGAATAGAAGCCCAGCCTTTACCAAGCTGCTGCAGTTTCTCCTCACTCCCTCATCTCTTCTTTAAAGCCTACATAAAGACGCCTGGGCCTGCCTGTTGCTGTTACCATGACAACCCTCCCCTACAGTTCATCTGTGAGAATATCTCCAGGTTCCCGTTAAGTCTACAATAGCGCTACCTGGGTCAGTTAGCTCTGTGGAATCCACAATTAGACAAGCTCATTAATAGTAAACTATTAGCTTTGAACGATCAACTGCCTAATTATTTCCCAAAGATAAACCACATTACTCATTGTTCAGACTGAGTAAATAAATGCCAATGTTGACAAAGTTAATTTAACTTTTTGAAATTGCAGAGCAAAAAGTTGTAAGTTTGCAGTATCTATAAACTGGTTTAAAACTGTGCTTGGTAAATAGACAGTTACATTTAGTAGTATTCTGAACTATGGTGTTGGAGAAGACTCTTGAGAGTCCGTTGGACTGCAAGGAGATCCAACCAGTCCATTCTAAAGGAGATCAGTCCTGGGTGTTCTTTGGAAGGAATGATGCTAAAGCTGAAACTCCACTACTTCCAGCCACCTCATGCGAAGAGTTGACTCACTGGAAAAGACCCTGATGCTGGGAGGGATTAGGGACAGGAGGAGAAGGGGATGACAGAGGATGAGATGGCTGGATGGCATCACTGACTCAATGGACGTGAGTTTGAGTGAACTCCAGGAGTTGGTGATAGGGAGGCCTGGCGTGCTGTGATTCATGGGGTCGCAAAGAATCGGACACAACTGAGCAACTAAACTGAACTGAACTGAGACTGTAAGAAAATATTTAGAGCCTAAACACATTGGCTCTTTCCTAAGAGGATAGCTGATAGCCGAAAGAAACAAACATCTAGTTAAATAGCTTAATTTTCCTACTTTTTTTTTTCCTGATGTGGGTCAGTGTATAAACTGATAATCGGAATAGATGCTCACCAGTTCCGGAACTTCCCAATCAAGTTCCAACAAGTGTACTTTTACTTCTTCCTTTAAACATACTGACTTGGCCGTCCTAATAAACCAGTTAAATAAAGTTCAGTGAATCACTGCTAGTTCACACTTAGTTAAAATGCTCAAATGCTAATGAACCTTTCTTTGTTATTTATTGTTGACATGTTTATACTAAAACACTTCCAATTTTATAATAATGGTAAACTACAACAATTGGTTGAATTGAACATAATGGAAAAGATATTTTGTTTATGCTGTCACAGTAGCAAAACAGATGAAATGGTCATTTTAAAGTTGTGTCTTCACAAATAAGTAAATTAGTCATTTCCACTATGACCAGTTAAGTCCGTGAGGTATGATGCGTCTTAGTCACTGTCATCTTAATTTTCAATAATGTCTGAAATCCTTAGGAAAAGAGAGCTTCCCTTGGCATTTGATCACTGTAGTGTGATATTACATTTTAGTCAAGACATTAAGAATCGGCTTCAGAATGGTTACATTGCAAGAAAGTTTTCATGAACATTTCATGTTTTCACGCCAGTCCAGTGCCATGTAGTACCATACTGAAGCCTGAGGCAAAATGAAAAATCAATAACACTGATCCTGTCTTTGTTTAACATTCTGATGTTTTGTTCATAGTAGATTTTTTACATTAACTTTAATTTTTAAAAACATTGGATTAAAATGTTATTTTGTCTTGATTCTTAAGGTTTTTTGGCACTCCCTTAAATTTGCACCAGAAGCAGCTGCTTCATGAACTTCACCCTATTGCCAGCAGTATACATTTGAGTCCTAACCTCAGGCACCTTTGGGGTATAGGAATGCAGTTTGATTTGTAACCACTAGATGGAGATCTTCTCATTAGGTAACACAGACCCCTCACTTGAATTAGAGAATGGCAGTTTGTCAAGAGAACATTTTAGATTAAACAGAACTAAATTCTTAATTGAAACGTGTTAGGAAACAAAAATTGGTCAACAGTAAAAGAAGTTGGTATTGTCATCACCAGAGTCTGAATTTAAGAGTCTTGAGTTTGACTCCCAAATCTGCTGCTCTGAATAACAGTTGTGTTGAATTTCTGAGCCTAAGTTTCCTCATCTATAAAACGCAGAGTGCTGACTTAGGGTTGCTTTGCATGCACATATACATGTGAAACCTCTTAATGAATGACTGATCATTAATAAATATGTTTCCTCACTCCCTTGCTTCTTTTACAGAAGATTTTAAACGAAAACAACAGTCTAGTAGCACAAAGGAACCGCATTCACCAGTATGCCTCTTCCCAGCTACTGCTTTTTTAAGCCAGGTTTAGAAGGACAAAGTTTCAGAAATCCATGATAGCTTACGTGGCTAGCTAAAGTTCAGTCCAGAGACCAGCTCCTGCTCTTTGTCTAAGTCAGCCTACTTGCTGTGGAAATTGACAAATTGACTCAATTCAACAAATGCTTGTTGAGCACCAACGCTATACCAGGATTCTTCCAGGTGTAAAGGCTCTGGAAATAAGATCAACACTAGTAATAGGAGCTCAGGGTATCTAAATTATGTGTGAGGTTAAATAATGTACACTTTTCTTTTTTTTTTTTTTTTTTCCTTTTTTTTTATTTTTTTATTTTTTAAATTTTATTTTATTTTTTAAACTTTACATAATTGTATTAGTTTTGACAAATATCAAAATGAATCCACCACAGGTATACATGTGTTCCCCATCCTGAACCCTCCTCCCTCCTCCCTCCCCATACCATCCCTCTGGGTCGTCCCAGTGCACCAGCCCCAAGCATCCAGTATCGTGGATCGAACCTGGACTGGCAACTCGTTTCTTACATGATATTTTACATGTTACAATGTCATTCTCCCAAATCTTCCCACCCTCTCCCTCTCCCACAGAGTCCATAAGACTGTTCTATACATCAGTGTCTCTTTTGCTGTCTCGTACACAGGGTTATTGTTACCATCTTTCTAAATTCCATATATATGCGTTAGAATACTGTATTTATGTTTTTCCCTTCTGGCTTACTTCACTCTAATGTACACTTTTCAACTTATGATTCAATTTTACCAATTTATGTTGAGATTCTAATAATATGTAAGGCACTTCATTGGACACTGACTAGCATAAAAATACCTAGTACAGTCAGAAAAACACAACCCTGGTAGAGACAGAGAGATTACCATTCAAACCTGCTTCTTACTGGTTAGGTGACCATTTGCAAGTTCCAGAAAGACATCTACTTCTGCTTTATTGACTAAGCCAAAGTCTTTAGCTGCGTGGATCACAACAAACTGGAGAATTCTTTAAAAGATGGAAATACCAGACCACCTTATCTGCCTCTTAATAAACCTGTATGCAGGTCAGGAAGCAACAGTTAGAACCGGACATGGAACAACAGACTGGTTACAAATCAGGAGAGGAGTACATCATGGCTGTATATTGTCACCCTACTTATTTAACTTATGTGCAGAGTACATCATACAAAATGCTTGTGCTGGATGAAGCACAATCTGGAATCAAGGTTGTGGGGAGAAATATCAATAACCTCAGATATGCATGATGCACCATTCTTATGGCAGAAAGTGAAGAACTAAAGAGCCTCTTGATGAAAGTGAAAGAGGAGAGTGCAAAAACTGGCTTAAACTCTACATTCAAAAAATGAAGGATCATGGCATCCGGTCCCATCAACTTCTTGGCAAATAGATGGGAAAAAATGGAAACAGTGACAGACTTTATTTTCTTGGGCTCCAAAATCACTGCAGATGGTGACTGCATCCTTGAAGTTAAAAGACACTGGCTCCTTGGAAGAAAAGCTACGACCAACCTAGACACTATATTAAAAAGCAGGAACATTACTTTGCCAGCAAAGGTCTGTCTAGTCAAAGCTATGGTTTTTCCACTAGTCATGTATGGATGTGAGAGTTGGACTATAAAAAAAGCTGAGTTCTGAAGAATTGATGCTTTTGAACTGTGGTGTTGGAGAAGACTCTTGAGAGTCCCTTGGACAGCAAGGAGATGCAACCAGTCCATCCGAAAGAAATTAGTCCTAATATTCATTGGACAGACTGATGCTGAAGCTGAAACTCCAAAACTTTGGCCACCTGATGTGAAGAACTGACTCCTTGGAAAAGACCCTGTTGCTGGGAAAGATTGAAGGCAGGAGGAGAAGGGGAAACAGATGGTTGGCTGGATGGCATCACAGACTCATGGACATGAATTTGAGTAAGCTATGGGAGTTGGTGATGGACAGGGAAGACTGGAGTGCTGCAGTCCATGGGTCGCAAAGAGTTGGACATGACTGAGTGACTGAACTGAACTGAACTTTTATGAGCCTCATTTACTTTTACGTATAAATAGAGATAATAATAATTATCTCCTGTAATTGTTGTGAGAATAACATAATGAAAGGTTGCTGCTACTAGCTGTGAAAGACACTGGGATTCTTGGCCTCCAGAGGAGAGGAATTCAATCTGGGTCCAGTGATGAGGCTTGATTGCTCAGAGCTTTTATGTAATAAAGTTTATTAAAGTATAAAAGAGACAGAGAAAGTTTTCTGACATAGACATCAGAAGAGGGCAGAAAGAGTGCCCCCTTGTTAGTTTTTACCAAGGTGTTATATACCTATTAGCTACTTAGAGAAAGGACATGTCTCAAAACTGAGAGAGTGGCACCAGGCCCCTCACCCACAACATGAATTTTGACATAGCTTTGGCACAAGGTGAGTCATCCTGGCCATAAAACAATTGACATGAATCTTGAAGAAAGGCAGGTTTCCAAGCAAATACATAGCTTAGGAGAATATTTGAATGAGTAAAACATACTGGTTTGTTGAGCCATTATCAATTCTGAGTCTTAGGCAGAACCAATTTGAAAGGCAGATTCTAAGGTAAATACATGGTTCATTAACATAGCTTAAGTAAAACATTTCCATAAGAAACATGCATTGGTTAGCTCAAGGTTTGAGAACAGTTATGTTCAGGTGGAACCAGGTGTCCTAGTGGCAACACAGAATTTTGAAAGAAGCGTCCTTTTAATTTTGTATTAAAAAAAAAAAAGTCTGACACTTGTAGTTTGTTTCCTCCTGCCCCTTAAGAGAGAGAAAAAAAAAAAAATGTCTGATACTTACTATCTATTTCCTCTGTTTGGGGACTCCTAGTCTTCCTGCCTGTTACCCTCTCAATGACATATTGGGTACAGCTTAGAAGAAGACCTGGCATAATGTTAAGAATGCAAAAAAAAAAAAGGTCATTCATTATTATTAATTACTAACGGAAATGTAGGAATGTACCAAGAAGCTGTGTGCTCTGAGGCTTCCTGACTAGAAGGAATTACATTTTTTTTTTTTGGGTATTATTTCATTTGTTAAGGTTCTATAAAATGTAAACTAATGTTTTAACTAAAGAATAATTGACATAATATTACATTAGTTTCAGGTGTGAAAAACTTAGTGATTTGATACTTTCATACAATTAGAAAATGATTCACTACAATAAGTCTAGTTACCATCTATCACCATACAAAGTTGTTATGATATTAGTGAAACTATATTCCATATGCATTACATTCCCCATAACTTAATCATTTTTTAAAATTAATGTTTGATCTCTACATCCCCTTTACCTATTTCTTTCATCTCTTCATCCCGCTCTGGCAAACCACCAGTTTGTTCTCTGTATCTGAGTCTGTTTTTTTATATTTGTTCTTTTTTTTTTTCAGATTCTATATATAACTGAAATAATATTGTATTTGTCTTTCTCTGACTTATTTCATTTAGCATAATACCCTCTAAGTCCATCCATGCTGTTGCAAATGGCAAGATTTTATTGTTTTATTTTATGGCAAGTAATAATTATACACATACACATACATACATTTTCCTTATCCATTCAAACCTAGATGAAGTACTTTATTCTCATTTCCTCTATTCCTGGCACATTTTCCTCCCCAGCTGGGAGAATGAGATGAGATTGTTTTCTCTGATAAGCTTATAGAAGATCCTCAAATGAGGAAGACTTCCAGGACAATTTCTTCACAACTGAGTATGCAGAAAGAAGCAGCATATCAGTAAAGAGACGGGGGTGGGAGAGGGACTCTTGTAGCCTGCGTGATTTCCTTGGTGAATGTAAATACTGCCACCAGAGCAGATTTTAAGCTACCAAAGCTTTCACAATTGGCTTGCAAAATTGCTGAAAATTCAACCAGCAGTTCTCCTGTGATCATTTGAATGAGTTCCAACACACCCCTGACACAAAGCTACAGAGACCAATTGACCTATTAAAGGCATTGAGGAATTTTTTAAGAAATGTAAGCCAGAGCTGTTTTCAAATTCTTTTGAATTTTTTTATTACAGTACACTTGCTTTACAATATTGGTTATTTTCAGGTTTACAGCTAAGTGATTCAAGAGATATAGATAGATAGATAGATAGATAGATATAGAGAGAGAGAGAGAGGCCATATTTTTTTATTCTTTTCTATTACAGATTGTTACAAGATATTGAATATAATTCCCTGTGCTATACAGACAATCCTTGTTTATATATTTTGATTTTTTGAATTCAGTATTCTGATCTTCACCTTTACAATACAATGGCCTGAGTCTTTTGTATTTTAATACTGTCATGAACACTTTGGCGCTTTTCTCAGCTAACCAATTGTGTTTCAAATAACTGATCCTGAACCCTTTGCTCTGAATAGTGTTTGCCTCCTCTCTATCTAGCTTGTCTGTGTGGGGAAAGCAGTCTACACGCTTACTGACCCACCAGCAGTACAGAAGGGCGGGGATGGCACCAGGCTGCTCTCCAGACTTCCCTGATCTCTCCATTTCACAAGCAGACTCAAGTCTGGGTGGTCTTTGCACTCACCACCTGGGCGGGCAAATGCAGCACCTGAATTTCTCAAGCTGCCTCCCATATGCAAAAAGGACCTGGAATCAAATGTCTTACAAAATGGTTGAACAACTCACCACAAGTGAACTATGAATTGATGAGAAATAAAACTGACGACAGTTTCTCTGTTATATTTACCATCAGGTTGACTTTTGCCAATAAAGACTTAAAGGGAAATACCTGTTCACTGGGGACCTAATGAATGCTACCATTTAGTCACCACCATTTACTAACTGATTACAACTTATCAGGTGCTATACATGTATTTTTATATTTACATTTATTCATTTCATTTAACCCTGACAAAACTCTGCCTGCTTTATAGGAATTCGTATCACCATTTTCCACATAAGGAAATGAAAATGCAGAGAAACAAGATTACCCATAAAGGTCACACAGCTAAGAAAGAGAAACCTGGATTCAAATCCAGGTCTGTGGGATTTCAAAGTCCGTGTTCTCAGAACTCTGTGCACTTTGCACAGGTTTGAGTATATAAAGATGAATAAGAAATAAACCTGGCTTTGAGAAGTTTACAGTCCAGCAGATTTTATAAATACGTTTTATGTGCCTAGGACTACCAGGCATCAGTCAGCCCATTCCTTAGCAACACAGGCCCATCTGCACATCGTGTGTGCCTGCCTTCCTCACAGCCTTGAAGGCTTCAAGTCCCTTAGGCTCAGGTGAGGTGGTGGATGGGACAAGAGGATGGAGGTTGCTACTGCTAAGTCACTTCAGTCGTGTCTGACTCTGTGCGACCCCATAGACGGCAGCCCACCAGGCTCCCCCGTCCCTGGGATTCTCCAGACAAGAACACTGGAGTGGGTTGCCATTTCCTTCTCCAATGCAGGCAAGTGAAAAGTGAAAGTGAAGTCCCTCAGTCATGTCCGACTCTTAGCGACTCCATGGACTGCGGCCTACCAGGCTCCTCCGTCCATGGGATTTTCCAGACAAGAGCACTGGAGTGGGTTGTCATTGCAGGAAAACAATTAAACACTTTGGAGAATAGCCCTTATAAATTGAGCCATTCAAATATATAGTATTTTCAAATACATGAGAAACAAAATAAAAAATGTATACTGCAGGACTCTCAACCCAAAGGTCTCGAAGCATAAGTGAATCAGACTTCCTCCAGTTGAGTTGTCAGATAAAATACAGTATGCCTCATAAAATCTGAAATTCTAATAAACAATATTTTCAGTATAAATATATCTCAAATATTGCATGAGCTAAACTTGAACTAAAATGCATATATTTATGCTGAAGTATTTTTACTAAAATTAATTCATTTATCGGAAATTCAAGTTCAACTGGGCATTCTTTACTTTAATTTGCTAAATCTAGCAACCCTAGACTCCAGGGGAAATGGGCTGATAATTAATTAATTCTATATTGCTCCCATCTTCATCTTTGCCCTTTGAAAGCCTGACCTACTGGATATTAAGCTGCTGAGACACATGTAAAAGCAAGCCACTGGCATCCCCTAGGCAAAAAGAAATGAACATTTCCCAGGATACCCTTCACTTACCACTAAGTTTTCTCTTACCCCTTTTAACAAAGCCACTTTAAGACCTGGTATGCTCTAGGCATGTTTACTTTCAAAAGTTTCATCGCATGTCATACCCCAAACAATAAAATATATCCATATTAATATCTTTGTCTCTATTTATAGGAGCTGAGTTCAATTGTAGGTGACTAGGTTGACCCAGTGTTAAGCAGTCATTCAAGTATACATTTATTCACTTCAATGTTTTGATTTTTTTCCTACTGTGGAACCAATATTTTTTCCAAGTCTCAACCATTTTCACAGCCAGATGCAAAACACATAGGTCCCAGGTTCTGTACCTTGCATAACAAACAGATAAAATGATGTTCCTTGTCTCTTTCCATTCTGTGAGGGCTGGCAGGACCCAGGCAGTTCACGGACACTTGATTTTATGCCTGGAAGGACTGTTGGAAAAGCCAACAGGCTTTACATTTTTTCAACTGAATCCTTGCCAAACACAGTGGCCAAAGAAGCATGACCCTTAACTAGGGCTCCCCTTGTCCCGGCTTAGCCATTTATGAAACCAATAACCCCGTGTCTTACCTGAGCCTCATGCACAGTAAAAAAGATCATACATCCTATCCAACTTCCTCCTTAGAAGGATCAAATGAGATTTGATCAAAGTGCTTTAGAAATTCTAAAGTGCTTAAAGATAATTAGTAACCACCCTCTGTATCTTATCAACAGACTTCCAGGGTGAATTTATGCAAGGTACTTTTGTAATTAAAAAAATATACTCAAATATCAGCACTGCTTTTCTGAACAATAAATCTGAATGTTTACACTACATCTCCTTAAAGCAAGATTTCTCTACTTCAACTCATCTAACACAGAAAGGCAGGCTCTCTTAATCAGCAAAACTGTCAATGTCACCATGTAGGTATCTGAGTCAATTAGTTGGGCATTTTGATAGCTTAGACTCATTTCAAAGTTGTTTGTGAAACGTATTTAATTGGTTTGTCTTTTTGATTTTGAGTGTAAGTCGCTGTAGCTGTCCATGTAATTATGGCAGTTCTGCAACAAACCACAGGAAAAAAACAGTTGTTCAGTCTGAAGGCCAGACAGAGATTCTGTGTGTACCTTGTATATAAAGCCTTCTGGCTGTGAGTATTAAACTCTGGTATAATGAAGACCTTGTATTTCTTGTATACGAGGCCAGAACTCTTCTTATACTGCCAGAGATCCAGCAGCCTCTAAAGACTGGGAGTAGCTGCTGCCAAAAATGACTGTCATGAAAACACTTCTAACTGTACTGTATGATCGTGGCAGGCCATGGAAAGACTTGAATTTTCAAATTAAGCATTTATAGTCTATCTGAGTTAATTTAGTGGTTCCTAAACAGCTGGGTGTGTGTGTAGGGGGGGGGGAGGCCCCTGTATGTGTGCACATGCTTATTTTAAATACTGTTTAGATTCCAAATGTAAATCCAAATGCAGTAGTTGTGCAACTTACACTAATCCATTCCATAGGAGAACTGGACAAGTAAAAGCTTTAAAGGCCTTGCTGACAGTCACTAAAGGATACTGTTCATTAAGGATACAGTTTTATCTCAAATACATGACATTTGTCCATTCATCTTCCTTTTCTGCTCTATTGCATCTTTAGGTTTTTAGGTTAAACTACTTTAGAAAATGTTCATAGATTTAAATTTCTCCATCACTGAACATGATTTTTATTTGTTTTTTTTTCCTCCCAAAGATGCATTTGCCATCTTGATTTGCCAAAGGAGATGTCAAGAAAGTATATGACATTGATTGTGTTCTTATCATGTTATAAAGAAGTACCATGCTTAAATGCTTTTTATGTACATTATTTAAATCCATTGAGCAGCCAGTGGGGGCTGCCCTGGTGGCTCAGACAATAAAGAATCTGCCTGCAATGCAGGAGCCCCAGGTTCAATCCCTGGGTTGGAAGATCCTCCTGGAGTGGGGGCATGGCAACCCACTCCAGTATTCTTGCCTGGAGAATTCCATGGACAGAGGAGCCTGCAGGCTACAGTTCATGAGGTCACAAAGAACTGGACACAACTGAGGGACTAAGAACAGTGCAGCAGACCCTGGAGCCAGTACACTCAGTACCCTCAGTTTATGGGTGAAAAACGGAGGCTTTCAGTTTCAAAAACAGGGTGATTAGACATTCCCCATGACTAATAGTAAATTTATTTTCATTTTTGCTTTTTATAGAAAAGTTGCTCTTTTCCTCTCTCCTTTATACCAGATTCTGTTATCTAACCTTAAAAGCCATTATATTTTTGAAGGCATTATTAAAGGAAATGTGAAAATATCTTCTCTTGCAGTCTCCCGAATAAGCATAGATTCTCCTCATTTGGTAAACACAGAAGCAGAGCCCCAACTAAAGACCAGAAAATAGATGAAACGTCCTCCTTGGCAGACTTACAGTCCCCTTCTCCAGACCACTGAGCTGCCTGCATCCTCTCAGCTCTGGCAGACCCAATTCCCTCACTCAGCACTAAGGATTTGCTGAGCTTGTTGTCAGTGGCGAGAATGTAAAAAGCAGGGACAGACCTGCTTTCCTCATCTATAAATGAGGCTACTGATGCCCACCTCACCACAGGGCAGCTGTAACATTGAAATTAGAGAACATGTCTGAAATGCATTTGTCTTCTAAGTGTTGGAAAAAACAAGAAAGGAAAGTTATTCATGTCAACAAGGCAGCCATGAATTCATCCAAATTGCCTCATTGAAATGAGTGTTTCTATTGTTACAAAATTATTTTTCAGTGTTCACTTTGGAAAGCAATACAATATTGAGTCTATTAAATCTAATGATCTTTGATTTGTTTGATAAATATGATAATCTTGTTAGAGAAAAGTTGCAGTACAAATTATCCTTTCTTTCCCCTATATGTCTTAGGATAATAGTCTTCATTATAATTATTTCTGTTAATAAAGTACTTGCTAAGTGCCAGGTACCTAAGACAGTAAACAACTTGCTAGGCATGGACATTACCGAGACAGCCACTTTGCTGAGATAAAAAGCAGGAGGTTTAGAGTAAGATACTTTGGCCAAAAGGCACTCTACCAGCAAGTGGCAAATAGACCTAAAGCTATTCTAGAAGATTTCAGAACCCACCAATGAACTACTACACTATACTATATCAGGCTCACTTAGAATTTATGAGTGAGCTTGCCCATAATCTACAGTACTTTTCCTCATGTCTCGAGTAGGTTTTTTAGTTTGTCTATAAGTTGAGCTAAATTTACTAAAGATCAAATAGAATGATACCTGCTTCCCAGGCACTTGGGAAGGAAAGACACTGAAGAGGCCTGAAGCCTTAATCCAGTCCCATGTCCATGTCCAACAGTCCACTGCGATCATGAAAAATTTCCCACAGACTCTTGACTTAACTTCAAAATCCTTCTAAACCTAGTGCCCCAAGTAAGAGCTGCTGTTCATTTATTTAGATATTATGTACAGGAGTACCAAGTATAGCACTCTCTGCTCAGAGTTAAGCAGGTGAGATGAAACTAATTCCTGTGTCTCACAAAAAAAAAAAACAAAACTGAAAGTGGACATAAGCAAGGTACCTGTTTCTAAGTTACAACATTTTATTCCAGAGTTTTTAAGGTAACTTGTCCTTATTTATGGAGCTAGAACTGAAATAACACCTCAAGAAGAAAGAAAATTTGATTTGTTCTTTTAAGCAAAGCTTGTTCTTAAGTCCTTGTCTTCTTGCACAAAGCATGTGAGTACTTTGTGTTTGGTTAGTTTGGCCTCTTCCTAGGTTTTGTCCATTTTGGACACTGAACAACCACTCGTCTCCAAGAAGCATATGCCCTTACTTTTATACAAGAATTTGTGAGGTTGAAAAGATAATTTTGTGGATGAAAGATAAGCCCACAGTGTGTCTATACATTATTTTGGAGGTAGAGTCCAGAAACATTGCAAAACTAAAGTAAAATTTCTAAATTTCTAAGGAGAGAGCCTTTGCTTCCCCAAGAGCCAGATAAGGTTTGGGGCTCAATCCTACATGAAGCCCAAATGCATTTCCTGAGTAGATATTGAACCCCAGGCACCATACCCAAATCTAGGTACAGAAGTGATTACAAAGCAGTTGTCAGCCTAGCGCAGTTCACAGATGTCCATCCCTCTGCTTAGCATCAGCGGCTCCCTGCTAGCCACCCACTGCTGTAGCCCTCAAGGTAAGAGTGTCGTGGAGTCCTCCGGAGTCCTCTAGCTCAGCTTTCCAGCCGGGCCAGCAGAGAGCTTCTGCCGACAGCCACTCTATCGTATTTCTCTTCATAACGCACAGCCCTATCTGCTTTTCCTGACAAATGGAAAAATGCCTTTCGTCTCTTCCTAATGAGTTGCAGAAGAGGAAAACAAAGCACTAGGTAATTTCTCAACAGGTAATTTCTCAATGAAATTCTTGGTAAATTACACTGCTACATTTATAAAAATCACAGTTTGAAAAATGGTTTGGAACAAGGAGAGGTTTGGAATGGAGAGACCAGTTAAGGGGCTATTGTAGTAATCCATGGGAGACATTTTGATGGCCTGAAATTGGGGAGTGGCACTGGGTAAGGAGAGAAATAGAAGGATTTTGAGAGCAATTTTCGAAGCTGGAAGTGACAAGAGCTGTGAAAATTGAGGCTCAAGATGTAGGCCTGAGAGAGCTCGTAAAAGACTTTGTATCCCACATTAGGCTTCACTGGTGGCTCAGTGGTAAAGAATCTGCCTGCAATGCAGGAGACATGGGTTAGATTCCCTAGGTTAGGAAGATCCCCTGAAGGAGGAAATGGCAACCCAATCCAGCATTCTTGCCTAGAGAATCCCATGGACAGAGGAGCCTGGCAGACTGCAGTCCATGGGGTCATAAAAGAGTCGGACACAACTGAGCAACTAAGCACAGCACAGCACAGGGTATATGAATGGGCTTCCCAGGTGGCCCCAGTGGTAAGGAACCCGCCTGCCAGTGTAAGAGATGTGGGTTCAATCCCTAGGTCAGGAAGACCTCTGAGCAGGAGGCACAGCAACACACCCTAGTATTCCTGTCTGGAGAATCCATGGACAGAGGAGCCTGGCAGGCTACAGTCAATAGGATCACACAGAGTTGCACATGACTGAAGTAACTGAGTGAGCAAGTAAGAAGATCAAAGAAAGAGAGATCAGTTCAGAGATCATGGCAGTCTTCCATCTGCCACAAGAAGGAGGCCCAAGCTAAGATTTCTGTTGTTGTTCAGTCACTAAGTCTTGTCTGACTCTTTGTGACCCATGGACTGCAGTACACCAGACTTCCCTGTCCATCACCAACTCCCGGAGCTTGCTCAAACTCATGTCCATTGAGACAGTGATGCCATCCAACCATCTCATCCTCTGTTGCCCCTTCTCCTCTTGCCTCAATCTTTCTGTCCCAATGGAAAGGAGAGGGCAGCTTCCAGAGGTATTTAAGAAGCTGAACCATAAAGCTTAGCGATTGGTTGGGAGTGGGATAAGGATGTAGAGGGCAGGATAAAACAGAGTCAAGGATGACTGAACTCTCAGACTTTCTTGCCTGAGTATCTGGGTTTAGATTAAAAATACAGAAGAAGAAGCTGTTTGAAAAATACAAATTCCTGCTGAATTTCAATGTATTCATTATCTTCTGAGCAAAAATTAAGCACTGCATAGTGGGAGTCATGGAGTACATAGAAAAATAACTCAAGAAACTCCAGAAAATAAACTTCAGAAGACAAAACCTGACTTCCAGCACAATTAGATACAATAACAATTGTTTCTGCTATATGACCACAAACCTGCCACATTGTGACCAATATGAACACATAGATTTCAAAAGCAAAGTGAATGAGAATGAGATGATCAAGGATAAAGTGAGAAGACAAATGCATTCTATTACCTCTGTTATTCGTAGTATAAAGCAGCAGCTTTATACTAACTATAAGATGCCTGTAGACATTTATTAAAAGATGACTATGAAGAGCTGACACATAAACTTAATCCCATTTTCCTCTGTTAGCTAAGTCTGCCAGAGGTAATGAATGTTATCCTGCAGGGAAGATGAAAAATTAAGGCAAATGAAATTACTATTAAGTCATTTCTTCTTTCCATACACATAATAATATATAGTTCAGTAAAGATAAGGGTTCACAGTAATTAGAGAAGTGTAAATAAATATTTACCAAGATTGTCATTTAAATGTCCTTAAATTAGATGCAAATAAATAGCCTCAATTCTTGGTCAAAGGAAGATGAATCCTGATTTGCATTTTCATCGTTATTTACTATCAATTGTAAAGCCACTGTCAAGGGAAAAAATGTCTATCTGAAACTAGAAGATTTTGCAAAGCTGACTTAAAATGAAATAAAATACCCTCTTTATCTTGACCTATTTTCCCCTTTTATTCACCTCTCAGAGGAGGTGATGAATGAAGGTAGACTTGAAAGAAATTAAACAGATGAAGCCAACTTGTAGGCAAGTTGCAGACATCAACCCTTAATCATTTATATTAAAAACTAACACTTATCAAATTCTCTTTCCAAGTCAAATAAGCAACCAGAAAGAGGCACTGCTAATTTGTCAAGGATACTTTAGACCGAATTACTGTACATAGCATGAACTGAGAATCTTATTATGGTACATTTGCAACTGATGTCTCCAAATCAAATTTTCCTCTTTTCTACTAGAAATGATGTATTTTTATCTAATACAGTTCTTTTTCCATATTATCTACATCTAGATGCTATTTTTCCATTTATACATTGCATTGCATGTCAACAGTTTACATTCCCAGAAATTTAGGCCTTAATATCACCACCATGATCAACATGATTATACTAATTATATTGCTGTTAGACTCCGTGGCATCAGACTGAGGTGATGTAACTATGGCTTCCAAGAAATGACTTTTATACTTTCTTTCTTCCTATATGTGGTGTGGAAGTCACTCAGTCGTGTCCAACCCTTTGTGACCCCATGGACTGTAGTCTGCCAGGCTCCTCTGTCCATGAAATTTTCCAGGCAAGAATACTGGAGTGTGTTGCCATTCCCTTCTCCAGGAGCTCTTCCCTACCCAGGGATTGAATGAATATGCTCAAGAAAATTTTACCATTCTACTAACCCAAATTCTTAACCCTAATTTTACATAAGGTTATTTAACTCCAACCAAAGTTAAAATTTCCTGTGAATGTGTCATATTATTTCCATCCAAGCTAACCCACTTTGATCCACTTTGATATGCTTGGAAACCTCATACTTCCCCTCAGTTCTCTTCACTAGAGTATCATCAAATAGTCCCACTTTGAATGCAGTTTTACCTTGTCAAAGCCACAGGCGTATCTGCTAAAATCTTTGGAGTAGAAACTACAGACCATTGATGCCTTCATAGTTTTCCTGAATTTCAAGTGAACGACAACTACACATAAGATCTAATCAGTGCACAAGGCTTTGTGAACACAAAGACACGTGAAAGATGTGTTAATTTTTTCTCTTTTATTTATACCACCAATCAAGCCATCACTAAAGTGTAAAAAAAATGTGATTTGAGACATTTTGGGAAAACATTCTCTTGATGATTTCCATCTTATCTGAAACCAATGTATTTATCTTCTCTCAGGATGAGAGGAACCTGCTATGTGTCATTTAAAAAGTTCAGCAACTTGGATGATTTCTGTCTGACCAACACTTGTCCCTTGTTTCTAATTTATGAAGAACATTCCAAGAAGTTTTTCTCCATAAAGAGAACAGTTATATATAGATAGACTCAATGGAAGTTTTTTCTTTTTAGTGTTCGTTCCATTTACTAAGAACAACAGATGGACATTCTAAGCTGTTAATAAATGCAGACGAAAGAGGATATTCTGGCTGGCTGGCTGGTACGTTAGCAGAGTTTTCCCAAAATGAAACAATGACTTAAGCTAAGATGAATGCTCACCAGTTGTTTAAATCGGTGGGTCAGCACTTTTTTTTTTTTTTTTTTAACCAGGTAGTAAACACATGCAGTGTTGATTGGCAATTTATCAGCATTTAATAATCATATAAATGTATGATATATTGATTTGAACATTGGGCACTTCATTGTTATCCTCAATAAAGGGCTTTGGAAGCAGAACACATAATTATTTTGTGATTCCATTTAAAAGGGTAGAGAGCTAATCAAGCATGCTGCTAATAAGAAACAATCAAATGAAGAGACCACACAGCTGTTAATTTCCATAATCTATACAGCATATTTCAGCTCGAATCCTAGACCACAGCTCTATTCCAAAATCCTATATTGTGGTGGTTTCACACAATATTCCATTTCTGTCTCCACTTTCCAGAAATATGGTTAAGGCAAAAATGGAATATACACAGATACACCATTGGACCAATATGGATCAAAAAAGAATGATTGTCTAATCAAAATCTATACAAGGTTAACAAATGTTACCTACAGTAACTGGGTACTTGAATGCCAACTTAACCATTTTCAAACAAACTTGAGAATTAGGATCTGAAGTGTTTCACACTGCCTAATGAGCCATCATCATCAACAATACAGTGCAAAAATGGAAAAAGAAAAATACTATTTGAAATGCAGTCTTCATGACTATTTTTAGATTTTCCACATTATTTCCCTAATGCAAATGGCATGTGAATGACTACTTTTTCCTAGTTTAGATCTGAAACTGATAGCCTATGACCAAATAACCCGACACCAGTTTTTATTCAGATTCCTTGATCCTTGATACACATAAGAATAGTATTAACTGTTTATATTAAATGGGACTGACTATCTGGCATGCATAAAGGCCATTCCAAGAATCTCTGTGGTGCTGTTATTTCACACATGTAGGCAAATATTGAAAGTTAGGTGAAAGAGGCCTTTTCATGGAAGCTGATGACAGTTATGAAGAATTTAAGTATTATTTTTGTTCTAACTTGAATTATTCAAAACAATCCAGAAGAGTCTTTGCAGTCAAAAGAATGGAATCTGGGGCTTCCCTGGTGGTTCAGTGGTAAAGAAGCAGCCTGCCAGTGCAGGAGACATGGGTTCAATCCCTCATCTGGGAAGATCCCACATTGCACCGAGCAACTAAGCCCATGCACCACAACTATTGAGCCTGTGCTCTGGACCCTGAAAGCTGCAACTACCGAGCATGTGAGCCACAAGTACAGAAATCCATGTGCCCTGGAGCCTGTGCTCCACAACGAGAGAAGCCACTGCAATGAGAAGCTCATGCATCGCAACTAGAGAGCAGCTTCTGCTCTCCACAGCTAGAGAGAAGCCCATGTGCAGCAATGAAGACCCAGCACAGCCAAAAATAAATAAATAAAATTATTTTTTTAAAAAAGAATGGAATCTGGGAGGGTGCTTAGTCTGTTGTACAGGGCTGCTTCAGTGGGAATTCAAACCTGAAGCAAATGCCAAGAGCCCCACCCCAGAGCCATAGTGCTTGATTTGCATTCCTGCTGAAGAGGCCATTTCAGGGACCCCAAGAAAATCAGAAGCTTAGACCGTTTTAGCGCACCTGGCATAGTGCAGGCTGTCCACAGTGAGGCAGGGCTGGGTCTCCATTTGGTTTCAGTGTTTTCTACAATAAGCTATGTACTCTTGGTCTCCCTTTTGCTCCCTGTCCCTAGAAATAGTCACTTCTTTGCAAGACTGGCTTTCATGATACTTTTTGCTTTTCTTTTTCGTTTATTTAAGTCATTGTCTTAGTTCCTAAAGACCGTGTGTGTGAAATACTCTGAAAGAGATGCCCCAACATGAACTAAACAAGGGCCAATGCTGCCCGATTCCAGGGCCTCAGACTTCAGACTTCTGCTGTTCAAATGTCTCCCCATCACACTTTTGATTTTCCTCTTCCCCAGGATGGACAGAGTTTATTTTTCATCGGAATTCATTTTCTCTTGCATATTCTTTCCTTGGATAAAACCCAACACCTCCCACAATTTTGATAATATTCACTTGATTATTTTGTTTTATTCTAGATCCCCCGAAACATCTGCTTTAGCTCCAAATCACAATGGACTGGTTAGCAGGGCATTCTAAACCAAACATGCTTTACTTAGGTCAATATCCCATAGATAAACAAAATATATTTTCCGTGTTAATCCTTTTAGAATACAATCAGAGAGCATTTTGCACAAGCATGTCAATCAACCAGAAGGGCAAATATCAGGTAACTGCAGAATTTCAGAACTGGAAAGGACACTTGGAAGTCATCTAAAACAACCCCTTCACTTTTTTATATGAGGAAACCAAGACTCAGTGATGATGAGTTGCCAAAAGTTTCATCAAGTTAAGAATAGAGCTATATGCAAAATACTTAAGAAGTGTAATGTCTGTAACTTAGTTTAAAGGTATTCCAAAATAAGATGGATTAAGAGATGGATGGAGGGATTGCTGTGATAAATCAAGTATTGATAGGATGTAGGTAGCAGGTTCATGGGTTCATGACTGTTGACTGTAAACACTTAACTTGGGTGAATGCTTGAAAACTTTCACTATAAAATGTTGGGCACTTGAGATATGCAACAAATTTATGAAGCTAGAAATTCAATGAGACTGGGGATAGATACCTCGTAATAAGTTCAGTATACGCACAGATGAATGCTGGTATCCACTTTCATGGTAGACTACCTAATGTGGAGTCTTACTCAGAGAACACAGTTCTTTAAGGTACATTGGAGGGACTCAAAAAAGTAAAATAGTTTTGATCTAGTGAGAATTCTTGCAATTCTGAGTGAAAGAAGATCACTCAGACTGACTTAAGCAAATAAAGGGACAATACGGGTTTCCATAAATGAAAAGTCTAGGGGTAAACCTGGCTTGATTATGGTGATTATCCACACCAAAATTTCCCATCTCCTGTCTCCACTTTCTTTTGCATTGGCTCTGTTCTCATTCAGGCTTCCCCTTCCTAGTTGCTAGGCTCTCTATACTTCCCTGTTCGTATCACCATAGGCCCAAACTCAGGAGAAGGGACAGCATACTTCTATCAACTGTAGAAGCAAAAGTCTAACGAGTGCAATTTGCTTGCTCAGGTTGAATTATGTGTCCATCCCTAAAACAAATACCACTTGCCAAAAGACTGCAATACTCTGACTGGACATGTTTAGGCCGGTATGTGCACATGGACTCTTAGAAGCAGAGACTAATAATCCAAAGGAAATTCCAGTTTGGGTTGCCCCAAATCTAGGGCAGATGCTGAGCCGTTAAAATGAAATGCCACGCCACGGGTTTGCTGTCAGAATATCTCTTAGATTGCTGAAGAAATTGTCTTAAGGTTGGAGATGTGAACAAGGAGTAGACATTGGAGATGCAACCCATCCTCCAGTAAATTCTGTAGTATATTTCTGATCTTAGGAATCACTCCCCAAAGGATCACAAGTGAAATGGACAAAAGTGGCCCATTTCAAGAAGAGGTGCACAAGCTGGATCTGTGATGCAAGCTCCCTAGAGAATGATCTAGGACTTGGTGAAAGAGGATCTTGAGATATTGGTACACATGGATTCCAGGCACATAGGAGAAATGAAAAATTGAGAGTACTGAATAGGACCCTAAAGCCAGAGACACTCTTGGAGCCACTCTTAGAAATCTTAGCTACTTTTGCAAGTCAAACTGGAAGGACATTTGGTGGCAGTTCTTATCTTTAGCTAACTTAAGTCAATTTCCAAATAAATTGTAGGTGTGAACTATTTCATTAATCATTACATTGACTGGGCTACTCATTCTGATTTGGCGATCATATCATCAGATGCACTGTTCAATCAAGACCAACTTTATTTTCATAATCATGAGTTCAGTTCAGTGGAGCTGTGAAGGCTATAACGTTACGAGAGCCATCTATCCATCTCCCTTCCCAGGGTAGAACAGCTGGGGCCTGTAGAGCTAGTCCACAGGGTAGAGTGTTGCCCACAGCGGTCATGTGTAGAGCCAGAAGGCAGTAGCCAAACAGCCTCCAGGAAAGTCTTCCCAGGCAACCAAGAGGAGTATGTCTCTAATGGCTCCTGAAGACAAGGAAGCCTGGAAGCCAAAGTCAGAACCACAGAATGGAGCCAAAGGTTTCAGACAGACCACGAAGATTAGAACAAGAGATAGGGAGTCATGACTGGCAAAGGAAGGTGCCCTGGACAAATCCTAGAGATAAGGCTGCTGGCAATAGACTGTGTACATGGGCTAAGTTATCTAGGGTGGGGAAAACGACTGACCAGTTTTCAATATCTGGCAGCATGCTTACAAATCTAATTTGAACCGTGTATAAAAATACCCTTCCAGATACCTAAGCTTAGATGATCTAAGCTTAGCACATATTTCCAAAGGTGGAATAGAGTGCTACCTAGAAAATGTCTTGAAGAAATATTTAATGGACAAAATTGGGATTTTTAAAGGTGTCTTGATCCAGATACTTGTACATGCATTATACCTTCCTGCAAATCTTTCAATTAGTTCTTTTCTGTATTGTTCTCAGCTGTCAGGAAGGCAGTGACCAGCGTGACCACCAGGTTGACAGACATGGTGATGCATACACTATAAAGGGAAAAAAAGTATTTTCATTCACTCCAGAACTACTGACAGACTGTCTGTTATGTGATGAGCCTTGCACTTGGCAGAAGGAATGCAGGGTGAGTGGAAGTAGAGTCAGGCAAAACTAAGTGAAAATCTTGGTTCTGCAATGGTGTGGGGGTGTGACCTTGAGCACATTCGGTCTGCAAATATTTTTTGTTGTTTAAAATCCAGTAAGAAATAATTGAGGCACAGATTATGTTAAGGATTCAATTAGATAACAAACATAAAAATTAACACAATATTGTAAAACAGTTACACTTCAATTTTTAAAAAGTAAAAATGAATAAAGTTTCTTTTTAGAATTTTAATTGATAATGCCATAACATAAAAATATTATATCCTGAATATTCATTGAAAGGACTGATGCTGAAACTCCAATACTTTGGCCACCTGATGCGAAGAGCTGACTCATTGGAAAAGACCCTGATGCTGGGAAAAATTGAAGGAAGGAGGAGAAGGGGACGACAGAGGATGAGATGGTTGGATGGCATCACCAATTCAATGGACATGAGTTTGAGTAAACTCCGGGAGTTGGTGATGGACAGGGAGGCCTGGTGTGCTGCAGTCCATGGGGTCACAAAGAGTTGGACATGACTGAGTGACTGAACTGAACTGAACATAAAAATAATTGTTTTCATTACTGTGGATCATCTTAATGCCATGATATAGAATCATAGAATCTGAAATTCACCCTCTTTCAAATGGTACCTAAGAGAGGTCATCTCAGATTATCCTATATACATGAGTATCCCTTCCTTCATCCAATGCAGGAAACTAAGTCCACCACCATAGCTTTCTTCAACCCCTGTATATCACCAACATCTGACATGCTGGGCAATTACTTGTTGACCTGTATATATTCTATCTTTCACCATTAGAAAGAAAATTCAAGGAGAGTAGAATTGGTTTGTTGTGTGTGTGTTTTAATTGAAATATAATTGAGGTTTCATCATGTTTTGTTCAGTGACTTATCCTTGACACCAGAACTATACCTGGCACATAGTGGACACCAATAAACATATATTTTAAATGAACAAAAATATCTGTGTACACTTACCAAATAGATGTATGGCTAGTTCTACTATGAATTAATAATAACAAAGCTTTCATACAATCTATGTGCACTTTTACAGTTTAACCATTTTCAGCTCACAGCTCCTATAACAAGGCTGGAGAAAGTGAAAACTCTACTTCACGGTCAAGTAAATTGAAACTCAGACAAGTTATGTGTGTCAACTGATATCACACAGCTCATGTGTGATTCCCTCATTGAAACCCGATTCTAGAAGAAGCAACTACAGTTGCAATATCATAAGTGCAGAAGTCACTTGAATATGTAAAATAGCAGTGTTCCATTTGGATCTGTCATTAAATGAATTGCTTACTTTCTACTTGAATCTCAAGTTTCTTGTATTAATGACAGTATGCAAATGCTGACTTTTTCTCACCCTGCATTACAAAGGTTAAGGGCAAAGAATGAACACCTGCTGTATGATATTGCTTTTGTACAGATAAAGCAAAAAGATCTGGAGCTTGATTTATAAACACTTGCATAGTAAGTATTTATAATGCATGGTAAACAATGAAAAAAAGCCTGACTTCCATCCGACAGAAAATAACAGCAACATACTATGTCCAATCGAAAACTGCATTTTTCCCCTTCACCACAGAAAATTTATTTTGTTAATACAGTGATTTAAGGTGAGTTTTGGTAGTCAGCATCTTATTAAGTCCCATTCTGGAAAACTTGAGGAGTAGGCAGACCTTGGCTTTTGTGTGTTGCCTGGCCTTCCACGCCACACCATTCTCAGATAACAAGTATCTTAAGAAGTTCCTTTGACCTCCTTATGACCCTTCCCCTGCCAAATGCCCAAAGTGGACCCATCCCTCTACTCTAAACAGAAACATAACTTGAAATGTTCATTTATGCTATGTTGTTAAGATCTTAATGATTCCATAATAATTTTAGATTCAGATCTCAGTGCAAAGTCAGGCTCCACCACGTACCAGATCTCTGGCTTTGGACAAGTTACATAATTTTTCTTTGATCCTCTTTCTCGTGTATAGAATGGAATTATTAATAGTGCTTACTTCACAGTTTTGAGTAAACATTGTATGTGTGTGTGTGAGAGAGGGAGAGAGGGCCTGGAACTTAGTGTTATTTCAGCATTTGCTATTAAAGGGAGAGGTCATGAAAAAGAAGTGACGAATCCAAATTTTCTTTTTGTGACCTGAGCAAGTTTGCTAATTTCTCTGAATCTTAGTTCAGTTCAGTTCAGTCGCTCAGTCGTATCCAACTCTTTGCGACCTCATGAACTACAGCATGCCAGGCCTCCCTGTCCAACACCAACTCCTGGAGCCTACCCAAACCCATGTCCATTGAGTTGGTGATGCCATCCAACATCTCATCCTCTGTCATCCCCTTCTCCTACTGCCCTCAATCTTTCCCAGCATCAGGGTCTTTTCAAATGAGTCAGCTCTTCACATTAGGTGGCCAAAGTATTGGAGTTTCAGCTTCAACATATGTTCTTCCAATGCACTCCCAGGACTGATCTCCCAGGATGGACTGGTTGGATCTCCTTGCAGTCCAAGGGACTCTCAAGAGTCTTCTCCAACACCACAGTTCAAAAGCATCCTACACTCTTTAGTAAATGGGAATAGTCTCTACATTACCAAGTTAGATAAGGATTACTAATATCATACATAAAGCATCTACAATACAATGCATCCAGAACAGATGCATCATGTATTAAATATTATTCTTTGCAAATTAAAAGGGGATTGAGAGACGGTATCAATGTTATTCTCAACTAATCAATAGGGTGGTTCTCTTGAGGGAGTGGCATTGTTGAAAAATGAAGACCTTCTTTTAAATGAGGCCAGCATTAATGATAGAACATTGTTGGTTTTAATACTATATGTGCAGATTGTACTTTTCAGGATGATCACAGCAATATCCCTCATGCCATATGCTGTTTACTCTAAGACTTTGACATATTTTGATTGTAGAGCTGGATATATGTCTCCTTCCCTTGAACTTGGACCTTTCATAACTACCTTGATTACTAGAGATGCTATATGACCTCCAAAGCTAAGTCATAAAAATGCCATGCCACTTCTGCATCATTTGTGGGGGACAGTCCTTCTGCAGGATGCCAGCCACCATGTAAACAGTGGAACTGCCCTGATGCTGCCACGCTGGAAGAAGCCCCAACTAGCCCATGTGAAGAGAACATACGGACAGGCCCTAAGACTACGTGATAAACCCCAAGCCAGAGTGGCCTAGCAAACCCTTTCCCAAATCCAGAGGCTCAGAACAATGAGAAATAGTAAAATGGTTATTATTTTCAGTCACTAAGTTTAGCAGTGGGTTTGTTAAACAGTTTTTACGTAATAGATTCACTACACCATGGTTTTATTTTGCTTTACCGGACAGAAAGATCTTTTATTATATCTTATTATTATATCTTATTTGACACAAATGTCTCATGAAATAGATGATTTCCCATTTCTTTTATTGTTGAGGAAATGGAAGATCTGAGAAGTAAGTGATTTTCCCAGAGGCCACACAGCCAAGAGTAATGGCAAAGCAGGTATACAAACACAGATCCTCCAATTTTCAAGCCAAAAAGTTGGTCAATCTATATATCTCACCTAATAGTAAAGGATTGTGAGAAGAATGATAGAGGAAACTGCTGATGGGGTAGCTCTTCCTTGAGCTCCAAAAACCTTTGTAAACTGAGCTTGTATAAGCAGATGTGATTTACTTCAATTTAGGCCTGGTGTTAGGTGATGGATTTCCATAGTTTGCACCATAATTAAGAGTTAGTGTGGTTTGTAACTACTTGAAATGAAAAACAGAAGTGAGTTCAATATTACATTTCATTTTAGAAGATCTTAGTCATTTTATTGTTATTCAATTTCACATTGTAGTTTTATGATTTCTGACTTGCATGAATATTAATTGAAATGGGAAATACACTCAGTGATTTAAACGCATGTGTTTTTTAGTACTGGGGGAAAATTTAATTAGGGTGATGTGTCCTGAAAAAAACAATCATTCTACAAAAGTGAAAATCCCTGCTATGCCACTGTGTTCTCTGAAAATACAGAATGAACAAAGATAGTACATTACATGATATCTGCTCTCTTGAAATTCCTACAGGTAATTTAAAATGTCATGCTTTTATTTCACCCTGTATATTTTCAACATACAAAATGCTTGTTTTTCCCTCTGATGATTCTGACTGCTGTTTGTTTCTGATTGGCCATAGAAATTGAAGGTTGTCTACAGAGCACTGTAAAGTCAGCATCAAGAATCCTGAAACATGTATAATATCATATATGAAACGAATCACCAGTCCAGATTCGATGCAGGATACAGGATGCTTGGGGCTGGTGCACTGGGATGACCCAGAGGGATGGTACAGGGAGGGAGGTGGGAGGGGGGCTCAGGATGGAGAACACGTGTATAGCCATGGCGGATTCATGCTGATGTATGGCAAAACCAATACAATATTGTAAAGTAATCAGCCTCTAATTAAAATAAATAAATTTATAATAAAAAAATGGGCCTCCTTGAAAAGGGAACCCTCCTACACTGCTGGTGGAAATATAAACTGGTGCAGCCACTATGGAGAACAGTATGGAGATGCCTCAAAAAAACTAAGAATAGAATGGCCATATGCTCCAGCAATCCCATTTTGGGGCATATTAGCCTCCAATTAAAATAAATAAATTTATATAAAAAAATAAATAAACATAATAAAAGAATCATTTATCTTCCAAACCATAATTTGAAAAGATAGATGCACCCCAATGTCCATAGCAGCACTATTCACAATAGTCATGACATGAAATCACCTAAATGTCCATCAACAGATGAACAGGTAAAGAAGATGTGGTACATGTATACAACGGAACACTACTCAGCCATTAAAAAGAATGAAGTAATGCCACTTGCAGCAACATGGATGGACCCAGACATTATCATGCCAAGTGAAGGAAGTCAGACAAAGACAAATATCATATGATATCACTTGTATTTGGAATCTAAAAAAAAAAAAAAAAAGAATGCAAAAGAACTTATTTACAAAACAAAAACGGACTCAACTGAATCACTTTGCTGTAGACCTGAAACTAACACAACATAGTAAATCAACTATACTCCAATATAAAATAAAAACTTTTTAAAAAGAACCATCTCTCTTCCCTATGTTGTCCCAAGACACAAGCATTCTCTAGGTTATATCCTGGAGTGCTTCAAGATTGATGGAGCATGGAACCAAGGATTTTATCTGGTTTCTCCTCCTAAAAGTTCCCTAATTTAAAGTTCTATTACCTTGGTACCATGGATTTCTTTCCCTACAGCTGTTGTTAAAAAAGAACTATTTTAAAGGATAATATCAGTTGAGATTTTAGTTTTAGGGCTATTTTTAGGAACCTCTGACATATCACTTTCTGAAATTCAGATTGACATTGCAAGCTTGCCTAGAATTATAAAATATCAGAGTCAGTAGAGCCCTTTGAGTTCATTTAGTCCAAACTGTTTAACAAATAGGCCAACTGAGCCTCCAAGAGAGAAAAGACCTAGTCCATAGTCACACAGTAAGCTTAGCTGGCTTCCTCTGTGTCTAGAACCCTCTTCCATTAGAATTCCTTTGCTCAGTGAGCCTCCTTCATCAACTTCTGCCACTAGGAGAGCTTTGCCTCTGTAGTTCCTCATGAATATGTAGGAAACACTTCAAAAGCCATACTGCCCCTAAGTGTTACAGGGCAGGCAGTCAGAAAACTTTGTGGAGCTTACTGAGTGAACCCCTGGGTGACTGAACTCAAAGATGTTCTAATCCTATCTCATGTAAACACCTTCTCTGCCTCTAAAAACTCCCTGACTACTTATGGCCAAGGCTGTGGCTTCCCTGGTGGCTCAGATGATAAAGAATCCATCTGCAATGCAGGAGACCCAAGTTCAATCCTTGCTTCAGGAAGATCCCCTGTAGAAGGAAATGGCAACCCACTCCAGTATTCTTGCCTGGGAAATTCCATGGACAGAGTCGGACATGACGGAGCGACTAACACCACCACCAGTGGGTACCATAATAAGCTCTTCTAAGATTGAATGCATAAGCATGTCTCCAGGCTCTGCCCTACCCCAGACAGACACACCATTCCTGTTTGTTTTCAGTTGAAGATGAGGGAGGAAACTTCTACCCAGGTTCTGCCTCTCTTTCTGGCCTAACATTTCCTTTGATCTTTCTCTTTGATTCCTGACTCATGTCTTTTGGTTCTGGAATGTCTAATGAATGAATTTCCTTGCCTCAACACACAGTTGTGATTCAGTCCAGACCCAGTGCCAAGATCCCACTTGCTAGGGAAGGAGGTGAGGACCTTTCGAAGCTTAAAAAAAAAATCAGTATTTTAATTACAGCTATTAGTTTGATTATTTTAAATAATTTAACATGAAAATATATAACTGAGTAATTATCAGCCAAGTTAGCCCAGTCTTTGGTATGATCTATCTGGACAAATGAAAATTCTGACTCATCAAATTAACTGGGTCATTCAGGAAATAAATATTTGATCTGGGAAGAGCTGAGATTTTGGGGAGGCCTGAATTAGTCATCCAACCCTCCCCCCAATCTAAACCAAGAGTAGTCAATAGGTTCCTCCTTTCTTCAATGTGCTTCAGAGTTATTCTCCTAGGCCAAATGAAATTTGCTCAGTTCAGCAGTGCCATTAATACAGCTCCAACTGAGGTGTCAAGTTTCCCGCCAAGAACTCCAACACTGAGATAAACTATCACAGCTGTAAGGGGAAGCGATGGTCCCAGGCCAATCATCATGTATAGACATGGCTACAGTGTGGGTATAAAGTGCTCTTGTAAAATGGAAAACACTTAATTAAGCAAACAAAGAACCCTAGAGCTTTTCCCACATTACAGAGAAGTCCTTCAAGGCCAAAACAAACCCATAAGATTTCTCCATATGCACACCACATCATAGACACAATGTATACATTGTGTGGAAAGGGAGAAGAAAAGAAGAAATAATCATCTCAAATTTGGCAATTAATCTACATCACTTTTAGTGAATATTGTTTAAAAGTTGCACAATAGTCCTATCAGCCAGTGCTCTTCAAACTTTACGTTATACAAGAATCATCTGGGAAGCTTATAAAAATGCATCTTCAGATCCAATGGGCCAGAGATTCTTCATCAGAAAACAAGCTCCCAGTTGAGGCCCAGGCTTCTCATCCACACACCATACTTTTAAGTCGTGAGGCTCTAGGCCAGAATTTCCCAACCTGTGTGTCACAGTATTGCACTCACAGTCGACGTCCACATCCCTTGGGGCAGCAACTGAACCCAAACCTCTGGCAGTGAAGCTTGTCTTAGACTGTTGTGCAAATGTTACCATTTCTGTGTGTGCCCATGATCGGGAAAAGGTTGGGGAGCACAGCTGTAAGGAATAATGCAGGTTTACCAAAATCCCGTTAGCAACAGATTATTCTTAATAATAATCATAACACGGCATCATTTATTACATGCATATTATATGCTGGGAAGGTGCCAAGTAAATTTACTTGGTTTTTTCATATAATCCTCATAATAGTCTTAAAAGATCCATGCTACTATTATTAGGCCCTAGGTAACCACAACTCTGAGAAGGCAATGGCACCCCACTCCAGTACTCTTGCCTGGAAAATCCCACGGATGGAGGAGCCTGGTAGGCTGCAGTCCATGGGGTCCTGAAGAGTCAGACACGATTGAGTGACTTCACTTTCACTTTTCAGTTCCATTGCATTGGAGAAGGAAATGGCAACCCACTCCAGTGTTCTTGCCTGGAGAATCCCAGGGACGGTGGAGCCTGGTGGGCTGCTGTCTATGCGGTAGCACAGAGTCGGACACAACTGAAGCAACTAGCAGCAGCAGCAGCAACCACAGCTACTCTTTGCTGCTGCTGCTGCTAAGTCGCTTCAGTCGTGTCCGACTCTATGCAACCCCATAGAGGGCAGCCCACCAGGCTCCTCCATCCCTGGGATTCTCCAGGCAAGAATACTGGAGTGGGTTGCCATTTCCTTCTCCAATGCATGAAAGTGAAAGTGAAAGTTGCTCAGTCCTGTCTGACTCCTAGGGACCCCATGGACTGCAGCCTACCAGGCTCCTCCATCCATGGGATTTTCCAGACAAGAGTACTGGAGTGGGTTGCCATTGCCTTCTCTAACAGGGGTTTGCATTTTAAATATTATCTCTATACAGATGATTCTCAATTAATATCTGCAGCTCTGACTTCTCCCCCTGAATTCCAGGTGCATTGTCCAACTGCCTATTTGACATTTCCACTTGGAGGTGTTCAAAGTCCATAACATTTTTTAAGCAGGATACCTGCTCCTCTCCCAAGGCTGTTTCTCTCCAATTGCTCTAGTTAAAAAAAACTAGGAGTCCTTTTTTTTAAAAAAGAATTTTATTAAAGTATAGTTGATTAACAATGTTGTGTTAATTTCTTCTGTATAGCAAAGTGTAAAAGTCTTTTTTTTTTTTTTTTTACTTTTCTTTCCCTGAACTTCCATACATGTGTAATCTATTAGGAATACTGTCAGCTCAAGTTTCAAACTAGATAATCTGAGTCAGTCTAGTTCTATCTCCTCTGGCACCCTCAGCTCTGGTTTGGATCACTGTAAAAGCCTCTTGGCTGTTTTTTCTCTGCTCTCGCTCTTGGAGCAGCTCTGGTTGTCTGGAGGGAGGTGGCATGTCTGTGAGTGGCAGCTGATGAGGTCAGATCAGCGGAGTTGAGCCAGATGATAACAGCAAACACTTTATATTGCAATGGGGCTTCCCTTGTGGCTCAGCTGGTAAAGACTCTGCCCTGCAGTGCAGGAGACCTGGGTTCGATCCCTGGGTTGGGAACATCCCTTGGAGAAGGGAAAGGTAACCCATTCCAGTATCCTGGCCTGGAGAATTCCATGAACTGTATAGTCCATGGGGTTACAAAGAGTTGGACACAACTGAATGACTTTCACTTCACTTCACACCGCAATGACTATGCTGTAGACTACTTTCTATGTCCTTGCATAGAATATTCAATACAATAACCCTCTGAGTTACATACTCTTATTACCCCCACTTTACAGGTGAGGACACTAATGACCAGAGAAAGCCAAATAACTTGCCCCAGAGTTACCCAGCTAGTGAACAGCAGGTCCAGGATTCAAACCCAGGCAGACTGACGCTGAAGTAAGTGACCTGAACTCTTCTGTTCTACATTCTCTATGAAGGTTTTGTGTGTCACATCGAGGAGTACGCACTGCAACCTGAAGTTTCAGGAAGGGGGCGTTAAAGTGAACAAATCCACGAAGTCAATGATGCCGGTCATTTTTTGTCTACAGAAGAGTAAGCCAAGTCAAGCAAATGGTTATTTTTAAGTGAATTGATAATTTGCATGAACTGAATCAAAATGGTCAAGTTGCTTGAGGAAACAGGCAGCTGCCCCTGGAAGCTGTGTACATTGCAAATTTTGCTGATCCACTCCCCTAATCCTTGAGAAAGTGTCCTTAAGGAACCCCAATTGTTTTAGATAAAGAACATTTGTCTGCTGCTTCCATGTATTTAGACCAGTATATATTTTTACACTTTTTCACAATGTATAATTCGAGTCTGAATAAGAAGTAGAAGAGTATGAATACCAATCTTTTTCATGACTGTAACAATACCTTGCCTATTCCGAAAAATACCTCCCAAGAGACCTGGCTTATACTTAACTCACCTCTTAGCAAATAAAACCTGAAATGTTATTCACTATATTTCTGGTAGCAATCAGTCAATGTACTATGCTAATAAAAAATATCTATTCACACCTATCACTTGCCTCTAAGGGTCTGAGAGGAAAGTCACATGATAGGGAAGGCACACATTTCTGTGGTACCCTGTGCATGACTCTTTTGGCACTGATCACTCTATATCACCGTGGTCTGCTTACTTGGCCATCTCCTCCACTGGACTGTGAGCTCCTCTAAGGCAAGAATCCTATTTTGTCCAGCTTTGCCTCCCAAGCACCTAGCACAGTGCTTAGAAAAAGTGAGCCCTCCATACAAAATTAATGGATAAATTAAGTAACATTTGATATACTTGATCACTCCTTCTTACCTGAGTTGCTTTTTCACTTTGCATCTAAGATGCTACTCTCTCCTGGTTTCTCTCCTACACTTACTGGCTATTCTTTTCCAGTCTCCAATGGTTCTGCCCTCACTCGTTCACTGACTTTCTGGTCTTTTGACTTTAAATACCACCCGGAAGTTGACAATTCTAAAATCTTTATCTTGAGCCCAGATTATTCACCTCTACTCCAGGTTCATATAGTCAACTGCTTACTCTGCATTTCCAATGAGACATCTAAACACAAACCTAATATATCCAACGTCTAGCTCTTGACTTTTGTTTCTTAATTTTCTATCCTTATGGTCTTTCCTATCCTGCTGCTACTGCTGCTGCTAAGTCGCTTCAGTCATGTCCGACTCTGTGCAACCCCATAGACAGCAGCCCACGAGGCTCCCCTGTCCCTGGGATTCTCCAGGCAAGAACACTGGAGTGGGTTGCCATTTCCTTCTCCAATGCATGAAAGAGAAAAGTGAAAGTGAAGTCGCTCAGCCATGTCCGACTCTTCGAGACCCCATGGATTGCAGCCTACCAGGCTCCTCTGTCCATGGGATTTTCCAGGCAAGAGTACTGGAGTGGGGTGCCACTGCCTTCTCCCCTTTCCTATCCTAGTAAGTGGCAACTTCATTTTTTTTCCCAATAGCTCAAAGCAAAAAAGGTGTTTTATAACTCCTACTGTCTCTGCTTTCAGATTCTTTCCCTAATTCAACCATTTTTCATCATTTCTATCCAAGTTGAAGTTTGCAACACAAGCACCATGAAAGCAGGGACTACATGTACTTCAGTACCTGGCACATGCCTGGAACAGAGTGGACACCCGATGAGTATTTCTTGAAAAAATGGATTAATAAAATGAGAGAGTGTAGAAAGCAAATGATAAATTTTAACTTATAGTTACAGCTGGTGAAATCAATCACAAACCCCCAGAATCTATGAGTTCAAACTGCACTCCTCTTCTAACTTTGCAACCAGATAGACCCCTGACTCTGCCTTGCACATCTTTGTATTGTTAATGCCTCCCATAGGATGTGGGACACGTCAGGTACTCAAAAAACACCAAACGAAAGGACATATTTTGCTATTAGAAAGAAATCCTATCTATTTCAGCTTGTGCCCCCTGGATTGATGTGAGACAGGCTTGTTAAAAGTGCTTGTAAAACACTTTACAATTGTCGGGCACCAGGGCCATTCATGGTAGCGGCTGGATTTTTATTTGAATGGAGAAGCCATTAGCACTAGTGGTGAAATCACTGATCTGATTTGTCCACAAGGGCTCCTTCATGTGGCTCTAACAGCCCCTCTCTTATGACAGAATTAACCTGCTTGCCTTTGCAGAACAGGAAGATGAACTTACAGCACTGCTTAAGAGTTAAGGGCTATAAAGCCTTACATTTGCACCAAAACAGAATCATTTGGGAATTACCCAGAATCATAAAAACATATCCTAAAACAAAATGAAATTAGGCCTGAGTATCAGGGAAATTTACTTAACATACACAAATGCTTTTTTGTAAAAACTTTTTCATCAACATTGAAAAGCACACACTTTTAAAGAGCACATTTTTAAAAAGTGAAAGTTCAAATGTACATTAATAAACTCACATGTAGATAAATTTGGCCTAAAAATCCAGATATTTGGTTGTCTGGCTTACATATACATTATTTTAAAAACATAGATAGTCAAAACAATTAACTTAGTAACCTGTATCATATATTGATGTTTCTTTTTTCACATCATTTACAAGTCACACTTGATTATTATTTTTGACAGAGGAGGAAACTGAGGTTATGTAACCAGCCCAAGGCTCCCACTGATTGGTCAAGAGAACTAGGATTCAAACCCAAGTGTCTCAACTCTCAGAGTTGAGATTAAAATACAGATATGTCTCACTTTAGAGCACATGATCTTTTAACACCTGACAGCAATTTTTACTATTAATAATACTTTCTGAGTAGGAGGGATGTAGAAAAAATGTCCAGCTGATGAATATCAAAGCTGGACAATGGGTAGGTAAAGGTTCAATTCACTATTGTATGTGATTTTTGCTTTTGTTTGTCATTTTCCATAATAAAAATAATAAAAAGAGCTTATGCAAAGAGCTGACTCATTGGAAAAGACCCTGATGCTGGGAAAGATTGAGGGCAAGAGAAGGGGGTGACAGAGGATGAGATGGTTGGATGGCATCACTGACTCAATGGACATGAGTTTGAGCAAACTGTGGGAGATAGTTAAGAACAGGGAAGCCTGGCGTGCTGCAGTTCATGGGGGAGAAAAGAGTCAGACACGACTTAGTGACTGAACCACAACAATAATAAAAAGAAAGTTTTAAATCTTCTTTCTTCTTTCTACTCCAACTTTTCTTGAATGCTAGGTCTAAGTAATAGAGTACATGCATTGCTATTTCTTTCTTTAAATTTTATGCTAGCAAAATTAATACATGCTCATTTAAAAGATTCATCAAGTATAAGCATAAAAGTAGAAAATGAAAATTCTTTATAATCCACTCACCCCCAAATAAATATTTTCATATATTGATACCTCACTTTCTAGCAATTTTTCTTGCTACTGTGGTATAAAATACACACAATACACACAAATATCTGTACTACTTTAAAGTGGACAGTTCAGTGGCATTAAGTATTATTCACATTTGTGCAACCACCACTACCATGTGGTTCCAGAATCTGTTCATGACTACAAAAGGAAATTTCAAACTCATTAAGTGTCATTCCCCCAACTCCTTGGCAACCACTAATCCTTCTGTCTCTATGGATATGCCTATTCTGGATATTTCACAAAAATGCACAGTCATACAATATTTGGTCTTGTGTCTGGCTTCCTTCACTTAGCACAATGTTTTCAAGATTCATCCATGTCATAGCACGTAGAGGTTCTTCATTACATTTTATGACTGAATAATATTCCATTTTATGAACATACAATATTGGGTTTATCCAATCATTGCTTGATGGGAGTTTAAGTTGCTTCCAACTTTTGCCAATTGTGAATAATACTGTTACATACTATGTTTTTAATTAAATGTTTTATTTTGAGCTAATATTCTACTCAGAGGCAATTGCAATAAATAATACAATGAAATTCCTTTAAATCCTATGCCCAGCTTCTCTGGTGGTAACATCTTGCAAATCTATTTTACAATACCACAAACAGGACATTGAGAATGATACAGTCAAAATACTAAACAGTTCATCACCACAAGAATATCTCATATTGCCCTTAAATAGCCACACTAACCTTTCTCCTATTACAACCCTTTCATTAATTCCTTGAAATCACTAATCTTTTCTCCTTTCCTAGAATTTTGCCATTTCAAAATTTTGTATAATAATATTATTTGTAACCTTTGAGAATGGCTTTTTACACTCTGGTGATTGATTCAGGTTGCTTCATCTATCAACTTATTATTCCTTTTCTGTTGCTGAGTAGTATTGCAAATGGAGAAGGAAATGGCAACCCACTCTAGTATTCTTGCCTGGAGAATCCCGGGGGCAGAGGAGCCTGGTGGGCTGCCGTCTATGGGGTCGCACAGAGTCAGACATGACTGAAGCGACTTAGCAGCAGCAGCAGTATTCCAAAGTATGAACACAGCACAGTTTCTTAACTACAGTTGCTTAACTACTGACACACTGAAGGACACTTAGGGTGTTTCCAGTTTGGGGCCATTATGAAGAAAGCTTCTATATACATTTGTGCATAGGTTTTGGTGTAAAAATACATTTCCATTTTTTGATAATAAATCCAGAAACATCACTGCTGGATCTTATGATTATTTTACATGTTTAGTTAGTAATTTTTTTAAGTAACTATCAAATTGTTTCCTATAGCAACTTTACCATTATACAGTTCCACCAGCTCTGTATGAGTGGTTTACTCTATTCACATCATCATCAATATTTGTTGTCACAATTTTTTTAATTTCAACCATTCCATTCTGAAATCTCATTGTGGTTTTTAATTTTTATTTTCCTAATGGCTAAAGCTGTGCATTTTTCACATGCTTACAGGTTATTAGTATATCCTGTTTGGTGGAACATCTGTTTGTGCATTTGCCTATTATCTAATTAGATTGTTTGTGCTTCTTTAATTTAATGTACTTTATTTTTTAGAGAAGTTTAAGGTTCAGAGCTAAATACACCCTGTACACACATTACTTTCCCCACTATCAGCATCTGCCACCACAATGGCACACTTACTAAACTCAATGAACCCATACTGACACATCATTATCACTAAAGTCATAGTTTAGAGTTCACTCTTGTTTTATGCATTTTATGGGTTTGAACAAGCACGTAATGACTTGTATCCACCATTGTAGTATCATGTAGAATAGTTTCACTGCCTTAAAATTTCTCTGTGCTCTGTTTATTCATCCCCCTCACCCAATCCCTGGCAAACACTGATCTTTTTACAGTCTCCATAGCTTTGCCATTTCCAGAATGTCATGAAGTTGAAATTACATAGTCCATAGCCTTGCCAGATTGAGTTCTTTCACTAATGTACATTCAAGTTTCATTCATGTTTCTTCATAACCTAATAGTTCATTTCTTTTTACCACTGGATAATATTGCATATTATCTGAGGTTATCAATAACCTCAGATACACAGATGACACTACCCTTATGGCAGAAAGCGAAGAAGAATTAAAGAGACTCTTCTTTTTAATTTAAATTTATTTATTTAAATTGGAGGCTAATTACTTTACAATATTGTATTGGTTTTACCATACATCAACATGAATCCACCATGGGTGTACACGTGTTCCCCGTCCTGAAACCCCAAAGTGAAAGTGAAAGAGGAGACTAAAAAGTTTGGCTTAACACTCAACATTCAGAAAACTAAGATCATGGCATCTGGTCCCATAACTTCATGGCAAGTAGATGGGGAAACAATGGAAAACAGTGACAGACTTTATTTTCTTGGGCTCCAAAATCACTGCAGATGGTGACTGCAGCCATATAAAGATGCTTGCTCCTTGGAAGAAAAGCTATGACCTGTTGGGGGCCAGAGTGAGGTACTCCGCCCATGGGCAAAGGTCATGAGGAAGGAGGCTCGACATACGCAAAGGCGGGATCGAGCCTCAGGAGTCCCCCTGGAAATCCTCGAGCGTCTACCCCCATAACCAGAGCCTGCCTACTTTACTACTTTGTGCTCTTACCTACACCTCTGACTTTACGGGGGGCTGTCCCCCACCACCTCTTTTGGAGAAGGAGTTAACTTAGAGCTCCAGTTAATAATAATTCCTGGGCGTGATAAGAGTGTTTTAACCTACAAACTCCTCTGAAGGTTCTCTAGCCTGCCCTGACAGGCTCGTCCAGCCACATGTGATTGCTCACAGCCTCCCAACCGTGAGAGGCACAAGATGCTTTAAACCCTCTAAAAACAGGTTCTTTAGAGTAGTTAGAAAACTATTAGTATAAGTATAATGGGCTGATTAGAAATTGTGTTGGTGAAGGGTTTTTCATTTGTTGAGCCAATGTTTGTTGCTAAGTCTCCACATCCCCTGCCCTTACACACATTAATGAATATATAGAATTAACCTTTGATATTAATCACGTTAGACCTTAGGCTAAGTAAATTCTTTCCTTAACTAAAACCCACTATACCCTCACCCTGTAGGAATGTAACTTTATTTGGGTGGCGTCTGTTTTGAGAATAATCAGCCCTGGAGAAATAAGTGTCCTGATTGACTGACCGCTGTCACAAGGAGAGGGTCGTAAATTGTCAGCAGGCCCCCCTGGCCAGAAGATGATGTAACACCCCTAAGACTTCTGTATACATTTGTATGAAGCACCTGACTTTAATAAAAGTCAGGACTGCTGTCCCCACGTGACTTTTGTATAACATCTTAGTGTATAAAAACAGACTCTGGAAAATAAAGAATTGGGATCGGTTTCTCGAAATACTGGTCTCCCCATGTCACTCTCTCTCTCACTCTGGCTGAGTCTCCATCTGGAGCGCGGAACCCACCATGCTTACTAATTATGCCTGGGCTTCTAAGATCCGACCGGGGAGGCCTCAGTGTCTCCTCTCCTTTGGGAGAACGGAAGGACGCCTGCGGCCTACGTAAGTGGTGCAAGCTTCTTGTCTTGAAGTTTTATTGGTCCCCCGCGTAAACCAAGCTACTCAGCCTCTTTTCTCCACTGAATTTTCCTACTGAGCTATCCTTATTCTATTACTTTATATCTTTAATTAATATCTAATTGAAGCTATTGTATCCTGATCCTCGCCTATGCCGTCTCTCCTTCGAATACCCTGGATCAGCCAGGGCTGGTCCCCGGCAATGACCAACCTAGACAGCATGTTAAAAAGCTGAGACATTACTTTGCCAACAAAGGTCCATCTAGTCAAAGCTTTGGTTTTTTCAGTAATCATGTATGGATGCGAGAGTTGGACTATAAAGAAAGCCGAGCACCGAAGAATTGATGCTTTTGAATTGTGGTGTTGGAGAAAACTCTTGAGAGTCCCCTTGGACTGCAAGGAGATCCAACCAGTCCATCCTGAAGGATATCAGTCCTGGATGTTCATTGGAAAGATTGATGTTGAAACTGAAACTGCAATAATTTGGCCACCTGATGTGAAGAGCTGACTCATTGGAAAAGACCCTGATGCTGGGAAAGACTGAAGGCTGGAGAAAACGGGGATGACAGAGGATGAGATGGTTGGATGGCATCACTGACTCAATGGACATGAGTTTGAGCAAGCTCCGGGAGTTGGTGATGGACAGGGAAGCCTAGCATGCTGCAGTCCATGGGGTCACGAAGAGTCGGACATGACTGAGTGATTGAACTGAACTGAATACTTCGTTATCTGAATGCATCACAGTTTATCTAATCACCTACCAAAGAATCTCAGTTGCTTCCAAGTTTTGGAAATTATGAATAAAGTTGCTGTAAACGTCCATGTGTAAGTTTAAGTGTAGACCTAAGTTTTCAGCTCCTTTGGTTAATTATCAAGGAGTGTGATTGCTGGATCATGTGGTAAGAATATGCTTAGTTTTGTAAGAAACCACCAAACTGTCTTCCAATGTGTCTGTACCATTTTGCACTCCCAGCAAAGAATAAGAGGTCATTCCACATCCTTACCAGCACTTGGCATTGTCAGTGTCTGGGATTTTGGCCATTCTAATAGATGTGTAGTGGTGTTTCACTGTTGTTTAAATTTGAAATTCCCTAATGTCATATAAAGTTCTGGTGGGCCTTAGGACAAGGATTGGAGAAAAAGCATTTGCCAGATCAGTAGCTGCATACTATGTATCAGGGGATGTGTTAATTTGCTCAAGCAATGAGGCAACATCTGGTACAGCAGCTGCAGTTCGAGTCATCCCCTAGTTAAGCTTATGACAATCCACTGTCATTCAGCAAGATCTATATGTCTTCTGCACAGGCCAAGTAGGAGAGTCGAATTGGGATGTGGTGAGAATCACTACCCCTACATCTTTCAAGTGCTTAATGATGGCACTAATCCCTGCAATCCCTCCAGGGATGCAGTATTGCTTTTGATTTAGCATCTTCCTAGATAGAGCCATTGTAATTGCTTTCACTTGGCCTTTCATTTCATAATAGTCCTCACTCCACTAGGTCAGGGAACAATGTGGGGATTCTGCCAAATGTTAAGTATGTCTATTCCAATTATGCCATTTTGGAGCTAGAAAAGAACCACAGAGCAGGTTCAAGGACCCACTGGACTTGCTGTGAGATAACGCCAGCTAAAACTCCATTGATCAGTTGACCTCCAAAAGCCCCTTCTGTGGCTGGCTACCCAGAGTGATGATTTGGACCTCCTGAAATCAATGTTAGCTCAGAGCCTGTGTACAGTGGACCCTGAAAGGCTTGATTTTTTCCCCCCAATGTACTGTGACCTTAGCAAAAGCTGTATGACCTTTTAGGGAAGTGTGGAAGAGCTACTAACAGTATACCACAGTCCCTACCTCCTAATAGCATGATTGTGGATTTGGATTTCAACATATGAATGTGTATAGATCATAAAAATTCAGTCTTACAGCACGCTTCAAACACCTCTTCTGTTCCTTTCTTCTTCTGATCTTCCTATTATGCATTTTTGCCTCTTTTGTAGTTGAATAGTCTGTTTTGTTGTTTGTTTGTTTGTTTTCTCTTTGTTTTTCAGTTTTAGAAATGTTTACTGTCATATCCTTAAGCACAGATATTCTTTCCTTGGCCATGTCCCATCTATTAATAAGGCCATCAAAAGCATTCTTTATCTCTGTTAAAGTATTTTTCACCTCTAGCATTTTTGATTCTTTTCAGAATTTCCATCTGTCTGCTTATGTTATCCATCTGTTCTTAAATGTTGTCTTTTTCCATTGAATCATGTATTTTTTTTTAATTCCTGGTCTGGTAATTTCAACATTAGAGCCATATCTGATTCTGGTCCTGATGCTTTTTAAGTCTCTTCAAACTTTGTTTTTGCCTTTTCAGGTGCCTTGTGATTTTTGGTTGAAAGGCAGGCAGAATGTACTGGGTAGAAAGGTCAGTAAAAAGGCTTTTAGAATGTGGTGAAAAGGTGTTGGGGGAGGGAATGGGTTCCACAGTCCTATAATTAGGTCTCTAAGTCTTGGTGAGCCTAGGCCTCTGGGCTGTGAACTTCACAGTGCATCTCAGTTTCCCTTACCCCTTAGATGGGTCATGGTGGCTAGAGAGGGCTGGAGTTGAGCATTTCCCTTCCCCCACGTGAAAGGCTAGAGCTGACTAGAATTAGGTATTTATTTCTCTTCCCACAGATAGGTTAGTCTCTGATAAAATTCTACTAGATTCATTTCTGGTAAATAGTTTCTTTTGAGGGCAGTGTTGTTAAGGAGAACAGAATGTTCTGGATTTTTCTCTGACATTTACTGTGAAAACCTGGTAGAGCTCCTGGAGGTAAAACTGACAAAAGCTTAGGTGCTCCCCCTGGAATTTTTAACTCTCAAACTTGTCCACACTGAGTCTTCCAACAATTTAGTTGCAGTTCAGGTTTTCCTACCTCTGTACTGTTCCTGCAGAGGTTGCTGCTTCTGTACTATATGATTGCCTGTGTCTTCCAGTTTGTCTTTACAGCTTTGGATGCTGCAATTTGCCCTGTGACTTCACTCTCTGATGGATTTAAGAGATGTTGATTTTTCAGTTTGTTCATCTTTTCATTTGTCAAGATGAAGGGGTGATTTCTAAGCTCCTTAAGTGCTGGGGCAGAACCAGAAGTGAGATTATTTACTTTTTACTACTGAGTTTTGAGATTTCATTATTTTCTAGATAATAATCATTTGTCTAATATATTTGCAAATATCTCTCAGTCTCTAGCTTGTCTTGTTAAAGTCACATGAGTGATATATATATATATATATATTTGTACAGCAAAAGTTCTAATTTTGATGTCTAGATTATAACTTTTTTTCATTTATGGACCATGCTTGTGTTGTTACATCTAAGATCTCTTTGGGTAAAGTTCCGAATATCATCCCTTCCATTTTCTAAAAATTTTATAGTTCTGAATTTTGTATTTATCATTTAAGTCCATTATTCATTCTGAGTTAGTTTTTAATAAAGTGTGAGGTTGGGTTGATTTTTTTTCTTTCCTTTTTGGCATATGGATGGCACATTACCCTAGCACCATGTGTGGAAAAGACTCTCCTATCTTCACAGAATTGCTTTTGTATGTTTGTCAAAAATCATTTGAGGGCATTTTTCTATTTAGAGGTTCTCCATTTTGTTACATCCATCTTTGTGCCTATCTTTCAGCTAACACCACACTGTCTTTATCATTGTAGCTATGAAGTCAGCCTTTATATTGACTAGAGTAATGCCTCCAGGTTTATCCTTGTCAAGACTGTTTCAGTTATTCTGAGGTCTGTGCCTTTCCATATAAGTTTTATGTAGGTCTTTGATTTATTTTATCATCATTTTTTAATTTTCAGTGCCAGATCCTCTACAAGTTTCATTCAGTTAAACTACATACTTTGATTTCTTTGGACCTCTGATAAATTGTGTGTTTTTAAATTTTTTCTACATGTTCATTGTTGGTATGTGGAAATATGTGTACTTTGTGTTGATATTTTGTGTGTATCCAGTGACCTTTTGGAATTCATTAATTAATTCCAGCAATTTTTGTGTATATAACTTGGGATTCTGTAGGAGGACAATCATATGATCTGCACATAAGGTCAGACTTTTTTCCATATTTCCATCTTAATGCCTTTATCTAGTTCCTTCCTTCCTTCCTTCCTTCCTTCCCTTCTTTTTCCTTATTGCTCTGGTAAGAACTTTCAGTGCTACAGTAGAATTTTCCAGTGAGACCATCTGGGCCTGGAGATTCCTTTTTTGGAGGTCTCAATAAATTCTATTTAATAATAAATAGAAGAAGAGATGGTTGGATGGCATCACTGACTCAATGGACATTAGTTTGAGCAAACTCCAGGAGATGGTGAAGGACAGAGAAACCTGGTGTGCTGCATGCAGTCCATGGGGGCCACAAAGAGTCGGACATGACTTAGCAACTGAACAACAATAATCAATTCATTTTCTTTAGGGGCCATAGCACTACTCATGATATCTGTTTCATGTTGTTTGAGTTTTAATAATCTTTGGTTTTTGAGGATGTGATCCATTTCTTATAAGTCTTTGCATTTATCTGTGTACAGTTTTCATAGTATCCCCTTATTATTTTCTAATGGCTCCAAGATCTGTAGTGATATCCTCTATTTCATCCTTGATATTGGTGATGTGTATTGCCTCTTTTTAATTTTGTCAGTCTTGCTATAGGTTTATCATTTTATGGATTTTTTCAAAAGATTATTATTGATTTATTAATTGTCTCTATTGCTTCCTGCTTGCAATTTCATTGTTTTTGATCTTTATTATTTCCATGTTTCTGATTGCTTTTTAGGTGTAAGTTCAGTTTCCCTTTCAACAGATCTGACACCTTCTCAAAAGAAAGTGTAGAGCAAATTTACACAATCTCATTGCTTTTTAGTGGGGATGTAGGTTTAAGTAAATGTAGGTGAAAGTCGCTCAGTCATGTCGGAGGAATCAAAGCAAGGCCATCTATATCTGCTGTGTGAGAAATGAAGGATCAGCATCCTGTTTGTCCCAGCTGACAGTGCGCAGTAGAGGAATGGGAATTCTCCACCCACTTCAGGGGAGAGGGCAGTTGAGGAGAATATCAGCTCCCTACTCAAGCTTCATTGAAACCACAGGGGGCAGGTTTTTCCACTAGTGATTGACTAGACTAAGACGGGTATTGTCCAAGTTTTCCACTGTGTTAGGCCACTGTTTTTACAGTGCTTTCACTAGGCAAATGGGATTTTCATGGAGCTTTTTTTAAAAATTGTGTCCATTGTCTGTTCTGGATTAGGGTTCTCTGTACCACTCTCTCCAAGAAATGCAGGAGACAATAAAGAAATCCAGGGTACTCACCACCATGTTATTCCTTAAGTCCCCATATCCCCATGCAACCTGCCTTCTTTCTTCCACCTTTTAGAGTCTTCCTATGCTTGTTCATTGTGTTATGTCAGGGATTTTTAGTTGTAAGGGGTGAGACCAGGAGGAACAGGACTACTCTATCTTGGTGGAACTGGAAATAGGCATTCAGAATTTAATTTTATCATATGAACAAATATATTTTGCTTATTTGGGCTCCATCTAGAGTAAATTTATTTTTCAAAGTAAGAATTTTAAAAGAAAAATAGAAGAATCTTAAAAGAAGCACTTAAGCTCTGAAGTCATTATAGGTTTGCTTAGTTGTTTGATTTTTAATTCATAAAGTGAGAAAACTAAACAGGATGACCTCTAATATTTTTCTAGCTCTGGAAATCTAGGATTCTAAGTGCATTATAGAAATAGAATAAGTGATGATTCCAAAGCACTTAGTATACATTTCAGTCTCCATCTTCACATTAAATCTTCAGAGACAGAATTTGACCTTTTAACTTCAAGATCTAAGATTTTCTATTTGACAGACAACTATTTAGTGCATTTGGTTCCTACATGCAAATCTATGTCCTCAGTACAAATAGAGCATGATTGAGTGCCAATATAATTATTATAATTTTTATAAGAGTTTATGAGAAGCACATAAGTTTAGATTAAAGCTTCAGCTCTGGGCGGTGTTTCAGAGAAAAGGTCACCTTATTTAAGGCAGCACGAGCTCTGGAGCAAGTAGACCTCCACCTATGCACTTGGACTAAATCCCACTTCACCCACATCTTATCTGTGTCAACTGAAAGGTCAATTAACTCAGATTTCTCACCTCTAAAGTGAAAATATTTATCTGTCTCACAGAGTTTATATTACACAAGAAAAATAAATATAGGTAAATCTTTGAGTATTGTGTCTGGAAAAGATAAGTACTTAACAGTAACAGCTAATGATAAAAAGGTTCATGACAAAAATTCACCTCCTCTTCCTCACCTTCCTCCTCCTCACCTTCTTCCTCCTTCTCGTCATTACCCCTATTTTTCATCCAGATGGTAGAAAGTGGTTTCTAAGAACAAAACTCCTGATTCCTACTGTCTAAATTCCAATGCCTGTCCTCCACTAGCTGTGTCACCTTTAACAGATGACTTATGCTCAGTGTGTCTCATTTTCTCTAAAATGAGAATGACAACTGTGCCCACCTCATAAGGCTACTGTGACAATTAAATAAGCTTAATGGATACAAAGTGCTTAGAATCATGCTTGATGTATATTGAGTACTCAGTAAACAAAAACTATTGTTTACACCTAAAATATATTGCTGTCTCTGACCACTTGATATTGGAATATGAAGTCAGTTCAATCAACACTGAAGAAAACATCATTTCTAACTGAGCTGATTGGATATTCTCACGTCAGTCAGTCATTCTCTCGCTTTGTCAGCTAGGCGAATACTTTAAATGTCCTAAATGACTCTAGTGAATACAAGGCATCTGCTTTAAAATGGAAAACACTTGAAATAGTTTGCTTTTGCTAAGCCCCCTAACCATTTTAGGTACCTAAAACCTGGAGACCCTTCTTTGCATTTTCTTATTTGTATAAGCTTGTAGAGTTCAGAATCTCAGTCTTAGGGCCTCTTCCTCAACCCCAATCACTCTGTCATGAAAAAGATTGAGATTTTTTTTTTTTTTTTTTTTTTTTTACTTTACAATATTGTATTGGTTTTGCCATACATCAACATGAATCCGCCATGGGTGTACACGTGTTCCCAATCCTGAATCCCCCCTCCCACCTCCCTCCCCATACCATCCCTCTGGGTCATCCCAGTGCACCAGCCTCAAGCTTCCTGTATCCTGCATCAAACCTGGACTGGTGATTCGTTTCTTATATGATAGTATACATGTTTCAATGCCATTCTCCCAAATCATCCCACCCTCTCCGTCTCCCACAGAGTCCAAAAGACTGTTCTATACATCTGTGTCTCTTTTGCTGTCTCGCATACAGGGTTATACAGAGTGAAGTAAGCCAAAAAGAAAAACACCAATACAATATACTAACGCATATATATGGAATTTAGAAAGATGGTAAAGATTGAGAATTTTAATTGAGTTCCACAAAATAGTGGTAAAGTCCCAAACTGTTCTGAAAATATCCAAAACAAAGCTCCAGGCAGTGTCTTTTGAAAACAGTATTCCACCAACCATATTTAAAATATAATGATCATTTTAAAAAACGGTAACATAATACATCCATACTGCAGTGATGGCAGTAAATATACAACTGTACGACAATCGTTAAGAAAATAATCTGCAGGTTTTCTAAGAACCATGAAAAATGGTTTTATTAAATGAAGTTTGACTGACCACTCTATTCTTTTACCTCTCACTAGTATGTACAACTTCTGATTTCTAAAAATATTTATTACTGACTGACTTAGACAATTATCTTCTTTGCTCACCAACATAAAAATAGTTAAATAATTTATCTATTTAAGGAAATTTTTTTAAAGCAATATTTATGGAGACTTTATCAGCATGGAAAAATAATTATGGCATAATGTTAGGTGGCAAAAGTAATGTGCAAAGTATCTAATCAATGTTTTAACTACATACAATATGCATACATATTTTTAGCAAATGGTGGTGAACTCAGAAGATGGAAATACTGAGCTGGGTGATGGGAATATAGATATAGTCATCCCCACTGATCCTCAAGAACTTCTGTGAATCACAAGCTGGAATCAAGACTGGCAGGAGAAATATCAACAACCTCAGATATGCAGATGATACCACTCTAATGGTAGAAAGTGAAGAACTATAAAGCCTCTTGATGAGATGTGAAAGAGGAAAGTGAAAAAGCTGGCTTAAAAATCAGCATTCAAAAAACTAAGATCATGGCATCCAGTCCCATCACTTCATGGCAAATTGAAGGGGAAAAAGTGAAAACAGTGACATTTTATTTTCTTGGGCTCCAAAATCACTGCTGATTGTGACTGCAGCCATGAAATTCAAAGACACTTGCTCCTGAGAAGAAAAACTATGACCAATGTAGAGAGCATATTAAAAAGCAGAGACATCACTTTGCTGACAAAGGTCTGTGTAGTCAAAGTTTTGGTTTTCCCAGTAGTCATGTATGGATGTGAGAGATGGACCATAAAGAAGGCTGAGCACCAAATAATGGATGCTTTAGAATTGTGGTGCTGGAGAAGACTGTTGAGTCTCTTGGACTGCAAGGGAATCAAATCAGTCAATCATAAAGGAAATCAGTCCTGAATATTCATTGGAAGGACTGATGCTGAAACTGAAGCTCCAATACTTTGGCCACCTGATGCAAGAGCTGACTCATTGGAAAACACCCAGATGCTGGGAAAGATTGAGGGCAGGAGGAGAAGAGGGCAACAGAGGATGAGATAGTTGGATGACATAACCAACTCAATGGACATGAATTTGAGCAAATTCCAGGAGATAGTAAGGGACAGGAGAGCCTGGCATGCTGCAGTCCATGGGTCTCAAAGAGCTGGAGACAACTTGGCCACTGAAAACAGCAATAACAATAGCTGTGACAAGGAAGTAGAATCCTATGCGGCAAATGAGTTTTATTAATCAGTTATTTCTTCAAATCATATTTTTGTTTCCTACTTCTAGTCTACAGTGTCACCACTGGGCTTTAGAGATACTGAGTAAAATGAAAAGTACCCTAGAAAGACCTGGCTCCTCTGCCCTCCATTAGCAGAGTCCTGCCCATTCTATGCACACACGGATACCCAGCTATCATTCTCCTCTCTGGCCCACTGGGTCATTACTACATAGCTTCTCTAACCCAGCCCAGCATGACTTCCTGCATATTAAAGGACAGAACAGTCCATAACCTTCTTTCTTGGCCTACAAGCCTCTCTACATGCGTCTCTACACTCCTTTCAGCCTCCAACAGATGGAAGAACACAGTCTCTCTGCTAAGGTATCCATTTTTCTTGACTTCTTTTCTGTCTCTCACAGCTGTTTTTCAAAAGCCCTTCCTGTGCTCTGCCTTCCATTTACACTCTTTGCTCTGCCAAATGCCCAGCTCTCTACTTCAGATTCCTTCCACACAACCTTGTCAGCCACTGTACATCTGGAAGAAATTCTAAGAGAGGTGTTTCTCAGGGAATGTGATACAACCTGCACAGCCATCCCAGCACTCCACCAATGCCAAGCAGCCCTGTGCCTTGGTTGTGTGGAAAAACTCAACATTATTGTCAACTGATGAGTCAGCTGCTCCAGAAGTGCATCTGATAAGATGCACAATCACAAGTTTTCATGTAATGACTGTTTTGAGAACAATATTATTCCTTGTCTTGCTCATGGGGGTGGGGGGAAACTAGAACTTTTATACAAAAGCCCTTAGATTTTTTTTCCCAATTAATGCAATTTCCTTGAAACAACTACAGAAGGCTAACAAACATGTCCAAATAAAAGCCATGATAGACTCATGCCTCTTATAATTAAGATATGCATCAAGATGACACGGCAGTGCCATGCCCCTTCATCCCCCTCTCTGCCATGCACATGCACAAGAGCTTTTCACATAACTAACAGAATCTCTTTGGCCATGAAAAAAGTTCAAAACCAATTTTTTTTAATTCATTCTATTGTACACTCGTAAAAAGGGAAAGTTCTGGATTCAACCTGAGTTTAAACAGCTTCACCAGGACAAGTTACTTCCCTTTTATCGACCTCAGTATTCTTACAAAGACTAATAGTGCAGAAGTCAGGGTTGTTGTCGGAGAAGGCAATGGCACCCCACTCCAGTACTCTTGCCTGGAGAATCCCATGGACGGAGGAGCCTGGTGGGCTGCGGTCCATGGGGTCGCTAAGAGTCGGACACGACTGAGCAACTTCACTTTCACTTTTCACTTTCATGCATTGGAGAAGGAAATGGCAACCCACTCCAGTGTTCTTGCCTGGAGAATCCCAGGGACGGGGCAGCCTAGCGGGCTGCCGTCTATGGGGTCGCACAGAGTCGGACACGACTGAAGCGACTTAGCAGCAGCAGCAGCAGCAGGGTTGTTGTGAAGATTAAGTGAGATAATGTGAAGTACTTAGCATAATACCTCAACTAGAGTAGATTTCCAGTAAGTGCTAGTGTTACTGTTATGATTCCACACGTTTGCTGAAATGCATCAAGGAAACTATGCCATCATCATGACTGATACCATGACTTCATTCTAAATGGATAGAATATCACTTTCAAGATTCAATATATTGAATACAGGACAATTAAAGATCAATTTTTTTAAAAAAGAATAGAATATAATCTTATGAAAGATGAAAGGATTGATGGATACAATGTGCCTGAAACAAGATAATTTCAAGTAAATACTTATGTTAGCTCTAGTTTTTCTGCCAAGGAAGGTATAAATATCATCACCTTGGTTTTCATAGCCTGTACTGTCCAATGAAACAACACAGACACTCCTACCTTCAGAAGTTAAATTTTTTTCCCAAAGCTGAATTTAACAGAATGAACCTCAAAAATGAATGTACTCTATTGACTATTACTTAATGAATGTCTTCAGTGTGGCACTTGCAAGAGACATGTGTTAGGTAGCCTGTCCAAATAGAAGAGTGCTGTACACAGGCCATCTGGAATCATAACCAATAGTGCGGTGAAGGCACTTTACACAGTCACCTACCTGGTGAATGTCGCAGCTTTCTGTGTGATCACAAGATCAGCAATTTTCAAAGTCAAAACAAATATGAAAGGGAAATAATTTTTCTAGTAGAATCTAGGATTTTCATTTCCAGGGCAGCTATAAAAAATGAAAAGATATATGAGAGTCACCAGAATAAGGTTCTAGGTTACACAAATAAGTGTGTTATCCCCCTATCATCCCAGGAGCTCCAATCTCAAATCACATTTCTCTCACAGTGAGTATTGACCAGGTGTCTTCCTCTATTGAAACTGAGAGAACGAGTCTATAGGAAAAAGGGAGAGTGACAGACTGTTTTCCAAAGATGGCCACATCAATATATGTTTTTTAAGGCAAACTTTTTATTATGAGGACTAACTTCTTTGTTAAACTTTTTCTTTTGTATTGGGGTATGGCCAGTTAACAACATTGTAATAGTTTCAGGTGAACAGGGAAGGGACTCAGCCATACATATATCCATGTATCCATTCTGACCCAAACTCCCCTCCTATCCGGGCTGCCATATAACACTGAGCAGAGTTCCTGTGCTATATGCTAGGGCCTTGTTGGTTATCTAGTTTAAATACAGCAGAGCCACACCAATATATGTATTTCATCCACATTTTACAATGGGAATGACATTCCTCCCACTGAGGTGGGGTCTGTACTCCATCCCCTTGTATCAGAACAGGAGCTGGTGAGTGCCCAAGTTCCCACATGGCAGAAGTGAGGCCAGAACTTTGGCACTAGATATAATATGTAAGAAGCTTCTACTTGTCTTTCTCTCTTTGGACTTGCACCTTTGGAAACCAGCCACAATGTTATGAATAGTTTCTGGGCTACATGAAGAGAGCACATGTAGGTGTTCCGGCAACAAGTCCTACAAAGGTCTAAACCTACGCACAGCATCAATTGCCAGACATGAGAGGGAGCAAGCTTTTAGACGGTTCCAGTCTTGATCTGTTGGAACTTTCCAGCTGAGCGGAGCTCCAAACATCACACAGCAGAGACAAGCTGTACCCACTGGGCCCTGTCTGCATACCCAAACCACAGACACTGTGAACATAATAAATGGTTGTTTTACACCACTGAGTTTGTTATACAATCACATTAACTGCAACAGGAAGTTAAATTAGGTTGCAGGGGAAAAGTATTCAATTCCTGCTCTCTCCTCCTTTAAGTACACACTGCCTGCTTGGAGGCACTTGTTTTATCAGTGCACGAGTTAGCTATAGATTGGCTGCTAAAACGGGTAATTTACCTTCTTGACTCTTGGGAAGACGTTTTTCCAGAGGGGCAAACTTTTGAAGCTGACAGGCAAGTGAAGCCCACAAATAAAACATTAGATTCAGATTCTCCTACAGATAACAATCTCAAAGTTCAAGCTCATGATCAATCTCAAAGCAGTACAGCTAGTTTTCATTGGGATAAAAGAGTTGAAAACACATTTGGAGAACATTGCTACCAAGTGTCAGAGAAATGCTCATCTTCTCTTGCACCTCCTTAGTTTCTTTCTGAAACCCTCCAGCCCACTCCAGGGCCCTTGGCATGCCCACTTGCTTTCCCTGACTCCATAATGAGGTTAAATTCATTCACACTAATGTAGAAATCTGGCTGATAGCTATAATGCATCTCTGTGATAGCTTGCCACCCAGATCTTCCTTTCAGAACCAATACATTTATTTCCCCAACTGCCAGCTCAGCACAGTCCATCCGTGTGAATTACCTATCCAAGTTCAAGGTCACAATTCTTGCCAAGAGGCAACACAGTGCCTCCAGTGACTGTTTCATGGAGGATACCAGGTCTCTGCCTCATTAGAGGGTACCTTCAAGGAAGTATCATCCCAGCTCCAGAGCACTCTGTGGCCTCAGATGCAGCCTCCATTGCAAGTACATCATATGTTAGCTTCTCCCTCTGTCCAATCCTGCTTCTTCTCCCTTTCAGGCCATTCCCATTAGACCACTTGCACCCAGATCTTTGTCACAGAGTTTTATTTCTGGACACCCAACCCATAACACATCTCCAGTGGAATATTTACAAAGGTCAAAGACCAAAAAGAGTGAAGCCTTGATGGTGGAATGTCAAGTATTAGCTAGCAGATTAACTGGGATTGAGACAGGAAAGGTCATCCTGGCTCAGAGTCAGAATTTGGTTTTTATTTTTTTGATAGTGACTTTCTGGAGTATGTACTAAGAAAGATTCTGAGGCAAAACCAGTGCTTGAGGGAAGAAATATCCTATGATCAACCGGTTATTGTGTACCTTGGACAACAGAAGGGCTAAGCAAGAACAATAACCACCAGGCAGTTATTGTTTTAGTAATAATTCACAAATACTATTTAGAAAATACATAATTTTGTTACATCTTTATTTTTTTATTATTGAGGTAAAATAAAATGAAATGCTAACCTTTTTAAAGTATACAATTCGATATAATTAAGTACATTTGCAACGTTCAACTACCACCTAGTTCCAAGACATTTCACAACCCCAAAAGGAGACTTCAAAGGCAACTATTCATCTGCTTTCTGTTTCTACAGATTTATCTATTCGGAACTATTATGTCGTCTTGGATAATTGACTCTGCTATCATTACATAATACCCCTCTTTATCCCTGATAATTACCCGTGTCCTGAAGTCAGCTTTGTCTGAAATTAATATAACTACTCTAGTTTTCTTTTAACTAGTGTTAGCATGGTATATGTTTATTCAGCTCTTTCATTTTAATCTATATGTGTTTCCATATTTAAAGTGGATTTCTGGTTGACAACATATAATTGGGTCTTGTTTTTTGATCCACTCTGACAGTCTGTCTTTTAATTGGTGTCATTAGACAAGTGGTTATTGACTTAGTTAATGTCTACTGTATTTATTATGATCTTCTATTCACTGAACTTGTTCTTTCTGTTTTTGTCTTCTGTATTTATTCTTTCTGTGGTTTTAGTTGAACATTTTATGTGATGCTGTTTAACCTATCAATTACACTTTTTTATTAACTTTTTCAGTGGTTGTCCTAGACTTCGCAATCCACACTCACAAACCCAATGCAAACCCATTTTCAAGTAACTCTATACTTCTTCATGAGTAGAGCTTAAACGAACTGTTCCTAATTCATACTTCCTATCCCTTGTAACATAGCTGTCAATTATTTCACTTACTCATAAGCTACAACCATTGAATTTACTGCTGCTACTATTATTTTCAAGCTGGTTTTAAAAAAGGCAGAGGAACCAGAGATCAAACTGCCAACATCTGCTGGATCATCGAAAAAGCAAGAGTTCCAGAAAAACATCTATTTCTACTTTACTGACTGTGCCAAAGCCTTTGACTGTGTGGACCACAATAAACTGTGGAAAATTCTGAAAGAGATGGGAATACCAGACCACCTGATCTGCCTCTTGAGAAACCTGTATGCAGGTCAGGAAGCAACAGTTAGAACTGGACGTGGAACAACAGGCTGGTTCCAAATTGGAAAAGGAGTACGTCAAGGCTGTATATCGTCACCCTGCTTGTTTAACTTATATGCAGAGTACATCCTGAGAAACGCTGGGGTGGATGAAGTACAAGCTGGAAACAAGATTGCCAGGAGAAATATTGATAACATCAGATATGTAGATGACACTACCTTTATGGCAGAAAGTGAAGAACTAAAGAGCCTCCTGATGAAAGTGAAAGAGGAGAGTGAAAACGTTGGCTTAAAGCTCAACATTCAGAAAACTAGGATCGTGTCATCCGGTCCCATCACTTCATGGCAAATATGGGGAAACAGTGGAAACAGTGGCTGACTTGATTTTTTGGGCTCCAAAATCACTGCAGATGGTGATTGCAGCCATGAAATTAAAAGACGATTACTTCTTGGAAGGAAAGTTATGACCAACCTAAATAGCTTATTAAGAAGCAGAGACATTACTTTGCCAACAAAGGTCATCTAGTCAAGCCTATGGTTTTTCCAGTAGTCATGTATGGATGTGAGAGTTGGACTATAAAGAAAACTGAGTGCTGAAGAATTGACGCTTTTGAACTGTGGTGTTGGAGAAGACTCTTGAAAGTCCCTTGGACTGCAAGGAGATCCAACCAGTCCATCCTAAAGGAGATCAGTCTGGGTGTTCATTGGAAGGACTGATGTTGAAGCTGAAACTCCAATACTTTGGCCACCTGATGAGAAGAGCTGACTCATTGGAAAAGATCCTGATGCTGGGGAAAGATTGAGGGCAGGAGGAGAAGGGGATGACAGAGGATGAGATGGTTGGATGGCATCACGACTCAATGGACATGAGTTTGGGTAAACTCCAGGAGTTGGTGATGGACAGGGAGGCCTGGCGTGCCACAGTTCATGGGGTCACAAAGAGTCAGATACGACTGAGCAACTGAACTGAACTGAACTATTATTTTAAACTTCTGAACTGAACTGAACTATTATTTTAAACAAACTCTTAACCTGTTAGATCAACTATCGTGAAAATCGCTGTCATGTCCGATTCTTTGCAACCCCATTCATCATACAGTCCATGGAATTCTCCAGGCCAGAATACTGGAGTGGTAGCAATTCCCTTCTCCAGGGGATCTTCCCAACCCAGGGATTGAACCCAGGTCTCCCAAATTGCCTAGATTCTTTACCAGCTGAGCCACCAGGGGAGCCTTAGATCAACTAAGACTAATACCAATAAGTTATTTCACCTTCACTTATTCCTTTTTCTAATGCTCTTCCTATCTTCATGTGGCGTACAAGTTTCTTGACATATCACTTTCCTTCTCTCTGAAGAAGCTTCTTTCAACATTTTCTTGCAAGATAGGTCTTAACAGCAAATCCTCTCAATTTTATTTATCTAAGTCTTTTTCCCATCCCGTTTGAAGGATAATTTCAATGGCTGAAGAGTCTAGACTAGTGGGTTTTTTTGCAATCAACACTAAATATTTCACTTCAAAACCATTCTTTTATTTCTATGGCTTCTGGGGAAAAATGAAATGTAATTCTTATCTTTGTTCCTCTACAGGTAAGCTGTTTTTGTCTTTAGCTTCTTTCAAAACTTTTTCTTTATCTTGATTTTGTGCAGTTTTAATTTGATATGGCTAGTATAGCTTTGGAGAAGGCAATGGCACCCCACTCCAGTCCTCTTGCATGAAAACCCATGGACGGAGGAGCCTGGTGGGGCTGCAGTCCATGGGGTCGCTAAGAGTCAGACACGACTGAGCAACTTCCCTTTCACTTTTCACTTTCACGCATTGGAGAAGGAAATGGCAACCCACTCCAGTGTTCTTGCCTGGAGAATCCCAGGATGGGGGGAGCCTGGTGGGCTGCCGTCTATGGGGTCGCACAGAGTCGGACACGACTGAAGCGACTTAAGCAGCAGCAGCAGTATAGCTTTTGTTTCTTCATTTGTTTTAAAGCATGTATCTTCTGTTTGTTTGTTTTTTTTTTTTTTTTTAACTTTATAGCGCAGGCACCTGCAATTGCAAGTGGTGCCTCCTCCCGGCAGGGGCAGGCAGTTCTGGGATACCCGCTTCCCACCGCAGCTCGTCCAGGCTTTCCAGCGTCCGGAGGCACACGTGCCGCAGCCCTCCAGCCGCGCGCCGAAAACTAGCCACCTGTTTTTTGTTGTTTTTTTTTAATTGAAGTAGAGTTGATTTACAATCCTGTTAGTTTCAGGTGTACAGCAAACTGAATGCACTATACATATACATACACACTCTCTTTTAAGATTCTTTTAGAGTTCTTTGAGCTTTTTATATCTCTGATTTGGTGTGTCTGACATTAAATTTATAGAAATTCTCATTATTGCTTCAAGTATTTTCTTCTGTTCCTTTCTCTCTTTCACCAGCTTCTGGCATTTCCATTATCTGTAAGGAGTACCTTTTGTAGTTGCCCCACAATTCTTAAATATTCCATTTAGTGTTTTTGCACTCTTTCTCTCTTTTGTTTTCTCTTTTGGAAACACTTGCTGTTGATATACTTTCAAGGCTCACTGATTCTTTCCTCAAGGCATGTCCAGGTTACTAAGGAGCCCATCAAAGGCATTCTTCATTTACATTACAGTGTTCTAATTTCTAGCATTTTCTTTATTCTTTCTTGAATTTCTATCTCCCCAATTACATTACCCATCTTTTCTTGGCATGTTGTCTACTTTTCCACTAGAACTCTTAGCATATTATCATGAGTTTTAAATTCCTAGTGTAATAATTCCAGCATTGCCATCCTGAGTCTGGTTCTGATGTTTGCTCTATCCCTGCAAACTGTTTTGTTAATTTCTCTTTTGTATGCCTTGTCTTTTTTGTTTTGTTTTGTTTTTTGGTGAAAGCTGGACATAATATATGGGGTCAAAAGAACTGTGGCACAAAAACTTCTGGTGAGGAGGAGGGAAGCAAGCATTCTATACTTCTATGATTAGGTCTCAGTCTTTAATAAGCCTACCCCTAGGACTGTGACCTCTTGCCTGGAAAATCCCATGGACAGAGGAGCCCTGGTAGGCTGCAGTCCACGGGGTCGCTAAGAGTCGAACATGACTGAAGAGACTTCACTTTCACCTTTCATTTTCATGCATTGGAGAAGGAAATGGCAACCCACTCCGGTATTCTTGCCTGGGAGAATCCCAGGGACGGGGGAGCCTGGTGGTCTGCTGTCTATGGGGGTCACACAGGAGTCGGACATGACTGAAGTGACTTAGCAGCAGCAGCAGCAGACTGTGACCTTTACAAATGTTTCTCCATCCACATTCTCTAGCAGAGACCAGAAAAGGCTGGAGAAGTACATTTCCCACCCCCCAGGTCAACTGTGCTCTCACAACACTTGAGTACATTAGATTCAGGTAAAATCACCTCTTTCAAGAAGACCTTATTAAGAATGGAATGCTCTGGGAATATTTCAGAATAACTACTTCTCGCCTTTCCTGTCCAAAGCAGGAGATTTTTCTCCAGTCTTCACTGGGAGGACCTGGTGGGGCTCCTAGAGGTAAAACTTTCAAAAGAGAGGCCCTTCAAGACTATGTACCACTGGAGTAATTTTTTACTCTCATACTTGTTCACACTGAGCCTCTAGAAATCCATCAACTACAGTTTAGGTTTTCCTACTCTGGAGAAGGAATGACTATTTTCATGGCCATTTCTTCCTACCCTTTTGGTTTTGTGGATGGGTAACTCGGGCTGGTCTGTAAATTTTTATTATGTCAGAAAAGTTGACTATGTAGAGGTGGCTACCCTCTCAAACCACAACTCATTTGAGGGTCTTTAAATCTCTAGCACTCATAGAGCTACTCTGAAGGTGCCCCTGATCTCTCAGTTACAACTTCCTGAAGGAGCCCTTGCTTACTGTAATTTGTAATTGCACCCCAAACAACTTTCATTCTTCTCTGCAAAACTGACATGCAGATAAAGAACCTTCTAGCTATCCCTGGCACACCAACTGTCAGGCGTTAATCTAAGAGACTGACAGGCATTTTCTCATTGAATTCTCAGGGGTGGGGATAGGGGACGATAAGATGTAGTAGCCCCATTTTACAGAAAAGAACACGAAGTCTCACAGAGGTGAAATTATTTGCCCAAAGCCATGACCCCAGATGTTTGTGTGCAGGCATGTTTAGTCACTCAGCTGTACCTGACTCTTTCCAACCCCATGGACTACAGCCCACCAGGCTCCTCTGTCCGTGGGATGTGCCAGGCAATAATACTGGAGTAGGTAGCCATTGCCTTCTCCAGGGGAAACTTCCCAGTCCAAGAATCAAACCCACACCTGCTGCATTGCGGGTGGATTCTTCACCCACTGAGTCATCAAGGAAATCCCAAGGTGTGCAGGCTTGAAAACTTGACATAGTATGTACTGTACTATACTATATGTAATATACTATTCAAAAAAATACTTTTACTTACTAAGGAATATTGCAAGACCAAAGAACCTAAAAGGAGAAGAAATGTTCTATGATTTCTCAGTACCCTTTCCTCTGTATAGGTCTGAGATCCAAAGACTAGATAGCTAGCCTACTGTATTGAATTTGGTCTGTCTTGTGTTTTCTATTAAATTTATTTATTAACTTATTAAATTTATGCAGAGGTAATACACACCATTCAAGTATGACCTAAATCAAATCCCTTACGATTATACAGAGGAAGTGACAGATTCAAGGGATTAGATCTGATAGAGTACCTGAAGAACTATGGACAAAAGTTTGTGACATTGTACAGGATCAAGACCTGTACAATGTCAGAATAACTGACAAGTGATCAAGACAATCCCCAAGAAAAACAAATGAAAAAAGAGAAAATGGTTGTCTGAGGAAGCCTTAAAAATAGCTGAGAAAAAAAAAAAGTGAAAGGCAAAGGATAAAAGGAAAGATATACCCATCTGTATGCAGAGTTCCAAAGAATAGCAAGGAGAGATAAGAAACCCTTCCTCAGTGATCAATGCAAAGAAGTAAAGGAAAACAATAGAATGGGAAAGGCTAGAGATTTCTCCAAGAAAATTAGAAATACCAAGGGAACATTTCATGCAAAGACAGGCACAAAAAAGGACAGAAAAAGTATGGACCTAACAGAAGCAGAAGAGATTAAGAAGAGGAGGCAAGAATACACAGAACTATACAAAAAAAACTTCATGACCCAGATAACCATGATGGTGTGATCACTCACCTAGAACCAGGCATCCTGGAGTCCAAAGTCAAGTGGGCCTTAGGAAGCATCACTACAAACAAAGCTAGTGGAGGTGATGGAATTCCAGCTGAGCTATTTCAAATCTTAAAGGATGTTGCTGTTAAACTGCTGCAATCAATATGCTGGCAAGAGGAACTAAAGAGCCTCTTGATGAAAGTGAAAGAGGAGAGTGAAAAAGCTGGCTTAAAGTTCAACATTCAAAGAACTTAGATCATGGCATTTGGTCCCATCACTTCATGGCAAATAGATGGGGAAACAATGGAAACAGTGACAGACTTTATTTTCTTCGGCTCCAAAATCAATGCAGATGGTGACTGCAGCTATGAAATTAAAAGATGCTTGCTCCTTGGAAGAAAAGCTATGAGAAACCTAGACAGCATATTAAAAAGCAGAGATATTACTTTGCCGACAAAGGTCCGTCTAGTCAAACCCATGGTTTTTCCAGTCATGTCATGCTAAGTCACTTCGGTGGTGTCCAGCTCTTTGTGACCCCATGGACCATAATCCAGCCAGCTCCTCAGTCCATTGGATTTTCCCAGCAAGAATACTGGAGTGGGTTGCCATTCCCTTCTTTTCCAGTAGTCATGGATGAATGTGAGTTGGACCATAAAGAAAGCTGAGCACTGAAGAATTGACGCTTTTCAACTGTGGTGTTGGAGAAAACTCTTGAGAGTCCCTTGGACTGCAAGGAGATCAAGCCAGTCAATCCTAAAGGAAATCAGTTCTGAATATTCATTAGAGGGACTGATGCTGAAGCTGAAACTCCAATCCTTTGGCCACCTGATACGAAGAACTGACTCACTGGAAAAGACCCTGATGCTGGGAAAGATTGAAGGCAGGAAGAGAAGGGGACAACAGAGGATGAGATGGTTGCATCACATCACCAGCTCTATGGACATGAGTTTGAGCAAGCTCCAGGAGTTGGTGATGGACAGGGAAACCTGGCATGCTGCAGTCCATGGGGTCCCAAAGAGTTGGACAAGACTGAGTGATTGAACTGAACTGAACTGAATACATTTGGCCCCTAAAATTTTATCACAGGTTATAAAAAATAGATCATGAAAATCTACTACTACAATTATTACTATAAATTAAGAAAAATTTGACTTAATGCTAGTCCTTCAAATGTTAAGAGTGCACTGAACTCACTACTTTGTTATCCTTCAGCTAGCTGATTATAAGGACTATAAAAAGCAAAACCAAAGTAATATGAAACAGAACAAAGGCCTCACTGAAAGTGGGTCCTCCAAAACTCCAAAATTTCAAAATGTGTAGGAAAACTATGAGATTTTTTAAACAAAGAAAAAAAAATATCCCTTCTTTAGAGAAACAGTTAGGAGGAGATGAGTCCTGTGTGTGAAGTCACACAGACAGGAAGGCAGACAACCCCTGTGATGAATGAAGCTCCATGCAGGACGTCATAGATTAGAGAGCAGGTGGCACATTCACGCAGGTGCCACACTGTGAGCTGACAGATCTGAGGTTTGGTGCTGAAGTTGTCTAAGGTCATCTCCATTGGTTCGTGGTAATTGTTCTCAATTACCCCAGCTGCTGAATTCCACGAAGACATTTTCCAAATGTGTACATAATTTTCTAAGCAATATCTGAAATGCAGGAACTCAAGTATGTTTAGGCATCAGTGCCACCAAAGGGGAAATTCCAGAAGGCAGCCTGTAAAACTAAGTATGCTATCATAACATCTTTGAGTTTCTATACAGCAAATATGCATATTTGCCCTTATCAGTCTGATGAAATGTCAAGAGATGATAACATTAAAATAAGTCGATAAGAGTTCATACTCTTTACGTTAGACTGCCTGAATTTGAATCCCCACTACATCACTTTTTATGTGGCCTTCATTTCTCACTCCCTAAGGATGATGATAACAAAAATATTAGGCTCATTAATTAGTTGTGAGAGTTAAACGACATTATGCATGTGAGGTGCTTGATATTTAACAAGTGCTAAGCAAATGCTGGATACATAGACATAATTATTTTAAAATGTTAGACAATATTAGTATTAGTGGCATTCACTGTTAGTGAAGCATTTCAATCCAAAGAAATTATTCTTAGCTTAAATGTGCATTGCTTTATAGTTTATTCAAATATTAATAACATAATTATTCAGGGTCCTTTAAATATTATGCTGTTTTAATACAAAAAAATAATTATTTAAGTAAAGTAAGTATATCTACTGTTTTTACCCATCACTTTATGACAAATGTACTGTACAATGTGACTGATCGTGTCCTTCTCTACCCCATCAATGATGTTTATACTGGAATGTGCCTTCAAAACTCGGCCTTGCTCCACAGAGACACAAAGGCTTCAGGACATTTGACATAGAAGAGAAAAGCAGCAGTAACATTTGTTCCTATGTAGATTTGATGTTGGTACATAGTAGAAAACCTCATGAGATGATTGATATTTGGTCTCGGTTGCAGAGTGCTCATTTAAAATGCTGAATTATGTGCAAACTACATTTTACATAGAAATGTATCTCAAATAGTTCCCATTTGTGTTCTCTTCCATTAGAGGTCATTTCTATGTAAAACCATCAAAATTGCCTTTATAGGTCATGTCCATTTGACGGCCTCTAAACCCTTCAGTTCAGACGGTAAAGCATCTGCCTGCAATGCGGGAGACCTGGGTCCGATCCCTGGGTCGGGAAGATCCCCTGGAGAAGGAAATGGCAACCCACTCCAGTATTCTTGCCTGGAGAATCCCGTGAACGGAGGAGCCTGGGGGGCTACAGTCCACGGGGTCGCAAAGAGTCAGACACGACTGAGCGACTTCACTCATTCACTCACTCTTATGACAAATAGATGGGGAAACAATGGAAACAGGGAAGGACTTTATTTTGGGGGGCTCGAAAATCACTGCAGATGGTGACTACGGTCATGAAATTAAAAGACTAAAAGATGCTTGCTGCTTGGAAGACAAGATACGACCAACCTAGATAGCGTATTAAAAAGCAGAGACATTACTTTGCTGACAAAGGTCAGTCTAGTCAAAGCTATGAGTTTTCCAGCAGTCAAGTATGGATGTGAGAGTTGGACTACAAAGAAAGCTGCGTGCCAAAGAATTGATGCTTTTGAACTGTGGTGCTGGAGAAGACTCTTGAGGAGTCCCTTGGACTGCAAGGAGATCCAACCAGTCCATCCTAAAGGAAAGCAGTCCTGAATATCCATTGGAAGGACTGATGCGGAAGCTAAAGCTCCAATAATTTGGCCACCTGATGCGAAGAACTGACTCGTTGGAAAAGACCCTGATGCTGGGAAAGATTAAAGGTAGGAGGAAAAGGGGACGACAGAGAATGAGATGGTTGGATGGCCTCACCAAGTCCTTGGACATGAGTTTGAGCAAGCTCCGGGATTTGGTGATGGACAGGGAAGCTTGGCGTGCTGCAGTCCATGGGGTCACAAAGAGTCGGACAGGACTGAATGACCGAACTGAACTGAAATGTATCTCCTGTCTACCCTTTTTTTGGGTAAAGATCAGCCTCTGTGTTCTACTGAAACCTCAACTGAAGAAAGTCATTCCATTATCTTGACTATCTTGGATATTTCTGATCCCAGATCAACATGCTGTATAGTAGGAGCTGAAATTCAACCTTTTAATGATTAAATCTAGACTCAAAGAATTAGATAATCATCTTCAAAGGCATTTATACAACTACCCAAAGATACAATATTTAGTTATAGCCAGAGGTGGGACTACAGCCATATGTAACATGAGTCACTACATCTTTTTCTCCTGATTGCCTACTGTGTGTCAGGCTCCATTTTAAGTTCTGATGATGACGCAGTAAACAAGACAGAGTCCTGACCTATTGAGAATTAGTGGTCAGGCCACTCCCACATCATTGCCACTGTTCAGATTTCTACATTTTGCAACTGTTTTCTTTTTTAAGTGCTATCAAGCTTATAAAACCAAAACTTTCTGCTTTTTTGCCAGGGGAAATATAGTTGCAAGTGTTGGACATTTTGATATAGAGAGTGATAGGCTTAGTGAGACAGTCATGCCCACAGGAAAAAGCAAAACGTCCTTAAATGACAATGGAACACTTTGTAAATAGCTTTCTAGGGTGAACTCCTCCGGATCAACTGCCTGATGGAGTTTATGTGACTTTCCCGCAAATTTCTCACTGTGATACTACTAATCAGAAGTATGACACTCAGCAAGGCCAAGCCCAATTCATTTCCACATCACCACACGTCAGAGAGCTGAGGAAACATACTGTGACTGCTCCTGAGATGTTGGCTTCTCTGAGTTCAATGTTAGTATATCCTACGTCTGCATCACCAGATTCATTTTCCACTCTTTTCCACTCTACCCTGAGCTCTGACCCATGTGAACCAAGGACTGTATCACATTCTCTTTTGTCCTCTGACCTCTGTTTCTTTTTGATCATGAGAATGAAGTCAGAGTACTTATTCCCCTGGCTCCTTCTTTGAAAGTCTTTTTGTGTGCTCTTATTTTATTCTTTTTCCTAGATCATTGCATTTTTTTTTTCTGACAGTTCTTTCCAGGTTCCAGTAACTATCTCTTCCTTTTTTCTGTCCAGCTTAGGGTTCAGAGTGATTGCCCTCCTGTTTCCAGTCCCAGTTTTCATCACTATTTCTTATGGTTTCCCTATATATCCCCATTCCTTCGTCATTGATGTGTATTAACTGGTTTGAGTGTATAATCTGTTTGCCATCAGGACCCTGCCCTGACACAGTTCTTTATCAATTTGTCCTATAACACAGTTTCAAGTTCCATCATCACCTTGGTTTCTTTGCTCTAGCTACTAGTTAATTTGCCCTTGGGCTTCCCTGGTGGCTCAGTAGCAAATAATTCAACTGCCAACACAGGAGACACAGGTTTGTCCCTGCTCCGGAAGATCCCACATGCCATGAAGCAATGAAGCCCATGCACCAACAAACTACTAAACCTGTGCTCTAGAAACCCAGGAGCTGCAACTACTGATCCCACATGCCGCAACTACTGAAGCTCCAATGCCTAGAGTCCATGCTCTGCACAAGCAGAAACCGCCACGGTGAGAAGCCCACACACTCCAACTAGAAAGCAGCCTCTGCTTGCCAAAACTAGAGAAAAACCCAAGCACCAAAGAAGACCCAGCACAGTCAAAATAAATAAATAAATAAAACTTTTTTTTTTAAATTGTCCTATTTCTCTTCAAGCATATGGTCCTAACTGGAAACAGTTCTCAGAGCATAATCTTAATCAATACAGGACAGAAGGAGAAGGCTACCTCTTGCCTTAGATACTACATTTCCGTGGAACTTAGTCAAAGTACGCGAAACGTTTTGGCAGCCCTTTTTACACCCCTAGGCTCCAACTGTATTTACTGTCAATTGAATCCTCTAGGTTGACTTTTTATATTACTGTTAAACCAAACATACCCTTGTCCTAGTCACAAGATATTGTATTTGGGACACCAAGATTAGGTACAATGCCATTTTTCCCAATGACTTCTCGTTTGATTAAAACTGTCATTCTAGTGGTCCAGAGTATAGCCTATTGAAATGCTTATTGCATTTAGATTCTGTTATCAAACACATCTTTCAGTCCTTCAACGTGTTCAACCTTCATACACATATTGTAAATATCCTGGCTCTACACCATTATCAAGCACCTGTCAAAAAGAGAGGGCTGAGAATATACTGATGACAAAAATACACATAATAAGATGTTTAGCATCAGAAAAATGCACATTAGACACAATAAGATATTCCTGCCACACCTACAAGGACAGCTAAAATAAAAAATAGTGATGAACCAAATACTAGCAAGGATGTAGAGAAACTAGATTACTTGCACACTGCTGGTGGGAATGTGAAATAATACAGCCGTACTGGGGATAGTGTGGCATTTTCTCTAAAACTAAACATGCAATGACCATACTACTCAGCAATTACACTCTTGGCTGTCTATGCCAAAGATATTAAATCTCATGTTCACATGTGAATGGTTACAGCAGCTATATTCTTAATAGTCAAAAATTTAAAGCAGCCCAGATGCCCTTCAACAAGTAGAATAATTAAACAAATTGTGGTGCATCTTATCCACACCATGGAATACTGGATTTAGGAATAAAAAGGAAAAAATGATTCATACATGCAACAATCTGGATGACTTCCCAGAGAATTATACTGAGTTTAAAAAAGCTAATCCCAAAAGATTACATACTAAATGATTCTATTTGCATAACATTCTTGAAATGACAAAATTATCCAGGTAGAGAGTAGTAGTTGCTAGGAGTTGTATACATGGTGGAAGGGATGAAGGCATGGCTACTGAAGGGCAATAAGAGAGATTCTTCCTTGTTGATGAAACTCTTATACGTCTTTACTGTGGTGGTCCTCACGGAATCTCCACATATGATAAACCTTCATACACACACACACACATACACACACACACACATACACACACACACACATACACACACACACACAAATGAGCAGGTATAAAACTGCTGAAATCTAAATAAGGTAGATGGATTGCATCAATGTCAATTTCCTTGTCATGATATCATGTAATTATCTCAAAATGAAAAGTTCAGTTTTAAAAATCAATCATACCTATACATTAACACAGAATATGTGGAAACCAAAATTAGACATGATACTATTTACTATCTCATCAAAGTAAAGGAAACTTTGAAGGACCAGGGGGGTAGGTGTAAGTATTAATAGTCCAAATATCTTTCTAAAATTTACAATGAAGAAATAAGGTATCTGACATATCCATTTAAAGGGAACAACAGACTAGACATACTCATAGGAACATGGATGAATCTTAAAAACAGTGCTCAGTGACACATCAAGAAACAACATGTGTAATATTAGCAACAGATACAGAAATTAGAAACAAATGCCCACAAACAATAATACACATTTTAGTAACACTCATGAAAAGAAAAGTATATGCATCAAATATATTAGAATGATTGCTTGTGAGAAGGGGAATCAGATTGGGGAGGTGTAGAAAGAAGGGGAGTTAAGTTCAGTCCCTCAGTCATGTCTGACTCTTTGCGACCCCATGGACTGCAGCACACCAGGGTTCCTTGACCGTCATCAACTCTCGGACTTTACTCAAACTCCTGTCCATTGAGTCAGTGATGCCATCCAACCATCTCATCCTCTGTCATCCCCTTTTCCTCTCGCCTTCAATCTTTCCCAGCGTTCTTCACATCAGGTGGCCAAAGTATTGGACTTTCAGCTTCAACATCAGTCCTTCCAGGGAACATTCAGGACTGATTTCCTTTAGGACAACTTGGTTGGATCTCCTTGTAGTTCAAGGGACTCTCAAGAGTCTTCTCCAACACCACAGTTCAAAAGCATCAGTGCTTCAAAAGCATCCCTTCTTCCCTGGAGAAGGGAATGGCAAAATACTTCAGTATTCTTGCCTTAAGAACCCCACAGACAGTATTAAAGGCCATTCAGATATGACCTAAATCGAATACCTTATGATTATACAGTGGAAGTGACAGATTCAAGGAATTAGATCTGATAGAGAGAGTCCCTGAAGAACTATGGATGAAGGTTCATAACATTGTACAGGAGGCAGTGATCAAAACCGTCAACAAGAAATGCAAAAAGGCAAAATTGTTGCCTGAGGAGGCCTTATAAATAGCTGAGAATAGAAGAGAAATGAAAGGCAAAGTAGAAAAGGAAAGATATACCCATCTGAATGCAGAGTTCCAAAGAATAGCAAGGAGGGGTAAGAAAGCCTTCCTCAGTGATCAGTAGAAGAAATAGAGGAAAACAATAGAATGGGAAGGGAATCCCAGCTGGCTCAGAGTGTAAAGAGTCAGCCTGCAATGCAGGAGACCCAGGTTTGATCCCTGGGTCAGGAAGATCCCCTGGAGAAGGAAATGACAACCCACTCCAGTATTCTTGCCTGGAAAATGCCATGGCCAGAGGACCCTGGCGGGCTACAGTCCATGGGGTAACAAAGAGTCAGACACGACTGAGCACCTTTAATTCCAATAGAATGGAAAAGACTAGAGATCTCTTCAAGAAAATTAAGGATACCAAGGGACTATTTCACCCAAAGATGGGCACAATAATGGACAGAAACGGTATGGACCTAACAGAAGCAGAAGAGATTAAGAAGAGGAAGCAAGAATATACAGAAGAGCTATACAAAAAAGATCTTCATGACCCAGATAACTACAATGGTGTAATCATTCACCTAGAGCCAGATATCTTGGAGTGGGAAGTCAAGTGGGCCTTAGGAAGCACCACAATGAACAAAGCTAGTGGAGGTGATGGAATTCTGGTTGAGCTATTTCAAATCCTAAAAGATGATGCTGTGAAAGTGCTGCACTCAATATGCCAGCAAATATGGAAAACTCAGCAGTGGCCACAGGACTGGAAAAAGTCAGTTTTCATCCCAATCCCAAAGAAAGGCAATGCCAAAGAATGTTCAAACTACTGCACGATTACATCCATTTCACATGCCAGCAAAGTAATGCTCACAATTCTCCAAGCCACGCTTCAATAGTCCATGAACTGAGAACTTCCAGATGTTCAAGCTGGATTTAGAAAAGGCAGAGGAACAAGAAATCAAATTGCCAATGCCCACTGGATCATAGAAAAAGTGAAAGAAGTCCAGAAAAACATCTACTTCTGCTTCACTGACTATGCAAAATCCTCTCACTGTGTGGATCACAACAAACTATGGAAAATTCTTAAAAAATGGGAATACCAGACCACCTTACCTGCCTCCTGAGAAATCCATATGCATATCAGGAAGCAACAGCAAGAACCAGACATGGAACAACAGACTGGTTCCAAGTTGGGAAAGGAGTATGTCAAGGCTGTATATTGTCACCCTGCTTATTTAACTTATATGCAGAATACATCATGAGGAATGCCAACCTGGATGAGGCACAAGCTGGAATCAAAATTGCCAGGAAAAATACTAATAACCTCAGATCTGCAGATGACACCACCCTTATGGCAGTTATTGAAGCAGAACTGAAGAGCCTGTTGATGAAGGTAAAAGAGGAGAGTGTAAAAGCTGGCTTAAAACTCAACATTCAGAAAACTAAGATCATGGCATATGGTCCCATCACTTCATGGCAAATAGGCATGGAAACAATGGAAACAGTGACAGACTTTATTTTCTCGGGCTCCAAAATCACTGCAGATGGTGACTGCAGCCATGAAATTAAGACACTTGCTCCTTGGAAGAAAAGCTATGACCAACCTAGACAGCATATTAAAAAGCAGAGACATTACTTTGCCAAAAAAGGTCTGTCTAGTCAAAGCTATGTTTTTTCCAGTAGTCATGTATGGATATGAAAGTTGGACCATAAAGAAGGCTGAACACTGAAAAATTGATGCTTTTAACTGTGGTGTTGGAGAAGACTCTTGAGAGTCCCTTGGACAGCAAAGAGATCCAACCAGTCCATCTTAAAGGAAATTAGTCCTGAATATTCATTGGAAGGATTGATGCTGAAGCTGAAACTCCAATACTTTGGCCACCTGAGGCAAAGAACTGACTCATTGGAAAAGACCATGATGCTGGGAAAGACTGAAGGCAGAAGAAGGGGACAACAAAGGATGAGATGGTTGGATGATCTTACTGCCTCATTGGACATGAGTTTGAGAAAGCTCTGGGGGATGGTGATATACAGAGAAGGCTGGCATGCCTCAGTCCATGCGGTCACAAAGAGTTGGACATGACTGAGAGACTGAATAACAACAAGTCTCTACATCTGATGTCAAAAATCACTCTACCATCCGCCATCCAGGCACCCACCCACACACCCAGTCATACACACACAGAGATTTTGTTACAGGAGAATACTTAATCACTAATTTGCTTAGACACACAGACATATGGAGGTGATAATATGAAGACCAGCTTTTAGTCGATTTTATTCTTGTATTTAAATTATCTGTAAACAATGCTCCCCTTTATTGCCTGTGGTTTGGAGTGAGGGTAGACCAGTTGCATTGCCCCACCTTTTTCAGGCCACTGTTAGCAAGAAAGTGTGCTAATTAATGTTGAACTTGTGGTTTCCAAACACCATTATTTTATTGGTGACTTTGAGTAGAGTGAGTTTTTGGTCCTGCTGAGGGTCAGTTGCTTATAGCCTACGGTGGGTTACAACATATATCACTGGAGGTAGGTGGCCTGAAGGCAATTCTGTTGTAATTGTTGCCTTTTTGTTGAAAGTGTGTCATTGCCACCCCACACACATTCCAACTCTCCCCATTCACCCCACTTCCGCCCCACACACCCTCCAAGAAATACCAAGTCCTTTTACTCTATGACCCTGAGATACATTGTAAAGGAAGGAAACAAACCTTTGGGGCTTAGTTCTGAACCAGTCTTTATTCCTAATGTCTGGCTAACTGTGGACCTTCCTGTCTGTCTCCCAACCCTCCAGTGCCTCCTCTCCTCCCTTCTCAAACACATGCCATTTCCCTTTCTGTCCTCTCTACCATCAGAAAATTCACATACATGTCTTTTTAATAACTTAATTTTATCATTATCATCACTATGGCTGGAGTTCACGATTCCTCCACTGCATCCTTAGTAGACACGGGGCACTGCTTGAATCAGTGGAGCTCTCATTGATCCAAGAGCTCTCATTGATCCAATGGTAGGTCTCTTCCTTACACTCCCACTGATTTTGATGTGTTCCATATTTTCTCATTTGACCTACTACTACTGTTGGCTTTTTTGCTTTCTTCATTTTTTAAAAATTCTGTTGAAAAGCCAACTTTACCTTCATGATGAACTCCTGCTCCTGGTAAGGAAATTGGATGAGTCCAGAAGGGCATTAGTCTTCTGGAGGAAGAGGATGGAGACTGAAATACAATGGGGCTTTATGAGAAGAGGTACAGGTTGGAGGAAGGGTTTTTGCTAGACAAGAACTGAGCAGGGGCTGTGGGGTGGGAATCTATGGGGAACAAGAGGAAGAACATAGGTAAGGGCCACCTTATCATTTTCTTTGTTGCTAGATCAACAAATCTTCTGCTTCTTCCCTTTGATGTTTCAGGTTGGCCGTTCAACCATTCTTATGCCTGGGTTGTTCCACATTTATGCTAGGTTCTTCTCCCTTGCGGATTTCCTCAACAATGCTTAAGAATCCTAGTGGTCTGCCATCTTTGAGGTAATGAGGAGCTCCACCCTTCAGCACTTTTTGGTCATCAAGGCACTGCTCCAGTCAGTGGTAGGCCTGAGGTCCAAAGGATCCCTGTGCATAACCTTGAAATTTCTTTTTAATCTGTAATTATTTCAAAATAAAAGTTAAAAATTTAAAGTAAATAAGTGGGGCAAGGGTAGAAGCAGTATGCCTCTAGAGTCCTCCAACAGGAATCCCCACAATTTAGTAATGAGACAAAAGCTACATTAGAGCTCTGGTTCTTGGTTCAGCATTTGTCCAGCTCGCACATCTTCAACTCATACACCAGAACATCAAGAAAGGCCTATCACAATGCCTTGCTGACTTCCAGATGCAACAAGTTTATAGCATTTCCATGACTACAGTCTAAACGCTACTAAACAGAGAGAATGCTGTTACTAAAGTACATATAATGAACTCCAGATAGTTTCTTGTGATCATTACTTTCATTTATTAAATGCTCATAAGCTGCTAATTTCTAAGGGCTTTTGACTCATCTGCAATGAATAATGAGAATATCATCCTTTCATGTGATAATATTAGGAAAAAAGACATCAGCAGACTATATCAAACAGGACAAGTCAAAAACAAAATGATTAAAGTTGTTGGATACAGCCAACTTCCCTTTCCTTATATGATTGTTTTCTAAATTCGTTTATGTGGACTTTTGTTTGTTGAGAGTTTTTAAGTTACTAATTCAATTTCATTTCTAATAATTGCTCTGTTCAGATTTTCTATTTCTTCCTGATATCTTAACCTCACACTTGTCAAAATGGTTACCATCAAAAAAGAAGGCAAACAACAAATGTTATAGAGGATGTAGTGAAGAGGGAACTCTGATACACTGTTGGTAGGAACGCAAATTGGTGCAGCCACTGAGGAAGAGTGTGGCAGTCTCACATCAAACTAAAAATAGAACTACCTATGACCCAGCAATTCCACTTCTGGGTACATGTTTGAAAAAAACAAAAACACAAATGCTAAAACATACATGCACCCCGATGTTCATAGCAGCATTATTTACAACTGCCAAGATAGGGAAGCAACCTGAGTATCCATCAACAGATGAATGGATAAAGAAGATGTGATATATATATATACATACATACACACACACACACACACACACACAAAAGGGAATACTTTCTCAGCCATAAAAAAAAATGAAATTTTGCCATTTGCAGACACATGGATGGACCTGGAGGACATTATGCTAAGTGGAATAAGACAGACAAATAAAGACAAATAGTATATGACATTACTTATATGTGAAATCTAAAAAATATAACAAATTGTAAATGTAAGAATAAAGAAGTAGACTCAGTGATATAGAGAACAAAATACTAGTTATCAGTGGAAGACAGAAGGGGCAGGGGTTAGATGGGGGCAGGTGAGTAAGGGGTACCACCTATTAGGTATAAAATAAGCTACAAGGATATATTTTTCAACATAGGGAACATAGCCAATATTTTACAATAACTATAAATGGACCATAACCTTTGAAAATTATTAATCACTATATTGTATACATGTAACTTACATAATCTTGTACAGCTACTACACTTCAGTTAAATAAACAAATGTATTTGTTTACCAAAAAGGTCTTGAAGGGTCTACTGCTACCCAATAAAAATGTGTTATTTATTATTAGGAACACATTTAGTGCCTATTTTATATTAGAATGTGGCAACTCACTTTATAAAGTAACTCATTGGTATGTTTTGTGGTTCTCTTTTACATTTTCAACCAAAATAATTGGGAAAATTTAAAGATCCTCAGAACGCACTGAGCTCGCTTTTATTGAAATGTTCCATTACTGACTCGTTCAGTTTTCAAGAATATTCTTCCTCCTGCCAGGTTGAGGAGCCTACTCAAGGTGACTCTCCTGTGTCACATTGTACATAAGAACCAGAGGTGCCTAATTCCTTGTTCAGTTCTTGTTTTCTGGGTCTCTGCGCATGTGGTGATGTAAAGTGACATTGATATCATTACAATAATAACCCTCCACTACATTTGCAATGATTTCCTAAACTGTCTTGTGAGTTTAAACAATCCACAGAGCACCAGATACAGGATGGAATCAGCCTGAGCATTTGCTTCACTCTGGCCACAAAGAGTCGATGCACAATAGACAGGGAAGAGCTGCTGAGGACGAGGGAAGGGGTATTTCCCCCACACTCTGCTGGAATTCACCATGTGACTGGAAAAGACCAGTGCCTTCACCTTCCCCACAGGCTCCCTGCCATTTCCATGCCTACTGCTGGGAGCAGATTCAGTCATTTGTAGGCTCTGTCCAAGAGTCCAGTACCAGTCAGAGCCCAGGAAACGGGCCACACAGGGACAAGGATGTGGGCACAGGGAAAGCAACAGCAGCAGGACAAGAGCGCAGAGCCTGCAGCAGCTGAGCCGCTGTCACCTCAGACCTAAAAACACAGGAAGAGGGAGTGGTGACATGAACCTGGAGAGATCACTTAGCACAAGGACAAGGCCCTCTTGGGAAGAGCAGTGACCTCTACCAAACCTCTACCAAGAGACTGAGCCAGTCCACGGTGACCAGCAAGGAGGCAGCTGGAAAAGGAAGCAGCCTGCCCTCCCCACAACTCTCCTTGGGGCTCTCCACCTGTCATCCCAGCAGGGGTCTTGGGAGCCCCTTGACATAATCCCCAGGAAACCACCTCCCTGGACAGAGCACAGGGTGGAGAAGGGTGGAGAAGGGACCTGGTGGGGCAAAGGGAAGATGCCCAGCAGAGACACAAGACACACAGCAGTCCTGCGAAGGTGGGGACCATTTACAGTTCCCACTGACAGGCCAGGGAAGCCAAATAACTTGTGCTAGAATACATCGTGATGGAGGACCTACATCTCGTGTTCTCTCTGGTCATCTGGATAAACCGCAGGCCCTCTCTAGGCTTCAGTTCCCCATTCATGGGATGAGGGAATTGGGATAACTGACGCTAACTTTAGAAAATGTGTGCTATGATTTGACAATTCTTGCTTTTAATAGTAAGAGGAGTCCATCACATTATGGTTCTAGCCAAGCTGTCTTACAATCCAGAGTATAAAATCACAAGTGAGGGGCCATCCAGGCCACAGTTGCCTTCTTATTCTTTCTGATTCAGTCATTCCTGGACGGACACTAGACCCTGTCGGTCCCATAGAACAAGGCCTATGGTTGAATCTGGGGCACGATCCTGGAGAGAGGCACCACCTGGGAAGCCCTCTTTAGGCAGAGGTAAGCCAAGAAAATAGATCGTTAAGCCACTCAACAACCCTCGAAGAAGCACATATTCTGTGTCAAGCACCAAGATAAGATGTCATCCTTGTCATGCCCTTTTTGAAGAAAATGTCTCCGCTCCATGCCTTCCTGAATGGGTACTTCCACATATGGCATCCTGAAAAGATGCCCCAAAGTCATTTCCATGCTAAGAGAAAATAAACCTGAACTCTTAAAATCCAGCATTCTGAATATTCAGACAATTTCTACAATGCTCAACATTTTAAGGTTTTTTTTTTTCCCTCTGAAATGCCTAAGGCTGTGAAGTGTGATCCTTTATCACTAAGCCTAATGTGAAAATGCTTTAATGCCACATGATGGATGGAATATTAGTTTGCAATAAGAAATACCTTCAATTGTACATATCAAAGACAGAGAAAAAAGCACTGAGATTTCTCTTTACCCCACGGCCTGACAACTTGAAAGAATATCCCTTCATTGCAAAGAGGCTATTTGGGGCAACTTTTCTGGAAATCAGTGCCAGGTATTTAGGTATTTTGAGGGTGAATATAAAATTGTGCTTTTAAAAGCTTTTGTTTATCAATATTGAGAATATTCCATTTCTCTTAATTTTGTCATGTTATGAGTGACAATGTAGATAAAAACCTAGGCTAGTACAATGACAAACACTCAGAACATTTTTTTACCCCCACATTTTTCTTTACCCCAACGTGTACCATGGTGAGAAGACTTCCTTGTTTTACTCATATTTGAGATTCAATCACCTTTCCAAGGTCTTCTGAAATCCAAACAGAAAAGCACCACCTAAAGGTCAGTTCCAAAGTAGTGGTGCTGAGGCCTGCTGTCCACATGAGGTCTCCTATCCCTCCAACTTCTGTGTATCCACCAAAAAGGGCTTCTATTACTATCAAGATTAAACTGTTTGGTATTTAACAGATTATTTTATCAATTTGCATAGCCTTAATTAAATTATAAATTTCAAGAAGTTACAGCATCAAGCAGAAATGTCATAAAGCCAATAATAGCCTTGCTGGCATAAAAGACATTCCCACAGTTCTGTGCATAACTCCCCTCACTGCTGTGCAGCCCAGGTTCAGCTCGGAAGTCAGCTCTTCACACTCACCCTGGCTCACTCTCCCCTCCAGCCGATGGCTGTTTTGAATAGGTGCGCTTGGCAGACATTGACATGTTTGCCAGCATACATACCTCGGTTAGAGACTACTGAGTTCACTACCCCAGCAACATAAACATTTAAGATGCATTAGAAATTTTGTTTTAGAATTGCCTTTCCAATCATTACATAATAAGCAACCTTTTCCCACTATTTACTTACAGATAAGTATATTTTCTGATGAGTAGCACTTTATATTTAATAGAACATTTGCCCTTTACAAAGCATATATTTCTAACACAGGAACACAGAATTACAGGAAGAAGGGAGTGGTGGTTCCTTCTCATTTACATTCACCAGAACAGCAGGCTGCAATGGGCTGCTAGATGAACATACACAGACCTCCATTCTTAACAGACCCATTCTGTTCCTTCCAAGCAGAAACAATCCGTCTTTCACCTGGGATTCACACAGTCCCTCTGAAGTCCTTTCAGTACAATAGAAACCAAGAGCTGTCATTTGCAAAGCTGCCAGGATGTCATAAAGGGGAATGTGGATTCCACATGTTCTGCCAGGGGAACTCCAGGACGAGGAGGAAAGTAAGAACAGAGAGATACCCAGTGTTCCAAAAACTGGGCATAGAATTAGCAAAGTTCTCACCTGCAATGAGCTTGGATCTGGGATCAATGACAATCATCCACTGGCAATGATAGAGGAAAACACGATTTTCATTAATAATGATTTGTTTCAACAAAAGTCTGCAGTTAAATTTATCTTATCCTTACATGGGAAGATGCTTACATTTTGCCAGGATCAATCTAATCATTAGAAAAAATGTGGATGTACCTGCTGACAGATAACAAGGATTATAAAGGGTGATAGAATCCCAAGAGGTCACCTGAAGAAACAGCCAGTCTAAGTCATGAAGACATCTGTGTCATATCTTTGGATACCAGATGCACTTGCAGCAAGAATACCTTCTGCTCCTAGGGGCCTAGTACTGGATGCCCACACCAGAGAAGCTCATGGAGACAGCAGGGCCCACTTCTCAGCATGTTCCTGGTTGGAATCCCTGATCATCTCCTTAGCCCCTTCCCTGGACCAGGCACTGAGCTTTGAGGACACCTCGATGAATTGAACATGCACCCTCCACAGGAAATAGTGTGTGATACAGCATAAGTGAGACAGCACAGTTACAGAGGCATAGAGGACATTGTTCAGGCTCAAAGAGAGACAGATCATATACTCACAATGGCCAAGATGCAAAAACAACCTAAGTGTCCAACAATAAATGATTGAATAAAGTAAACGTCATACACAATGAGTCAATCACAACAAACTGTGGAAAATTCTTAAAGAGATGGGAGTGCCAGACCACCTTACCTGTGTCCTAAGAAACCCATATGCAAGATGAGAAACAACAGTTAGAACCAGACATGGCACAACAGACTGGGGTATATCAAAGCTGTATACTGTCACCTTGCTTATTTAACTTTTATGCAGAGTACATCATGCAAAATGCCAGGCTGGACGAATCACAAGCTGGAATCAAGATTTCTTGGAGAAATTCCAACAACCTCAGATGTGCAGATGATATCACTCTAATGGCAGAAAGCAAAGAGGAACTAAAGAGCCTCTTGATGAGGGTGAAAGAGGAGAGTGAAAAAGCTGGCTTAAACCTCAGCATTCAAAAACTAAGACCATGGCATCCAGTCCCATCACTTCATGGCAAATAGAAGGAGAAAAAGTGGAAACACTGACAGATTTGATTTTCTTGGGCTCCAAAATCACTGTGGACAGTGACTGCAGCCATGAAATGAAAAGATGCTTGCTCCTTTGAAGGAAAGCTATGAAAAACCTAGATAGCATATTAAAAAGCACAGACATCACTTTACCAACAAAAGTCTGTATAGTCAAAGCTATGGTTTTTTCAGTAGTCATGTACAGATGTGAGAGTTGCACCATAAAGAAGGCTGAGCACCAAAGAATGGATGCTTTCAAACTGTGGTGCTAGAGAAGACTCTTAAGAGTCCATTGGACAGCAAGCAGACCAAACGAGTCAATCCTAAAGGAAATCAATCCTGAATATTCACTGGAAGGACTGATGCTGAAGCTGAAGCTCTGATATTTTGGCTACGTGATGCAAATACTTTGGCTACCTGATGCAAGGAACTGACTCACTGGAAAAGACCCTGATGCTGGGAAAGATTGAAGGGAAAAGGAGAAGAGGGCAGCAGAGGATAAGGTGGTTAAACAGCATCACCAAGTCAAAGGACATGCATTTGAGCAAAATCTGGGAGATAGTGGAGGACGGAGAAGCCTGGCATGCTACAGTCCATGGGGTCGCAGAGTCGGACACAACTTAACAAATGAACAACAATAAGAACATACACAATGGAGTATGATACTATTCAGACATAAGAAATAAAAAAACTGCTATTGGCAACAAGAAAAATGAGTCTTGAGAGAGTTAGGCTAAGTGAAATAAGTCAAACAGAGAAAGACTAATATGTATGATCTCACTTATATGTGAAATCTAAAAAAAACAAACCTTTAGAAACAGAGAGTAGCTTGGTAGTTACTAAGGGCTGCCAACTGTCACAACAGAAAGAAGCGCAGATCAGTGATGGTCAGGTTTTCTGGCTGGGATAGAGTTTGACAGTAAAGGAGCAACATGAACAAACTTTAGGAGGTAACGGAACCATTCTGCATCCTGATTGTATTGGTAGTTGCATGAATCTATGCATGTGTTAAAATTCATAGAACTGTATACACCATAAAAGTTAATTTTATAGTATGTTAATTAAAAGCAATCACAAAGGCAAGACTGGAGTTGGGGAGAGCTAAGAAGTTTGTGAAAAAATGGCTAGTGGTATCAGCCAGAATTCTCCAGAGAATGAAACCAATAGAATGGAGGGGTAGATGGAGAGAGAGAGATTTATTATTAAAAAGAACTGGCTCATGTGGTCATGGAGAATGAGACATCCCAAGACCTGCAGCCAGTAAGCTGGAGATCTGGGACGTCTGATGTGGAGTTCCAGTCCGAGTCCAAAAGCCTGAGAACCGGGAGAGTCAATGGTGTAAATTCCAGTCTTAAAGTTGGCAGTCTCAAGATCCAAAAGGAATAACAGTTCCAGTCTAAGTCCAAAGTCCACAAAAGACCAAAGTGCCACCTCGATGAGTTAGTCAGGAAGAGTTCTGTTCACAGAAGGACCAGGCTTTTTGCTTCATTCAGATCTTCAGTGATTTAGATGAGGGTCATCCACAATAGAGGGTAACCTGCTTTACTTAATCTATCCATTCAACTGCTGGGTAACTTCCGCACAGACACGCCCAGAAGGTTTGTACAAATGTCTGGACACCCTGTGGCACAGTCAAGTTGACACATAAAATTAATCATCACACTAACTGGGGAAAATCTACACAAGATGCCATACTGTGAGCTCTGTGAGGATCAGGTTGACCTGAGTCACGCACCCATGATGACGACTGTCATCCTTGGCACAAAATGGGGCTCTGTATGAGTTTTTTGACTGACTGAATAAATACTTAAGTCTACTATGGATGCTTTTATTCCTTTTCTGCCTATTATGAGACTTGTTCAGTCTTATTGTAAAATCTACCCCTAATACGGGGGCCAGAAACCACATTAAAATGACATGAATCACTTTAACGTCTCAGACAGCAACATTTGACATGAATTCTCCAATGCTAGTGCTGTGGACTGAATGTGTGTGTCCTCCCAAATTCATATGTTGAAATCCTAATGCCCAGTTTAATGGTATTAGGAGCTGGAGCCTTTGGGAGATGATTAGGTCATAAGGGTGGGGCCCTCAGAATGGGATTCCTATTCTATAGGAGAAATGAGAAAGCTGGTTCCCTCTCTCTCCCCTAAGATGGGAGATGGCCTTCTGAAAGCCAGCAAGAGGACTCTCACCACACACTAGACCTGCTGGCACCTTGATCCTGGACTTCCCACCTCCAGAACTTTGAGAAATAAGTGGCTGGTGTTTACAAGGCACCTAGTCTGTAGTATCTTTGTTTCAGCAGCTCACATTCGTGAAGACCCCAGGAAGTGATGTGAGTGCCTCAGGGAACAAAGATAGCTGACTCGGTTAGGGTTTGACAGGATGAGGTTCTGGGAGCTCTGGGGGAGCCAAGTGGAGACACCAAGGAGGCAGTTGGGTTTCTAGAAGAGAGGAATGTATAGCAGATGCGGGTGTGAGGGTGCCAGCAGTGAGGAGTTGAGGGGCTCTAGGGAAGTCAGAAGAGCAGGAAGGCCCAGCACACCCAGGGCAGAGGTCTGGGAAAGAAACATCTAGACCATGGATGGAGAAAGAAGCCCATCTGGCAGAGTCCAAAGAAGGACTGCACTCAGACAGAAAGAGAAAACCAGGAGGTCTGGGAAAGCATGGTTTCACATAAGAAAGTGTATCAAGAAGAGGGTGGTCACAGTGCCAACAACTGCAAGCATTTCTACAGGAAGAAAAAAATGGGGGAAAAAAAGGTGTCTTGTTCACAGATCATTTGAAAAAGGCCAGACCACCAATTTTCTATTGTGCACCCGTTTTATCCAGGAAAGATAACGTTCTTCTGATTCGAAAGGACATAGCAGACAGTTGAAGCAGGAAATTGAAGCTGCAGGTGAATCAAGCGATGGCAGGAGATTATTTAACCATTTACAACGCATACAGACCTTCTGGTCAGCCTAACGACTGACATTCCTCCTGCTGAAGGACTGCTGAGGGATCACCTCAGTCACTGTCAGTAAATTCTGGCATCAGTTATTGAACAGGAGACAGATGCCAGGAGACTGGAGATAGACAAAGGTTGCTGAGAATCTCAAGACAAGAGAACAAATGAGGATTTAGAGAAGAATACCATCAGTGTGGCCCTCCGAGTGAGGTGTGTGAAAGCAGGAGGCAGAGGTGACTCCGGGCCTTTGGACCAGGTCACTAATTGATGGTGGGGATATTCAAAAAAAAAAACAAAACACAGAACCCTGGGCAATACTTTCGCAGAAAGGATGGAAAATGCAACTTGGCTATCTTGGGCCCGAACAGATGCTGGGCTGTGCACATGTAAACACTGCAGACAAGATGACACTCCAGAGAAAAGGACCCATTCCAGGTGCAGATTCACATGTGGGAGCCTGTGCGCAGGTGAGGTTTCCTATAATGGTATGAAAATAACCGTTCTCAGAAAGTGATAGGAAGAGAAAGGCCCTGGCCAAGGACTGGACCTCGAGTTCTTAGTGCTGTCGGCAGTGAGAGGTAAGGGATGCTCAGGAAGGTCGGAGGAGAAGGAGGAACAGATAGCATCAGGAGTCCTGTGAGCACACCAGCCTTTTGCTCACCCGCTCACAACAGTTCATGACTGTCAACCTAGGATGCCCTTCCCCTACACCCCAGCCCATCACCAGGGAAACTTGTCTTCACCCTTACAACTGCGCCTCACATGGTACCATCTCCAGAGAACCTTCCCCGACCCTCCTCTCTACCACCCCCTTGAAATCACACCCACACACACCCACACACAGCCCACCTCACCCCGCTCCTCTCCTGTGCCCATGTTCTTTCAGGCACACACAGCATACGAGTGTCAACTGTCTGGTAGGGAAGGATCGGTTCCAAGCCTCCCTCCTTGGCTTGTGGATGGCCATCATCTCTCCCGTCTCTTATATCATCTCCCCTCTATCTGTGCCTCTGTGTCCATACTTTCCCTTTTCATAAGGACACCAGTCAGACAGGATCTCATGGTATTTACTTGGTTACCTCCATAAAGGCCCCTTTTCCAAATACAGTCACATCCTGAGGGCCTGGGAGTTAGGATTCAACATGTGGATTTTGTCGGATACCATTCAACCCTTAACATTGTCAAAACTGAACCCATTTTCTAAGGGCTGGTCTTCTCCTTCTTACCCATGAATGGAAAAACAACAACAAAAAATAGTGAATGATGGAAGATAAGCTACATAGAAGGATCCTGTCCTCAAATCCTTTCCATTTCATGTGAAAGAAAAAGAGAAATAGTGGTATAGACCCATTTGTACACATGTGCCAACACACAACCAAAGGAGTTGTGGAACTGCAGAATCACTTACAACTGCATCCCCAGACTTATGTCCCTGACTTGGCTGCTGAGCTGAATGAGAGTTACTTGTTTCCCAATATGAGAGTCATAGCGATCTGAGAAGAAGCGAAGACGTTCACCACTGCCTAACAGAACGGGTCACAGGCAGCCCACGGCTGGGTAGAGCAAGATGAGAAGGAGTCAGGCTGAATCTGGGAAAGTTTCCTCCCCTCTCTCAGCCCCAGTATCTCACCAGCAAAATGGAGATGAGAATAATAGTACAACCCACTGGTTCATTCTAAAGATTCAGTAAGATATGAAGCAAAAATGTACATCACAACACATAGGAAGTGGTCCATAAATGTTAGCTTAAACACATGTAAACTGTAGCCAGGTGTGAGATAAATTCTCTTTCTTCCTAGTTTACTGGATTTAGAAGTGATAACCATGTGGTTCCTTCTTACTTCACTTAGCATCCTCTAGAGGCAGAAATGCCAGCCCAAACCCATTACTGCTGTTTAATGTGTTAAGATAGTTTCACTCTGATGATTCTTCATTTCATAGAAGGCTTGCTTTGAGATCCATAATACAAAAAATGGTTCTCCTAAACACAAAAAGACAGTGCAGACCAAGGTGATTGTTTCCATGGCAACAAGAAACCTAAGAAAGTGACAGATAAACTTCTGCCACATCCATGCCTCATCTCACTCTTCTCATAGGTCAGTCTTGTGCTTCATGCTTTTGAGACACTGAAAAATCCAACAGCCTTCCTTAGAACATGGGCCACAGAAAAGACACCTAAAGGCAAGTCCAGTTTGCCTAAGGTCTGGAGTGGACATTCATCATTCCTTTAGATTAATATAGATGTCAGACCAAGGGTAAAAGAATGTATGTATACGGTGGGGGCATTCATAGTTTGCCATTATGTGTTGAAAAAATTCTTGATTTAATTGAGGATAAGAAACAAGAAAATATTCTGGTCAACAAAGTCTGGTCAGGTGAGCTGTGGAGCGCTTGATTCATTAAAGCAGAGGTTTAGCCACTGGAGGAAGGACATCACCTAACGCTAACTAGGAGCCAGAGCATGAGGAATGTCTTGGCACAAGCAAACCAGCCTCCCTGTGCTCTGGAGCCGCAGCACAGCCGCTCTCAGGAGATGCTGGGAGAGCTGAACAAAGCTCTCCCCAACCAGCACCCAGCATCATTTCACTGCCTTCCTCTCCCTGCACTGCATCCACCGGTCATAAACATCAGCAAATTTCACCATGAAACTATCTTTGGAATCTGGTCATTTTCATGTTCGTTGCCTCGGTCTTGTGTCAGGCTCTTATCACCCACATTCTTCCCTTGCCCCCTTTGGCATCACAGATAACAAGGAAATCTGAAATCCCTGGCACGCCATTCAAAGGTGCTCTACATTGGGTTCTGCATCCTGGTGGTTTCTCGCCCCTCCCCACCCAAACTCTGCTCCACCCACAACGGGCATCCACATCCCTTTATTGAAACCTCAGACACACTCCTTGCTCCTTGCTTTTGCTCTCAATGCTTTTTCAACCCCTAACAGCCTTTTTACCTCCTCAGTTACATTTTATCACCTATCAAAGCTTCCTCAACCATCAGAGACCTTCGCTTCCTCAGTGAAAGAACTATCTTGAAACTTCTGTAATTCTTTCATTTTATTTTTTTCCTTATGACACTAGGAGGTAGTATATTTTACAAGAAAAGGTAGAGTCAAATAAGTTTTGCCTAAAATCCCGTATTTACAGCTTTTTAGAAGTCTGACTTTGGGCATGTTATCTAACCTCTCTCTACCTAAATTTCCATAGAACAGAAGTTATTGGTATGATATAGGCACTTAAATATGAGTTCCCTTGTTCTTATCCAGCATGCTATGTGCATATATACATATAATATATGCATATATTATACATCTATAGGCACAAGAGAGGTACTCATTAACTAGCTGTTGAATAAATGAGAAATCAGTATATATATTCTTATTGAACACTTCTGAGTCGAGCTGATTCATTCCATTAAACATTTGTATTCTGATCACAGGAGGAAGCTAAGCTAGAAAATGGGGGGGGGATGTCATTACCCCTCACTTCCAGTCTAGCATTCACCACCTTTATCACTGTCACCACTGCCATCATTTCTTTCCTCTTACTGCACTCTCCTTCCTTTGGAATTTTTATTCCAAAGAGATCAAAGCACCTAATTACCCTTACAATTGTTCGATCTTATAAAGAATCAAAACCAGCTAAGAAAGCAAGTGGAAAATTTCCATTTTTTTCAGTCCAGTTCCCTTCCTAAAATTATCTGTGCAATGACTTCAGAAGAGGATTCATCACAGTGAGGGTGCAGATCCCTCCCTTTAGAAATCAGAGTTGCTTGACGATAGAGCTGATGGCCACGGACACTCAAGGACAAGGCCCTCATTCAGTGGGTGCTCAATATTATAAAGAAGAGTCAACCACACAAGAGGAAGTGCTCACAGCTGATCAATTCTGATGTTCATCATCCAACAGAACTTCCAGCGTTAAATAATTAGTAAGTACAGCCGAAGGCATCTTTACCTTTACAAAGTGATTGCATATGTTTCTTAGTTAATGCAAAGATTTCCTGAAATAAAACCCAGAGCAATGCATACAGAGTCACTGAAAAGCTCAGACATTTTGCCTAAATAATGCACATTCTCAGAATTTATCCTCACAAAATCATTTGCAAAGGAAAAAAAATAAATAACCCAATATGCACAGAAATATTTCCTGGTGGCTCAGATGGTAAACAATGTGCCTGCAATGCAGGAGACCAGGGTTCGATCCCTGGGTAGGGAAGATCCCCAGAGAAGGAAATGGCAACCCACTCTAGTATTCTTGCCTGGGAAATCCCATGGAAACAGAAGCCTGGTGGGCTACAGCCCAGAGGTTGCAGAGAGTCAGACATGAAACTTTTTAAATGTTCAAGAATAGGGAAATAATTCTTTTTTTTTCCAGAGGCACCCTAAGATATTTAATGTGATCACTTTGACAACCCCAGAGGGTTGTGAGGGTAAGGGTAAACTTCTAAGTATCTAATTGGCCCTTCAGAACTGTTAGCTATAATATTTCGTCCTAAACCCTCAGCATTCATAAAAATTTGGCCTCTCTGCAGTCTCATTTTTTCCTATTTCCGACACACTGGCCCTCCCTGGGGACCAGGGTCACCACTATCAGATCTGCTCTTCTTTCTCGACTTCTGTGTTTACACCCACCACCATCCAATGCTAGAATCTAGGCTCTGTAGTAAGAAAGCACCATAAATTCTCTCATCAAAGCCACCAAGGGCATTCTTATGGCTGATTCATATTGATATGCGGCAGAAACTAACACAATAGTGTAAAGTAATCATACTCCAATTAGAAATAAATAAATTAAAAACAAAAAAACACCAATCCCTGGTGGTTCAGTGGCCAAGACTCTCCTGGTCAGGCAATTATGATCCCATTGCCACAACTAAGACCCAGCTGCGGCCAAATAAATAAATAAATACTTGTAAAAAACAGAAACAAGCCCAAAATCCCTTCAGTTCAGTCGCTCAGTCGTGTCCGACTCTTTGCAACCCCATGAATCGCAGCACGCCAGGCCTCCCTGTCCATCACCAACTCCCGGAGTTCACTCAGACTCACGTCCATCGAGTCAGTGATGCCATCCAGCCATCTCATCCTCTGTCGTCCCCTAGGAGGTCGTTTCTATCATGGTTGCCATTGTAGAGAGCAGAACACAGGCCCTGAGGGTTTGAGTGACTTCTGGAGGTCACTGAACCCAGTGAGGCCTTTTCACACAGCTGCCACGCCCATTTAACTCGGCCCAGCCCCCCACTTCCTGCCGCTAAATTCTGGTACCCCCTGGGGTCTCTGTTTCCTTATCTGTAAATTGGAGCTATTGTTTTAGGGGATCAAGTTAATTAATACAGATAAAGAAGACATGTTTGAAATTGGGTTCCAGGAGATTGCTGGTATTTAAACCACCTTTTCCCTTGAGCTCTTTTGAAAGGTTTGTGTTTATTGCTCCTTGCAATCCAGTGATCTTGGATTCAAATGGGGAAGGTGGGGCAGATAGAGACATGCAGAGAAACTTGGTCCTCTCTTCACTCTACAGCATGTGTCTGAAAAAAGGCAGTAAGTATTTAGTTATGGGTGATGTAAATTACCCGTGGGTGTGTACATGCTAAGTTGCTTCAGCTGTGTCCGACTCTTTGTGACCTCATGGACTCTAGCCTGCCAGGCTCCTCTGTGCATGGGATTCTCCAGGCAAGAATACTGGAGTGGGTTGCCATGCCCTCCTCCAGGGGATCTTATGACCCTGGGATCAAACCCACGTCTGGTTTGTCTCCTGGATTGGCGGGCAGGTTCTTTACCACTAGCGCCACCTGGGAAGCCCCAAATTACCCTATATAACACCTATAAAAATTTCATTCCTGGACTTTCCTGGTAGTCCAATGGCTAAGATTCTATGCTCCCAATGCGGGGCACTGGGTTCGTTCCTTGGTCAGGGAACTCTTAAGACCCAGTGCAGCCAAACAAATAAATAAAAATATTTAAAAAAAAATCATTCCAATACTACTTTTCCATAGAGACACATGCTGACAATGGGCCACCCACTGCTCAGCATCATACATGCAAGATCTCATTAAACACTTATTTCTTCCATCTTAGAAATGATGAAGCAAAGGCTCAGAAAAGTTATATATGGTAAGTAGAGATGATCAAATATCTAAATGGAAGAGTTCAGGACTGCAATCTCTTGCATGAGTATGTGAGAGAGTGTGTGTGTGTGTGTGTGTGTGTGTGTGTGTGTAAAAGAGAGAAAACACAAAAGTGAACAAGCCAGGAGTGGGAGTTTGCTAAAGGACTGACTTGTTCAGAAGTTAAATTTGCCTAGAAGACAATTATTTTACGTAGTGGATTTTTTATTTTTCTGTTTGGGTTTAATTTATTTTTTCTTTTTAATTTTTTGATTGGTTTCTGTAAGTTACCCAAGATTAGGGTACTTGTCTTGAAGCTTCTTTTGTATCTGTCTTTATCAGTGCTTAGGTATATGTTGTTTGGGGGTGGATTGTGGAGCATAGGGCTGTTGAACTATCCCATGTGAAAGGCTGAAGTCATGACAACAAATCACTCTTCTCTCTTGCTCCCCCATTGATTAAAATCTAGTCCAGAGTCGCACAGATTGGCTGACTCTAAAACCAAAGTTCTTAACCACAAAGGTGACCTCCCAGTAGCCTTTGAGGACAAGAATATCTGTTTTTAAATCTCACGTTACAAAAGTACTGTCTGATTTTCAAAGAAATTTTTGATCTGTGGTCGTATTTAAATGTGACCCAACTTGCTGAGAAACAAAATCTTTATTTTAATGAGACCAACTGAAAAATACCTTCAAATAACCCAGATATCCCAGACCTCACCAGCCTGAAAGATCACATTTATTATTTTTCACAACCAAAGCATGAAGTCCAAGCCTCCACCAACCTGATTGCTGGAAATCAGATCTTTCTCTCCAAAGTGTCCCTGTGGTGTATCTTGGGGGACTTTCAGTTGCAGGCATCACACAGGGTCCACTCTGTTCTTTGTTTTATTCTCCCCCAGGTTGCTGCACTCCAAGTAAGAAGAGGCTTCAGCATTTTCATTGCCCATCTTGCAAGGCCCAAGGTCAACACCAAGAATGCTATATCTAGATGCTATCTCAGGTTCCCATCTTCAGGGTAATAGGGCATTGCTGGGAGACAAACCTCCAAGAACTCCAATTCATAATCTCAGCTTAGCCCTGAAGCACCTTTCGGTTCCTCTCATGGCACCTGGAGAGTTTTGGAGACTTTGGGCTGAAATCTCACCCATTACTTGCTTAGAATCTCATCAATTATCTCATAAAAAGATGATTCTCTAGATTCCTAGAGCCCAGGCTTCTAACCAGAGGAGATCAACTTCAGGCCAAAAGACTGATGTGATGACTGGTTGTCTCGTGGTGGTTCTCTGGAAACAGATTTTGAGATGGAGAATTTCTTACCAGAGGTAAGCTGGGGATAGCTCCAGAGAATGACAGCACTGAACTTAACTTGAGCCCTGAAAGGCAGTAGCAGTTAAGAACACATCAAGCATCATCACTCTTTTTTGTTCTGGAAATAGCTAACCACAAAGGACCACTTCATCCTGGCATATTTGCATATGCCCAGATAAGATCCGGAGAAGGCAATGGCAACCCACTCCAGTACTCTTGCCTGGAAAATCCCATGGGCAGAGGAGCCTGGTAGGCTGCAGTCCACGGGGTCGCGAAGAGTCAGACACGACTGAGCGACTTCACTTTCACTTTTCACTTTCCTGCATTGAAGAAGGCAATGGCAACCCACTCCAGTGTCCTTGCCTGGAGAATCCCAGGGATGGGAGAGCCTGGTGGGCTGCCGTCTATGGGGTCACACAGAGTCAGAAACGACTGAAGCGACTTAGCAGCAGCAGCAGCAGCAAACTATCTTGAACTCATGCATTGGCAGGCAGGTTCTTTACCACTAGCACCACCTGGGAAGCCCTATGAAATTCTAGACTTCTTTTTCTTTGAGAAGTTTCTCAGTAATGAATATTCTACCTATAGCATCTCCTGAATTGCTTTGTGCCAATTATTCTGTCTTTGACAAGAGACAGGCCTGTGAGGAGATTGGGGAGGCAGAGTTGAGCAGTGGAAGATGCCAAAGTGCAATGTGGCTGTAAATGGTGCCTCAGCTGATGGCCTAGGGGCTCCAAAGCTGAAGCAGTCCTTCAGAGTTGTCCCAAATTCAGGCAAGGTCCACCCCCACTAGATTTTGTATCCTTGAATTAGTCAGTTATGCAGCCCTAGGAAGGAGATGTAACCCAGGTCAAAACAGTTCTCTGAGGCATCTGGTGATTCCCAGAGAGAAGAAGCAACTTTCAGCAGCCAAATTCCCAGGAGCCGAGGATAGGGCCTGCCCAGGGATCTGAAAAACATATCCACTCCACTGATGGGAAACTGGCATGAATCATCCACATCTCTGCCTTTCTTCTCTCCCAACCCCCAAGGAAAGTGACTCCTTCCTTCTGAACCTATAAATCAAAAGCTGCCATGAATATCAGCAAGGGAAAAGGATGTAGACAAACCTGGGATGGAGCTAAGACAGAGAAGACAGTGAGGAGCAACTAGGGAAAAAGAATGGACATCCCATCTCTGCAGCATACAGTCCATGGGGTTGCAAAGAGTCGGACACGACTGAGCAAGTGAACTGAACTGAACTGCCTGCCATCTCTAATACATACCAGGAGTGTTTATCCAACTGTGGTTCACAGACTTTCCTGTGCCGGTCTCTTAATGCATTAAATTTGATAACATGCCACTCTATACTTTTGTTTCTGAAATTAATTGGCAATTTACTCATGAATATTTAATGAAAATTAAATTAAAAAGCCAACTGACACCATTTGTTGTGACTTAATCAAAGTTAACTGAAATCGCTTCCTTCTTTCTGAGGAGAAGTTTTGCTGACTGAATTCTCCATGCATTTATATCAGTTTGAGCTCAAGACAAGCTTGTCACTCTTTTGTCATAATGAGCCTAATTCTTGTCTATCTTCTTTCCTTCTTCCCAGAAGCAGTCCCTGATCTCCTATCCTATGTGAGGTATGATACTACACACTGTGAAGTAGACAAACCTTTTTCTATATCTTTTCCCCCTTGATTACTGCCACAATAAGGCACAGATGACTTTGCTAGGATGATGTCAGTAGAAAGAGAGAGGCAAGATGCAGAGTACAGGTAACTGAGGAGCTCGGATTAATGAGCATGTGAAGACAAAATTGTGTCAACTGCTTTTACTAGATTCTAGAAATCTAGAATCTAGAAGTATTACTGCTCTAAGTGGGTAGTTACATGAAGACATGGCAGTAGAAGCTTGTGTTTTGTTTTCTTGTGCTTCATTCTTTAGTGGGAGAAACTGAACATGTTTAGGTGCTGATGAGAAGAAAGGAAGCCAGGAGATAAGACTGGAGATAGAGGAGATACTCCTGCATCTGCAGCTGGATGAGAAATGGGATTGGCTGTGGACTGAAGCAAGAGGATGTCTTTAACTGTGGTTGAGAAGAGGTTAGAGCTGGAAGCCAGAAATGGAAAGACAGATGGATTGATCCAGGGTTATGGCTTTTCCAGACCATATACAGGACAGTGAGGGGCTTCCTTGGTGGCTCAGCTGGTAAAAACGATCCGCCTGCAATGCGGGAGTCCTGAGTTCAGTCCCTGGGTTGGGAAGATCACTGGTAGATCTCTGGAGAAGGGAATAGCTACCCACTCCCGTATTCTGGCCTGGAAAATTCCATGGAATGTGTAGTCCATGGGGTCACAAAGACTTGGACATGACTGAGTGACTTTCACAAGACAGTGAAGACTCAGTGGAGGTGAAGGGGTCAGCCAGTGACAGAAGAAGTAGATCTAGCATTCAGATTAAAGTAGAAGAGGGGAGACAACAGATGTTTGGGAGAAAATAGGAGAGTCTGAAGCTGAGGGATTGAAAATGGGTTTTAAAAAGCCTGTGTTGAAGGGGAGAGAGAAAAGAAGAATGGCAGCAAGAGCGAGCACTTATGAAATGCCAGTCATTGTTCTAAGCCACCAAGTCAAAATAACCCAAAGAGAAAATAGGCTAGTATTTTCCACGTTTTATGAAAGAGGAAACTGAGGCACTAAGTGGTTAAGTAACGCATGTAAGATCACACAACTAAGAAGTGGTACTCCTTTGGCAAGTCTGGTTTTGGTCTCTGCTTTTCTCTACTTGGAGCAGGCCAGAGAGGAGAGTTTGACTTGGTTATTTCAGGTTGGCAGTTGGGTGTGGGTGTGACCTAGGGTGGGGCTTAGTGGTGTGTTGATGAAGTGGGACAGATGCTGTGCCTCGTCCACCACAGCTCTTCTGCCCCCTCCTTTTGCTGTGCAGACAGGACAGCACCATCCCAAGGACCTTCTGGTCTCTGTCATTGGCCTCATGGTACCTCTGTGACCAGCCGGGCTTTGACTGGGTACCCAGTAGAGAAGGCAACTGGGAAACCAACCCTAGAGGAGCTGTATAAGGAAGTTCAGTCCACCTTCAGAAGACAAGCAAGCTTCCCAAAATACATGAATGAAACCTAGCTCTTTCCCCACCCAGGCCACATTTTTCAAAAATCGTCACTGAGTGCTCCTTTGCTGGGCGTTCTCTGTGATTCCTACTAAATGTTTGGCATGGCCCTAGCAATGTCAATTTAGGGCACCACAGCTGAAGCAGCCCTGCCTCGTAGTCGCATCATTAGTAGAAATCTGAAACGTCTTAGTTTCCCTAGCAAACGTGAGGTTCCCTGGGTTCAAAGCCCCAGGCTTGAAATAGTTATTTGAGCAAGAAGGTTACTTTATGATGTATTTTGTCTTCAGAATCCTCGTGCTAAGAAAACAAAGCACACAGGAGCGCCTCATGAGCAGAAACTGTGAAATAAATGCCTTAGAGCTTTCTAACATGTCACTATGCTAACATGAGAATGTGAAAAGAAATTGTGTTTGTGTTGCAGTTCTGCCACCTAACTGTCACCTTGCCCACATTACTTAAGCCTCCTGAGCCTCTGTTTTCTCATTGGTAAGTGGAGCTACTAATCATGTGAATGAGATCATTCTTGAAGAGAGTTTCCTAGAGCCTGGCTCACAGTGAGACCTCATTCGTGGCTGGGGTCGGGGAGAGGGGGAGGAGGAGTAATATAAGTAGGTGTGGTTGTTATATTTATTACTTGTACTTCTGCACTGCCCATTCACTCATTCTCCCTCCAGTACCTTCCTCTCCCCTGAAAAACTTCTCACCTAAGTCATCAATATCATCCTTGATGCTAAAGCTAATAAATACTTGGTAGTTCATGTCCACCAGGTCCTCTTGCCCAAGGTCACAGAGCTACTGAGTGATAGAGCTGAGATTTGGATTCAGGCTTGGTGTTCTTCAAGTTGCTGTCCTAGACCCTCTTCTTATCTCACTCTACACACTTGGCTTGTGTAATCTAATCCATTCCCCTGACTTCAAAGGCCATTTCTGAGTGTTTGTGGGGTGCTTAGTACTATGTGAAACCTATATGTATGTTATAGATGGATGGACAAATGGCTAGAAAGATATTAATAGATTCATTTAATCTCATCAACAACCTTATGAGATAGATATTATGATTCTATCATAATCTACTTTGATATAGAGAAACTAAGGCTCTAAGAAGCTACATGAATTGTTTAAGGTTCTCCTGCTAGTAAGTGGCAGAGTCATGATGGGAATCCAAGCCTACTAATTCTAAAACAATTGTTCTTGACACTTGTTCTTGACAATTTTTATTGTCACCTTGCATATTTAACTTATATGCAGAGGACATCATACGAAGTGCCAGGCTGAATGAAGTACAAGCTAGAATCAAGATTTCTGGGAGAAATATCAATAACCTCAGATACGCAGATGGCACCACCCTTATGGCAGAAAGCAAAGAAGAACTAAAGAGCCTCTTGATGAAAGTGGAACAGGAGAGTGAAAAGGTTGGCTTAAAATTCAACATTCAGAAAGCTAAGTTCATGGCATCCAGTCCCATCACTTCATGGCAAATAGATGGGGAAGCAATGGAAACTGACAGACTTTATTTTCTTGGGCTCAAAAATCACTGCAGATGGTCACTGCAGCCATGAAATTAACCGACACTTGCTCCTTGGAAGAAAAGCTATGACTAACCTAGATAACATATTAAAAAGCAACGACATTACTTTACCAACAAAGGTCTGTCTAGTCAAAGCTATGGGTTTTTTCCAGTAGTCATGTATGGATGTGAGAGTTGGACTATAAAGAAAGCTGAGTACTGAAGAATTGATGCTTTTGAATTGTGGTGTTGGAAAAGACTCTTGAGAATCCCTTGGACTGCAAGGAGATCCAGCCAGTCCCTCCTAAAGGAAATCAGTCCTGGGTGCTCATTGGAAGGACTGATGCTAAAGCTGAAACTTCAATACTTTGGCTACCTGATGTGAAGAACTGACTCACTGGAAAAGACCTTGATGTTGGGAAAGATTGAAGGCAGGAGGAGAAGGGGATGACAGAGGATGACATGGTTGGATGGCATCACTGACTCGGTGGACATGAGTTTGAGCAAACTTTGGGAGTTGGTGATGGACAGGGAAGCCTGGCATGCTGCAGTCCATGGGATTGCAAGGAGTCAGACACAATTGAGCAACTGAACTAAACTGAACTGAATGGAACAGAGTTATCAATTTACTGAAATATCACTGTTTGTATTCAAGTATAACTTGTAAGAGTAGAGCTGAATACTGAGAACTACTAGCCTCAAATTTAGCTCAGAAATACTGAAGGTCATCCCCAGGCATTCTTCAGAACCATCATCCCATTAGACCCTGGTCCGAACAAAATGACTTCATCTGTGAGAGGCAGAGGTCGGCAGAAAGCTAGGGGTTTAGCTTTCAAGCTGCAAATCAAGTGAACTCCAGCCTCAGTCCTCTGAAAATCACCTACTTTTCAGAGGACCGGTGGCGGGTGGTGAATGGGCCTTCCACAGTCTCTGGGTGGCCATAATGGTACCAGCAACCCACCCCTATCTACTAAAACAAAAGATAAAGGCCATTCGAAAGAACTGGGCCATGATTGTTGCTGCCATAAGTAATAGCCACCATTTTATGATTCAGCATTTCTCTATGCATAATTCTTCTAACGAGTATAAATAATTCACACTGAAGTATACTTACTTGAAGGATATTTTAAGCTTAAAGTTGAAATTAGTACAATTAGAGTCTAAAACCACCTTGAAGGGAGAAAAGCAAACATTTTGACTATCTAAATAACACTTCATAAGGCTTTTAGGTAGCTTATTTCACATTCTTTAAATTAATAGTGATTTCTACATGAAAGTGAAATGTTATGGATAATTTTTACCTTAAAATGAAATATTATAAAATATAACTAAGAGGCTCGTCAGCATCCTCATGTTGGGATGAAGGGTGGAACGCAAAGATATGAATTCAGAAGCTTATGAAACTGGATGAGTGATTGTTTTATCTGTCTTGTGATTGTGAAATATTTATACCCCTGATGTCCTAGACCATGCAGTATTTATGCCAGATGTGCAGTGAAATCTATATTCAATATTTGGGCAACATGACAAGGGAAAGAATCTATCCCCTAAATTGATTCTAAAATTTTCTTCAATTTAAAGCATTATCTCAGAATTGCACATAAAGCTCTAAATTCAAGAGAAAGGAAGATTATTTTTACTTGAATTGCCATAGAATTTTGCTTCAGGTCTTTAGTCCCTTTGCCAGTAGAGATAGCCAGAGTTTTATTAAGCACTTCTGCAACCGAGTGATAATTTTGTGAGAGACCCTGGCCCACCCCTACCCCCACTTGCCTATTTTTAGAAAGAAATCAATTTGTCTTTAAACATTAAAATGCAACTGAATCTTTCATCGCCAACATCAGGTTTGGAGGTTTTCCAGCAGAATGCAGATTATAAACTAGTAAAAGTCAGCTTCATATAAGGATCTTTATTTTGTTTTCTTTTAAGCAAAGAGATGAAAATTGAGTGGTTAGGCAGAGAGTTCTCATACTGTATCCTGCATAGAAGACTCATTGGCTAATTCTTCAACTCACCCTCTACAGACTAAATCAGTGAGTAGGTGTAGCTACGGACCAAGGAATCTGCATTTTAATGAATTCCTTCATATATACCTAATGTACGGTGCCCCTAGATTTTGCTTTGATATAATTTGCCCTAAGGATTCTTTCTGTGACACTCAGAGATTATATTTAGTAAAACCTGCAGGTCAGATTGTATCAAGGAAGAAATTTGAGTACTGGAGCAGACAGCCTGGGTTTGATGGCAGATTCTGCCATTTACCAGCACAATGGCTTTGGGCAAATCATTTCATCTCTAAGATCCTGTTCCCTCATCTGTAAACAGAGGATATTAATCCTTGTTGTGTACCTCCCAGAATTCATAGAAAGATCAAATGAGATAATGGCCATGCATAGCAGAGACGCTATTACGTGTTCACTAAATTCTTTTCACTTTCCCTTTGAGCACACAGCTAGACTGCTTGTCCTAGCCGCCCGGCTGCAATGAGGGGACCATGTGGCTGTGTTCTGGCCATTGGAACAGGATGCGTATATTACTTTCCTCCAGACTCCACCCTTGTCTCCCACTGTTTTTCCTTTTCGCCATCTAGATGCCAGTTCTCAAAGCAACCTTGAGAGCCACGTGTGGAACAAGATCAACCTTGGACTGGAAAGACCACTCAGAGCTGAGCTTCTGCTCTTGTCTACCTACACTGGACTGAAAACTGCACAAGAAATGTAACTGATTGGATTAACCCACCATGATTGGCGAGTCATTTGTTATCCCAGTTAGTCTGCACTGTGAAACAAAGTTGTATACAGTTATAAGAGAGTGAATCAAAGGACAATATTGGGGGCAGTGAAAAAGCAGAACTGGTAGACCAGGCTGGCTTTGTCAGAGTAAGCATTAGAGCTGAGACAGACCTACGGCTCACAAATATCTCTTCACTGCCTGTTCACTGGGGCTTCCCGGGTGGTACTCATGGTAAAGAACCCAGCTACCAATGCAGGAGACATAAAGAGACACAGGTTGTATCCCTGGGTCAGGAAGATCCCCTGCAGGAAGAAATGCCAACCCACTCCAGTATTCTTGCCTAGAGAATGCCAAGGACAGAGCATCCTGGCGGGCTACCACCCATAGGGTCTCAAAGAGTCAGACACAACTGAAGCGACTAAACGTGCACTCACACCTGTTCACTGGTTCCACTGGGCCTTTTGTGGGGTGGGAGAACAAAGGCATTGGCAGCCATGAAAAGTAGGAACCATGTCTGGGCCCTGGGGGCCTGGATGAAGGCACAGAAGCCTGAGGTCCTTACGGGGCACTTAGATACAGAAACCAGCCAAGCATCCAGGAGTCCGGGAGCACACAGGCGATATGTGTCAAGAAAGGCAGCAAAGCTAAAACTGGAAGCTTTTTTCTGGGCCAACAAATATGCAGAAGCAAGTGGTCAGTATGTGCCATGAGACTGGAAATGATGCATTCAAAGTCCAAGAAGACTGTTTTTCCTCACAGTTTGAAATGCCAGCCATTCTTCAAAACTTATCTCAAGTGCCAAAGCCTCCAACTAAATCAGATTTTTTAAAATCTGGAATCCATTCACCCTAGGAGTATAAGAATGAACTTCCACAGTGTTCTTGAATCCTCTGAACCTGAAAGCTGGGGACAGAGTCCTTACTTTGATCAGTCTCTTCAGTGGTCTATGGAGCAAAAATATTTAAGAATCACTTCACTGGTTTTGCTTGTAGCTCAGCTGGTAAAGAATCTGCCTACAGTGCAGGAGACCTGGGTTCGATCCCTGGGTTGGGAGGATCTCCTGGAGAAGGAAAAGGCTACTCACTCCAGTATTCTGGCCTAGAGAATTCCACTGTATAGTCCATGGGGTCGCAAAAAGTCAGACACGACTGAGGGGCTTTCACTTTCACTTTTCACTTTCACTGGTTTTCTTGACTGCAGGCATTGTTCTTATCCCTCCTTACCCTCAGGCTCTCTCAGCACAAAGTAGGTACACTGAAGGGACACACGTGTCCTCCTCTGATTCTCCAAGTTGCAAGTGCTCTCATGGTCTCTGATTCTCAAGTCACTTTGTTTGTCATTCCTTTCAGGCATGTGTGACAGACTGAATTTCATCTACGTTGGTTGTTTTCTTGGAGTTTTACCCAGCCTATAATCACTTATGGGTAATCAGGATAAGTTTTATATTCTCAAACATTGTCTACGGCAACAAAAGTCAGAATTCAAGACACCCATTGTTGTCAGTAAGCTGTGATAGACTCTTTGTGACCCCATGGACTGTAGCCTCCCAGGCTCCATTCCTCCTCCAGGCAAGAATACTCAAGTAGATTGCCATTACCTTCTCCAGGGGGTCTTCCCAACCCAGAGATGGAACCCACATCTCCTGCATTGACAGGCTCATTCTTTACCACTGAGCCACCGTAAAATACCATTAGCTAATTTTATTTTGACAAAAGTTATGAAAGATATGTGGTGTCATCATCCCCATTTTACAGAGAGAAAACTAAGTGTCAGAAAGAGAAACTGGTTTCTCTAAAGTCATATAGACAGTAAGTTGAGAGCCTAGAGTTGAATTCTTATCTGATTCTTTTTTTTTTTTTTGCTCTAGGTCTTTGTTGCTGCTCGCCAGCTTTCTCTAGTTTCAGCAAGCAGGGGCTACTCTCTAATTGTGGCGTACAGGTTTAGTTGCCCTGCAGCATGTAAGCTCTTCCCAGGCCAGGGATGGAACCTGTGTCCCTGCATTGGCAGGCAGATTCTCAACCAGTGGACCACAAGAGAAGTCCCTATCTATCTGATTCCAAAGTCATATACTATATAATACTTTATAACATCATAATATGTTGTGGTAGTTGTCCCTTGAGACTCTTGAGTTTTTTGCACATGGACGAGGCATGGACGATGAGGCAATCAGAAACACCCATCTAGTTCTACCATCTCATTATACAGGTGGAAAAACCGAAATTTAGAACAGGAGAGTGACTTGCCAAAAGTCGTACAGCAAATGAGTGATGAAGCTGAGTATCTTGCCTTCTTCATTAGTGCTCTTTCTTCCATTCTGCTCTGTTCCTCCCTTGTTTCCTTGGTTCATGCTGCACTGCAGTGAGATCAAAGGGTCAAATCCAGGTGAATTTCTATAAAAAGGTATGACATGTCTTTACAGCTTAATTTAGCTCATTAAATATTTTAAGATATCTTTTGACGGCTGGTAATGATCATGGTTCTTGATTAGACAATGTATTTTCATGCATCTAATTTTCTACATTTTTTTTCTTTCAGATATTCTTTTTAAAATGGAAGTAGAAAGGTACCAGATCTTATGATAAATGTAGTCTACTTAATTCACAGCAATTGCAGTCCCTCATTAGTAATAAATTAAATATTGAAGAGACCAGATAATTTCAATGTGTCAAAAAAGAAAGCCTTGTAACTTGGCATAATTTAAGAGGTCAAAGTGTGCATTTTATAAGGATCATCTATCCATAGCCAGTATTTCTGATCCAGCTCACTCTCAGCTTCTATGACTCATGGGACTTACCCAAGACACTTGCTGAGTTACAACAAACCTAAATATGAGGAAAGTGAAAGTCGCTCAGTCATGTCCAACTCTTTGCAACCCCATGGACTATACAGTCCATGGGATTCTCCAGGCCAGAATACTGGAATGGGTAGCCGTTCTCTTCTCCAGGGGATCTTCCTAACCCAGGGATCAAACCCAGGTAGCCTGCAATGCAGGTAGATTCTTTACCAGCTGAGCCACTAAGGAAGCCCAAATATGAGCAGCAAGATAAAATTGTAACCTGTGTCCAGGAATTGCAGGAAAGATAGATTCTAAGAACTGATGCATATCTTTGGGCAAGGAGTATACCAAGAGAAGCTGCATCTGGTTGTTTCTATATGACTCCAAAATAGCTCTTCCAATAAGGCAACTAAAACAATCAAATTATTTTGGTACCAGTTTTATCAAACAGTTTCATTGTAAAGCAGATAAATAAATATCCTCAAGTCTCAAAATGCCAATTCAAAATATTAGTTTACTTTTCCTTTATTTTTGACCTAGATGCTTAATAACAGTACCATTTTTGTCTCCCTTAAGAGACTAAGGCCAACTGCTGAGCTAGTTCAACATGTAGTGAAATCAGTTACAAAAAATGAGTGTTGATGAAGAGAAACAGACAAAAAAAAATAGCAAATTAGGGATCAAACCTACACTGAGTTGGTTTGAACACAACAAATCAAGTCCCCCACATAATAAGAGAATCTGACTTTCTATGAGATGTTTACCAAATGCTTTTTTCATAATTTTGTTACCAAATTTTGGAAAGCAGGGAGTACCACACAGTTCTTTAGCAGAAAAGCTAATAGATTTAGATATTACAATAGCACCTTATGAATGATGAAACCATTTAATCAAAAAGAAAAAGTGTGGGTCTTCTCTGGTGGCTCAGTGGAAAAGAATCTGCCTGACAATGCAGGAGAGGGGTTCAATCCCTGATACAGGAGGATCTGGCATGCCGTGGAGTGACTAAGCCTGTGTACCACAACTACTGATCTTGTGCTCTAGAGTCTGGGAGCCACAACTACTGAAGCCCTCACACACTAGAGCCCTACTCCACAACAAGAGAAGCCTTTGCAATGAGAAGGCCACGCACCACAACTAAAGAGAAGCCCCTGCTCATTGAAACTAGAGAAAAGTCCACACAGCGATGATGATCCAGCACAGCCTTAAATAAATAAATAAATCTTTTTTTGAAAAAAAAAAAAAAAAAAAACAGAAAGAAAAGGTGTGATGGAAAAGCAGTATAAGAGAAAATGTCCGTAAGTAAAATTCCTTTATTCAACAAGCATTGATTGAATGTCTTGAAACTGATTACAAGCCAACAGGCCCAGTGGTGTGTAGGGTGGAGAGCTGGCTAAAGCAAGAGGAGCCCAGTCCTTCCCTCTGGAGATTCTCACCCTAATAGTGGCAAGAGCAGTGCAGAACTAACTGTAATACAAGGTGTCTAAGGAGTGAGACAGATGAAACACAGTGGGAGCTCAGGGAAGGAAGAGAGCAATTCCAGCAGGGGAGATATTTGAAATCACATAGTGAGTATCCAGAGTTGACACACCATGAAAAGGCAGCCAATCTCCTGGAGATGCTACTCTCTCTGATGCAGGATGATCAGGTTATGCTTGTGGTCTAAATGGAGAATTTCCAAGAGCACCAGGTCTGAGAAAGATCTCCAAGGTCATATGTGAGCTAGGTTTAAACATTAACAGGACATAAAGCTGAAGAGGTCAGGAGGGCTTTGCTCATTTAAGGTCTTAAAGACCACGTGAATGTATTGATATTGGAATTTGACCCTGTGGGGTTTAAGCGTTGGAGTGACCTGGTCCTATTTGCACTTGAGAAAAATGACTCTGGCTACAGTGTAGAAAAAGGATTGGAGGGGAAGGGAGCAGGAGAAAAGGCAGGGAAATTCACTTAATTCGTTTTTCAGTTAAAGATGATGAGGGTAGTGGTACTGAAGCTGGAGAAAGTGAAATTTATTTGACAGTAGAAGTGGAACAGTAATGATAGATCTTAGAGATATTATCAGATAGAATTGACTGAAAATGGCAAATGATTGGGTTTGGGGCTGTAGGAAAAAAGAAGTCAGAATTACCCCTCAGGTTTAGCTTGGCTGACCATGTAAGTAGCAGCATTTTATTAAAATATAAAACACAAAAGGGATGAATTTCAATGAAAGTGGTGACAGGCATTGGAAAATGGGAAAAAGAAAGTAGGAAAGTGGTCAAGTTGCAGGAGAACAGAAATCACTTTACTTTTCATCACTGTAGCTCCAGCACCTGGCTCAACAAATACTGGGATGAATAAATGAAACGAATTCTTGTATTTGAAGTACCACTGAAGGTATTTGAATCTGTGAACTCTACTGCAGAGTATAAAAGAAAATCCATTTCACACATTGACTTAATACTTACTGAGTACCTTCTATCTGCCAGATAGAATTATTGGTACTGGGGATATATCAGTGAGCAAAACCGTAGTGGACCTGTATTTATGAATTTATATTCTATTATAGTCAGACATGACAGACAATACTATATATTTTCAGTTTGTGGTAAATACTCTGAACTAAAATAAATCAGCATAATCAAGTGGCCTGGGGGAGTTTCTCTTAGAAGGTGTTATTTGAACAGGGAACTGCTTGAAGTGGAGTGAGAAATGTGTCCTGGGGGGCAAGGGTCTTGAGAGTATTGCAGGCAGAGGGAATAAATAACAGGTGAAAGAATACTAAGGCAGGAGCATGACTATCACGTTCACATTCAGAGACTAGCAAGGAGGCACCTCTGGCTTAAGGAGAGTGAGCAAGAGGGGAAAGGGTAGGAGATGAGGTTGGGGAAACCAAGGACTGGATTATGAAGAACTTTAAAAGCTCAGGTAAGGATTTTGGCTTTTTTCTGAGTAGTAGGACCTTCACTGGATAGCTTTTAGCAGAGAAGTGATGTGGTCCGACACGTTTTTAGAGGGTAACTCTCCTGCATAGAGAATAGTCTGTAGCAAGGCAGAGGGAGGAAGCCAGCTGACTGGCTAGGAGACTCTTGAAGTCATCTAAGCAAGAGAGTGTGGTCACTAGCTCCAAAGTGAATGCAATGTAGATGGTATGGTGAGAATGATGTGGCTGGGTTCGGCCTTTGTTCCATTTTAATGTGATTTCTGTTTATTTTTTGAAGGCAAAATTGGTAGGATTTACTTTAATATTGGTTATAAGGTGTTGGATTTTTTTAAAAAAGGCAAAGCTGACTCCAAAGCATTTGTTTAAACAACTCAACAATGACAATAGCAACATTAACATTTACTGAAATGGTTAAGCCTGTAGGAGGAACAGGTTTTGGGCTGGGGTATCAGTAGTTTGGGTTTCCCTGGTGGCTCAGATTGGTAAAGAATCTGTCTGCAATTCGGAAAATCCAGGTTTGATCCCTGGGTTGGGAAGATCCCCTAGAGGAGGGCATGGCAACACACTCCAGTATTCTTGCCTAGAGAATCCTCATAAACAGAGGAGCTTGGCGGGCTACAGTCCATGGGGTTGCAGAGTCGGACATGACTGAGCCACTAAACAAACCACACATCAGTAGTATTGGATGTGTTATGTTTGATTGAAATACATATTAGTGCAGATGTAAAGTTGGCTGTTAAGTATACAAATCTATAGCTCAGGTAAGAATTCTAGGCAGCAGATAAAAATCTGGGAGTTATCAGTTTATACATGATATTTATAGCCTTGGGACAAGATAGGACCACCTAGGAAATGAGTATAAATGGAAAAAAATCGATCTGAGACTAATCCTTGGACATTCCAATGTTTAGTTTGTCATGCACAGGGGGGACAATCTAAGCAAAAGAGCCAGAGATGTCAGTAAGGTAGGCAAAGAAATGAGAAATAGTGGTATTCCCAGAATCAATTGACCACTATTTTACAAAAGGAAGATAACTTTCAGATGTTGTGGACAGGTCAGGTAAGGAAAAGACTGAACATTGATCTTTATATTTGGCAACTAGGAAGTCACTTGTGAATCTTGACATCGACTATTTAGTGGAGCAGAGTTGGATGAAAACAGGATTATAGTGAGTTCAAGAGCAAATGGGAAGACAGAAAGTGGGAGACAGTAAGTGGTAATGAATATTTACAAAGAGTATTGATGGAAAGCAGAGGATAGAAATGGGGATGCTTGGTCAGAAAGGTACTGGGGTGGGGATTGCAAAATCCTGTAGGGTCTTACCCGCCAGAAGTAGTACTTTGGGTTTTACTCTTGCAGAGATGGGGGGCATCATCCTAGAACCTAAATATTTACAGATCTTTGAGTAAAAGGAGAATCAACATAGGAGACTGAGAAGCCATTAATGAGGTATGAAGGAAAACCAAGAGAGTATGCAGAAGCCAAACAGGAGAGGATGGTGGTCAACTATATCAAATGCTACTTTGAAGTCAAGTAGAATGAAGTCAGTCATTGGGCTTGGAAAAATGTAGAATGTTGTTTTCCTTGCTAGAGATGTTTCCCTTCCTTCAGTAGGGTAGAGGCGATAATATGGTGTTACAGTGGGTTCAGGAAAGTTGAGACAATCCAAGAGTAACAGTCATCATACCCATTGATCTAGGAACCAGGAGATGGGTTCCAGTAATATACAAAAGGAGGAAATGTGTGTGTGTGTATGTGTGTGTGTATCAACCATAAAATGCATAATAGTACCTTAAAAATTGCCAGCAGGGATTGAAGATTTGAAGATTTAAACACTGGACTCTGAGAAACTAAGAATGCTCACCCACTGAAAAAAAATCTGAAAAAAATAAAAAAAGACCTGAACGAATGGTGAGCTTTGATTCTAACTTTATAAAGGTGTACGATTGGTTATTAAAACCTGGAAATGGAGTGACTGAGTTTAAAAAGTAAGTGGAATTCAGATCTTAATGGTTCAGAGCTAAAAATAGTGCACAATTGCAATGATTAAATCTTCTCTTTTCCCTGGTACAATTATCTCCCCATTTTTCTTTGGTTTTGGAACCCTCCTTGATATTTGTTGAAGCCACCGTTTGTAAATGTACTTTACTATGAGTTTTTTTCCTTTTAATCTCTTTTGAAATCTGCTATTACAAGTAAGATTTAAACACACCTTAGAAACCAGTGTGTGTGCTATGTGCGCTCAGCCATGTCTGACTCTTTGAGACCCCATGGACTGTAGCCCACCAGGCTCCTCTGTCCATGGGATGTGCCAGGAAAGAATACTGGAGTGGGTTGCCATTTTCTCCTCCAAGAATCTTCCTGACCCAGATGTCGAACTGGTGTCCCCTGAGTTTCCTGCATTGATGGGCGGATTCTTTACCCTTGAGCCACCTTGGAAGCCTAGTACTGATGTAGAAATATTGAAGAGGAAGTAATCCTAGGATTATGATAAGAATGTTTCTAGGCAAGTCTTAAAGAGAATTGTTTCGGTTAATGTGGAGTTCCCCAGAAGGTAAATTAGAGCTGGAGGATTTTAACAGTATACTTCAACTGTGACAGACTAATATGCTTGGGGCTGGCTTGTCAGGAGGAAGAGAATTTTGAGAACACTGATCAAAGCAACCATCTACAAAGTGACTGGATAAATATGGAATATTTCTGCTTTCGAGTCTCTCCCAATTTTCCACCCCGCCCCCACTCCCACCCCCCTCCCCGATAAATTCCAGACTCCAGCCCTTCTCTTAACACGTTTACTTCTGATTAAAATTTAACTACCATTTATTGAACACATTACACTGATTCGGGTATTTGGTAAAGCTAAAATAATAGCTTATGTTGAGTGGAATGCACACTTGAAGTAATTTATCACCATCGAATGCCCACAGCAAACCTCTGTGGTAGGTGCTATTCTCCCATTTTACAAATGAGTAAACACAGGAAAAATAAGTGGAAATAACTTGCCCAACATCATACATGTAGGTAACAGTGGAGGTGGTTCCAGAATCTATGCCCTTAACCACTAAGGTCTACTGCTCTCCTGGGTCTAGCATACCTTATTTGACTTAATATTTTTATCTCCATTTTATTGAAGAAGAAACTGAGGTTCAGAGCAAAGGATCATTAAGTTGTTCAAGGTCACACATGTGGAAAATGGAAACAATTTCCCTGCCAAGCATATCACTCTTTTCACATTTATAAAATACTTGATACATTTAGAGCTTACTTTTTCCTTAACTCACTAACTGTCAAAATGTGCTCCTTGGTCTATTTCAAAAGGCATTGTTAAAATAAAAGTTCCATTAGCAAACACATTTGGGGAATGCTGGGTTAAACAAAGCTACTGAAGCATCCTTTCTACAGCTTTTTTTCAATGCCTTTGATATGCTAATATGCCTTTTGAAGCTTTGGGGGATGGGTATTTAGCAACTTAACCACATACTTTGTTTTTCTGGGAGCAACTTACCAGCAAGAGCATAGAACACACTTAGATTAACCGCGTAACTACATTCCTGAGCACATATATACTCCGAATACCTTAATTAAATGGAAAGACAATCAGGTTTTATAGTCAGATGTGGTCCACTGGAGAAAGGAATGGCAAACTACTTCAGTATTCTTGCCTTGAGAACCCCATGAACAGTGTGAAAAGGCAAAAAGATAGGACACTGAACGATGAACTCCCCAGGTCGGTAGGTGCCCAATATGCTCCTGGAGATCAGTGGAGAAGTAATTCCAGAAAGATTGAAGGGATGGAGCCAAAGCAAAAACAACACCCAGTTGTGGATGTGACTGGTGATAGAAGCAAGATCCGATGCTGTAAAGAGCAAGATTGCATAGGAACCTGGAATGTTAGGTTCACGAATCAAGGCAAATTGGAAGTGGTCTAACAGGAGATGGCAAGAGTGAACATTCAACATTCTAGGAATCAGCGAACTAAAATGGACTGGAATGGGTGAATTTAACACAGATGACCATTATATCTACTACTGTGGGCAGGAATCCCTTAGAAGAAATGGAGTAGCCATCATGGTCAACAAAAGAGTCCAAAATGCAGTACTCGGATGCAACCCTCAAAAATGACAGAATGATCTCCGTTCATTTCCAAGCAAACCATTCAAAATCAGGGTAATCCAAGTCTGTGCCCCAACCAGTAACAATGAAGAAACTGAATGGTTCTATGAAGACCTACAAGACCTTTTAGAACTAACACCCAAAAAAGATGTCCTTTTCATTATAGGGGACTTGAATGCAAAGGTAGGAAGTCAAGAAACACCTGGAGTAACAGGCAAATTTGGCCTTGGAGTACAAAATGAAGCAGGACAAAGGCTAATAGAGTTTGCCAAGAGAAAACAAAGGTCATAGCACACACCCTCTTCCAACAACACAAGAGAAGACTCTACACAGGGACATCACCAGATGGTCAACACTGAAATCAGATTGATTATATTCTTTGCAGCCAAATATGGAAAAGCTCTATACAGTCAGAAAAAACAAGACTGGGAGCTGACTGTGGCTCAGATCATGCACTCCTTATTGCTAAATTCAGACTTGAAGAAAGTGGGGAAAACCACTAGACCATTCAGGTATGCTGCTGCTGCTAAGTCGCTTCAGTCATGTCCGACTCTCTGTGACCCCATAGATGGCAGCCCACTAGGCTCCCCCATCCTTGGGATTCTCCAGGCAAGAACACTGGAGTGGGTTGCCATTTCCTTCTCCAATGCATGAAAGTGAAAAGTGAAAGTGAAGTCGCTCTGTCATGTCTAATTCTTGGCGACCCCATGGACTGCAGCTTACCAGGCTCCTCTGTCCATGGGATTTTCCAGGCAAGAGTACTGAAGTGGGTGGCCATTGCCTTCTCGAATTCAGGTATGACCTAAATCAAATCCCTTATGATTATACAGTGGAAGTGAGAAGTAGATTTAAGGGACTAGATCTGATAGACAGATTGCCTGATGAACTATGGATGGAGGTTCATGACATTGTACAGAAGACAGGGATTAAGACCATCCCCAAGAAAAAGAAATGCAAAAAAGCAAAATGGCTGTCTGAGGAAGTCTTAGAAACAGCTGTGAAAAGAGAAGTGAAAGGCAAAGGAGAAAAGGAAAGATATACCCATTTGAACACAGAGTTCCAAAGAATAGCAAGGAGAGATAGGAAAGCCTTCCTCAGTGATCAATGCAAAGAAATAGAGGAAAACAATAGAATGGGAAAGACTAGAGATCTCTTCAAGAAAATTAGAGATACCAAGGGAACATTTCATGCAAAGATGGGCACAATAAAGAACAGAAATGGTATGGACCTAACAGAAGCAGAAGATATTAAGAAGAGGTAGCAAGAATACTCAAAAGAACTGTACAAAAAAGATCTTCACGACCCAGATAATCACGATGGTGTGATCACTCACCTAGAGCCAGACATCCTGGAATGTGAAGTCAAGTGGGCCTTAGAAAGTATCACTATGAACAAAGCTAGTGGAGGTGATGGAATTCCAGTTGAGCTATTTCAAATCCTGAAAGATGATGCAGTGAAAGTGCTGCACTCAATATGCCAGCAAATTTGGAAAACTCAGCAGTGGCCACAGGCCTGGAGAAGATCAGTTTTCATTCGAATCCCAAAGAAAGGCAATGCCAAAGAATGCTCAAACTACTACCACACAATTGTACTCATCTCACACGCTAGTAAAATAATTCTCAAAATTCTCCAAGCAAGGCTGCAGCAATATGTGAACCATGAATTTCCTGATGTTCAAGCTGGTTTTAGAAAAGGGAGAGGAACCAGAGATTAAATTGCCAACATCCACTGGATCATTGAAAAAGCAAGATAGTTCCAAAAAAACATCTTTTTCTGCTTTATTGACTATGCCAAAGCCTTTGACTGTGTGGATCACAATAAACTGTGGGAAATTCTGAAAGAGATGGGAATACCAGACCACCTGACTTGCCTCTTGAGAAAATGCAGGCCAGGAAGCAACAGTTAGAACTTTACATGGAATAACAGACTGGTTCCAAATAGGAAAAGGAGTACATCAAGGCTGTATATTGTCACCCTGCTTATTTAATATGCAGAATACATCATGAGAAACACTGGGCTGGAGGAAGTACAATCTGGCATCAAGACTGCCAGGAGAAATATCAAGAACCTCAGATATGCATATGACAACCACCCTTATGGCAGAAAGTGAAGAAGAACTAAAGAGCCTCCTGATGAAAGTGAAAGAGGAGAGTGAAAAAGTTGGCTTAAAGCTCAACATTCAGAAAACTGAGATCATGGCATCCGGTCCCATCACTTCATGGCAAATAGATGGGTAAACATTGGAAACAGTGGCTGAATTATTTTGGGGGGCTCCAAAATCACTGCAGATGGTGACTGCAGCCATGAAATTAAAAGACGCTTACTCCTTGGAAGGAAAGTTTATGACCAACCTAGATGACATATTAAAAAGCAGAGACATTACTTTGTCAACAAAGGTCTGTCTAATCAAGGCTATGGTTTTTCCAGTCGTCACGTATGGATGTGAGAGTTGGACTATAAAGAAAGCTGAGTGCTGAAGAATTGATGCTTTTAAATTGTGGTGTTGGAGAAGACTCTTTAGAGTCCCTTGGACTGCAAGGAGATCCAACCGGTTCATCCTACAGGAGATCAGTCCTGGGTGTTCATTGGAAGGACTGATGTTGAAGCTGAAACTCCAATACTTTGGCCACCTAATGCAAAGAGCTGACTCATTTGAAAAGACCCTGATGCTGGGAATGATTGAGGGCAGGAGGAGAAGGAGATGACAGAGGATGAGATGGTTGGATGGCATCACCAACTCAATGGATATGTTTGGGTATACTGTGGGAGTTGCTGATGGAGACAGGGAGGCCTGGTGTGCTGCAGTTCATGGGGTCGCAAAGAGTCAGACACCACTGAGTGAAATGAACTGAACTGAAGAGACATTCTCCTCCTCATGGTCAAAATGCAGGATATAGCCTTTTTGCCATAATACCAGCTTTACATTCCATTTCTTATATGTTATTTCAAAGAGGTCCAGTCATATCCAATAGATTGTTTTTCTTCCATTTTTGCAGTGATGTTTTTCAGATTTGGTCCCAAAGTTCTAAGTCTTTCTTTGCAGGCATTCCATGCCTTACACACTAATAGCCATCTTCAAGGGTGCTGCGAGTAATTTGTGATATCATTTTGTGGTTTCTGTTCTTGTAAAGCTGAGTGAGTATACTTTCTTCTGAAGTGTCTCCGAAGTTGGATGAATTACATTAATAGTAACCAAGATAAGAAATAGAAATATTTAAAGCATAGGAGGATCGGAATCTGGTAACTGTTTATTGATTTTCATCACATCTTAGCTCCAGTGAGATCACATGTAAAATGTTATCTGCTTCAGTGATGACATGAAAATGATTATAATGATGTGCTTAGTCACTCAGTCATGTCCAACTCCTTGCAGCCCCATGGACTAGCCCACTAGGCTCCTCTGTCCATGGATTTTCCAGACAAGAATACTAGAATGGGTTGCCATTTCCTCCTGCAGGGAATATTCCTGTCCCAGGGATTGAACCCATGTCTCCTGTGTCTCCTGCATTGGCAGGCTGATTCTTTACTACTATGCCACCTGGGAAGACCACGAGAAATGATTCCATGTCCCCATTATGACATAAAATGTAGAAATGATATTTTGGAATAGCACTAACCTTGGAGAACCTACAGGAAGGTGCAACCTCCCCCCAAATTATAAATGCATGTAAGAATGTATTATGTGCCAGGAAAGTATGAGCTGAAATGCAAATGCTTTTTTTCCCCCTCAGGGAAGTCATTAAGAATAAAAGCCAATAGTCAGGTTATTGTGACTTGGTGCCAAATTTTATGGTTGTTAGGGAAAAAAGCAGAACCTCTTTTTTCTTAAAAAGACCAGTTGAGATACCCTGAGCAAGGTCCAGATAGAGTGGATATGCCTTAGATCTAGAAAAGAGGAAAAGGAAAAATACACATGTACACACACACACTGATCTTATACCTAGGTTCCCTAGCTTGTCATAGAATCAGGAAATCATAGAACATAAGAACTGGAAGAGATCATTCAGCTATCTGAGTTATCAACCCCATCTATAATAGTTTACACAAGAGTTATCAAATGTTTGCATGACAGAGCTAATGAGATATTCTGTTTCATTGCTATAGAACTTATTCTGGTCATCTGGGAGGCCTTGTATTATTATGAAAAGAAAGATTTTGGAAGCAGAATAGACTAGGTTCAACTCTGACTCCTCTACTCATAGCTGTTTCAGCCAGTATGGGCTGAGTTGCACCACAGGAAGAAATAAACCAAAGTCCCAGTGATAAATAGATTTTATACAACAGAACACTTATAGCTTAGACCAAAAATGTAGAATAAAGATGTGTGTGTGCTAAGTTGCTTCAGTAGTGTCTGACTTTTTGTGATGCTATGGACTATAGTTGACCAGGCTCCTCTGTCGTGGGATTCTCCAGGCAAGAATACTGGAGTGGGTTGCCATGCCCTCCTCCAGGGGATCTTCCCAACTCAGGGATCGAACCCATATCTCGTATGTCTCCTGCATTGACAAGCAGGTTCTTGACCAGTAGTGCCACCTGGGAAGCCCATAGAATAAGGAGATCTATATCTAGATATCTCAGCCCACTCTTGGGTCTTCATGGCCAGTGAGAAAGATGTATTTCTTACTCATTTTCAGGGAACTTCTGCTTCATCTTGACATGTTTTCATTATCACCAATACAGGGGGAAGAGGATATGGTAAATCATACAGAGACTTTTAAAAATTCCACCCAGTAGTTACACAACCATCCCTTAGCTTCAAATAAGATTGGGAAGTGCAATCATACCCTTTGTCTAGAAGGAGGAGAAATGGAATATTTGTGAATGGCCTTAATCACTACCAGTGGCATCCCTGGTAGCTCAGCTACACCATCCATAGCTCCTTGGGAAGATTTACCCCTTCTGATCCTTTTTCTTCATCTGTAAAATGGGTCAGCAATACCTATTTTTGCAGATTTGCTGTGAATATTAAATTACATAACATACATAAAATGCCTAGGACATCTCTAGCCTAATAGGTGCTCAAGCATAATACTTTCCTTTGTGTCCATTAGATGCTTCTTCATTTTTCAAGCACGGTAAACAACAAGCTTAATATGTCCTCCACAGACAGGCTTTTGAATATTTAAAGATAATATTCTTACCTGCACACTATTCTTCTCCTCTCCAAGCTAAACACTCCCAGTTCCTTCAATAATTCCTCATATGGCATATGTTTCAGTACTTCACTATCTTGACTCCTCCCCTCTGAGCTTCTTCCAGTTTGCCTCTCATGTTTTGTCTGACTCTTTCTGACCCCATGGACTGTAGCCTATCAGGCTCCTCTGTCCATGGGATTTTCCAGGCAAGAGTACTAGAGTGGATTGCCGTTTCCTTCTCCAGGAGATCTTCCTGACCCAGGGATTGAACCCAGGTCTCCTGCATTGCAAGCAGATACTTTACTGTCTGAGCCACCAGGGAAGCCCATTCCTCTTAAAGTGACAGTCAAATCTGAGCACAGTGTCTCTATAACTAACCTATTTTTGGATACATGCTTCCCTTCATGTAGTAAGGACATTTTGAGGTCACATCACACTTGTAAAATCAAAGGATTTTAGGCTAGAAAGGATTAGAAAACAAGTAAACCAGTGGCCCCTAAGTATATACCTGGGACCCAGCAATATCTGAGTCACCTCTAGGGTTTTTCATAAAGATACAGTCACAAGCCTTACTCCCCTAGTTTCCAAGGTCTTGGGTAGAACTTTCAAAACTGATGTGTGGAGAAGTTTGAGAACTCTTCTGGAGCAACCCCACAGGCTTTCTCAACTTTATATCTTAGGAACGTCCAAATGTTTACATATCGACCAAACAGAGACTTCAGAACACCTGGAACACTTGTTTAAAACTGTTTCTAGAGCCTTGTTCTAAAATTTAGAATCATAATTTCTGGTAGTTGGGCCCAGAAGTTTTTGTTTATAACAAATACCTTAGTTGAGTCTGATGTGAAGCTAGTTCTCGGAACCTGTGGTCCAGTTCAACCTTCCAACCAATGCTTGAATAACCAATTATCCTGCCAAGAAATTTCATAGAAAATGTCACCTTGAGCTCAATTAAAAACTTTCACAGTGTAGAACACTTACAGATTAATTAGGCCAAAAACATAAGATAAGGATGTATATACATAGCATCCTTCTCTTGGGTCTTCATGGCCAGTAACAGAATTGTGGTATCATAAATACTTAGAGTTAAAAATAACTTGAAGTTCCAATTAGTCAGGATTTCCCAAGGTGTGTTCCATGGCACATGAGACCTTTAGAAAAGGAAACTTTAAGTTAAATTAGATTGGGAAACACAGAACACTCTATCACATGCTTTGGAGTGTTAAAATGCACTTTAGCACAATCAACACTCTGAGAAGTACCTAGTTAATAAACTCATTTACAATAAAATCAAACATTTTCCAAAACTGTTCATGCACAGAAACTTAAAAAAATATTACCCATTAGCCTTAAGAATCAGTATTCTATGGAACAATTTTGGAAAAAAGTGGTCTAGGACTTTGTTCATCTAATATATGAATGCCCTAACATTCTAACAAGAACTCACTAAAATTTGTTGTTCAGTCGCTCAGTTGTGTCTGACTCTTTATGACCGCATGGACTGCAGCACACCAGACTTCCCTGTCGTTCACCATCTCCTGGAGCTTGCTCAAACTCATGTCCATCCAGCTGGTGATGCCATCCAATCATCTCATCCTCTGTCATCCACTTCTCCTTCTGCCTTCAATCTTCCCCAGCATCAGGACTTTTCCAATGAATTAGCTCTTCCCATCAGGTGGCCAATGTATTGGAGCTTCTGCTTCAGCATCAGTCCTTCCAATGAATATTCAGGACTGAATTCCTTTAGGATTAACTGCTTTAATCTCCTTGCAGTCTAAGGGACTCTCAAGAATCTTCTCCAACACCACAGTTCAAAAGCATCCATTCTTTGGTCAGCTTTCTTTATAGTCCAACTCTCACATCCATACATGACTACTGGAAAAACCATAGCTTTGACTAATATGGACTTTTGTTGGCAAATTAGTGTCTCTGCTTTTTAATATGCTGTTTAAGTTTGTCATAGTTTTTCTTCCAAGGAGCAAGCATCTTTTAATTTCATGGCTGCAGTCACCATCTGCAGTGACTTTGGAGCCCCCGGAAATAAAGTCTGTCACTGTTTCCATTGTTTCCCCATCCACTTGCCATGAAGTGATGGGACCGGATGCCATGATCTTCATTTTTTGAATGTTGGGTTTTAAGCTAGCTTTCTCATTCCCCTCTTTCACCTTCATCAAGAGGATCTTTAATTCCTCTTCATTTTCTGCAATAAGGGTGGTATCATCTGTATATCTGAAGTTATTGATATTTCTCCCTGCAATCTTTATTCCAGCTTGTGCTTCATCCAGCCCAGCATTTTGCATGATGTACTTTGCATATAAATAAAACAAACCTCACTAAAATTAGAGGTTAATAAGTCCATTTCTGACAGTTTTAATTGTTCACACATGGATCGATATATTCTTTTCTGTTTGTTCTATAACCTGTGTTCAGATCATAGGCTTTAAATCTATAGAGAATATAAGATAGTGAAGTGCACATGAACTTTACTGGCAGATGTCCTAGTTTTGAATCTTGACTCTATAAACAGCTAATTATTTGACCCTGGGCACTATTTACATTTCCTGAACATCATTTTTCTCATATACAAAATAATACTCATCTTACAAATTGCTGTGAGAAATAAATTAGATAATACATGTAAAAAGCTTAGTACAGTGCCTCAAACAGAGTAAGCACTCAAATAATAGCAGTATTTATTTCACTCACAGATGAGAATGCAAAAGGCTTGGTTTCAATAAAGAAGGCAGGAAATTCTGTCTTGTTCTCACCCCTAGTCACTCCACCCCATATACAAATCATTCCTCAGTGCTTTCCTTCATGATTTGTCTGACATCTATAGATTAATATCAGTCTGAAATTAACATCCTGATAAATTTTATTTTAGTAAAAAATGATTCTCTTGACCTCATTATTCCCTAACATGTTATTTTCAGAATACCAAATGGAATACAATGACAGCATATTAATCTCCCAAGGATACCTGATAGATAAAGAAACAACAAAGCAAAATAAACTTTGTGGAACTAGTTGGGTGGTGCTGAAGATGTTATTATAAGAACTAAAGGACCTCTGTGAAAAAGACTTTTTTTGGAAATATTTAGTAGTGACTCCAGTGGGATTACCTACTCCTTAACACTCTACATATTTATAGGAAAGTCAAGTTAATAGGACACTCCACATGCTAAAACATATGGCTGCTTTATGGTGAAGCAATGAGTGTGGTAGGGAGACAATTACGGTTGTAAAAGCAAAGATGAAAAGTGGTATTGCTTAAAAAGCAGTGCAGCTGCTTCCATTAAAAAAAAAAAGTGTTAAATTCCAGCTCTGTCATTACCTAGCTCTAACATTTTGTTAGAGTCATTTGAATTCTTTGAGACTTTGGTTTCTTCCTCTGTAAAATGGGTAACACACAATGGTTGGCTTGGTTGTTTTTTCATTTTGTTTTAATTTGAAGTCAAAATTCTGGCAACTTCCAAACAATGGAATTGATGTAAGATTATTTTTTAAAATGATAATCAGTTTTAAGTCATTCAATTGTCAGCAACATGAACAGGCAGTTAATACAAATAGAAGTATAAATAGCTTATGAAGACAGGAAAAGATGTTTAGCTTTAATCATATTTAAAGATATGCAAATTAAAACAGTAATGAGATACTATTTTTCCCATATTGGAGTGGTAAATACATAAAACAAAATTAATAGTTCGCAAAGTTTTTGTGGGTGTCAGTAACTGGCACTCTATAACATTGATGGAGAATGAATTGTTATAACTTACTGGAAATCAAGTAAGCATTACAGAGCAACATTTTAAGGGCATATCCCCTTTAACCCAGCAATTTTTCTTCTCAGAAAGTATCCTAACAGTATGTTCACATGTGTGTGCAAATGTAGTGTGTGCAAGGATTTTCCTTGCAGTGATGATTATAAGAGCAAAAACCTGGAAATAACCTCAATATTCATTAGTAGGAGTCTGGTTATATAAAATTTGGTTCAAAGTAATAAGGCCATTAAAAAGAATGCCAATAGATAGGGAAGTTGCCCATGGGTCAAGATCCTCTATATACTTTATATGCGAAGATATAAACTAACTCCCATGGAAAGATCACTTACTGAGCAACAGGTGTTGAATCTTTATTTACCTAGTCTTAATTCACCTAGTCTTTACATCAAACCATATGAAATATGCTCTATTATCATCCCAGTGTAATAGATTAGGAACTGGAGATAAACAGAAGATTAAGGGATATAGCCAAGTTAAAAAAAAAAAAAAGAAACAAAACCTGATGTGTGACAGAGCCCAGATGTAAACCCAGGTTGTCTGTCTTTCAAGACTGCACTATATCAACCACTATGTTTTTTTCTGCCTTTTCCTATGTAGAGGCCTCTGTATTCTTCCATTGGAAGAAGACACAAAATAAAATATGTACATATACCTGGATATGGGGCTTCCCTAGTGGCTCAGTGGTAAACAATCTGCCTGTAATGCGGGAGCCGAAGGAGATGCCTTTGAGATCCCTGGTTGGGGAAGATCCCCTGGAGGAAGAAATGGCAACTTAATCCAGTATTCTTGCCTGGTACATCCAATGGACAGAGGAGCTTGGCAGGCTATAGTCCATGGGGTCACAAAGAGTCAGACACAACTGAAGCGACTTAGCACACAGCACACGCAGCATGCCTGGAAATGACTTTAATAAAAAGTCCTGGAAAGATATCAAGAAAGTGTCAGCAGCAGTTGACTATAGGAGATGGGACTGAGGCTCCAGATGGGAGAAAGGTTTGCTCTAGGGCATATGTATCCCTTTTTTGGTGCCTGAGTTTGTTAGTTTCTATTTTGTCTTTACCTTTTGCCTGAGTCCCACCTCATTCGAAGAGTTGACTCATTGGAAAAGACTCTGATGCTGGGAGGGATTGTGGGCAGGAGGAGAAGGGGACGACAGAGGATGAGATGGCTGGATGGTATCACTGACTCGATGGATGTTAGTCTGAGTGAACTCTGGGAATTGGTGATGGACAGGGAGGCTTGGCGTGCTGCAGTTCATGGGGTCGCAAAGAGTCGGACACGACTGAGCGACTGAACTGAACTGAACTGAGTTACTTTATACTGAGTGATAATTACAAAAGCAATTAGCTTTTTAGGGTAAAAATAAAAGAAACGAATACAGTAAAGGTGGATGAGTAGATTCAAGGGATTAGATCTGGTAGACAGAGTGCCTGAAGAATTATGGACAGAAGTTTGTAACATTGTGCAGGAGTTAGTGACCAAAACCATCCCCAAGAAAAAGAAATGCAAAAAGGCAAAGTGGTTGTCTGAGGAGGCTTTACACATAGCTGAGGATAAAAGAGAAGCAAAAGGCAAGGGAGAATGCAACTGAATACAGAGTTCCACAGGACAGTAAGGAGAGATAAGAAGGCCTTAGTGAACAATGCAAAGAAAGAGGAAAACAATAGAACTGGGGAAGACGAGAGATCTTTTCAAGAAAATTAGAGATACCAAGGTAACATTTCATGCAAAGACAGACACAATAAAGGACAGAAATGGCAGGAACCTAGTCAAAGCTATGATTCTTCCAGTAGTCATGTACAGATGTGAGAGTTGGACCATACAGAAGGCAGGTAATTTAGTTGCTAAGTTGTGTCTGACTTTTGAGACCCCATGGACTCTAGCCTGCCAGGCTCCTCTGTCCGTGGGATTCTCCAGGCAAGAATACTGGAGTGGGTTGCCATTTCCTTCTCCACAGAAGGCAGAGCACCAAAGAATTGATGCTTTTGAACTTTGGTGCTGGAGAAGACTCTTGAGAGTCCCTTGGACTACAAGGAGATCAAACCAATCAATTCTAAAGGAAATCAACCCTGAATATTTATTGGAAGGACTGATGCTGAAGCTCAGCTTGATGCAAAGAACTGACTCATTGGCAAAGACCCTGATGCTGGGAAAGATTGAGGGCAAGAGAAGAAGGGGGTGACAGAGGATGAGATGGTTGGATAACATCACTGACTCAAAGGGTAGGAGTTTGAGCAAACTCAGGGAGACAGTGAAGGACAGGGAAGTTTGGTGTGCTGTAGTCCATGGGACTGCAAAGGGTCAGACACAACTTAGCAAATGAATAAAACCAACCTTCATTCAACAGACTGGGAAACTGAGACAGCCAGAGGGGAAGGGAACCACTGATTTCAAGGATCTAATTAATAGATAAGTAAGACCAACAATTCCTTGTCTGCTTGCTTGAATTTTCTTTCAGCTTTCTCATCCCTTTTATCCCTTACCCTCAGAGACTCGGTCCATCAGAGATATAAAAGAGACTTCAGTTTCACTGTCAATCTTTTAGAAAAAAATTTAAACATTGCATATTTTTGAATTTAAGAAAACACTTCGTTCAAAATTTCATCATAATACTAGCAAACAGAATTCAACAGCATATTAAAAGAATCATCTACACCATGATCAAGAGGGAGGAATTAAAAAATGGTTCACCATATGAAAATCAATTAATGTGATACACCACATTAACCAAATGAAGGATAAAAATTACATAATTATCTCAATAGATGCAGAAAAATATTTTGATAAAATTAAACACATTTTCATGGTAAACCTGTCAATAAACTAGGAGTAGAAAGGAATCACCTCAACATAATGAGGCCATACACAACAAGCATACCCCTAACATCATACTGAACAATGAGAAGCTGAAAAGTTTTCTTCTGAGATCAGGAACAAGGTAAGGATGCCCACTCTTGCCACTGCCACTCCTATTCAACACAGTACTGAAAGTCCTGCTGCTGCTGCTCCTGCTAAGTCGCTTCAGTCGTGTCTGACTCTGTGCAACCCCATAGACGGCAGCCCACTAGGCTCCCCCGTCCTTGGGATTCTCCAGGCAAGAACACTGGAGTGGGTTGCCATTTCCTTCTCCAATGCATGAAAGTGAAAAGTGAAAGTAAAGTTGCTCAGTCCTGTCCGACTCTAGCGACCTAGTCAGAGCAATTAGGCACTCCAAAGACATAAAAGGCATTGAGTTAAGAAAAGAAAGAAGGAAAATTCTCCTGTTTGCACATGACATGATTTTATATATGAGAACCTCTGAAGACTCCACCAAAAATAAAACTTTTAGAACTAATAAACAAATTCAGTAAAGTTTCAGGACTCAAAATCAACAAAAATGGGTAGTGTTTCCGTACAAGGACAATGAATTCTCTGAAGAGGAAATTAGGAAAACAGTCCCATTTGCAATACCATCAAAAAGAATAAAATACTTAGGAATAAATTTAACTTAGAAGGTAAAAGTCTTGTACATTGAACATTACAAAACACTGATGAAAGAAACTAAAGACACTAACAATGGAAAGACCTCCCTTATTCATGCATTGGAAGACTTAATATGGTTAAAATGCCCATATCATCCAAAGTGATCTATGGATTCAATGCCATCCCTATAAAAATACCAATGACATTTTTTTTTTACAGAAATACGAAATACAATTCTAAAATTCATATGGCACCCACAAAAGACCCCAGATAGCTGAAATAATCTTGAGAAAGACAAAGCTGGAAGCATCACATTTCCTTACTTCAAAAATATATTAGAAACCTACAATAATTAAGACAATATAGTGTTGGCATAAAGACAAAGGGACTGATGGAGTTGCCTAGAGAACTCAGAAATAAATCTATGCATATGGGATCAACTGATCTTTGATAAGGGCACCAAGACTAGTGTTGGAAAAACTAGACATTCACTTGCAAAGGAATGAAACTGAGCCCTTATCTTAAATCATAAACAAAAAATCAACTCAAAATAGATTAAACACTTAAAGCTAAGATCAGAAGCTATAAAACTCCTAGAAGTAAACATAGGGAAAAACCTCATGACTTTGGTGTTGACAATGATTTCATGACTATGAAGCCACAAGCGCAGGCAATGAAAGCAAAACTAAACAAATGGGACTGTATCAAACTAAAAAGTCTTTGCAAAGCAAAAGTTGCTATCAATTAAAATGCAACCTACTAAATGAGAGAAAATATGTGCAAACCATATATCTGATAAGAGGTTAATTTCCAAAATATACAAGAAACTCCTGCAATTCAATAGCAATAATAATAATAACACAATTTAAAAGAGACTAGAATAGACATTTCTCCAAAGACATACAAATGTCCAATAAGTATACAAAAGGATTCTCAGTGTCACTAATCATGAGGGAAATACAAATCACAGCTATAGTGAGATAAAACCTCACACTTATTAGGATGCTTATTACTTAAAAAACCTAAGACAGTATGTGTTGGTGAACTTGTAGAGAAATTGGAACCTTTGTTCACAGTTGGTAAGAATGCGTAATGCTGTAATTGCTGTGGAAAACAGCATGGAGTTTCCCCCCAAAATTAAAACTGGAGCTACTATGTGATCCAGTAGTCCTACTTCTGAGTATTTATCCAAAATAATTTCAATCAGGATCTCAAAGAGATATTTACACTCCCATATTCATTAGAGCATTATTCACAAGAGCGAAGAAGTGGATACAACCTCAATGTCTGTGAAAGAATAAATGGATAAAGAAATTGTGGTGTATACATACGATGGAATAGTATTCAATCTTAACAAAAGAAAGAAATCTGGTCACATGCTGTAACATGGATGAACCTTGAGGACATTATGCTGAGTGAAATAAGCCAGTCACAGAAAGATGAATATTGCTTGATTCCTCTCTTAAGTTGTATCTAAAATAGTGAAACTCAAAGAAGCAGAGAGGAGAATGGAGGTTGTCAAGGGCTGGGGGGAAATAGGGAGCTGCTATTCAACAGGTACAAAGTTTCAGTTATGCAAGATGAGTGACTTCTAGAAATCTGCTGGGCAACATAGAGACCATAGTTTAAAATACTGTATTGTATGCTGAAAATGTGTTAAGAGAGTAAATCTCTGATTACAATAAACATTTTAAAAATTCATCATCATAATTTAAAAATAATTTGTTCTGGGAGCAAGAGGGTGTTGTGACCAGCCAAGTTGCAAATATCATAGGAGGCCCAGTCTGTACAGTTGAGATCTAATGTGGAATATTGAAACCAGGAGTCCCCGTGGTAATCACGGTGGTTTAATCATAACACATGAGCTTTAATAGTGCTTAGTGATATTAAGCTTCACAACTTAATAATCACAGTGAAGCAAATGTTTGGTATTTATCATATTCATAATATTAAGATGTAAATTGATTTTGAAAAATAAGACACAAAGTTTTCTAACTATAACACCCACCTCCCCAAATGTAAGAATATTGAGAGAGATCATACAAAGGAATTTATTTGTTCATAATAGGGCTATAGATGGGCTTCCCAGGTGGCGCTAGTGGTAAAGAATCTGCCTGCCAATGCAGGAGACACAGGAGACACAAGTTCAATCCCTGGGTCAGGAAGATCCCCTGGAGGAGGAAATGGCAACCCACTCCAGCATTCTTGCCTGGGAATTCCCATGAACAGAAGAGCCAGGTGGGCTACGGTCCATGAGATCACGAAGAGTCAGACACGACTGAGAATGCATGCTTGAAACAATAATCTAGAAACTGGTGGCTCAGACGGTAAAGAATCTGCTTGCCAATTCAGGAGACACAGGAGAGCAGGGTTCGATCCCTGGGTCGGGAAGATCCCCTGGAGAAGGGAATGACTACTCACTCCAGTATTCTTGCCTGGAGAATCCCATGGACAGAGGAGCCTGGTGGTTAACAGTCCACAGGGTCACAAAGAGTAGGACTAAACTGAGTGAGTTAACGTGAGGGCTATAGCTAGCTTATAGTAGTGCTCAATAAGTGCTAACCTGTGCCCTTATTTGATGACATTTATCTGGTAGGCCAGGAAGGAGACTAGCTAAGTCAACGAATTAATTGCTTTGTCTGCAGGAAAGCAAGCAACCAACTTGGCTTCTAGTGTCACTCTGTTTATAGGATCCTTGGTACCAGAACCATGTAGCCTCTGCAAAGTATCCCAATATACCAGATTTCTCTGAAATTGCTGATATTTTTTTTCCCATCTCAAACTACCAGTGCTAATAAAATAGTTTATTTTGTGCAGGTATGGAAATTTGCCAAGAAGTTATTAGCTTCTTTGCTATGCTGGGGTTTCCTCTAGTTGGGCAGTTTAGTATATTTAATCACCTTTGTTTTTTAGCAGCATTACTATCGAGAGACAGCAAGAAGTGGGTGGGGGATGGGGGGAGGTGCACCACCAGATGAAGAAGGTCATTAGCCACACTTGACTTTTGAAGTGTTATGTGATTGTCTTCTAGACACGTAGAGGATATCTCCATCGGTAGACATCAGCCGCTCCAGGGATAGACAGACTGCATGTGTCCAATGAAAGTGACAGTGAAAGTCGCTTAGTCATGTCTGACTCTTTGTGACCCCATGGACTATACAGTCCATAGAATTCTTCAGGCCAGAATGCTGGAGTGGGTAGCCTTGCCCTTCTCCAGGGAATCTTCCCAACCCAGGGATCAAATCCAGGTCTCCCGCATTGCAGGAGGATTCTTTACCAGCTGTGCCACAAGGGAAGCCCCAAATCATGTGTCCAATAGTGAAAGCTAAAAAAGAACCCAAACAGGCAATAGGCGCTGAATGTAGTAGGTCACAAAGAAGAGTCGGAAGTGTTTTATTTATTTTTTTAGTGAATTTATATGGAAGTTGAGGACAGAAGTAGGAAAAGTGAGAAGAGAAAAAAAATCCAGTTTCACTTTTCAAATAAAAACATAACATAGGAGAGGTCCTCTTTTAAAATTTTTATTCAACTTTTCTATAATGATGAGTCCTTTGACTTTGTTTAATTCAGCTCATTTATAGTCAATCACTTTCCAAGTTAATTTTGCCCCCTTTTTCTGTCCTTTCCCATGCTAGGAAAAACTGGATTCAGTGCCCTGTGAAATGTCTCAATTTTTGCTGCATTAAGTGAATAATAATATTTAATGCTGGAAAATGCTCTTAGGTTTCTGATTTCTATCTGATCCAAAAAGTTTGCAGCCCTCTCCTGGGCTGCTATGTAGGAGTTCTTCATGACAACAAAATAATTTTGGTTAGCAAACCTAACCATACGAAGAAATAAGAAGGAAGGACAATCATGGCTGACCATGACATGACAAATGGTGGAAAGCAGTTAAAATCTTTTCATTGAAAATTTCATGACTCTTTTTAAATTTGATTTTCATTTTTTTAAAATGGGAGTTTAGTATTAGTTCCAGGTGTACAGCATTGTGATTCAGTGTTCTCACAGATTATACTCTAATAAAAAGTATTACAAGATAATGGCTATAATCCTGTGCTACATGACATATCCTTGTTGCTTATCTATTTTATACATAGTAGTTTGGATCTCTTAATTCCAAACCCCTAATTTGTCCCTCCTCTCTTTCTTCTCCCCTTTGGTAACCACTAGTTTGTTTTCTATCTGTGAAAACACAGAAAAAAAACCCTGAAACTCATCATTTTGTATCTGTGAGTGTTTCTGTTTTCTATACACATTCATTTGGATTATATTTTAGATTCCACATGTAACTGATCTCATATAGTATTTGTCTCTCTCTCTCTGATTTATTTCACTAAGCATGCTATTCATTAAGTCCATCCATTTGATGCAAATGGCAGAATTTCATTCATTTTTTTATGGCTGAGTAATATGACATCATTTGTATATACCATATCTTCTTTAGCAATTCATTTTTGATGGACACTTTGGTTGCTTCCCTATCTTGGCTATTGTAAACAGGGCTGCTATGAACATTGGGATTCATGTATCTTTTCAAATTAGTGTTTCTGTTTTGGATACATACACAGGAGTGGATTTGCTGAGTCATACAGTAGTTCTATTTTTAGTTTTTTGAGGAAACTCAGTGCTGTTTTCCATAGTGGCTGCACCAATTTATGTTCCCAACCACAGTGTATAAGGGTTCCCGTTTCTCCACATCTTCACCAACATTTGTTATTTGTAGTCTTTTTGATAATAGCCATTCTGACAGGTGTAAGTGATATCTCAATGTTGTTTTGATTTGCATTTCTGTGATAATTGGCAATGCTGAACATCTTTTCATGTTCCTGTTAGCCATTTTTATGTCTTCTTTGAAAAAATATCTGTTGATGTCTTCTGCCCATTTTTGATTGGATTGTTTTGTTTTTGATATTGAGTTGCATGAGCTGTTTATATATTTTGGATATTAACCCCTTATTAATCATATCATTTGCAAGTATTTTCCCATTTCATAGGCTGTCTTTTCATTTCATGGATGGTTTTGTTTGCTGTGGGAAAACTTTTAAGTTCAATTAGGTCCTATTTGTTTATTTTTTATTTTATTTATTTTGCCTTAGGAAAATGTGGAACCACAAAAGATCCCAGATTGTCAAAGCAATCTTGAGGAAAAAAAGCAAAGCCAAGGGCATCACGCTTCTAGACATCAGAATAGTAATCAAATTAGCAATCTTTGCAAGTTTAGTTGACAAAGGGCATAGCAATTATTTTCCCACCCTCCATTCAAAAATATGGGGAAAAAAAGTAAATACAGGGTTTCAAAGGAGCAACAGCATGGAGTTACAACAAATGTATCAAAATCCCTCCCCTTGCTTGTTATTACAGTCTGAGATCCTAAAGCAGGCTGCCTCCTTAACCTCTCTTTGCTCAAGACAGGGATTGCTGCCTTTCTCTGCTACATCTTCTTTGTACAGTAGGGAATCTATAGATTCCCCTCCTCCCCAAATCTACTTCCCAAGAGACACGATCACCTTCACCTCTATGAATGGAAGCACCATGGGAGGAAGGATGGGATAGACAGTGAATCTTCCATAATGAGTGTTTTTTTTGTTTGTTTTTTGCCAGTTTTATTTTAGTACAAATGGAGGCTGAAATGGAAATTCAGCTCCAAATTAGAAGAGGCTGCTTCTTCTCTTCACTCTGTTGATATTTGATCCATGGTGTTCTCATTATTGAGACCCAAGGGCAACTGAGTAGACCACCCAGGCTGCTGCTTTATTTACAAGATGCATAGGGCTGCGGTCCAAATATGAGCTCTGTTCACAGAAAGGTGACAGCTCACCAAGACCCTCCTTCCTCTTTCAGATGAGCAGGCTCCCACACAAAGAAAATGAAAAGTGGCTCTTTCTTACAGAGAAAGAGGAGAAATAGGAAAGGGAAGCAAAGAAAGAAATGAAATGACATCCTCCCTATCACCTGAAACCAGGGGCTTGGGCAAACTGGAAAACATAAAGACCCCATGTAGAAATTGCTAGGTGGGTGCAGAGTGCCTTGAATGGAATAGTTGAGAGCTGTTTCTTTTTCTTTTTTCTTTTTAAACTGCAATGCTCAATTCTTTCATCCCTGAGATGCCTGAAAAGAATTAGAACACAAATTCTGGCAACAAAAGCTTCATCTGAGTTTAGCAGAGTACACCCAATAAGAGAAGGAGCAGTGATGCACTGTGAGCCTAGCTTTCAAGGTTTAAAGAACAATAACCCCAAACTCCCTCAAGGGCTTTGCTGAGCTGGAAGGAAGTAGAAGCTCTTGCACTTGATTGAGAAATCACCATGCCTTCAGTTCTTTCTAATTCAGATTGGAGATAAATAGCCAGAAATACAGACCTATGCATGATTGAGTCTAATTCTGTGATTTAACTACAAAGTGAGATTTTGTCTTAAACAATGTCAAACTTCTGGGTTAAGAGAAACGTTGCTGGAATGAACTATCTGAGCTGCAGGATCTTTGAAAGGAGTAGGTCTTATTCTCCTTTGTCTTTCTAAGCCTATACCTCAGTGCCTAGCCTATCGTACTAATATTTGTTCAATCTTGTGTTCATTCAGCTAATATCTAACAATGCCTTTACTGATGAGGCTGGTGCTAGGTCTAGGGACAGAAAGCTGACTCATACATGGCCATAGCCTTAAGAAAAGCAAAATCTAGTGGAGTATGTCAATTTTTTTTTTTTTTTAAAGAACATCATTAGGGAGAGAATTTATTGAAAATAAGTATTGCTTGTAGAGGGAAACAGGTAACTTCAATAAAGAGAGAAGGCTTTGATCATAAGATCAGCAAATGTCTCGACGGTCAGGCACGAATAAACAAGGCTAGAAAGAACTGCATGTCGGGAAGTGGGATGGATGATCAAGGGTGGCCAAGTGGGATGGAAGGTCAGAGAATGATTTACTCTCAAGAGGATGTTTGAAAGAGGGGTTGTGTTCTGGCTCGGTAGGTAGACTGATGGTAGGTCAAAGTTCAGGGGCGTGGGGAAAAGAAGAGAAGCTGGATTGTGTAAGACTTTAGAGCCCAATACAAGCCCATTAGTTTTGGGGCAGTTTGTTTTGTTTTTTCATTCTGAGAGAAAAGGGGAACCATAAGGGTTTTGAAAATAGGACTGACATGATCTGGCTCACATTGCTTTAAAGGCTCAGAGGTCAGATTTTTTTTTTTTTTTATGTGATTACCCTACCCCTAAAATTTTGTTTCAAATTCCAAGGCAGGGAATACCTCCTTAACCCTCATGGATCTAGACTATAACAGTTGTGTCCATGGTAGATTAGATTCTTGTTCAGTAAATAGTTACTCGATGTCCTTTAGCCCCCATGGGAGGGGTGTTTTCCCTGCCCCTTTGATGTTGGACTTGCCTGTGTACTTGCTTGGGTCAATGGCATGATACAAATAGGGCTTTGGTATGTACTTGTGTGGTTGGGCTTGTTTTTTCCTCTTGTGCTTCTGAATTTGTTTTGAGAAGAGCTTTCGCTGGATGAGCAGCTAGTCCCAGAAGAATGAAAGACATATGAAAAAGACAGAAATGAACCCACACATTGGAGCCAAACCAGCCTAGATCACTCAACCCCCACACCTGGAGTCTGCAGAAGGGCCTTCACAGCTGATCTACAGACCTGTAGCCTGAAGCAAAGCCATTGCAGTCAACTCGAGATGTATGCTGCTGAGTATCTGGGTAATTCTTCCATGGAGCAGAAACTGACTGATTGGTTACTTTTCTAAGTATCTTTATAACACTCTAATCATCTTCTTGCCCTCAAAATTCTCTTTCCAATACCCAGAGTATTGAACACATCTTCTTAAAATAAAATTATCAGATTCTATACCCTCCTCCTCAAAAATCATCAATAGCTCCCCATTGGCTGTAGAATAAAAAACCAATATCATAGTATGAAATCCAAAGCCCTTCATAATTTCACTTTCAACTCCCTCTCTCAGACTTCATCTTGTCATACCGGTGACTAAACTTATGGAATCAATAAATATCTGAAAATCGCCTACTAGGTACCAGGTACTGTGCTCGGCACTGGGGATATAAGATGGACAGAATATGGATTTTTATTGGAGAGGCAGATAAGAGAACTTGCAGTGTTGAAACAAGGTACGAGTGTTGGTACAGGAGTCAGCACAGGGTACTGTGGGGAGGTCTAGGAGAGGCTTTCTGGGGGAGGTGGGGTGTAAGATGAGATCTAAGATGAGAATACAAGTCAACCCAGCAAAGAGAGGAGACAAAGGAAGGTTTAGGCAGAAGGAAGCTGCTGCATGCTCAAAGGCCTGAGGATAGGAGAGCATAGCACATTCACATAACTGCAGCCATTTCGTTCAACTTCCCAGGTGGCACTAGTGGTAAAGAACACACCAGCCAATGCAGGAGACAGAAGAGACGTGGGTTCAATCCCTGGGTTGGGAAGATCCCCTGGAGGAGGGCATGGCAACCCACTCTAGTATTCTTGCCTGGAGAGTCCCATGGACAGAGGAGCATGGTGGGCTTCAGTCCATAGTGTCACAAAGAGTCAGACACGACTGAAGTGACTGAGCATGCACACATGCCACAAAGAATATCAAGGGAGAGAGGGTAGCAATAGTGGGAGGTTAGAGAGCAAAGCTCAGGCCCTGCCCTGCTGGGTGTGTAGACTGTGCGCCATAAAGAATATCCACTTTGGATGAACCAGGTAGCAGAGTCAAATCTGGGGTCTATCACTATAATTCCTGGGTCTGTTTTCCAGCGCTGGTATTGACTCATGCGTAAACTTAGGCAAGTTTTTAAAATCTCCCTTTGTCTCCATGTCTCCATATGTGAACTTGGGACCATAGTATTGCCTACAACATAAGCTTGTTATAAGAATTCATTTAGACGGCACATGCTAAATGCTTAGCACAGTGACTGGCATGTAATAAGCACTCAGTACATAAATATGACTTTCAGCTATTTGTATCTTATCCTAAAGGCAATGGGAAGTCATTGAAGGGATTTGTGTGACTGAAACATTAAGATGATGGAGGCTGATTTTGTGTGGAAAATGGATGTGAGGCCATGGAGGCAGCTGGGGGTAGGCAATCAGCAATGGGGCTTCTGCAGAGATGCAGGGAAGTGGTAATGGCTGGAGGCCTGGACCAATATAGTGGCCATGGGTTATGAAGGACAGAACTTGGGGAGAAGCCCCAGATTTTGCTGGCGTAGGGTGAAGGACAGGTTGGGACTCACAATAACACCTGGGTTTCTGGCTGCAGTAACCAGGTAGCTGAAAGCCTGGCCATCAGGATGGCAAAGGCAAGAACAACATTCTGTGCAGGGAGGATGATGAAATTAGTCTGATGCATACAGAGCTCCAGGGAGCTGCGATTCTTCTAGACGGAGATGTGGGTAAGCAGGGAGAGAGATCCTAGCACGTGTTCTAGCCACACCGAACCACCCAGTGTCCTGGAAACGGCGAGCTCTCCCAACCCTCTCTTCCTTCACACAAACTGTTCTCTCAGCCAGAACTTCACTCTCCACTGATCAAAATCCCACCCAGCCTTCAAAGGTAAGAGCAATGTGAGCATTGGTTTATAGTGCACACTGTCTTAACATGAGAACACTGAAGACCTGAGAGTCTGCTCATTTGATCACTTTCACACCCACCTCCTCTGCTAGTTTGCGATTTCCATGGTGGCTGGGACTTGGTCCAAGGCTTCTGCATCCTCCAGCCCCCAACCCAGGGAAGACACAGAGCAGACATTCAGTGGATGTACATTACCTACAATTTTAAAAATCCACTTTATTAAGGACGTGTGGCTGCGGTGGGGAGCGGTGGGCATAGTGTGGTCCTGCAGAATTTGCTCCAGGTCAAAGCCCACAGCCAACGAGTGAATCTCCAAGATTTCCTTAGTTGTTCCTCATCCCTGATGGGCTGACACCACTGGCATGAGGCCTCTCAACAAGCAGTGGAGCTAACCTCCCATCACAGCTTACCTTGCCCTCTGGCACTGACTCTAGGTGCTCACTTTGACCTCCTGCCCTGGATACCACCCTGCCACCGGCTTTGCTAGTTCCATGCCTTTCATCTGGAATCCCAAGTTCTTCTCGCACTCATCTTTTGCTTCCACTGCACCCAGGGCTCCAGTCCTAATTCTTGTCTCATTTCTCAGACCATCTCCATCTGTAGTGTCTTCTATCAGTGCATGGAGTCCCCCATGCAGCCAGATGTTCTGACATCTGGCTTGAATGCAATTCAAGTGGGCCAGGTACCAAAAAAGTCTGGTGAGGTAGAACTCACGTCTCTCAGCTGCCTGGGGCATGGCCAGCCGCTCCTTGCCTCTCTTATAGATGCTCATCTCTGTGTTCCCAGGACCCCACAGCCTCCTGGCTTTCTCCCTAGCTGTCTACTTCTGATTTCTCTCTCTCTCTTTTTTTTTCTTTCCACAGGAGCTTTCTCTTCCAAATGATATCAACAGTAGAGATTATTACAATGTTGTATAAATAAGAATAACCTGGGAAGCTTTAAAAGGCACATTCTGGGGCCCTGCCCACAGATCCTCAGGTGTGAAAGAAGCCCAAGTGTGTGGAGTGTAGCAGGTTCCTCGGGTGATTCTGAAACAGATGGTGCTTAGAGCCTGCTCTCCTTGCATGGCCTTGTCTTCTTGTTCTGTGACCTTCCATGTCAGTAATGACGGGTCTCAATCCTGCTCTTGGCCTAAGGCTCCCTTGCACTCCTGCTGGACCCAGGCAGCCACCTAGCTGACGAGTTGAAGACTTGGAGCCATTTCAAATTTAACATGTTCAAGGTGGAACTCTTACCCTCCACAGCCCCTCTCCCTAGAAGTCCTCAGCTCAGTGAACTGCCTCTTCCTCAGCCCCTCACCTTGGACTTGCATGTCTGTCGGGAAGGCCTGCAGTCTACATGGAAAGCATTGCTCACAACCATCTACTTCCTTCATTTGGAACAGCTAAGAGCTCCTTCATTTTCTGTCAGTACTACTGCAAGTTCTTCCATGTTGTTTCCTCTGTCATACTCTGCTCCTCCCTAAAACAGTTCAGTTCAGCCTCAATAAAACAGTTCAGTTCAGTCGCTCAGTTGTGTCAGACTCTTTGTGACCCCATGGACTGCAGCATGCCAGGTCTCCCTGTCCATCACCAACTCCTGGAGTTTACTCAAACTCATGTCCATTGAGTCGGTGATGCCACCCAATCATCTCATCCTCTGTCATCCCCTTCTCCTCTTGCCCTCAATCTTTCCCAGCATCACGGTCTTTTCAAATGAGTCAGTTCTTCGCATCAGGTGGCCAAAGTATTGGAGTTTCAGCTTCAACATCAGTCCTTCCAATGAACATTCAGGACTGATTTCCTTTAGGATGAAATGGTTGGATCTCTTTGCAGTCCAAGGGACTCTCAAGGGTCTTCAACACCACAATTCAAAAGCTTCAATTCTTCAGTGCTCAGCTTTCTTTATAGTCCAACTCTCACATTCATACATGCTACTGGAAAAACCATAGCCTTGACTAGATGGACCTTTGCTGGCAAAGTAATGGAGCAGCCATGAAGAGACACCGCACATCCAAGGTCAGGAGCAGCAGCTGCGCTTTGCTGGACCAGCCATGTTGAGATACCCTATGTCCAAGGTCAGAAAAACCCTAGTAAGATGGTAGGCACTGTAGCAGCTGTGAGGAGATACCCCATGTCCAAGGGCAAAGGAGAAGCCCGAGCAAGATGGTAGGAGGTGTGAATTCATGTTTAGAATCAAACCCTGTTCCTGCCAGAAACACTCAGAGGGCTCAAACAAACCTTGTGCACACCAGGACCCAGGAACCCCACAGAGACTGAGACAGAACTGTGTTTGAGAGTCTCCTGTGGAGGTACAGGTCAGCAGTGGTCTGCTATAGGGACAGGGGCTCTGGGTGTGGGTATGGCATGAGTCCTCTTGGAGGAGGTCACGATTAACCCTACTATAGAGCTGCCAGAACTTAACATAGGACTGGGAAATAGACTCTTGGAGGGCACAACAGAATCTTGTGCACCAGGACCCAGGAGAAAGGAACAGTGACCCCACAGGAGACTTGCCTGTGAGTGTCCCGGAGTTTCCAACGAATACTTGGGTCGGTGGTGGCCTGCTCCAGGTTTGGGGGCATGGACTATAGCAGTACATGCCTGGGATCTTTTGAGGGAGATCACCATTATCTTCATTACCTCCACCATAGTTTGGCCCCAGGTAAATAGCAGGGAGGGAACACAGCTCCATCCATCAACAGAAAATCAGATTAAAGGTTTACTGAGCATGGCCCCACCCATCAGAACAAGACCCAGTATCCCCCTCAGTCAGTTTATCCCATCAGGAAGCTTTCATTAGCCTCTTCAGTTCAGTTCAGTCGCTCAATAGTGTCAGACTCTTTGCGACCCCATGAACTGCAGCACGCCAGGCCTCTCTGTCCATCACCAACTCCCGGAGTTTACCCAAACTCATGTCCATTGAGTCAGTGATGCCATCCAACCATCTCATCCTCTGTCATCCCCTTCTCCTCCTGCCCCCAATCCCTCTCAACATCAGGGTCTTTTCAAATGAGTCAGCTCTTTGCAGCAGGTGGTCAAAATATTGGAGTTTCAGCTTCAATATCAGTCCTTCCAATGAACACTCAGGACTGATTTCCTTTCAGATGGACTGGTTGGATCTCCTTGCTGTCCAAGTGACTCTCAAGAGTCTTCTCCAACACCACAGTTCAAAAGCATCAATGCTTCAGTGCTCAGCTTTCTTTATAGTCCAACTCTCACATCCATACATGACCACTGGAAAAACCACAGCCTTGACTAAGATGGACCTTTGTTGACAAAGTAATGTTTCTGCTTTTTAATATGCTGTCTATGTTGGTCATAACTTTCCTTCCAAGGAGTAAGCGTCTTTTAATTTCATGGTTGCAGTCACCATCTACAGTGATTTTGGAGCTCCCTAAAAATAAAGTCAGCCACTGTTTCTACTGTTTTCCCATCTATTTGCCATGAAGTGATGGGACCAGATGCCTTGATCTTAGTTTTGTGAGTGTTGAGCTTTAAGCTAACTTTTTCACTCTCCTCTTTCACTTTCATCAAGAGGCTCTTTAGTTCTTCTTCACTTTCTGCCATAAGGGTGGTGTCATCTGCATATCTGAGGTTAGAGGCCAGACAGACTGAAAACCACCATCACAGAAAACTAACCAATCTAATCACATGGACCACAGCCTTGTCTAACTCAATGAAACTATGAGCCATGCCATGTAGGGCCACCCAAGATGGACATGTCATGGTGGAGAGTTCTGACAAAATGTGGTCCACTGGAGAAGGGAATGGCAAACCACTTCAGTATTTGTGCCTCGAGAACCCCATGAACAGTATGAAAACAGTCAGTAATTTTGTCCAAAATCAACATAGTCATGTTACCTGAAAAGAAAGTGAAAGTGAAATCACTCAGTCTTGTTCCCATGCGACCCCACGGACTATAGCCTACCAGGCTTCTCTATCCATGGGGTTTTCCAGGCAAGAATACCGGAGTGGGTTGCCATTTCCTTCTCCATGTTACCTGAATGCTTTTTCAAACCTTCGTCTACTCCCCAAAGCACCATGTAGTCAGAATCCTAACTGGTCCTTCATAATTTAGCCTGGGGTAGGTTAGGTTAACCCTAACCTCTGGCCTCTGGACAAATCCATCCTACCACTTGTTTTGTTAATAAAGTTTGATTGGAACCCAGCCACACCCATTTGTCTACCTACTGCCTGTGGCTACTTTGAAGCTATGATGGACGGTCCCCAGGCCAATATGATTGTCGTCTGAGTGAATGCCACTGAAGGGACCTTAAGCGGGTCTTCAGGAGAGTAGGTTTAAGTCAGTCTCCCAGTTTGGATGGATGTGAGTTGCACCAGCTTTACAAATGCTGTGACTGAAGGAAAGCAATGGTGGCCTCCCAGTCCACTGCTTGTCACAGGTCTGACATGCTACCCTGTGTCCTAAAGGAGTCTCTTTCTCTACCCTTCAACAATGTCTCTTAGAAATACAAGCACTAGGACTTCCCTAGTGGTCCAGTGCTTAACACTCAGCACTTCCACTGCAGGGTCCATGAGTTTGACACCTGCTCCAGGGAAGATCCTTCATGCCGACAGTGTGGCCAAAAAAAAAAAAAAATTACATAGGCCAGAAGGCAGTGAAATGATATGATGTGTCTCTAATGTGAAAAAAAAAAAAAGATTACCCCCCGGCCCCCTCTCCAAATGCAAGTACCTCTGAGAATTCTGATGTAATCATGTGCATGTGAATCAGCTGCACTGGGAATTTGGTGTCAAGTAGAAGGAATAAGCTGAAAGAGCATCAGTTTGACTCAGGGTGGAGAGGTTACTCTTAGAGCTCGTGGCCCTTGTTGCAGAAGATGCCTTCTGATTGAGAAGCTGCTAGGCTGGGCAGGCGCCGGGCAGGGTGACGTGGGGGCGTGCATAGGCACCAAGAGAAGAGAGAGACGAGGCCAGAGGGTCAGTTTGCCTTCCTCTAATAGACATCTTCACATGTCAGCAACAAATCAAATTAAATATTTTTATTCCTTTCCAGTCTTCTTTCTGGGTTTCCTGTAGCTCAGCTGGTAATGCAGACTAGCCTTCTCTACTTACACCCCAAAAATAATTAGGCAGAGGTTATTTATACATTAGAAGTCAAGTATGATTCCCAAGTATAAAACTGCTCATTTTGAATGAGTTATTAACTAGCACCTGAAGGAATACTCTTTGTGATTAAAGATGTCAGCGAATGCCCAGTAGCCACTTTTAAGGGGGGAGGGCACTTTTAAGGAGGCTTAATGACAAATTCAGAATGACTGAGTGGTCTTGGATGTACTCAGAATCTTTAAAAACTAACAGTACCGAAAATAAACAAACGGAAGCCCTTGAGTCTGGAGGAGTCCCCCCCACCTTTTTCTTTTCTTTTGTTAACAAAACTTTCTCTATAGAATGAAATTCCAAGGAGAATTTCTGAGAGTATTTTTTTTTATAGTTCAGATAATTTAAAGTTGCTATTCTGAATAGAGTCTGTTGAGCTATAACCTGAATTTAAATTCTTTGGAATTATTTTCAATTCTATCTAATTGAGGGTAAATAGAATAAATAAAAATAGGGTAAATAAAAAATAGACCCAACTCCAATTAGAGAAGATGATATTACAATCAACTAACCTTTGTGCTCCATTTGCCAAGCTCAAGAAATAACCTCAAAATTGAAACCTAAGATTGAAATAATAAATATAAGCAGGTCTTACCATTTCTGGTATGAGGTTGTTACTATAGTGCCATCTTCAGTGCAATGTACAAAGGAAGCTGTTTTTTTTTCCTTTGTTAAAAAAAAAATCAAGCATAAGAAACTATTCTTTTGAGGATCTCACAACATGAAAATGCTAAAAATGACAGAGAAATGTATGTCTCTTCTAAAGTGATGCTTACTGTCTAACTGGTATTTAGCATTGTGGATTTGTATCTGGCAGGTATCATGCATTAGTAATTAAACTACTATAGATAAAGTATTTGAATGTTTGGAGCCAAATACATATTTAACTTGCTTTATTAAATGACTTAAGTGTATAAACCAGAGAATCTTTGGATCTGAGAGTTAAGAGTGTTTTCAAAGATCATCTGCTCTAAACTTGCATTCAAATACATTTTCTTGAATGACATCCATCCTCCTTGTCAGAACCATTCAGACTATGGACACCTCCCTGGACAAAGAATTCTGTATTTTGGAATCTAGCTCATTCCAGTTATAGGCTGCTATGAATCCTTATGGAAAATGTCCTTCTGCCACATTGGAATGTTTCCCTGAAGCATCACCCACAGATCCTCACTCTCCTCTCTGGAACTTACAAATAGAACAGTGTAATGGAAATAGCATTATCCTGTGAGTCAGGAGAATCAGGATGTAGACCAGATTGGCCTTCATGTGTTGCTTGACATTGGGCAAGTCACCTTCCTGCTCCGGCCCTAGTTGCTTTTCCAAAAGGAAAGGAATTGGGAAGAAACAATCTGATTTCAATGGGTATGTATGCTCCCATCCTTTTATGGTGGTTCTTAAACACTGAAGATGACTATTCCCCAATAGGCTCTTGGATTAATCCCTTTCTGATGACATTTAAAATGGAATAAAGACTGTTTCAACCCTGTCCTATAGTAAAGACACTATTTAGAAACTAGCTTTCTCCAATGTGTTTGTAGTCAAATGAGTAGGTGAAATCAGATATGCATTTGGGATTAAATACCCAAATTACTGCTCACACATCCTACACTGCAGTACAGTCTAGGCAACCAAGAGTACTGTGCAGTCTGTACAGAGTCCTACTTCTCTCCAAATGGACATATCAAAGCCTACAAAAAGTCAACAAGTTCCAAGGAAGGTGATCTCACTGGATGGGATTTTAATGAAACGCCTGTATTTGGGTTCTTTTAAAATCCCTCTTTTCCTAAGGGCATGCTAGTTGTCTTCTTAGTCCTGATGGTTTGATCCAGTTTACAATACACATTTCTGTGGAACTGCTTAGTTACATCTAGGAAAAAAAATGCTTTGTGAATTTTCATGGTGAGAACGGATACAGCAGCATTTAAGCAGCTGTGCCAAATCTGAGCAAATGAATATTTTCTGAAAGAGGGTGCAAGGAGAAAATAACAGCCATGCTTACGGCAACACATGGCAAACCTGCCTACATGTCAGCAATAATAGACTTCTCGAGTTACTGCAGGGACCCCAGAGTGCAAACTGATTTCTTTGAATCCAGCTCAGGACTGAAAGCCTTGCAGTCCAATTCCAATGCAAGGAAATCTAAATTGCGAGAAATCCGAACGTTGTCCTGTTTCCTGATAACTCACTCTCTCTTCTTATAATTACTTTTGTGTCAGCAAGACTACCTTTGAAATCAATCACTTACTGTACTACATTTTCCATATTTCTCGAAGTTATAAGAAGGAAATGAACAGATAGAAGTGTGATGATTCTTTCTATAAATAGCTTGAGTTTCCAGGGTGGAGATTACCCTCCACTTTGACAGGGAGAGCTATGAATAAAACAGCCAGCCAGTAGCTACTGTGGGCTGGAAGATAACTGGTAAATAAAAACAAATATAGCAATGTGGGAAATACACACAGCAGCGTGATCTCTACTTGTGATAATATTCCACACTTGAACATGGAATCCTAGGTTTTGTGTGTGTACTGCCACTAACAAGTAAACGACAGTGAAAAAAAAAATCTCCTGAAAGTAGCCCATGCCATAGACGATGCTGGCTTTTTATAACAGCAGAAGAGAAGAATTTCCAGCAGGGAGGACTTGGCAAATGTGACACATCCTGCGACGGAGCAAGGGGACCCATGGCAGAGACATGGCTTCCTGGGGGTTCTGGCAGAAAATGGCTTCTGAAATATGCACTTGGTAATTTGTACTGAAATACAATTTCTAATAACAAACCAAAGGCCTAACATCTTTTTACCAGAAGATTAGGTACCCAAACATTTGTATCGATTTATTTTGTCCCCTATCAAAATTCATTATATGTAATACACCTGTTTCACTTCCTACTCTCATTAAACACATTTGCTAATTATTATTATTTTTTAACAGCTAGAACTCACCAGGAGGCCCTGACAATCAGTCAGTTCATGATAACAGTAATCCCAGGAAAAAATTTCATGGAGGCTGTAAAGGTAACTAAGTTGTTTTCATTGACCAGCAAATCCTGTAAAAACATGAGTTGTGTTGATACAACCTGGATTTCCTACATATTTAAAAAGAAATAAAGCAGAGAGGGAGAAAGGAGTCTAAGATTTGACATATTTTACCATGAGTCTTGTTCAGTAATCAGAGTCTGAGTTCTATCTGATAAGCAATGTTTTCCTTTTGATACTCATTTGCCCTTATCCTTCTCAACCTTCACTTGGGTAGACAGCTTTTTAGTCAGTCATTTTCAATCTGCTTTTTCTTCTTTTTTTTAAACCTCTGTATTCTAATAATTTTGAGTCAAACCCTCACCCTGGGGTTCTTTATTTTGGATCTAGGGGCCCTTATCTGGCTCTCTGGATAATATTTATGAATGTAGTAACAGATTTGTACCATGGTTAGCTACTTTGCCATTCCTTACTGCACTGTACTGCAAGGAAGCTTATAGATTGCAGATGATAATGATGATAAAGTTAACAAATAAGGAAAATCAAAACCAAATCTCAAGACAGTAGACATTACTGAAATCCAAGGAAGTCCTGGGAGATAAACAGGGACTAATTTTTACTACCTATGACACAGTGGTCAGGTTGCAATTTAAAGTGAAGCAAAAACCTGAAAAATTATAATTTGGGGTCTAATACCTACTTTGATCTGAGAAATCTACACATTCAGGGAAGAAACTTTGTATTTGTTTACATCAACTAAATAATGCATAATTCACTCTTTGTGTGTATTCCTCTGTGTGAGTGTGTGCGTGTGTTTGCATGTGTAGGTAGGTAGACCTGGCCTATTGTATAAACTAATGGAACAATGGCATAATCTAAAAACCAGATCATTTGCATTTCTTTTTGATGTTGAGCTTTACTAATGTCACACTAATAAACACACTGAATGGTTACAAACATGACCTATAAGAAAAGACTTTTATTAGTGAAAACAGCATTAAAATTATCGAATATCAACTCCAGAATTTTACCACAATGGTTCAGTTTACATGGAACAATGATGAAAACATACATTGTAAAACTCAGTGAGAGAACAGACCTCACTATCACTTTCGAAGGCTGTCATGAGCAGTTAGCAGTGTATGACACAAGCTAGTATAGAAATAGATTGTTCATGAACTTCAGATGACTATTTCCTTCCTATAGTTAATTTGAAAGTGATATTATATATTTCTTATTACATATTTAGACCATCTCTCTGAAGGCCATATTCATGAGCTTTTTAAGTTCAACAAGGAATTTCTCATATTTGATGTATTATTGAATCACCAGAGTTTCTATTTAGCCAGCGTATACAAAAGCAAACTAAGGTGGAAGCCTGAGTAATTCTTTCTTGGTTCTGGGTACTATAGTCAGCAGATCTAGTAATTATGATTTAATGAAACATTTGAATCTTTTTATTCTCAGTGGCAATTATTTGGCTCAAAGTATTCAAGTGGTTGTCTCAGAGCCTTCCCTCATTTTCCCTCTGAAGACATAGGCAACAACAGGCTAAAAATAATCTTTAAAGAACTAAAAAGTCATAGAGTTTCATATAAGATGGACAATACAGTTTTCCTTCCTTGAGTAACCTCTCTAAAATGCAATCTTGTCAACCAGTGGGAAGTAAAACAAATGCAATTCAAAATTAGACTACGATCAGTTTTGTACAGAATAAACTATTAAAATGTATTTAGCTTCCCATTTGCTTTTAACAAAGGACAGAGTCCCTGGAAAATCTGAAATTGAGGGTTAACAATTGAACTTGAGATCTGTTGCCAGTGATTCCCTATAAATGAAGCCACAAACAGGATATTTTAGTTCAGCCCATCCGATCATAGTGACTAATAGACTGAGCATTTGAAATGAGGCTAAACCTTTGACACCCCTTGTCTACATAACTGAGTGGGTTGGACCCAAACCACTGTGCTCACTATGAAAAAAAGAACTAAAATAGGTCTCTCCATCACCTGATGCATTTCCCGTGACACACAAAACATTTTGTCCAAAAGTACTCATAACATGCTATCTATATTGCTCAGGTCTTAGCTGGTTATAAAGCCAGGCCACAGCAACGTTAATGTTCTCTGTATCCCTCTGTCTTTCTATCTCTTCCTGAAAGAAAACACTTTATTGGCCAGTTTATAATCTTTGCGGCCTTCAAATAATGCAATTGGTTCATTTTTCTCAACCAAATGACGGACTGATGATTTTGGTCATCTTTGAAAGAATCAAATAAAAGTCAAAACCAATCCCAGAAATGGGTAACTAACCAATCAAGCTGGCCATATATGATAGAGGACCCTATATTTTCTAAAAGTATTGAAACAGATAAGATTGAACGTTAATATTTGCTTATCTGCAATTATGTCCGATTTCAAGTGATTCAAGGCAATGGGGAAGAATCAAATCATGTTGACCTTGGCCCTGTCTGGCTCTTCTCCAAAGAGGATGCCAGTGGTAAGGAACTCAAATTGCAAAGATGTTAGAAAGGAAAAGCATTTCTTAACAGATTTAGCAATTAAGTTGAATACAAATAGCATTCGAAAGCTCTGTGTCTTAACCTCAAATCTGGGTGAAAAGATCAATTTGATTACTGCTTTATTTCTTCTGAAAAATAATGGAAAGATAAATATATTTAACAAAGTGTGGCTTCAGAAATACCATTGTAGCAAACAATTTTATTAAGACTTTCATAAAAATGGCATTTAATAAAGTCTTCTAATACCTTGATGCTATTAAAAGCAAACAAAAGATTAAAACAGTTCCTTTCTGTGATTTACATTAGCTTAGCATTATTTGATTTTTGTCTTAGAAACTAATGTAAATAATAATAATCAAATCAGGGTAAATACAATACAATGCATTTTCTTTACTTTATTTCAAAATAGTGATTATAAATACATTCTTAATATATTTTCTCCCCAGCTCTTTGGATGCGACAATAACACAAAAAAATAATAACTCACTGTGCTCATTTCATACAATGTCAATGTACAAATCATGCAAAGGATATAGATTAATACTACTGCCATACATTTCTAGATGTCTTATTATTTCTTCAATACCTGTTGATGTTACTCATGAGGCCATGCCCTGTATAATGTATGCATCCTTGTGGCTTAAAGAAATTAACTGTTTTTCTAAAAGCAATGAAATAAAGCTGGTCTTGAAATGATTTTCTAATTAATATATTTATTCAGTTTATTTTTCAGAATGGAAAACTAAATACAGAATACAAATTGCCTTATAGACTGGAATCACTGTATTCTAATAGCTGCTTTCTCATAAAATTACACAAAGATTTCCTTTTAAAGAATTGAATCATCTTTATTGATTTCATAAAAAAATAATTAAAACTTGGTTTATATTCCACAGACATATTATCCCCACCCCTTTACTGATTTCATATGATCTAATTTCCTCTGCCACCATTCTAACAGAGTCCAAGTACATGATACAATGCCAAGAAGCCCATGATGTGTCAGACCACATTAGAAATGAGCACTTCTTGGATTTTTTAGATTTGAATTAAATTCTACTAAAAACGCTGTACCAACATATAGATCTTTCCTTAAGGAGTTAAACTAACATCAAGGTTATAGTTGAAACCAACACATTGTAGATAACAGTATTTTAACTGCTCTGGTACTCAACTCAAAACTTATGCCTAACTATATTATCATAAAATGTACAAGTAGAACTAATGAGAGACAGGTGTAAAATTGTATACATTGCATAATGTAGGCACAAAGACTTTAGTTCAGGGAAAGAGATCAGCCTTAACCAAGGATTTGTTACTGTCATTCACTTATAAGTAGAACTTCCAAATAACCACATACATTAAAATTACTTTTTTTTTTTTTTTGAAAAGGTGAACATTTATTCCTTTCAGCAGAAGAGTATGAGATAGCCAATATGCTACAGCAAGCTTCAAGATGGAGGCAGGTACTCTTGCCATTGACAACTGCAAAAACCTTGAAACCTCTTCAAACTATCAACACACTGAATAAAAGGCATCATCCCAATGACCTCTTATCCCCAGCTCATAAATAGAGCTTTCCGGTTCCTCCTATGAGCATCTACTTAAGATTCCTCAAGTCATACTTTATTGACAGGATAAACTAAAACACTTTCTTTGCAGCCTTTGCGTCTTTATCCTGTCAGTACACATTAGGAGCCCTTTAATCCATGGATGCATGCAAGCATGGTAATGGCATATTAAAAGTTCTTATGAAATTGTAGATGCAAACAGGCTGTTGGGCACACATCTTCATGTCTTTTCTTTCAAGATCAGAAAGCAAGTATTTGTTTATATATTTTTAATATTCATATAAAGTATTCACAGACATTGTCATGAAAATTAAAATTACACATTAAAGTTTTAAGAGCACCAGCACATACATATGGAGACAATTTTTTTTGCTATTTAAAAAAAAATCTCCAAATAATCTATATGTATGCATGTACACCCAAACACACACATACACACAAACACCTCCAAGAATGCCAAGTTGTTTGTTTGTTTGCTTTTTTTTTTAATCTTGCAACAAACACATAAAGCCCTGGAATTAGTCATTAATAAAGAGACTGCTGTTACAACTTTAATCATAATATCATTTTAGAAGCTGCACCAAAATACCTGCCACTTGAAATTCATTAAGAATGCCTATATTTTACCTTCTTGGTCATCTTACTGATCAATACAGTAATTATAAGAGATGGAACATGAATAATATACATATGCAGGTAGGCCAAGAAGGCAATGTGTTTCAGGATGTCCCTTTGCTAATTGGGAGAACCTAAAAATATTAAAATATCTCCCATGATCAAGTGCTCCCTTCCTTTGACCAATTTTGACTTAGAAGTTAACAGCACAAGCAAACACAGTGGCATATCATTTGTACTTGCAGACTGTGAACTCATCTGAGACCAATGAAAGCATTTTACAGTGTGGCTTTCATAGCCGCAGATTACCATGATGTTTACTGTTCTACTTGATTATCTGATAGTAGTCAGAATGATGAAAGAACAGGATATGATGCATACAAGATATAACTATTAACCTTATTCATTATTTTTTAAATATTCGTAGTGAAAACTATTTGAATTCAGCTCATAGAATCCTGAAAAGCAAGACAAGTGATGGCAAATAATTGCCTCAGACACAGTCTATAAAACTAAGGAATCTATTTTAAAATGCACGGTTGGTAACAAATCTGAAGATAATATGCTAAATTCTCAATGATAGCACAGAACTATTTTTTTATTTTTGTTTATTTTTGTGTTTTTTTTTTTTGTTTTTAAATGATACCTGATCACAATGTCCAAAATATTTCTGTACACATAAGCTTCAGTTTCAGTTTGGTATATTTTTGCTGTCTAAATGTATACTATTGATAAATTCCCTGTGATCAGGAAAACAAGTCAGGCATATTAAATACAGATTAAGGAGTACATATTTTCCTATTTAGTATACAAAGTACTTCATAAATATGAATTATGTTACAAAAATAGCTTTGGGTGCGCTCACACGGTAAGCACTTTGCTAATTTTGGACAACCTTTAAGGATTGTGGGTATTTCACATAACTGAGAACAAACTCTAATATTAGTTGAATTTGAGCCATGTTTAATTCTGATAAACATCACGTATTTCTTCAGATCACCACAAACGCTAGGTAACTCACGTTTATTTATTTTTTTTTCTCTTTTAGGTTTTATGTCTAGACAGGTAATGCTTAAAGTGTTCAAATTTATTTTATAGTTATGTAATGCATGGTATATTTTAAACAAATATTTGCACAATTTAACATTATAAATCCAGCGGTTTCAAGATGCAGGCCATAAAGTTTACCGATTTACAAATACTGTCGAATGTTCTCTCTTGGCATGCTTTTTTTTTTTTTTTTTTACTTTTCAGAGAATCTTTACACAAAGTTGTTACAATGCCACAAATCAAAAGGAGTATTCCAGTTCCACCAACTGAATCTACGTGCAAGATGAAGGACCCAGCTGAGGTACAAACACTGGTACCAGTTTTCTTGAGTTTGTTTTACAGAGCACAAAGAGACGAAGGTTTTGCATTGGGGTACAAAACAGATTTGCCTCTTGAGGTTAAATTCAGTGAATTATGTATATAAAGCATCCCTTTGGCAATAGAGTTTGCAGTATCCCCACAGGACTCCACAGTATAGGTTTTATGTAGTAAAATCTATTAAGGAAATTCTCTTCTACGGGACACATCTTTGCAGCTACAGTTAATGAGACACCCTTGGAAACACCTGTCTCTATGCCTATTGATAATATAGTATTTGGAAGTGAGAAGTCAACAAAAGGCACTTTCATCATTAAATAAATGTCCTCTGTAGGAAGTAAGATTGCATGACCTAGATCTTGTTCAAAGCTGTCTGCTCTTCAAGGACCTGTAGGTAGTCGGGGGAACTCTGGAGTTTTGCCTTCAGTTCAAAGTACTCGCTGCTCTTCCTTTGCTCCACAACAATTTTACTGTGGTTGCCGCCTATCAGTGACTTCTTGGTTTTTTTGTCTTGTTTCTCTGGATAGCGGATCTCGAAGCCACTGACGCCTATGCTATTGTACTCCTTTTTGCTTTCAAGAAAATTCTGAATAAACACATTGGAATCCCTGCTCGGGAATAATTCATCCAGCTCATCGATGGTGCTTAGTCTCTTCCTGGTATCCACGTGCAATACATCTTTTTCCTTGTCAGTGACATTTCTCATCATGACTTTCTGGCCTGGAGGATCAGAAAACATGAACCCAGTTTCAGAGTCTTTCAGGCTGCAGGTGTGGCTCTTGCTCATCTGTTCTATGGTTTGTGGAATGAATGCTTCTGTGCCCAGGCCATCTTTTTTGTTGGTTTTGTGGTCATGTTTTCTCAGCTGCAACTGCATGGAACCGCACTCGGGGTTCCCCAGGCCTTCGTGCTTCACTGTGGGTTTCTTGTTTCGTCTCAGCACAAAAACAAGAAGGCAAAAAGCTACAAACACAGTTAAGATGAGGACCACTAAGATACTTAGGATCAAAATGGACAGAGGCACTGGACCACCAGGAGGACTTCGAATGGGCCCCAGCGGGGTAGTGAAAGTAATGGCGGGTGCAGGGCTCGTGAATGGCGCCGATGGCTTGTTTAAGAGCTTGGGACACAAGATTTCGTTTTTGAGGGACTTCAGTTCGATGTTGGCAAACTGCACAGGTGTCTCGCACTTCAGTTCTTTCATGACAATCCCATCGTTCAGCTTCTCCAGCCACAGCTTTAATGCCACCAAGTCACAAGTGCAGTCCCATGGGTTGCCCTCCAGGTCGATCTGAGTAAGAGCCTGCAGCTGATCCAGGACACCACTGACAGGCAGATACATAAACTTGTTGTTCCTCAGGTTCAGTCTAGCGAGGGGTGCTCCCGAGAAAATGTACACGGGCAGGCTCTTTAAGAGATTATTGTTTAAGTACAGCAGCTGCAAGTTTGGCATTGAGTCAAAGGTGCCCGCTAAGATTTCCTTAATTAAGTTGTATTCCAAATATAAATACTGCAGGTTATGAAGGCCTGAAAACATCTCGGGATAGAGTCTCTCGATCTGATTGCCATTGAGATAAAGCCGGCGTAAATTCGTGAGGTTTCGGAATACATCCCCCTTGATTGCGGTAATCTGATTGCTGCCTAAATGGAGTAGATCCAGTCCCTCGAACTCGGTGAAATCGGAGATGTCCACGTCTTTGATGCTGTTGCCATTGACGTGCAACTTCTTGGCATTTGACGGTTTTGGTATCAGCTCTGACATGGACTGGATGTTTTTCTCTTGGCAGTTGACACTCAGTCCCAGATCGGAAGGATGGGTTTTGCAGAAGCAAGGTGCTGGACAAGGTGTAAGAGGAGGCACCCTGGTTTGGTAAGACACGATCTGGCTGAGATTGCGGTTAGAGAGGGCTTTGCCGGCCACGATTCCAGAGATCTTGGACGGATTTGTTGTTTTCGGTGCTTTGGTCACTAACCTGTGTAAAGATGTTTGGGTGGTGTGACCGTTCGGGGTGGTGTAGCCATTTTCCAGCTGAGACGGAGGCAGGATTCGTACGTCAAAATCACTGCCTGTGCCCATGGGGCATAATTCCTGCTTGTTGGTTTCTTTTAAAAGTCTTCCATATAAGTCACTGGGCGTTTCACAGATAGCTTCACCTATGTAAATGTTATATGGCATATTCTCCAGCCAAGCTTTTAAAGGCAATAGATCACAGCTACAGTTCCAAGGGTTATCTTCCAGTTTGCAATTCGACCACACGGCCTATGTGTTCCAGAACTCCGATATAGGGGAGCTTCTGGATTCTGTTCCCTCGGATATCCAGATGAGTCAAAGATGCGAATCGGAAAATATTATCAGGAAGAAAGGAAATCAGATTGTCATTAAGAATGAGAACTTTTAGTTTGTGGAGCTTATTGAAGGCTCCCCGTTCAATATACTTGATTAAATTGTAGTCAGCCTGGAGATACTCCAAGTTCTCAATGCCAAGGAAAGTGTCAGCCCGGAGAATCTTTAATTCATTGTTGTTCAAGTGCAACTGCTTTAATGCACTGAGCCCAAGGAAGGCTCCTCCCTCAATGTTCTGCAGTTTATTATTTCCCAGCTGCAGGGACACTGCGTGTGAAAAATTCAAGAATGTGTTTGGGTAGAGGATATTTAAAAAATTGTTTTGGAAATTGAGGTGATAAAATTGGACCAAGGGGGTTTCAGCTGATTTGGCCTGTAGACTGAAACCTTCTCACAGTTGACATACAGCACATTCTCAACTGACACGCAGGAACACACATTGCAAATTTCCACCGATATGTCAGAATCTGCATTTGTCGAAGAAATCAGGGCTGACAAAATCAGAAAGAGCCAAAGAAACATCTTCTTGCAATCAGCAAACAACTTTATGCTTCTGAATAAAGAGAAATAATCTAAAAAATAAAAAGAAAACATTTTTTTCAATGATTGTTACTTGAAAAAGAATTTGTGCTTAAATCCTACCACAGTGAACACATGGCTATAATCATTCGCTTTGTATTTTTAAGACACCCAAAACTTCAAGTATTCTCACTCAGTCCAACAAGAACCACCAAAAATACCATACATTTTATTTCTGTGCCTGTAGTTGATACAAAGTTTACATGTGCAGAACACACAACAAACAACAGTAAAAAAAAAAAAAAGATTGCTCATCATGGTTTAACCTGAACAATCTGAAAATAGCATTTTTTTTAAAAAGACTTGGACCACCAAATTCCACCCTTGAACTCAGACCTCAAGCTTGTATTGGTAACTCTAATGACTGACTCCAGAACATCAACTATACCACATAGTGTTAGCACCAGGAAAGGAATTTCTATCTGTAAATGTCTACTCTCAACGCTTCAGCTTGGTAAGAAGCCAGGCAGAGGAGATATTAGGGCCTTGGGTTCCATGAAGGATGGCGATAGGAGTACTGAGTGGCTGCAGAGGGAATGGTCAAAAGATCAAGGTGGAAGAAACCCTGGAAAGATACGTTCCTGAGCTTCAGTCCAGAGGTAAGCACATTGCCATGAATCAGTTCACTCCTGTACACTGCTCTACACTGTGTTTAACACACACACACACACATGACCCTGAGAGGGTTCAGCAAAATAACCAAGTAGGAAATGGCCTAATTTGAGTATCAGGTAAATAAACAGTATCCAGTTTCCTGTCAGTCATCTCCCAAACAGGGGAGGAAAAAAGGCTTTTTTGTCTTTGGGTCCCAGAAAGCAGGAAAGAAAACTGCTTGCCCTGTACTGATTACCTGATGTCCAGACAGCCTCCCCACTCCACCAGAACTGGCTTTCCTGCCTCCCTGACACTCTCCCATTCTTCTGGGTGCCATCTGAACCCAGGGCCGACTGACACTTGGCTCAGATACTGATCTCCTTCACTTGGACCACAGACTGCCACTGCTGAGGAAGAGGGGTTCACACACTACAGTCCCTGGGAGGCTTTATCTGCAGCGCCAGATACATTTAGCACAGCCAATGTCTGCCCTCAAAGTCATCAGTTCCCAAATACCTCGCTCCAAATATTACCACCCCCTGTCCCTGTCTACAAACAAACCAAGAATCACTTAGTCGAGTTTCATGCTTGGCAAATTAACCCGTGGCTGCCAATTCCGTCCACACTGTATGCATGTACAAATATATGTGATGCTTCATGGAAAAGATTAAAAGGAACAGCAAGCACTGTGCATTTTACCAATGCAGTTTTACTCATGTGAGCCTCCTCCATCTCAAATGGGAAGCTGTCCGGAATTTCAATATGGTTACCATCAAATATTAATTAAATAAATCAATTACTCAGGAACACACAAGGAGAAGAATGATACAAAGAGAGAAGTGACACACAAAAACTCCTTTGTTTATTTTGCCCGGGAGGAATCAGCTAGTGGCAAAACCGAACGTGCCTCAAGGTAGACAGTTCCTTAGCCAGTGACCCACGAAGATTTGCATTTTGAGTAGTTTGGTTCAGAATACAGCCAGCACTGCCCAGATGCTCCTTGGCTGCCATATAGATGAGCATTTCCTCAGTTCACGGCGATAGCTTAATTGGCAGTGCAAAAGGAAGTCATAATTTCAAAGTATGACATCATCCAAACTAACTTTCATTGTAAAATCAAAATCTCACATGCTTTCTTGGCCTTCCTACAGATCTGGTTTTCAACAGCTACTCTGTTTCCTTAGAGTCATTTCTTGTTACTACCCCCCACCCGGAACCGCCCCCAACCCCAAAGAAATGCTAAAGCAACCAAACCAAGCCAAAAACCTGAACACCTGAATTCAGTACAAAACAAAAGAACAAGGAGCACGAACAGACCTGAAATTGCATAAGGAGCTGTCCCCCTTGCAATTTCTACTTTAAGTAGCAATGGGGAGTGCGGGGCGGGTGGGGGGGGGTGGAGAGCGCAAGGACAAGCTAGAAGTTCCCAAACGCAGCTCCAGTGAAACAGAAGCTGCAGGCGGCTGGAGGATCAAGCAAGGGAGAAGGGGAGTAGAGCAGCCAAGGAGAGAAGGGAAGAGGGACCGAAAGGGAAAGAGACCATGGAGAAGTGGAGAGATTAAGAAAAAAGCTAGGAGAAAGGATCTCCCCCCTCCAAAAAAAGGGGGCGCGCTGAAGGGGCAATGAATGTAAGCGAAAGAAACCTCATATTCACATGGTACCACTAAAACCTGTACATTTGCAATGGGGGTGGGGGGGAGGCAAAAAGGAAAAAGCAAATCCACAAAGTGTGAGCTGAGTACCAAAAGCCATCTCTCAGGGTTACAAGGGCGGCCCGTATCCTTATTCACCACTCCGTCTCTCGCTCTCGCTCTCCCTGCCCCGCAAGACACCCGGCTCCCACGGCCGGCCAGAACTGCACAAACCTAGCCTTACCACAAATCCGGTATCCACCAGAGCGCCACGCCTGGCGCTCCGCTTTGCGCGGAGGGACCGGGCCTGCAGGGGGCCGACGACCGGGGAGGGTGGGCCGAGGTGGCTCCCGGGAACTGGCCCGGGAAACCTCCGCCTGCCTGCCTGGGGCGCGCTCGAGGGGCGGGGGGCTCCGCGGAGAGACGCTGTCCACACCGCCCCCGGTGCGCTACCTCGGGCCGGCAGCGACGCGGCTGGAGGGGCCGCCGGCTATGGCGCGTACCGCAATGTTTTGCCGCATCTCGGTGCCCAGGGCAGGCATGCAGCCCCCTCCCGGGTCCCGGGCCCGAGCGGCGGCCTCGTGGGCCGTGCAGCAGAGGCGGGGGACCGCTCGGGATGTCGCGGGGGCCTTCAGCCCCGCTGCGCACACATCTCTCCGCGCGCTCCCCGTCCCACCGGGGGCAGCTGCCGGAGTTTCCGTTGGCCTCTAATAGACCCAGGCGTGCGGTGGTTGAGGGGGAAGAGGTGGCCAGCTCGGGCCACGAGGGTGATAGCTACCGGGGCGTCACTGGCCTGCTAGCCCTAGGCACAGTGACCCCGTGGCTCCTTGGCCGACAGCGGCGGCCCAGGCTCCCCCTTGCGCCCCACCCCTACCCCACCCCCCCACGCCGGCCAGCCCCAGAATGCTGCTGTCACCAAGCCAGAAATCAGCTCAACATTTGAGCATCTTGCAAACTCGCGCTGCCAGCGCTTGCCCGGCTTTGCAGGGTTTTTGGAGTTACCCACCGGCTTCTCTCGTATTCCCTGTCTTGCGGGATGCCAGAAATCTCCAATTAGCTTGCGGGCCACTGCCCGGAGCCCTAGATCCAGGTCCGCCTAGAGTGCCTGCGAGCGGGTCGGAAAAAAGCCCAGCCCGGCTCAGCGGCCCCGACAGCCCACATCACCGTAGACCAGGACACTTTCCTAGTCGCCCCAGCCTCCCGGGGGCGGAGAGGCGGGGGCAACGATGCTAAGGACACCGGACTCTTTCGGTCCTCGGGGACTTGCGACCGCGCGTTGGGCAGGCAAGCCGGGAGCGCGCGGCAGCGGGGAGGTAGCCACTACGGCCTCTTTGGCCACTCAGCTCGCTCCAAACCAACACGACCCAAACTAAAAATAAGAAGCTACCTGCCCCCCTCCACATGCACGCGCGCGCGCACACACACATAGACACACACTCACACGCGCGCGCGCGCTGCCGAGCCGAGCTGGGGAAAGAGGCAGCGCGTGTCTGTGCAGCCCCAAGCTGGAAATTCACCCACCTCCGGACCCCGGCGGCTCTCGCCGGACCCGCCGCGCCGCGATCCGCGCTGCAGTTTCCGCGATGGTCTCTACGTGATTCGGGCTGGAGCTCCTCGGCGCCCGCTCGCCCGTCAAACACAGCGAGCAACCCTCGCAAGCGAGCAGGCGGGCAGCGGCGCGCACGCGCGCACCCAGACAGACACCGCGCGCGCACCCAGCACCTCGCACACCGGCTGCACCTTCACATACAAGCGCCGAATCCTCGCCCCCGCCCCCCGCACCACCCCCAATCCCCGGGCACTCACGCAGCCCTCCCTTCCGACACTGAAGCACCTCGACCCCCGCACATTCCCGAGGCCTCCCCCAAACCCCCACCCAGACACCCACCCTTGATTCCTCTTCTACCCCACGCCGGGAAAGACAGCGCACTTTCCTCCCGCATGCCCCCTTTTTTTCCCTAAAACACCCCCTAGGGAGGAGCGACCCCTATCCTCACGCATAGAGACCCCAGTCGCCTAACGCGGGCGCGCTAGCCTCCATCTCCCCACCACATACACGCACACTCCAGTCCTTTCTCCTCCCCCAGTCCCCTAAGAACCAAGGCACACACGCACGCACACACACATACACAACCGGGGCGTTCCTTTGAGCGAGCCACCAACAATCCCGGCAAAGCCCAAGAAACAGCGGAGAGCCTGGGGGAAGGCAGGGGGTCAAGGGAGGTAGATAGGGGCGTCGAGTCTACGCGGAATTGAATCATTCCAGGATCGAGGTGTGTGTGTGTGGGGCGGTGAGTCAACAACAATGACATTCAAAGGCAACAATCGCACTTGGGCTTTGTATCCCGGGTACGGTACCTTTTGCTAATTGTCACCCTGCAGAACAGAGGGCTCCGGGAATACTTCTTCGGTCGCGGGCGATCCTGGATGGAGCCTTCTCTGGACCTGTTTCCTGGGAGCCAGTAGTGTTCTCACTCCTCCTACCTGTCTGCGCGTAAGGGGCTGGGGGCTTTAAGGCAAAAGTGTGAAGCTTTAGCCCAAAGTGAGACTGTTGGTGGATTTAGGAGACGCGTTAGTTCTCCGCACCTCAGAACCCTGCGAACCTTCGGTGTGGAACGGGTTACGAGGGGTTGATTAAGGGGTGGGAAGAGGGGATAGGGGAGAGGAAAGAGGTGTGGGACTGAGAGAGATGCCGCACTTGCGACCAAAAGAAGAAGAAGAAGAAGAAGAAGAAGAAAAAAACTGCTTTGGCTACTGAGCATGCCCAGTTCCCAGCTCAAGCCCTATAAGGGAGGCATTGTGTGCAATCCACTTCTCCGGGCTTTGGTGGTGACCGGGAGGGGAATTTGGTTAGGGGAGGGTGCGGTGAATGGGAGACTTTAGGGAAGGGGAACAAGGTTTGGAGTTTGGGGGCTGCGCGGAAGGGTCTGGTAAGAAAAAAAGGAAAGAGACCTCTGGGATACCTCGGGGGAGACAGGAAGGAGATAAAATGGACTAAGAAAAGTCACTTCAGTAGCCCCGTCACTGGCGTGTCCTATACCAGAGAGGCTTTAGGATTGAATCTCAGCTATCCGGAGGTGCAAACAGAGCGTGAGGACAGGCCAGGCCCCATTTGTTGGTGCTGCCACAGGAGGTTAGGGCTGTCTTGAGGCCGGGCGAACGTGTAAACCAGTTTCATGCAGATTGATAATTCAGTGAATAAGCTTAGAAAGCAAGCACTGGAACTTGTGGGGCGGGGGCGGGAGTAGGGGGAGAGACGGTATTTCAAATACCTGGCTTTCCTAACCAGTAAAGGCTAAAATGGTAGTTTTTCTCCCCTTCCCCCAACCTTGCAGTTTTGTAGATGCTCCTCGGCTAAGAAAAACAATTCTCTCTCTCTCTCTTTACTTTGTGTCGGTGGAAATAAACTGGTTTTAGGTAAATACAGCTAAGTTATAAATGGGAACTATCTCCCCAGGACCTTTCAGGTAATACTGCAGGGGCGATGTCTTCAGGACCCAGGTTCTGCCTAGTCCACTTATTCACATTGCAGTAGCTCCACCCACAAGACGATATAACCAGTACCCAGAAATGCTTTTGCTTAAAAATGAGAAACTCTTTAAACTAGCAATAGCTTTGAAACCAGAATTTGGCCGTCTGCCTGAACTCCTACAGTTAAACATTTACCATAATTGGTTGATGTTTAAAGGCCTCAAATCTAGACCAAAAAACCCGATGAGCAAAGAATTATTACATTATTTGTGGGATACTCTCCTACCTTCTGTATTATCAGTAAGATCTATTCATATATATTTCAATTTTTCATTTTGTCATTTCTTGGAGACTTCCTTAGTGATATAGTCATGCAAATGTTTGCTGGACATGGCCTGTATATACAGATGCACATACACTGTTTAAGTGAATATTTAAACAGATATGGATATAAAGGCATATTTCTTTATGACCTTGGATAATGTTGTATCTTTCATGAAGAACCCTTTCTCACCCCCACTCTCATTGCCCTTAACTTTTCATCTTCTTCTCTTTTAAAAACAACCTGGAAGTAGAAATTGAGTGGGCAGCAAAGGTAAAATGTACTATATTCAATAGTAAAATCTATTATGAAATAGCCTGGCTTAAGAAAACAATAAAGGATCCATCCAGAACAATATATGCACTTGTACAGCTCTTCTTAGTAGGTGAAATTTGTTTCCTCCATAGGTAACAGCTGCAGTACATTGAAAAATCCCTCTACTGTTGTACATTTGAACAAATAGATCCTGCTAATTAAGAATTCACATTTACGTTATATTGTATAATGCAATTTGAAAGTGGTAATGTATACCAAACAGGTTGGCATTTATTCTAGATGCAAGGATTCAGGAAGCTACAGTATATTTATCAGATGGGGAATTGTTTATCCTTTACTATAAATGTTAACAAGATTCAATAGAATGAGCAAAAAATTTTACCTGAAAATTGACATTCCAAGTCCTGTGATAGCTGAAAGGCCAGATTTGGACAGTAATATCAGATGACTTAAATGTCTATCTTTATTTAACTTAGAAACTGTTCTAGAGTCAACTATATTTGACTGCAATAACTGTGGAATGTTCTTTTTCATATATGTATGGAGACTGAAGTCTGAAAACAAGTACAACTAGAACATCAATAAATTACAGTTAATAATAGTACTAGGAACTTATGGGTGACTAATATCCAGCTTATTAAAATGAATGCTTTAATATAAAATAGTTGGCTGTTTAAAAATGACAAAGGGGATACTCATAAGAATAATATAGAAGTAACAGCTTCCATGCCTTCTGCTTTTTTTTTTTGCTTTTAGAATAGTTAAAACACCCAGTCGTTTAGCCCTGCAGTCTCTTTTCTGTCTCCTAGAACTACATATGATTAGACAATATAGGACAATGGCAAACTAAAGGGAATTTCTAGCTTCTAGGAAGTAAATATATAAATAAATAAACAAACGTGTTAAGAAAACTCCAGTACTATTTATGGCAATTGGAATGAAAACAAAATTGATGTTCTTCCCAAAATATATGAATGCAAATTATTGTGAGACAGATTTGTAATCGCCTCATAGTTTTCCCAAATGTTGCACCATACTTAATCTTGGCTTTGCAAAGATATAACTGGAACCATAGAACTATGCTGACATATTGTGTCTCCCTCCTTCAAGGCAAATAAACAACTTGCAGCAGAAAATTTCATCAAGGCTCCTGGATATCCTTATTTCAAAGGCATTTTAGTCAAATACTTCTAACCAAAAATGATTAGAACACCAATAAAACTGGGCCCTAGTTAGTAGTCTTTCCAATATCATTGTTTCCTCATTTATTCTGCCTTGTCTTGCTGCTATTTAAAATCAAACAAACCTTCATTTTGGTATCCAGGTATCAGTAGATCATTTGGTGTGTTTTCATTTCAAAAGTGTGTTTATATTCTGGCAGTTGGAAAAAATGGTGAATTTAGCATTTCTCTGAGTGGAATCTAAGAAAGTTCTTGCTGTTTAGTCACTAGGTCCTTTCTGACTATTTGCAACCCCATGGACTGCAGCACCCCAGGCTCCTCTGTCCTCCACTATCTCCCCAAGTTTACTCAAATTCATGTCCATTGAATCAGTGATACTATCTAACCATTTCATCCTCTGCCACCCACTTCTCCTTTTGCCTTCAATCTTTCCAAGCATCAGGGTCTTTTCCAATGAATCAGCTCTTCATATCAGGTGGCCAAAGTATTAGAGCTTCAGCTTCAGCATCAGTCTTTCCAATGAATATTCAGGGTTGATTTCCTTTAGGGTTGACTGGTTTGATCTTCTTGCTGTCCAAGGGACTCTCAGTAGTCCTCTCCAGCACCACAATTAAAAAGCATCAATTCTTCGGTGCTCCGCCTTCTTTATAATCCAACTCTTACTGTATGTGACTACTGGAAAACCATAGCTTTGACTATAAGGACTTTGGTTGACAAAGTGATGTCTCTGCTTTTTAATAGGCTGTCTAGGTTTGTCGTAGCTTTCCTTCCAAGGAGCCAGAGTCTTTTAATTTCATGGATTCAGTCACCATCTGCAGTGATTTTGGAGCCCCCAAAATAAAGTCTATCACTGTTTCCATTATGTCCCCATCTATTTGCCATGAAGGAGTGGGACTAGATGCCATGGTCTTAATTTTTTGAATGTTGAGTTTTAAGCCAGCTTTTTCACTCTCCTCTTTTACTTTCATCAAGAGGCTCTTTAGTTCCTCTTTGCTTTCTCCCATTAGAGTGGTATCATCTGCATATCGGAAGTTGTTGCTGTTTCTCCTGGTTATCCTGAGTCCAGCTTGTGATTCATCCAGCCCTGGCATTTCGCATGATATACTCTGTATGTAAGTTAAATAAGCAGGATGAAAATATACAGCCTTGTGGTACTCCTTTCCCAGTTTTGAGCCAGTCAGTTTTTCCATGTCCAGTTCTAGAAAGTTCTATTAAAGGATGTTAATAATCTGAGAAGAGATTTTTTGTAATCAACTAAGTTCAGAAGACCCTTGATTCTATAAAGCTAAACATTTTTTTAACTTTAGAGTTTCTCAGCAAATTCCATGTGAAAAATTAATTCTGACTTACAAGAGAAAAGGGATAGAGCATGTAGCATTTCTTGAACTTATTTGACAGTGAAAACTTTTTTTTTTTTCCTTTTGGATCACATACACTTCTAGAAGTCTTGTACTACTTGTGTAACTTTTCAAATTTTATAGAATTTTGGAGCTGAAGGAGCTTCAAATCATAATCTAATCCATACCACAGTAAGCTGCTACTGAGTCCCCTCTTCTAAGCCATGTTGCCTACAAACATTATTTCATTTTGTTCTCTGAATGGTACTACAGAGATTATTCTTCTTTAAAAATGAGGTTCATGGAAGTTAATTTGCCCCTAGGTCACACATTAGTAAGTGACAGTCAAGATTTGACTCCAGGTCTTTGAGATCTTCCTTAGACTTCACACTCCTTTGTCCATAGAGGGATGAAAGCACTTTTAATTTTGAAAGCTTAATTATTTTTCCCCAGAGATAAACACTTGGGTAAATGTTTGCAAGTATCAAATTATTAATACTTGACACTAGAATAAACCAATAAATGACATGAGAAACAGTTGACATCAGTTGCACATGAAGGGGTCTCTTAAATCAGCTGATTTTACCATTTGCCAAACATGGGCTTGTTTCATCATTTTGCTCTTTTCAGCTTTCATACATGAGTTGATTCAGAACCTATCATGGTGTTAAATGGTTCCTTACTAGAGACAGTTGCCTTTGCTGCTGTCCAGTGGAGCCAGGGAAAGCAGTAGTGTTCATCCTGGGCTTCTTCCACCATTAAAGATAAAGAACTCTTACCTGACAGGGCACAGAGTTATTTGGAAGAGGTTGTTATTATTCGTCACTAAGTTGTGTCCAGCTCTTTGCAATCCCATGGACTGCAGCACGCCAGGCCCCCCGTCTTTCACTATCTCCTTGAGATTGCTCAAACTCTTGTCCATTGAGTAAGTGATGCCATCCAACCATCTCATCCTCTGTCATCCCTTCTCCCCCGGCTTCAATCTTTCCAGCATCAAGGGCTTTCCAATGAGTCAGCTCTTCACACCAGGTGGCCATAGAATTGGAGCTTCAGCTTTATCATCAATCCTTCCAATGAATATTCAAGGTTGCTTTCCTTTAGGGTTGACTGGTCTGATGTCCTCGCTGTCCAAAGAACTCTCATCAGTCTTCTCCAGCAACGCACTTTGAAAGCATCAATTCTTAGGTGCTCAACCTTCTCTATGGTCCAACTTTCACATTTGTACATGACTGGAAAACCATAGCTTTGACTATATGGATCTTTGTCAGCAAGCAATTTCTCTGCTTTTAATATGCTGTCTAGGTTGGTCATAATTTCCTAGGAGCCAGAGTCTTTTAATTTCATGGCTGCAGTAACAATCAGCCAGTGATTTTGGAACCCAAGAAAATGAAAATCAGCCACACTTTCCACTTTCCCCCATCTATTTGACATGAAGTGACAGGACCCCGATGTCATGATCTTAGTTTTTGGAATGTTGAGTTTAAGCCAGCTTTTTCACTCTCCTCTTTCATCCTATCAAGAGGCTCTTTAGTTCTTCTTCACTTTCTGCATTAGAGTGGAATTATTGCGTATCTGAGGTTGTTGATATTTCCTCTGGCAATCTTTATTTTTAAATCTTCATTTTCTAATTAATTAATTAATTTTAATTGAAGGATAATTACTTTACAACACTGTGATGGTTTTTGCCATACATTGATATGAATCAGCCACTGATGCACATGTGTGCCCCAATTCTGAATCCCGGCGATCTTTGATTCCAGCTTCTGCTTCACCAGTCCAAAATTTCACCTATGATGTACTCTGCATATAAGTTAAATAAGCAAGGGTGACAATATACAGCCTTGATGCACTCCCTTCCTAATTTGAATCAGTGCATTGTTCTATGTCCAGTTCTAATTGTTGCTCTTGACCTGCATACAGATTTCTCTGGAGACAGGTAAGGTAGTCTGTTATTCCCATCTCTTGAGAATTTTCCACAGTTTGTTGTGATCCACACAGTTGAAGGCTTTAGGCATAGTCAGTGAAGCAAAAATAGATGCTTTTCTGAATTCTTTTGCTTTTTTCTATGGTCCATTGGATATTGCAGTTGATCTCTGGTTCCTCTGCCTTTTCTAAATCCAGTTTGAACATCTGTAAATTCTTGGTTCACATCCCTGTTGAAGCCGAGCTTGAAACGATTTTGAGCATTACCTTGCTACCATGTGAAATGAGTGCAACTGTATACCAAAGAAGTTCTCTGTACTGGGTTGTGAAGGTTCTAGTCTCCATGTCAGACTCCCAACCTGGGGATCTTGATAAAGGGACTTAATCCCAGGCCAATCTGACTTTGAAGGACGGTGGGATTTGATTACAGAACTTCCACAGGACTGGCAGAAACAGAGACACTTGGAGGCACAAAACAAGCCTTGTGTGCACCAGGAGCCAGGGGAAAGGAGAGTAATGACCCCAAGACAGACTGAGCCAGACCTGCCTGTGAATATTTGTGGGTCTCTGCAGAGAGTGGCGCTCGGAGTGGCCTCCATGGGGACAGGGCACTGGCAGCAACAGTCCTGGAAGTTTAAGTCTTTTTGTACCAGGCCACCTCAGTCAGGTCAAACAACTAACAAAGAGGGAGTACAGCCCCACCCATAAGAAGAAAATTGGATTAAAGATTTACTGAGCATGGCCCTGCCCACCAGAGCAAGACTCAGTTTTCTCCACAGCCAGTCCTTCTCATCAGGATCCGCGGCCAAATCTGATTTCTAGCCTCCAGTGTGACTCTATTTGATGGGGATCTTTAAGGAGAGAATTAACATTAAAATGATGTCAAAATGAGGGGCCCTAGTTCAATAGGACTGCTGTCTTTATAAAAAGAGGAAGAGGCACCCAGGATGTGCGTGTACAGAAGAAAGCAAGCGTGAGGACCCAGGAAGAACCATGTACAAGCTAAGGAGACAGGCCTTGGAAGAAGCCAGCCCTCCCAGCACTTTGATCTTGGACTTCTGGCCACCAGAACTGCTGTTTAAACCACCTAGCTGTGGTATTCTGCTGTGGCAACTCTTGTAGAGAAATCCACCATTCTCAGGCTGCAGACACCTGGGCAGGCAAAACTAGAGCATGGAAGAAGGACATCGACATCCAAAACATGGGGCAAGATTCAGGGCGATGTCACCCCAAATGTAGTGGTGTGGAGAGAAAGTGTTGGTCGAGCTGCCCATTTAGAACATTCATATAATTGAAGTAAACCCCAAATACCCAGTGTGGACTCTATGTGAATCTCTTGCAGCAAGAGGGGAAGAAATACAAACTGTGGGTGAGGGATTTATTTTGATCTAAGGAAGAGCAGTGAACTTATTTGTCTCTCTGGGAGAACTAAATATTCAGTAAAATGGGAGTTCAGAAATAGTGATGAGAATTTAAGAAAACAGACTGACACCTCCGGTGATACTTCAAAACAAATGAGCAAATTTAAAATGGAAATGAATAGAATCAAAAGTTAAAGAAAGAAGAGATCAACATCGATGAAGCAGACCCATTCAATGAAAGGAGAAAGACAAATGGAAGCAGTCAGAACGGGAAACAAGGTGGAGATGACCCAGGGTAAGATGGGGTCCCAGAGGTACAGAACCACATACACAGATAAAAATAATTTTGCTGATAAAAATAAGAGTCTTTTTTCCTGAATCAAAGTGAAACCTTTATCTGCTCAAAGTGTCACTGAATTGGAAGAAACCAATTCTGAATTTTAAGTCATTCAGAATTATTCGTATAGAGACAGAGTATGGCTCAGTTATTGGATTTTTGAGGAAAAATCAAAATTCCAGTGGGGATGATACATCTGGTTGCCGCATATTTTTCTATACCAACTCAGAAGGTAATAAAGCAATGTTTATAAGTCTTGAGTATCTATTTTTGGCAACAAAGAAAAAGTATAAATTTCAGAAGGCAGAAAAAAATATTGCTTTTTTGGATCCATATCAGGCTCAATCCAGAAAAATTTTAACATTAATAATTATAGAAGCAAAAAAAAGTCTCTGGTCACTTGGAAATTTAGAAACTTTCATGATTCTTGGATCAAAATAGAAATTTTTAAAAATCATACAATGCCTAGAAAACTATTATGAAGACGAGTGCATTAGAACTTGGCGGATAAGGCACAAATTATGTTCTGAGGGAAATTATAACTTTAAATAACCACATAAGATGGAAGGAATGAAATATGCCAAAAGCTTCCACTCAGCCAGTTCAGTTCAGTTCAGATTCGTCACTCAGTCATGTCTGACTCTTTGCGACCCAATGGACTGCAGCACGCCAGGCCCCCGTCTTCACTATCTCCTTGAGATTGCTCAAACTCTTGTCCATTGAGTAAGTGATGCCATCCAACCATCTCATCCTCTGTCATCCCTTCTCCCCGCCTTCAATCTTTCCAGCATCAAGGGCTTTTCCAATGAGTCAGCTCTTCACACCAGGTGGCCATAGAATTGGAGCTTCAGCTTTATCATCAATCCTTCCAATGAATATCAAGGGCTTTCCTTTAGGGTTGACTGGTTGATGTCCTCGCTGTCCAAGGAACTCTCACAGTCTTCTCCAGCAACGCACTTTGAAAGCATCAATTCTTAGGTGCTCAACCTTCTCTATGGTCCAACTTTCACATTTGTACATGACTGGAAAACCATAGCTTTGACTATATGGATCTTTGTCAGCAAAGCAATTTCTCTGCTTTTTAATATGCTGTCTAGGTTGGTCATAATTTCCTAGGAGCAGATGTCTTTTAATTTCATGGCTGCAGTAACAATCAGCAGTGATTTTGGAACCCAAGAAAATAAAATCAGCCACACTTTCCACTTTTCCCCCATCTATTTGACATGAAGTGACAGGACCCGATGTCATGATCTTAGTTTTTGGAATGTTGAGTTTAAGCCAGCTTTTTCACTCTCCTCTTTTCATCCTCATCAAGAGGCTCTTTAGTTCTTCTTCACTTTCTGCCATTAGAGTGGAATTATCTGCGTATCTGAGGTTGTTGATATTTCCTCTGGCATCTTTATTTAAATCTTCATTTCTAATTAATTAATAATTTTAATTGAAGGAAATTACTTTACAACCTGTGATGGTTTTGCCATCATTGTATATCAGCATGATGACTGGGCCCATGATCCGCGAGATCCAGTTTGCTTCATCAGTAAATTTCACATGATGTACTCTGCATATAAGTTAAATAAGCAAGGTGACAATATACAGCCTTGATGCACTCCCTTCCTAATTTTGAATCAGTGCATTGTTCTATGTCCAGTTCTAATTGTTGCTTCTTGACCTGCATACAGATTTCTCTGGAGACAGGTAAGGTAGTCTGTTATTCCCATCTCTTGAAGAATTTTCCACAGTTTGTTGTGATCCACACAGTTGAAGGCTTTAGCATAGTCAGTGAAGCAAAAATAGATGCTTTTCTGGAATTCTTTTGCTTTTTCTATGGTCCATTGGATATTGGCAGTTGATCTCTGGTTCCTCTGCCTTTTCTAAATCCAGTTTGAACATCTGTAAATTCTTGGTTCACATCCTGTTGAAGCCGAGCTTGAACGATTTTGAGCATTACCTTGCTACCATGTGAAATGAGTGCAACTGTATTACCAAAGAAGTTCTTGTACTGTTGTGAAGGTTCTAGTCTCCATGTCAGACTTCCCAACCTGGGGATCTGATAAAGGGACTTAAATCCCCAGGCAATCTGACTTTGAAGGACGGTGGGATTTGATTACAGAACTTCCACAGGACTGGCAGAAACAGAGACACTTGGAGGGCACAAACAAAGCCTTGTGTGCACCAGGAGCCAGGGGAAAGGAGTAATGACCCCAAGACAGACTGAGCCAGACCTGCCTGTGAATATTTGTGGGTCTCTGCAGAGGAGTGGGCTGGCAGTGGCCTCCATGGGGACAGGGGCACTGGCAGCAACAGTCCTGAGAGTTTAAGTCTTTTTGTACCAGGCCACCTCAGTCAGGTCAAACAACTAACAAAGAGGGAGTACAGCCCCACCCATAAGAAGAAAATTGGATTAAAGATTTACTGAGCATGGCCCTGCCCACCAGAGCAAGACTCAGTTTTCTCCACAGCCAGTCCTTCTCATCAGGAAGCTTACAGAAGCCTCTTATCCTCATCCATCATGGGCAGACAGAAGAAGCAAGAACTATAATCCCACAGCCTCCAGAATGAAAACCACAATCACAGAAAGCTAACCAAAATGGTCTCATGGATCACAGCCTTGCATAAGTCAATGAAACTATGAGCCATGATGTGTAGGGCCACCCAAGATGGTCGTGTCATGGTAGAGAGTTCTGGCAAAATGTGGTCCACTGGAGAAGGGAATGGCAAACCGCTTCAGTATTCTTGCCCTAAGAACCCCATGAACAGTAGGAAAAGGCAAAACAGTATGATATTGGATGATGAGCCCCCCAGGTCAGTAGGTGTCCAATATGCTACTGGGGAAGAGCAGAGAAATAGCTCCAGAAAGAATGAAGAGGCTGGGCCAAAGTGGAAATGATACTCAGTTGTGGATTTGTCTGGTGGTGAAAATAAAGTCTCATGCTGTAAAGAACAATACTGTGTAGGAACCTAGAATGTTAGGTCCATTAATCAAGGTAAATTGGACATGGTCAAACAGGAGATGGCAAGAGTGAACATAGACATTTTAGGAAATCAGTGAACTAAAATGTATGGGAATGGGTGAACTGAATTCAGATGACCAATAATATATCTACTACTGTAGGCTACTGTTTTTTGAAAACCTAGAGTGTCCACTGTTAATGTATTCATGTCTGAGTACTCTAGGCACTGGCTGATCTTTCATATGATGTCACAGATTTTTTTTTTTCTGGAGTAGTAACAAAAAAGAGTATGCTATTTTGAAGGGTTTTTATAATATGGATTTCTAATGCATACCTGTTCATTTGGCTCCCTAGGACTGCATATATTCTCTAGAATATAATTTTTCTAAGTCACATATGCTGATATATGAGCAGCTGTTCTGTTTATTCTCTAACTTAAAGATGTCTCATCTTTCTCACTGACTGGCAAAGATGAGGGTCCAGAAACAAGCTCTACTGCCCTCAGACAACTAGAGATAATAAAGACCATGAAACAAAAAATGAAAGTTAATAGCCAAACAATCTTCTGTGAGAATTACTCCCATGGGCTGTACAAGTTCCATAACACCAAACAAAATTTTGTCAGAAAGACAGAAAGTTGATGAGAATCCTTCCATTTTTACATGCTCAATTCTATCTGGGAAACTAGAATACTGTCCCTAGCTAGCAAAACATTTGTTTTTTTTTTAATTTTGCAAAAATGTTTACAATTTTCCCACAATACATTTATAAGTATTCTTTTTCTTTAGAAATGTAAATTTAAAACCTTCCTTCAAAATTGATCTTGTTTCAGTGCCTCCTCTTATTTTCAAGATTCCTTTTGGATAATTACAAATGTGGGTTGCACTCAGGGGCATAAAACAAGGGAGAAAAGACATAATAGGAAGAGATGAGTGATGGTGTGACTGTACCCCAATTACTACATCAAAAATAAAATGTATCCTTTTCTGAGGCTCAAAGGGTGAGTCAGAGGAAAGCAGAACATCTGCATAAGCCAGTGTCATGTATCTCTGATTGACTACCTTTTTTCGGTTCAAGATTGGAGCTTCTGTTTCCCCAATCTGACTCAAATTGAGTAATGTCTACCCACGGAAGGTCTACATGAGAAAACTGTCCTCAGTCACATGCCAGGGATCATGGTATAGGAAAATTTGTCATCACAGAGAATTTCTGCTTTATCTCTTACGTGCATAGGATTGTTGTTAAGTACAGGGTCTCATGGTTTAAAGGGACCTTAAAATCCTTACAGTTCGACCACTCCCAGTCAAAGCTTAAATCTTCATCAGATGAACACTCATTGCTTGAATACACCCAGTGATGAGGTGTATTCAACCCACCCCGTGGGTAGAAGCTTTAGTGAATCACCTAAGAAATTAACTACAGAATTTTTGAAATCTTTACTGTTCTGTCACTGTGAAAGAAACATAAAATGAAACCTATCAGGATTTTAAATAACGTGAAATTTGGAACCTGTTGGGCTTGGGTTGAAATTCTTGCTTCATTAAATAGTAGTTCTATGATTTAGGGAAGTTAACTTTTCTGGGAATTCATTGTCTTCTATGTAAAATGGTTATGGCAAACTCCATCTTTCTGGGTTTTATGAGGATTAACTATGATAATGTTACAAAACACCTAAAATGGTAACTTTCTGACACAGAGAATCGTTATTCCCTTCTATTCATAAGTAGCAAAAACTTCTGCATATATAAAAAGCAAAGACTGAAAACTGTATATTCATTTCCTACTCATCTAAGGATGATGAATAGAAGGGTAATATTATTTGTCTGTTTTGCTTTTCAAAAAATTATTTCATAAGCTAGAAACCAATATTTTAAAATAAATCCATGAGTGCTTATACCTCCTGGTATCCTTTAGCTACTGTTCTTTTCTAATCTCATTTATTATTAGTTTTTAAACATCAATTTCAACAACTTCTGTAGAGTGGTGTGTTGTAAACACCATCTTTATTTTATGAGTCTTGCTTGCTTAGTCTAGAATCTCGTCTTCTGCACTCTAGACCCACAAAAAGTGGAAAATATTATTTCAACAAAGTTCCTCATTATGACCCTGGAGAGAATACTAAAAATATTTTAATCCTGAAGCCTGAATATTTATTTGGGAATAAATATTTATTCACTGAATATTTATTTGAGAAAATCAGAAAGAAAAGGGGGAAAAGGAGCCAAAGTTTATACAGTTTCTATTTGTACAGTGTTATTTGTAGCATTCTTTGTAACATGTGTAAAAAAAACAGTTAAAGTGCACTAATTTTATCATTTTATCTATAGAAAACATGTATTTTTAGAAACTTAATGACTTGAAGAACCAGCATTCTTCTATCCATACGATTATTTTGTCATAAGAGTGGCATATGTTGTTTTTAGAGAAAAGAAAGTCAGATCTGACAAGATGTGATGCAATTATATCTAAGATCATCTTAGTGTGATAAATTATGTAATTAATTCAATCTCAGTCATCCAGTAACTATTCCAACAGATACAGTGTTTAATACACTAGCTCAGCTGAGCTACTATTAATTGACTTTTCTCAGAAAATTCATTGCTAGAAATGAACTCTATCTGGACTTTATTTGTAGCTTCCTATGTAAAAATATTCTAATGTAAAAAATGTTCAAGGTATGACATCTAACCAATGTATTTTTCAGAGAGTAGAATTTGCTGGGCATTTTACTTCTAGTTATAGTTGGCGCTATTCTATAAAGTTTCATTTTTATTATCTTTATGGATGAAAGAATATCCAGGAAACCAAAACTGTAGGATCCAAGCACTCAGGGCAATGTGAAAAAATTACAAATGGACCATAGAATGATGATTCCTCTCATTTCTCTGCCTGTGTTTCAGATGTGAGTTTCCTGAGCCTTGATGGGAGAAGGGTCTCATTGATAGCCACCCTGATTTTCTCCTTGAGAATCTGTCCTATGTGACAAATGGTAGGGCATCCCTGTGTGGGACCTTGATCATCCGTTCCTACCCTTCCATGTACACTTAAAGAGAACTTCTGGTCAAAGTAGAGAAAATGCCATTTTTCAGTTTAAAATTTGGTGAATGATTGGACTTATGTTGATCAGTTGGCCAGTTACGTCTTGGAAACCCAAAGACCTGTGACATAGGTTGAATATCTCTAAGGTAGCACTAACACTTAAACTTTAAATATATTGACAAGAGCTTCTATTATGTTAATAAGTGTAAAAAGTAGGATTTTATAAAAGAAATTTCTAACAGAGTTTGGCTCTTTTGCTATAAAAGAAGTAGAACTTGGTAAGCACTGAAAATTATAAGAACTGGGTGATTAAATGGATGTTAACTCAAAAGGTAAACATTTTGGAATCTGTTTTCAGCTCATTATTAAATATTATTATGTAAAGTATTTCTAATTCATTAGAGAGTCTGCTTTTGTCGTTTATTAAGAGTAGTGGCAAGAACAGAGTGGCCTAGAGGGGAGGAATGTATTAAAAAGAAACAAATGGCATTTTAGCATAGGTTGCATACGATACATAAATTACACATAACTCTCAAGTAGATTTTTCTCTCGTTCAAATCATTACCTACTTCAAGTAATTACTTTTCCTAACCAAGCACTTTCCCTTCTTGTCCACTGACTATAAATTCTGTATTAAGCACATTTGCACTCAGAGGTTTTTTTCTGGAAAAAAACAAGCTTAATCCTCAACCTTCCTCGAGAGAAGCATTGCATCTTATACCACATGGACATAAACTCTCCCAAATTTAAACCAACCTGGATCACTCCCACATCCTGTCTCCATCCCAACTGTTGATTTGGATACTGAAAACAAATTAGCATGCTTGTCTCTAGCTGTCCTAGGAATAAAAAACTGCCTTTCCTTTCAGACTCCAAGAACTATAAATTCAAGAAAATATGAATTTTAGTCAAGATAGCCAGGCTGCACATAATCTGCTTGACCATCAAGTTCAGTTCTTTTTAAGCCTTTATTGAATATCTATTATACATGAGGCTTTGAATAGCAAGGTTAAAGGTGTCCTCCAGGTTCTTTTAGTTTAGTAATAAGGCAGATGAGACTATGTTATAATAAATAGTATTCTAAGATGTATTGAATGGAAATGCCCTTGAACCACTGAAGGCATATTTTTAAACTTTACCAAATTTCTTGTTTTTATTAAACATTGTGAAATACTATAGTTCAAGGCAGTCATGATAGGCTTCCATGGCACATATTCAAGGAAATTAAGAAAATCAGAACATTGTCTTCCACCAAATGGCAAGGTCAACAACTTGTATGTCCTTCTGGAGATGACACAGTCCAAAACTTTGGTATTCCTCCAGAATACAGAGTCAAAATTTGCCATGTGCCAGGCATATTTGGAAAGGACATTAACAGGAAATGTTGTATAAAATAAGAAATTAAATCATTTGGAAGGGTCGGAAATTGAAATAACCAATATAACCAAAAGAAACAAAATGGAAGAGGACATCAAAATAGAATTTTTTCAGTGATGTCCAGAACATGAAAACCTCAAGCAGGGTGACAGAAAAAGGAAGACAAGCTCATGTTAGTTTCAGCAATGTGAACATTATATAGATGGGGTAGGGAGTTGACTTCTCAAGTGGAACCGAGTGAAATGTAATGACAACTGTCTTTTCTACCTAGTGTATATATGATTATCTAGTGATCAAGAAGCAACAACTCAACCCCCCCAACTTCTCAGAATGCAAGAGCTGCTGCCAATAGTACCCTGGATATAAGCGGGACTGGTTTTACATTATCACTTTTCCTTTTTTACTTATATACACAAATGTACTACAATATTTAAATGGGTCATTTGAAAAATATTTCAAAAGAGGATTCTCACTGAAATTACCAAGACTGAAAAGTGGATTCCTTTATATTTTTTGACCACTTAGTAAGTCAAAGCAGACTGTAGATTTCCTTCTTAGAGCCATTTCGCCTTGGGATTCCGACCTTGGCCCGACAGTGCTGCCTTCTAATTGCTGTTTATGGATGTCAAGAGACTTCACACTTCTTTTTGGTTTGCTTGGATTCTGTCTTCTAACATAATATTTAATTTGTACTTTTGCTCAGCCCATCACCCAAATACAATTCTTGAGGGTATATTGAAACTGAATTTGAACAGAGATTCTGTGAGAACTTGGGTACTCAGGATTTTGCCTCGGTTCCATTGCTTTACTGCATGAACAAAACTCACCCCACGCCCACTGGCTCCCTCTCCCACAAAAGAAGAAAGATAAAGGGAAAGCCTGAAGAGCAGCCGTCCCCAAGCATTTGGTGTTCAGCATCTTACACTGAAATCCTCCTTGGCTATTCAATTTACATGAGGTTTAATTTGTTTTTTGTTTTTTTGGCTTTAAAAAATTATTTGGGAAGAAAAAACCACATTTCCCTGCTGTTGCTGCTGTATTATTATTTGACTGATTTTCAATTTATTAGTCATTTATCTGGATTGGTGCCTGTCTATTTTCCCAAAGATTTAAAATGGAAAATGATTTCTTTTACCCACATTGCATCTTAGCTCAAAATTCTTTTTCCATATCTAAGAAGGTTCACAGATATTTTCTAGTTAATGCTTACAACATTCTTGTATGTTATAAAAAATACATTATAATTACATCATTTATAGTATAAGAAACAGATTAGAGCTCAATTGATTAAGGTTCTATTACTTGATAAGTTAAGAACAAGGAAAGAACAAAAATTTTAAAAAAAAAATTAAAATCCTGTATCTCAGTCTGGGGTGCTAAAATGTTCTCCATTAAGGGCTTCCGAGGTGGCTCAGTTGTAAAAAACCTGCTTGCCAATGCAGGACACACAGGAGACACAGGTTCGATCCCTGGGTTGGGAAGATCCCTTGGAGAAGGAAATGGCAACCCACTCCAGTATCCTTGCCTAGAAAATTCCATTGACCTAGGAGCCTGGTGGGCTACAGTCCATGGGTTTGTAAAGAGTTGGACATGACTGAGTGACTGAGCGTGCAAGCGTGTGCGTGCGCACACACACACACACACACACGACTGTCTAAGGCAGTAACATAATATAGTCATCATGGGTGAATAGAAAAAGAATGGTTTTGGAAATGCTGAAAGAAACTGGAAACTGGAACAAACTGCTACTGCCAGGGTAAAGAGCAGTTGTTAGGGTCACTGCCTATGGGATTAGCAAGTAAAAAGGAAGGACCACGTCCCTTGTCTCTCCTCCAGAATTATAGACTCTATCTAGATCCCCATCAGCAAAATCTCACAGGGATCCAGCTAGCAAAGGAGAAATGTGCTTTGCAGAGTCACAGAGAGTGTATAGAAGCTGTAGAAGGGTGTATTTTAACTTGAGAGCCCACTCTTTGGCTACTTAATATCCATATTCATCCTTCTACACATATTTAACATTTTATACAACAAAGCTCTATGCTTTCCATCCTTCCTCCAAATGAAGATTCATCTCCCTTTCCCCCACTGCAAAGCCCTGATGTCCAAAGGTATAATGCCCATCTCCAGCTATTAAATTTTAATTTAATTTAAATTTTACCTAAATAGTACATAATTTAAAGACTAATTTGTGAACTTACCTGCTAGAAACAATCCTTATAGAAAATAACAAGGAGAGAACAGGAAAGATGAAAAAAAGAAATTGTGGATGTGAAATTATATATATATATATATATATTTAGGGAGAGAGTAAAGGCATGGTAATTAACACTCCAATTTAGCCCTAAAACATACAGATATTGATGATAGTAGAAAATGATTAAAAATATTTTGTAAAACATTTTAAAAAGAAAAGGTTTATTTCTATTACGTCACAGCAGGTGAGGGGTTTAACTGCTGTGCTGGTTGGATTACAGAGGGATAAATGTATCCTTATTGAATATACACACACAAACATATATATATATATATACACATATATATACATGCATAAAATACATCTATAGCTATTGGGTTGGCCAAAAAGTTCATTTGGGTTTTCCCATAAGGCATTACAAAAATCCAAATCAACTTCTTGACTGACTCAGTACTACATATAACTACATATACACATATGTATGTAAACGTGTGTGTGTGTGTGTGTACACACACAAAGAAGGAAATAGACATAGCTGCTCAAGTATTTTTTCTTTCATGAGAGTATAAATAATAGTATAACTACCTTCTTCCACTACCCCTTTCATATTCACTTTAAGTCAGAACTCAGCTAGGCTTTGCTCTTAGGCTAATATGCTGTGCTGTTCTTAGTTGCTCAGTTGTGTCCAACTCTGTGCAACACTATGGACTTTAGCCAACCAGGCTCCTCTGTCCATGGGGATTCTCCAGGAAAGAATACTGGAGTGGGTTGCCATGCACTTCTCCAGGGGATCTTCCCAACTCAGGAACTGAACCGGGTCTACTGCATTGTAGGCACATTGTTTACGAGCTGAGCTACCAAGGAAGCCTTCTTAGGCTAATACAGTGACCCAAACCCCAAACTTTTATCTTTGAAGTCCTTGAATTTTTAGTCCTCCCCCACCACCCCCCTTTGCATTAGTTTTCCCTTAAGCTTTTCTATTGGTTATAAAAGTATTGGGGCAACATGGAAGGATTTAAGAAGGCAGTTCCAAACCTAATCCTTTCTACTTATAATGTATAATAGCAACCCAAACTATCCTTGGTAATCAGGTTTACTTTTCTGAGATGGGAAAACAATAGGTGGCAGGCAGCTTTCATTGGCATTTTGTTTAAAATTGTCATAGTTTACTAAACTACAACTGTTACTGATGCCAACCCTCCAGATCTCTTGGCCTGTTATGGCCACATGAGGCATTCTGGGCTTTATCGTGAAGAAGGGCAGAATGGAAAAGACCAGTAGGTAAATTAACTTACATGTTGTCCTGGGCAGCCTAGTGGAAAATGTGGATAAATCAACCGACTGATTTTGTTTAGACTTTTAAACTTAAAATTCCAAGTAATTGTAGCAATTTCCCAGCTTGCATTCAGCTTTCATTTGTGACAGTAAGAAACCAAGGCTATTGATTATAGGACAACAGGTAGATTTGACAATTCAATAATGGATCAATTTAGGGGAAGTACACAGATCTTCCACAAGTTAAATACCTTTGGCCCAGGCAAGCTCTCCGAACTCTCTTCTGTTTCCTTTTACAAGGGCTTCACACTTTACCTTGTGTTTCTCTTATCTTGTTTATTTCTGCTATACCTCATAACCCCTGGGTGTACTCTTCACTATTAGACTGGATGCAGAATGCAATTTAGCAGGTTCTGTTTTTTGTCCCCTTAAATATCCTTTTTCATTAAAGTGTTTTCCTGTTAATCATTATATGGGAAAAGACTGAGGCAAACAGAAATACCATTGCTTTATTCATTCAAGAAATTATTTTTGAACACCTATTTTGTGCTAGGAACTATGCAATTCACTAAGATGTTTTTAAAGGTATTGATTTTTAAAAAAAATTATTGAAGTATAGTTGATTTACAATGTTGTGTTAATTTCTGCTGTACAGCAAAGTGACTCAGTTATACACATAGCACTAAGATTTTAGCAGTGGAACTAAACAATTTCCGCCATCCTGGAGATTACAGTTTTAGGAAGTCATCTGATGGTGACTTTATAGATTTCAGGCATTTTCAGTAATTGCAGTCATTGTCTTCTTAATTTCTTGCTAGATTTCTCTGTTTTCTTTAAAAAAAATTGTTTCCCATTCAATCTGACATTAAGAGAAAGTTTGAAATCAGAACCTCTTGCAAAACAACCTCTTGCAAAACTGCAAAATGCAGTTTATGTGGCATTGGATGCCAGACTTAGCTGCTTAGACTCTGGTCCAAAATAAATTCAGGCTCACATCATCATGATACTTGGTGATTATTTTCATAATCTCTGAGGATGTCCCTCTCTGCCACCTAAAGTTTACACTTATTATGTCCTTGCTTAAGAAAAGTGGCTTCCTCTCTGCCTTCATTTCTTGCATTTCTCTTAGTCACTCAGTCATGTCCGAATTTTTGTGACCCCATGGACTCACCAGACTCCTTTGTCCATGAAATTTCCCAGGCAAGAATATTGGAGTAAGTAGCCATTCTCTTCTTCAGGGGATCTTCCTGACCCAGGAATGGAACCCAGATTTCCTGCACTGCAGGCAGATTCTTTGCCATCTGAGCCACCAGGGAAGCCCCTTTGGGAAGTCTCTAAATCCAAGAAGTCTTATTCTCTTATCTGTTTCTGGTCTCTGCCTTAAGTGAATGATTTTACTAAAAAATATTAACAACCATATTTTAAGATTGGTTCTGTATTCAAGGAAATTGTGAATGTTTTTCACCTATTGTTGATTAATGAAACTTCATCCATGAATCTTATCCCTTATTGTCGTCATTCGTTAATAATCACTGAACTTGTTTTCTATCACGTATGATTTTAGATGGTTTTTATATATAATCCTCATAACAACCTTAGGAAAAAAGGCAGTATTATTTCTATTTCATAGAAAAGGGAATTGAAATCCAGAAAGGGTGAGTGGCTCAAGGCCACATGGAATCTGTGTGATCCTGGTGGATGGTGTATTTTTTCTCCAAGGTCGTGCTTCTAGCATCTCATAAGATAACTGGTAGCTGTAATAAACAGGTACCTTGTAAGATTTAATTGAGTATAAGAACAGTGTAAGTCAATAATACATGTGGTGGCCACGGAGGCAAATAGGCTTGATTAATGAAATTCAGTGTTTGTAATAAGCAAGGTGGACATTTGGTTTTGTTCTCTGTTGCATGTGCCATATCTGGAGTACTGCATGCAATTCTTAGTCCATATTTCATGAAGAATATTAAAGCTATAAATTATTCTGGAGGAAACCTTTAGATTTTGGAAACCATGTCAGATGAGAAACTACTGAAGGGACTGATTGTGTTTCACCTATAAAACTGGAAGTTTAGCTGTTTTGAGTCATTTTTAGGGATATCTTATAGAAAAGAGATTAAACTTCTCTACATTTACAGAGCGTAGAGCTATGTAGAGGAATATTTGAACTCACATGGATTTAGAATCTGATGATTAGAATTGTCCAAAAGAGAAATGGGCTACTGCAGCAGACTGGAAGTTGCCTGTTTCTTGCAGGATTCAACTGGTCGAGAAAACACTTTTGAGGAATGTTGAAGAAGAGATCCGGTATACAATTAGTCACATCCAAAGGAATGCATTCATATATGAAAAAATAAGGAAATGGCAACCCACTCCAGTATTCTTGCCTGGGAAATCCCATGGATAGAGGAGCCTGGATGGCTACAGTCCTTTGGGTTGCAAAGAGTCAGACACAACTTAATGACTTAACAGCAAGAACAAGCTAGTATATAGGTATGCAACAAATGTCACTGTTCAAGTCCACTATTTCTGAAAAGCAGATTCCATACCTTACCACTTATCATCTTTACTCATTACCTAAACCTTTCCTTAATGTTTGGCCAAACCTAGCCACTTCCTATGATCTTTTGTTGTTAATGTTCATCTCTAGGTACTTGCCTCTATAGCTCCCTTTTGCCTGGCAGCCTTTCCTGGTGCAATTGATGCCTATGGAAGTCTTGGGAAGATATTCAAGTTGAACCCAAATGCCATCCCTTCAACCAAGTCTTTAATTGAGCTTTTCAATCAACTGTGCTTCCTCAAAGCAGTGTAAGTACCACATTATCTTTTGTAGTTAATTTTTATTGGAGTATAGCTGCTTTATAAAGCAGAAATAGAGACACAGATGTAGAGAATCAATGTATGGATACCAAGGGGGAAACAGGAGTGGGAAGAATTAGGAGACTGGGATTGACTGCATATATATATATATATATATATATATATATATACACACATACATACACACATACACACACACACATATATGCTAAGTATAAAATAGGTAACTAACGAGAGCCTACTCTATAGCTCAGGGAACTTCATTCAATGCTGTTTAGTGATCACATTATCTTTTCAAGTCAGTCATCCATCCCATCAAATTGTCGTCTTCTCATGGAACCATTTTCAGTTTCCCTGGTGGCTGACAGTAAATAATCTGCCTGCCGTGCAGGAGACCTAGGTTCGATCCCTGGATCAGGAAGATCCCTTGGAGAAGGGCGTGGCAACCCACTTCAGTATTCTTGCCTGGAGAATTTCTTGGACAGATGAGCCTGGTAGGTACATTCCATGGAGTTGCCAAGAGTTGGACACTACTAAGCAATGAACACTTTCACTTTCATGGAACTATTATCTTAACCCATTTTTGTATTTGCCTTCTCCTGTTCCCATCTAGTAGCATATGGGTCATATATCCCCATACCAGGCAAAATCTACATGCTTCATATATGTCAGCTGAATTGAATGAAATGGAATTATAGGTATTTGTGTTAAAATGTTAAAGATAAGACAATATATAGACTTGACTCAGTGGTAACTAATCAGAAGTTCTTAGACTCTGAGCCTTATTTGGAATGAGTAGCAGATAGATATTTGGGGACTTTTCTTTAGAAAACCCATCTCAAGGTACATACATAAAGTTCCAGTAAAAGAACTGGAAAGTAAAGAGAAACAAGCTGGAGGTAATATAGGTTTTCATATCTAAAGTGCCCACATCTACAGACAAGGGCTTACTTCTTTTCACTTGGATTTATTTGCCAGTGACATGCATTTTTTTTTTTTTCTTGTTCATTTTGCCAGTTGGTGAATAATTACTGCTTCCATGCCCCATGCTAAATGAAAGTACCTCACAAAACAGGCTAAACTACTGTCTCCTAGATAACCACTAGTATTTATCAGTGAATTATGTTGGTGACAACTTCAGAATTTTAAGTGATTTATGTTTCCCCTCAAAATAAATCCCATTGTAATTCCAGGTAAATTACTGTAGAAGGTTTCAGTGGTAAATTCAAAATACTTTGATCATCTTTTCTTTAAATAATTTTTAATCAGTCAACATTATACAATCTTGCATGCTAATGAAAATGTCATAGATAGTAGTTGAGGAATCTTTATTTATCTGCATTTGATAAATATTTTTTAACTTACAGTTTTTGTTTGATATCAATGCTTTTGTTGTATCATCTGTTTTTTATATAAATTTACTTATTTTAATTGGAGGCTAATTACTTTACAATATTGTATTGGTTTTGCTATACATTGACATGAATCTGCCACAGGTTACCCATCCTGAACCCCCCTCCCACCTCCCACCCCATACCATCACTCTGGGTCATCCCAGTGCACCAGCCCCGAGCATCCTGTATCACGCATTGAACCGGGACTGGTGATTCGTTTCACATGTGATAATATACATGTTTCAATGCCATTCTCCCAAATCATCCCACCCTCGCCCTCTCCCACAGAGTCCAAAAGACTGTTCTATACATCAGTGTCTCTTTCGCTGTCTCACATACAGGGTTATCATTATCATCTTTCTAAATTCCATATATATGCGTTAGTATACTGTATTGGTGTTTTTCTTTCTGGCTTACTTCATTCTGTATAATAGGCTCCAGTTTCATCCACCTCATTAGAACTGATTCAAGTATATTCTTTTTAATGGCTGAATAATACTCCATTGTGTATATGTACCAAAGCTTTCTTATCCATTCATCTGCTGATGGACATCTAGGTTGCTTCCATGTCCTGGCTATTATAAACAGTGCTGCGATGAACATTGGGGTACACGTGTCTCTTTCAATTCTAGTTTCCTCAGTGTGTACGCCCAGCTGTGGGATTGCTGGGTCTTATGGCAGTTCTATTTCCAGATTTTTAAGTAATCTCCACACTGTTCCCCATAGTGGCTGTACTAGTTTACATTCCCGCCAAAATTGTAAGAGGGTTCCCTTTTATCCACACCCTTTCCAGCATTTATTGCTTGTAGACTTTTGGATAGCAGCCATTCTGACTGGCGTGAAATGGTACCTCATTGTGGTTTTGATTTGCATTTCTCTGATAATGAGTGATGTTGAGCATCTTTTCATGTTTGTTAGCCCTCTGTATGTCTTCTTTGGAGAAATGTCTGTTTAGCTCTTTGGCCCATTTTTTCATTGGGTTGTTTATTTTTCTGGAATTGAGCTGCAGGAGTTGCTTGCATATTTTTGAGATTAGTTGTTTGTCAGTTGCTTCATTTGCTATTATTTTCTCCCATTCTGAAGGCTGCCTTTTCACCTTGCTTTTAGTTTCCTTTGTTGTGCAGAAGCTTTTAAGTTTAATTAGGTCCCATTTGTTTATTTTTGCTTTTATTTCCAATATTCTGGGAGGTGGGTCATAGAGGATCCTGCTGTGATGTATGTCGGAGAGTGTTTTGCCTATGTTCTCCTCTAGGAGTTTTATAGTTTCTGGTCTTATGTTTAGATCTTTAATCCATTTTGAGTTTATTTTTGTGTATGGTGTTAGAAAGTGTTCTAGTTCCATTCTTTTACAAGTGGTTGACCAGTTTTTCCAACACCACTTAAAGAGATTGTCTTTTCTCCATTGTATATTCTTTCCTCCTTTGTCAAAGATAAGGTGTCCATAGGTGCGTGATTTTATCTCTGAGCTTTCTATTTTGTTCCATTGATCTATATTTCTGTCTTTGTGCCAGTACCATACTGTCTTGATGACTGTGGCTTTGTAGTAGAGCCTGAAGTCAGGCGGGTTGATTCCTCCAGTTCCATTCTTCTTTCTCAAGATTGCTTTGGCTATTCAAGGTTTTTTGTATTTCCGTACAAATTGTGTATTGTCTATTTCAAGCTTATGATATTCATCAAGGCAAGACCTTTTGGGAAGGTTGTGAAATGTTATAGGTAGCACAACACAGTTAAGGCCATAACTTATTATTATATATTCATGTGTACTTACCTTTTTATTTTGGCATTTAAAAATTAAACCTTAATTCAGTAAAGGTTTTTTTTTTTTTTTTTTTTTCCTGGCAATAATCAGTTCTATCATCTATCATGAAGCACAAAATAATTTTCTTTGGTATTTACACCAGATCTCATTTCATTCTTTACTCTCTCTTTTTATTTTCCTCTTATCTATGCTCTTACACATTAAATGGTTTTGATGTTACCATCTTTCTAAATTCCATATATATGCGTTAGTATACTGTATTGGTGTTTTTCTTTCTGGCTTACAGTCTTTTGGACTCTGTGGGAGAAGGGGGGATGATTTGGGAGAATGGCATTAAAACATGTATAATATCATATAAGAAGTGAATTGGCAGTCCAGGTTCGATGCAGGATACAGGAAGCTTGGGGCTGGTGCACTGGGATGACCCAGAGGGATGGTATGGGGAGGGAGGTGGGAGGGGGGTTCAGGATGGGGAACACGTGTACACCCGTGGCAGATGCATGTTGATGTATGGCAAAACCAAAAAAAATAAAATGGTTTTGATGACCCTAGTCCATTAAACGCCCCTGAAATGCAACAATTTCTGCAATTTTCCCAGGATGCTTAGAGAAGAGCCAAACTTTTACACTTCCAACCCCATTTGGTCATAGAGTTTCTTCCTAAGTTTCACAATCTATCTAATAATTTACTTTCTAAAATGCTATTGGATGATGTTTTCTTTTCACTTTGTGCATGCTTTTGGTTTGATGGTTTGATTCCATTTTTTGTGTTCTTTTTATCTGATATAGGTTTCTAGGTTCCAAGAAACAATCTGTGCAATTCACTTTGTGTAAGGCCATGCAAAATTAGGCTCCCAATACTTTTAATGATGAATGCACTCTTTTAAAAGACTAACTCTGCTTCTTTCAATTTAATATCTGTTGGTGTATACAGGACGTTTGGTTCATTGCACCATAATGAATTTGACTGAATTAGTAACTGTTCTGTTATGACTTGATACTGTGTGTTTTCAAAAATTAAGAAAGAAAAGAAAAGAAAAATGTCTCCAGAGACTTCTTGCATTGTTTGCTCTATGGCTGATTTAGTATTACGAAGCTTTCACTTTGGTAGTATAGATGTCACAGGAATGCTATAATATACTTAGTATTTGCCTTACAGGTTTTTTTTTTTTGTTTTTGCAGTAAAAAATAGATTCTGGACAAAAGATATATATATATAAAATCAAGTACTTATTTTTTTTAGCATCTTATCTTTGAATCACTACGCTCAGATGTTACATAAAACTACTTTCAAAGTACACCCTAATATGTACACTACTGTCATGGTCTCTCACACAAGGAGTGTCTGTACAGGTGCATGGGTATTTACAGTGAGTATTATCAGACAGTTGTGTACTTAGCAAAGAATGCAGCATAAAACTTTGAAATATATGCAGGTGCTTAAAATAAACCTAACACCTCAATCTTGGTGTGTTGTGATAATCCTGTCAAGAAGGAAAACAAATTTTATAAAAAGTTCCTTTTCACGTGTTCTGTTTGAAATCTGCTGGCACCTTCAATTTTGACTAACTATTTAAATACAGCTTCCTCCATCACAGCTGGTTGCCTGTGAATGAGAAATATTTAAATACACTGCTAAATTTTCTAAATGGAATTTTTAGAAATTCCACATTATGCATCTGCACATGCAATTTCAGCTAAGTCGTAATACCGTGTAGTACTAATACATTTCTCACTTTGCTAATTATTTTATTAGCTAATTGGTATTAAAACAGATTGCCAGAATATCTAACATGATTTCTTAACTGCTGCTTAGTGTTGAAGAGTAAAATTGCTACCACTGGTGATTCACAGAGAGATTTTAAAATGTGCTTGTCATAGCAATAAAAATCATAAATGAGCTGAAGTTAGATTCCTATGTTTACAGCATGGCAGTGGTATGGGCCTCACAGCCTTTATGAGAACGAATGAACATAGTATTTAACCTCTCTAACAAGTTACCTGTGATGAATTTGATGAGCCTAAGGCAACTAAGAAGTTCTCAAGTAAGATCAGAGGTTAGATCATGTAAATTCAAGAGGCTGTGGTTTTTTCAAAAAATTTTTTGCTTCATCTTTTTGCTTGTTTGTTTGTTTTATTATTTTTACCTTCGTATACATCCTACTGCATTTAGCACAGCTATTTGCACATAACAGTTAGTCTAACATTCAGTTTGCTGAATAAGTGAACAAATCTATGTATCCATTATTTATCCAGAGCGGGGTAGGGTACATAGACACTAAGTGCTGACCTTCTTCCTTCTCCCATTATGAAACATGAGCTTTTGGGTGGCTTCCATATATTTTCAACATAAACCAGAAGCCAAGTCAGTTGTCTATCAAGCATGGACCCTATCCTTAAAAAGCTATATTTAGCTAGAGTGACAAAATATATAGTGATTTTAAAAATGTAGAATTGCTTAACAGACCTATATATATATCTTCATGCTATAAATTTTATATACCCATTTATTTATAATAAAATATTCATGTTAGAAATCTTTAGCTTCAAAGAACAAATACTGATAATGGTCAACATCAACTTTGTTTTTGACTTCAACATATTGAGGTCCTCAGTCATCTTTCAGCTATATGAATATCACAGTGTCTTTTTCCCTCAAAGCTATCACATATTCCTTGGTATAGTGGAAAAGAAACTGATTTTGGAGTCTTATGAACAGGGTTTTGATCTTGGCCCTTCCTGTGTGGCCTTGGACACATGACTACAGATAACTACACCATTCTGGGGTTCAATAACTTTGTTTTTTTTTTTTCTTTTTAATTAATTTATTTTAATTAGAGGCTAATTGCATTACAATATTGTAGTGGTTTTGCCATACATTCACATGAATCAGCCATGGGTGTATCTGTGTTCCCCATCTTGAACCCCCCTCCCTCCTCCCACCCCATACCATCCCTCTGGGACATCCCAGTGCACCAGCCCCGAGCATCCTGTATCATGCATTGAACCTGGGCTGGCGATCTGTTTCACATATGTTAATACAATTGTTTCAATGCTATTCTCTCAAATCATCCCACCCTCGCCTTCTCCCACAGAGCCCAAAAGACTGTTCTATACATCTCTGTCTCTATTGCTGTCTCATATATAGGGTTATAGTTACCATCTTTCTAAATTCCATATATATGCATTAGTATACTGTATTGGTGTTTTTCTTTCTGGCTTACTTCACTCTGTATAATAGGCTCCAGTTTCATTCACCTCCTTAGAACTGATTCAAATGTATTCTTTTTAATGGCTGAGTAATATTCCATTGTGTATATGTACCAAAGCTTTCTTATCCATTCATCTGCTGATGGACATCTAGGTTGCTTCCATGTCCTGGCTATTATAAACAGTGCTGCAACAAATAACGGGGTACATGAGTCTCTCTCAATTCTGGTTTCCTCAGTGTGTATGCCCAGTAGTGGGATTGCTGGGTCATATGGCAGTTCTATTTCCAGGTTTTTAAGAAATCTCCACACTGTTCTCCATAGTGGCTGTACTAGCTTGCATTCCCACCAATAGTGCAAGAGGGTTCCCTTTTCGCCACACCCTCTCCAGCATTTATTGTTTGTAGACTTTTGGATAGCAGCCATTCTGACCAGCATGAGATGGTACCTCATTGTGGTTTTGATTTGCATTTCTCTGATAATGAGTGATGTTGAGGATTCATGTGTGTGTTAGCCATCTGTATGTCTTCTTTGGAGAAATATCTGTTTAGCTCTTGGGCACATTTTTTGATTGGGTCATTTATTTTTCTGGAATTGAGCTGCAGTAGTTGCTTGTATATTTTTGAGACTAATTCTTTGTCAGTTGCTTCATTTGCTATTATTTTCTCCCATTCTGAAGGTGTCTTTTCACCTTGCTTATAGTTTCCTTCATTGTACATAAGCTTTTAAGTTTAATTGGGTCCTATTTGTTTATTTTTGTTTTTATTTCCATTACTCTGGGAGGTGGATCATAGAGGATCCTACTGTGATTTATTTCGGAGAGTGTTTTGCCTATGTTTTCTTCTAGGAGTTTTACAGTTTCTGGTCCTACATTTAGATCTTTAATCCATTTTGAGTTTATTTTTGTGTATGGTGTTAGAAAGTGTTCTAGTTTCATTCTTTTACAAGTGGTTGACCAGTTTTCCCAGCACCACTTGTTAAAGAGATTGTCTTTTCTCTATTGTATATTCTTGCCTCCTTTGTCAAAGATAAGGTGTCCATAGGTGCATGGATTTATCTCTAGGCTTTCTATTTTGTTTCTTTGATCTATATTTCTGTCTTTGTGCCAGTACTATACTGTCTTGATCACTGTAGCTTTGTAGTATAGCCTGAAGTCAGGCAGGTTGATTCCTCCAGTTCCATTCTTCTTTCTCAAGACTGCTTTGGCTATTCGAGGTTTTTGTATTTCCATATAAATTGTGAAATTATTTGTTCTACTTCTGTGGAAAGTTCCATTGGTAGCTTGACAGGGATTGCATTCAATCTATAGATTGCTTTGGGTAGTGTACTCATTTTCACTATGTTGATTCTTCCAATCCATGATCATGGACTATTTCTCCATCTATTTGCATCCTCTTTGATTTCTTTCATCAGTGTTTTATACTTTTCTATATATAGGTTTTTTGTTTCTTTAGTTAGATATATTTATAAGTATTTTATTCTTTTCGTTGCAATGGTGAATGGAATTGTTTCCTTAATTTCTCTTTCTGTTTTCTCATTGTTAGTGTATAGGAATGCAAGATATTTCTGTGTGTTAATTTTATATCCTGCAACTTTACTGTGTTCATTGATTAACTCTAGTAATTTTCTGGTGGAGTCTTTAGGGTTTTCTATGTAGAGGATCGTGTCATCTGCAAACAATTAGGGTTTTACTTCTTCTTTTCCAACTGGGATACCTTTTATTTCTTTTTCTGCTCTGATTGCTGTGGCCAAAACTTCCAAAACTATGTTGAATAGTAGTGGTGGGAGTGAGCACCCTTGTCTTGTTCCTGACTTTAGGGGGAATGCTTTCAATTGTTCACCATTGAGGATAATGTTTGTTGTGGGTTTGTCATATATAGCTTTTATTATGTTGAGGTATGTTCCTTCTATTCTTAATATCTGGACAGTTTTTATCATAAATGAATGTTGAATTTTGTCAAAGGCTTTCTCTGCATCTGTTGAGATAATCATATGGCTTTTATATTTCAATTTGTTAATGTGGTGTATTCCATTGATTGATTTGTGGATATTAAAGAATCCTTGCATTCCTGGGATAAAGTCCACTTGTTCAAGATGTATGATCTTTTAAATATATTGTTGGATTCTGTTTGCTAGAATTTTGTTAAGGATTTTTGCATCTATGTTCATCAGTGATATTGGCCTGTAGTTTTCTTTTTTTGTGGCATCTTTGTCAGGTTTTGGTATTAGGGTGATGGTGGCCTCATAGAATGATTTTGGAAATTAACCTTCCTCTGCAATATTCCGGAAGAGTTTGAGTAGGATAGATGTTGGCTCTTCTCTAAATTTTTGGTAGAATTCAGCTGTGAAGCCGTCCCGGGCTTTTGTTTGCTGGAAGATTTCTGATTACAGTTTCGATTTCCCTGCTTGTGATAGGTCTGTTAAGATTTTCTATTTCTTCTTGGTTCAGTTTTGGAAAGTTATACGTTTATAGGAATTTGTCCATTTCTTCCAAGTTGTCCATTTTATTGGCATATAGTTGCTGATAGTACCTATGATCCTTTGTATTTTGTGTTGTCTGTTGTGATTTCTCCATTTTCATTTCTAATTTTGTTGATTTGATTCTTCTCCCTTTGTTTTTTGATGAGTCTGACTAATGGTTTGTCAATTTATTTATTTTCTCAAAGAACCAGCTTTTAGCTTTGTTGATTTTTGCTATGGTCGCTTTTTTTTTTTTTTTTTTGGCATTTATTTCTGCCCTGATGTTTAAGATTTCTTTCCTTCTACTAACCTTGGGTTCTTCATTTCTTCCTTTTCTAGTTGCTTTAGGTGTAGAGTTAGGTTATTTATTTGACTTTTTTCTTGTTTCTTAAGGTAAGCCTGTATTGCTATAACCCTTCCCCTTAGTACTGCTTTTACAGTGCCTCATACGTTTTGTGTTGTTGTGTTTTCATTTTCATTTGTTTCTATGCATATTTAGATTTTTTTTTAAATTTCTTCTGTAATTTGTTGGTTATCAGCAGCATGTTGTTCAGCCTTCATATGTTGGGATTCTTAATAGTTTTTCTCCTGCAATTGACATCTAATCTCCTGCATTGTGGTCAGAAAAGACGCTTGGAATGACTTCAATTTTTTTGAATTTACCAAGGCTAGATTTATGGCCCAGGATCTGTCCTGGAGAAGGTTCCATGTGCACTTGAGAAAAAGGTGAAATTCATTAGTTTTCAGTGAAATGTCCTGTAGATATCAATTAGGTCTAAACTGGTCTATTGTATCATTTAAAGTTTGTGTTTCCTTGTTAATTTTCTGTTTAGTTGATCTATGATCTATCCATAGGTGTGAGTGGGGTATTAAAGTCTCCCACTATTACTGTGTTATTGTAAATTTCCCCTTTCATACTTGTTAGTATTTGTCTTACATATTGCAGTGCTCCTATGTTGGGTGCATATATAGTTATAATTGTTATATCTTCTTTTTGGATTGATCTGTTGATCATTATGTAATATCCTTCTTTGTCTCTTTTCACAGTCTTTATATTAATGTCTATTTTTTCTGATATGAGTATTGCTACTCCTTCTTTCTTTTGGTCTCTATTTGCATGGAATATCTTTTTCCAGCCCTTTACTTTCTGTCTGTGTGTGTCCCTTGTTTTGAGGTGGTTCTCTTGTAGACAACATACATAGGGATATTTTTTTGTATCCACTCAGCCAGTCTTTGTCTTTTGGTTGGGGTATTCAATCTATTTACATTTAAGGTAATTATTGATAAGTATGGTCCCATTGCCATTAACTTTGTTGTTTTGGGTTCATATTTATACACCCTTTCTGTGTTTCCTGTTTAGAGAAGATCCTTTAGCATTTGTTGAAGAGCTGGTTTCGTGGTGATGAATTCTCTCAGCTTTTGCTTATCTGTAAAGCTTTTGAATTCTCTTTAATATTAGACTGAGATTCTTGCTGGGTACAGTAATCTCGGTTGTATGTTTTTCTCTTTCATCACTTTAAGTATGCCCTGCCATTCCTTTCTGGCCTTAACTGTTTCTATTGAAAGATCAGCTGTTATACCTTATGGGAATCCTGTTGTGTGTTATTTGTTGTTTTTCCCTTGCTGCTTTTAATATTTGTTCTTTGTGTTTGATCTTTGTTAATTTGATTCATATGTGTCTTCGGGTGTTTTGCCTTGGGTTTATCCTGTTTTGGACTCTCTGGGTTTCTTGAATTTGGGTGACTATTTCCTTCCCCATTTTAGGGAAGTTTTCAACTATTATCTCCTCAAGTATTTTCTCATGGCCTTTCTTTTTGTCTTCTTCTTCTGGGACTCCTATGATTCGAATGTTGGGGCATTTGACATTGTCCCAGAGGTCTCTGAGATTGTCCTCATTTCTTTTAATTCTTTTTCCTCTATGCTTCATTTATTTCTACCATTCTATCTTCTACCTCATTTATCCTGTCTTCTGCCTCCGTTATTCTACTGCTGTTTCCCTCCAGAGTGTTTTTGATTTCATTTATTGCATTATTCTGTAAATATTGACTCTTTTTTATTTCTTCTAGGTCCTTGTTAAACATTTCTTACATCTTCTCAATCCTTGTCTCCAGGCTATTTATCTGTAACTCCATTTTATTTTCAAGATTTTGGATAATTTTTACTATTATTATTCTGAATTCTTTTTAGGTAGACTCATGGGATCGCAAAGAGTCAGACAGGACTGAGCGATTTCACTTCACTTCACTTGTTCTGTGAGTGGGCCTGGCAGTGCCTTAGGTTAGGGCTTTTCTCAGGATAGTTCTCTCTCTCTCTCTCTTTTTTTTTCTCTCTCTCTCTCTTTTTTCTTTCTCTCTCTCTCTGGTGATCTCATGTTAGTTCCCTCAGATTGCCTTCAGGGCATTCAGGCCTGGTCCTTACCCTAAGCAATGCAGTCCTTGCCTCCCTGTTCAGTCTCCGCTTGCTGGTGGCAGATGGAAGCTCTGGGAGTTGCCATTAGGCATGTAATCTGTGGGTTTTATTTATTTATTTTTCCTCCCAGTTATGTTGCCCTCTGAGGTTCCAAAACTCCCCACAGATCCGCAGGTGAGAGTGTTTCCTGGTGTTTGGAAACTTCTCCTCTTTTAAGACTCCCTTCCTGGGATGGATCTCCGTATCTCTGTCCCTACCTCTGTTGTCTCTCTTTTTATCTATTTTGTCCTACCTCCTTTCAAAGACAATGAGATGCCTTTCTGGGTGCCTGGTGTCCTCTGCTAGCATTCAGAAGTCGTTTTGTGGAATTTGGTCAGTGTTCAAATATTCTTTTGATGAATTTGTGCGGGAGAAAGTGGTCTCCCCGTCCCATTCTTCCTCCATCTTAGGACTGTCCCCCTCAATAGCTTTGTGAAATAGGATAATAATACCATAGGTTTAGGGTGATAATTAAGTCATATACATAGAGTACCACCACATTATAGTTTTTTTGATGCGTGCTAGTTTCCTTGAACCTGCTTACCACAAAGTGTCTACCTATGCAGCTGGGAGAGTTTCTTATCCAAACCCAGGAATCTTTATCTTAGTAGCACCTTTGTTGGTTTTCCAAAATCACTTTAAAGTCTATTTACACTTTTAAACACCTGATGCAATTCTACTGCAAAATAATCTATTTTTTTTAATTAAATTAAACTTGAAAAATAAAAATTTTGTATATAGCATGTGCAACATGATGGTATAAGGTACATATACATAGTGAACTGACTACTGGAGTTAAGCTAATTAACATATCACCTTCTCACAGAGTTATAATTATTTTGTGTGTGCGTGATGAGTGTACCAGAAATTTACTGTCTTAGTAAATTTCCAGTATGCAACACAGTGTCATTAAATAGTAATTGTGTTGTCTATGGAGTCTCTAGACTGGTTTGTCCTAAACAATATGACTTTGTATCCTTTGACCAGCATCTCCACATTTCTCCCACCTCCCCATCCCTGGTAACCACCATTCTACTCTCTGCTTCTATGTATTTGATCTTTTTCTACAGAATCTCTTTATTGTTAATCAGTACATTATTTGTCATCTAGGCATTATTACAATTTATATACATTTGTAAAAACATTATCATGTTTAAATCATGCATCTAATTTACTAAGCTACTCAAACAAAATAATCAAAGCTAAGCTAAAATTTCAGATAATGTGGGCAGAGATGCCATTTTCACTACTCACAGGTACTTCCACTCACTCACTACTTTCACTACTCTCATAAGCCACAACAAACTGAATTTTCGAAGTCTCTTGATCACATTTGGAAGCCATTACATTGTTGCGTTTGGTCAATGCATCCTCTTAGGTTACCTCAAATCATTCACCATTGAACACAATAGAAGAGGAAAACAATAGGCCTTTTAATGCTGCTGCAGGCAGACATAACACAGACTTGACTAAGTTCTGATAAAGGGGCCAAGGTTTACTCAGTTCAGCTGACCATACATTTGAGTGTTGCACTGTGTAGTAAGAGACTCTCTCAGACATTATGTTTGGTAGAGGCCTACTTTGTGACACTCTCAGGGAAAGACTGTGTCCGGTGTCCTAGAGCCAAAGCCAGGGTGATGAGGTATAATTTCCATCAAACAAGCTTCAGCATGTTAGTGACTGGGTGGTTTGTGAAACATTAGTAATTGTCTGCTACTGCTAAGTCACTTCAGTCATGTCTGACTCTGTGTGACCCCATACACGGCAGCCCACCAGGCTCCCCCGTCCCTGGGATTCTCCAGGCAAGAACACTGGAGTGGGTTGTCATTTCCTTCTCCAATGCATGAACGTGAAAAGTGAATGTGAAGTCGCTCAGTCATGTCCGACTCCTAGCGACCCCATGGACTGCAGCCTACCAGGCTCCTCCGCCCATAGGATTTTCCAGGCAAGAGTACTGGAGTGGGGTGCCATTGCCTTCTCCGTAGTAATTGTCTAGAAGCATTCAATATAACACCCAAGGCCAGAAGGAGAAACAAACAGCTGTCTAATCAGAATAAAGGGTACAAACAGAAAGCAAAATGGGACAGTTCTTCTAGGGTGTAAACCACTGCAGGGAAATTGCATGGCTACAAATGGTGGATTAAGTTGCTATACTAGGCCCACTTTGGTGTGAATGATGAATGCTGGTGATCTTTTAAAACGAGAGGTGACTCTGCTCTGATGAGTTGAGGTGGAAGTGAGGAATGTGAGTAAAGGCAGTTGAGTCGCCGCAAAAAGTAACCAGATTTCTTTGCTAGGATAAACCAGGAGGTTAAGAAAACACTCATCACTGCACATCAACACTTGGATTTTTATGTTATATTGCTCTGAGTCCCTTCAAGAATAAAAGAAAAAATCCTAAAATGCATATGAAAACTTCAGGGACCCCAAATTGACAAAGTAATATTGAAAAAGAAGAATGAAGTTGGAGGTATCATATTTCCTGACTTCAAAACATATTATAAAGTTGTGTGTGTGTGCCAAGTTGCTTCAGTTGTGTCCAACTCTTTGCAATCCTGTGGACTGTAGCCCACCAGGCTCCTCTGTCCAGGGGATTCTCCAGGCAAGAATACTGGAGTGGGTTGCCATTTCCTTCTCCAATTATAAAGTTACAATAATCAAAAGAGTATGAAACTAGCATAAAGGCAGACACATAGACCAGTGGAACAGAATAGAAAACCTAGAAGTAAACTCTCACATATATATGATGATAAGTGGTTAATATTCAGAACATACAAAGAACTCCTACAACAATAAATAAACAAATAACCGGATTTAAAAATAGGGCAAAAGAGCAGAGTAGGCATTTAATTAAAGAAGATATACAAATGGTCAACAAGCATATGAAAAGATGTTCAACATCATAAGCATTAGAGAAATGAAAATGAAAACAACAGTGAGTTATTACATCATAGCCATTAGGATTTATGCTATCAAAAAAAAAAAAAAAAAAAAAAACCAGAAAACAACTATTGGCAAACACTTGGAGAAAACGAAACCATTGTTCTCTGTCAGTGGGAAGGTAAAATGGTGCAGACCTTTTGGAAAATACTATGGAAGTTCCTCAGAAAACTAAAAAGAGAATTATCATCAGATCAGATCAGATCAGATCAGTTGCTCAGCCGTGTCTAATTCTTTGCGACCCCATGAATCGCAGCACACCAGGGCTCCCTGTCCATCACCAACTCCCGGAGTTCACTGAGACTCACGTCCATCGAGTCAGTGATGCCATCCAGCCATCTCATCCTCTGTCGTCCCCTTCTCCTCCTGCCCCCAATCCCTCCCAGCATCAGGGTCTTTTCCAATGAGTCAACCCTTCACATGAGGTGGCCAAAGTACTGGAGTTTCAGCTTTAGCATCATTCCTTCCAAAGAAATCCCAGGGCTGATCTCCTTCAGAATGGACTGGTTGGATCTCCTTGCAGTCCAAGGGATTCTCAAGAGTCTTCTCCAACACCACAGTTCAAAAGCATCAATTCTTCAGCGCTCAGCCTTCTTCACAGTCCAATTTTCACATCCATACATGACCACAGGGAAAACCATAGCCTTGACTAGATGAACCTTGTTGGCAAAGTAATGTCTCTGCTTTTGAATATGCTATCTAGGTTGGTCATAACTTTCTTTCCAAGGAGTAAGCGTCTTTTAATTTTGTGGCTGCAGTCACCATCTGTAGTGATTTTGGAGCCCAGAAAAATAAAGTTTGACACTGTTTCCACTATTTCCCCATCTATTTCCCATGAAGTGGTGGGACCAGATGCCATGGTCTTCGTTTTCTGAATGTTGAGCTTTAAGCCAACTTTTTCACTCTCCTCTTTGACTTTCATCAAGAGGCTTTTTAGTTCCTCTTCACTTTCTGCCATAAGGGTGGTGTCTTCTGCATATATGAGGTTATTGATATTTCTCCCGGCAATCTTGATTCCAGCTTGTGTTTCTTCCAGTCCAGCGTTTCTCATGATGTACTCTGCATATAAGTTAAATAAGCAGGGTGATAATATACCGCCTTGACGAACTCCTTTTCCTATTTGGAACCAGTCTGTTGTTCCATGTCCAGTTCTAACTGTTGCTTCCTGACCTGCATACAAATTTCTCAAGAGGCAGATCAGGTGGTCTGGTATTCCCATCTCTTTCAGAATTTTCCACAGTTGATTGTGATCCACACAGTCAAAGGCTTTGGCATAGTCAATAAAGCAGAAATAGATGTTTTTCTGGAACTCTCTTGCTTTTTCCATGATCCAGCAGATGTTGGCAATTTGATCTCTGGTTCCTCTGCCTTTTCTAAAACCAGTTTGAACATCAGGAAGTTCACAGTTCACATATTGCTAAAGCCTGGCTTGGAGAATTTTGAGCATTACTTTACTAGCGTGTGAGATGAGTGCAATTGTGTGGTAGTTTGAGCATTCTTTGGCATTGCCTTTCTTTGGGATTGGAATGAAAACTGACCTTTTCTAGTCCTGTGGCCACTGCTGAATTGTCCAAATTTGCTGGCATATTGAGTGCAGCACTTTCACAGCATCATCTTTCCGGATTTGAAAGAGCTCAACTGGGATTCCATCACCTCCACTAGCTTTGTTTGTAGTGATGCTTTCTAAGGCCCACTTGACTTCACATTCCAGGGTGTGTAGCTCTAGGTCAGTGATCACGCCATCGTGATTATCTGGGTTGTGAAGATCTTTTTTGTACAGTTCTTCTGTGTATTCCTGCCATCTCTTATTAATATCTTCTGCTTCTGTTAGGTCCATACCATTTCTGTCCTTTATCGAGCTCATCTTTGCATGAAATGTTCCTTTGGTATCTATGATCCAGCAATCTCTCACTTCGATGTATATCCAAAAAATTTAAGTCAAGATCTCAGATATTTGCACACCATGTACATTAAAAAATTCAAGAGGTAGAAGTAGCTTACATGTGCATTTTTCTGATGAATAAAGATAATGTGGTATATACATACAATGGAATATTATACAGCCTTAAAAAAAGAAAGGACATCTTGTCCCATGGTACAATGTGGATTAACCTTGAACACACTATGATGAGAAATAAAGCAGTTGAAAAAGACTAATACTGAGCGTTTACACTTATATGAGGTATATAGAGTAGTCAAAATCATGGAAACAGAATGTAGAATGATTGATTGTCAGGGGCTGAAGGGAAAGGGGAATGGCAGTTGTTGTTTGATGGGATTCATTTTTGCAAGATTAAAAGGTTTTGGGGGTCTGTTACACAACACCGTGAATAGACTTAACACTACTGAACTTTATGGTTAAAATTGCTAAGAGAGTAAAGTTTATATTATGTGTTTTTCACTACAATTAATTTTTTTTAAATAGAAATATTAAAAAAAATTATTCCAAACTTTTGTGGCCACAGTTATGACAATAGCAAAAAAGAATCATTTCCCCTAAAATCTTAAAAAGAAGGTTTTGCAGGTATGATATATCTGTGAATCAGGTGACTTAAGACTTTCCAAAGGTCATCCAGACAGTTGTGAGCTGAAAACTAGATCTGCTAATCAGTGCAAAGGGGTTTTCTCTGGACTTTCCTCTTTACCACCATACCCTCTGATAGCATGGCATCTGGCACACAGAGAATACTCAAGTAAAAATTCTGAAAAGAGGTGAATGCTTCCCACATCACCTAATCACTTCCCTCCTCTGTTAGTTAAGGGAAAAGAAAATATATTCTTCAGGTGTGGACCAGCCCAAGGCATCCTGCATGTAAATAATCTGACTCCAGTTTAATAAAAGGTATATGACACAAGAGTTCCAAAATATTCTGAAACACAGAACAGTTTGGCTAAAACAGAGTATTATGATTGATTGTCTCTATTTGACACAGCCTCCACTGAGTGTTGAGTTTTACACCTATAGGATTTCCCACTGTGGTGTGCCTTGCCCCCAAACACAAGTTTGCTACTGACTGATTTAGAAACACATTCAAAGTGCTATTTTGGAACCTTTGGTTTTCCACAAAGTACTTTTGAAATCTATTATGTTATATATTTCTTTCAGCCACCAGGTGGCATGAGCTTTGCTCCTGAAATATGCAATAAAAATGTATAATAAAATGTATCCTAAAGAGAGAAATTATATCAAGTCTTACATATCTAACAAAAAGATAATGATAGTGAATTTTACCATGAATTCAATCAATAAAAATCTACATGCTAATAGATTTGATAGTTATGAAGAAAGACCTTAGGAGCTTTAGGGTAGACATTTATCCTACTAAGAGCTCCCAAATAAAATTTATAATTGATTCAAGATAGTTGAGCATAATTACTAGAATTATACTTTCTTAAGGCATTAATTTCATTAGTGACCTGCTCTTGTAAGATAAAGGTAAAAAATCTATTTTCTCAATTCTGTTATAATTTGTAACCCTTTTGAGCAATGATATATCCACACACTAAGTATCAGACCAAATGTAAAGACATGCTTCATTTTTAAGAAAACTGTCAAATATTAAGAAAAATTAGAAGGTAATTATTCATTTTCTTTTAAAAAGTCATTCGACAAGAGTTTGCAGCAGCATTGCTTAAAGGAGTGAATTTCTCAAGAGACTTTAACTTTTCATCAGACATCACAGGAATGGGAGGAAAGGGCAATCAGGAGTTTATGAAGTTGCACCGGACATTTGGGGCTGGAGGAGTCTTTGGAAATGTTGCAAGATGGTATCAACCATTTCCCCTCTCAGTAGTTTATTTGTCTCTCTGCCTCCATCCCACATTCAAGTTGTCATGCCCTTTGGTGTTCACCATTCAGGAGAGCCATCTGACAAGGCACAAAGCAGAGAAAATAGAATTTTCTTAGCTTTGGGTTTCCCAAAACATGTACTCTTATGGAATGGCTGTGACTACTGATATAGATAAAGAGATACATGAGCAGGGGTTTGAGGAACAGGTTTTTCCCAAAGGCTAAAATAAATCTCCAAGGGTCAAAAGGAATGAGGCATCTGCTGATCCCAGCACAAGACTACTTGCTAAGGAGAGCCAAATCCAAGAGGTTGAATGGCTGTGGAGTAAGTGTACACATCCTCAGAGAGTCTCAAAGACATTCATCTACCTTGAAGTAGCAAGGAGGCTGCAGAGAAAGTTGCATGTGCTAACTGGGAAAGATATATAACACCCCAGTGTTCATGACAGCACTATGTGCAATGTTAAAGACAAGCATCTGTGTGCTCAGTCATGTCTGACTCTGTGTGACCCTATGGACTATAGCCACCAGGCTCCTCTGTCCATGGGATTTCCCAGACAAGAATACTAGAGTTATTAGCCATTGACTTCTTCAGGGGATCTTCCCGACCCAGGCATGGAACCTGGGTTGCCTGCATTGCAGGCAGATTTATTTACTGTCTGAGCCACCAGGGAAACCCCAAAGAAGGTATGATATGTATATACAGTGGAATACTACTCAGTCATAAAAGGGGCCATGTGCTTTAACCACTAATCTCAGGAGGTTAACCTTTGCTTACCAACATCAGGGATGATCATACCTAATGCCACGTCTCCAACCTGAGTCCTTCAAGATTGGTGACCCTTTTCTCTGAAAGTCACACTAGTAGAAAGGGTTGCCTAACATTTGTTGATTGGGGATCACTTATGGCTCAGATGTTAAGGAATTTGCCTGCAATGCTAAAGACCCAGGTTCGATCCCTGGGTCAGGAAGCCCCTGGAGAAGGGAATGGCAATCCACTCCCATGTTCTTGCCTTATTCCATGGCTAGAGGAGCCGGGTGGGCTACAGTCTATGAGGTCACAAAGGTTCGGACACAACTGAGTGGCTTTCAATATTTTTTCAACATTTGTTGAGTATGTACTGTGTATGAGACCCTTTTCTAGGCATTATACACGTATGAATTCTACTAGTACTCATCACACACCACATGTGGTTCTCTTACATTAGGAGTTTCCTTTAACTTCAGTTGAAAATGAAAATGGATCCCTAGTTCTGCTCTGTCCTGACATTTCATTCACTGTTAACACTATTAAAAACTCCGAAAAGCAAGCATAGTTCAGGATTTTACTGTGAACTCACTTTACATTCAATATCAGGGAGATAATACCAGGGTTAGTCGTTCCTAGAGATGTCAGAGAAAGTCATGCTCCGTGTTCAGTCGTGTGCGACTCTGCGACCCCATGGACTGGAGCCCACCACGGGATTTTATCAGCAAGAATACTGGAGTGGGTTGCTAGTTCCTTCTCCAGGGGATCTTGCCAGCTCAGGGATGGAACCCAGGTCTTCTGCATCTCCTATATTGCAGGTGGATGCTTTACTGCTGAACCACCGAGGAAGCTACCTAGAGAAAGTCATACTTGACCTTTGACTTAAAAGGTGACTAGTAATTTGATGTAAAGGGTGGGGGTGAGACTAGCCCAGCAGAAGGAGTGGTGTGTTTAAAGAAAGGTTCTAGAACAGCAGTGCTGGCTCATTTTAGGAATATCTGACATCTTTGTCCAGGGCTTGTATGGAACTAGAGGGGAGGGAGTGGTGTTTGTGACAAAGGCATGCACTGGACCCATGGACACTCTGAGTGTGAGAAACCAAAGCAAGTCACTTAGCCAGAGTGAGTCTGGCTGGCTGCTCCACCATGTGGTTTCCTGCTCATTGTTACTCTCAAAAAGTGGGGAAAATAAAGTTAATCTGTATGGAGATTCCTTAAAAAACTGGAAATATGACTGCCTTATGACCCAACAACCCCACTGTTGGGCATACACACTGAGGAAACCAGAATTGAAAGAGACACATGTACCCCAATGTTCATCACAGCACTGTTTATAATAGCCAGGACATGGAAGCAACCTAGATATCCATCAGCAGATGAATGGATAAGAAAGCTGTGGTACATATACACAATGGAGTATTACTCAGTCATTAAAAATAATACATTTGAATCAGTTCTAATGAGGTGGATGAAACTGGAGCCTATTATACAGAATGAAGTAAGCCAGAAAGAAAAACACCAATACAGTATACTAACGCATATACATGGAATTTAGAAAGATGGTAATGATAACCCTGCATGCGAGACAGCAAAAGAGACACAGATGTATAGAACAGTCTTTTTGGACTCTGTGGGAGGGGGAGGGGGGATGATTTGGGGGAATGGTGTGGAAAAATATATAATATGATATAAGAAACGAATCACCAGTCCAGGTTCGATACAGGATCCTTGAGGCTGGTGCACTGGGATGACCCGGAGGGATGGTATGGGGAGGGAAGTGGGAGGGGGGTTCAGGATGGGGAACACATGTAAGCCCGTGGCAGATTCATGTTGATGTGTGGCAGAACCAATACAATATTGTAAAGTAATTAGCCTCCAATTAAAATAAATAAATTTAAATTAAAAAATTATAAATAAAAACAAAAAAATAAAAAAAATGAAGTTAATCTGTGGAAACAAACAAACAAAAAGGTTATAAAAGAAAGCCAAGTGCTAGAGCTGTGATGGAAATATGGAGTCCTTAGTCCAAAATTAGAAATTTTGAGGAAAATAAGTGATGGTGTGTTGAATTCAGTAGCAATTGGAACTTATGGTATATATAGGTCCACTAAATGCTCAGTGAGGGAATAAGAAAAAGCAATTCAAGAAACTCCTTGTCAAGTGCTGTGTTAACAATTTGATGAAAGTGGAAAAAATGGTATTTAATTTCTGGTTAAATGTTTTAGGTATTCTTTACTGCATTTTCAGGGAGAAATTATTTACTGCAATGTCTTGCAAATTTGGGATATTTTCTTAGACCTGATTCCTTGAAAATGTAAAGGATTTCTACTATTATCCAATTTTGTGTTCCAGTGTGTCTCACAAAATATTCAAATTATTTACAAAGCTTTTGTATCTTCCTCCAATGTATTCTTTATGATAGCTGCTTAATATTGTTATATCAATACAATTCTTGTAATATACTGAATAATTCTTTGAATATTTAAATTATTTATGTTTTTTTAATATATAATAAATAAAGTGACCAAAAATGTTTTAATAAAGTAAACATAAAACCTTGTTTTGATTAGTCACTTAAAGCAAATTTCTGGGTGTGGAATTGTTGGTCAAAAGGGTATGTTTATTTAACATCTTATCACTTGCATCACTAAAGCAGTCACTGAAAGGGCTGTATTAACATATAATGGTGCTAGCCATAAATAAGCATATCTCTTTTCAAAATTTCTCCAGCATAGGGATTTATTATTCTGTTTATTTTTACTTCTTTACTATACAAAAATTTGGGTCTCATTTTGTTAAATTTGGCATTCCTTTAACCAACTTAAACTTATTTTTTTTTTGAACTTATTTTTTATGAATATTTACTGCAAGAACTGTGTGAGTCCACTTATAGACAGATATTTTCCAACAGTAAATACTACAGTTCTACCAGGCCCTTGACTGATTGAATCCATGGATGCAGAGGCATCACAGATGGGGGTGCCAGCTATAAATTATATGGGGATTAATCCCTGCATTGTTCAAGGGTCAAATGTATTTGTATTTCTTCTGAGAACTGACACAAAAGATCAATTGATAATTTCTTACTTGGAATTTTGGTGTCATCACCTACTTTTTTCATTCTTGTGGCTCTCATATAGGTAGCTACCATAATTATCCATTACTTTTTGCATTCACAGACACAATGTTAATGCATAACTCTTCCCCACTGTCTAATTCACTCATTAAGTCAGTCATCCCTGAATTGGAAAATGAAGTAGAAGGGTGGGGACAAAATGTCACTGTGAAGGAACTTAATAAGTGATAAACAGTAATCTCCAACCTTTTATGATTCAAGAAAATAAGAGAATATTATGGCAACAGTATAAATAATTATGATATTACTATAGCAACTGCTATGGGCTTCTGTAAAATTGAATATTCAGATTCAGTTACCATAAATATTCAAATATTCAATTACTTATTTGAAGCTTAGTTCAAATGAAGATTTCTATGACAATTTCAAAGCATACTCTATCTATAAGTGGTTTTAGAATCAAGTAGTTTCATTGAACAGGCTTTCCAGGCTATTTTGGCAATTGTGGTTGAAGGGATCAGTTAAAATTTCAAATAATGTTAATATTCATGAATTTTGCAGACCAACTTCAGCTTACTTTTTAAAATGTGTGAGAATTGGAGGTTCTTTTATATTGAATATCCTGTACTGTTACTAATAGTAATAATATGTCAGAGACATTTGGTCATGAGTATGTTAACTAAAATATTTTAATTAGATAGCAAATGTGTGTTATAAGTAACCAAGATGTTTAAAGATAATGTTCAGTCTGTTGAGCACTATTTGCCTAACATTTACTATGCGAGAGAATATTTTTTTAGGCATTATCATGTATTAGTTCTTTTAATACTTGTCACAACACTGCAAGGAGTACAGAGGTGGACAAATAATGTTTCTTTTACCGTTTTGGGTTATTGGCTGAGATTCCCTGTAATAAAAGACAAAGAACAGACGTTTAATAACATGTACATCTCATGTATACATGGCAGAGACCCAGGAGAAATGAGATGAGGAATTCAAAGAGATGACTTTCAAATTCAGGAGTATCACCATTTTTATAGGCAAGGAACAAGGGGGATATAGGATTTTCAGGGCAGAAAAAATGATTTTTAGGAAAGATGGGAGGTAGGAGAGTTTGTGACAAAGCTTTTCTTGGGGTAGTAAATGGAGCTCAGAGTCTCTCCCTGCCATTGCTGTTTTTCAAGTACCTAGAGCCCCATATGGGTTTCCCAGGTGATGCTAATGGTAAAGAACCTGCCTGTCATTGCAGGAGATATAAGAGACAGGGGTTCAATCTCTGGGTTGGGAAGATCCCCTGGAGAAGGAAATGGCAACCCACTTCAGTATTCTTGCCTGGGAAGTCCCATGGACAGAGGAGTTTGGCGGGCTATAGTCCATGATGTCACAAAGAGTTGGACATGATTTAGCAACTAAACAACAACAAATATGGTAGGAATATTCTATTTTCCATTTTTACAATAATTTCAAATTTTCTATGATAAACATGTATCCCTTCTATACTGGTAAAAATAGAATATGCTTTTAAGAGTGTTTGCATCTTTCGTACTGACTGGGACAGACATTCAGCTTCGTGCCTGCTCAGATAGAAGACACATGTCAGCTTCAGCCATCCAGATGGGCATTTGAGTAGTCACTATCTGGGCATTCGGTTTTACCCACAGGGTAGGAAGAACAGCCAACATGAGAAAAAGCTGTTCCTTTGCTTTATGAAATAATAAAGACTAAAAAAATAGATCTAAGACATGATCAATCTCACAAGAGGGGTATACAAAAAAACAGCCTCCTGGTGAAATTAAGAAGAAATTTGTGGTTAGGTAGAGCTTTTCCCTTGGAGAAAAGGAAAACATAGTTTGCTGCAAACCACAGCTGAAAATATAGGAAGTCACAAAGATTTTTTTTTTTAGACCTTATGATGATGTCAACTGCAGTGAAAATACGCCCACTTCCATTCTCAAACGTGAAGGCTTTGAATTCAGTCTTTCTTACAACACAGTTAAATCTAGCAAAAGGAAAAATGGTCACCTAAAAAGGCACCCAAATAATGTGATAAAAAGCAGTTCGATTCCATTCATCCTCACAAGCATTTATTGAGTACATAACATGTACTAGGGGCAGGTAGGGCTCGGCACTAAGAAAATAAATAAAACATGCTCATGGATCATGAGAGGTTTTCACCTATTGGGTATGCAGACATGAAAGCAGTTTTTTTTTGGTATAACAGGATAAGTATAAGTGATGCTGTCAAAGAGTTGCTGTATTTGTTACATGCAGGTTAAATGGGATAAACATATACCCTCAAGGGACTAGAGTTGCTACTAGGCACAAGGACCTCCTTTATGCACTAGGCATGTGCCTAGTCTGTGAACTCTGCAAAGGTAAGGACCATGACTATTTTGTCCTCCATTGCATAACCTGAGCTTTAGCCAACTACCTGACTTCAACTAATTGGACAAGCAACTTTGCTGCCCAACCCCCATCCACAGATGTTTCTGCTAGAACAGGGGTTGGAAAATTATGGACCAAATCCTGCCCCATTTTTGTAGGGCTCACTTGATAAGAATGGTTTTTATTTTTGGAACAGGTAGATAACACCTATGTTTTACCTCCTAGTCCACGAAATATCTGTGCCTAGTTTAGAAGGAAGAAAATGGTAAAGGGGTTGTGAACAACTCAGGTTCACAGTGCCAGTCCTTGCTACATAAAGGGAGTTCCATCTGTGGTCTACTTAGGGTAGAGGTCACCAACCTCTAGGATCTAATGCCTGATGATCTAATGTGGAGCTGATGTAATAATAACAGAAATAAAGTGCACCATAAATGTAATGCCTTTGAATTATCCAGAAACCTTACCCTCCACCACCAGCCTGTGGAAAAATTGTCTTCCACTAGCTCAGCATTCAGAAAACTAAGATCATGGTATCTGGTCCCATCACTTCATGGGAATTAGATGGGGAAACAGTGGAAACAGTGTCAGACTTTATTTTTGTGGGGGCTCCCAAATCACTGCAGATGGTGACTGCAACCATGAAATTAAAAGATGCTTACTCCTTGGAAGGAAAGTTATGACCAATCTAGATAGCATATTCAAAAGCAGACACATTACTTTGCCAACAAAGGTCCATCTAGTCAAGGCTATGGTTTTTCCAGTGGTCATGTATAGATGTGAGAGTTGGACTGTGAAGAAAGCTGAGTGCTGAAGAACTGATGCTTTTGAACTGTGATGTTAGAGAAGACTCTTGAGAGTCCCTTGGACTGCAAGGAGATCCAACCAGTCCATCCTAAAGGAGATCAGTCCTGGGTGTTCATTGGAAGGACTGATGCTAAAGCTGAAACTCCAGTACTTTGGCCAGCTCATGCGAAGAGTTGACTCATTGGAAAAGACTCTGATGCTGGGAGGGATTGGGGGCAGAAGGAGAAGGGGACAACAGAGGATGAGATGGCTGGATGGCATCACCAACTCAATGGACTTGAGTATGAGTGAACTCCGGGAGTTGGTGATGGACAGGGAGGCCTGGTGTGCTGCAATTCATGGGGTCGCAAAGAGTCGGACACGACTGAGCGACTGAACTGAACTTAAACCCGTCCCTGGTGCCTAATGTTGGGGACCACTGACTTATGGAATTTCTATCAAACTGTTAGAGGTATTCACAGAACTGGTATGGTCCCAAGTAGCAAGGACTCCCTTAGATGTTATTGGCTCAACATAAGGCTGTGTCTAGATGCTGAGCTTTGTAAGTGGAAGAAAGGGCATGGGTATTTCTTCTCTTTGACCTTCCATACCCAGGGCAGGGCCTGGTACACTGTTCAGTTCAGTCACTCAGTCATGTCCAACTCTTTGCAACCCCATGGACTACAGCACGCCAGGCTTCTCTGTCCATCACTAACTCCCAGAGCTTGCTCCGACTCATGTGTATTGAGTCAGGGATGCCATCCAACCATCTCATCCTCTGGATCCCCTTTTCCTCCTGCCTTCAATCTTTCCCAGCATCAGGATCTTTTCAAATGAGTCAGTTCTTCACATCAGGTGGCCAAAGTATTGGAGCTTCAGTTTCAACATCAGTCCTTTCAATGAATATTCAGGACTGATTTCCTTTAGGATGGACTGGTTGGATCTCCTTGCAGTCCAAGGGATTCTCAAGAGTCTTCTCCAACATCACAGTTCAAAAGCATCAGTTCTTCAGCCCTCAGCATTCTTTATAGTCCAACTCTCACATGCATACACGACTACTGGAAAAACCATAGCTTTGACTAGACAGACCTTTGTCAGCAAAGTAATGTCTCTGCTTTTAAATATGCTATCTAGGTTGGTCATAGCCTTTCTTCCAAGGAGCAAGTGTCTTTTAATTTCATGGCTGCAGTCACTATCTGCAGTGATTTTGGAGCTCAAAGAAATGAAGTCTGTCACTATTTCCACTGTTGCCCATCTATTTGCCATGAAGTGATGGGACCAGATGCCATGATCTTAGTTTTTTGAATGTTGAGTTTTAAGCCAACTTTTTCACTCTCCTCTTTCACTTTCATCAAGAGATCTCTGATGAGTGCATGAAACAATGAATTAATGTATCACAGAGGAGGAAATCACTTTACACTTCAATGGAAGCTGTGAAAGTGTTAGTTGCTCAGTCCCATCTGACTCTTTGCAATCCCATGAACTGTAGCCTGCCCGACTTCTCTATCCATGGGATTTCCCAGGCAAGAGTACCTGAGTGGGTTGCATTCCTTTCTCCAGGGGATCTTCCAGACCCAGGGATCAGACCCTGCATTTCCAGCAGATTCTTTACCATCTGAGCCACAAGGGAAGCCCTCAGTGGAGGCTACACTGAAGTTAACCATAGAGCTAAATTAATTTTAAAGGTGAAAATTATGTTAGTTTGGCAGATTCATTCTAATCTAATATCCTTGGTTGTAAGAATTCATAAACCCTCCCTCCCTCCCTTTTTTTCTTTTTTGCTCAATCTTCATGTCTAGTGCTTCCCAGGTGGCGCTAGTGGTAAAGAACCCACTGCCCATACAGGAGACATAAAGAGCCACAAGGTTTGACCCTGGGGTTGGGACAGATCCCCTGGAGGGAGGATATGGCAAACCCACTCCAGTATTCTTGCCCAGTGGAGAATCCCATGGATAAGAGCGAGCCTGGCTGGGGGCTATGGTCCATAGGGTCGCAAAGAGTCAGACGTGACCTGGACAGTGACCTAGCATACATCACCATATGTCTACGTGCTTCCATGGTCACCTGCCTTTTTAACGCCTATCTATCTCATGCAAACTTGATCCAAACTGCTTTAGTTTGTCTGGGTTTAATTCTGATTTTCTCAATCTTGTCTTTGAGAATCTAGAATTCCCATTCCAGCATGTAATGATTTTTCTTTCATTTTAATGTATTATATATATATATATTATCATAATATATATATATTATATATGTTTTATATATAGTTTAAGAAGGATATTTTTAAGTTAATAGGTTAGAAATATCACCTACATTTCCTAGATCCTGTTGCCATGGATCCTGTTTGCAGGATTTGAATGGTTATTTGAATGAATATTTTACTGGTTTTAATTAAACTTGTCAAAAAAGCAAAATGTGTCTATTAATTTCAAAACTCAAGCAATCCACAAGTAGAGTTAAACAGTTATAGTGCCCTTTGACATCCATGGATTCCCAGCTCCCCAACTCTGCTCTCCCATACAATCCCCTCCCCTCCTCACAGAGGAAACTGTTTTTGCTAAGCAGTTATACTCTGCACATTTTAAAAATACTTTTATACACACAAACATACACACAAAGGATATTTTGCATTTTATTTTGAGTAAATGAATAAAAGTCATAGTGTATATAAATATTAGCATGAACCTTTTTCCATATTAATATCTCATTGTATTGAACTCTCCATAGAATTCAGTAGTATGCACATACTATAATTTATTTAATTAGTTAATTGTTCTTTAAGAATGAATTATTGTGTCATTTAGAGCACTGTTGACACTCATGTGGTTTTTTCATTCCCCCAATTGACTAGTCTTTATTTTATCTTTGTCCGTTTCTCTTTTATCCTTAAATCAATAGAAAATTTTGGGTAGGAGACTTCCTGAAATAGTATCAATTTGGAATGGAGTGCTCATATATCCTTCAATGAAAGGCTTATTCTGTCCCAAGAAAATCTTTCAGTTATCTTGCATGTACTGTTCGATTATTCTCAAACCATTTTCTGGGTCCAGATCATATTCCTTGTCAGTCTCCTGACAGTACTTTCAATGTGGGAAAGTTGGTCCATCTTCCCTGTTTTTCCTGAATTAAGTAAACAGTAATAGAAGCAGAGTAAATTCAAACAATGGAACTGTTTTAAGGCTGTCTGCATTATAAATAGCCAGAAGGAGATGAAAAAACATTTCAGTCCCCAACTGAGAGTGGTGGCCCAGACAGCAATGTATTAAGTGCAATAGGAGAACACATAACTATGCTGAGTGTGCAGAGGAGGAAAGCTTAACTCTGCTTGGAGAGTCCAGGGAGTGCTTCTGAGAGAGGTGACAATTTACCTGAACCTTCAAGGAAGAGTATTCCATGTGGGCAGGAGGAAAGGGTATTCAAGAAGTGATTATAAAGGCGCAGAGGAATGAACAGTGTGCATTCAAAAATGAATGGTGCATTCAGAAAGGTTCAGGGCTCCTTGAATGGAGGGTGCATGTGGAGATCAAGTTGATAAGAGCCAAGTGACAGGCAGGGCAAAATAAGGAGTGAAGATTTGATTGTGAGAGCCATGAGAAAGTCTCTTGTTCTTTCACCTGGAATATATTCCTTTGCCCCCTGCTTTTGTTTCAGTTGCTATTTGTATTTTTATGTCTGTGGCAGTTAGTTACATTTCCGACTTGGAGCAGTGGCCCTCTGTAAGAGATGTCCTATGCATCCCGGCAATACACTCCCCTCTCATCACCAAGTGGAGGCTCTCAGGGTTCCCCCCTGCCAGGGCTGCAGCGGGGGCCCCTCAATTGTCGCAGGCCTGTGTATGCTGGTGGTCTGGCAGGCTTGTCAAACCCTTTGTCTGCTGGTTGCCAGGCCCTCCCTATGTGGATGCTGCTGCTGGCAGGTCAGGCGGGGGCCTGGTCACAAGGTGGTGGGTTGCAGAATTGCCCCACTCCTCCTTGGGGGTAGTGTTGACTCACTGGTGGGCGGAGTCAGGGTCCCAAAGCTCTGGAGCTCTTGTGTGGGAAGCCACCTCTGGGTTAGTCCTGTCGCACGGGCTTGGCAGACTGGCTCCTGGAGTCTGGCTGCAGGCCAGGAATCTCGGAGCTCCTTTCAGGTTGTTTGGATGGTGGGGGGCCGGAATGGGGGGCAGTTCTGACACAGTTGGGGTTTGGGGTCTGAGGTGCCACCACCGTTAGCCTCTGGTGGTTTAGGCCCAGGGGCCAGCTGGGGCTCAGGGTAGGGTCTGGCTGGCATTTGAGGGGGTCATAGTATTCTTGCCCCCTGGAGGTGTTGCCCCCCACCTCCCACCCCTGGCCCCGCCTGTAGGCAGAGCCTGGTCCTCACCTCAGGTGTGCCAAGGGCTCAATCTAGGGGGGCATGTCCCAGAGGCAGCTGTGGGCTCCCCAGTCTTCAGCCTGGTGCCTTAGCTGTGAATGCGTGTCCCCCTCTCCCCCACTCTCCCCACCCCCGAGTTAGTTGTTTGGCCCTGAGGCTCCCCAGCATGTCCCTGCAGGCTGTTGGAGATGGGCAGGTTTAGCATGATAAGCAGAGGGAGGGTCCCATGGTGGGGCCCAATCACATTAGCAAAGGATGCTCCAAATACGGCTGCACCAGTGTCCCCGGGTGCATCTCGGCCACCCCTGCCTCTCCAGGAGACCCCTCCAAGACCAAAAGGTAGGTCCGGCCCCAGGCTCCTATCCCAATGACTACTTTTGTGCCCCTGTCCTGGGTTTGTGTGGCCCTTTAAGCATGGAGCTCTGTCTCCCCAAGTCCCATGGGGCTCCTTCAGTTAAGCCCTCAGTTCAGTTTCAGTCGCTCAGTCGTGTCCGACTCTTTTGCGACCCCATGAATTGCAGCACACCAGGCCTCCCTGTCCATCACCAACTCCCGGAGTTTCACTCAAACTCACATCCATCGAGTCGGTGGATGCCATCCAGCCATCTCATCCTCTGTCGTCCCCTTCTCCTCCTGCCCCAATCCCTCCCAGCATCAGGGTCTTTTCCAATGAGTCAACTCTTCGCATGAACTGGCCAAAGTACTGGAGTTTCAGCTTTAGCATCAGTCCTTCCAATGAACACCCAGGACTGGTCTCCTTTAGAATGGACTGGTTGGATCTCCTTGCAGTCCAAGGGACTCTCAAGAGTCTTCTCCAACACCACAGTTTCAAAAGCGTCAATTCTTTCGGTGCCTCAGATTTCTTCACAGTCCAACTCTCACATCCATACATACTACGGAAAAACCATAGCCTTGACTAGACGTACTTTGTCGGCAAGTAATGTCTCTGCTTTTGATATGCTATAATAGATTGGTCATAATTTCCTTCCAAGGAGTAAGAGTCTTTTAATTTCATGGTGCAATCACCATCTGCAGTGATTTGGGAGCCCCCAAAATAAAGTCCTGACACTGTTTCCACTGTTTCCCCATCTATTTCCCATGAAGTTGATAGGACCAGATGCCATGATCTTAGTTTTCTGAAATGTTGAGCTTTAAGCCAACTTTTGCACTCTCTCTTTCACTTTCATCAAGAGGCTTTTTTAGTTCCTCTTCACTTTCTGCCATAAGGGTGGTGTCATCTGCATATCTGAGGTTATTGGTATTTCTCCCGGCAATCTTGATTTTCAGCTTGTGCTTCTTCAGCCCAGTGTTTCTTATGATGTACTCTGCATATAAGTTAAATAAGCAGGGTGACATATCCAGCCTTGACGTACTCCTTTCTCTATTTGGAACCAGTCTGTTGTTCCCATGTCCAGTTTCTAACTGTTTGCTTCCTGACCTGCATATAGGTTTCTCAAGAAGCAGGTCAGGTGGTTTGGTATTCCCATCTCTTAAAAGAATTTTCCACAGTTTATTGTGATCCACACAGGCAAAGGCTTTGGCATAGTCCATAAAGCAGAAATAGATGTTTTTTCTGGAACTCTCTTGCTTTTTCCCACGATCCAGTGGATGTTGGCAATTTGAATCTCTGTTCCTCTCTCTTTTCTAAAACCAGCCTTGAACATCTGGAAAGTTCACGATTCATGTATTGCTGAAGCCTGGCTTGGAGAATTTGAGCATTACTTACTAGTGTGTCACTTAAGCTCTGCTGACCTTCAAAGGTAAATGCCCTGGGGGCTCTTCTTTCCAGAGCCAGACCCCTGAGCTGGGGAGACTGATGTGGAATTCTGTGGGAGAATCTTTGTCATATAATTATCTCCAGTTTGTGGGTGCACTGCCTAGAGTGTATTGGGATTTGAGTATATTGTGAGTCTGCCCTGCTCTTCCTACCCATCTCCTTGCGGTTCCTTCCTGACATCGGTTTTTAAAAATATTTCTTTATTATGACTGTGTCGGGTGTTGGTTTCAGCTTCTCAGGCTTCTTAGTCTGTGTTGCTCAGGCTTCCAGAGCTTGTGGGCTCTGTAGTTTGCAGCACGGGGGCTTATTTCCTGGACCAAGGACCAAACCCAGTGTCCCTGCATTGAAAGGCAGATTCTTAACTACTGGACCACTAGGAAGTTCTCTTCCTTTTCTCTTTAGTTGTATTAATAAATCTTTTTCTGGTTGCTTCAGTAATTTTCACTGATGTTCATTGTCAGGCTGGATTTTGACCTTAGAACACAGTTTTTTAAAATTTTCATTGCCAGTCCCAGGTTCGATGCATGATACAGGATGCTCGGGGCTGGTGCACTGGGACGACCCAGAGGGATGGTATGGAGAGGGAGGTGGGAGGGGGGGTTCAGGATGGGGAACACATGTACACTCATGGCGGGTTCATGTTGATGTATGGCAAAACCAATACAATATTGTAAGGGAATTAGCCTCCAATTAAATAGTAAATTATATTAAAAAAACCTTTAATTGGCAGAAAAATATTGGTTTGAAAGTTTGAAATCATTGAAGGCACTGTTCAGTTTTTGTCTCCTTGGAATGTTGTGGCAGAGGAGTGGCGACGAGTGAGGTTGTGGGTCTGACTGGCAGGGTTGTAGCCTAGGGTACCATGTTCTTCGGAGGCGTGGGCTGCTGAAGCTGGCACTTATACCAACGGCAGCATCCTAGACCTTTGCAAGCAGCTCCATCATGGTGATGCAGAGATAGGCTGAGACAACAGAAAACTGGTTCAAAGAGCAGAGCAGGAAAATGAGCGGTGGAAGCTTCGCAGGAGTTCCATGAGGGATTCACCAAGCTTTTTACATGAAACCTGCAGCCTCAGTGAAGCAGTTAAAAGTGTCAGCAGTTTATGGAAACAAATGACTGAACATCCAGTTAACTAGAATCACATATGAAGCCCTTGCTTAAGAAACAGTTATTTTAAATAAATCTCTTATCTTCCTATGACTTAAAAATGATTTCATTTTCTGTATCATAATATACATTCAAACACTCATGAATAGTAACATTGAGTGAGCTCCAACAACGTGTCAGGCACCATTTGAAGTGTGCTGTGTGTTTTCTTCAAAGCTCCTCATAGCCCTGTGTAGCAGTTATTAGTATCAGATGCTGAGGCAGAAAAGGTGTGGGCCCAGTTTGTTCAAGGTGAAACTCCTAAGAGTCGAAGCCAGACACTCTGTTTGGAGCACTTTCCTCTTCACCACCACACGGACTGCTCACACAGAGAGAACAGAAGATTTGACAGCACACTTCCAAACCTTTTACCTCTACAGAGAAGCTCACCACTCTGTGTGCTTCCAAATCTTTCTGTGGCAAGATGTCCTTGGATACCGTATTTGAATTCACACTAATTTGCAAGCCGACTTCAAGCTAAAATGCATTTCAAAAGTTATCCATCTACCTTTACCCTGGGAAACAAATATCTTTCAAAGTTCAACGGCCACATTAAACATTTACCAATTTACTTTTTATACTTCCTCCTCTGAACTTCAATTTCCCCTACCAGTCCTTCTGCTCTGAATTCTGAGTTTATGTACGCAGTGTGTTGCCTTAACACTTTCGGAGATTATTCAGAAGCTCAGAAACAGTGGCATGTTCTCGGAGGCGAGAAAAAAAAAATCAAGTTTATAAAGTTGGGTATTAAGCAAATTAAGACCCTAATACAATAAAGAGACCTTTGATTTTCATGCATGATGTGATGGAAAAAGATAACACAAGAGTGTCATTCAGTTTATTTCTGCACATTTCATTTTTTAATCCTAATTGTGTGCAAATGAAAAGGGTCCTCTGAACATTCAAAAGGGCTTTTCACTACTCATTAACCACATATAAATGCATGGGCAAGTGGTTTGCCCCAGAAGATTGCCTTGAAGGTGACTTGAATATATAGCTTCTGATTAAAGGGCAGACCTTTCCTCTTAGCTTCATCAATTCTTGTGGCTCTCAGTGGTTAGAATTGCTAATAATTGTGGATTTATTACCAGGTCTGATGGAGTTTGGGTCATAGTCTGTGCACCAGGGTCAAAGTAAGAAGAATACTGCCATGTCGATTCCACGTGTGACCTCGAACCACAATTTAAGTGGTTACAGTCCTAGCTTCTTCAGATATCCAATTCTAGAGAGCTCAGGTTCATTCTCAACATGTGTAGCCCTTTGCCCCAGCTACACAGACTACCCTGAAGGTCCTCAAGTCTTTCAAGCTTTTGTTTGTTTTGGCTCTATCCATTCTATATCTTCTCATCATTCAGAAACATTATTTCCACTTAAAATTTATACAAATAATTTTAGAGTATTTTTGCAGTTTTGAAAAATCTATGTTGATATTAAAAATGAATTGCATATATGATACATGAAAATTGGTACATTTTCTTTGCAATAGATTTTAACAACAACAAATATACAGAGTCGAATGTGAAGAGGTCCTCTTTATCATTGCTACTATACTCATACATAAATTGTTTTGAGAAATTTTTTCTGTTCTTTTATTGTAATATATACTACATTCAGAAAAATGCAGACATTATTTCATATATGTATATGATTTTATATATAGTATATATGATTTATATACATGTATACATATGATTTTGAAAGGATGGTTTATGGTCAACCTTCTATGTTTGCACTCCTAAAAATATAGTTCAGTTTTGCCAGTTTTTACACTTTATTTAGTGGAATAGTGTATAATGTTTCTTACTTTTTTCACCCTGCCATTTGGTTTGTGAAATGATTCATGAACTGTGATGTGTGGCAGCAATTTTGCATAGTATTCTAATCTGTGCATGTAGAGATGAGCAGGGGAAGAGGGATGAAGAATGAGGAGGATTGAGGGAATCTCCAGTCAAGAGTACTGCAGTGGGTTGCCATTCCCTCTCCAGGGGATCTTCTTAACCCCAGGGTTAAACTCCCGTCTCCCTGCACTGAGGGCAGAATTTTTTACCATCTAAGCCATCAGGGAAGCGCCAGATAGAGGGAGGGATGCAATTAATTTTGAATATTGATTTTTTCCACAACCTTGCAACATGCCTTGCTAATTCTAATAAATATATCTGTAGATTCATTCAGCATCAGTTCAGTCGCTCAGTCATGTCCGACTCTTTGCGACCCCATGAATTGCCAGCACGCCAGGCCTCCCTGTCCATCACCAACTCCCGGAGTTTCACTCAAACTCACGTCCATCGAGTCGGTGATGCCATCAAGCCATCTCATCCTCTGTCGTCCCCTTCTCCTCCTGCCCCCAATCCCCTCCCAGCATCAGGGTCTTTTCCAGTGAGTCAACTCTTCCATGAGCTGGCCAAAGTACCGGAGTTTAAGCCTCAGCATCAGTCCTTCCAATGAACACCCAGGACTGGTCTCCTTTAGAATGGACTGGTTGGATCTCCTTGCAGTCCAAGGGACTCTCAAGAGTCTTCTCCAGCACCACAGTTCAAAAGAATCAATTCTTCGGTGCTCAGATTTCTTCACAGTCCAACTCTCACATCCATACATGACCACTGGAAAAACCATAGCCCTTGACTAGATGGACCTTTGTTGGCAAAGCAATGTGTCTGATTTTGAATATGCTATCTAGATTGGTCATAACTTTCCTTCCAAGGAGTAGGGCATCTTTTAATTTCATGGTTGCAGTCACCATCTGCAGTGATTTGGGAGCTCCAAAAAATAAAGTCTGACACTGTTTCCACTGTTTCCCCATCTATTTCCATGAAGTGATGGGAACAGATGCCATGATCTTCGTTTTCTGAATGTTGAGCTTTAAGCCAACTTTTTTCACTCTCCTCTTTGACTTTCATCAAGAGGCTTTTTAGTTCCTCTTCACTTTCTGCCATAAGGGTGGTGTCATCTGCATATCTGAGGTTATTGTTACTTCTCTCAGCAATCTTGATTTCAGCTTGTGTTTCTTCCAGTCCAGCATTTCTCATGATGTACTCTGCATATAAGTTAAATAAGCAGAGTGACAATATCCAGCCTTGACATACTCCTTTTCCTATTTGGAACCAGTCTGTTGTTCCATGTCCAGTTCTAACTGTTGCTTCCTGACCTGCATATAGGTGTCTCAAGAGGCAGGTCAGGTGGTCTGGTATTCCCATCTTTTGAAGAATTTTCCACAGTTTACTGTGATCCACACAGTCAAGGGCTTTGGCATAGTCAATAAAGCAGAAATAGATGTTTTTCTGGAACTCCTTTGCATTTTTAATTATCCAGCGAATGTTGGCAATTTGATCTCTGGTTCCTCTCTCTTTCTAAAACCAGCTTGAACATCTGGAAGTTCACGATTCATGTATTGCTGAAGCCTGGCTTGCAGAATTTTGAGCATTACTCTACTAGTGTGTGAGATGAGTGGAATTGTGTGGTAGTTTTTTTTTTTTTTTTTTTTTTTTTTAGCATCTTTTGGCATTGCCTTTCTTTGGGATTGGAATGCAAACTGACCTTTTCCAGTCCTGTGGCCACTGCTGAGTTTTCCAAATTTGCTGGCATATTGAGTGCTTCTCTAAATAGAAACTTAACAAATAGGCTCCTTTTTCTACACTTCTTACTATTCTTATCCTTTTTTGATTACTTTCTGCCCTAGCTAGAACACCTAATACAGTGTTGAATATAGGCGATAATACCAGGCATCTTTGTCTTAATCCTGTTCTCAGAGAGGAAACATAAGTATCTGTTTACTTATGTATGTTTCACCCATAAGTGTATGTTTATCTCAGTTATTTGTACATGTCTTTGTCAGACCAAGGGGATATTTTTATATTCCTAGTTTGCTGAGAAATTTATTATTTTTTTTTAAAATCATGGATGGATGTTCAATTTTGTCAGATGTTTTTTCTGCATCTACTGATGCAATCACAAGTTTGGATTTTTATCTTTTGATGTATTAATAGGTTATTTACATGCTTTGATTTCCTAATGATACAGCAACCTTACATTTCTGAGGTAAATGCAATTTAGATGTGAGGTATTATCCTTTGCATATATTGCTTTATTGACTTTGTTATTATTTCCTTGTGATTCTTATGTTAATGAGTAAAATAATATTTTTTAATCACTCTGTATTATGATTTGGTATCTACATTATGCTGCTGCTGCTGCTGCTAAGTCGCTTCAGTCGTGTCCGACTCTGTGCGACCCCATAGATGGCAGCCCACCAGGCTCCCCCTCCCTGGGATTCTCCAGGCAAGAACACTGGAGTGGGTTGCCATTTCCTTCTCCAATGCATGAAAGTGAAAAGTGACGTGAAGTTGCTCAGTCATCTCTGACTCTTAGCGACCCCATGGACTGCAGCCTACCAGGCTCCTCTGTCCAAGGGATTTTTCCAGGCAAGAGTACTGGAGTGGGGTGCCATTGCCTTTTCTGCTACATTATGCTAGTCACATAAAAATAGTCTGGATGTGTTCCTTTTATTATTTTTCTTTTTTCTAGAAGATTTTGTGGAAGAGTGAAATTATTTCTTTATTTATTGTTTTGTTGTTGTGTTAAGTCGCTAAGTTGTGTCCAGCTCTTTGCGACCCCATGGACTGCAGCTCTCCCAGGCTTCCCTATCCTCCACTGTCTCCTGGAGCTTGCTCAAACTCATGTCCGTTGAGTTGGTGATGCTATCCAACCATCTTATCCTCTGTCTCCCCCTTTTCCTCCTGCTCTCAGTCTTTCCCAGCATCAAGGTCTTTTGCAATGAATCTGTTCTTCCCATCAGATGGCCAAAGTATTGGAGCTTCAGTTCAGCATCAGTCCTTCCAATGAATATTAAGGGTTGATTTCCTTTAGTATTGACTGGTTTGATCTGTTGCAATCCAAGGAACTCTCAGTCTTCTCCAGCACCACAATTCGAAAGCATCACTTCTTCAGCACTCAGCCTTCTTTATGGTCCAACTCTCTCATCCATACATAACTACTGGAAAAACCATAGCTTTGACTATATGGACCTTTGTTGGCAAACTGACGTCTCTGCTTTTTAATATGCTGTCTAGATTTGTCATAGCTTTCCTTCTAAGGAGCAAGTGTATTTTAGTTTCATGGCTACAGTCATCATCCACTGTGATTTTGGAGCCCAAGAAAATAAAATAAACCATTCTTTACACTTTTCCCCCTTCTATTTGCCATGAAGTGATGGGACAGGATGCCATGATCTTAGTTTTTATTAAACTAGCTTTTTACTCTCCTCTTTCACCCTCATCAAGAGATTCTTTAGTTCCTCTCTGCTTTCTGTTGTTAGAGGGGAATCATCTGCACAGCTGAGGTTGTTGATATTTCTCCTAGCAATTTTGATTTCAGCTTGTGATTCACTCAGCCTGGCATTTTATATCATGTACTCTGCATGTAAATTAAATGAACAGGGTAACAATATATACCCTTGGCGTACTCCTTTCCCAATTTTGAACTAGTCTGTTGCTCCATGTCCAGTTCTAACTGTTGCTTCTTGACCTGCACACACGTTTCTTAGGAGGCAGGTAAACTGATCTGGTATTCCTACCTCTTTAAGAATTTTCCACAGTTTGTTGTGATCCACACAGTCAAAAGCTTTAGTGTAGTCACTGAAGCAGAAGTAGATGTTTTCCTGGAATTCTCTTGCTTTTTCCATGATTCATTGGATGTTGGCAATTTGATCTCTGGTTCCTCTGCCTTTTCTAAGTCCAGTTTGTACATCTCTAATTTCTTGATTCATGTACTGCTGAAGCCTGGCTTGAAGGATTTTGAGGATTACCTTACTAGCATATGAAATGAGAACAATGGTATGACAATTGGAGCATTCTTTGTCATTGCCCCTCTTTGGGATTGGAATGAAAACTGACCTTTTCCAGTCCTGTGGCCACTACCGAGTTTTCCAAATTTGCTGGCATATTGAGTGTAGTACTTTAAAAGCATTGTCTTTTAGGATTTGAAATAGCTCAGCTGGAATTCCATCACCTCCGCAAGCTTTGTTCATAATAATGCTTCCTAAGGCCCACTTGACTTGACACTGGAGGATGTCTGGCTCTAGGTAGTGAGCACACAACACCGTGGTTATCTGGGTCATTAAGACCCTTTTTGTACAGTTCTGTGTATTCTTGCCACCTCTTATTAATCTGTTTTGCTTCTGTTAGTTCCTTACCCTTTCTGTCTTTTTTTGTGCCCATCTTTTCCTGATATATTCCTTGATATCTCCAGTTTTATTGAAGAGATTTCTAGTCTTTCCCATTCTTTTGTTTTCCTCTATTTCTTTGCATTGTTCACTTAAGAAAGCTTTCTTATCTCTCCTTGCTAGTCTCTGGAACTCTGCATTCACTTGGGTATATCTTTCATTTTCTCCTTTGCCTTTCATTTCTCTTCTTTTCTCAGCTGTTTGTAAAGCCTCCTCAGACAACCACTTTGCCTTTTTGCATTTCTTTTACTTTGGGATGGTTTTGGTCACCACTCTCTGTACAGTGTTAGGAACCTCCATCAGTAGTTCTTCATTCTGTCTATCAGATCTAATTCCTTCAGTCTATTCATCACGTCTCTGTATAATCATAAGGGATCTGATTTTGGTCATACCTGAATGACCTAGTGGTTTTCTCTACTTTCTTCAATTTAAGTCTGAATTTGACAATAAGGGGTTCATGATCTGAACCACAGTCAGCTCCAGGTCTTCTTTTTGCTAACTGTATGTTGTTTTTGTTGTTCAGTTGCTAATTCATGTCTGACTCTTTGTGACCCTATGGACTGCAGCATGCTGGGCTTGCCTGTCCTTCACTCTCTCTCAGAGTTTGCTCAAACTCATGTCCATTGAGTTGGTGATGTCATTCAACCATCTCATCCTCTATTATCCCCTTCTCCTCCTGCCCTCAGTCTTTCCAGCATCAGGGTCTTTTCCAGTGAATCTGCTCTTTGCATCAGCAGCTGCATATATAGAACTTCTCCATCTTCAGCTGCAAATAATATAATCAACCTGATTTCAGTGTTGACTATCTGGTGATGTCCATGTGTAGAGACGTCTCTTGTTTTGTTGGAAGAAGGTGTTTGCTATGACCCGTGCATTCTCTTGGCAAAACTCTGTTAGCCTTTGCCCTGTTTCATTTTGTACTCCAAGGTCAAAATGTTACTACAGATATCTCTTGACTTCCTACTTTTGCATTCCAATCCCCTATGATGAAAAGGATATCTTTTTTTGGTGTTAATTCTAGATGGTCTTGTAGGTCTTCATAGAACCATTCAACTTCATCTTCTTCAGCATTACTGGTTGTGGCATAGACTTGGATTACTGTGATGTTGATTAGTTTGCCTTGGAAATGAATCAAGATCATTCTTCTGTTTTTGATATTTCACCGAAGTACTACATTTCAGATTCTTTTGTTGACTATGAGGGCTGCTTCATTTCTTCTAAGGGATTCTTGCCAACAATAGTAGATATAATGGTTATTTGAATTAAATTTACCCATTCCCATCCATTTTAGCTCACTGATTCCTAAGGTCTTGATGCTCATTCTTGCCATCTCTTGCTTGACCACATCCAATTTACCTTGATTCATGGACCTAACATTCCTGGTTCCTATGCAATTTTATTCTTTATAGCGTCAGACTTTACTTTCACTACCTGACACATCCACAACTGTGCAGCGTTTCCGCTTTGCCCCAGCCTCTGGCCAAGTGAAAGTGAAAGTGTTAGTTGCTCAGTCGTATGTGGACTCTTTGTGGCCTGATGGACTACAGCCCACCAGGCTTCTCTGTCGATGGAATTCTGCAGTCAAGAATACTGAAGTTCATTGCCTTTCCCTTCTCCAGGGGTTCTTCCTGACCCAGGGATGAACCCAGGTCTTCTGCATTGCAGGGGGATTCTTTACAGTCTGAACCATCATGGAAGCCCAAACCAGCTAAACCCTGGAATTATTTCTCCTCTCTTCTACAATGGCATGTTGGATACCTTCTGACCTGGGGAGCTCATCTTCCGGTGTCATATCTTTTTGCCTTTTTATACTTCATGGAGTTCTTGGGGCAAGAATACTAGAGTGATTTGCCATTCCCTTCTTCAGTGGGCCATGTTAATTCAATATCTTTGATTATTTAAGGAATATTCAAGTTTTCTGTTTTTCTGAGTCCATATTATTTTTGTTTCTCTAATATTTTTGTCTTCTTACCAAAAAGATTGGTATAAAATCAGAAAAACATATATTTTTTATCTGTAGCTATCTGTCCCCTTTCTCATTCCTGATAGTTGTTATTGATGACTTTTTAAAAATCAGTCTTACTAGAGATTTGCCATTTTTATTGTTTATTTTCTAAAATCAAGCTCTTGATTGTGTCGGTCCTCTCTGTAATACTGTTTCTACTTCACAGACTAATACTTCTGCTCTTCATTTTATTATTATTGTTGTTATTATCATTATATTTCTACTTCTACGTTCTTTGTGGTGTGCTTAGTTGCTCAGTCATGTCCAACTCTTTGTGACCCCATGGACCGTATGTTACTATTTTTCTTATAAGTCAGTTTTCAAAGTAGCTGCACCATTTTAAATTTCCACCAACAAAGCATAAGAGTTCCACATTCTCCACTTCCTCACCAATATTTATTATTATCTGTAGTTTTTTTAATGTAGCCATCCTAGTAGCTATGAAGTGGTACAATTCTGTGATTCTGATTTTCACTTTCTTGGTGTCAATTCATATAGAACATTTTTCATTTGCTTTGTGGTCATTTGTGTATCATCTTGGGAGAAATATCTGTGGAATAAAAATTCTTTGCCCGTTTTAAAAATTGGACTATGTGTCTTTTTATTATTGATATTTTATTATTATTTATAAGAATTTTTATTGAAGTATAGTTTATTTGCAATGTGTTAGTTTCTGCTGTACAATCAAATGATTCACATATATATATATATATACATTCCTTTTTCCTTTTGGTTTTATTACGGGATATTGAATATAGTCCCCTGTGGTATACAGTAGGTCCTTGTTATTTGTTTTATACATAGTGTTGTATATTTGCTAATTCTAGACTCTTAATTTATCCCTCCTCCACCTCCTTTCCCCTTAGGTAACTGTAAATTTGTTTTCTATGTCTGTGAGTCTGTTTTTAGTTCGTCAGTAAGTTCATTTGTATCATATTTTAGATTCCACTTATAAGTGATGTCATATGGAAGTTGTCTTCCTCTGTCTGACATATTTCACTTAGTATGATAATCTCTAGGTCCATACATGTTGCTGCAAATGGCATTATCTCATTCTTTTTAATGGCTGAGTAATAGTCTATTTTTGTAGCATAACCATCTGTTATTCTAGAGGTCATCAAATAACCTGAAAGTTGATTTATGAATTGTAACTGCATATGTTCATTTTTTGAAAAGTGAAAGTGTTAGTCACATCCTACTCTTTGCGACCCCATGAACTGTAGCCCACCCGGGTCCTCTGTCCATGGAATTCTCCAGGCAAGAATACTGGAGTAGGTTGCCATTCTCTTCTCTAAGGGATCTTCCCAACCCAGAGATTGAACCCAGGTCTCCTGTATTGCAGGCAGGTTCTTTACCATCTGAGCCACCAGGGAAGCCCAGGGGAGGGTCTATTGTTTAAATCAGATCCATAATGAGGTCCATTTGCCAAAAAGTTAAAAAAATTGAAATTTAAAAGCTTTAAAATTTAACTGACTAGTAATTCTATGTCATCTCTTTGAGGGGTGAAATTTGTATAATAAGTGGATTGAAATATTTCTTAACTATATCCAAAAGATGTTATTACTTAAAAAAATGAAGCAATATGGTAAGATATTTATGTTTATTAAATATTAGTGGGCATAGATATGGGTGCTTTGATGTGTATCTGAAACACTTCTCTTTTAAAAATCATCATTATCATAATAACTTCCATTTTAGTTAAGAATGGACCTTTTGAACTTTTGATATGATGGATAAAGCTAACAACAAAATTCTGTGTTTCTTCTTTCTGGTTCTTGGGCTTCTTCTTCATGACTTTTACATGGAGCACAGGGATAGAATGAAAAGTCATAAAATGGACAAGATGAACACAGAGTACTTTGGACCAGCAAACTTCTCCTTAGGCTGAGGCTATAAAGTCATTGCTGAGATACTTTTCCAAAAATTCTTTTTCTTTTATTCTCCTTTAAATCCTACATAGAAATAAACAAAAGGAGATGTCCCCCTATAGCTTTAAGTCAAACCCTTAATTTTATTTGAATATAGTATCTTTTGTCATTTAATTACAGCCATTTTTATTTTCTGTCTTTTTTTTTTTAAGCTTCTAGATTGCTGTGTAATTTTTGTATTTATGCAGATTAGACTGAGAGTCCAGGAAGACCCAGCCACACAATTAAGGAAAGAATGAAACCTTCCACTTTACATCCATTTTCCCCAATTTAAAATATGACATTTTCTATTTTCTAACCATACACTGTTGGCTTCCGGTTTTTTCATTTTAGACAAGTATTTTCTTCTCAAAACTGGCTACAGTGAATTTGTAGCTTCTCAAGGAAACATGGATTTGAGTCAACAAATCATCTCCAGAATTCACTGGCATTTTTGCTCTGGATCCAACTTTAGGAAGTAGTGTGGGGACCATACAAAAAATTTCTCCCTCAGTCAGGGCCTTTTGTTTAGAATTTTTATAGGACTTAATATTAGAATTTATTATAGATTTGGAAAGACGTCCTTATTGCACCTGATGTCTTCTGTTGCCTTGCTGTCCTTGGAGGCTAAATTGCTTTTAGAGATGCAGATGCAGCAACGAAGGGTTATTGGCAGTATCTAGAAAACAGGTAGCATACCTTAATTTGGGAATTTGAGGAAGGTTTGATACAGGGACTTTTTACAAAGATGTCATCAGGTAAAGGAGACTGTAAGACTAGTGACTCTGGGGTTGTTACCCCTCAGCCTCACTTGACAAGGGGGAGGGAATTGTTGTCTATAGCTAGAGAAAGGGGTGCAGAGAAGGTAGCTGATAGGAACTGTGACAAAGGCACCACTGCAGATAAGAGGCTAGGAAATAAATACCCCAAATCACTTTTCTTTCTTCCTCCATTAGTGCTTGTCCTTGGCCAAACCCAACTGGAACCAGAAGCTAAAGAAATTCATTGATTTCAGGTCAGGCTCCTATAGCAGAGAGTAGGGTCAATAGGTAGAGTGGACATCCAGTACACCAGCTGATCCAGGAAATTCTATAAATGCACTGAAGTGTCTGTGTGCTGAGCATTCCACATAGGCTAATATGCATTAGAAATTATTCCAAGGATAATATATACTCCATTTGGGTGTTGGGGGCAGTCAGATTCCTTAGGCAATTTATATACCACTGGCAGATGCTGTGATTCCCTATCTATCCCACTAATGGGGTTTAGCAATCATTTGGCTCAGTATTATGCTCTGAGTGTATAAACAAAGGTGACTCATTAAGGGAAGAAGCCACATGTTTTGCACTGACCAAGGGGGTAATAAAATAAGAATGAATGCAAGAGGATATAAAAATAGTTGATTTCTGATATTGAGTCCTTTTTTTGTACTTTTGTGTTTTGTAGAGCATTGATAGTGATCTTCCTATTTTTTTAAATTGAAGTATAGTTGATTTTTTATGGGCCTCCTGGATAGCTCAGCTGGTAAAGAATCCACCTGCAATGCAGGAGACCCTGGTTCAATTCCTGGGTTGGGAAGTTCCCCTGGAGAAGGGATAGGCTATTCACTCCAGTTTTCTTGGGCTTCCCTGGTGGCTCAGTTGGTAAAGAATCCACCTACAATGCAGGAGACCTGGGTTCGATCCCTGGGTGGGAAAGATCCCCTGGAGAAGGGAAAGGCTACTCACTCCAGTATTCTGGCCTGGAGAATTCCATGGACTGATGTAGTCCATGGGGTCACAAAGAGTTGGACACGACTAAGGGACTTTCACTTTCACTTTTCATAGTTGATTTACAATTTTCAAATGTACAGCAAAGTGATTCAGTTATATATATATATATATATATATATATATATATACATACACACATATACATGCATACACACACACACACATATATATATATATATATTCTTTCTCAGATTCTTTTCATTATAGATTGTTATACGATATTGAATGTAGTTCCCTGTGCTGTTATTATCTATTTTATATACAACAGTGTGTATGTGTTAATTCCAAATTTCTAATTTATCCCCACCTTTCCCCTTTGGTAGCCATTAGTTTATTTTCTATGTCTGAGTCTATTTCTGTTTTGTAAATAATTTCATTTGTGTCATATTTTAGATTCCACATCTGAGATATGATAGGATATTTGTCTTTCTCTGTGTGACTTACTTCATTTAGTATGATAATCTCTAGGTCTATCCATGTTTCTGCAAATGGCATCATTTCATTCTTTTTTTATGACTGCATAATGTTCCATTGTATATATGTACCACATCTTTATTTATTCCTCTGTCAGTAGACATTTGGGTTGCTTCCATGTCTTGACTATTGTAAATAGTGCTGCAGTGAACATTGGGGTGCATGTATCTTCAGATTAAAGTTTTTGTCTTTTCCAGATATATACCCAAGAGTTGACAAATAATACTTTTTTAAAAATAAAGACTTTCAAGTGGATTTTTCAGACTCAGCTAATTGTGTGAGGATGACTGATACAGCAGAGCAGGTGGAGCCCTTGCGCTCCCAGCTCACAGCATACCAGGTAGATGCATTAATAGCAGTACATGGCATTCACATTTCAGAGCTCAACTCTTGCCTAATTCATACTTTAACACATTCCACTCTTAAATCCCTAAACTGTCTATCATATATCAAATTCTGAGTTGTTATAAAATAGCCAAGCAATGAGTACTGGACTATATATTCTGAGCTATTGCACAGTGGTGCTTCCAGCCAGACATCAGTTCAATTTGAGCAGTGCTGCAATTCCTAGTGAGCATTAGGGTTTATTCTACCATTATTTGAATGTTTTGCATTTATTTTGTCCTGTCCTTATTAGCTAATGAAATGAGAGGAAAATAGAAAACCAAATATACTGATGCATGGGTCTCATAAACTTAATGTAATTGAAAGTAAAAAAAAAAAAAAAGTGGTAGCCTCTCAGAAACTAGAAATCTTTAATGCCAATCAAACTTCCACTCAATAACTGTGTATTAAAATATGAAGGAAAAGAACAAAATTAGGGGAACACATGAAATAATAGGTGGATTGTTATCAGATTTTTTGAAGTCTGGACTCAGTGGGATATAAACATAAAATGGATTTATTTTTTCTCCAGTCACTGCCTTGAACCATGCTCTACTGAATCTCTTTTTCCTGTCCTTTAATGAAGCCTTGGACAGATTCCATAAGTCTCTGGTCACTTTTGGTTATTAAAACACAGTCCAGTTTACAGTTTCAATCTCAATGTCTGTTTAATTTCCATTTCTCTTCTGTTCCGCTTCAGCATCAGCTTCAACAGTGACCCTGACAATTTATGAGTGCCAGGACAAGGTATGAAAGAGATGTTTCTTCTCTATTCCTGCTTCAAAACCTGACTCTTCCAGAGTATCAACGTGGACAGGATGTGGGGGGAAATGGATACATGACCAAATTTCTCTTTATTTCCTGTCTGTGATCGTGTCCCCTTTTTGTCGTTATTGGTTAGTACTGCTTCTTTGTTATCTCCTCCTGACCATCAAGAATTTCTGTAAGAAAAGCATGGAATTTTTGTCTCCCTTGTGGGGACAAAAGGCCTGTTTTAGTTTTGCAGAAATTCAGTGGATTTGTTTATTTACATAGTCTCCTAGTATGGAGGATGAGGAAGTGGTTCTCAACCTTTGCAGTACAGTGGTTTCCTACCACCCAGGAAGCCTTTAAAAATGTGTGAAGGCATTATTGGTTGTCAGGGTAACAGACTGCATTTAGTGTTCAGGGACCAGTGATATTAAATGTAATCTCCAAAGGGATCAGAGTCAAAAACAGTGCATGCAGTGCAGGGACAGCCTCTGAAGAATAGTGCTACTCCATTTCCCATATCCTTCCGCTTCTGAGAGGCCATGTAGAAAGAGTGAGATATATCTTCATTTGTAGGCAAATAGCCACACTCTTCCCCACCCCCTCCCTGCCCCACCAGTGCTTGTCTGCAAAGGCCACCTCAGTCCCAGCCTCGTATCCTCATGGTGTCTGGCCATAATCTTGGGCAAGAATCAGAAGAAGAAAAGGGACTAAGTGCCTCTCGGTCCTCAGCTCTAGATTGTAGGTTGTCATCCTAGGATAATAGGAAAAATCTCATTCAATATCCTACAACATCATAATAAAAAAAAATCTAATTTAAAAGTGAGAGGTAATTAGAAACTTTTAACATTTTTTAATTAACTCTCTGGGAATAGTTCCCATTTTTCACAAATTTACTTTAACACATGCTTCCCTCCCTTCCCCCTGAGAGTGCCTTGTGAACAAATACTAGTGACTAAATAGAAAGAAAATAGTTCTGATAAGTTGAAATCCATGAAATATTTGCTGAGTAGACTCTGGGGTCTTTGTTACTCTGTGGAATAGTGAAGAGGCCCTAGACTTGAAGTCATATTGACTTCAGTTAAAATGATGCTTCTGTCAATAATGCCTTGTGACATAGAATGAGGTTCAAATCTCAAGGATGAGTCTTAGGTTTCTGACTGTGCAATTGTGTGGGTGGTGGTGTGATTTACTGAGATGAAACTGCTAGAGGAACAGGTTAGAGAAAGAAGATCCTGAGTTTAGTTTTGGACATGCTGAATTTGATATGCCTTTGATACCCCCAAGTAGAGGTGCACAGGAAATGAATGGAGACTTTCTTGGGTTCAGAAGAAACATCTGAGCTGGAATCGTATATGTGAAAGCTAAGTGTGAGTGGATACGAACTGATGCCATAGGAGTGAAATGAATAGTCTAAGAAGAACGCAAAGTTAAAAGGATCTGGGACTGAGTGAGAAGGAATTGTGAAAGTTCGTGTTTAGGTAGAAGAAAATGATTCAGTACAGGAGCATCAAGGGATACAGGAAGGGAGAGGAAAGTTAGCTTACCTCACATTTTCCCATATCCTTTCTTTTTCCACGTGTGTTGATCCATTACCTGACATTCTTATCTATCACATTGCCTAGACTTAGTAACAGCAAGCTTCTCCTCTGTTCCAGGTGGATATTGGTGCACTCACTGCTGTCCTTTTCATCTGCATTTTTCTTGCTTGAAGACTCTGTGTTCATTCCTTTGGAATGTCAAAAAGATGTTTCCTGAAGCCTGTGGTTCACTTGGCTTACAATGAGAAAAAGGAGGAGCCCTGCAAATGGTTGAAACTGCATCTTCCATCCAGTACATAGAAGGCTCTGTTATTGTGTTCTGTTGTTGTAGTTGTTATTACTTGAATGGTTGAAGTTGTTGTACACTTTCTCAGCAAGATGGTCTAACTTTGAGCATACCCTTGCATTCACTTTACAGGGATGGCCATTTGTATTTTCTTTTATTTAATGAACTATGACAATGTGCAAAGTTAAAGAATGTTAGCATTTATGATTAAAAGAGCAAAGCAGATAGCACCAGAATAATTTGTTCAGGTTGTGGTAGATGTATGAGAAAAAAATTTATTCCCCTTGACGTCTTGTATTAAGATTGTCATATTACTGCTGGGAGTAGCAGATTGGTTTCTCTAAGCCCTCTCCCCCCCATAGGTGTGTGTGTGTGTGTGTGTGTACACACATAATGTTACTTTTTAAAAAAAACTTTTCATATTCTCATTTGGTTTATTTGGAAAATTAAAATTGACCACACAAAGGTAAAATTAGAACGACTAAATAATAGACTATCACTAAATGGCAAGTCACTAGTATTGTTTGTGATGCATTATCTTAGTTCTGTTCCTCAGTGAAGTGTGAAAGCGTTAGTTGCTTAGTGGTGTCCAACTCTTTGTGATCCCCTGGAGTATAGCCTTTCAGGCTCCTCTGTCCATGGAATTCTCCAGGCAAGAATACTGGAGTGGGTTGCCATGCCCTCCTCCAGGGGATCTTCCCAACCCAGGGATTGAACCTGCATCTCTTATGTCTCCTGCACTGCAGGCGGGTTCTGTTCCTCAGTTATATTCTGTAATTCATGGAAGCTTTGTCTGGTTCCTTACATTGAGTTTGATGGCCACAGAGCCAATTGAACAACTTGTTAACTTTGATTTGTTTTTTATTTTAAGTTCATTGCAACTTAATTTAGCCTTGCAAAAACACATGCTGAAACACTGCCAGAGATTGACTAGATAAATACCATGGAGGTTAGCATTGCAGAAACAGTCAAAACCGGAACAAAATGTTCTGGAGTTCAAGCCTAAATTTAGCAAGTCAATAAGAGTGATAACCTAGGATGAACAACTCTGGAAGATTGGTCTGCTTCCCCAGAAGGAGAAAAATGTTCCTGTCCAGAGTATTAGATAACAATATGACAGTCAAATCATAAAATAAAAATTTGGATGCATATTCTTGGCAATGTTGCCTTTTACCCAATAACCTAGTCAGTTGCGACTTAGTAGGTGAAGACACGGATACTGGTGGTCTCACATAACAATCACTTACATTCTAAGAGGACATGTTCCAATTTGCTCATGCCATAAACCTGTGTTTTTGTGGCCTGGGTGAGAGTGTAGGATTGGTGAAGAGGGTGTCGAGGAAGAAAACAATCCATTATGCATTTCAGGAGTATGCTATTATAATTATAAGAGACAATGGACTGGTTCAAAATTGGGAAAAGAATATATCAAGGTTGAATATTATTACCCTGTTTATTTAACTTATATGCAGAGTACATAATGTGAAATGCTGGACTGGGTGAATCACAAGCTGGAATCAAGATTGTCAGGAAAAATATCTACAACCTCACATATACAGATGATACCACTCTGACAGAAAGTGAAGAGGAACTAAAGAGCCTCTTGATGAGAGTGAAAGAGGAGAGTGAAAAAGCTGACCTAAAACTCAACATTCAAAAAACTAAGATTGTGGCATCTGGTCCCATCACTTCATGGCAAATAGATGGGGAAACAATGCATATTCTTTATTTTCTTGAGCTTCAAAATCACTGTGGATGTTGACTGCTGCTACAAAATTAAAAGACACGTGCCTATTAAAAAACAGAGACATTACTTTGCCAACAAAGGTCTATTTATCAAAGCTGTGGTTTTTCCAGTAGTCATATATGGATATTAGAGTTGGACTATAACGAAGGCCTGAAGTGAAGTGAAGTCGCTCAGCTGTGTCCGACTCTTTGCAACCCCGTGGACTATAGCCCGCCAGGCTCCTCCATCCATGGGATTCTCCAGGCAAGAATACTGGAGTGGGTTGCCATTTCCTTCTCCAGGGGATCTTCCCAACCCAGGGATCGAACCCATGTCTCCTGCATTGCAGGCAGACGCTTTAACCTCTGAGCCAAAGAAGGCCTAGTGCCAAATAATTGATGCTTTTGAAGTGTGGTGCTGGAGAACACTCTTGAGAATCCCTTGGACAACAAGGAGATCAAACCAGTCAATCCTAAAGGAAATCAACCCTGAATATTCATTGGAAGGACGGATGGTGAAGCTGAAACTCCAATATTTTGGCCACCTGATGTGAAGAGCCAACTCATTAGAAGAGACCCTGATGCTTGGAAAGATTGAAGGCAATAGGAGAAGAGGGCAGAAGATGGCTGGATGGCGTCACCAACTCAATGGTCACGAGCAAACTTTGGGAGATGGTGAAGTGCTGGGGAGCTTGGCATGCTACAGTCCATAGGGTTCCAAAATGTCAAACATGACTTATGGAGTGAACAGCAGGGATGGAGGGCTGTCAGGTAGAGTTCTGTGCTTTCAAGCAAGAAACAAATAAGACAAAACAAAATTTCAGACAAATTTAAGCCCCAAGAGAAAATTGTTGAAAGGATTTTAAGTAACTCTGGAAATCATAGTAAGATTTATATCTATGCTTTCTCCTAAGTTTTTATAGTTTTACCCTCTATTTAGGTCTTTGATCAACTGTGAGTTAATTTTTGTATAGGGTGTGAGGTAGGGATCCAACTTCATTATTTTGCATATGGATATCCAGTGATCTCAGTACCATATATAAAAAAGGTTACTCTTTCCACATTGAGTTATCTTGGCACCCTTATCAAAAGTTAATAGAGGCAGAAAGTGAACTTGGTGGTTCCTTGATGCTGGGGAGAAGGGATTTGGGGGAATGCAGAGCCACTGCTAAAGGGCAGAGTGTTTCTTTGGATGCGGGTAGTGAAAGTGACCTAAAATTAGAATTATATAATTGGGTGCCTTTAATGGATGAGTTGTACAGTATGACAATTATATCTCAGGAAAGGTATTAACATTTTACAAAATAATAATCTGTTAAAAAATCAAAGGAAGTGTTTATCAGTCTAGAAGTGTAGAACCAAGATAGTTTGAGGGATTGGGTAGTGAGTCATTGGCAGTTTAAGGACCTTTTTTTTCATAGTGACTTTAGCATCAATAGTATTTTCAAAATATTTATCATTCAGTACAGATTTCAAAGTTTTAGGAGATTGGTCCAGCCTGAGCCATATGTCTAACATTGGAATAACAACAGTTAAGCCTGGCACAAGGTTCATTTAGTATTACCAGTCACTGTGTTAAGTGGTTCACATTTATCGACTTTTTTCATCTTCAAAATTACCCTATTAAAGTGACTATTAGTATTATAAATTTTTTACAGAGAAATGGGAACTGAGGTTCATTAAGGTTAATGAAACTTATCCCACGTCCAAGGTGGGGAGAAGCAGCTGCACTTTGCTGGGTCAGCCATGAAGAGATACCCCACATCCAAGGTAAGAGAAAACCAAGTAAGACAGTAGGCACTGAGAGAGGGCATCAGAGGCAGACAGAGTGAAACCACAATCACAGACAACCAGCTAATCTGATCACATAGACCACAGCCTTGTCTAACTCAGTGAAACTAAGCCATGCCATGGGGGGCCACCTAAGACAGATGCATCATGGTGGAGATGTCTGACAGAATGTGGTCTGCTGGAGAAGAGAATGCCAAACCACTTCAGTATTCTTGCCTTGAGAACCACATGAACAGTATGAAAAGGCAAAATGATAGGATACTGAAAGAGGAACTCCCCAGGTGGGTAGGTGCCCAAAATGCTACTGGAGATCAATGGAGAAATAATATCAGAAAGAATGAAGGGATGGAGCCAAAGCAAAAACAACACCCAGCTGTGGATGGGAATGGTGATAGAAGCAAGGTTTGATGCTGTAAAGAGCAATATTACATAGGAACCTGGAATGTTAAGTCCATGAATCAAGGCAAATTCAGTTCAGTTCAGTTCAGTCACTCAGTCATGTCCGACTCTTTGCAACCCCATGAATTGCAGGACGCCAGGCCTCCCTGTCCATCACCAACGCCTGGAGTTCACCCAAACTCATGTCCATCGAGTCTGTGATGCCACCCAGCCATCTCATCCTCTGTCGTCCCCTTCTCCTCCTGCCCCCAATCCCTCCCAGCATCAGGGTCTTTTCCAGTGAGTCAACCCAGCATGAGCTGGCCAAAGTATTGGAGTTTCAGCTTTAGCATCAGTCCTTCCAAAGAACACCCAGGACTGGTCTCCTTTAGGATGGATGGGTTGGACCTCCTTGCAGTCCAAGGGACACGCAAGAGTCTTCTCAAACACCACAGTTCAAAAGCATCAATTCTTCAGTGCTCAGCTTTCTTCACAGTCCAACTTTCACATCCATACATGACTACTGGAAAAACCATAGCTTTGACACAACTGAGCGGCTGAACTGAACTGAAGGTTAAGAAAATTGCCTAGGTTACAGCTTGTAAGTGAAGTAACTGTAAGTAACTGAAGACCTAATCAGACTTGTTTAGAGTCCATGGTTTTAATAACTATGCTATAGAATCTTTCTGTAAAAATGAAATTTTCAAACACTGATATATTTTCACATCTGGCATCTTATTATCCTGCAGTTAGTGTGTTTGTCAAAGTAAAAGTGTTATTACTGGAAGAAAGGTAAGCCACCTCGAGCTGGTAGAAACAAAAAAGAAGATGTTTTACATATATATGTATGTATGTATATATATATATATATATATATATATATATATATATATATATATATAAAATGAAATAATACTCAGCCATGAAAAGAATGACATAACGACATTTGCAGCATCATGAGTGGATGTAGAGATTGTCATACTAAGTGAAGTAAGTCAGATAGAGAAAGACAGGGAATTCTCTGGTGCCCTAGTGCTTAGGATTCTGGGCTTTCACTGCTGTGGCTCTAACTCAATCCCTGGTCGGGGAGCTGAGATGCCACAAGCCACATGTTGTTGCCAAAACAAGAACAAAGACAGAATCATCAGACAGAGACAAATATCAAAAAATATCACTTATATGTGAATTCTAAAAACAAAAATGATACAGATGAACTTATTTACAAAACAGAAACAGATTTCCAAACAAAGAAAACAGACTAATGGGTACCAACGAGGAAAGTGAGGGAGGCATAAATTAGGAGGTTGGGATTAACAAATCCACACTACTATATATGAAATAGATAACCAAAAATGACCTGCTATATAGCAAGAGGAACTATATTCAGTACCTTGTAATGAACTGTAACATAAAAGAATCTACAAAAGAAAATATATGATATATATCATATGAAGTGACAGTGTTAGTCACTCATTCATGTCTGACTTTTTGGGACCCCATGGGCTGTAGCGTGCCAGATTCCTCAGTCCATGGAATTCTCCAGGCAAGAATAATGGAGTTAGAAATCATTTCCTTATCCAGGGGATCTTCTCTACCCAAGGATTGAACCTGGACCTCCTGGATTGCGGGGAGATTCTTTACCATCTGAGCTACCAGGAAGCCTACATTTATACTGTACACATAAATAATACATCAGTTCAGTTCAGTCACTCAGTCATGTCTGACTCTTGGCGGACCCATGAACCTCAGCACGCCAGGCCTCCCTGTCCATCACCAACTCCCAGAGTTCACTCAAACTCATGTCCATCGAGTCGGTGATGCCATCAAGCCATCTCATCCTCTGTTGTCCCCTTCTCCTCTTGCTCTCAATCTTTCTCAGCATCAGGGTCTTTTCCAATGAGTCAGCTCTTCACATCATGTGGCCAAAGTATTGGAGTTTCAGCTTCAACATCATTCCTTCCAAAGAACACCCAGGACTGATATGCTTTAGGATGAACTGATTGGATCTCCTTGCAGTTCAAGGGACTCTCAAGAGTCTTCTCCAACACCATAGTTCAAAAGCATCAATTCTTCAACACTCAGCTTTCTTCACAGCCCAACTCTCAACATGCACACATGACTACTGGAAAAACCACAGCCTTGACTATACGGACCTTTGTTGGCAAACTAATGTCTCTGCTTTTTAATATGCTATCTAGGTTGGTCATAACTTTCCTTCCAAGGAGTAAGCATCTTTTAATTTCATGGCTGCAATCATCATTTGCAGTGATTTTGGAGCCCAGAAAAATAAAGTCTGACACTGTTTCCCAATCTATTTCCCATGAAGTGATGGGAACAGATGCCATGATCTTAGTTTTCTGCATGTTGAGCTTTAAGCCAACTTTTTCACTCTCCTCTTTCACTTTCATCAAGAGGCTCCTTAGTTCTTTACTTTCCACCATAAGCGTAGTGTCATCTGCATATCTGAGGTTCTTGCTATTTCTCCTGGCAATCTTGATTCCAGCTTGTGCTTCATCCAGCCCAGCGTTTCTCATGATGTACTCTGCATATAAGTTAAATAAGTAGGGTGACAATATACAGCCTTGGTGTACTCCTTTTCCTATTTGGAACAAGTCTGTTGTTCCATGTCCGGTTCTAACTGTTGCTTCCTGACCTGCATATAGGTTTCTCAAGAAGCAAGTCAGGTGGTCTGGTATTTCCATCTTTTGAAGAATTTTCCACAGTTTATTGTGATCGACATAGTCAAAGGCTTTGGCATAGTCAATAATGCAAAATAGATGTTTTTTTCTGGAACTCTCTTGCATTTTCGATGATCCAGCAGATGTTGGCAATTTGATCTCTGGTTCCTCTGCTTTTACTAAAACCAGCTTGAACATCTGGAAGTTCACGGTTCACGTATTGCTGAAGCCTGGCTTGGAGAATTTTGAGCATTACTTTACTAGCGTGTGAGATGAGTGCAATTGTGTGGTAGTTTGAGCATTCTTTGGCATTGCCTTTCTTTGGGATTGGAATGAAAACTGACCTTTTCCAGTCCTGTGGCCACTGCTGAGTTTTCAAAACTTGTTGGCATATTGAGTGCAGCACTTTCACAGCATCATCTTTCAGGATTTGAAAGAGCTCAACTGGAATTCCATCACCTCCACTAGCTTTGTTCGTAGTGATGCTTTCTAAGGCCCACTTGACTTCACATTCCAGGATGTCTGGCTCTAGGTGAGTGATCACACCATCGTGATTATCTGGGTTGTTAAGCTCTTTTTTGTACAGTTCTCCTGTGTATTCTTGCCACCTCTTCTTAATATCTTCTGCTTCTGTTAGGTCCATACAATTTCTGACCTTTGTCGAGCCCGTCTTTGCATGAAATTTTCCCTTGGTATCTCTAATTTTCTTGAAGAGATCTCTAGTCTTTTCTATTCTATTGTTTTCCTCTATTATAGATATATAATCTGAATCACTTTGCTGCACACCTGAAGCTAACCTATTGTAAATCAACTATACATCAATTAAAAAACAAAACACATGACCATCAGAGGAACTAACTAAATTAGTCATTATTAAGCCCATGCCTCTTGCTGGACATTTTCAAATGTATCACCCACCCTATTGTGTTATACATGTGCCCTATGAAGCCACTGTTCACCCTCTTTTACCTGGTACCTCAGGAGGCTGCCCTGCATGTGCTGCAACAACTTGAGTCCTATCTGGCTTCTGTTGTGTCAGTGAATAAGAGGTAGGACATTGAAGTAACAGAGGTTTGTAAAGGCAGGTGATTTATCCCCCTGACTCCCTCCCATATGGTCACCAAGAACTGGTGTCCATCAACTAAGCTTCCAGCTCCTCCCAGGTAGGCTTACCCTAGCCACAGTGACAGATCTTTCTGAAGGTGGTTCTTCTAACTCCCCCTTCCCTTTGATCCTTCAGGATTGCTAGGAACCCCTGCTGTTTCCCTTTCACTCTGTCCATATTTTGTAGTCTCTTTGTTGAACCTCTCCAATCACTCCTTTTGAGGGTGAATGATACCAGGACTCTGGATAATACAAAGTAATCCTACAAGGTTAATAATCTTTTTCTTCTTCTTCTTCTTTTTTTTTTTTTTTGAGAATTGAGACCGAGATAATTAAGTAACTTGGCCAAGAGTCCAATTAGAAAGCAACAGAGCCAGAAATCAAACAATTTTTTTAAACTTTTTTTTACTGACAGCTGGTTCCATAAGCTAAAGCCTGTTAGCTATATCCAGAGGAAAACTAGAAATCTCACTGAAGAAGGGATGTATTTCAGAATAAATTTAAATGAGCATCACTCATTTCAAAATTCAATCGAATCTCCCTTCAAATGTACTGTATCTGTAGCAAAGGGTTTCAGGTGTGATGTCATGGATACAAATGTGAAATATGGAGTCACTGCCTGACTCTCCATCGACTATCACTGTGTGACTTTTGATTAATTACTTAGATTCTTTTTGTTTCAATTTCCTCAGTTGTAAAAGTAGAGTAATATTAGTGCCAGCTTCATAGAATAATGGAAAGGATAAAATGAGCTAATATTTATAAAGCCCTTAGAACAGTGTGTGACTCATGGTAAGAGGTCAATAAGTGTAGCTCTTATTATTATGAATTTCAGTGTATTCACTTCTGTTGCCTCAAACCTATCGAGTTGATTCTCACAAACAGAATCTTCCTGCTTTCTGGAGATAAGAAACAAATACACAGCTTCTCTCTCTCTTTTTTAAAAAATTATTGTTACTGAACCTTCTAGAAGGTAACCATTTTGAGCAGCTAATTATATCCCATCTTTGGGCCCTTTGGGGTTCTTATTGCCAAAAGTTCCCTTTCAATGGAATCATTAGGTGGGTAGAGATGGTTCCATGGTAAAGATAACTTTGCTTACCTATGCTCAGCAGGGTGTGAATGCAGAGTTTGTTTTTACATTATATTTGGTTGTTTGTCTGGTTGTATTTTTTTACCTAGTCCTGCTGGTGACCAGAGGTGCTTCAGTACATTTTGCAAGAGGAACAGGCTCAATGGCTACATTGGAATCAAGCTTTTTCTCTTGGTTGATCAGCACCTTGTTGCTTAGTCACTGGTCTCCAATGACAGAAATTGGAAAGAGTATGGGATTGGGAGTTATGAGATCTGAGTTATCTTTGAGTTGTTTCACTACATGGCTGTATGACTTTGGTTAAATTGCTAACCTATTTCAAACTTAAGTATCTCATCTGTCAAAAGAGGAAGTTGGATCAGTTGATAAATAAGATCTCTTTCTCTCCTGAAATACCATGGCACTACTGAGGGAATCATAGCAGCTAATCAAAGTGGCCTTTCCTGCTGGCTCAGCAGTAAAGAATCTGCCTGCAACGCAGGAGACATGGGTTCAATCCCTAATCCAGGAAGATCCTCGAGAAGGAAATGGCAACCCACTGAAGTATTTTTGCCTGGGAAATCCCATGGACAGAGGAGCCTGGTGGACTACAGTCCATGAGGTCACAAAGAGTCAGACATGACTTAGCAACTAAAAAACAATAGATGAAAGTGGCCAGCCTTCTTCTTGCCTTATGTGAGTGCTCTATGGCAAAGTAGAAAGAGCACAGGCTGAGGAAACAAATACAAATGGAGACCTAGCATGACTTTACCGCTTATTCCCTATATGAACGTTGAAAAGTTTTAAAATATTGAAAAATCTCAAATTCCTCATTTTTAAAGGTAAGATATGCTTCAAAACATTGTTAGAAGATGACTCATGTCAGTTTCCTAATACACTCTATGGTAGCTTTACTAATATTCAAGCAGCTTGCTGTTTAATTGAGGAGATTAAGAGAGAGATCTCTGTTCTTGCCTGGAGAATCCCAGGGACGGGGGAGCCTGGTGGGCTGCCATCTATGGGGTCGCACAGAGTCGGACACGACTGAAGCGACTTAGCAGCAGCAGCAGTGTAATAGAAGTACTAGAGCAGAGGAATTTGTGATTATCTTTTTCAAACCACAGATGAGGACATAGAATATGAGGAAAAATTTCTTTTCAGATTTGTGAATTTATTTATAGGAAAATTCATGTGAATTTATAAACATTAAATTCTATTGAGCCTTTACAGAAGTTCCTTAGTTAAAATAGTTAAAAGTGTATGGTGCACTGGGACGACCCAGAGGGATGGTGTGGGGAGGGAGGAGGGAGGAGGGTTCAGGATGGGGAACACATGTATACCTGTGGTGGATTCATTTTGATATTTGGCAAAACTAATACAATTATGTGAAGTTTAAAAATAAAATAAAATTTTAAAAAACTGTGTGATGATATGGGCAAAGTATGTGTATGATATGGGAAATTTCTGGTGGACATCCATGTAAATGAAATGCCATGTATGACATATAAAATTCTATACCTTTACATCTAAACTCTTGATTTTTCTTATCCTGACTCTCTTCTTGAATTTTTTCCTTTAAAAAAAACCACTCAGTTCTATTGAAATATACTTTACCTACAGTGAAATTCACCTGTTTTTAGTGTACATAGTTTGATGACTCTTGACAAATGTTATGTAATCCTTACAACTATGACTGATATTGTTTCCATCAAACCATTGTCCGCCACCCCCCCCAAATTCCCTCAGGTTTCTTTGAAATCAATTTCCACCCTTTCCTCTACTGGATCCTGTCAACCCCTGATCCGCTTTCTATCACTATTGTTTTGTCTTTTCTAGATTTTTATATACCTGGAATAATATAGTATGTAGTCTTTTGTGTTAGGCTTCCTTCACTTGGCATAATGCTTTTGAGATTCATCATGTCGTTGAGCACATGAATAGTTTATTACTTTCAATGTAGAGTATTTTGCCTTTGTATCAAATACATATTTTGTTTATCCTTTCCCCAGTTCATGGACATCTTGATTGCTTCTAGGTTTTGGTGATTACGGATAAAACTACTACAACTAATAGTATACAGATATTTGTGTGAACATAAGTTTTTATTTCCCTTACCTGAGAGTGGGATTGATGAATCATATGATAATAAAATATTTAACTTTATAAGAAAAATGCCAAACTGTTCCCCAGAGTGGCTGGACAATTTTGCATTCCCATCAGCAACCCATATGGGATCGGTTCATTTTGCGTTCTCAGCAGTGTTGAGGATTGTCAGGCCTTTTATTTGTAGCCTTTCCAGTAGGCATGTGGTGATATCTAACTATGGTTTTAGCTTGCAATTTCTTAATGAGACAAGAGTATTTATGCCCAGAAAAGTGCCTGCCACTCCTCCTGCCTGTCGGGGCTGTTAGAGTGTGAATGAAAGTGAAAGTCGCTCAGGGGTATCTGACTCTTTGTGACACCATGGCCTAAACAGTCCATGGAGTTCTCCAGGCCAGAATACTGGAGTGGGTTGCCTTTCCCTTCTCCAGGGCATATTCCCAATCCAAGGATCAAACCCAGGTCTCCCACATTGCAAGTGGATTCTTTACCAGCTGAGCCACAAAGTGATTACATATAGTCTGGAGTTGAGCTGGGTTTAGGATTTCTTGTTGCTATGGTTACCCTCAGTGACCCTCCCTTAAAGGCACTGACACATTCCTTCAGAAATGGGTCACTTCCTTGTGCTCCATTGGTGCTTGGAGTTTGGGAATTCTTTCCTCAGTACAGTCAATACTAAAGGAAATCAGTTCTGAATATTCATCGGAAGGATTGTTGCTGAAGCTGAAACTCCAATACTTTGGCCACCTGATGCAAAGAACTGACTCATTTGAAAAGACCGTGATGCTGGGAAAGATTGAGGGCAGGAGGAGAAGGGGATGACAGAGGATGAGATGTTTGGATGGCATCACTGACTCAATGGACATGAGTTTGAGTAAGCTCCTGGAGTTGGTGATGGGCAGGGAAGCCTGGCATCCTGCAGTCCATGGGGTTGCAAAGAGTCGGACACGACTGAGTAAATGAGCTGACTGACTGACTCCTCCAAGGAGCAGTGGGATTTTGCCTGTGTCCTGGAAGCTGGAGGATTCGGTCTCCTTTCTTCTGGGGCAGATGGCTTGTGCTTGGCTGAGAGGAGAGCACAGGGAAGTAGGCAGGGTTTCTTGACTGTGTCTCAGTGGTGGCCCAGTGCCATCAAAGGGGACTCTCTCAGGTCTTAGTACCTCCTCTCCAGCATGCAGCTGGTGGAGGCTTGGGGAAAAGAGCTTACAAATGAGTGCAGATTGCCCTGTAGTGCAGGTCTTTCAACCTTATAAATTCATCACGAACCCCAAGTAGACCTCTAAGAATTCATTAAAGTTTTAGTTGTTTCTTCTTACCTCCTTTTTATTGGCCATCTCCTCCTGTCGTACTCTCCCAAAGGTTCAGTTAGTCAGTTCAGTCAGTCATGTCCAACTCTTTGCGACCCCACGGACTGCAGCATGCCAGGCCTCCCTGTTCATCACCAATTCCCAGAGTTTACTCAAACTCATGTCCACCGAGTCGGTGATGCCATCCAACCATGTCATCCTGTGTCATCCCCTTCTCCTCCTGCCTTCAATCTTTCCCAGCACCAGGGCCTTTTCCAATGAGTCAGTTCTTCACATCAGGTTAAAAACAAACAAACAAATCTGTCCTCTCTTTTCTTCAAAGGATCTTGCCCCTTGAAAATGTACATGGCTTTGTTACTTCAGCAATTGGAGCAACTCAGGAATAACTATGGTCTTGTCAGTTATCTATCCCTATCTGATAGTTGGGCTTTCCAGGTGGCGCTAGCAGTAAAGAACCCTCCTGCCAATGCAGGAGACATAAGAGACTCAAATTCGATCCCTGGGTTGGAAGATCCCCTGGAGGAGGGTATGGCAACCCAGTCTGGTATTCTTGCCTGAAGAATCTCCATGGAGCCTGGTGTGCTGCAGTCCATGGGGTCACACTGATTTGGACACAACTGAAGCAACTTAGCAGGCACGCACCCATGTCTTATAGTTAAGGTGGAAGCCACATTCTCTTACAGCTTTTTACATCCTGAGGAGAAGCAGGACTTCTTTCAACCCATGTTCTTTTGGTTTGATCACTCAATCTACTATGCTATGTATCTTGGAATAGACTCTGGACCTCATAGGTCACTGCTGTAACAAATGTAATGCCAGCAAAAGGCACTCTATATCAAGGTCAAGTCCTTGAAATACTGCCATCTCCCTCCCCTATCTCGACATTCCAACTCTGGGAAGTAGAGGGAACCCTGGAAGAGATAGGGCTTAATCTGGACCTTGAAAAGAGGAGAGAGAGCCTTAACGAATGTGGTCAGAAGAAAACATTTTCTTCTGTGAAGAAAACGATGTGCTGTCTTTCTAATGTCCTCCCCCCTTTGTGTCTGTGGCAAGTCAGTTAGTACTGATCCAGCCACAGGACAGTCTCTTTAGGGCACTTCCATCTGATTTGAGCCACTTCTCCCTCCAAAAGATTGTTATCCTTCTCCATTCCATGGCTCTGTCTCCATCCAAAAGAACTGGCTATGTAACAATTCCCATGAGGTAACTTGCCTGTGTCCAGAAGTAAATATGGCTAGAGAGTCATCCTTGGGCAAAGCCTTGGTTTACAAAAATCACAGATTTGGCTAATCTTCAAGATTTAGCAGTGAGCTTGAGAAGATGGTTATCTCCCTGTAATTTCCAGTGTATGTTTTCTACTAGTACAAGAACCTACTCCACTGTAAATAATTCCGTCTCCTGACCCAGTTTAGCTAATTGAGAACTGGTGATTCTACAGTTATAAAGTCCATTCTTTTGCCTTCTATGAATACCTAAATATGTCTAAACTGACTCCAAGGTCTTATCAGATGATAATGTCTCAATGTGAATGGGTTTACCTTAAACCTTTCTGAAGTTCAGGTGAGAGAAGAGGGGCACAGAAGAGAGCATGTACTTGAAGTGAAGTGAAGTGAAGTCACTCAGTCGTGTCTGACTCTTTGTGACCCCATGGACTGTAGCCTACCAGGCTCCTCAGTCCTTGGAATTTTCCAGGCAAGAGTACTGGAGTGGGTTGCCATTTCCTTCTCCATAGGATCTTCCCAACCCAGGGATTGAGAAGATGGATTGAGAATGGGTTTACCTTAAACCTTTCTGAAGTTCAGGTGAGAGAAGAGGGGCACAGAAGACAGCATGTACTTACTGGTGTTCTAATTGGGTGGGGTATGGACAGGTATTACGGGCACAGAATAAAGGAGAACAGAAATGAGAAAATGAAGTCATTGACAATGAACTTCACAAGTTTGATCCTGTGCCTAACCTAGCTGCCAGTGAAATACTTTGAGGAAGAAATGCCCTGTGTAGACAAGTATCTGGTTATCAAGGGAAATCATAATCCAGTTATGATGTTTTGATGGTCAGAAAGTTCCTATTTATCCCATTGCTCTTTTTTCTTGAATTCTTTTTAAACTCAAGAGAAGAACTGGATGTGGGAAATTGAACAAATTCCAGTCTCTCTAAGGACTCTTCTATATGTATTTTAATATTTTTAACTTGTGATAATATTTCAACAATGTAAAAGTTATTATTATGGATAAATAAGATGAAACAGATTCTTTAAGCTGTTTTACTAGCTTTTTGTTGAGAGTTAAAAAAACTATGTATCATGGGCATTGATTTGGCATTTCAGTGCCTTTCCTTCATTGAGTGCTGATCATATTCCAAGCCAAATTTGTTTCAAAAAATTGAAGCAGTGGTCTTGGAAATGAAATGACAGCAATCTGTAATCCTTTATGAAAAAGATGGAATTGGTTTCCGACTTGGTGTCTCATGCTTGTTTTGGCACATACTGCAAGACACTGTGAAGAAAACTCATAGCCTGGATAAGGAAGGATCTCATATCCTTTTCCATCCAACCTCCTTGTAAAGAGTCAGAAATACACTGATGTGATCCAGATGGAATCCTGCACTTTTTGTAATAGTTTCACATCATGATATCTTGATAAACAACAGGTGGCAATCGAGGTGTAAAAACATAACAAGTATATATTTCCGGGCAGGGGAGGAGGTGAAAGAGAGAAAAAAATAAGGAGTGAAAGAAATATGCAGAGAGAGATATTCCTGTTGACTTTATTTGTATGGTCAATATCAGGAATTTATTTGATGCAACATTTATTATAAAATCAATACCCAAGTTTCCAGTCTTGGAGAGCCACATGTCAGGAGCTTTGCTAAAGTCATTACAAACTTTATTCTATTTAGATTTCAGAACAACCAAATGAGTTAGTTACTATTATATCACATGTTAAATAAGTCATCCAAAGCACACATAGGTAAATGAATGAGCCATGATTTGAAAACAGCTTGATCTAATTTCAAGGCACTAAACTGTTGTGATGGGATTTTGCCTATTTAATCAAAGTCTCAATAAATTCACTTTAATATATGGAGATTATCTGGGTGGGCCTGACCCAAACAAATGAGCTCTTTAATAGTGGTGTTTCTCTGGCTGGTAGCAAAGGTAGAAGTTAGAGAGATTAGAAGCAGGAAGGAGATTTGATATGAGGAATCCTACTGGTCACTGTAAATGATCTCCAGATGACATTCAGGAAACTGGGCCTTTGGTTCCATGGCCATTACAAACCAATATAATGTAACATAACCACATCTGAGAAGAAACTTTAAATGCAGTTGCATGGTTTAGATTCAGCTCAAGGCCCGTGATCCTACTCTTTGGCACAAGAATAGGAAGGCTTACTGCAGGTGACATTCTTTCAGCCAGGGTCCCAGAAGAGAACTGAGTCAAGCAGAAGTTAGGAAAACTAAGTAGAGTCATGGTAGCCACAGCAGCCCTGCGACCACCAACATGTAATACTACTTAAAAATAAGTGTTTTTGTGTAAGCCATTGAGGTGTAGGGGTGTTACACAGCAAAACTAAGTGACACATATAGCATATACAGTTTTTTTTTTATCCTTTTCTTTAGATTTAATATTTCGGTAGCATATTCATTGTCTATTGTCAAGTAACAGTATTACCACAAACTCTGTTGCTTAAAACAACACATGTTTATCATCATAGTTTCTGTGGGTCAGGAGTTTGGTAATGGCTTAATCAGATCCTCTGTTTTGGGGTCTGACTAAGTTATGGTCAAGATATTGGCCAGTGTTCAGTCTCATCTGAGGCTCAACTTGGGAAGAACCTGCCTTCAGGCTCAAGCGGTTATTGGTAGCATTCCCTTTTTTGCAGGCTGCTAAGCTGAGGACAGCATATTAAAAAACAGAGACATTACTTTACCAACAAACGTCCATCTAGTCAAAGCTATGGTTTTTCCAGTAGTCATATATGAATGTGAGAGTTGGACTATAAAGAAAGCTGAGTGCCAAATAATTGATGCTTTTGAACTGTGGTGTTGAAGAAGACTCTTGAATGTCCCTTGGACTGTAAGGAGATTCAACCGGTCAATCCTGAAGGAAATCAGTCCTAAATATTCATTGGAAGGACTGATCCTGAAGCTGAAACTCCAATACTTTGGCCACCCGATGCGAAGAACTGACTCATTGGAAAAGACCTTGATGCTGGGAAAGATTGAATGCTGGAGGAGAAGGGGACGACAGAGGATGAGATGGTTGGATGGTATCACTGACGCAATGGACATGAGTTTTAGTAGGCTCTGGGAGTTGGTGATGGATAGGGAAGCCTGGCATGCTGCAGTCCATGGGGTCGCAAAGAGTAGGACATGACTGAGCGACTAAACTGAACTGAGACTGAGGGCGAAGCTTTCTCACTGGCCATTTGCTGGAGAACCCCTTCACTTCCTTGCTGATTGGCTGTCTCCACAGGGAAATCTTAAAACATGCCAGTTTGCTTCTTCAAAGTCAGAATGGGAGAGTCTCCTAGCAAGACTGATGCTACAACTGTGTGACGTTATCACAGAAGTGCTATCCCATCACCTCTGCTGTATTTTATTGGTTAGACGAAAGCCCTAGATTCTGCCTCCACTCAACTGAGGGGAGTATACAAAGGTGTTAACACCAGGAGGAAGGGACCATGGGCAACCATCTTAGAGTCTGTCTACTACAGATAGAACTTCTCATGTCACTCAACATTCCCTCAAAATATAATTTTTAATGCTTGAGCAATACCTCATAAGAATGGACAATAATTAATAATAATTCAATCATTCTGTTATTCATCAGTTGGGTGGTTAGTTACCTTTTCTATTAGAATCATCATTCTGGAAAATACCTTGTACATTCATTTTTGTCTACCTGTTTACTTATTTTGTTTACATGCTTAAATGACAATTTGCTGAATTAAAGGCTATGATGGTTTTTAATGCCCTTGATAAATATTGTCAGGTAAGATTCATTGACTCACCATCCCTTGGCATTTATATATAATATGGTTAAATCTGAACTCTTTTAATAGGGCTATTGACTACATTTCATCTATTAATTAATTGTTTCTTTTCTATTTTCCTATTGCCATGTTAATATTTTTATTATTGATTTTAATTTATTTTTGTATATTAGAAGTATTAACCTGCTTTTAAGCTTGATCTCTGGATTTATTTTTGGTTCTTCTTTTACCTTTTTTTTTTTGATGACAGGTTAAAACTTTTATGTAATAAAATGTGTGAAACTTTTCATTTGCAATTTCTTTCATTGTTTGGGTAATTAAAAATTTATTTCCCCTCCTGAGATCAGTGTCATTTTAACCTCTATTTTTGATTACACTTTATGGCTTTAGTTTTCCAATTTCATTATTACTGTGTACTAAGATTTATTTTTGTGCATGCTATGCTATGAGGCTTAAACTTATTTTCCCCTGAAAATAGCCAATGTGTCCATCATGATGTAATAAATGTTCCATCATGTCCAAATCTGCTTCTAAAGCTTCTGTCATTAAATATTAAATTCTTAAATATACTATGGCTTATTTCAAGTATGCTAATTTTAAAAATTATCCTGCTGATTCTCTAACCAATGTCACACTAATTTTAATTACTATGCTTTTAGAACATGTTTTCCTTCTCCAGAATATGCTTTAAAATATGCTAAAATTAGCTTCTAACTTAAGGGATGGGTGATATCGTTATGTATTTTGCCTTCTGTATTCAGTATCTCCATGGACTATCATATCATATTAATCTTAATGTTCTACCTGAAATAATCTAAGGAAACCAACTAATATGTTTCAGTACAGATTCTTTATATAACAGAATCATTTCAAAGTGCATTGTGAAAAATTTAATTTTTATGAACAATATTGGCATTTTATTAAATAAAACCTGAGTGAGCTCTTTAGAGAGACAGTTTACATTAATTGGGGAAAAAGAAATAGATAAAAAGTTCTTTCAATATTTTGTCCATTTTTGAGCATCTTAATTCCATTTAGATATTCATGAAAGAAGTGAAGCAGAGCTAAGCATATGCAGAAATGGTAAGTAGGAGCAAGGCAGAAAGTGATTATACAATAAGCACTAGTATGCAAATCATGTATGTTCATTTTCATAACATATGCATAAGTATATACACTTATATTTACTTCTAATGATATTATTGAGATATCTTTAAAATAAATAAGATTGTACATTTTGAGAATCTAGAAACAAGAAAGGGCAGAGAGGTCTTTTGTCCATTTCTACATTTGCCCATTCTATTTTCTTTATATCTACTAGCTAACAAGCAATAGTCTGCCTGGAGGCAAATGTCCCATATAACTCAATCCTTCCTTTATGCTAACACATTCAAAAGGATATGCAAATTATTTAACAATAGTAAAGTCATCACAGTTCTCAGGGAAAATAATTTCCATATTCACCAGGAAGTTTATATAGATAAATGAGCATAATAAATAGAAGCGAGGTCCTTGATCCTTGACCAACTCCTGCCACTTCTAGCCTCTTCTCAGTCATATATTCACGAATTGAAGTAATAAATAGTTTCAAATAGTAGTTTCAAATAATAGTTTCTTATTATTTGGATGACTTACATTTCACTGTTTATCTAGGGAAAGGGAAATGTCCATACATTTGTACTTCATGCCCTCATTGAACTTTCCTGACCCCTTCTTGTGTACTCAGATTTTGAAACCAAAATCAGTTTGTTTCTGTACAAAAGCAAAATTTGCATAATCAGTGTCTGCTATTCAGTGGAAAGGTATATGAAGAGACCATGATGGTTATTAGAGAGCATTTCTATGGATCTCTTCTGCTTGGGCATAGCAGCTAGTGTGATCCTGGGAACGTGAAGCAGGCAGAGAGGTAGGGCTCACAGCACACCATGATGGGGACTCTCCAGGTTGACAAGATTTAGGACGTTTCTACTATAGGACAGCAAAATTGGAGAGTGCTCCTCTTGGAAGGACACTGTACACTGTACATTTATTTTCAAATATAGAGCCTGGATAAGAATCCTAATAAAATAGAGAGACTAACATTTATTCAAAAAATGATGTGCCAAGTGCTATACTAAACACTAAATGGTGTTTCATTTAATTATCACAGCAATACTATGAGGTAGGCACCATGATAATTAAAATGCCCATTCAATTTATTTTCCATACTAAAACACTTTGGGGAGTAAAATGCTAGCTATTAATATTTACACTCAGACAATAGGTATAACATGGGACTTTCCTGGGAAAACTGTAAATGTGGTCACTCTTATCATCCCCATATTACAAATAAGGAAATTGAGGTTCAGAGAGATTAAGTAATATCCCCAAGCACCACAGCTAGAAAGTGACAGATCTAGGACTCTCAAATCCTTAAGCTTATCACATTATAGAGTAACTGATCCATTACAAAGCAGTAATTCAGGAGATATTTGATAGACAATGACAGATTAATAACATTTCTGCTCTACTTCCTTCAATAAAATCCTCCACAAAATAATTGAAAGATTAAGAGAAGGAGAAACCTCCTTTTTTATTCTATTGAAGTATAGTTGATTTACAATGTTGTGTTCATTTCTGGTGTACAGCAAAGTGGCTCAGATAAATATATGTGTGTATATATGTGTGTGTGTGTATTCTTTCTCATATTCTTTCCATTATAGCTTATCATAAGATATTGACTATAGTTTCCTGTGCTATACAGTAAGACCATGGTTTATCCATTCTATATATATTAGTTTTCATCTGCTAATCCCGAACTTCTACTCCAGCCATTCCCCACACCTTCCCCCTTGGCAACCACAAGTCTGAAGTCTGTTCTCTATGTCTGTGAGTCTGTTTCATAGATAAGTTCATTTGTATCATTTTTTTAGAGTCCACATATAAGTGATATCATATGATATTTTTCTTTCTAACTTAGTATGATAATCCGTAGGTCCATCCATGTTGTTGTAAATGGCATTATTTCATTTTTTTATAACTGTGTAGTATTCCATTGTATATATATACTACATTCTTTATCCATTCATCTGTTGATGGACATTTAGGTTGCTTCGTGTCTTGGCTGTTGTAAACAGTACTGTGATGATCACAGGGATGCATATATCCTTTTGAGCCATGATTTTCTCCAAATATATGCCCAGGAGTGGGATTGCTTTATTTTCAGTTTCTTAAGGAACCTCCATGCTGTTCTCCATAGTGGTTGTACCAACTTACATTCCCACCAACAGTGTAGGAGGGTTCTTTTTTCTCCACACCCTCTCCAGCAATTATTTTCTGTAGAATTTTTGATGATGGCCCTTCTGACTGGTGTGAGATGGTATATCTTTGTGGTTTCGATTTGCATTTCTCTAATAATTAGTGATGTTGAGCATGTTTTCTTGTGCCTGTTGGCCATCTGTTTATTTTCTTTGGAAAAATGTCTGTCTAGGTCTTCTGCCCATTTTTCTATTGGGTTGTTTGTTTTTTAGTTATTTAGTTGTATACTGTGTATATTTTGGAGATTAAGCCCTTGTTGGTTGTATTGGAAAAAATTCCATTTTAAAGAAATTAAGAATTCGTCAAAAATCCCGAATCACAACATATACAGAATTTCTTACAGGATAGTATTGCTCCTGAGTCCCTTTTGCAAAAAATGTATTTACACAAAAATCTAGTCAACTCAAACAGTAAAGAACCAAAACATGGAGAAGCCATGGTATGATGCACCTGGGATTAAGTACTGATTCCATTAATATTTGTAATTGAAAATGAAAAAATACAGGAATTATAATAATAGAACAGAATATAAAGGATATAAACATTGATAATGCAAAAATTGTAATGGAGCTTACAAAAATGTGGAGGTATGAGGGAAGAGAGGAGTGGGAGAAAGTTTAAGTACATGAACATCTTTCTTATCAATAGAGAAAAATCAAGAGATATCATTCAACCTGATAAGTCAGTAAGTAGATGTTAAACATACTATCTAAACTTAGGAAGATAAACAGAAATATTAAAAATATATAAACTTTTAATATTACCAAAAATTAAAAAAATAATAAACAGAATTAAACATAGAATTTCATAACTGTATAAAAAAGAAATCCATACTAAACACCAAAACAACAAGAAAGTAAATAAAATGAATAGAAAAAACAACCACCTTATGATGAATAAGGTAAAGCTGAGAATATCATGGTAACACATTTATGTATGTATTAGCTGATGCAACTACATAAATGAAGTGAATGAAAGTGACAGAATTTTCATATTTGCAAAATAATATGATTATCCATGTGATGAAACCCAAAAAGAAAAATTGAAACCCTACTAGAAAAAATAAGAGAATCAGTGATGTATTTCATTACAGTCAGCAACGTTAATCAGTAACTTCTCTGTATATAAAAATTCAGTTCAGTTCAGTTCAGTCACTCAGTCATGTCCAACTCTTTGCAACTCCATGGACTGCAGCATGCCAGGCTTCCTTGTCCATCACCAACACCTGGAGTTTACCCAAACTCGTGTCCATTGAGTCAGTGATGCCATCCAACCATCTCATCCTCTGTTGTCCCTTTCTCCTCCTGTCCTTGATCTTTCCCAGCATCAGGGTCTTTTCCAATGAGTCAGTTCTTTGCATCAGGTGGCCAAAGTATTGGAGTTTCAGCTTCAGCATCAGTCCTTCCAATGAACACCCAGGACTGATCTCCTCTAGGATGGACTGGTTGGATCTCCTTGCAGTCCACGGGACACTCAAGAGTCTTCTTCAACACCACAGTTCAAAAGCATCAATTATTTGGCACTCAACTTTCTTTATAGTCCAACTCTCATATCCATACATGACTACTGGAAAAACCATAGCCTTGACTAGACGGACCTTTGTTGGCAAAGTAATGTCTCTGCTTTTTAATATGCAGTTTAGGTTGGTCATAACTTTCCTTCCAAAGAGTAAGTGTCTTTTAATTAATGAAACTTAAGTTACAATTAAAGAGAAATCTCTGCCATCAATATCCATATGATTTCTCACATTCAGTCTTAGAAAGACATCTTGCCATTTGAAACAACATGGATATCATGCTAAGTGAAATGAGGCACAGAAAGGAAAAAACTCCATGATCTTACTTTTATATGGATTCTTTAAAATCTGTGTTGAATTCATAGAGGCAGAGAGTAGAATGGTGGCTACTAGGGGGTGGGGAGGTGGGGGAAATGTGGAGATGTTGGTCAAACAGAACAAAGTCACAGTAAGATGAATAAGCTTAGAGATCTAATGCACAACATGATAACTACAGTTAACATTGTATTGAATACTGGAAATTTGCTGAGAGTGCAGATTTCAGGTGCTCTCATCACATTAAAAAAATGGAAAGACTATGAGATGATATGTTAATTAGCTTAACTATAGTAATCATTTCACTATGTATATGTATATCAAATCATCATGTTGTACACGTTAAACATACAATGTTTATTTAAAAATAAAATTTAAAAAACATCTAGGCATAAATATCATAAGAAATGCACAGCATTTATATCAGCTAGAAACTTAAAAAATATACTGAGTGACTTAAAATCAGCTTTAAAGAGGTAGAAAGCTATATACTAAGTTGTTGGAGTATGACCTTCAATATTTGAAGTATATCAATTCTTTTTATATTGATCAATATATTCAGTTCTAATCCAAACATTAACATGAGTGTAGCTATAACTTGACATAATGATTCTGAATTTCATCTGGATAAATAAACATGAGAATAGCAAGGAATCCTCTGAAAAAGGAGTATAAAGTAGGGGAACTAGGATTACTGTACACTACAATGTTGCATAATGCAACAGTAATTAAAGCGGTTTGATTTGGGGACTTAAACTGACTGATGAACAGAATAGAGAGGCCAGTTAGATCCAAACACATCTGGAATTTAGTTTGTGATATAAAGTAGTATCTCTTGTAATGGGAAAAATATTAATAGATCATTCAATATATACACAGTGGAATATATTCAGCCTTTAAAAAGAAAGAAATCCACCATTTATGATAACATAGATGAAACTTGAAGCATTCTGCTAAGTGAAATAAGTCACATAGTAAAAGATAAATACTGTATGATCTCAGTTATATGTGAAATCAAAAAAATAAAAATAAAATAAAAACTGAACTCAAAGAAACAGACTCATGATGTGAGGACGTGGAGGGTGAGGGAAATAGGTAAAGGTGGTCAAAGGGTACAACCTTTGAAATATAGGGGGAAAAGTTGTTCTCAGGATCTGATATGTATGCTTGCACACATGGTGATGGTAGTTAACAATACTGGAGAGAATACATGAGAGTTGCTAAGAACGTAGATGGGCTTCCTTGGTGGCTCAGATGGTAAAGAATCCGTCTGCAATGAGGGAGACCTGGGTTCGATCCCTGGGTTGGGACGATCCCCTGGAGAAGGGCATGGCAACCCACTCCAGTATTCTTGCCTGGAGAATCCCCATGGACAGAGGAGCCTGGCAGGCTTTTCAGTCCATGGGGTCGCAAAGTGTCAAACAGTACGGAGTGACTAAGTACAGTACCCAGAACAAGAATATAGATCTTAACTGTTCTTACCATCACCACCACCACAACCAAACAATGGTAATTATGTGAGATGAAGGATGTTAATAGATTTATTGTGGCAATCATTTCTCAGTATATACGTGTGTCAAATCATCAGATTGTTTGTACACCTTAAACTTATGAAATGCTGTATTTCAGCTATATTGCAACAAAACTGGAAAAAAAAAATAAACATCAGAGCAACTGGCTAGCAGTTTTATTTTTTTTTAAAATATATAATTGTAAATCTTGTTTCCTACTTCCCTCTTTAAATTGAAGGGTAGAGCAGATAGATCAAATATTTAAACAGAAAAAAATGCATAAATAAACCAGATAAAATCATGGGAAAATTTATGTGTGTATGTGGAGAGAGGATCTTTCTAACCTGAAAAAAAAAATCTATTACTGAAAATAATCATAAAAGGTAATTTTATTATATAAATCTTAAAAATTTCTGCATGACAAATATAACAGTCTGAAAAACTGACACATTTGGGAAGAAAGATTTCTAACTTCTGGGCCAGAGAAGACACTGATTTTCTTAATACTGAAATAACTCATACAAATGAATAAACAAGAAAGAGAAAATCAAGCTGATAAAAATAGCCAAAAGGGGAGAGCGTGAAACAGATCCTATAAAAAGAATTTAACAAATGTTAAACCATGTATGTGTTCACAGATAAGTTAAACAATACAAAATAATATGACAAAATACTATTTTTAAACCATCATATTAGAGAAGATTAAAAAGTGGTTTGAGGGACACAGTTGGAAAGCGTGAGGAGAAACAAGCACTCATATACTGTTGATAGAATCATAAATTGAGGCAAAGTATTTTGAAGGACAAGTTGCCATGATTAAAATTTTAAGTATACTATAACTTTTGACTTAGTGATTTGTCCTTTAAGTCTTTAGTATATAGATAACTTTGTGTATGTGATCAACTACATATGTAGAACTAAGCCTGTTGCAGCACCCAGGTTAGAAGGAGAAAATGACAAAATTTTAAATATCTTGTTGGTTTTGAACATCATGGTACATCTGCAATGCAATACTATGTATTTGTTTCTAACAGTGAAATTAAAAAGAAAGATACATAATATATATTGTAAAATGAAAAAGAAAGTTACAGAACAATATGCGTAGTATACTTTTTCATATAGATATAAAAAAGTCAGACTTTCTATCTGTATACATATAGATATTTCCAGATATGCAAAAAGCTTACCAGTTATTTCTAGTGAGTAGGATTAGTACCTTAAGAGGGGAAGGAAGTGAACTTCTTATTTTATTTTATGTATCTTAAGGCAATTTGAGTATTTTTCCACAATCACTTATTTCTTTTATAACAAAACTGGCTTGTATTTTATTAAGTAGCTGTTGATGGCCCTTTAGTTACAAATCTATTTTTAGATATCACTAGTGTGCTTCTCTAGTGCCTTTATGAAGAAGAAATTCTAGGCACCTAAGAAATGTTTAGTGAGAACCTATTCTAGGTCCTTGGCATATATGGGGGAAATGAAAAATTGCTCATGGGAAAAAACAAAATAGAATTCATTTTTTCCTAGACTTGTGAACTCTATTTTGATAATTTGCATTACCCTTTGGCAATCCACTTTATCTTAAAATGCTGGGGATTCCTAACAAGAACATCATGCATGGTTACTTACAAAAGTACAGATAATTGTGATTAAAATTTCAAATAAATTAACTTTAAGAGCCATGCAAGGGCAACTAAGTACTTCTGTTCTGGGACTAGACATGCAATGCTAATCCTCAGTCAACATAATTATGTCCTTTGAGCCGTATATTAGAACTTGTAAGACATACATTCGGTCATAACAACAGTCTTGTATAGGCATGAAACTCTGAATGTCAATGGGGCATAAATGATCAGAAATTTCAAAATCCTCTTCCTGGGCTTTCTAGAATCTTCATAATTGTTCTCCATTATCTTTTCTGATTTTCCTTCCTGTTCCTTTTCATTGCTTTGCTAAGGTCAAGAATCTCCCAGCCTTTCATGGACTGATGATTGCTCCTCCTACCCTTACATCCCAACTCACCCCAACATGCCTTATAAAAGCGTAGCCTGAGGGAGGAACAGCATAATACATTTCTGTTAAGAGCATGAACTATGGACCCATTTTCCAGTTTTGTGACTCCGGACAAGTTGTTTAAATCATATGTGCTTCACTCGCCCCACCTCAGAGTCTTAGAAGTAAATTACTTAAATTAAAAGACTAATAACTAATCTGTAGGGCTTACAGCAGTTCCCTTGGCACATAGCTGGCATCATGTAAGAACTTGTTAAGTCAACAAATAAGTCCTATGAGGCTTGGCATAGACATGACCACCATCAGGAAACTTTTCTCACTTTCCTCTTAGTTTTTCTCCTCTCTGTGCTTTGGCTTGACGTTATGTTTACTGGACTACATTTTCTAAAAATTAATTTATTTTTGGCCCCATGGAGAAGCATGAGGGATCTTAGTTCCCTGACCAGGGATAGAACCTGTGCCCCTTGCAGTGGAAGCACTGCGTCCTAACCACTGGACCACCAGGCAGTTCGCCCACACTGCATTTTAATTGTCAGTTGTTCTAGAGCTTGCCTGCTGAAGTGATCCAATTCTTCAGTTGGTAAATGCAAGTTTTTTTTTTTTTTTTTTTTTTTGGGCACGTTTTTTTTTTTTTTTTTTTTTTTTGCCTTCCACCAAATCCCTAGTGCCTAGACTGGTGCCTAGGGCAGATGCATTTGAACAAACCAAGAAAAAAATTTCTCACTTCTTTTATATCCCCACCTATTATAGTGCTGCACAGGAGTATCAAGTAATAATAAAATTATTAGTAGTAGTAATCACTACTTTATAATGTGACACAGACTGAGTGCTACATGGCAGAAAGTGTGTTAAGTACTTTACATACAGAATTTTATTTAAGCCTCTTAACAACCCAGTAATGGAGGAGCTGTTAGTAGCCTAACTTTTGTAATGAAGTGAGTGAGGCTGAGCAAGACCCCCTTATACCTACTGATCATACAACCAGTAAGTCATAGAGTTGAAACCCTGGTGATCTGACTTCGGAGCTGCTCTCTTAACAAAACTGACAGTTGTTGAAGGTCACCTGAGCTATGTCACAGGTGGTGAACATTGTCTCATAGGCATTCACTCTTTAAAAGAAAAATGCCGTTTATGTAGATCCACATAAGCGTTGAATTTCTTTCAGGTACCTCTCCCATTAAACAGAAACATTATAAGAAAGAAGGTGGGGGAGAATTATCTCATACGATTGTCACACTAACCTGTGGACGCCCAGCTATCACCTCTGTTGTACTGATGAGTAAATCAGTTTCAGAGAGATCAACATGAAATGCTGAGCTTTTGAACACACCTCAGTATGACTCCAAACACTAAACTAATTTTTGTTGTTTGTACCATAGATATTTCTAAGGAGGTTAATTAAAAATAATACAGCATTGATAATGACATTTTAGAAACTATGATATTTAGGTAAGAGAAATACTTATACAAGTAGGATTTTCCAAATGTGTAACATACCAGTTTTTTAGTAACCAGAGGTGAACCCTGGAGAAAATGATAGATGAAATAAGTCCAGTGGTGATCCTGCCACATCGTTTCCCCCTTAACCTAGTAATCATTCCAGAACAGTTCTGGTGGAAATATTTTTATCCTTGTACCTTTGAGATTTTTGGTTTTAAGGGATGTATGATTTCTGAATCAGTTGATGTTCTATAAATTTTCCAAAAAAGTACATTTGTTACTGAATTTTACTCCATAATTTTATCCTTTCTAAAACAGCACATATTTTTGATAGCAATTTTTTTAGCATCTCTCACACAAGTATATTTTAAACTATAGTTATGTTGGTAGATTTTAGCTTTCTTTGTAGAACACTTTCTCTACCCAAATCCTGACAATTTAGACCGCCTGGTACACAGTTTATGGCTTCATATCTATACAGTAGCTGAAAATTCTGAAGCACATCTCTTTATGTGGAATCAGAGATATCATTATGCAATTCATCCCTTTCCTACTCTTGACTGTCTTGTCCCCAAGAAGATTTTATCATAAGTTCCTCATTGCCTGTCAAGTGTATCACCTTATCATTTACGTGACTTATAGTAAGTTTATGTACCCTAGCATATAAATTCATTTTATCCTAGCTTGTTTTTGTTTGAGTCCACATAAGATTGCTTTCCTTTGGAGACTAAGCTCTTTCTAAATATGCTTATCTGAACAAAATGCATAACGACCTAGAAGCTAAGCCAAGTGGTAACCAAATACAGAGTTTTGTCGAGTTGTCTTATGTTGATCAGCTTTTGGAACTGAGCCCCTTTAAAATTCATACTTTTCAGCGTGAATACCCTAAGCTGCAAAGTCAGGAATTCCAATTTGGTAGCATAGAGAAACATGTCCTTGTAATTAGAATGAGACCAATGGTATAATGGCCATTCATGCCACTGCACTTGGTTCCTTGAGCTTTGGGTCAAAAAAGCATACTATTAATCTAACACTTATATAAATAAGTAAACGTCATGTTCAATGTGCCAGATATCTCCCAAGATCAAACTGGTATGCAAATACTGACAGAAAGTCTCCTACTGTGACTTGCAGTCAGTATGCAAAGTGTTAGTCACTCAGTCATGTCCAACTCTTTGTGACCCCATGGACTGTAGCCCACCAGTCTTCTCTGTCCATGGGATTCTCCAGGCAGGAATACTGGAATGGGGTGCCATTTTCTTCTCAAGAGGACCTTGCTGATGCTGGGATCGAACCTGGGTCTCCTGCATTGCAGGCAGATTCTTTATCATCTGAGGTAAACAACTCCATATTGTTCGTCTCCAATAATGATTTTCATGTGAATCCGTGTTAGGACTGAACTTAATAGAAAGGAAGTCTAACTAGAAAGAATCCTCTGAAGTGCAAGAGTGGCCCCTCATTTGGGAATAACATTCCCAGGACACAGGACACATTCTTTGTTTCTTTTGTCTAAGAGAGAGGGATATATTTGCAAATGATCTGAAGAAAATGAGAACTTTTATGCAAATCAATTACTACGCACTAATAAAATGATCCCATGAGCCAAAGGAATAACAGTCCAAGGTTGGTCCATCTAGTATAAATAATGTAGCCTAAACTGGAAATGGATTAAGTAGAAATGTCTGAGTATTTCAATAAAAGTAAATGTCACACACACATATATAGAGATAGGGCCCAAGTATTCTGAAGATAAAAACTTGTAGTGTACAAAATCAAAAAAGAACACATTATTTCCTGAAAATTACCTTCAGAAACCATAGAGCATTGTTAAGTCAGACTCATTAGAGAGATGGCCAGTCTGAATTGCCGAAATGTCTTCAGTATTTAGAATTTATTTTATTTGGATACATTTTATTGCTCTAAACTAATTTAAATAATAATCAGTAAACATAGTCTAGTGGAACATTTAATGAGCTTGATTTTAATTAATAGATAAGGGTAATTTGTAACTGACTCATTGTTTATCTTCAAGTTGATTTTGCTAATGTCTTTGGAAGCATTTGTTTCGGCAAGCAGTTTACGATTCTTCAACATTTTTCATTAACATTTGCCAAACAGTTTTTGCATAGAAAAGTGCAAAAGGAGTGTTCAACCCAGAATTCTTTGTTATCATAAAATTAAATAAGATTTGAATGATTTTTATAGAAAAATTCCTCATAATGGATTAATTACGTGCAGGGCAAACTTTGGTAGTATTGGGGAAAAATTTTAAAGAGCTAGAAATCTAACAAAATTCTCCTTTACTCTTGCCAGACAGTACTGACATAGCTGGTTGATTTGATCAAATTAAGATATTTTGTTAAAGCACTATAAAACAAACAAACCCTTAGGCTATTTGATGGAATTGACTAGTTATATTTTTGTTTCAAACTGGCTGATTCCATACCGTCAAAGTAGAGAAGTAGCCCAAATGTACTTGATTCCTTTAAATATATATTTATTTGAACTAATATTTTTTAAGGGGTGATGTGTCTCTCTTAAAAAAGATGTTTTGAATGCTAAAATTATTCATCAGTCCTTGAGAATTTATTGAGGTCATTCTGTGTGTTAAGGATAAAATTTTTAAGATTCTGCCTTTGCTTGCAGGTTGCTAAACAGCATAACATATTATATATTTAATAATAACAAATTATGTATATTATTATATATAATTTGAGAAAAATATGAGTGAGTTTCATTCAGGCGTTCTTCCATTCAACTGAACTAACATGATTTGAGAACCTGTGCCAGGTTCTAAAGTGTAAATGTGCAGAACATCACTTTTTTGCCATATAAGAGGAGATGTGACATGGAGAATAAGAGGCATCTGCTACAAACACTATGATTTAACAAAAATAAAGGAAACAAACACCTTTTCTTCAAAGATGTCCCAGGTAGGAACTGTGGCCTGAAATCACCTGTATAACTATTTTAATACATGACTTGCCCCACGAGGACCCAGTAGTGGTTGTGCTTTTGGAGTACGGAATCAACTGGAAATTAAATTGGAGAGGTGAACATTTGTTCACACTGTTGACACCTCATCCAGGTGACTCAGACCTAAGTTCCTTCTGCCTTTCTAGAAGTCTCCATCCTCAGATCCTATTAGATAATTAGTTTAGCACTCCATTCCACTTGACTTCTGTAGACATTGCTGAAATCTTCAGATCCCATTTCTTTCTTTCCTGAGCTAACAAACTGAACAGAGACATGTGTTTGTCTGTTAGTTTTTCAAAATCAGGTTGAGGGGAAGGTCTGTAGGAATTTTCCCACATGCCTTCTCTACAGGTACCCTATATTTTCATTCCACATTTTCAGATTCGAGTTGACAGGAATAATTAATTATACAAAAAGGCAAGGTACTCAAATCCAACAAACATAATGTATGGTTCTCTTTGTGGTTTTAATGAATGCATCCTTAGTGTACCTTTCAAAGTGCATATTCAGTGTGGTTCTGTGATAGTGCAGCCATACTCTCTTTTCTCTCTTCTTGTCATTGCTTCTGGTTAGTGCATTCTGGCTTGTTTATGGTCGATGCTTTCAAAGAAGCATGATTTATTGACTCCAGTGAGCTTGCTGAATATTTATTTATGTAAGTATAATTTAGTGTCTACAAAATAAAAAGCCATCACCCCTTCACCATTTTGGCTATGGATTTTTAAAACAAATTTATACATTATGGTATTATTTAAAAATACTCTCCCACATTTTATCTAATTAGAAACCCTCTCAATTTCTGCTTCTTTTCTGTGCTCCCAGAGTATCTGTTCTTTAAGACCTGTATCCCTATCATAGTCTTTGTCACACTCTATTATAATTTTATGCTTTCTTGTTTATTTTTTCACTGTGCTTGGAGTTCTCTACCCTAATGGCACTTAGTAGGGTATTAGTAGGTATTTGTTGAGTGAGCCATTGATTAAATAATAGGTGTCTTGAATACCTGGATTGTGTTAATTTTTCTTATTTTCAATACCGTGCTTCTTTTGGGATGTTTGCATGCTAAGTTGCTTCAGCTGTGTCTGACTCTTTGCGACCCCATGGACTGTAGCCTGCCAGGCTCCTCTGTTCATGGAATTCTCCAGGCAAGAAGACTAGCATGGGTCGCCATTTCCTTCTCCAAGGGATCTTCCTGACCCAGGAATTGAACCCGCATCTCTTATGTCTCCTGCATTAGTAGGTGATTCTTTACCACTAGCGCCATTTGGGGTGTTGACCATGCATAAATCCATACTGGATCCCTAAAAATGATTGCATAAATATCAATACAGTGCTCAAGGCCTACAAGTGATATCCATATGAGAAGATACAAATATAATCCATAAAACTGTGGACCCAATGGACTATTTTATAGACGTTCATTTTATAGATGAGGAAACTAAGTTTTCATAGGAAAATGATTTCCCAATTCATCAAACTTTTAGTGGTGGAGTCAGGTTTTCAGTCCAAATCTACTATATAGTATAAAAGGGAGAAGCCAAAAAGGGCTATGAAATAATTTAAAGGTTAAAGGACATAGTTCAAATATGGGTTCAAGATGGGTTGGGATAGAACACATTCAAGGGGTAAACGATGACCCCTATCTCACCAAAACTAATTCAATAGGATAAAGGTATTGAATAAAATCAATGATCTGGGAAAGAGAGACAGAGGAAAAGTAGACCAATCACCATGTTTCCAGGATTCACAATTTAACATTTCCTAAAGTAAGGAGTATATCTTATAATTAAAAGGATCTATGTGGGTCTTTAACCTGGCTGGGGACATTTTGAATTATATTTGCTCCCTCCTTGATCTCTCCCACCCAATAAAAAGATGATTTATGAAGGGAAGCAAAATTGGTGAAACATTATATGTGATTGTGCTAAATTGAAGTCATTCTGTAGCACAGTTTAAGTATTTATTTTTCTGAAAGGACTCTTCTTGTTAATACTTCTCATTCTATTATTTCTAGCCAGTGGAAATCCATCATGAGTATTTAATCTCAAAGATGAGCTAGATTCTAATCGTACCTCATGTTTCTCAGCTGAGTCTCTTCTTCAAATTATATATGCATTTTCTGTATCTGTATTCCGATTCATTTTTCACACTTTCACAGTCTTGGATGGGAACCATGCATTTCTAGTTCTTGACCTATTTTTAAGTTTGTCAAATTTTTTTTCAACTTGTGCCGCTGCCCAGGAGGAACAACCACTTTAGATTGAATCACATTACAATCAGTTTGTAAACTTAATCCAAATTGGGTCTATATACTATGTTTGTCTCTAATCAACTTAAAACTGAGTGTTTTTTCCCAGTAATTCTGCTATTATGAGCCTTCTTCTAGATATGTTTGTCTATTCTAAGGGCCTTGTCAGCTGTAATTCCAGAATATTAGATAACTCTATAATCTCATGCTCAGCAATTATTTCCAGCTTGTTCTTGACTAAAATTTTTGACATTTCCTCTCATGTCTTCAGCCTCAGTGGCCTTCAAACTGTCCTGCTGAAATGACTTCCAACCATTAAAGTTTCCAATTTTAAGTGATTTTTTCCTACATCCGAATCACTAGAGTTCCATAAGACTATAGGATGTGAAGTCACTCAGTCATGTCTGACTCTTTGTGACCCTATGGACTGTAGCCTACCAGGCTTCTCTGTCCATAAGACTGTAGGGACCATCCAATTAGATATTCTGTATCATGGTCAAGAACCCTGATGCCCAGAGAGATGAAATGATTTTTCCAAGGTCACATAAATTGGTAGTATCAGAGTCAATGTGAGGACTCAAGGCTCTGATTTTTGTAAGATGGCTTTTCAACCCTACTGTAGTACGTTTATTTATATGACCAATGTCTTATTTTTCTTATGTTGTTTAGAGCTCCAAAATACTTGTAGCATTTTGTTTATCTTAACCTTTGACTTGAATTTTTGTGAAAATAAAGATACTGTAATCTATTCTTATGCTTATCATCCCAAATCATCAATAAAAGATGTCTTCATTTCCACCTATATCAGGAAGCCCATTAACATAGCATTTTAATATTTGAATTAATGATAACACTTAGAAAGGAATGCTAGATCAAATACTATAACCGATCTTCATTATAATTCCAGTACAGACTAGCAGATGTACAGTTATAGCCATGTTGTGTTATGAACATTTTGAAAAAGTAATTAAATGAGTGGCTCTGGATAAGACGTTAGAACCAAGGTGATAAAGTCAATGATGCAGATCCAAACTGAAAAAAACAGTAACCCATAGTCAAAGTAATTCTTGTATTTTAAATATTATTACCTATTGATTTTGTCTTAATATTTTTACTTTCAGAAATAGAGTGCTCCTAGGAATTCCAATTATTGGCATACATTTCTACACTGTTTATGAATTAAGACAAAAATCACATGCTGTATAATGACATTTGGAGGCATTCAACAAAGGGGTAGCATAAAAATCTATGGTTTTAGAACATGGAAACCCTTGGGTTTCCTTTCAAGAAAATGTGTAACCAACTTCAATAGTGAGAATGGTTATGTACTCATGGTGCTAAAGAAAACCCCTGTGTTTCTGTTACAAGTGTGTATGTTCAAAGAGAATGACATATTCCAAAGTAAAGCTGAGTATTGACTCATAGTCCTGTGCAGTCCATCTGCTGCTTTTAAAGTCTGCATGGAGTCCTTGAGGTGAATGTGAAGACAAACTCAACTGAGATAAGTAAAATTCTGTTCAGAAAAAGCAGAGGTACATATGCAATTACACACACACACACACACACACACATGGGGCTTCCCTGGTGGCTCAGTGATAAAGAATCCACCTGCCAATTCAGGAGACATGTGTTTGATCCCTTGGTCAGGAAGATCTCCAGGAGAAGGAAATGGCAGCCCACTCCAATATTCTTGCTTGGGAAATCCCATGGACAGAGGAGCCTAGTGGGCTACAGTCCATGGAGTTGAAAAGAGTTGGACATGACTTAGCGATTAAACAACAACAACAACAACAGCAAAATATATAAACAATGCAGATTTATTTTTGTTTATTTAAGTATTGACACATGCATACTTTTTGAGGACACTAAGTTGCCTTTCTGCCAATAAACTCCAGTTTGCAACTGTTTTATTTTTTTAATCATTAAGGAGTGGTTCATAGGCAATAAGCAAAGATTTTTTGTAGAAGCATGAGTCACTGAAATCCCTTGCCTCTGATTTTTGTTTTTGATTTAAGAAGACCTGTACATATTCAAAAACAAGAATTGAGAAATTCCTGGAAAAAATCGATGCTCAGAGCTTCAATTACATGGACAGGTCATAAGAGAATATTTCAAGGGGAAGGGAAGCTAAATTACTGAGATAATTGTTTCCATTTCCCCATTCAGTTTTCATGTGTAAGCACAATATTTTGCAGTTTATATTGAAAAGCTTTTTGGCCATTTGTTGGTGCTACTGATGAATTCTGACTTCTCTTCATGGTCATTACTCAGATCTGAGAGTGTATGTTTTAAAGTAAAAGCAAGACAAACTTGCAAACTAAAACAAATTATTTGGAAGCAGGGACTGAGGGTCAAAACTCCATTAGTGTCTTCAATCAATATAATGGAATTACCTGGGGAACTTGTTAAAAAATCCAGATTACCAGGGCTTACTAGACTCTCTTGTTACGGAGTATAAGAATACATATGTGTAAACAGCTCCCGGGGTGGTTCAGATGCATTTAGCTAGGCTGGCCAGCACTAGTGATGTTTGGGAACAACTGAAGTACATCATAACAAATATTTAACAACTGAGGTTCCCTTAGGAGATTTCTATATGTTTCATAGTTTGGAATTATCTATTTTACCTGATTCTTTTACTGAGTGTATTTACACGTCATGTAAGGAGAGAACCATTTCCACTAAAATTTCCTGATCAGAGTAGTCCCCATGTGGTATTTTTATAAAACACAACTGGAGAGATGGGTACAAGTCTATGCAAGCTACTATCTGGTAGACCTATTTGTGTGAAACTTTTATTGGCAAGATGTCTCAGAAATATTGTTGTTTTAGTGGCTAAGTCGTGTCTGACTCTTTGTGACTCCATGGAGTATAGCCTGCCAGGTTGCTCTGTCCATGGGATATCTGAGACAAGAATACAGGAGTGGGTTGCCTCTTCTTTCCCCAGAGATCTTCCCAACCCAGGGACTGAACCCATGTCTCCTGCACTGCAGGCAGATTCTTTACTGATGAGCCCTATTGGGTTGGCCAAAAGGTTCGTTTGGGTTTTTTGTAAGATATTATGGCAAAACCTGAGTGAATTTTAGGCCAATCCAATAGCTAGTTAAATATAGGCTAGATGCTTTTGTTAAGAGTAAATAAATATATTATCTCATTTGTCATAACAACCAGCACTCATCAGAATAAATGTTAATATTTATGAAATCCCATATAACTAATCTGATACAGTTATTAAGAAGATGAAATTAACAAAATTGCCATAGTTGCTATACATAGAATCAACTACTCAGATTCTTAGGCAATTCATTACTGAAGAAAATTACAAATCCCTCTCAAACCAGTCAGGAAGCTGAACTAGGAAAGTATCATATTCGAAATGATGAAAAAGTTACTTTTGTTTTTCAAATCCTAATGTATCTGAGCTATCTCACTTGCTTGACTTCATGGTATATTTGCACCATTTAAATTTTGCCAATGGTTGGATCTCCTTGCAGTCCAAGGGACTCTCAAGAGTCTTCTCCAATACCACAGTTAAAAAACATCAATTCTTCAGCACTCAGCTTTCTTTACAGTCCAACTCTCGCATCCATACATGACCACTGGAAAAACCATAGCCTTAACTAGACGGACCTTTGTTGGCAAAGTTATGTCTCTGCTTTTTAATATGCTGTCTAGGTTGGTCATAACTTTCCTTCCAAGAAGTAAGCGTCTTTTAATTTCATGGCTGCAATCACCATCTGCAGTGATTTTGGAGCCCCCAAAAATAAAGTCAACCACTCTTTGCACTGCTTCCCCATCTATTTGCCATAAAGTGATGGGACCAGATGCCATGATCTTAGTTTTCTGACTGTTGAGCTTTAAGCCAACTTTTTCATTTTCCCCTTTCACTTTCATCAAGAGGCTCTTTAGTTCTTCTTCACTTTCTGCCATAAGGGTGGTGTCATCTGCATATCTGAGGTTCTTGATATTTCTCCCGGCAATCTTGATTCCAGCCTTTCCTCCAGCCCAGCATTTCTCATGATGTACTCTGCATATAAGTTAAATAAGCAGGGTGACAATATACAGCCTTGACGTACTCCTTTCCCTATTTGGAACCAGTTTGTTGTTCCATGTCCAGTTCTAACTGTTGCTACCTGACCTGCATACAGGTTTCTCAAGAGGCAGGTCAGGTGGTCTGGTGTTCCCAAGATCAGTCCTTGGTATTCATTGGAAGGACTGATGTTGAAGCTGAAACTCCAATACTTTGGCCACCTGATGCAAAGAGCTGACTCATTTGAAAAGATCCTGATGCTGGGAAAGTTTGAGGGCAGGATGAGAAGGGGACAACAGAGGATGAGATGGTTGGATGTCATCACCGACTTGATGGACATGGGCTTGGGTGAAATCCAGGAGTTGGTGATGGACAGGGAGGCCTGGTTGCTGCAGCTCATGGAGTCACAAAGAGTTGGACATGACTGAGCAACTGAACTGAAGTAAACACTTTGCCAAAGTAAGTACAAATGTTTTGCAGCAATGAGATGGTAAGTGGAAACATCTATGTCTCTGGAAGAAAAACAAATCAAAACATGATTTGCACCATTTAACATTTTCAATGACATTTTCAGCCACTGTAGCCAATGCCAAGCTCCCAAATTGATATCACTGTATGTAGAGTTGGGAAGAAATGCATAGTTGTGTCTCACAATGTGGCATGACCTGGTCGTAGCACACCATTGGCTGTATATGTTTAGGCTACAGCTACCAAATGGTAAGCAAGGAACCATCCTTTTACTTCCTCATATTTTCACATTCAGGATCACTGCTTGCTCTCAGAGAGTTCCTGTCTATTTTTTAAAATTAATTAATTAATTTTAATTGGAGGCTAATTACTTTACAATATTGATTATGGTAGTTTTTGCCATACATAGACATGAATTAGTCATGGCTGTACATGTGTCCTGCCATCCTGAACAACCCCCCTCCACCTCCCTCCCCACCCCATCCCTCTGTGTTTTCCCAGAGTACCAGTTTTGGATATTTTACATATGGTAATATTCACGTTTCAAGGCTATTCTCTTATATTGTCCCACCCTGGCCTTCTCCCACATATTCCAAATGTTTGTTTTTTACTTTTGTGTCTCTTTTGCTGTCTTGCATACAGGGTTGTCATTACCATCTTTCTAAATTCCATCAGTTCAGTTCAGTCACTCAGTCATGTCTGACTCTTTGTGACCCTGTGGAGTTTAGCATGCCAGGCCTCCCTGTCCATCATCAACTCCCAGAGTTTACTCAAACTCATGTCCATTGAGCCAGTGATGCCATCCAACCAGCTCATCCTCTGTTGTCCCTTTTCCTCCCGCCTTCAATCTTTCCCAGCATCAGGGTCTTTTCAAATGAGTCAGCTCTTCGCATCAGGTGGCCAAAGTGTTGGAGCTTCAGCTTCAACATCAGTCCTTCCAATGAATATTTAGGACTGATTTTTAGGATTGACTGGTTGGATCTCCTTGCAGTCCATATATATGCATTAATGTACTATATTGGTGTTTCTCTTTCTGGCTTACTTCTTTCTGTATAATAGGCTCCAGTTTCATCTGCCTCATTAGAACTGACTGAAAATGCATTCTTTTTTATAGTTGAATAATATTCCATTGTGTATATGTTCCACAACTTCCTTATCCATTTTTCTGACAGTGGACATCTAGGTTGCTTCAATGTCCTCGTTATTGTAAACAGTGCTGCAATGAACATTGGGGTACATGTGCCTCTTTCAGTTCTGGTTTCCTCCATGTGTACGCCCAGCAGTGGGATTGCTGGGTCATATGGCCATTCCATTTCCAGGTTCTAAGGAATCTCCACACTGTTCTCCATAGTGGCTGTACTAGCTTGCATTCCCACCAGCAGTGTAAGAGGGTTCCCTTTTCTCCACACCCTCCAGCATTTATTGTTTGTAGACTTTCTGATGGCAGTCATTCTGACCAGCGTGTAATGGTACTTCATTGTTTTTTTTGATTTGCATTTCTCTGATAATGAGTGATGTTGGAGAGCTCCCATCTTTTATGGAGAAAATAAACAAGGAGACAGACAAGTGTTATGTAATGAAATAAATACTGGGAAAAGGATGAACACTGGGTGGTTAATGAGCACCAAAGAGGGACAGCTAACCAAAGTTTGAGGAAGCTTCCCTGAGGAGGTGACATCTAAAGCAAATTTCATAGCATATACTTGTGGACCATACTTTGATAAACCTTACACATATTGTGGACTTCTCTTGTTGATCAGACAGTAAAGAATTTGCCTGCAGTGTGGGAGACACAGGTTAGATTCCTGGCTCAGGAAGATCCCCTGGAGAAGGGAATGGCTACCCACTCCAGTGTTCTTGCCTGCAGAATTCCAATATCTATTATATATTGGGTTGGGGGCAGAAGAGTAGCTGAGTCTGGATGGATAGCCAAGGACCGAGTCTTAGAGGAACTTGAGGGGCATGATTAGGAGCTTGGATATTACATCTGTTGTTCATAGAAGAGCACTGAAGGTTGGGGAATTAGTGGATACATAGCAGAAAATGCATTTAATGAGGAGGGGGATGGGCTGGAGGTAGAGAAAAATCCTGTGTAAAACTCAAGGAACTCATACATTCCACATGGAGAGAGGCCTGTAAGCAGAGGGTTTACTTTGATACATGACAGTATGGGCTTGAATAAAGGTATGAACTTGGCTGTGGATTGTTTTTTATGTTCCTGTCATGTATGTGTAAGTAGGTTGTAAGCTTCTTGAGTTGAATATAAAAGTTTAGAATGTTACCAATTCCACAGATATCTCTGAAGTCATGTGGTGGTATGTGTGCATGTTAGGTCTCCTCAGTAGTTTCCGACTCTTTGTGACACCATGGACTGTAGCCTGCCAGGCTCCTCTGTTCATGAGATTCTCCAGGCAAGAATACTGGAGTGGGTTGCCATGCCTCCTCCAGGGGATCTTCCCAACCCAAGGACTGACCCCACATCTCTTATGTCTCCCGCATCAGTAGGTGGGTTCTTGACCTCTAGTGCCACCTGGGAGGCCCATAGTGGTATATAGAGAAGCAAATTATACAAGAATTTTATTGTATGTTTCTATTTACACATGGAGTTTGAGTTTATGTGGAAATATTCCCCACCTGATCACTAAACTATAAGAAACGGAAAGAAATTCGTTTAGGTCTTTAACAAACACATGCAAAATCAACACGAGCTGTAAATGTAATTAAAAACATCATATCACTTACTAGTATATAGAAATATTAGGTATTTAATTTTAACATTTACAAATTATTTATACATGTAGACCTCTTTCTTTGCCAAAGAGTGGTCAAAGATTTTGAATATTTGGACATTTTCTATTTATAAATGAGTAGTTGTACTATTTTAATAATACAGGGAAATCAATTTTAGTGACTTACTCTTACACATGTAACAATGGGCTATACAGGAAATGACCTTGGATTTGATTGTGATCTAAAGACTTGCAATGTTGTGTTATATTTTCCAGTAAACCTCTCATAATCAAGCCCTCTATTATCAACACAGGTTATTTCTCAAGTCTAAGTAAAAATAGCATATTTTCTTTGGAAAGGATTTGAAGAATACAATTTATTTATCACAACACAAATTGTGCCCACTTAATATTAAATACACTAAAAATAATTCATACAATTTACTAGCATTAGCAGATAAGCTGAGCAATTGTATAAAAGCACTGCTATGTATGACATATACATAGGACACAGACACATTTGGTGATAGGACTGAATTTTCTTTGGTGTTTTAGCCTGTGCCCCATATTGCATAAATGATGTTTTAAATTTATTCTTTAACTTGAAATATTTGGTTAAAAGAAGAAAAGGGATTTAATATCACAGGTGAGTGTTTGCTCTTTCTGTAGTTAGAATTCTTCATTTAAAACTAAAAAGGTAAGCATAGTCTGCACTGTACTGCAGTAATGATGTTAAGAATCTTTATGTTTTAACACAAGGGCTTATATTTGGCTCACCCTACATGCCCCACAGAAATGGGCAATGAGACAAGGTAATGATGGTAGGTTCACAGCTCAGTGGATGACCCATGTGTGATGCTACCAGTTCAGTTGTTGGCTACCAGAGCACAAGTGTCAGGGCAAAAAGCATGGAGACTTTCACCTAATCTTAAGTGCCTTGGAGGGGAAGCGATACAAAATTGTTTCCCCTCATATTTCATGGGCTAGATTTAATCACATATTTCCACCTAGCTGCAAAGTAGAGTGGGAATTCAGTTATTCCTGTGCCCAGAAAGTAGACAGAAATTGGATATTGGTGAATGCTGGACTACCTGTCTTAGAGAATAAAAGACTAATATATTAAATATATGGAATCAGGACAGGAAAAGCTCAAGAATTCCACTCAAATTTCTTTGAATCTGTATTCTCTCATTCCAAGAACCGTGTCTTCCATGATTTTGTATCTTCAGTGAATATGACAATGCCTGAGTACCTAGGCATTCAAGAAAATTTCTGTTGAATGACTGATTTCCCTAGAATCTATAGAAAAGTGAGAGTTAGAATTGCTTGAATTCTAAGGGGTAATTGAACACAAACCACACGAACACACACAAAACCCACTAGATTCATTAGATAGATAAAAGGATATAACCAGTTAATCATAAATGAACTGATTGAAATCAGTTTGGTATAATCTACAAGTTCAACATAAGTTCTTTCTTCCTGAGTGGAAAGACATGTCTAGTTAATAGAATTCCAAAAGTCAGATGACGAAACTGAACCAAAATAGCCGATCAAGGAATCCTGTCAGCATCCCATTTCGGCCTACCATAAATTCCATCACACGAGCTGCTGATGTGGTAAAACCTCCATCTGTGCTGTTTTAGTATCCACAAAACATAACCAGAGAGCTGAGAAGCACCTTAGCAAGTATTCGGTCTAGGGATGGTTAGTAATTGGAAGAGCTCCACTCCCAAGGCAGACATTTTGCTTGCTCTTTCTATAAGTTTGTAAGTGAGCTGAAGGCTATGCAGATAATTTGATATATATATATATATATATATATATATATATATAATGCCTTACACTGTAAGGTACTGTACTATGAACTTTATATGAATTATCAAATGCATTCTTTACAGCAAGTCTACAAGATAGGTAATATTATTCTCTTCATTTTACAGGTGAGGGAACAGAGGCTTAGAGAGGTTAAGTAACCTGCTAATGGTTACATATTTGGTAACTAGAAAACTTTGCTTCCAAATTCAGTGCTCTTAACCTCTGTTCTCGGTCATTGGGATATTATGCAGTTACTACAGGCTACAGAGACAGTGTTGAACCAAGACACTCAGAATCTTTCTGAATACTGTGACACAAGTAATTATGTCCAGCCAATGGTGATTGTCAAGGAATTTGAAACTTATTTCCCTTGTCAACTGCCTTAGTTTGCATGAGGTGTTTAGGATTCAGGAGCAAACTGGCAGAGTAGAAGGACCTTGAGCTCACCTCCTCACAATATCACACATAAATCGCAACTAACTGCTAAACAACCCTCAACAAAAAAAACGAACCTACCGAAAAGATCTTCTACAACATGAAGAAGAAGGCACAGTGAGATATGGTAGAAGTAATTCACTTGCAATATAATAAAATCCCTCCATTCACATGGGAAAACTGAGGTCCAAGAGAAAGATGTCTAGGTTACCTTCAGGGAGATGGTGTCAGACCTTGGAGTGGAAGAACCCAGCAGTCCTGACTTGGAACCCCAGGCTCATATACCAGGATATCTACCGAGATCTCTGCTCTAACAAGGGCAGCAGCTTAGAAATCAGGGACCCTTGGTTTCTTTCTGACAATGGACCCACAAAAGAACAAGCCTTAGAGCACAGTGTACTCCATCACTTCTAGAAGATCCGATGGACACTTTGTCAATATTTGCCATAGCATTTAGTCATACAGATTAGGTGTGCTGGGGGTTGCACAGAATTTCATGGAAGGGTCAGTGACAGTTCTAGTTTGATTACCCCCAACTAGGCTAAATCACGTCTGTTACTTCCCGTCACTGATGAATCTGACTCACAGAGAAGGAAATCCAGAGAGCCACAGAAAGGGTAATGCTACACAAGAGGAAGAGAGATTTAGAAAAGGGGAGATAATGGAAAAGAGATAAGATTATAAAACATTTGTTATGCTGATGAGTAGAGAGAGGCTGTTCACAAATTCTTATGGCTGTTCCCACACTCCAGTTATTTGTGTCCTTAAATTGAACACCTAGACAAAATATCTCACTTCAGCATGAAGACTGTGGCTTCTTTACTGCTTTTTGGCCCAAGATCTCCTCAGTTCTTTGTTTTGCATGGCCTGGATTTCACCTTTTCCACTTAGCCATTCTCCAGCTGGCAAAGTCAGTGTCTAGGGTACCCTGGAGTGCATAGCAAGGACCCTCGAAGGCGAGCTGAGTATCTGCCGTCTATCTCAGCCCACAGCTGTGGTGAGTCTTTTCTTCTGGTGATTTTCAATGCACCCTCCAGCTCAGAGATGAGAGCCTGCTTTGGATGAGGGTTTCAGGGTTGTTGGATCACTCGAATCTTTTCAAGCAAACTCTGAATTTCAAGGACACAGTGGGTTACAAGAAGTAGGGGCTCTGGCTGCCTTCACAGGAACTTTCCTTACAATTCATTTTCTATTCATGCGTGGTGTGCATCATGCTCGTCATATTGTGAAGAAAGCAACAAGAAAAGGACCTCATTTTCCTGCATCTCATTGTGTTAGCAGAACAGCAACTTTGAATGAAAGATGGAAATTAGGGAGGGAAATTCTACATTATCCTTAAGAGCATTTGACAGAACATCATATTCTATGTAATTTAAATAGCCAAATAGAGCAAGCAGAGTTTAATTAAAGGCAGACTATGGGCTACAAACTTCTGACAATGATTTGAAAGGGTGCTTAACAATATCTTAACTTGACTCATTTTGATTCTTTTTAAGGCCCCAGTATTATTACTCTGAGTATCTACCATCCCCAAATTAAGAGAGTTGTAGATGTCAGCCTTGGCAAAAGACATCCCACTGTGTGAGTTTCAAAACTAACATTTGTGATCCATTGTTGGTAAAGTATACTGTGCTTGTGTCAGACGGGATGTCAGGGAGGGGTTTGTGTGTGTGTGTGAGATGGGATGTCAGGGAGGGGTGTGTGTGTGTGAGAGATGCGGTGTCTGGGAGGGGTGTGTGTGTGTGTGAGACAGATAGGGTGTCAGGGAGAGGTGTGTGTATGTGTGTGTGAGAGATGGGGTGTCAGGGAGGGGTTTGTGTGTGTGTATATGTATTTTCATGGAAAGCGCAACCTGCTGAGAGGCACGACCTGAGTGAATTTAGTACAGTCCAGTGTCTGACTTTCAGCCTCAGCATCAGAGATTTTCTCATTTCTACACTCCCATGGGAGGACAATTGCCTCTGAATATGTATTAATATCTTCAGTCAAATTTGAAGACCTGGCAGTTATATTCACCTGGAGATGATTAATAACTTCTTTGAATGCTATTGGTATAAAAATGAGGAGGTTCAAACTAAGGTACATGTGGGGACCCTGGTTTACATAAACTTTAATCACATACATTCTGGAAAAAAAGGAGGAAAAGCACAGAAAATGCCTTGTCTAACAAAAGCTACCAATTAGGTCCAAACTCGAGAAATAGCGGGAAAGGGGATCATATTACCCATATTTCTGAGGCTGACCCTCCAAGATTAATCCCTGCTTATGGCTGGACGCTCTTGGATCACTGACATTCTGGAAAGGGCCCGTTTAGGTTTAATGATGCTGGAACTCTGTGGCACTGCCACCTCAGCCTGGTCCTCACACTGTTATCTTATGCTCTAGTTTCAGTACTTTGATCCATGTTGTATATTCCTGTTTATGTATTTCTGTTCGTTTCCTTCCCCACTAGCCTCAGAGGATTTATGGTCAGGGATTAAGGTTCTGCTTTGTCCCCACTCAATCCCTCTAGGAGTGTTGTTGTTATTGTTCTGTTGCTCAGTCGTGTCCGACTCTTTGTGACACCACGGCCTGCAGCACACCAGGCTTCTGTGTCCTTCACTATATCCTGCAGCTTGCTCAAACTCATGTCCATTGAGTTAGTGATGCCATCCAGCCATCTCATCCTGTCACCCCCTAAGAGTGTAGCTGGAGCAGCTTAGTCCCATGGCTCAGTACTGGCTGCCTAGTGCTAGAGTTCCCTGTGCTAACTGACTGTCTTGACTAGATCCCTGCTTAGAGCTGATGGCTAGACCCTCTTGGTACATTCCTTAGGAGGAGAGGCATATATACACTTGACCCCGAGGCAGAATTGGCAACAACAATAACCTGGGACTCCTGGTAACATTTATGGATTTCATGGATAAACCCAAAATCTTGTTTAATTTTCTAGATAAAAATCATAGCTGACTTAAGGAAGTGATTCAGATGGCTGTAAGATACCCAATCTGCAGCAGAGGAAGCTATGAGAGTAGAATTTTATTTACATATTTATAAGAATAAAGGACTCTGATTTTATAATTTTGCCCTCACAAATATCCTTCATATGTGAGGAAGGAAAAAAGGCATTTTTGATATCCACATCTGTAGGCTTTAGAGAACCACTCCAGCTTAATAAAAAATGAATCAGAAAAAAATAACTCAAGTTGGGGAAAGATTAAACATATAAAGAACAACGGTGACAATAAAACATAGTTAAAATTGAATAGCTATTGCTAATAAACATATGAATTATAATAAAAATGATGAGTAGTATCTTAAAATAGAAAATAAATTCTGTAAAAAATAGTTGCTTAGAACTCAACATTTCCAATCTGTGAAACCAAAGATAGGAGTTTAGGAAAGAATAAAAATAGCAGTAGGTCTCAACACAGTGCATTGTGGCTACATGATGATTCTTCAGGTTTTGTAGATTGATATGTCAATATTCATTTCAAGTAAGTGTTTTCCAAATTTTAGGGTATAGAATTATGTAGTACCTCTTTGAAATAAGTGCCAACAAAAAGAATGTGAAAAATGCATTCAGAAAAAGATGAAAAGATAACAAAAAGCAAGTTAGAAAATAAAAAGTAAAATTTTAGAAATAAGACCAGATATGTTGGTAATTATAATAAATTTGAAATGATGAAATTAATTCATTAAAAGAAAGTTGTGAGAAGTGTACTGCTCACAAGGAAAACATCTATATTAAATTATATAGAAAAATTAAAAACAAAGAAGTGATTTAACATACATTAGGAACATGCAAATCAGAAAGCAGGGCAAGCAATATTAATATAAGATACAATGAAATTTTAAACAAATAGTATTATGCTCAGAACAACACAGGAGTAAAAATATACAAGGTAAAAGCCTTTAAAAATCACAAATTTGATTAAAAACACAAATCACAAATTTGATTAAAAACACAATTACATTGAAAGACATTAACATAGTAAGTAGGACAAAGTCAATAATGATACAGAAGATTTAGATAAGCATAAAGGAAGTTGATTTAACAGATATTAGAACAGTTTTTTTTAAAAAACAAATAACATATATTTCCCCATGTGTCTATGGAACTTAAAGAATTATGCTCCTGAACTAAGAAAAAACTTTAATAGATTCAAAAAAGTCTAAATTTATAGGCCTCATTTTCAGGCATAATGTACTACTAGAAATCAAGAACAAACAATAAAAACCTATGTGTGTGTGTGTGTGTGCGTGCATGTATGCGAATGTGTGTTATAGCAGTTTGAGAAAACAGGAAACATTATAGAATAACAGTGGAACATTATTATTTTGACAACAACAACCAAAAAAGGAGAATTAAAAGCTCTGGCAGGGGGAAAGCCCTAGGAAACAACAGGAACAAACTCCTATACAAGAAAGTCATAGTCTAAATGTAAAGCAAATGAAAATGGAGAAAGATTTTCAGTAACTGGTAGAATATAATAAAAAGAATCCATCTGACTTACACAGGGAAAATCCTGTCTTTTAAACAATTTTCTTATTTTTGTATAATTTCAAATTTACAGAATAGTTACAAGAACACTGAAATTTTATATCCTCTCTTCAGATGACCAGCTGTTTATCTTGTATTTATTGCCTCCTTTCTTCTGCTTACTTTGGGTTTATTTTGTTATTCCTTATCCAATTCTTTAATGTAAAAGTTGATGTCTGAATTAGAATCTTCCTTTCTAACATAGGTATTTAGATTTATAAATTTCCCCCTACCTACTGCTTTATCAGCACCATCCCACATGTATTGTGTCTTTATTAAGTTCAAAATGCTTTCTCATTCCTATTTTGATCTTTTTTTTCACCGATGACTTATTTGGAAATGTATTATTTAATATCTAAATATTATAGATTTTCCAGATATTTTTCTGTAATTGACTTATGATTCAATTATAGCCAGACCACGTAGTGTATGTTTCATGGTTTGAATGCTTTCAAATTTATCAACATTTCTTTTATGACCCCAAACATGTATTTTTTTTAAAAGCATGAAAACAAAAATAAAAGCATGTATATTTTTCAGTTGTTGGGTAGAGGATTCTAAACTATCAGTTAGGTGAAGGAGGTTGATAGTTGTTTCAAGTATTCTATTTCCTTCATGATATTCTGTTTACTCTTACTGAAAGAAGGTTGTTGCAATCTCCCATTATGATTGGAATTTATTATTTTTCCCAGTTCTATCAATTTTTGCCCTGCATATTTTGAAACTTTTTTTATCCTCTCAATGAATCTTCTTTCTCTAGTGATTTATTTCTTTTTTTAAAATATTTATTTATTTGGCTGCACTGGGTCTTAGTTGCGGCACAGAGGATCTCAAATCTTCTTTATGGCATGCGAACTCTTAGTTGTGGCATTGGGATCTTGTTCCCTGACCAGGAATTGAACCCAGGACCCTGCATTGGGAACGTGGATTCTTGGCCACAGGACAACCAGGGAAGTCCTTCTCTGGTGATTTAAAATGCTGTTACCTATGTCACTGATTTTCAAAGTTTGGTTATGTTGTGCTTTGGTTTTCTTCCTTTAAGCCCCTGTTTAGGTTTTATAGAGTTTTTTCTTTTCCTTTTTTTTTTTTTTTGGTCTCTGGGATTATAATGTTGATCAACTCTGAAAAGTTTCAGCCTTAATTTTTCAAATCTTATATTATTTTATTTTTAACTTGAATTTCATATATGTTAGGCTACTTTTTGTTATCTCATATGGTTGCTGATGATGTGGGGTTTTTCCCATTTCTTTTTCTCTATGTATTTTGTTTTCAGAAGTTTCTACTGCTATGTTATCAATTTCATTAACTTTTTCAACTGCAGTGTTTTCACTGAACTCTATCTGATCATTGTGCAAACTCCAAAAATCTCCTTCAATTCTGAAACTTCCATAAACTGTTTTCACTAAACCAGGGTAATGTGAGCTATTTTCTTATCTTTTATCTCTGGGAATCAATAAATAGTATGCTTGTGTTACTTGCTCAGTCATGTCTGAGTCTTTTTGTGACCCCATGGACTATAGCCCACCAGGCTCCTCTGTGCATGGAATTCTCCAGGAAAGAATACTGGAGTGGAGTATTAAAGTTGATAAATAATGATACAACATATCTGTTTCTCTGCTTATAGAAAATTACCTGCAAAATATTTGGTGGTTCACATATTTGGTGAATTTATGAATGAAAATAGGATGGAGGTGTTAAGGGTCAGTTAAGGTGGATATTTCTCTTCATAAGGTCTTCCTTATTATTTGCCTTTTAAAATATGATCACATTCATATATTACTTAGAAAATTATATTGGAAAAGTTAAATTGTTTAACTCTGTTTAACTACAGACAAAATACATCTGCATAATTAATATCTGCCAGAAAATTTAACTGGAATGTTGAATGCATTCTTCAGAAAGAGGCATTCTGTTGGTTAAGCAGTGGGGTTGATTATTTTAGATTCTTGCAATCCTATAGCTGCATTAGGCAAAATTAGTTAAGTAAAGTACCTGAAACTCTATATCAGAAATCTTTAATGCATGGTCCATGGAAAATTGTGTAAATGTTAACTGCTCCACAAGTGATTAGTGGTGTTAAAGGAAAAATAAATAAAAATTTAAAAGAAAGATTAATTTCACAGAAGTTCCCTTCCAAATTGCATTGTTACTAGATTATTTTAAAATTTTCATATGTACCAAAAGATTGCATTGATCTGTTAATCTCAATGGCCCTTCACTGAACAGTCCCAGTTACCTTGGTTAACGAACTTGAGTGTCATTAACAAAACATTTTGTGATCTAAATCATGCACACAATTAAAAAAAAAAACAAATTCTAAATGTATTAGAACAAAAAATTCAATAAATTTTTACTAAGTAAAGACACCAATTTTACTAGTACCCATTCACATTACCACCAGCATCCCATAAACCTCACTGGAGCCACTTCCAACTCTTTATTCCTAAACAGGTAATTGCTTTTGTATTAGCATAGATTATTTTTTAACCTTTATGTAAATAGAAATATATATGTAAATATATAAAAAGAAATATATATATGTAAATAGAAATAGATAGCATCACTGACTCAATGGACGTGAATTTGAGCAAACTCTGTGAGATCGTTAAGGAGAGGGAAGCCTGGCATGCTGTAGTCCATGGATTTGCAAAGAGTTGGACACAAATTAGCAACTGAACAACAACAATAAATAGAAATATAGTACCATGTCATTTAAATATTATTTTTAGTTTGCTATATACGCCTTTTTCCTTGCAAATAATCCATCAAGATATATCCCCAATTCACACACAAAAAATGGATCAATGGCTGCAAATTGTGTACTAAAGTATAAAAGTAGCAATGAAAATGGTAATGTAAGTAGTACAATTCAGAGTAACATCACAGACATAGCTAAAAAATTGGACTCTAGTGAGAATATGGAACATATATCTGTGAACTTAAGAAAGAAATATTAAATCTGTGAAACCTGGTGTTTTCACTAAAGCACCAAGAAAGGAAAACTGGATTGGAAAACAGTGAAAGAAATATTTGAAAAATTAGATTTCATTCAACCAGTGATGAATTTTCTCCTAGTTACAGCAATTCACTGTAACAAATTTTGCTAAACTGTAGCCTAAAGCCATCAACAATTTATTATTTCCAAGCAAAATATAATGATGTCACTGGTAAACCAATCTTTTCCCAACTGATAATGACATAAATGTATCCAGAAAGATATGGATAAATTAATTACTTAAATCAGAGAAGATACAAAGAATCATATTCATCATGACAAAATAGTTACAATGAGATACAGTTAACACTGAAGAAAGTTATTAAACTCAGATATATATGTCTCTTATGAAATTGGGCATTGTTTTTCTGCTATAAATGACTAGAAAGGTAGGCACAGTATTTCAAATGACTCTTTTCAAACATTGTGCAAAAAACAGCACAGGCGTATGAATCTTGAGAGAAAGGAAACAGACAAGTTGAATCTTTCATTTTCCATGAATTTCTATCTGGAGGCAATTTTAAATCTATTACATAGGAATGGGAAACTCAAGAAACAGAGACCTAGCTGAGTTGAGGAAACAACTTGAGTTTTTCAAAGACACTGATGTTGCTGGAGTTGTGGGAAATTCTAGAAAATAAAGAGCTATGCAAGAAAGGGGCTTCCCTGGTGGCTCAGTGGTAAAGAATCCAGCTGCAACACAGGAGTCACAGGTTCAATTTCTGGGTTGGGAAGGTCCCATGGAGAAGGAACTGGCACCCTACTAGAGTATTCTTACCTAGAGAATCCCATGGACAGAAAAGCCCAGTGGGCTACAGTCTATGGGGTTGCAAAGTAGACATGACTGAAGCAACTTAGCATGCAAGGAAGAGGGCTAGAAAGGCATTTTTGTTGTTGTTTAGTTGCTAAGTCGGGTCTTAAGTGAGCTTGCCTGTGGCTCAGATGGTAAAGAATCCACCTGCAGTGTGGGAGACCTGGGTTTGATCCCTGGGTTGGTAAGATCCTCTGGAGGAGGGCATGGCAACCCACCCCAATATGCTTGCCTGGAGAGTCCCCATGGACAGAGGAGCCTGGTGGGCTACAGTCCATGGGGTCGCAAAGAGTTTGACACTACTGAGTAACTAAGCACAGCACAGACCGTCTCTAGCAATTCTGAAGAATGAGACTTGAAAGGATCATGCTTATCTACAAGTAACTTAACTGCTTTCCAAACCAGATTTCAGCACATTTTACAAAAAAAAAAACAAAAAAAACAAAAAAAAAACCTTAATAATTAAAATTTTCACAAAGTTCAACCTTCAAAAAAAATGGTTAGATATGTGACAAAGCAGGAAATGTGAATCATAACTTCAAGAAAAATAAAGGCATCAGGAACTGATTTAACATTGGTAGAGAAGAGGAAATTATCCAACAAGAACTAGAAAACAGCTCATTGAAATGTGCTCAAAGAATGAAAGGAAAATATAAACAAAACCAAGAAAGAATTAAAAAGATATTTTAAAATCCCTAACTAGAACTTCTAAAGCTGAAAATTGCAATATCAGAAATGGAAGTGTTTGAGAGCAGATTTTATACTTCAGGAGGAAATACCAGTGAATTAGAAGGTACAGCAATAGGGAGCTTCCCTGGTTGTCCAGTGGTTAGGACTCTGTGCTTCCACTGCAGGGGGCAGAGATTCCATCCCTGTTCAGGGAACTAAGATCCTGCATGCCATATGGTAGAGCAAAAAAAGAAAAAAAAATGAAGTTACAATAGTGGAAATTAGCCAAAGTAAAGTACAGAGAATGGAAGAAAAGAATGAACACTGTCCTCGTTGACTTGTGGAAAAATATCAAACAATCTAATGTGTAACTGTGGTCCCCAAAGGGGAAAATGTTGAATAACTGTTGCCTGAAATTTTTCAAAATTTAATGATAACTAAATATCTGAATCAGAGATCAAATTGCCAACATCCACTGGATTATCAAAAAAGCAAGAAAATTCCAGAAAAACATCTATTTCTGCTTTATTGACTATGCCAAGACCTTTGACTGTGGATCACAATAAACTGTGGAAAATTCTGAAAGAGATGGGAATACCAGACCACCTGACCTGCCTCTTGAGAAACCTGTATGCAGGTCAGGAAGCAACAGTTAGAACTGGACATGGAACAACAGACTGGTTCCAAATACGAAAAGGAGTGTGTCAAGGCTGTATATTGCCACCCTCCTTATTTAACTTATATGCAGAGTACATCATGAGAAACGCTGGACTGGAAGAAGCACAAGCTGGAATCAAGATTGCCAGGAGAAATAGCAAGAATCTCAGATATACAGATGACACCACCCTTATGGCAGAAAGTGAAGAGGAACTAAAAAGCCTCTTGATGAAAGTGAAAGAGGAGAGTTAAAAAGTTGGCTTAAAGCTCAGCATTCAGAAAACGAAGATCATGGCATCCAGTCCCATCACTTCCTGGCAAATAGATGGGGAAACAGTGGAAACAGTAGCTGACTTTATTTTCTTGGACTCCAAAATCACTGCAGATGGTGACTGCAGCCTTGAAATCAAAAGACGCTTACTCCTTGCAAGGAAAGTTATGACCAACTTAGACAGCATATTAAAAGCTGAGACATTACTTTGCCAACAAAGGTCTATCTAGTCAAGCTATGGTTTTTCCAGAGTCATGTATGGATGTGAGAGTTGCACTATAAGGAAAGCTGAGTGCTGAAGAATTGATGCTTTTGAACTGTGGTGTTGGAGAAGACTCTTGAGAGTCCCTTGGACTGCAAAGAAACCCAACCAGTCCATCCTAAAGGAGATCAGTCCTGAGAGTTCATTGGAAGGACTGATGGTGAAGCTGAAACTCCAATACTTTGGCCAAGTGATGTGAAGAACCAACTCATTGGAAAAGACCTTGATGCTGGGAAAAATTGAAGGCAGGAGGATAAGGGGACGGCAGAGGATGAGATGGTTGGATGGCATCACCGACTCAATGGACATGAGTTTGGGTAAACTCTGGGAGTTGATGACGGACAGGGAGGCTTGGTGTGCTTCAGTCCATGGGGTTGCAAAGAGTCGGACACGACTGAGCGACTGAAATGAACTGAACTGAAATATATGAAAATGCAAGAGGTTCAACAACATCCAAAAGTAATAAAATAAAGAAAATCATGTCAATGTACATCTTACTTAAAGCTGAAAAAGAAGGACATCATGAAAAAATTGAAACAAGTCAGAGGGAAAAAAAAAGAAAGTGTATAAGAATGGCTATAGTGTTCTCACCACAGAGATGAGTGACATTTTTAAAGTACTAAGAAACAAATGTATGGTGACCAATATTCTATATCAAGGAAAAATATATTTCAGATGAATGTTAAATACAACATTCTCAGAAAACCTACAGGAGAGAAAATTTATCTCCAGCAGGCCTACACTACAAGGAATGATAAGAGGAATTTCTTCACGTGGAAGGAAAATAATACCAATGGAAAATTGGATCTCTTTCTAAAGAGATGAAAATTACTAGTAATGGTAAATATGTGGGTAAAATAAATATTTTCCTAAGTTTAATTTTGTATTTTATAACTGATATGAAAACAAAAATAATAAAATTGTATCCTTATATTTTTAACAAGTAAACAATATGACAGCAATAGCATAAAGGATGAGAATGGGGAAATGAAAGTGAAAGTTGCTCAGTGGTGTCCGTCTCTGTGCGAACCCACGGACTATATATATGGTCCATGGAATTCTTCAGGCCAGAATAGTCGAGTGGGTAGCCTTTCCTTCTTCATGGGATCTTCCCAACCTAGGGATGGAACCCAGATTTCTCTCATTGCAGGTGGATTCTTTACCAGCTGAGCCACCAGGGAAGCCCAAGAATACTGGAGTGGGTAGCTTATCCCTTCTCCAGCAGATCTTCCCCACCCAGGAATTGAACTGTGGTCTCCTGCATTGCAGGCGGATTCTTTACCAACTGAGCTATTTTTCAGCTCCTACATTATAGGGGAAATTGTGTATAACTATTTGAAGGTAGAAAGTGATAACTTACAGAAAATTAAACCTTTTGCAACTTATTTTAAAACAGTAAACCAAAAAGGTACAGACTACAAACTAAAAATAACTACAATGTTAATGATTCCAATTATACATAGTGAAAAAGTAGACATCTGAGCAAAATGTGATAGAGACCATGATAATCAGCAGCACACAAAGTGGAAGAGTAAATACCTATCAAACATGAAAATAGGTCTCTTTAAACTTTGCTTTACTGATATATGAAATATGAATCAGCTTCCTGCATATGTGGCATACATAAACCTGGAAGAGATGCTAGATCACATTCTGTTCTATTTATCACTGAAAATCCAGAAAAAAACCCAGTGAAAAACTGCAGAAGACCAAAATTTTAAATTCTCATTTAGTCAATGATTAAAACTAAAAAGCTGTACTACAAGTATCCCTGAAGGGGCACCAGCTCTCTGTATAGCATGTGACAGCTTGCTATGAAAATAAAGAAGTACCACCTGAATGTTATTCTATAAAGTACTTTAATCACAGAAAATACTTAATGACATACCTTGTTCAATTGCACTTCACTTTACTGTGTTTCAGATATAGCGTGTATTCTATAAATTGAAGGTTTGTAGCAATCCTGTGGTGGAGCAAGTCCATCAGCATCATTTTTTCCAATAGCATTAACTGACTTCTGTTTCTGGGTCACATTTTGGTAATTCTCACCATATTTCAATGTTTTCCATTATTATATTTGTTGTGGTGGTCTGTGATCAGTGACCTTTAATATTACTATTGTCATTGTCTTGGGGCTGCCATGAACCATGCCTGTATAAGACAGTGAACTTATTTGATAAATGCTGTGTGTGTCCTGACTGCTCTATCAGTCAGCTGGTCCCCCATCTCTCTGCTTCTCCTCAGGCTTCCCTATCCCCTGAGATACAACAATATTGAAATCAGGCCAATGAATAATTCTTCAGTGATCTCTGTAAGTGTTCAAGTGAATGGAGTAGTTGCATGTCTCTCATTTTAAATCAAAAGCTAGAAATAATTAAGCTTAGTGGGGAAGGTATGTTGAAAGCCGAGATTGACCAAATCTAGGCCTCTTGCAGGAAATGGTTAGCCAGGTTGTGAATGCAAAGGAGGGAAATTAAAAGTGCTACTCCAGTGAACACATGACTGATTCGAAAGTGAAACAACCTTATTGCTGATATGAAGAATGTTTAGTCTGGACAGAAGTTCAAACCAGCACAACATTCCTTTAAGCTAGAGCCTAATCCAGAGCCAAACCCTAACTCTCTTCAATTCTGTGAAGGCTGAGAGACGTGAGGAAGCTGCAGCAGAAAAGTGTGAATCTGGCAGGCATTGGCACATGAGGTTTGAAGAAGCCCATGGATCAAGAGGTAATTTTGTAAGACTATAGCTGCCATACATAATAATTCCTTTGATAGATTTGGGCAAAGTAAATTGAAAACTCTTTGGAAAGGATTCACCATTCTAGATGCCATTAAGAACATTTGTGACTCATAGGAAGAGGTCAAAATGTCAGCATTCACAGGAGTTTGGACAAACTTGATTCTAACCCTCCTTGATGACTGAGGGGTTCAAGACTTCAGTGGAGGAAGTAACTGCAGATGTGATGGAAATAGAATGAAAATGAGTATTAGAAGTGGGGCCTGAAGATGTGACTAAAATGCTGCAATCTCATGATAAAATTCCAGCACTTGAGGAGTTGCTTCGTATGGATGAGTGAAGAAAGGGGTTTCTGGAGATGAAATCTCTTCCTGATGAAGATGCTGTGAAGACTGTTGAAACAAAGGATTTAGAATGCCACATCAATTTAGTTGATAAAGCAGTGGCACAGTCAAACCTATGGTTTTTCTAGTAGTTGTGTATAGATGTGAAAGTTGGACCATAAAGAAGGCTGAGTGCTGAAGAATTGATGCTTTCAAACTGTGATGCTGGAGAAGACTCTTGAGAGTCCCTTGGACAGCAAGTAAATCAAAACAGCCAATCCTAAAGGAAATCAGCCCTGAATATTCATTGGAAGGACTGATGCTGAAGCTGAAGTTCCAATACTCTGGTCACCTATGTGAACAGCCAAGTCACTGGAAAAGATCATGATTCTGGGAAATATTGAGGGCATGAGGAGAAAGGGACAACAGAGGATGAGATGGTTGGATGGTACCACTGACTCAATGGTCATGAGTTTAAGCAAACTCTGAAAGATAGTGAAGGACAGGCAAGCGTGGCATGCTGCAGTCCGTGGAGTTGTAAAGAGTCAGCCATGACTGAGGGATTCAACAACAGCAAATCTGTGGCAGGGTTTGAGAGGACTGACTCCAATTTTGAAAGAAATTTTATTGCGGATAAAATACTATCTTACAGCATTGCATGCTACAGATAAATTTTCATGAGAGGAAAAGTCAACTGATGTGGCAAACTTCATTGTTGTTTCCTTTTACAAAATTGTCATAGCCACCCCGCAGCCTTTGTAACTACCACCCTGATTAGTCAGCAGCCATCAATGAAGCAAAACCCTCTACCAGCAAAAAAAATTATGACTCCCTGAAGGTTCAGATGATGGTTATCATTTTTTAATAGTAAAGTATATTTTTAATTGAGATATGTACAGTGTTCTTTTTAGACATAATGCTATTGCATACCTATTATAACAGACTATAGTACTGTGTGAATGTAAGTTTTACATGCAATGGGAAATTTAAAAATCTGTGTGATTCACTTTATTGCAATGGTCTGGAACCAAACCTGAACTATCTCTATGGCTTACCTTTATACCTCCTAAAACTGACTTGGTGAAAATTTTGTAAGCGATAAAATGGTGGACATTGAACACATTTTTTTGAATGCTCTGTACAGAAATGGTCTAAAAATAACATCTTATATAGCAAAGTATGATTGCTCTTGAGAACACATATGTATATATGAGTTTTTAAGGGAAAGATAAGGTAAAATCATCTTCATAATAGAAGAGTGATATATGCAAGTATCTTGAAGAGCCTAAACCTATGATTTCATGGATAAAATATCATTATTTACAATACTGTGGATAACCTGTCAAAATATTTTAAATGCAAATGGATTACAAAAATATTCCCCAAAATTTGGCTGTTTCCTCAAATCTAAAGATCTTCCTCAATTCGTTGAAGAGAGAAACCCATGACATATCATTAGGCATGGTCAAAATCCACACTTAAATGCTTTAATAGAACATGTAGAATATTTTTCAGAGCCAAATGAAACCAGAGACTAGAAATGGAATCTATTCTCTGACAAGTTGAAATATCCAGTGTTTCAGCTGTTGAGTGCAATGTGCTTGTCAACTTTGCATCTGATGGTTCACTGATAATAGTTTTTATTGAAGCATGTCTCCATAATTTATGGGTCCTCATTTCATCTTAATATCCCTATCAGCCTGAAATACTTGCTGCCATTACCAACAACCTATAATTGTGAGTTAGGACTTTCTAATTTTAAATCAGTAAACAGTAAGAAAAGGAACTGACCATGTTGCTCAGTGTATCCACAGGTCAGATATAGATTTTTGGTGAAAGAGCTACATTTGTAGACTATAGACTAACATAGTGTTAATTTTATAAAGTAGGAACACATATGATCAGATCGGATTAATTACTGTCATTATGTACATCAAGAGGGCAAGAATGGTTGTATGCAGATGAGGTTGGAGATTATTTTCTATAGTTTTCTATAGTTCATGAGAAACATGACAGTAGTTTGCATAAGCAGAGATTTAAATAGTTTGATATAAGGGATAGGAGTTTAGTGCATGGGACAAGATGATGGCAAAGTAAGAAGAGGGATCAAAATAAGGTCTATGTTTTGGCTTTTGTAGAATGTTTTTTCTTTTTGCTGTGACTAAGAGCACAAGAAAAATAACAATTTGACAAGGACATTATGTTTTATTATTTGATTCTAAGGACTGTGAACATTCAATAGGGAAATACCACCGAAGGAAACTGTATGAGGCTGGTACAGAGGAGAGTGATTTTGATTGGACATTAACATTTTGAGGCCATCAGAATATCTATGCTGATTAGAACCATAGCTTTGAGAACATCATCCAGGAAGCCTGTGAGTGAAGAAACTATAGGGCAGATCAGTGAGGAATAACACATTTAAAGAACAGAGGAGTATGGGGTCAAAGAAAACAAAAAAGAGCCTTCCTTCAAGAAGGAATCAACTGACCAGAATTTGACTAAGACACAGAGTGGCATGAGAGCTGAAAGCATCTATTAGATTTCATGAAATAGAGTTTGCTTAACAAACTTATTTTGAGTAGAATTATTGTAGTGATCAAAGTGGAACTCAGATTGGATTTGGTTGAAGAGTGAATGGCAAATGAATTGAAACAGTGAGTATGGACCACTTTTTAGAGAAGTTTGTGCTTAGTTCAGTTCAGTCGCTCAGTCGTGTCTGACTCTTTGCGACCCCATGAATCGCAGCACGCCAGGACTCCCTGTCCATCACCAACTCCTGGAGTTCACTCAGACTCACGTCCATCGAGTCAGTGATGCCATCCAGCCATCTCATCCTCTGTCATCTCCTTCTCCTCTTGCCCCCAGTCCCTCCCAGCATCAGAGTCTTTTCCAATGAGTCAACTCTTCGCATGAGGTGGCCAAAGTACTGGAGTTTCAGCCTTAGCATCATTCCTTCCAAAGAAATCCCAGGGCTTATCTCCTTCAGAATGGACTGGTTGGATCTCCTTGCAGTCCAAAGGACTCTCAAGAGTCTTCTCCAACACCACAGTTCAAAAGCATCAATTCTTTGGCGCTCAGCCTTATTCACAGTCCAACTCTCACATTCATACATGACCACAGGAAAAACCATAGCCTTGACTAGATGAACCTTTGTTGGCAAAGTAATGTCTCTGCTTTTGAATATGCTATCTAGGTTGGTCATAACTTTCCTTCCAAGGAGTAAATGCCTTTTAATTTTATGGCTGCAGTCACCATCTGCAGTGATTTTGGAGGCCCCCCCCAAAAAAAAGTCTGACACTGTTTCTACTGTTTCCCCATCTATTTTCCATGAAGTGATAGGACTGGATGCCATGATCTTCGTTTTCTGAATGTTGAGCTTTAAGCCAACTTTTTCACTCTCCACTTTCATTTTCATCAAGAGGCTTTTTAGTTCCTCTTCACTTTCTGCCATAAGGGTGGTGTCATCTGCATATCTGAGGTTATTGATATTTCTCCGGGCAATCTTGATTCCAGCTTGTGTTTCTTCCAGTCCAGCATTTCTCATGATGTACTCTGCATATAAGTTAAATAAGCAGGGTGACAATATCCAGCCTTGACGTACTCCTTTTCCTATTTGGAACCAGTCTGTTGTTCCATGTCCAGTTCTAACTGTTGCTTCCTGACCTGCATACAGATTTCTCAAGAGGCAGGTCAGGTGGTCTGGTATTCCCATCTCTTTCAGAATTTTCCACAGTTTATTGTGATCCACACAGTCAAAGCCTTTGGCATAGCCAATAAAGCAGAAATAGATGTTTTTCTGGAACTCTCTTGCTTTATCCATGATCCAGCAGATGTTGGCAATTTGATCTCTGGTTCCTCTGTCTTTGCTAAAACTAGCTTGAACATCAGGAAGTTCACGGTTCATGGACTGCTGAAGCGTGGCTTGGAGAATTTTGAGCATTACTTTACTAGCATGTGAGATGAGTGCAATTGTGTGATAGTTTGAGCATTCTTTGGCATTGCCTTTCTTTGGGATTGGAATGAAAACTGACCTTTTCCAGTCCTGTGGCCACTGCTGAGTTTTCCCGATTTGCTGGCATATTGAATGCAGCCCTTTCCCAGCATCATCTTTCAGGGCTTGAAATAGCTCAACTGGAATTCCATCACCTCCATTAGCTTTGTTTGTAGTGATGCTTTCTAAGGCCCACTTGACTTCACATTCCAGGATGTCTGGCTCTAGGTCAATGATCACATCATCGTGATTATCTGGGTCATGAAGATCTTTTTTGTACAGTTCTTCTGTGTAGGGAGACAATTAGGGCTGACTGAGGCAGTGAGGTCAGGAGGAAAACTTTCAAAAAATAAAAGCAGCTAAAAATCAAGAATATGTACTTGTTGATGGGAACAATTCGGTATAAAAGGAAAGTTTGAAATACGGGAATAATAATAAGTTGGGAGAGTGTGCAATCACAAGCACATGTTGAGTGATATAGTTTAGATGGGAGGAGGTATATCACTTCAATTCTAACTGGAGGGAAAGAAGAAAAAGTGAGTATGGATGTTGGTAGGGTTGCAGGAGGTAAATTGATCTGCTCAGAAATGCATGGGATAGATTTGTGATATGAAGTTTTGGGAAACTGGGAAAGATTTGATGTTGTCATGGTAGAGAAAGGAGATCAAGTTGATTAGGGAAAGCTTTGTAGGACTTGTACATAGTGTGTTGGCCCTAATTAAGGCTAATGACCACTAATTTTAGTGTTGCCATCAGACCCATTTTGTTGCTTTTTAAAATTTGGTGGTAAGAGCAGAGGTGATACTTACGTGCATACAATTTGGGATATTGTCAGCTATATGTGAAGCAAGGGAGATAAAATATTTAAAGTTATAGACAATACCAATTCTATAATGTAAGGATTCAGTTAAGGGATAGGGAAAAAGTTGAGGGGTTACTAAGAATTCGAAGTGCTTATAAACTCAAACAGCAGTAAAAAGAATAAATAAATGGACATTTTGGTAAAAACTGGAATGCTTTGGAGGTGGAATATTTCTCAGTGATGATCCTGGCATGTGTACAAGTTGGCTGAAGGAGACTGTAGGAGGAATATGTTGGATGTTAAGAAAATGAGAGACCAGAGTGTTGAGCAGCTCATCTGTAGGAACAGGATGATAACAAGGCTTGAGAGAAACAAAGACCTTTTTTTCAGGTGCCTCTGCCTTGAATGAATAATTGGAGGGGAGGGGGTTAGATACAGTAATCAAAAGCAAGAGAAATGGCCAAGCCAGAGGTTGATAAAATTTGACTTAATTAAAATCAAGAACTTCTTTTCATCAAAAAACACCTTAAGACATGAAAAGACAAGCCACAGACTGGGACATGGTAAATACAACGCATATATTGGGGGAAGGAAACAAATCCAAAATACACACAGAGTTTACACATATCAATGAAAGATAATAAAGAATGGAAAGAATACAGGTGCTTCACAAGAAAGGATATCAAAATGGTCAGAAGATGTATGAAAATATGCTCAACATTATTCTCATTAGAAAAATGCAACTTAAAATCACAATGAGATATTGCTATATATCTGCTAGAATGTCTGAAATTAAAATGACTAACAATAACAGTAGTGGATGAGAATAATGAACAACTGGAAATCTCATATATTATTGGTGGGAATGTGAAATTGCAGAGGCACTTTAGAAAATATATTGGCAATGAAGATACATTTACCCTAAGACCTCAGTCATATTCTGAGTATATGCCTAAGAAAATGACTGCAAAGTCCCCAAAAAGGACATGTACAAGCTTATTAATGGTATATTTATTTTTAATAGCTATGAAATGTAAATAATTAAAATGCCTATCAACAGTAGCATGTATAAATACTGTTACATTCATACAATGAAAAACAACAGTACAAAGTAATGAATTATTGCTATATATTACAACATGGGTGAAACTTACAAACATAAAGTCCAGAAAAACAGTCAGATAGATAAATACTAGTCTATTATAAAGACATAGGCAAAAATAATCTGTGGTGATCAAAGTCAGAATAGTGGCTGCCTTAATAGGAAAAAGAGGGAGATATTATTGACTGGAATGTGGCATGAAAGAAACTATTAGCATGCTAGAAATGTCTTATTTCTTGATCTTGTTGGTTACATGGGTGTATAAATATGTAAAAATCTATCAAGCTATACATTAAGATTTGTGCATTTTATTGTTTGTCTTTTAACCATACAAAAGTGTTACAAGAACTTTCAAGAACTTGTTCCCATGTATCACTAGAATTCCACATAAATATAAGATCCATGAACCTAGGGTCCTTATTAACAAAATGAAATGTCAGTCTTATTAACAAATTGAAAGAAAAAATGAATGAATATAAATAAATTTTGAAAGCTGGATCAAGGGAGAGGAAGCTCAGGATATGATGTTGAAAGGATTCAATAGGATAGATGGATGGCCTCTGAAATACTGTTTGTAAACTCTAGAGTACAGCTGAATTCCTTTAAAGGATGACTGGACTCCATCCCAAGAAATTCTGATTTAGTAGTTCTGGGAGTGGGGCTTGAGGTTTTAACAAGTGTCCCAAATAATTCTGATGTAGATATTCCCAGGTTCACCCACTGAGAATGATTTTTCTAAATGTTTACATTTTGGAAGGAATGAAAAGAAATCATAGAGGAGTGACTGCATCCTCCAAAAAAAAGGTTATGCTTAATACTAGAGCCGGCACTCCTTTCTCTGCAGATTTTCAGCCATGACTTCTGACATGAAGCCCTTTTCCCTTTGGTAACTGTAAGTTTGATTCAAAGATCTGTGAATCTGTTTCTGTCTTGTAAATAAGTTCATTTGTTCTCACTTGTTAATTTGTATTACTCTTGTTTGCTTATATGACCAACTTGGCCTCTAAACTGTGAAATACTGTGAGGCAGTGGTAAAGAATCCATCTATTAGCGCGAGAGATGCGGGTTCAATCCCTGGGTTGAGAAAGTCCCCTGGAGAAGGGAATGGCAACCCACTCCAGTATTCTTGCCTAGAGAATTCCATGGACAGAGGAGCCTGGCAGGCTACAGTCCTGCTGCTGCTGCTGCTAAGTCGCTTCAGTTGTGTCTGACTCTGTGCGACCCCATAGACGGCAGCCCACCAGGCTCCCCCGTCCCTGGGATTCTCCAGGCAAGAATTCTGGAGTGGGTTGCCATTTCCTTCTCCAATGCATGAAAGTGAAAAGTGAAAGTGAAGTCTCAGTTGTGTCCGACTCCTAGAGACCCCATGGACTGCAGCCCACCAGGCTCCTCCGTCCATGGGATTTTCTAGGCAAGAGTACTGGAGTGGGGTGCCATTGCCTTCTCTGAGGCTACAGTCCATGAAGTATCAAAAAGTCAGACATGACTGAGGACACATGTACACGCACATACACACGTACACTGATGGGCAGAGGCTGTGTCACATTCTCAGTATTCGATGTGCCTAGTTTGGAGCACTGCACATATTATTGCCCAACTGGTTTTTGTTTGATGAACAAATGTCTGAATTTCACTGAGGCCTGAATTCAAGGAAAAGTGGAACACTGAGCCTAAGTTTCAGGGAACGATGTGGGCATGCCAAGATGCATGTGAGCACAGGAATGAAGAGACAGGATGACCTTGGTAAGCTGGGGAACTGAAGTTTTCAGGGCCAAGCATGGAACATGCTGATACCTAATAATACTGTCACATCAAAGAAAGTCATCTTTGCATATGTTGAAGAGATGTTTTTATGAAGATGTGGAATTATGATAGAGGCCACATTTGGGTTTGTTATACTTTGGCATTGGGCGTAATAACCATCTCAGGGCAAAATGCTTATTTCCTATGAGTGATTAATTAGGCATTACACAACTATGTGTTGTCAGTATCAAATGTTTTCTGTCATCAGATTTCAAAAGAACTTTTTATCTTGTTTCTGCATGGGAATAAGGAAATTCAATAACCATGAATATTTCAAAGTGCTTATAATTAAAACTTCATGTGCTTGGCACGAAAACATGTTTCAGAGATTGAGCCAATTGTTTGCTGATTCTGCTGTTGATCTGCACCCGTGCATGCTAACAGCTGGCTAGCAAACACTGCGTGGCTTTGCTTCTTAGCCACCATGGAAGTAATGAAATATCTCCTTTTTGGGAGAACATCATTAATATTCAAGACAGAGTCAAATGCTCATGTGGTGTTTTCAATTAAGCTTTACATGTGGGGCTTAAATAAGCTCACCTGGAGCCTGGTGGGCATGACTGAGGACTGAGTGCACACATACAGAAGACGGAGCTAGACAAACACTTACCACCTTAACTCACTGAAATAGAATATAGCCAACTAGTACTGAAGAGCAACATGGTGACCTGTTCCTTTCCAGGTGAACCTATGGGGAGGCCAAGGTGTGCAGTGTCCCTAGAGATGGGGTGGGCGTCCTTGGATAAGGCTAGGTTAGGATGAAGTGAACGTTGCTCAGTCATGTCTGACTCTTTGTGACCTCAGGGGCTATACAGTCCATGGAATTCTCCAGGCCAGAATACTGGAGTGGGTAGCTTTTCCTTCTCCAGGGGATTTCCCAACCCAGGGATCAAACCAGGGTCTCCTGCATTGCAGGCAGATTCTTTATCAGCTGAGCCACCAGGGTAGCCCAAGCTAGGATGGTGGTGAGCAATAACACTGGGGTCTGTAGCCAAAAGACTAAATGCTAGAGAGTGTGTTCCCAACTCAATAGAGTCAAAGTCAAGGTAAACAATCCCAAATTGTCTCCACTCTGGGATCCTACATTAACAGCAAAATGCAGCTCATACCCCAAACAGGGCAGAGAGAAAAATAGAAAAGCAATAAGAAAGAAGTACAAAGGCAAATAGATATGTGGTTCCCCTTTAGGCATCTCCCGGGTGGAACACAAGCACCCTGGGTGGCTCTCTGTGTCATTGTTGAAGGACAAGTTTCAATCATTTAAAGGAGACAGCTGGAACAGACAGGGACCACCTCCCTTCTACTGAGTGGTGCAGTAAGACTAGATTCACGGGTAATGTTCGAAGTGCCCTGCTAGAACCTCGTGTCCCTACTTACAGAACTCCACTCCGTTGTTCAAAATATTGACCACAGAGAGTAGGAAAGCAACTGAGCTTCATTTATTTCATCATCAAAATGTTCAAGAAACACAGACCTGAGCTATGATAATTAGCACTTAAGCAGATGGGAAAACTAATGCTTGGGAGGAAGTGGGAGCAATGGGACCATTTCCATGCTTCCCCTTGTCTTATGAGTCTCTGACTTGGCTCTGTTTCCTAGTTTCTCTGAGTTGGCCTCTATGATCTCATTCATTGCACGCTTACTGTCGAGTGATCAATTTCAAACTATTTCTTTTCTATCCTTGCTCTCTCTCTGTTGATTACAAAGCTTCCTTTCTGGAGAGCAGCTTTCATTAAATCATCCTTAATAACAGCGAGCCAAGGTCCATTCAATTTACAGTGTGATACACGGTTCCTTTATTGTTTCTTCTTCAATTTATAATTATTTTCTTTAGGCATTGAAGGCTAAGGGTAAAGTGCAGTGGTCTATGCAATTTTCTCTAATTCCTAATACAGTAAGGTCTAGGGATACACTGATGTGGTAGCAAATGAATTTTCATAATTATGCTAAGTACTCTACCAAAGGGTCAAGCTGTGACTTCCCCAGCCCTACTCAGCTACAGATGCTATTTCATCAAACTATAGGCTTTGTGCCACCCAGATCATGGGCCAATATTGCAGTATTGATCCAAACTGGCAGGATATTAGGAACCCTACTCATGTCAGAGGCTGGAGTCTGGAACTAGTCTTGCTGTTCTGAGCACCCAGATATCCACCACACCATAAACATGGGGCATCCACTGCAGATCCTTCATAACTAATTAATCCCTCTGGAGCTGTGCTCCAAACCCCCTCTCCACTTTGATGGGGCCCTTGTTCTCTACTTGATCTTTGCCAGTCCCTCTGGTCATCTAGTAGCTGGACACTGTCGTCAGTTTTCAGGTGCTAGCTCGGATCCTGTGCCAAACACTACTCAGCACTAAGACATTGCCTTCTTTTTATCTGAATGCAGAATATGTCCTGGGGGATAGTCTTCTTGTGCCCTACCTGGTATATTAAAAGTACTGTCAGTATCATCACTGGCTCTCATTATCCCTGTTTACCATATTCACTGAACACTGCATTCCTTGGACCCCAGCATTAAAGTTGGATCAATCTCTGTAAGCCTAGCCCAAGTCATCAATAGCAGTTTCTCCTTCCAAGCTAGCATGTGAGGCAGTTGTTGGACTGTGTCTTGGGGGTTGTAGAGGACCTTGAGGGAAAAATAGAACCAGAGAAAGGAGGCTCCTTTCTTGTGGGCATCAGAAGACAAAGATAGCGTTTTCACCAAGGTGAACAGCAGGAACAAGCTCAATGCAGCTGAGGGGTTGTCATTCTCTAACTCTCCCAGCTCCAGCCCCACTTGGTTGCTCCTCTAATACTTCCAGGTGGTAGGTTTAACTCCAGCAAATCTCTGAGTGTCTAATGAACTAGCCTGGCAGGATGTCAGGAATCTCACCTCTATATCTGGGTAGGATCTAGACTCGGTATTGCTGTCTTAATTGTGGTACCTCATATGTCTTGGGTACATGTACACCCATGGCTTCATAGCTATTCCCTTTCTCTTTCCTTTAGGTCCAGCCCATACCACAGTGTTCCTTCTTTGTTTTGAAAAATCTGTACACCGAATCCCTAGAAACCTGTGCAGAACCCTGATGCACTATTACTTTCGTGTGAGCCAACTTCCTTGAAGGGTTGGATCTAGTTTCCTTCATGCCTAATTTTCAACCAGATGGACCCCCACCTCCAGCATGCAGACTGGTCTGATTCTCTACACCTCAAAATGCCTGCTGCCATGACCTACTCTTCATGGACTGTAGCCTGCCAGGCTCCTATGTCCATGGGATTCTCCGGGCAAGAATACTGGAGTGGGTTATCATTTCCTTCTCCAATATCAGGCCTTACTGACTATCAATAGAAATCACTTCTGACTGAATTAATTATGCCCCCTTGAATGTTGTGGTTTGGATGCTCTAACCATATCGGTGCCCAGCTCTAAAGCCAAACTTTTCTTCCCCATAAGTCTGTTATTTTCATAACTCTAGGATTTTATATATGTAAATATAAATAGGGTCCCTCCTGCCAAGATGCCAAGATAGGATAGTCTCTGGTTATAGCAGACACTATCCATGGCATGAAAACCCCTACCCCATATACTTGTTAAAGCATGATCTGAAAAATGAGGAATTTACCAGTATATCTATTCAGGGAGGAGGAGAAGTGGGAGACAGAGGATGAGATGGTTGGATGACATCACCAACTCAATGGACATGAATTTCAGCAAACTCTGGGAGATAGTGAAGGACAGGGAATCCTGGCATGCTGCAGTCCATGGGGTTACAAAGATCGGACATGAGTGAGTGACTAAACAACAACATATATGTGTGTGTGTGTGTGTATATATATGTGTGTGTGTATATATATATATATAAAATCTTTGCCTGTGTTTGGTCTTTGTCACTGCATGCAGGCTTTCTCTAGTTCTGGAGAGCAGTGGCTCCTCTTGTTGCTGAACATAGGCTCTAGTGTGTGCAGGCTCAGTATTTGTGGCACAAGGGGTTAGTTGCCTTGGAACATGTAGGATCCTCCCTGACTAGGGACTGAACCCATGTCCCCTGCATTGGCAGGCAGATTCTTAACCTGCCACCACAGGTTAAGTGGTGGCAGTGGACCACCACAGAGGTCCCAGCACATATGTATTGATGTAGTCTGAACAGTGTTTTACTGTCCTTGCTTTTTCTTTCTCTTTTTAAATATCATTCAGTAAGGCTTCCTTTCCTTTCACTGTGGGCTCCACCACTCCTTATTGTCTTATATCTGGCCTGTTTAGCTCATTTAGCGTATCTGCCTAGACTCTAAATGCATTTAAGCTTGTAAAAAAACCTAGCTACAGCAAGCGTAAGAATGAAAGGCTGAAATGAACCTCTGCAAAAAGAGCAATTTCAAATGGAAGGTAATCAAACTTTAGTATTTATAAATTTTTCAAGTATTTATGATTGCAAATTGGCTTAATGTAATACAGCATGCTGGCAATAATGTATTGAATATTATATAGAATTAGCAAATCATATGTTTTTGAATTATAAGACTGTAAGAGAGGAAAAAACTTCAATAGCAAAGTGCAATAAGAATTTTAAGAGGCAACTTTTGAGGGAGTAAAATAATCAACGTAGATGATTCTGTTCAGGAAACATAATTTAAAATACAAAGTCAAGAGAACAGAAATATACTCACAGATGTAGAAAACAAATTTATTGTTACCAGGATGGAGAGGGATAAATTGGGAGATTGGGATTGACATATACACAGTACTATACATAAAATAGACAGCTAATACGAATCTGCCCTATAGCACAGGGAACTCTACTCAATACTCTGTAATATGGAAAAAAGAATCTAAAAAAAAGAATGGATGTATGTATATGCATAACTGATTAACTTTGCTGTACACCTGAAAGTGACAGAAACATTGTAAATCAACTATATTGAGGTAAAATTAAAAAAAAAATACTTTGAATAAGTTGCTTGGCCTCTCTGTGTCTCAATTCTCAGAACTATTGTGGTGCATAGTAGGTAGTCTTGAAATGTCCATATTTTGTTAAAACTCAAATTTGGCACTTCAAAGAAAATCAGAACTATACATATCTCCTTTCAGTCTCTTTGTAAATGGCATCCTTCTCTCCATGTCTTTAAGCTGTCCATCATATCCATAGTATGATTTGACTTCTTTTTGCAGAGACGGGTGACTTCTAGAAGGAGCCTGAAAATTTGCTTCAGATTAGTATCTGTATTAGCACACACCTAGTACGAGAAGGGGAAATCTAGTGCTAGCTTGATAGGGGTGGAAATGCCCAATCAACTCAGTAGCAGGACTAAATTGAAGCTTGGTAGCCTCTGGGCATAAACTTTAAAATTGAATAATTAAAATTCAATCATTTTCTGTCAGATATATTAAGAAAGGCAGTAGATAACTGAAAGAGATCATAATTGAGCTGTGTGTATACACAGGGCTATTGGACCAACATTTTAGGCTTAATTAACCACTCAGTTCTTGTTTTTCTGCATACATTGGTTGTTCTGAGTTACTGAGATGGTCATGGCAGTCAAAAAAGTCTTCAAATCACAATTTAGCCCTTGCTATTTTTCCCTGAGTAGTTGACTGGCTGCTTTGGAGACATGATCTCAGAGGGATTTAGTATAAATGAAAAGGAAGTGAAAAATGATAGCAACTGCCCTGTATTGAGCTCCTGTGACTTGCCAGTCTCCTGATATGCATCTTCTCTTAGCACTCAGATCAGTCATATGAGGCAGGTCTTATTAGCATCTCGTTTTTTATAGAGGAGGAAAGTGAGGCACAGAGAGGCGAAAGAAGTTTCCTGTGGTCACTACAGCTGTAAAAAGGTAGATGCAGAAATGGAACCCAGGTCTAACTGACTCAGAAATGCATGCTGTAGTACTATGCTGAGCTTCCTCTCACTTGAAGCCATTTCTGTGTCACTTGTTATCTATCTACCTTAAGGAGGAGAAGAGGGTAACACAGGATGAGATGGTTGGATGGCATCATCAACTAAAAGGACATGAGTTTGAGCAAACTCATGGTGAAGGACAGGGAAGCCTGGTGTGCTGCAGTCCATGGGGTCACAGAGAGTCAGACACGACTGTGACTGAACAACAACAGCCCCCCAAAATTTTTTATTTGCCTCTAATATACTTGGTTGCAGTTTTTGTTGTGTTTTGTGTCTGAATATGTCAGTTGATGGATGAATATGTGTGGTGCATTAAAACAACAGCCACCACAGAAATAACAATAACCTCCATCACTAGTATTTATTGAATACCATGTGTCAGTCAGAGTTCTAACTTGTGCATATAAATGATTGTATCCTCACTACAACACTCCAAAGAAAGTCCTATAAGTATCTCCAGTTTACAGATGAAATAATGAGCACAGAGAAGCTAAGGAGTACTTGCATTAAGTTAGGGGTTGGTAAGCCTGCCTGTGGCCTGTATTTGTACCACTTGTAGCTAAGAATGGTTTTGATATATTTAATGGGTTGGAGAAAATAAAGCAAAGAAAAGTATGTGACAAAAAGAACTATGTCCCCCACAAAGCCTAAAATATTACTTTCCCTTAGAGAAAAAGCCTTCCAATCCCTGGTATAGAGTCTAAGTCATGGGGATAGTAAATAGTAAAATCAAGGCATATTCTTTTTTTTAAGGTTGAAGTATAGCTGATTAACAATATTATATTGGTTTCATATGTTTAGCATTGTGATTCAGTATTTTTTCAGATTATAATTCATTATAGGCTAGTTACCTATAAGATAATGGCTATAATTCCCTGTGCTATACAGTAGATCCCTGTTGTTTATCTATTTTATATATAGGAGTTTGTATATGTTAATCACAAACTACTTACTTCTGCTCCTCTGCTATTCTCTTTGGTAGCCATAAGTATGTTTCTATCTGTGAGTCTATTCTGTTGTGTAAGTAAGTTCATTTGTGTCATATTTTAGATCACAGATATAAGTGATATCATATGATATGTGTCTTTCTCTGACTTCACTTAATGTCACAATTTCCAGGTCCATCCATGTTCCTGCAAACAGCATTATTTCATTCCCTTTTTAATGACTGAGTAATATTCCATTGTATATGCATAACACATCTTTTTAAGCCAATCATCTGTTGATGGACATTTAGGTTTCTTCCATGTCTTAGTTATTGTGAATAGTGTTCCTATGAACAGTAGGGTCCTTTTGAATCCCAAGATGCAAGCATAGCTCCTATTATAGTGTTTCACATTAGAGTTTAACAACGATGACAAAAATGATAGGTATCAGAAGCTTTTATTTATTTAGTGTTTATTTCAGACACATAAGGATGGATTTTATGTAATATATGGTTTAATTTGCTACTCAGAATACTCTATGAAGTGTTTTCCAGTCTTTGTGCTACTCAGCTTCCATTTTCCTTCCTTCTTTCTTGCCAAAAGCACTATTAGTTTGTTCAGAGATCTATCCTTCATCCATGTAACATGGTGTGTGTTAGTTGTTCAGTTGTGTCTAAGTCTTTGCGGCCTCATGGACTGTAGCCTGCCAGGCTCCTCTGTCCGTGGACTTCTCCAGGCAAAAATATTAGAGTGGGTTGCCATGGCCTTTTCTGGGGGATCTTCCTGACCCAAGGATCAAACCTGGGTCTCCTGCATTGCAGGCATATACTTTTCCATCTGAGCTACCAGTGAAATCCCATGTAATGTGATAGAAGATGGCCAACCTATTGTCTGTTCAGGAGTAGAGCCTGATGATCTAAAGTTCCCAGAGTAGGTCCAGTTCCCCTGTCAGTGATCATCAGGAGTAGACATGTGATCTAGTGCTGGCCAATGAGACTTGTGGGGGCTGGTCTTCTGGCCAGGAAGTCTTTAGCAAGGATTTCTCTCTTTTAAAGGAGATACAGAGAGATGGTCCCTCTTCTTCCTTTGGTGTTGATTTGTCTGGATGTGATGCTTTGATCTGACATATTGCTCCTATCCCAAGGGAAGCAGGGCAGCTTAGGGAAGAGGACAGCTAGAATTGCTAAGAAGTTGAGCCAATCCTTGGCACTTCCTCAAGATTTCTTGCGGTAAGAAGTAATGCCTTTTCTTATGATTAAGCCAGTTTAAGAGTCAGGGTTTTCTGATACAACTGCTCTAGTTCATAACAGGAAAATATATAATGTCAGTGCCTACCCAGTTGTCTTTTTAACATAACACTTTCCTCTGTCTGGCAAAAATGAAATTACAAAACACTCATGGCATATCATATACAAACACATCACTGAAGAAGCCAACTGACTGTATTTATTCCATGTATACATACGAATAATTTAAAAAGATTTAAAGGGTAATCTGTCATTAGTCTGTGACAGAACTCCCATTAATGTGTAGTGGGTCACATAAATGTCTTGACTTACCACACTTAGTTCTGTCCTTTTGCAACTTGGGGCTGTTTGCCTCATATTCTGAAGTTGAATGACATTTTATTCAATTACAACATTAGAATGATATTGTCCTATATAGCAAAACACTAACATCAGAAAGATTCTCAAATTTTGTGTCTTTTGACAGTATTACCAGGCACAATGCTGAAATGACAAATGTGTCTTTCATTTTAAAATATTCTGTCCTATGAAACACAAAGCATCTGTAATACTCTAGATTTATGATAATAAACAATAAAAATCATACACATAAATTTATCCTAAAGTATACATAACTGGTTTTTAAATATATCATATTCAATTACTTGAATTGAATTACTTGAATTGAAAATCATAATTAAAAATTCTCACTGCAAGTAGTACAATTTCCTAGTTCTTTTCATACTCACATATGCATACATATGTATTCTGTAGTGTTTATGTATTGTTGTTGTTCAGTCACTAAGTCATGTCTGACTTTGCAACCCTATGGACTGCAGCATGCCAGGCTCCTATGTCCTTCACTATCTCCCAGAGTTTGCTCAGATCCATGTCCATTGAGTCGGTGATGCTAACTAACCATCTCATCCTCTTCTGCCCCCTTCTCCTTTTGCCTTCAATCTTTCCCACCATCAGGGTCTTTTCCAGTGGATCAGCTCTTCACAGGAAGGCCAAAGTATTAGAAATTCAGCTTCATCATCAGTCCTTCCAGTGAATATTCAGAGTTGATTTCCTTTACGATTCACTGGTTTGATCTCCTTGCTGTCCAAGGGGCCCTCAAGAGCCTTCTCCAGCAGCACAATTTGAAACTATCAATTCTTTGGTGCTCAGACTTCTTTAGGTCCAACTCTCACATCTGTACACAACTACTGGTAAAACCATAGCTTTGACTAGATGGATCTTAATTGGCAAAGTGATGCCTCTGCTTTGTAATTAGCTGTGTAGGTTTGTCAGAGCTTTCTTTCCAAGAAGCAAGCATCTTTTAATTTCATGGCTGTAGTCACCATTTGCAGTGATTTTATAGCCCAAGAAAATAGTCTGTCACTGTTTCCACTTTGTCCCCTTCTATTTGTCATGAAGCGATGGGACCGGATGCCATGATCTTTGTTTTTTGAATGTTGAGTTTTAAGCTAGCTTTTTCATTCTCCTCTTTCACCCTCATCAAGAGCCACTTTTAGTTCTTCTTTGCTTTCTTCCATTAGAGTGACATCATCTGCATATCTGAGGTTGTTGATATTTCTCCTGGCAATCTTGATTCCAGCTTGTGCTTCATCCAGCCTGGCATTTAGCATGATATACTCTGTATATAAGTTAAATAAGAAAGGTGACAGTATACAGCCTTGTTGTACTCCTTTCCCAATTTTGAACCAGTCTGTTGTCCCATGTCTGGTTCTAACTGTTGCTTCTTGACCTTCATATGGGTTTCTCAGGAGACAGGTAAAGGGGTCTGGTATTGCCATCTCTTAAACAATTTTCCACCATTTGTTTTGATCTACACATTCAAAGGCTTTAGCATAGTCAGTGAAGTAGAAGTAGATGTTTTTTTTTTTCTGGAATCCCCGTGCATTTGCTATGATCCAATGAATGTTCGCAATTTGATCTTTGGTTCCTCTGCCTTTTCTAAACCCAGCTTGTACATATGGAAGTTGTTGGTTCATGTACTGCTGAAGCCTAGCTTGAAAGATTTTGAAAATTACCTTGCTAGGATGTGAAATGAGTGCAATTGTAGGGTAGTTTGAACATTCTTTGGCATACTCTTCTTTGGGATTGGAATGAAAACTGACCTTTTCCAATCCTTTGGCCACTGCTGAGGTTTTCAAAGTTGCTGGCATATTGAATGTAGCACTTTCACAACATCATCTTTTAGGATTTGAAATAGCTCAGCTGGAATTGCATCACCTCCACTAGCTTTGTTCATAGTAATGCTTCCTAAGACCCACTTGACTTCACACTCTAGGTTACTGAGTGACCACAGCATTGTGGTTATCTGGGTCATTTAGATTTTTTTTTAAATAGTTCTATGTATTTTTGCCAACTCTTCTTAATCTCTTCTGCTTCTGTTAGGTCCTTGCCTTTTCTGCATTTTATAGTGCCCTTTTTGGCATGATATGTTCCCTTGGTATCTCCAATTTTTTTAAAGAGATCTCTAGTCTTTCCTATTCTATTGTTCTCCTCTATTTCTTTGCATTTTCATTTAAGAAGGCCTTTTTATCTCTCCATACACATAAATATATATGCATTTATAAATATATGCATCTGCTTTCCTTGTTTCTTCATAAAGTTTATATTTCAAAACTCGAAGACCAAAGATTCAACATCAAAAATTGAATGCCCATATTTATTATTCCCATTGAGATATACAGAAAGTACAGATTAGCTGTATATTTTAAACAATCAGTTGAGTTTTTCATACTGTTTTAGTTTGTGTATTTCGATTTGTTGGTGTTTACAATGTCTTTAAAATTTAATTTGCACCAAATCATGGTTTTTAAAATTTTAACATTTGAAATAATTACACTGTAATTTCTTTCAAGACTATACATTTATATGAATGTGTTTCCATCACAAATTAGTCCTAGAATTTTCTACAGTTCAGCTGCATCATTTAAATTTTTCTTTGATTTGGAAAGTTTCATTTCTGGGAGGTGATGACATGGACTTTTAACCAAGACATGATGCTTGATTCCCAGAAACATGAAAAACAAACAGCTTTGGGCACACGGTGATGCAGATGAATGGAGAGGAACGGAGAACTCTGTGAATGTTTACCATGATTTAATGATCTCTTGAAAAGCATCCCTTCCTCTTGACTCAACCAGAGGCCCATATGTGCAGCGAGTGAGAAAGCGTGGAAGCACACACAGTGATCTACAAAAGGCAATATTTTACATGAGCCCAGGGTTCTCCATAGCTGTTATTTTTTTTCCCCCAGTTTAATACCAAGTTGGTGTTTGACACAATTCCTGAAGTTAATACAGATTGCTTGTTGGAAAGTGATCTATTGAAAGAACCTGAAAACATTTGAAAGGTGAGAATTCAGTTTGAGAGACTACTTTTTCCATATTATACTTAAAGTATCAAGACTCATGATCACTAAGTACCTCTAGGGATAGAATAAAAAGTACAGATGCATTTTTTTTTCCTAAAAAATTGCTAGCACAATTTTCCCTTCATTCATAGGACTTTTCTGAGGGGTATCAAGGCCAGATAGAAATGTATTAATTGGTTAGCATGCTAGGCTAATGGTTTTAATTTCTGGTTTCCTATTATTGCTCATAGGTATGTGTAAGCATAATGAACAGCATTCAGTTAGCAGAGCACACATTAGTCTCGCTTGAGTGCCCCTGCTATGAAACCTCATATCACCTTATACTTCCCCTCTTAGACTCTTCCCTAGCTGCATTGTACGTACTATTCCTTTATGTTGTTCTGTTGCTGTGCGGCCAGTATTTCTGGCACAGAGGAGACATTCAATGATTTGACACTAGAATGATCAGGTTTCCAGTCATTCGGCAGTATACCATGAACTTTTCTAAAATCAAATGAGTCACTAGGCCAGAGGCTTTCTAAACTGAATAAATAAAAGGGTAGCATTATACCAAGAGGGATCTTTTAGAAATCACTTCAAGAAGCCAAGCTCCTCACAATTAGGGTCTCACTTTTTTTTCTTCTCTCTCATTTCTTAGCATTTATTTATGCATTACTTCAAGTCACTTACAGCCTGGTAGGGAAGACAGACTTTGAAGAAGTAAGTGCAGTACAGTACAATGATAGTAATGACAGGGAAATTTGGTGCCACTGTGAAAGTGTGAAATGGGGGGACTTTACCATGTCTAAGAGTTCAGGAAGGCTTCTCTGTGGAAGTTAACAAATCACAGATATAGTGTTTTCCTTAACTCAGCATTGTGGTTTACACATGTGGGGTTCTTGAGAATATTTATTGAGGAAAGTATATAATACATGGCAGTATAATTGTTGACATAAGGAATAGATGCTATATTAAAAAAAGTTATAAATGTAAACAAATATCCCTTGCCACTCCCACATAGACATACAGAGTTCACTAATTTTATATCCCTATTCATCTCAGGCATCTGTAGTGACCCGAAAATTGTTTCTGCAAACAGCTTTGTTGTTCTTTCTAGATTTTTTGCTTTAAGTTAGCTATTCCCCTTCCCTGAGTAGCAGGGGCTTTTTAGTATGTGCATATGTGTGTATGTCAGCTTATACGTGTGCAACAGTGCATGTTTTTCATTTCTATTCATTTCTACCAAGTGCATGAATACATGTTTCATATTTTCCAGACTCATTCTTTGAGAGTAGTTTTTCAAATGGTGTTCACTTGTGACATCACATTTAAGGTCCTTTCACTGTGAAATTGACATCCAGAATTATAAGAAAGAAGAGAACCTATACTTCTGAATTACTCAGGAAACTCATTGAAGATGACATATGAAATTGTTCTTCAGTCAGAAAAGACCTAGAGTTTCTTTTTTGTTTGTTTGTTTGTTTGTTTTTTTATTTTATTTTATTTTTAAACTTTACAATATTGTATTAGTTTTGCCAAATATCGAAATGAATCCGCCACAGGTATACCCGCGTTCCCCATCCTGAACCCACCTCCCTCCTCCCTCCCCTACCCTCCCTCTGGGTCGTCCCAGTGCACCAGCCCCAAGCATCCAGTACCGTGCATCGAACCTCTATTATCACACCTTAGGTATTGTAGGAAGAATCACTATTTTGGAGCACTGTTTTTTTTTTTTTTGAGCTGTAAAATGCTATAAAATGCTTATGAATATTTTCCAAGGTCATCAAATTTGATACACATTGTGTACATTGATACACATGTGTCTACTGAACATATTGTCTACATGGATTAGCAAGCAAGGAAGTACAGAAGCTGATGTCAAGAAAGAAGAATAAATGATTGGGAGATGTGGAGCATATAAAAATCAGGGAAACTTAGAGTATGATTAATACTATGGTTTTAGTTCCTTAAAGAAAACAAACTCTTTCCTACCTTAGGGCAAACTCTTCATCTGGCTAGTTCCTACTTTTCATTTTATCAGTTCAGCTCAGTTCAGTTGCTCAGTCGTGTCCGACTTTTTGTGATCCCATGAATTGCAGCACGCCAGGCCTCCCTGCCCATCACCAACTCCCAGAGTTCACTCAAACTCATGTCCATCGAGTTGGTGATGCCATCCAGCCATCTCATCCTCTGTCGTCCCCTTCTCCTCCTGCCCCCAATCCCTCCCAGCATCATGGTCTTTTCCAATGAGTCAACTCTTCACATGAGGTGGCCAAAGTATTGAAGTTTCAGCTTTAGAATCAGTCCTTCCAATGAACACCCTGGACTGATCTCCTTTAGGATGGACTGGTTGCACCTTCTTGTAGTCCAAGGGACTCTCAAGAGTCTTCTCCACACCATAGTTCAAAAGCATCAATTCTTCAGTACTCAGCTTTCTTCACAGTCCAACTCTCACGTCCATATATGACCACTGGAAAAACAATAGCCTTGACTAGACGGACCTTTGTTGGCAAAGTAATGCTTCTGCTTTTTAATATGCTACCTAGATTGGTCATAACTTTGCTTCCAAGAAGTAAGCGTCTTTTAATTTCATGGCTGCAATCACCACCTGCAGTGATTTTGGAGCCCAAAAAAGTGAACTCTGACCCTGTTTCCACTGTTTCCCCATCTATTTGCCAGGAAATGGTGGAACCAGATGACATGATCTTACTTTTATGAATGTTGAGCTTTGAGCCAACTTTTTCACTCTCCTCCTTCACTTTCATCAAGAGGCTTTTTAGTTTCTCTTCACTTTCTGCCATAAGGGTGGTGTCATCTGCATATCTGAGGTTATTGATATTTCTCCCGGCAATCTTGATTCCAGCTTGTGCTTCTTCCAGCCCAGCGTTTCTCATGATGTATTCTGCATATAGGTTAAATAAGCAGGGTGACAATATACAGCCTTGACGTACTCCTTTTCCTATTTGGAACCAGTTTGTTGTTCCATGTCCAGTTCTAACTGTTGCTTCCTGACCTACATATAGGTTTCTCAAGGGGCAGGTCAGGTGGTCTGGTATTCCAATCTCTTTCAGAATTTTCCACAGTTTATTGTGATCCACACAGTCAAAGGCTTTGGCATAGTCAATAAAGCAGAAATAGATATTTTTCTGGAACTCTCTTGCTTTTTCCATGATCCAGCGGATGTTGGCAATTTGATCTCTGGTTCCTCTGCCTTTTCTAAAACGAGCTTGAACATCTGGAAGTTCATGGTTCACGTACTCCTGAAGCCTGGCTTGGAGAATTTTGAGCATTACTTTACTAGCGTGTGAGATGAGTGCCATTGTGCAGCAGTTTGAGCCTTCTTTGGCATTGCCTTTCTTAGGGATTGGGATGAAATCTGACCTTTTCCAGTCCTGTGGCCACTGCTGAGTTTTCCAAATTTGCTGGCATATTGAGTGCAGCACTTTCACAGCATCATCTTTCAGGACTTGAAATAGCTCAACTGGAATTCTATCACCTTCACTACCTTTGTTCGTAGTGATGCTTTCTTTTTTTTTTTTTTTCTTTCTTGCCACTTTTTTTTTAAATTTTTTTAAATTAATTTTATTTTATTTTTAAACTTTACATAATTGCATTAGTTTTGCCAAATATCAAAATGAATCCACCACAGGTATACATGTGTTCCCCATCCTGAACCCCCCTCCCTCCTCCCTCCCCACACCATCCCTCTGGGTCGTCCCAGTGCACCAGCCCCAAGCATCCAGTATCGTGCATTGAACCTGGACTGGCATCTCGTTTCATACATGATATTTTACATGTTTCAATGCCATTCTCCCAAATCTTCCCACCCTGCTTGACTTCACCTTCTAGGATGTCTGGCTCTAGGTGAGCCATCATGATTCTGTGGGTCATGAAGCTCTTTACTGTACAGTTCTTCTGTGTTTTCTTGCCACCTCTTCTTAATATGTTCTGTTTCTGTTAGGTCCATACCATTTCTGTCCTTTATCGAGCCCATCTTTGCATGAAATGTTCCCTTGGTATCTCTAATTTTCTTGAAGAGATCTCTAGTCTTTCCCATTCTGTTCTTTTTCTCTATTTCTTTGCATTGGTCTCTGAGGAAGGCTTTCTTATCTCTCCTTGCTGTTCTTTGGAACTCTGCATTCAGATGCCTATATCTTTCCTTTTCTCCTTTGTTTTGTGCTTCTCTTCTTTTCACAGCTATCTGTAAGACCTCCTCAGACAGTCATTTTGCTTTTTTGCATTTCTTTTCCATGGGGATGGTCTTGATCCCTGTCTCCTGTACAATGTTATGAACCTCAGTCCATAGTTCATCAGGCACTCTATCTATCATAAGAAATCCCTTAAATCTATTTCTCACTTCCACTGCATAATCATAAGGGATTTGATTTAGGCCATATCTGAATGTTCCAGTGGCTTTCCTTACTTTCTTCAACTTATGTCTGAATTTGGCAATAAGAAGTTCATGAACTGAGCCACAGTCAGCTCCTGGTCTTGTTTTTGCTGACTGTATAGAGCTTCTCCATCTTTGGTGGCAAATAATATAATCAATCTGATTTCAGTGTTGACCATCTGGTGATGTCCATGTGTAGAGTTGTCTCTTGTGTTGTTGGAAGAGGGTGTTTGCTATGACCAGTGCGTTCTCTTGGCAAAACTCTATTAGCCTTTGCCCTGCTTCATTCCGTATTCCAAGGCCAAATATGCCTGTTACTCCAGGTGTTTCTTGACTTCCTACTTTTGCATTGCAGGCCCCTATAATGAAAAGGACCTCTTTTTTGGGTGTTAGTTCTAAAAGGTCTTGTAGGTCTTCATAGAACCGTTCAACTTCAGCTTCTTCAGTGTTACTGGTTGGGGCATAGGCTTGGATCATCGTGATATTGAATGGTTTGCCTTGGAAATGAACAGAGATCATTCTGTCCTTTTGAGATTGCATCCAAGTACTGCATTTCAGACTCTTTTGTTGACCATGATGGCTACTCCATTTCTTCTGAGGGATTCCTGCCCACAGTAGTAGATATAATGGTCATCTGAGTTAAATTCACCCATTCCAGTCCATTTTAGTTCACTGATTCCTAGAATGTCGATGTTCACTCTTGCCATCTCCTGTTTGACCACTTCCAATTTGCCTTGATTCATGGACCTAACATTCCAGGTTCCGATGCAATATTGCTCTTTACAGCATTGGACCTTGCTTCTGTCACCAGTCACATCCACAACTGGGTATTGTTTTTGCTTTGGCTCCATCCATTCATTCTTTCTGGAGTTATTTCTCCACTGATCTCCAGTAGCTTATTGGGCACCTACTGACCTGGGGAGTTCCTCTTTCAGTATCCTATCATTTTGCCATTTCATACTGTTCATGTGGTTCTTGAGGCAAGAATACTGGAGTGGTTTGCCATTCCCTTCTCCAGTGGACCACATTCTGTCAGACCTCTCCATCATGACCGGTCCATTTCGTGTGGCCCCACACAGCATGTCTTTGTTTCACTGAGTTAGAGAAGACTGTGGTCTGTGTGATCAGATTTGCTAGTTTTCTGTGATTATGGTTTCAGTGTGTCTGCCCTCTGATTCCCTCTCGCAACACCTACCATCTTACTTGGATTTCTCTTACCTTGGACGTGGGATATCCTCATGGCTGCTCCAGCAAAGCGCAGCTGCTGCTCCTTACCTTGGACGAGGGCTATGCTAGCTTAAATGCCTAATATTCTGGAGAAATCTTCCCTCCCAATTCTACACTACCCCCTGATTCTTATGTATTTTCTTTCCTTTAGGAATTATCATAATTTAAATAATATCCTTGTTAATATGGATGATGAAATTTTCTGTCACTAGGTTATAAGGTCCAGTAGTGTAGAAATTATGGCTGACTGTTTTACTGCTATATTCTCAATACAGGACCTGGCAAAAAGCAAGTGCTTGATACATCCTCAGTGAATGAACAGAGTCATGAATATATTATTGGAACCAAGGATTTTGTGAACAAGGAAGAGAATGGTTTGAGGCAAAATTCTGGAACTGGGCTATTGACTGCCCATCTCTTTAATATCTTTGCTACCTAAGAGAATCCACTGTATTTAACAATCACAAATGGGGTTATGGGGTTTCTTTTTGGAGTGATGAAAATGTTCTGAAAATAGATAGTAGTTGTACATTAGAGGTAATGTAAAACTGTGAATATGCTTGAAAACCACTTAATTGTGTGCTTTAAAATTGTGAATTTTATTGTATATGAATTATATCTCAATTAACTTTTTTAATCCATGAAGGGGAGTGACCATTATGAATGTCTTTCCACTTTAGTGATGTAGGGGTGGTCTGACTTTACAGTTCCATAGTTTCCTATGGAGACAGGTTTTCAATATTTATACTAAAATTTAACATGGAATCAATTTTACTAAAGCCCAGGAACTTTTGGTTTGATATGGTATGATATCATACCTGTGGTTTGATACTGTGCCTCTGGTGTTTACATCATCCTGCCTAGGACATTCTGGATCCCTGCTGTTGTGTGATACTTTTGGAATCTTAATGTGACAGTTTTAAAGCTCCTATGAAATAAGGGACATGGGAAACCAAGGATGCCACAAAAGATTTAAGTGGCAATTCATAGACTACCACCCCTCCAGCCCTACTTTTACTCTGGGAGACGATTGTATAAGCAGGAAATCACTGGCTGACTGAAATTTCTTCCCCAGACCTTCTATCCCTGTCCTCAAGAGGATTTACTACTTTTCCTTCTGCCTCATCTGCTCCTTGCGCTGCCATGGAGCTTGACTGCTGAAACTTTTTTCAAGGTGAAAATCTTTCAAAAGAGGCAAGCTTATCCAGAGGCTTTGCTTGGCTATGGAAAGGCACAGTCCTGATTTTCAACTCTTGCTGTTGGCTCAGGTACCTCAGGACAAGCCAATAGCCTCAAAGCCACATGTCAGGACCTGGGAAGGGGGGTACAGCATACGAGCAGCAGTTATAAAAAAAGTTCCAGCTGTTTTTTGGAAAGCAAGAGCATTTGGCACTACCAAGAAACAACTGAACCTTAAGATTACAGTAAAAATATTCGCTAGACTATGAGCCTATACTAGATGGCAGGGAGTTATGTGGCTTTTTCTATATGACATTTGCTAATATTACCTCATGCACCTGTGTAATTGTTAATTATCACCCCCTTTCATTAAGAAAGCCTTCTTCAGCGATCAATGCAAAGAAGTAGAGGAAAACAACAGATGGGAAAGACTAGGGATCTCTTCAAGAAAATCAGAGATACCAAAGGAATATTTCATGCAAAGATGAGCTCGATAAAGGACAGAAAGGACAGAAATGGTACGGACCTAACAGAAGCAGAAGATATTAAGAAGAGATGGCAAGAATACACAGAAGAACTGTACAGTAAAGAGCTTCACGACCAAAATAATCATGATGGTGTGATCACTCACCTAGAGCTAGACATCCTGGAATGTGAAGTCAAGTGGGCCTTAGAAAGCATCACTATGAACAAAGCTAGTGGAGATGATGGAATTCCAGTTGAACTATTCCAAATCCTGAAAGATGATGCTGTGAAAGTGCTGCACTCTATATCCCAGCAAATTTGGAAAACTCAGCAGTGGCCATAGGACTGGAAAAAGTCCGTTTTCATTCCAATCCCAAAGAAAGGCAATGCCAAAGAATGCTCAAACTACCACACAATTGCACTCATCTCACACACTAGTAAAGTAATGCTCAACATTCTCCAAGCCAGGCTTCAGCAATATGTGAACCGTGAACATCCTGATGTTCAAGCTGGTTTTAGAAAAGGCAGAGGAACCAGAGATCAAATTGCCAACATCCACTGGATCATGGAAAAAGCAAGAGAGTTCCAGAAAAACATCTATTTCTGCTTTATTGACTATGCCAAATGCTTTGACTGTGTGGATCACAATAAACTGTGGAAAATTCTGAAAGAGATGGGAATACCAGACCACCTGATCTGCCTCTTGAGAAATTTGTATGCAGGTCAGGAAGCAGCAGTTAGAACTGGACATGGAACAACAGACTGGTTCCAAATAGGAAAAGGAGTTCGTCAAGGCTGTATATTGTCACCCTGTTTATTTAACTTATATGCAGAGTACATCATGAGAAATGCTGGGCTGGAAGAAACACAAGCTGGAATCAAGATTGCTGGGAGAAATGTCAATAACCTCAGATACGCAGATGACACCACCCTTATGACAGAAAGTGAAGAGGAACTCAAAAGCCTCTTGATGAAAGTGAAAGTGGAGAATGAAAAAGTTGGCTTAAAGCTCAACATTCAGAAAACAAAGATCATGGCATCCAATCCCACCACTTCATGGGAAATAGATGGGGAAACAATGGAAACAATGTCAGACTTTAGTTTTCTGGGCTCCAAAATCACTACAGATGGTGACTGCAGCCATGAAATTAAAAGACACTTACTCCTTGGAAGGAAAGTTATGACCAACCTAGATAGAATATTCAAAAGCAGAGATATTACTTTGTCAACAAAGGTTCGTCTAGTCAAGGCTATGGTTTTTCCTGTGGTCATGTATGGATGTGAGAGTTGGACTGTGAAGAAGGCTGAGTGCTGAAGAATTGAGGCTTTTGAACTGTGGTGTTGGAGAAGACTCTTGAGAGTCCCTTGGACTGCAAGGAGATCCAACCAGTCCATTCTGAAGGAGATCAACCCTGGGATTTGTTTGGAAGGAATGATTCTAAAGCTGAAACTCCAGTTCTTTGGCCACCTCATGCGAAGAGTTGACTCATTGGAAAAGACTCTGATGCTGGGAGGGATTGGGGGTAAAAGGAGAAGGGGACGACAGAGGATGAGATGGCTGGATGGCATCACTGACTCAATGGACGTGAGTCTGTGTGAACTCCAGGAGTTGGTGATGGACAGGGAGGCCTGGCGTGCTAGGATTCATGGGGTCACAAAGAGTTGGACACGACTGAGCGACTGATCTGATCTGATCTGATGTTGTGTGTGGATTTAAATTTCCTTCTAGAATCGCTTGCTTTCATCCTGAAGAACTTTTTGTAAAATCTCTCATGGTTTTTGTTTAGTGGGGGATATCTTTTTTCCTTCTTCATTTGTAGTTGCTTTGGCTGTAAGATTCTTGTGCGATAGTTCCTTTATGTCCAGCACTTTGAGTATGTCACCCCAGTGTATTCTGGTCACCATAGCTTATTATGAGAAGTTAGATATAACTCTTATTGAGATTCCCTTGTACATAAAGAGTCACATTTTTACTCATTCTTTAAAGCTTTTTGTTTTGTCTTTGGATTACAACATTTTGGCAACTATTAGCATTTTTCTTCAATATCATTTATATTTATTTATTGTTTGCAATTTTTCTTTGACTAGTGGATATCCCATATAATATATTTAACAATTCTGGATTTTTATTTTCTTTGTTTTTTCCTCTAATAATTATTGTTTTTATTTTATTCATGCTTTTTAAAGTGGCTTTCCTGGACTATATCTGTCATATCTCTCTCCTCTGCTCTCTGTAGTCACTGATATTTATGATAAGTTTTTTTTGCTTCATTTTTATCATTTAATTTCATCATATTATATTGTATTGTACTGTACTGTATTATATTTTCTCTGCCTGACTTCCTATAGGTAACTCATATTTCTACATAGCTTAGTGATTTGGCAACCATTGGTCAGAATTTTTAATCAAAAAGCTTGAGTCATTAAGTCTTACATCCTTTGACAGTGGATTTGTGTCTGTCTTGAGGGATACATTTCAAAGTTCAGGACGTTTTCATGTTTTGGGCTTTTACTTTCCTCAAGGTCACCTTAGTTTTTTTGTTCACATTTCATATCCTCTCAGTCAACTAAGAATATATGAAAACTTTGTGTGTTCAAGTCTCCCTACACAAGCATTGTTGTTGTTGTTCAGTCACTAAGTTGTGTTTGACTCTTTGCAACCCTATGGACTGCAGCATGCCAAGCTTTCCTGTCATTTGCTATCTCCTAGAGTTTGTTCAAACTCATGCCTATTGAGTAGGTGATGCTATCCAACTGTCTCATCCTCTGTTGCCCCCTTCTCCTCCGGCCCTCAGTCTTTCTTAGCATCAGGGTATTTTCCAGTGAGTTGGCTCTTCGCATCAGGTGGCCAAAGTATTGGAGCTTCAGCTTCAGCATCAGTCCTACCAGTGAATATTCAGGGTTGATTTCCTTTAGGATTGACTGATTTGATCTCCATGCTCTCCAAGGTTCCCTTAAGAGTCTTCTCCAGCATCACAATTCTAAAGCATCAGTTCTTTGGTGATCAGTCTTCTTTATGGTCCAGTTCTCACATCTGTACATGACTACTGGAAAAACCATAACTTTAACTATATGGACTTTTGTTGGCAAAGTGATGTCTCTGCTTTTTAATATGCTGTTTAGGTGTGTATAGCTTTCCTTCAAAGCAGCAAGTACCTTTAATTTCATGGCTGCAGTCACCATCCACAGTGATTTTGGAATCCAAGAAAATAAAATCTGTCACTCTTTCCAATTTGTCCCCATCTATTTGCCATGAAATGATGGGACCAGATGCCATGATCTTAGGTTTCTGAATGTTGAATTTTAAGCCAGCTTTTCCACTCTCATCAAGAGGCTCTTTAGTTCCTCTTTGCTTTCTGCTATTAGAGTGGTATCATTTGCATATCTGAAGTTGTTGATATTTCTCCTGGCAATCTCCATTCCTGCTTGTGATTCATGCAACCTGGCCCAAGAAAATAGTCTGTCACTGTTCCCATTGTTTCCTCATCTATTTGCCATGAAGTGATGGGGCTGCATGCCATGATCTTAGTTTTTTGAATGTTGAGTTTTAAGCTAGCTTTTTTACTCTCCTCTTTTACCTTCATCAGTAGCCTCTTTAGTTCCTCTTTGCTTTCTGTCATAAGGGTGGTGTCATGTGCATATCTGAGGTTATTGATATTTCTCCCAGAAATCTTGATTCCAGCTTGTGCTCCATCCAGTGTGACATTTCTATGATATACTCTGCATAGAAGTTAAATACGCAGGATGATTATATAGCCTTTACATATTCCTTTCCCAATTTGGTACCAGTCTGTTGTTCCATGTCCAGTTCTGACTGTTGCTTTCTGACCTGCATACAGATTCCTCAGGAGGCAGGTAAGGTGGTCTGTATTCCCATTTCTTTATGAATTTTCCATAGTTTGTTGTGATCCACACAGTCAAAGGCTTTAGCATATTCAGTGAAGCAGGAGTAGATGTTTTACTGGAATTTTCTTGCTTTTTCTGTGGTCTAATGTATGTTGGCAACTTGATCTCTGGTTCCTCTGCCATTTCTAAATCCAGTTTGTACACCTGGAAGTTCACAGCACATAGTTTCTCAGTTAGCCAGGATTGTCTAGATAACTTGGGTTTTCTTAGATCTTTTGTGTACTTGGATGAATCAGCCAAGTATGGGCAGAGTGCTTATTAAGCCTTACCCTGGCTTGCTCATTTCTAGAATCTCCCTGTTAAATTTCTAACTGTGCTTCCGATTGAATGCCCACCCCAAAAGGGACTACAACCTCTGGTTAGCAGAGAGCTTCAGATCTTCCCTGTTTGTCCCTGAGTATGTTTTCCATCCTTTGCAACAAATCAAGTAGGCCCTCATTAGCAATAAAGCTGCTGTTTCTCACAGACAACACAACCCTGGTATCATCACTGTTCTGACTGAACTTATAGGGGATGGGGACAGCCTAGGGCCAGAAGATCAGAGACTCAGACAGTTTTAACTGAATTTCAGCAGATTTTTGTGAATAAACTCGTCTCAGTATGCTGTTTGCTTTAGGTCAATTTCCATAACCCTTAACTGTTGTTATCAATTATTTGCCCAATTTTGTAGTTTTTTGGGGAATAGGATTTTTCAACTTGTTCACTCCTCTATAGTCATAAGTACCCTCCCCACTATGAGGGTATTTCTCTCATAATTGATAGCAGCACTATAGTTCTTTGTATTAAGGCATCATGATTTATTTATTTATTTAAGCAGCTATTGTTGGCAATTTGGTTCTTTTTTTTTTTTTACCTTTATGAAATGCCAGGAATATTTTTATGTGTGAATCTCTCTTCCCTTAAGCCACTTCTATAATTGGAATTATTGACTCAAAAATATAATTTTTTAAACGTTAGGAATTCATCTTGCCAAAATATTTCAAGAAAGACCATAACAATTTGTGCTTTCTCCAACACTGTAGGAGAGTGTTTGTCATACTATATACTCTCATCTATATTGGGCTTATTATTAAAAATAGATGTGCTTTGGTAACTGGATAATTGAAAGGATCCAGCATTTTTTTGAATTGCTTTTCCAAAAGTCTTTATTCATCTCAACTCTCTGTAATTCTTTATTTAGAATTAATGGATTTTTCCCCTTTTCCTTAGCTACTCCATTCATTACCTCTTCTTGCAGCAGAATAAGAAATCATTTCACGTCATCACGCACAACATCAACCCCCTTTATCTTTCTAATGGAGCCATCTTTAGAAACAGCATTCTCATTATCAGTTCTTCATGACTGTAAATTGATTCATCCAATTCGTAAGTTTTAAATTTTAATTAGGTCACAAGAATATCTTTTGCCTTTCAAGCAGTACAGATTAAAGTTCCTTTGCAAAGTAGTAATCTAACTTTTATGAAATTTAGGGAGAAAAGTGATGGACAATAAATTGCATTTTTAAACATTTTTGCTTTTATTACAATACTTTCTAAATAGTGACTAAAGCACATCTGACTTTCTCCACTGTAGATATATACTCTGTGAACTTGATGATTACGTTTTTGAAGTTATGATTCTGGACATTTTCTTCTAAAGCCCTTTTCCAATAGAAATTTATCATTGTACATTCATTCTTAGCTGTGATGGCTTGAATCCAGACACACAACCAGTCCAAACTATAGTACACCACTTTGTCTACATTTGTAACAACGTCCACGACAGTGTTCACTCCAAAATGTCTAGTGATATTTATTAAAAATATTTAAGGAGTTGGTCTTTCGTTTGATACTAACCTTCTACCTTCTGTTTCTGTTTCTTATTTCTTATTATGAGTTATATTCATTTACCTCAGAATAGCCAGGTAAATGGCTGAATCTTAAAAATTCAGATTGGGTGATTCCCATTCATAAAATGATTTAGTATATGATAGATTAAGGTCCACAAATTTCTCACATCCCAGTCCATACTTCCTTTTCAGGACTATACTCATTCTATGACGAGATAAAGGCTGTTTCCCTACCTCATTGAATGTGAAATAGTTTTCTTCTTTATTTTGTGTGTCTTCTTTATTTTGGTAGGAAAGACATCACTAATGCAAGTTCAGGGCCTTGGCTTCAAGTGGCCTTATAGCTTCTGTTTTCAAACTCTTGGAATGCTCCTGAATTTGTCGGTTAAAGAAATTGGTCTAGCCTTTTGGATGATGAGATGCTGAGTTGAGGCATGTTGAGTATAACAGAATCTTCACAGCCACTAACAAGATTTGCAAGTGAGGCTCTCTTGGAACTTGCAACCCATCAATTCCTACAGCTGAATGCATCCACATGAATTAACCCTGGGAAAACCAGCAAAGGATCTGCCCAGTTAACTTACAGGATGAGGAGAAATGATACATCATTATAATTTAAGATACTAAATTTTGGGGTGTTTTGTTTGGTGGCAGTAGCTAACTAGTACAAGTGGCTTATCATTCCACTTTGTTATTTTACTCTTTCTTACCTTTGCCTGTAAAACCCTTCATTATATAGAATTTCTACTTCTGGAATATCTTTGTCAATTCCATCCTTCTATCCTTATCATGGGCTTCCCTGGTGGCTCAGACATTAAAGAATCATCCTGCAATGTGGGAGACCTGGGTTCAATCCTTGGATTTGGAAGACCCCCTGGAGGAAGGCATGGCGACCCACTCCACGATTCTTGCCTGGAGAATTGCAACGGACATAGGAGCCTGGTGGGCTAGAGTCCATAGTGTTGCAAAGAGTTGGGCACGACTGAGTGACTAAGCACAGCATCCTTATCAAAACCTAGTTTCAAAACTCTGAAAATAGAATTTTCCTTGAAACACTTCCCCCTCATGTACATTCTTATTAATATTAGCAAGCATGTTTTCCTGCCTCCAGTTCTATCATGGCCAGAGACTAGTACATGAACCATGGTCTCACAAATAAAAAGAGGCCAGAGAGTTAGGCTTCAAATCATTCCTACCAGCAGTGAAACTCAAAGCAGATACTTCCTGATGGCTGACCAGCATAGGTAATTTAAAGTTTGCCAAGATTTATGATTGTGAAAATATTTAGTTTTATCAGAGTATGAGTAAACCTTGACGGCTCAGACAGTAAAGAATCTGCCTGCAATGTGGGAGACCCGGGTTTTATCCCTGCATTGGGAAGATCCCCTGGAGAAGGCAATGGCAATCCACTCCAGTATTCTTGCCTGGAGAATTCCGTGGACAGAGGAGCCTGGCAGGCTACAGTCCATGGAGTCTACAAAGAGTCAGACACAACTGAGTGACTAACGTTGGCATTTTTATAACATTTATGAAGATAAGTTTAATAATATCTATTAAAATGTAATATAGGTATATCTCTCAGAAATAATAAGACAGTTTCAGGATACTCATCCTAAAGAAATAAATGAAAAGGGGAGCAAAGGATTTTTGAATTAACCATGTATTTCGAATGATCTAAATGTTATCAGCAGGACTTTATTAGGTAAGTTATTAACATCGATACAACAGAAAAGGAGGTAGTCATTCAAAACCTTGACATGGAACAACAATTTCCATGATAGATTGTTAAGGAAAGAAAGCAGTATACTATGGAATGTGTTTCTTCTTATTACTTTTACACATATAGCACAGATAGTAATCTGCCATCACTAGATGAAATTGCATCTCATTATACCAAAGTAGGCCTGATAGTGGAAGGAGAGGCAGCTATTTTTAACTCATCATGGGCATTTTAAAGGATTTGAAGGGGCAGTATGTGATCAAATAGGGTAGATGCGGAAAAGATATTTCTATTCATTGGTGGGAGGTGAGATGGCCCCTGTTTTATTCTCACTAGATACATGTTCTGAGACTGGAACTATAGCTTATTTTAACTTTCTGAGAAAGATGTTAGGAACCAACACTTGATTTGTCACTGGGAATCTCAGAAAACTATGCAATTTGGTGTCTCCCATTGAATTCTTGTCTGTTTCTGTTTAACCCTGCCTATCACAGAAGAACTGTACAAAAAAGATCTTCACGACTCAGATAATCATGATGGTGTGATCACTCACCTAGAGCCAGACATCCTGGGATGTGAAGTCAAGTGGGCCTTAGAAAGCATCCTTACGAACAAAGCTAGTGGAGATGATGGAATTCCAGTTGAGCTACTTCAAATCCTGAAAGATGATGCTGTGAAAGTACTGCACTCAATATGCCAGCAAATTTGGAAAACTCAGCAGTGGCCACAGGACTGGAAAAGGTACGTTTTCATTCCAATCCCAAAGAAAGGCAATGACAAAGAATGCTCAAACTACCGCACAACTGTACTCATCTCACATGCTAGTAAAGTAATGCTCAACATTCTCCAAGCCAGGCTTCAGCAATACGTGAACCATGAACTTCCTGATGTTCAAGCTGGTTTTAGAAAAGGCAGAGGAACCAGAGACCAAATTGCCAACATCCGCTGGATCATGGAAAAAGCAAGAGAGTTCCAGAAAAACATCTATTTCTGCTTTATTGACTATGCCAAAGCCTTTGACTGTGTGGATCACAATCAACTGTGGAAAATTCTGAAAGAGATGGGAATACCAGACCACCTGATCTGCCTCTTGAGAAACCTATATGCAGGTCGGGAAGCAAAAGTTAGAACTGGACATGGAACAACAGACTGGTTCCAAATAGGAAAAGGAGTACGTCAAGGCTGTATACTGTCACCCTGCTTATTTAACTTCTATGCAGAGTACATCATGAGAAACGCTGGACTGGAAGAAGCACAAGCTGGAATCAAGATTGCTGGGAGAAATATCAATAACCTCAGATATGCGGATGACACCACCCTTATGGCAGAAAGTGAAGAGGAACTCAAAAGCCTCTTAATGAAAGTGAAAGTGGAGAGTGAAAAAGTTGGCTTAAAGCTCAACATTCAGAAAATGAAGATCATGGCATCTGGTCCCATCACTTCATGGGAAATAGATGGGGAAACAGTGGAAACAGTGTCAGACTTTATTTTTTTGGGCTCCAAAATCACTGGAGATCGTGACTGCAGCCATGAAATTAAAAGATGCTTACTCCTTGGAAGGAAAGTTATGACCAACCTAGACAGCATATTCAAAAGCAGAGACATTACTTTGCCAACAACGGTCTGTCTAGTTAAGGCTATGGTTTTTCCAGTGGTCATGTATGGATGTGAGAGTTGGACTGTGAAGAAGGCTGAGTGCCGAAGAATTGAGGCTTTTGAACTGTGGTGTTGGAGAAGACTCTTGAGAGTCCCTTGGACTGCAAGGAGATCCAACCAGTCCATTCTGAAGGATTTCTTTGGGATTTCTTTGGATGAATGATGCTGAAGCTGAAACTCCAGTACTTTGGCCACCTCATGCGAAGAGTTGATTCATTGGAAAAGACTCTGATGCTGGGAGGGATTGGGGGCAGAAGGAGAAGGGGACGACAGAGGGTGAGGTGGCTGGATGGCATCACTGACTCGATGGACGTAAGTCTGAATGAACTCCGGGAGTTGGTGATGGACAGGGAGGCCTGGCGTGCTGCGATTCATGGGGTCGCGAAGCGTAGGACACGACTGAGCGACTGAACTGAACTGATCATCCAGTCTCTCAGGAGAGGTAGAAATAAAATCAGTTATTCACTGACTACCTGGCAGCATCATAAGTTGGAGGAGGGCTTTATACTTAAGTACAGAGAAGAGGAGCAGGAACACCTTCTGTGGAGTTTCTAATCATGGACGCTTGGCTTGGCAGACAGCCCATAGGCTGAGAAGCCATAGAGAATGAATAAGAAGGGCATGGGATATTGTGCAATGTTAAAATGTTACCAAAGAGATGGAAGAGAACTTTCATACATATCCATGTATGTGCATATAAAGAAAAGGGATCTAAGAATGACAAGTATTGGGTTGACCAATCCAATAATATTAATAATGCCTTTGATATCCCAAGCACCATAGTCAGTAGGTAATGGATATTATTCTAGTTTCAGTTTCTTAACAAATCTGAGAGGTTAGATTCAGTTGTCTTGTTTTACATAAAAAGAAACTGAAGCTGAGGGAAATGAAGCATCTTGCCCAATGCTTCACAGATCACTAAATTCTTTGAGGCAGTATTCAAAATCAGATATCTCTAATTCCATTATTTTTCATTCTGGTACATTGTGTTGCTTTGGCCATTCAAGGTCAAAGGGAGACAAAAATAGATTCAAGTTGACATCATTAAGATCAAAATGTGAGCATATGTATTCATCACTCTTTCTTCCAGATATCCATTGAAATACAAAAGAAAATATAAAAGACCAAAGAAATATAAAAATATGAGGAAATCTATTTAATTAATTTATGAAGGAATTATGTGAGTGTTCAAGGGTTCTACCTGATATAGGTGCCTTTTAATTTTTTTTCAACGTGGATGAAATCAGGAAGTCACATTCACCCTGCAGTATTTATTATCAAGAATGCATTTATTAAAAACTTAGTATCTAGAGGCAGAGTGCCTGTGTTCAAATCACTTCTCCTCTAATTATGAACCTACAATATAAATGTTGTATAGCCTTTGTCAATTACCTTCAACTCAACCTCTCCTTGCCTTGTTTTCCACATTTGTAAAATGGAGCTGTTATGAGAGACAAATGGACTGATATTTGTGAAGAGCTTAGAATGGTACCTAAGACATGCTGCTGCTGCTGCTGCTGCTGCTAAGTCGCTTCAGTCATGTCCGACTCTGTGCGACCCCATAGACGGAAGCCCACCAGGCTCCCCTGTCCCCGGGATTCTCCAGGCAAGAACACTGGAGTGGGTTGCCATTTCCTTCTCCAATGCATGAAAGTGAAAAGTACCTAAGACATAGTAAACCTAAATAAATATGTGCTAAATAAAATAAAGGAATAATTGTTATTTTGTATGAGAGACTTCTAAGCAAGAAGGCAACTTTAGCAACAGAATCTAATTCTTGCTCATCTGTATTCCCATCTTAATGACTGTGATATACTAAAAATGCCCCCCAAATATATCCTGGTAATCATTCCTGGCACTGGTGAATGTTACCTCATATAGCCAAAAAAAAAAAAAAAAAAACCCCAAAAACCCTCCCTGCTGGTCATCCTCTTGTTTCTGACTCTCTCCGTACTTCTACCAGCAAACTAGGTCTCTGAAGTTCAAGGAAGAATTTGTAGTAAAGAATTTCCTACCAAATTGCGAACAGGCTTCCAGTTTCTAACCAAAGACTTCCTGAGATTCTGGATGGTTGACATCCGCCAGGAGGGTCACAGCCAGAGATCAGCTCCCCAGAAGAGACACATGGCACACCAGAGACTGGCAGGCCTGGAAACCTGAGTGGCTGGGACTGGGGAGGTGATAAGACGCACTTCACCTGAGGAGAGTACGCTCACCAAGCACCTGGTTGCCTGAGCTGGTCGGACTAGGGAATGACACAAAACGCAGGCCCAACCGAGTGTGCGCCTTTCTGGACTACCCAAGAACCTGAACCTGAACAGCTTAGACCTGGGAAGTGCACGCAACCCAGGGCCCACTCCCTGGAGAGCAACCTGAAGCCTGAACAGTGTAGACTGGGAAAGCACACACGCCACGAGTGGGAACAAACCCAGTGTGGCCGAGACACTGCAAGCCACACACGCCAGTGATATTTGTTTGCAGTGTTCCTCCCTCCCCACAGCATTACTGAACGAGTGAGCCTAAACAAGAGACCACCTTCGCCCCCTTGTGTCAGGGTGGAAATTAGACACTGAAGACATCTGCAAACAGAAGAAGCCAAATAAACAGAGGGAGCTGCTTTGGAAGTGACAGGTGCGACAGATTAAAATCCCTGTAGTTAACACCAACTACATTGGAAGGGGCCTATAGATCTTGAGAAGTATAAGCTGGAACAAGGAACTATGTGAAACTGAACTGATCCCACACTGCCTGCAACAGTTCCAGACAAATTCCTAGATATAGTTTTACGATTATCAATTTTTTAAATTTTTAATGTTTTTTTCCTTTTCTTAAGCCCTGTACTATGCCTTTAATTTTCATTTTTATAACCTACTATTACCTTGCAAAAAAAAGACCCTATTTTTAAAGCAAACTTCATATATATTTCTTACACTTTTTGTGATTTTTTTATTGTATTTTTGAGAGTCTAACCTCTACTCTAGATTTTTAATCTTTGCTTTATAGTTCAGTTCAGTTCAGTCGTTCAATCATGTCCGACTCTTTGTGACCCCATGAATCTCAGTATGTCAGGCCTCCATGTCCATCACCAACTCCCAGAGTTCACTCAAACTCATGTTCATCGAGTCGGTGATGCTATCCAGCCATCTCATCCTCTGTCGTCCTCTTATCCTCCTGCCCCCAACCCCTCCCAGCATCAGAGTCTTTTCCAATGAGTCAACTCTTTGCATGAGGTGTCCAAAGTACTGGAGTTTCAGCTTTAGCATCATTCCTTCCAAAGAAATCCCAGGACTGATCTCCTTTACAATGGACTGGTTGGATCTCCTTGCAGTCCAAGGGACTCTCAAGAGTCTTCTCCAACACCACAGTTCAAAAGCATCAATTCTTTGGCATTCAGCTTTTTTCACAGTCCAACTCTCACATTGCTTTATAGTATTTGTTATCAATATTGTACATTTAAGAGTCCAATATTTAGTACCTATTTTTACTTAGGAGTGTGATTACTACTTTGATTACTCTCTCCCCCTTTTTACTCTCCTTTTTCTCCCCCAGGTCACCTATATCTCCTCCCTATCCCTTCTCTTCTCAACCCAACTCTGTGAATCTCTGGGTGTTCCAGGCTGCGGAGAACACTTAGGGAATAGAACACTGCCTAGATCTATCTCTCTCCTTTGATTCTCCCTTTTCTGCTCCTGCTCACCTCTATCTCCTTCCTCCCTCTTCTCTGCTCTATGTAACTCCATGAACCTCTCTGAGGGTTCCAACTGTAGAGAGCAGATAGAGAATTGTTTACTGGCTAGGTAGCTTTTGCCCCTTTTGATTCCCCCTCTTCTCCTCCTGGTCACCTCTATCTCCTTCCCTCTTCGCTTCTCCATGTAACTCTATGAACCTCTCTGGGTGTCCCTCACTGTGGAGAATCTTTTCACCATTAACCTAGAAGTTTTATTATCAGTGCTGTATGGATGGAGAAATCTTGAGGCTGCTGTAAGAACAAGACTTAAAACCAGAGGCAGTAGGCTTAAGCCCAAAACCTGAGAACACCAGAGAACTCCTGACTCTAGGGAACATTAATTGATAAGAGATCATCCAAAAGCCTCCATACCTACACTGAAACCGAGCACCACCCAAAGGCCAATGAGTTCCAGAGCAAGACATACCACAAAAATTCTCCAGCAACACAGGAACATAGCACTGAACTTCAATATACAGGCTGCCCAAAGTCACACCAAACCCACAGACATCTCAAAACTCACGGCTGGATACTTGATTGCACTCCAGAGAGAAGAAATCCAGCTCCACCCACCAGAATACCGATGTAAGCTTCCCTAATCAGGAAACCTTGATAAGCTACTCGTCCAACCCCACCCACAGCGAGGAACCTCCACAATAAAGAGGAACCACAAACTGTCAGAATACAGAAAGGCTACCACAAACACAGCAATCTAAACAAGATAAAAAGGCAGAGAAATACTCAGCATGTAAAGAAACATGATAAATGCCCACCAAACCAAACAAAAGAGGAGGAGATAGGGAGTCTACCTGAAAAAGAACTTAGAATAATGATAATAAAAATGATCCAAAATCTTGAAAACAAAATGGAGTTACAGATAAATAGCCTGCAGACAAGGATGGAGAAGATGCAAGAAATGTTTAACAAGGACCTAGAAAAAATAAAAAAGTCAATTAATAATGAATAATGCAATAAATTAGATAAAAAACACTGTGGAGGGAACCAACAGGAGAATAATGGAGGCAGAAGATAGGATAAGTGAGGTAGAAGATAGAATGGTAGAAATAAATGAAACAGAGAGGAAAAAAGAATTAAGAGAAATGAGGACAATCTCAGAGACCTCTGGAACAATGTGAAATGCCCCAGCATTCGAATCATAGGAGTCCCAGAAGAAGAAGACAAAAAGAAAGGCCATGAGAAAATACTTGAGGAGATAGTAGTTGAAAACTTCCCTAAAATGGGGAAGGAAATAGTCACCCAAGTCCAAGAAACCGAGTCCCAAACAGGATAAACCCAAGGTGAAACACCCCAAGACACATATTAATCAAATTAACAAAGATCAAACACAAAGAACAAATTTTAAAAGCAGCAAGTGAAAAACAGCAAATAACACACAAGGGGATTCCCATAAGGATAACAGATGATCGTTCAATACAAAGTCTTCAGGCCAGAAGGAATGGCAGGACATACTTAAAGTGGTGAAAGAGTAAAGCTTACAACCCAGATAACTGTACCCATCAAGGATCTCATTCAGATATGAAGGAGAATTTAAAAGCTTTACAGACAAGCAAAAGCTGAGAGAATTCAGCACCACCAAACCAGCTCTTCAACAAATGCTAAAGGAAATTCTCTAGACAGGAAACACAGAAAGGGTGTATAAACACGAACCCAAAACAACAAAGTTAATGGCAAGGGGACAATACTTATCAATAATTACCTTAAATGTAAACGGTTGAATGCCCCAACCAAAAGACAAAGACTGGCTGAATGGATACAAAAACAAGACCCCTATATATATATATATATATATATATATATATATATATATATATATATATATGCAAATGGAGACCACAAAAAAGCAGGAGTAGAAATATTCATATCAGATAAAATAGACTTTAAAATAAAGGCTGTGAAAAGAGACAAAAAAGGATACTACATAATGATCAAAGGATCAATCCAAGAAGAAGATATAACAATTATAAATATATATGCACCCAACATAGGAGCACCGCGATATGTAAGGCAAATGCTAACAAGTATGAAAGGGGAAATTAACAATAACACAATAATAGTGGCAGACTTTAATACCCCACTCACACCTATGGATAGATCAACTAAACATAAACAAGAAAACACAAACTTTAAATGACACAATGGACCAGCTAGACCTAATTGATATTTATAGGACATTTCACCCCAAAACAATAAATTTCACCTTTTTCTCAAGTGCACATGGAACCTTCTCCAGGATAGATCACATCCTAGGCCATAAGTCTAGCCTTAGTAAATTAAAAAATATTGGAATCATTCCAAGCATCTTTTCTGACCACAATGCAGTAATATTAGATCTCAATTACAGGAAAAAAAAAAAATTATTAAAAATTCCAATATATGGGGGCTAAAGAAAACGCTTCTGAATTACCAACAAATCATAGAAGAAATAAAAAAAAAAAGAAATCAAAATATGCATAGAAACGAATGAAAATGAAAACACAACAACCCCAAACCTATGGGATGCTGTAAAAGCAGTGCTAAGGGGAAGGGTCAGAGTAATATAGGCTTACCTCAAGAAACAAGAAAAAAGTCAACTAAATAACCTAACTCTATACTGAAAGCAACTAGAAAAGGAAGAAATGAAGAACCCCAGTGTTAGTAGAAGGAAAGAAATTTTAAAAATTAGGGCAGAAATAAATGCAAAAGAAACAAAAGAGACCATATCAAAAATCAACAAAGCTAAAAGCTGGTTCTTTGAGAAGATAAATAAATTGACAAACCATTAGCCAGACTCATCAAGAAACAAAGGGAGAAGAATCAAATCAACAAAATTAGAAATTAGAATGGAGAAATCACAACAGACAACACAGAAATACAGAGGATCATAAGAGACTACTATCAGCAAATATATGCCAGTCAATTGAACAAGTTGGAAGAAATGGACAAATTCTTGGAAAAGTATTACTTTCCAAAACTGAACCCGGAAGAAATAGAAGATCTTAACAGACCCACCACAAGCAGGGAAATCGAAGCTATAATCAGAAATCTTCTAGCAAACAAAAGCCCAGGACCAGATGGCTTCACAGCTTAATTCTATTAAAAATTTAGAGAAGAGCTAACAACTATCCTACTCAAACTTTTCCAGAAAACTGCAGAGGAAGGTAAACTTCCAAACTCATTCTATGAGGCCACCATCACCTTAATACCACAAAAAAAGAAAACTACAGGCCAATATCACTGATGAACATAGATGCAAAAATCCTTAACAAAATTCTAGAAAACAGAATCCAACAACATGTTAAAAAGATCATACATCTTGATCAAGTGGACTTTATCCCAGGAATGCAAGGATTCTTTAATATCTGCAAATCAATCAATGGAATACACCACATTAAGAATTTGAAAGATAAAGACCACAAGATTATCTCAATAAATGCAGAAAAAGCCTTTGACAAAGTTCAACATCCATTTATGTTAAAAACTCTCCAGAAAGCAGGAATAGAAAGAACATAACTCAACACAATAAAAGCTATATATGACAAACCCACAGCAAACATTATCCTCAATGGTGAAAAATTGAAAGCATTTCTTCTAAAGTCAGGAACAAGACAAGGGTGCCCACTTTCACCACTATTATTCAACATAGTTTTGGAAGTTTTGGCCACAGCAATCAGAGCAGAAAAAGAAATAAAAGGAATCCAGATTGGAAAAGAAGAAGTAAAACTCTCACTGTTTGCAGATGACATAATCCTCTACATAGAAAACCCTAAAGACTCCAGCAGAAGATTACTAGAGCTAATCAATGAATATAGTAAAGTTGCAGGATATAAAATTAACACAGAGAAATTCCTTGCATTGCTATACACTAACAATGAGAAAACAGAAAGAGAAATTAAGGAAACAATCCCATTCATCAATGCAATGAAAAGAATAAAATACTTAGGAATATATCTACCTAAAGAAACAAAAGACCTACATATAGAAAACTATAAAACACTGATGAAAGAAATCAAAGAGGACACAAATAGATGGAGAAATATTCCATGATCATGGATTGGAAGAATCAACATAGTGAAAATGAGTATACTACTGAAAGCAATCTATAGATTCAATGCCATCTCTATCAAGCTATCAATGATATTTTTCACAGAACTAGAAGAAATAATTTCACAATTTGTATGGAAATACAAAAAACCTCGAATAGCCAAAGCAATCTTGAGAAAGAATGGAACAGGAGAAATCAACCTTCCTGACTTCAGGCTATACTACAAAGCTACAGTCATCAAGACAGTATGGTACTGGCACAAAGAAATATAGATCAATGGAACAAAATAGAAAGCCCAGAGATAAATCCATGCACCTATGGACACCTTATCTTTGATAAAGGAGGCAAGAATATACAATGGAGAAAAGACAATCTCTTTAACAAGTGGTGCTGGGAAAACTGGTCAACCACTTGTAAAAGAATGAAACTAGAACACTTTCTAATACCATACACAAAAATAAAATCAAAGTGGATTAAAGATCTAAATGTAAGGCCAGAAAGTATAAAACTCCTAGAGGAAAACATAGGCAAACACTCTCCGACATAAATCACAGCAGGATCCTCTATGACCACCTCCCAGAATATTGGAAATAAAAGCAAAAATAAACAAATGGGACCTAATTAAACATAAAAGCTTTTGCACAAAGAAGGAAACTATAAGCAAAGTGAAAAGACAGCCTTTAGAATGGGAGAAAATAATAGCAAATGAAGCAACTGACAAAGAATTAATCTCAAAAACATACAAGCAACACCTGCAGCTCAATTCCAGAAAAATAAACAACCCAATCAAAAAATGGGCCAAAGAACTAAACAGGTATTTCTCCAAAGAAGACATACAGATGGCTCACAAACACATGAAAAGATGCTCAACATCAGTCAATATCAGAGAAATACATATCAAAACCACAATGAGGTACCATCTCACGCCAGTCAGAATGGCTGCTATCCAAAAGTCTACAAGCAATAAATGCTGGAGAGGGTGTGGAGAAAAGGGAATCCTCTTACACTGTTGGTGGGAATGCAAACTAGTACAGCCACTATGGAGAACAGTGTGGAGATTCCTTAAAAAACTGGAAATAGAACTGCCATATGACCCAGTAGTCCCACTGCTGGGCATACACAGCGAGGAAACCAGAATTGAAAGAGATACGTGTACCTCAATGTTCATTGCAGCACTGTTTGTGATAGCCAGGACATGGAAGCAACCTAGATGGCCATCCACTGATGAATGGATAAGACAGCAGTGGTACATATACATAATGGAATATTACTCAGCCATTAAAAAGAATACATTTGAATCAGTTCTAATGAAGGGGATGAAACTGGAGCCTATTACACAGAGTGAAGTAAGCCAGAAAGAAAAACACCAATACAGTATACTAACACACATATATATGGGATTTAGAATGACGGTAACAATAATCCTGTATGTGAGACAGCAAAAGAGACACAGATGTATAGAACAGTCTTTTGGACTCTGGGAGAAGGAGATGGTGGGATGATCTGAGAGAATAGCATTGAAACATGTATATTATCATATGTGAAACAGATCTCCAGTCCAGGTTCGATGCATGAGACAGGGTGCTCAGGGCTGGTGCACTGGGATGACCCAGAGGTATGGGATGGGGAGGGAGGTGGTAGGGGGTTTCAGGATGGGGAACACATGTAAACCCATGACTGATTCATATCAATGTATGGCAAAAACCACTACAATATTGTAAAGTATTTAGCCTAAAACTAAAATATATAAATTAAAAAATAAAAATACAAAAAAAGATTTTTTTTTCCATTTTCCCTTGCCTTAAAATTTGAGTATTTTCCAAGATTCTCAGTTTATTTTCCAAGAGATCCATTTCAAATGAAATTTCTTGATAAAAAAAGAATATTTAGCATATTGAACTTCTTTGTAAGGAAACATAATTAGAAGAAAATCAATAGACCTAAGGAAATATATTTTAATTCAAAAACTACACTGAAAAATTACAGTACTTTTATCTGGAAGAGATTTATTTGAAGAAACAAAAGAAAATCAAGAAAACATTAAATCTGTGAACCTAGACCGAGTAGTCATGATGAGAGAATCAATGAACACAAAACATTGAAGAGAAGTGGAAAATATTATTGTAAAAAAATACTGCTGAGACATAGATGTCATAGATAAAGAGTTTTAGTAAAGACTTCTGATGTAATGGTTGTGAGCCTCTAGTTATTTTTCTCTTACATTCCAAAACATAGATCAATGTAATGTTGAAATTTTTCTCAAAAATGTTACTGAGTGAATGCATAAGCATCATTCTTGTTGACACTGTACAGGAATTTCACTCCCTGGTTTCATGTTGCCTTTTGCTCCAGTTTAAGTGTTTCTAGTGTATTTAACCAGAGAAAGCAATGGCAACCCACTCCAGTACTCTAGCCTGGAAACTCTCATGGATGGAGGAGCCTGGTAGCCTGCCGTCTATGGGGTCGCACAGAATCGGACATGACTGAAGCGACTTAGCAGCAGTAGCAGCAGCAGCAGCAGTGTATTTAACAGTGTATAACTGACATTCACATTTAAAAATAGATTTGATTAACAGCTCCTGACATAACCTAGAACAATAAAAAGCAAAATGCTGAAAACTGACAATATCATTGAACCGTGATTCTTTTGGAAAAACCTTTTGACAAATATGAGAGTATCTTCCAGTTAGTACAGAGCTTATAGGAGTCCATTGAGAAAAAATTACCTGGAATTCACTTCGTTATCTATTCAGACTCATCTTCATGAAATAGAACCACATTTTTAAATGGCTGAAAATATATTTTTTTTCTATTCCACTCATTCATAAAGTGTTCCATTTTGCAAACTGGTTAGTGATCATTATTTCACAAACACATCTTTGTGATGGAACCAGAGTATTTCCACAACCAGTTTTCCCCAAAGTTTTGGAAGCTATAGCCCATTAAATCCAGACTACAGGAGGTAGTATTTTCTCCTCTCCAAATGACTCATTTTCCTTTTGATTATATTGATCAGAACTGACCAAAAAGTGTAAAATAATATCAGTGATTCTCAAAATCTGTATCTTATCTTTGATTTCTAGGACAAAATTTATGTATTTTCTTTTTGAAGACAGATATCTTTGATTCTGTTAAAAAATCATCTTCTACTTTAAGAGGGATTTTATGCAGGAAGTGGTATTAAAATTTATTAAATGTCTCTTTACCATTTATTGATTTATTCATAAAGTTTTAAACCTGTAACAAATTTATATCTTTTATTATTAAATTCCCCTTTTTAAGATAGTATGAAAGTAATACTCATTCAATTGTAATCATACTTTGAATTTTGAATTTTGGTTCTTTCCCGGGCTAGTGCTATGTGGCCCCATGCTCTCTTGTGATGCTGGGCAATGGTACCCACCGCAGTTCTCAGTCAGCCGTGTGATCACAACCCATATGCTTACAGCCATTATGTACCCACACAACAGTTCTGTTGTTCACTTTCCCTACAGTATTCAATAAATTACATGAGATACCCAATACTGGTTTTTTTTTTTTTTTTTTTTAATGGGCTTTGTGTTAGAGTATTTGCCTAACTGTAGGCTAATGTAGGCACTCTGAGCATGTTTAAGATAAGTGAAGATATAATGAACTTAATTTCTTAGGTTAGGTATATTAAATGAATTTTTGACATATTCAATTTACAGTGAGTTTATTAGGATGTAACCCAATTGTAAGCTGAGGAAGATTTGTGTGTGTATATATATATATATATATATATATATATATATATATATATCTTTATTCAAATAACTTGAAGGCAAAGTCAAACATATGCTCCCGGAATGGGAGGACTGAATATTTTAAAGATTTCAATTCAACCATAATTAATGTATAAATAAAAAAAATTCTAATAAAAAAATCCCAGTAAACAAACTAATAAAAATCCCAGCACCAGCACACAAACTCATACCATGTCTGACAAGTATTTCCACCTTGAGATTTGTTGTCTCTGGTCTTATTTTGTTGTAAATGTTTAAACTTCCAATTTTAACAAAATAAAGACCACAACTGAGAATTAAATAAAAGGTTATAAGGTTTGCCTGGGAAAAATAAATTCTTTGTAAATGTTTAAACTTGCAATTTTAACAAAATCAAGACTGCAATTGAGAATTAATTAAAAGGTTGTAAGGAATATCTGGAAAAAATTAATTCTTAACCTTAGCTAAGAATAAATCAAACATTAATTGGAAGGAACTTGCTCTACTTATATAAAATGAAAATTTTGCAATAAGTTAGAAAATGTTGCAATAAATTAGAACTCAGTTGTATCAGGGCTTCCCTGATAGCTCAGTTGGTAAAGAATCCATCTGCAATGCAGGAGACCACAGTTCAATTTCTGGGTCAGGAAGATCCGCTGGAGAAGGGATAGGCTATCCACTCCAGTATTCTTGGGCTTCCTTTGTGGCTCAAATGGTAAAGAATCCACCTGCAATGTGGGAGACCTGGGTTTGATCCCTGGTTTGGGAAGATCCTCTGGAGAAGGGAAAGGCTACCCACTCCAGTATTCTCGCCTGAAGAATTCCAGGGACTGTAACTCATTTGGTTTAACATATCTTTGTGTCCATAGAGTCACAAAGAGTCAGACACGACTGAGTAATTTTCACTTTACAGTTGTCTTCAACAAACAAATAGAGGAAGGCATCAGAAAGATCATATTTGAAATACTCCATCAGTCAGTAGTAGTATCAGAAGTACAAATTAAAACACTATAAACTGTAATTTTTAGCTGGGAAAATAGCTAAAAACAATTTTTAAAGTGACACTCCGTGTTGAAAACTAGGGCAACCACTTTTTATCCACCACTATTGTAGAGAAACAGTGAGTACATATAAACAGTCTTAAATACAAAAGACCATTTGACAGAACCACTGCCTATTAGATTCCTTCACATTTGCACAAAATAAACTGATGGTTGAATGAAGGATCTGAGAGGTATTGAATTCCAAGGAAGGAGATAATTAGAACAACTCAGTTTGTGAACATCACTTTTCTTTTTCCTGATGTTGCAAGGAGTATCAGTGAAAGAAAGAAACCAGCAGGCAAACCCATACCATGTCTGACAACTATTTCCACCTTGAAATTTGTTGTCTCTGGTCTTATTTTGTTGTAAGTGTTTAAGCTTGAAATTTTAACAAAATGAAGACCACAACTATGTCAGTAATCACTTGGTGTTCCATTCCTTTCAAATAATGCAATTAAATAAACACTATAAGATTTCAAGGGGTTCCATAGATTTAAAGGGAGAATATAGCTTTTGCATCTTGGCTTGAATCAGATGATTGTAACTGCCATTAATTACAATAGAATAACTTTTTGATAGACTCAGTTTTTACATTTCATTCTTTGTTTAACTCAAGTAAATCAGTCTCTATTCTCCTCCAAAGGAAACATGCTTCACAACCTCTTAACTCCTGAGGAAAAGAAAATGTTAAGCAACAGAAAACTGTTTAAGATCACTCTACCAGGAAGTTGACCATATAAAATTTGACTATAATTATATTTGCAAATGACATTTTCATATAGATATATGGTTCCTTCTATTCTTTTTATCTCATTATCCATTATTTATGAACAAAATTTCTTAGAGCTAGAAGCATGTTGTTTCCATTTAAAAACATCTTCAATTTTACAAGGCCAGAAACTTCCTAGATAAGAATATTAGGCAAATGCAAGACTCTTGAGAGTCCCTTGGATTGCAAGGAGATCCAACCAGTCCATCCTAAAGGAAATCAGTCCTGAATATTCATTGGAAGGACTGATGCTGAAGCTGAAACTCCAATACTTTGGCCACCTGATGTGAAGAACTGACTCATTGAAAAATACCCTGATGCTGGGAAAGAATGAAGTCAGGAGTAGAAGGAGACAACAGGGGATGAGATGGTTGGATGGCATCACCGACTCAATGGACATGAGTTTGAGTTAGCTCCAGGAGTTGGCAATGGACAGGGAGGCCTGGCATGCTGCAGTCCATGGGGTCACAAAGAGTTGGATACGACTGAGCAAACTGAACTGAACTGAATCAACATCTAGGGAAATGATGAATAAAAATGTGTATCTATATTTTTGCTCTTAAACTATTATGTATTAACATTAGTGCAAAATATTTTATATATTGAATACATTGTTTGGGTTACTGAATGGAATTAATACATTTCCATTGAAAACTACCTACTTTACTCCTGTGAATAAGGTCCCTTAACCAAAAAAGTTCCTGTCAAGGGTCAGTTCCTACTTATCCCTGAGTTGCAGATTTTATTTTCTTAATGAGATTATTCAAACAAATCAATCATATCCTGCTGGAGCACCTCACCCACTTGGTACTATAAAATCTGCCCCTCATGGTCCCTATTTGCTTACTCTGTTCTTTATTGTAACCTTTATGTGTTCCTGCATGGTATGTATCCTTCTCTCTTGGACTGTGAGTATTTGTGACTAATAACCTGTTCTTGATGTAATTTGTCCAGTGTCAGGTGTTGTGTGCTCAGCCTTTTCAATAACCCTAGGAGGGGAATCTCTCCCTGACCAATGGGTTGAATAGAAAGCAAACAAAATAATGAATAAAATCCATCAAGTGTGTTAAGGATAGATAGTAAGAGAATAGTTTACAATTATAGGCAAAAATCATATGCATATGTTAGATATTGATACTGAGTGAGCAAGCAACTTGTAAAACATGGACAGCATGTATAATATTTGTCAAATATTAGACAGCAAGTAAGCTAGTTACACATTAAAATACTGAACTGAACTGAATGGGATAAGTGATGGAACTAAGAGTTGCTTATAGCTGCTTAAAGGGATTGAAGGATCAAGTTACAATTTACAATCATGCCACCCTTAAGTCAATAGCTATGCTATCTTTAAAATGGCCACCCACTGGTGACACCCAGTTTGGTCCCATCATGATATTACATGTGTTCTACTAAAGAAATATTTACAAAATATTTGTTCAGTAGGCTAATTGGCAAGCTATGGTGGGAGCCAGGCATCTGCATTCCTACCCAATTATGTCTCTTAGAAAGCATGTGATGGTTTCAGGAAACTTTTGCAAGTTGTTCTTCCCTGATAATACCAAATCTCTGATATTTACACCATCAGCAGGAGTAGCTGATGTGAAGAGAGAGAGGGAGAGAGAAAGATTGATATTACATGTCCCTTGGTTTAAGGTAGTGTGGACCTTCTGTCCTACCATCATCTTATCCTAAGTGTGATAATCTCCCATCCTCCCATCCTTTGTCCCTATTATTCACTGTGCATTGTGCATATGTGCGAGCTAAGTTGCTTCAATTGTGTCTGACTCTGTGACCTCATGGACTGTAGAGCACCAGGTTACTCTGTCCATGGGATTCTCCAGGTAAGAATACTGGAGTGGGTTGCCATGCCCTCATCCAGGGGATCTTCCTGATCCGGGGATTTAACCCTCATCTCTTATATCTCCTGCATTGGCAGGCAGGTTCTTTCCCAGGTGGCACCTGGGAAGCCCATGTTTTTCCCATTTATGCTTACATATTTAATAATACTTTCGATTTTCCATTTATTGTTCCTTATTTAATTCAGTCAGATACTTTTTCCAATTATCTTGTATTCTTGCTTTTTTTTTTTTTTTTTACTGACTCACTTTTCAGGTTACAGGTTTTTCCATAGTCACTGATTTAGCTGTACACTACATGTTATGAAATTTATCATTTTTATTATATTTCTATGAATTATGAAATTCCTCTGTATACTGCCTCTTATCCAAGAATTTCTTAAAAAATTATTTACTGTTTTTCTATATTTGAGACAAAGCTTCTACGTATCTTCTACAATCAACAAGAGAATATCATCTATCTCTTTTTTTCTTCTTTGGAATTGAAAGGCTTAATCTGTAGTATTTGTGTTATTCCAAGAACACTTATTAAAAAATACATAGATATCTAATAATCATACAGGATGCCTTTGTTTACAATTTTGCTTTGAGTTGTAAGTATTTAATAGGGGAATGTCTGCTTCTACTTTTGTTAAAATTTATCACTGTTTTGTACTATCTTGCCTTAACGTTGTCGTCAGACACACCCTCCTCTAGCATGAGCTCCATGGGGGTAGGGATTATATGTGTCTTATTGAAATCTACCCTTAGCATTCTGGACATACATTCAGTTCAGTTCAGTTCAGTTCAGTCGCTCAGTCATGTCTGACTCTTTGCGACCCCATGAATCGCACACGCCAGGCCTCCCTGTCCATCACCAACTCCCGGAGTACACATACTCACGTCCATCGAGTCAGTGATGCCATCCAGCCATCTCATCCTCTGTCGTCCCCTTCTCCTCCTGCCCCCAATCCCTCCCAGCATCAGAGTCTTTTCCAATGAGTCAACTCTTTGCATGAGGTGGTCAAAGTACTGGAGTTTCAAGCTTTAGCATCATTTCTTCAAAAGAAATCCCAGGGCTGATCTCCTTCAGAATGGACTGGTTGGATCTCCTTGCAGTCCAAAGGACTCTCAAGAGTCTTCTCCAACACCACAGTTCAAAAGCAGCAATTCTTCGGCACTCAGCTTTCTTCACAGTCCAACTCTCACATCCATACATGACCACTGGAAAACAATAACCTTGGCTAGATGAACCTTTGGTGGCGAAGTCATGTCTCTGTTTTTCAATATGCTATCTAGGTTGGTCATAACTTTCCTTCCAAGGAGTAAGCATCTTTTAATTTCATTGCTGCAGTCACCATCTGCAGTGATTTTGGAGCCCAAAAAGATAAAGTCTGACACTGTTTCCACTGTTTCCTCATCTATTTCACATGAAGTGATGGGACCAGATGCCATGATCTTCGTTTTCTGAATGTTGAGTTTTAAGCCAACTTTTTCACTCTCCTCTTTCACTTTCATCAAGAGGCTTTTTAGTTCCTCTTCACTTTCTGCCATAAGTGGTGCCATGTGGTGGTGTCATCTGCATATCTGAGGTTATTGATATTTCTCCCAGCAATCTTGATTCCAGCTTGTGCTTCTTCCAGTCCAGCGTTTCTCATGATGTACTCTGCATAGAAGTTAAATAAGCAGGGTGACAATATACAGCCTTGATGTACTCCTTTTCCTAATTGGAACCAGTCTGTTTTTCCATGTCCAGTTCTAATTGTTGCTTCCTGACCTGCACACAAATTTCTCAAGAGGCAGGGCAGGTGGTCTGGTATCCCCATCTCTTTCAGAACTTTCCACAGTTTATTGTGATCCACACAGTCAAAGGCTTTGGCATAGTCAATAAAGCAGAAATAGATGTTTTTCTGGAACTCTCTTGCTTTTTCCACGATCCAGCAGATGTTGGCAATTTGATCTCTTGTTCCTCTGCCTTTTCTAAAACCAGCTTGAACATCTGGAAGTTCATGGTTCACGTATTGCTGATGCCTGGCTTGGAGAATTTTGAGCATTACTTTACTAGTGTGTGAGATGAGTGCAATTGTGTGGTAGTTTGAGCATTCTTTGTCATTGCCTTTCTTTGGGATTGGAATGAAAACTGACCTTTTCCAGTCCTGTGGCCACTGTTGAGTTTTCCAAATGTGCTGGCATATTGATTTCAGCACTTTCACAGCATCATCTTTCAGGATTTGAAATAGCTCCACTGGAATTCCATCACCTCGTAGTGATGCTTCCTAAGACCCACTTGATTTCACATTCCAGGATATCTGGCTCTAGGTGAGTGATCACACCATCATGATTATCTGGGTCGTGTAGATCCTTTTTTGTACAGTTCTTCGGTGTATTCTTGCCACCTCTTCTTAATATCTTCTGCTTCTGTTAGGTCCATATCATTTCTGTCCTTTATCGAGCCCATCTTTGCATGAATGTTCCCTTGGTATCTCTAATTTTCTTGAAGGGATCTCTAGTCTTTCCCATTCTGTTGTTTTCCTCTATTTCTTTGCATTGGTCGCTGAGGAAGGCTTTCTTATTCTCTTCTTGCTATTCTTTGGAACTCTGCATTCAGATGCTTATATCTTTCCTTTTCTCCTTTGCTTTTCGCTTCTCTTCTTTTCACAGCTATTTGTAAGGCCTCCCAAGACAGCCATTTTGCTTTTTTGCATTTCTTTTTCTTGAGGATGGTCTCGATCCCTGTCTCCTGTACAATGTCACAAACCTCAATCCATAATTCATCAGGCAGTCTATCTCTCAGATCTAGTCCCTTCAATCTATTTCTCACTTCCACTTTATAATCATAAGGGATTTGATTTAGGTCATACCTGAATGGTCTAGTGGTTTTCCCTACTTTCTTCAATTTAAGTCTGAATTTGGCAATAAGGAGTTCATGATCTGAACCACGGTCAGCTCCTGGTCTTGTTTTGTTGACTGTATAGAGCTTCTCCATCTTTGGCTGCAAAGAATATAATACATTAGACATTTGATTAATATCTATTTATCAAATAAAGAGATATTCCTATAATTAGAAATTCTGGGTCACAGGCAGTTGCATCTAGAGGCTAGAAGACACTGGACACCAAGAAAACAGAAACTTCATCAGATGTGTACAATATAAATTTCAAACTGTAAAACTGGATTTTGAACATACTGTGGAATTGACTACTGTTTGCCAATGAAAATCTTATCTTTTTTCTTTAAATGTCAGTGAATTTACCTGAGCACATGAACACACAGCTAAATGTTAAATTTCCCACCCTCACTCTTAATTATGTGTGGCCACGACAGTAATTTATCACCAAAGAAAGCCTAGTGGGAGCAATTAATGTAAACTCTGAGTCACTCAAAAAAGATCTTCATGACCCAGATAATCACGATGATGTGATCACCTACCACCTAGAGCCAGACATCCTGGAATGTGATGTCAAGTGGGCCTTGGGAAGCATGACTACGAACAAAGCTAGTGGAAGTGATGGAATTCCAGTTGAGCTATTTAAAATCCTAGAAGATGATGCTGTGAAAGTGCTGGACTGAATATGCCAGCAAATTTGGAAAATTCAGCAGTGGCCACAGGACTGGAAAAGGTCCGTTTTCATTCCAATCCCAAAGAAAGGCAATGCCAAAAAATGTTCAAACTATGGCACAATTGGACTAATCTCACACACTAGAAAAGTAATGGCCCAAATTCTCCATTTCCAATATAAAATTAACCATTTCCAATATATGCAGTGCTATGGTAAGCCACTTCAGTCATGTCTGACTCTGTGCAACCCTATGGAAAATGGAGAAAGAAAATACTTACATAGCAAGTAAGGAAACCCCTCCATTGCTACTATATCCCTTATTTCTGTAACAGCCATGATTAATATCTACAACATCATTTCTTCCCTTACCTGTTCCACGTTTCCTTCACTTTTAAACAACCCTTCTGCTGATTGGAGTTCTTAATGGGCCTTTAATTTTTACTACTGACCATGGAAGCTCTAAGAGACATTGATACTCTGGGTCAATTACCCTAGCCGAGAGATTTCCACACCTCCCCCCCTTTATCTGTCAATTCACTATCATTAGCAATCAAAAATAGTCAGGTGGCAGTCTCATCTTTGAATTCAATGAAATTATTGTTGTGTATCCGGTAGAAGCATTAATCTTTTGGAGACCAGGACTTCCAAATCAACAGAGCTTAAAGTTACTGGAACAAGAAGTAAAAATTCTACTCTTGGTTTGATGTATTATTGAAAGGAATCACTCCTACTTGCAACCTTCATTCATAGATTCAGTAAAATGGTTTTACTGCTCTTTCCAATATAACCAGTAAATTCTAGACACCATGTGGATTAGAAGCTAGCTAGCCAGCCATTATTCGAGTATTTAGCTAACCTAATCAGGAGGGGAAGCACAAATGCATGAAATAACTAATGATAATAGGAAAATAATCATACAAACAGATACAATTAAAACTATAATAAACTACTTTCACCTTTATGCTAATAAATATGAAAATTGGATGAAATGCATAGTTTCCTAGGAAAATGTGCTTTACCAAATCTGACCAGAAAATCAATAGAAAATCACAACAGACTAATTTCCACAGAAAACTTGAGAAAATTATCAGACAGATTATCTCACTGGACCAAAACACAAACACAAAAAACATGCAATTAAGATGATTTAGCTGGAAAATTCTATCTAGCTTTTAAAGAGTAACTATTTTCCTTCAGAGGCTGGAGAATAAATAGAGCTAAAAGCCACTTATTTTCCATGAAACAATTTTAATACTGATACTCAAATTTCAAAAAATAGTCCACATAGAAAACTAGAGATCAAGCTAATTTAGGAAAATTGATATAAAAAGTCAACATAGGATATTAATAATTCAACAGGATATTAAAAGAATAAATCCAGAGTGAATGAATGGTTTATTTCAGGAATGCAAGGATGGTGTAGGAATAGGAAATTAAGCAATTCATCATAGTAGATCTAAGAAGAAAAAATATTTTTACTCCATAAATACTGAAACACGTATGGAAAACTTCAACAAACTCTTTTAATTGAAGTATAGTTGAATTACAATGTTGTGTTACTGCTTTATAGCAAAGTAATTCAGTTATATATATATATATATATATATATATATATATATATATATATATATTATATTCTTTTCCATTACAGTTTATCACAGGATTTTTTTTGCCACTTTATTTTTTATGTGAAGAATAATTGTTTTACAGAATTTTGTTGTCTTCTGTCAAACATGAATAAGAATCAGCCATGGGTACACCCATGTCCCCCCTCTCCTGAACCTCTCTTCCATCTCCTCCCCTATCCCACCCCTCTGGATTGTCACAGAGCCCCTGTTTGAGTTCTCTGAGTCACAAAGCAAATTCCCATTGGCTGTCTATTTTACATATCATATTTATGTTTCCATGTTACTCTCTCCATACATCTCACCCTCTCTATCCTCCCTTCCCACTGTGTCCATAAGTCTGTTCTCTATGTCTGTCTCCATTGCTGCCTTGCAAATAAATGCATGAGTACCATCTTTCTAGATTCCATATACATACATCAGTATACGTTATTTATCTTTTTCCTTCTAACTTACTTCACTTTGTATAATAGGCTCTAGGTTTGTCCATCTCTTGGCAGAATTATATTAGCCTTTCCCCTGCTTCATTCTGTACTCCAAGGCCAAATTTGCCCATTATTCCAGGTGTTTCTTGACTTCCTACTTTTGCATTCCAGTCCCCTATAATGAAAAGGACATCTTTTTTGCGTGTTAGTTCTAGAAAGTCTTGTAGGTCTCCATAGAACTGTTCAACTTCAACTTTTTCAGTGTTACTGATCTGGGCATAGACTGGAATTACCTTGACATTGAATGGTTTGCTTTGGAAATGAACAGAGATCATTCTGCTGTTTTTGAGATTGCATCTAAATACTGCATTTCAGACTCTTTTGTTGACTATGATGGCTACTCCATTTTTTCTAAGAGATTCCTGCCCATAGTAGTAGATATAATGGTCATGACTTAAATTCACCCATTCCAGTTCATCCTAGTTCACTGATTCCTACAGTGTCCATGTTCACTCTTGTCATCTCCTGTTTGACCACTTCCAACTTGCCTTGATTCATGGACCTAACATTCTAGGTTCCTATGCAATATTGCTCTTTACAGCATCGGACCTTGCTTCTATCACCAGTCCCATCCACAACTGGGTGTTGTTTTTGCTTTGGCTCCATCTCTTCATTCTTTCTAGAGTTATTTCTCCACTGATCTCCAGTAGCATATTAGGCACCTACCAACCTTGGGAGTTCATCTTTCAAGGTCCTATCATTTTGCCTTTTTATACTGTTCATGGTGTTCTCAAGGCAAGAATACTGAAGTGGTTTGCCATTCCCTTCTCCAGTGGACCATATTCTGTCAGCAAACACACTCTTCCAACACAAGAGAAGACTCTACACATGGACGTCACCAGATGGTCAACACTGAAATCAGATTGATTATATTCTTTGCAGCCAAAAATGGAGAAGCTCTATACAGTCAGCATAAACAAGACCAGGAGCTGACTGTGGCTCAGATCACGAACTCCTTGTTGCCAAATTCAGACTGAAGTTAAAGAAAATGGAGAAAAACACGTAACCATTCAGGTATGACCTAAATCAAACCTGTTATAACTATACAGTGGAAGTGAAAAATAGATTTAATGGACTAGATCTGATAGACAGAGTGACTGATGAACTATGGACAGAGGTTCGTGACATTGTACAGGAGATAGGAATCAAGACCATCCCCAAGAAAAAGAAATGCAAAAAAAGCAAAATGGCTGTCTGAGGAGGCCTTGCAAATAGGTGAGAAAAGAAGGGAAGTGAAAAGCAAAGGAGAAAAGGAAAAATCTACCCATTTGAATGCAGAGTTCCAAAGAATAGCAAGGAGAGATAAGAAGGCCTTCCTCAGTGATCAATGCAAAGAAATAGAGGAAAACAATAGAATGGAAAAACTAGAGATCTCTTCAAGAAAATTAGAGACACCAAGGGAACATTTTATGCAAAGTTGGGCACAATAAAGGACAGAAATGGTATGGACCTAACAGAAGCAGAAAATATTAAGAAGAGGCAGCAAGAATACACAAAACAATTGTACAAAAAAGATCTTCATGACCAAGATAATCAGGATGTGGCATCACTCACTTAGAGCCAGACATCCTGGAATGCGAAGTCAAGTGGGCCTTAGAAAGCATCACTTTGAACAAAGCTAGTGGGGGTGATGGAATTCCAATTGAGCTATTTCAAATCCTGAAAGATGATGCTGTGAAAGTGCTGCACTCAATATACCAGCAAATTTGGAAAACTCAGCAGTGGCCACAGGACTGGAAAAGGTCCATTTTCATTCCAATCCCAAAGAAAGGCAATGACAAAGAATGATCAAACTACTGCACAATTGCACTCATTTCACACACTAGTAAAGTAATGCTTAAAATTCTCCAAGCCAGGCTTCACCAATATGTGAACCATGAACTTCCAGATGTTCAAACTGGTTTTAGAAAAGGCAGAGGAACCAGAGATCAAATTGCCAACATCTGCTTGATCATCGAAAAAGCAGGAGAGTTCCAGAAAAACAATCTATTTCTGCTTTATTGACTATGCCAAAGCCTTTTACTGTGTGGATCACAATAAACTGTGGAAAATTCTGAAAGAGATGGGAATACAATACTACCTGACCTGTCTCTTGAGAAACCTTTATGCAGACCAGGAAGCAACAGTTAGAACTGGACATGGAACAACAGACTGGTTCCAAATAGCAAAAGTAGTATGTCAAGGCTGTATATTGTCACCATATTTATTTAATTTATATGCAGAGTACATCTTGAGAAAAGCTGGGCTGGAGCTGGAATCAAGATTGCTAGGAGATATATCAATAACCTCAGATATGCGGATGACACCATCCTTATGGCAGGAAGTGAAGAAGAACTAAAGAGCCTCTTGATGAAAGTGAAAGAGGAGTGTGAAAAAGTTGGCTTAAAGCTCAACATTCAGAAAATAATATCATGGCATCCAGTCCCATCCCTTCATGGCAAATAGATGGGAAAACAGTGGAAACAGTGTCAGACTTTATCTTTTTGGGCTCCAAAATCACTGCAGATGGTGACTGCAGTCATGAAATTAAAAGATGCTTACTCCTTGGAAGGAAAGTTATGACCAACCTAGATAGCACATTGAAAAGCACAGAGATTACTTTGCCAACAAAGGTCTGTCTAGTCAAGGCTATGGTTTTTCCAATGGTCATGTATGGATGTGAGAGTTGGACTATAAAGAAATCTGAGTGCTGAAGAATTGATGCTTTTGAACTGTGGTGTTGGAGAAGACTCTTGAGAGTCCCTTGGACTGCAAGGAGATCCAACCAGTCCATTCTAAAGATCAGTCCTGGGTGTTCATTGGAAGGACTGATGTTGAAGTTGAAACTTCAATACTTTGGCCACCTGATGCAAAGAGCTGACTCATTTGAAAAGACCCCGATGCTGGGAAAGATTGAGGGATGGATGAGAAGGGGACGACAGAGGATGAGATGGCTGGATGGCATCATCGACTCAATGGACATGAGTCTGAGTGAACTCTGGGAGTTGGTGATGGACAGGGAAGCCTGGTGTGCTGTGGTTTATGGGGTCACAAACAGTCGGACACGACTGACCGACTGAACTGTACTGAACTGAACTTGTCCACTTTATTAGAACTGATTCAAATGCATTCCTTTCTAAGCCTGAGTAGCCTTCCATTGTGTATATGTACCACAACTTTTTTATCCATTCATTTGTCGATGGACATCTAGGTTGCTTCCATGATCTAGCTATTGTAAATAGTGCTGCAATGAACAGTGTGATGCATATGTCTTTTTCAATTTTGGTTTCCTCAGGGTGTATGCTTAGGAGTGGAACTCCTGTGTTATATGATGGTTTTTTCCCTAGTTTTTAAGGAATCTCCACACTGTCATCTAAAGTGGCTGTATCAGTTTACATTCCCACCACCATTGCAAGAGTGTTCCCTTTTCTCCACACCCTCTCCAGCATTTATTGTTTGTAGACTTTTGATGGTATCCATTCTGACTGGTGTGAAGTGATATCTTATTGTAGTTTTGATTTGAATTTCTCTAATAATGAGTGATGTTGAGCATCTTTTCATGTGTTTTTTGCTCATCTGAATATCTTCTTTGGAGAAATGTCTGTTTAGGTATTTTCTCCCCTTTTTAATTGGGTGTTTTTCTGGTATTGAGTTGTATGAGCTGCTTGTATATTTTGGAAATTAATTCGTTTTCTATTGTTTCCTTTGCTATTCTCCCATTCTGAGGGTTGTCTTTTCACCTTGTTTGTAGTTTCCTTTGCTCTGCAAAAACTTTTAAGTATAATTTGGTCCCATTTTTTTATTTTTGTTTTTATTTCCATTACTCTAGGAGGTGCATCATAGAAGATCCTGTTTTGACTTATGTCATCAAGTGTTCTTCCTATGTATTCCTCTAAGAATTTTATAGTTTCTGGTCTTACATTTAGGTCTATAATCCATTTTGAGTTTATCTTCGTGTATGACTTTAGGAAGTGTTCTAATTTAATTCTTTTGCATGTAGCTGTCCAGTTTTCTCAGCACCACTTATTGAAGAGACAATCTTTGTCCCATAGTATATTCTTGCCTCCTTTGTCAAAAAGAAGATACCCATAGGTGCATGGTTTTATCTTTGGGCTTTCTCTCTTTTTCATTTGGTCTATAGTTCTGTTTTTGTGCTAGTACGATACTGTCTTGATGACTGTAGCTTTGTAGTATAGTCTGAAGTCAGAAAAGTTGATTCCTCCAGCTCCATTCTTCTTTCTCAAGACTGCTTTGGATATTCTTGGTCTTGTCTGTTTCCATATGAATTGTATCACAGGATTTTGAATATAGTTCCCTGTGCTATACAGTAGGACCTTGTTATTTACCTATTCTTTATATACCAGTTTGCATATGTTAATCCCTTGCTCCCAGGCCTTCCCTCTCCCAACTTTCTCCCCCTTGACAACCACAAGTTAGTTGTCTATGTCTGTGAGTCTGTTTCTGTTTTGTAGATAGGTTCATTTGTGTCATATTTAGATTCTGCATGTAAGTGATAACCTATGGTATTTATCTTTCTAACTTACTTCACTTAGTATAGTAATATCTGGGTCCATCCAGATTGCTACAAATGGCGTGATTTCATTATTTTTCATGGTTGAATAATATTCGATTGTCTGCATGTACCACATCTTCTTCATCTATTCATCTGTAAGTGGACATTTGGGTTGCTTTCATGTCTTGGCTATTGTGAATAGTGCTGCTATGAACATAGGAGTGTGTGTTGTATCTTTTAGAATTATGGTTTTCTCTAGATAAATGCCCAGGAGTGGGATTGCTGGGTCATATGGTAATTCTATTTTTAGTTTTCTGAGAAAACTTAATTTTGTTTTCCACAATAGCTGCACCAACTTACATTCCCACCAATAATGTAGAAGTGTTCACTTTTCTCTACACTCTCTCCAGTATTTGTTATTTGTAGACTTCTTAATGAATGTCATTCTGATCGGTGTGAGGTGATATCCCATTGTAGTTTTGATTTGCATTTGTGTAATAATTAGCATTTGAGCCACCAGGGAAGCCTTAATAATTAGTGATGTTGAACATCTTTTCATGTACCTACTGGCCATCTGGATGTCTTCTTTGGAGAAGTGTCTATTTATGTTTTCTGACCATTTTTTGATTGGGTTGTTTTATTTTTTCAAGTTTCATGAGCTGTTTGCATATTTTGGAAAATGAGCCCTTTTGGGTCACATCGTCTACAAATAACAATCTCTTGATTTAAAAAATAGTTAAGAAAATAAGAATATATGGATATTTTCTTAACATAATAACATATATCTATTTCACTCCAAAGGCAGCAACATGTTTAATGGAGACATATTAGGTGCATTCCTTCTGAAGTAAGGAACTAGATATAAATATCTGCTATCTCTATTATCATTTAATGTTATATTGGAGATACTAGTTAAAGCAATAGCTTAGTGAAATAAATTTATTAGAGTGAGGTAAAGCTATCCTTGTTTATGAATGATGTGATTTCGTTCATAGAAAAATCAGGAAAATCAACTGAAAAATAAAAATCATCATAGTAAACTAGTGATGTGAAAAATTATAAACAAAAATCAATCCTTCTATGGACATAAATTTAAGTAAACTCTGGGAGATCATGAAGGACAGGGAAGTCTGGTGTGCTGCAGTCCATGGGGTCACAAAGTGTTGAACACGATTTAGTGATTGAACAACAACAGCAATACTTTTCATATGTTTACACAACTACCAGTAAGGTTGTCATTACAATGAAATAAGTAACAGAAAGAATTCACAAGAAGTTCTATAAAAAGTAAACACTTTAAAATTATCCTCAAAGGACACAAATGAGGGTGGGCAAGATATACTCAACTGAATAGGAATTATTTTAAAAAGTTTTTTTTTTCTAAATTTATCTATTAATTTAATACAAACTGACCAAAATGCACAAGATTACACAGTAAATGGTAGATTTGTGAGCAAGGAGATCCAACCAGTCCATCCTAAAGGAAATCGGTCCTGAATATTCATTGGAAGGACTGATGTTGAAGCTGAAACTCCAGTACTTTTGGCCACCTGATGCGAAGAACTGACTCATTTGAAAAGACTCTGATGCTAGGAAAGATTGAAGGTGGGAGGAGAAGGGGACTACGGAGGATGAGATGGCTGGATGGCATCACTGACTTGATAGACATGAGTTTGAGTAAACTATGAGAGTTGGTGATGGATAGGGAGGCCTGGCATGCTGCAGTCCACAGGGTTGCAGAGTCAGACACGAATGAGTGACTGAACTGAACTGTGAGAAGAATCCAGAAAGAGTTGTTCTGGTGTCAGTGTCCTAACATTGAACTGAAGTGTCTCTTTAAAGAGCTTTCTCATTTTTTTAAGGCAGGTTCATATTCTACTGTATGGATTTGGCACTATTTATTCATTTCCATGTCAATTCACATTAGGTTCTTTGAAAATTTTGCTTTTAAAAATGACTCAGCAGTGATTGCTGCTGTTGCTGCTGTTTAGTCACTAAGTCATGTCTGACTCCTTGTGACCCCATGGACTGTAGCCTGCCAGGCTCCTCTGCCCATGGGATCTTCCAGGCAAAAATACTGGGATGGGTTGCCGTTTCCTTCTCCAGGGGAACTTCCTCACCCAGGGATCAAACCTGCGTCTCCTGCTTGGCAGGTGGATTCTTTACTACTGAGTCACCTGGGAAGCCAGCAGTGAGCAATGTTATGGATATATCACTTTAGACACACACACAAACATATATCATTTTACATATGCACAAGAATATCTATGGGTTCCATTCCTATTGTGAAATTGCTGGATCAAAGGATTTATGCAAGAGAGAGAGAGAGAGAGAATGAATAGAATTCCTAAGAAATTAGAATAACCACATTAATGTCTATATAAGAAATAGTAATTGCATCTGAAATTGGAGTGAACATTGGGCAAATGAGATTCAGGAGTGGAAGAGGTATTTTCATTATATTATTTGTAAGCCATAATTTGAAACTATATGAAGGAGTTGAGCTGTATATACTCCCAGCACCTCTGAATGTGATGTTATCTGGAACCAGGGTCATTGCAGATCATAATTAATTAAGATAAGGAGGTCATAGCAGGATGGGCCCCTAACCCAATATGACTGTTGTCATTATAAGAAGAGAAGAGGTGCAGAGACACAGACAGAGAGAATGCCATCTGACAGTGGAGGCAGAGAGTGGGATTATGCTGCCAGAAGCCACGGAATACCTAGGGGCTACCAGAAGCTGGAATAAGCAAGGGAGCATCCTCCAGTAGAAACTTCAGGGGGAGCTAGTTCTGACAACACCTTAACATTAAGATTTCTAGCCTCCAGAATTGTGAGGCAATAAACTTCTGTTGTTTTAACTCACCCAGATTGTGGCCATTTGTCACAATGGCTTAGGAAATTCTGGAAAAAATCTGACAATTTAAAAATATATATTTGCATATACTAAAATTATATATTAGCAACCGTTTGTGTAGATAATGAATTTAGACAGTACTTTGCAGTTCATATTTGATCTCTGTTGCTTCATATTAGAGTTTTGTATACAATTGAACTAAACTCGGTTAAGCCAATAAAAGAAATGTACATATTTGTTTTGAAGATTTAGATAATTATAATAATGTAACAAACACCACTAAATCCACTCCCTTACATATTATACCTTGTTCACTTTTTTGTATGTATACTTTTGTATTAATTATGGCAAGCCTTCACAGCATATTATGCTAAAGTCAGAAAGTCCTTGTAGATAAAATAGGTCTTTTGAAAGCAGTCTACTGTTAAAAGTTTAAATAATTAGCCTCCCATTGAAATAAATAAATTTATATTAAAAAAGAACAAAAAAATTGAATAGAAATAGCAGGCTTTTAGGGGGAATTGCAAGTTTCTCATATTTATAAAATGAAAATCTGTGGTGTTCTGGAATGGGGAGAGTCCATTAAGATTTATTATTTTCCATTAAAAGCAAAAAGCATGCTCAAGGAGACTGTTGTTAAAAATTGACTTGATTTAAGGAGGGAAGAAGTTGCATAAACAAATGAATCACCAGGAGATGGTTAATCAGCTTTGTGTGACTCATTATAAAATTCCTTTAACATCTGCTAATAAAATGCACTTGATATCATATTTTCATATTTTTCTGTCCTTTTTAAATAGCTTTATTGAAATATAATTGATATACAACATTTTCATATTTATAGGGGCTATTGTTGAATAGAAACCCTACAAGCTGTATTCCAGTGTCACTTGTTGAAAATGACTTTAAATGTTTGATAATAAGAATCACTAATTGTGCTCTCATATTTGAAAGCTGCCTTACATAGAGCCCTTAAATGAATTTATCTGTGTTTGGTGGTCAGCATTTTTCATACAGGAGTGTTGAATCCTGAATTCTGAAAAGAAGGGCGTCTGAAACATTGGGGAGGGAACACAGTCCTCATTTTTATAGGATACTGAATATGAAATCAGGCTGAACTATTGTGAGAGAGTCATAGTAGAAGAGAAAGGGCATCAGACAAGAAAATGAGAGGCCTGGGTGCTAGACCCAGTTAGTTTTATAAGCCTCAGTAAATCATTTCACCTTTCACAGTATCATCGTTCTCCTCTGTAAAATAGAGGTAACAGCTACTTCACACAGTACATCTTCTTCCAATATACATGATTATTTTGAGGATCAGTTTGATAGTAGATATTAAAGGACTTTGCAATTTGTGAAATTACATGAATGGAATATTATCTTTCAATTTTATGAAGAGGCGGTCTTCCTCTACTAACTGAATATATTTTTCAGAGGAATAATTGAAAGAGGCAACAGAAATGCAAATCAGCCATCCTTCACTGTATGGTCAGTCCAGTTAGGCCCACAGAAAGTAAAATAATTTTTCAGATGATTATATATCAGTGCATTTATTTTCCCATGAACTTATGCAAACTTCTATTTTGCATCATTATATTTTAAAATATATCTATGGATATTAGCCAGAGAACTTTGAAAAAATGGACTAGCATTTAATGCAGCAATATTTAAGAAATAGAAATAAAATAAATATAGATCACACGTAAGGAAATTGGTACTTAAAATTCTAAGTACACCATTTTAAAGAATGAATCTGAATTATATTAACACCTTATATCAGGAGAACACTTCATACTTCAAAAAAATTTTCACTGACATCACTCTATTTGATTTTCATACTCACCCTGTATGGTTATTTATACTGGCTTACTGATGAGAAAATGGAGATTTTTGAGAGGTTATCTGGCATATCACTGCTGGTAAATGGCAGAACTGGAGTGAAAATGAGTTTTTCTAAGTCCCTAAATCACTGTACTAAGCATAATGATGGTTTTAACTAAGATATATGGACATCCTATATGCTAGCTTTTCTGTATTTTAAATAGAAATTTTGTTTCACGTAACTGATTATTATTGATTGTAATGTATCTCATTAATATGACAAAATAAATGGCAATGGCTGTGCATGTCTGGGTGGATTCCTGCTACCATGATTTTGCCTGCTCTTTCTTTTGCTATATTTTCAGCATTGCGTATTTGAAAAGGTAGTGACACATACTAAATGAGTAGATATTTAGATTAGGGTGAGTAACTCAATGAACTTAGCTCTCTGCAGGGGTCTGAAAACGAAGGGCATGCACTTGAAGAAATGGTTGGGGAAGGAAACCTCCTGCTGCGTATGTCCGTTTCCCACTGCTCCATGAGGCAGAGTGTGCTAGTGCATCAGAGTATGCTAGTGCGTCAGAATTATAGGGCTTTCATTCTTGATTAGAAATGCATGGATCCATACAAGTAAAGGGATGGATGTGGTTGGGAATGGAGCATTCCAGAAATTCTCAATGTCTTGACATTTTCTCTTTGCATAAACAGAGGCAGTGTGGATTGGCAAGAATGTTTGACTGAAAGTCTCTGGCTCCACTTTGTCAAATTGGGCAAGCCATATTCCAATCTGTAGTCCTGTCCAGTGCAACCATCCTATTTGCAATATAAGGATTACTAGACCTCCCAGAGTAGGGATCCTCAACCACTGGGATCTATCTAATGCCTGATGACCTGAGGTGGAGCTGGTATAATAATAATAGAAATAAAGTGTACAAATATGTAGTGGCTTAAATCATCCCAAAGCAGTCATCAGCCCCCCAACCCTGGTATGTGGAAAAATTGTTGAAACTGATCCCTGGTGCCAAAAAGGTTGGGGAGTGCTGCTCTAGAGAATATCTAGGGTTCTTGCTAAGTTTGTGCATGTAGCTGCCCTTGTATAACATTATCCTTTTTCTCCCTTTCTTACTTTCCTAATTTTGGCAAATTCAGATACATCCTTTAAGACCCAACCATAGCTCAGATGTGAATTCCCCTATAACATTTCCTGGACACTCAGGAAGTCCCTTTGACATTCACATTCAAATGTACCAACTTCTAGTGTTATGTGATAATGTACAATAGTCACTTTTTAAGAAGGCCCTCTCTCCTCTCAAATAAGATTTACCTTATGGCAGGGGTCTGATCAAATTTGTTACTATTTGCCCATTGAATATTACATGTCCCTTGTAAGCTAAGTCTGGTCTAGAACAGACACTAAAGAAATGTCTGTTGAAATTGTAGTATTGGGCCAACCTTCAGTGGCTTATTGTCCCTGAGAATATGGTCAATATAAGACAAAGGGACTACTTTGTGCTGAATGGAAAGGCTTACAAGACACTTGGTAATGGACATTATCTTCTAATCCCCTTTCCAAAGGAATGAGTGCAAGAAAGATACAGAGAGGTGTTCCCTTAGTGTTAAAAGTAAATGTGCACGGTAACTGGAATGTAGACTCTTGTCAACAAAGCAGTGAATCCCTTCATGACAGTAAGATTCCTCCTCGGGCTTTAAAAAATGAAATCATGTGCTTATGGATGCAGCAGACATTGGGCATAAAAATCCCCCAGCTTTAGGTAACATAATGCAACCTCAAATATATTGGCTAAAAATGACTGCGTTTTAAAAGCTTATTCTTTGAGCTTTCCCTTTATTGATCTTAGAAATGTTCTAACAGGAAAATCATATGCCTTGTTACTGCAAACTGAATCCCCTTTCATCATTTCTACCATTTGGCTGCATAGAAATCCCAATAGACACACCATTTTCACTAGCCCTCAAGAGTATCTGAAAATCATGCTCTCTGAGATAACCAGTTCATAAAGGTAATTCCTCACATATGTTGGAACTTTGTAGAGGAACTTTTGAGTTTCCTTTGCATGAACAATGTAGGCTTCAGATAATTCATTGAGAAGATGCTTACTTCCTAGCTTTTTAATAGAACACATTTTCTTTCCTTTTGTTTATAAATCTTTCAGCACCTTGTGAATCTTAATTGCCTGATGTTATAATTCACAGGCAGACATATAATAGTTGGCTTTATGACAGATACGTGCAAACACTGAAATGAAGACAAAGGAAGACAGAGCATTGAGACAATGAATTGGAGAACCCATGCATAGCAGTTATCCTGAAACCACACCTACACATTCATGCCCAGTCACACTGCTCTCCTGCATGTCACGCTTAACCTTTTCAGGGATATTGAAGTATAGACCAGTTGTGTCCACTTATTGAACAGATATTTATTTAAAGAAATATGGTTAAGGTCAGTTCTTTTACTGCTTGGATTTATGGAGAGATTGAATTCACTAAAATGTAGGTCTTTCTGATGGAGAACCGAAGGATGGATCTGATTTAGGTTTCTAGATTGGACATAGTATGAACTCATTAATGTTAGGAGCAACTTATTTACCTACTCTAGGTCTTAGTTTATGGATGTGTTTGGTTCAAATTTGCCTTTTCCATTTGCAGGTGGTTATAGTGGGGAAACAGCCATTGGGAAGGGCCGTGGACAGCAAGGAAATATAGCTGAGTTGGCTGGCTTAGGCCAAGCAGTTCTGGTCATAATGATTGGCTTACAGGTAGGCAGATGATTTAGAGTGGCCTGATATATGTGATGTGGTTTAGCTCAGACCTTAAAATTAACTCAGGTGACATATTTCAGGAAAATAAGACCAAGGTTAGAATTGAACAAGTTTAAAGCCTATGCCTTATAACCTCTACAATGCATGCAGAAGTCTCTAAACTGAAAAGACATGTCATACATTGCAAATTTAGGCATTGGAACCATGTCTTCAGAGTCCAAAATAATTCACATGATGTTTTCTTAAAGTGCTTTTAACAGGAATGTATTATAGGAATGGTTTAAAACATACTTCAAGGCATTTAATGTGCCATTAAAACTTTTATCATCAGGGAAGGGAAGTGAATGCATGTAACCCAGGGTGTGAAGAAATAGAACAATTTAAAAAGAAGGAATTCACTCTGTATTTTGATATATTTAGTTTAGAAAAAACTCCCCAATATGGGGAAGCAACCAAAATAATTATATTTGAAAAAGTAAAAAAGTACAACATGGGAGATTGTTGGTTTTAACTTATACACTAGAGACAGCTTAAATTGTATAAGAAGATCACATATGGGGTTGACTTGAAAACTAGGGCTGTAATTGAGCTATTGCTCAAAGCTATTGCTCTGAGTAATGGGCTCATATACGGCTTTGTATTGAGCATCTTATGAGACTTCTCTGTTGTTAAGTGACATAAACTACTGTTACTGCACTTTCCTCCCTTGTAGTCTCTTTCTTAAGAAGTAGCATGGGACAGAAGGAGGAATATGGAATGAAAAAATCAGAAAAAAGTGGACTTTAATGCTAATTCTGCCAATTACAGACATTGTGGATAACCCATTTAGTTTCTCTGCATGTCTGTGCTCATATTTATAGAGTGGAAAGAAGAATTTAATAATTATTCAGTCTGGTTTTCTTCAAATGTAATAATATATATCAAACTACTTATTTTTTTATTAAACTATTTCTTATTGATATTACATGATATCAGTAAAGAGGGACCTCTATAGTGACAAAATTGAAAACCATCTATTGTATATCACCTCGTTGATAAGTGCTATTGATGTTAATGCATTTCTCTCTTTTGATGTATTTTTAATATAATTGAAATAAAAATATAAAACAGTTCCGTACTTTGATTTAATAGGTTATGATAATAATTTCCTTAAGACTTTAAAAATATTTCATCACATAATTTTAATGGCCATATATTTATGGTATTATTATACTTCCCCTGAAAGTTGCTCAGTCATGTCTGACTCTTTGTGACCCCATGGACTATATATAGTCCATGGAATTCTCCAGGCCAGAATACTGGAGTGGGTAGCTGTTCTCTTTTCCAGGGGATGTTCCCAACCCAGGGATTGAAACCAAGGCCTCCCGCATTGCAGGTGGATTATTTACCAGCTGAGCCACAGGGAAGCCCAATTAATTAATATACTTGTTTAACTAATATTTTGTTATTTAGGTCTTTTTGTTGTTGTTGTTCTATAATAATGATTCAGTGAAAACCACTAGGTATAAATCTTCACTGAACTTTGGATTATTTTTCTAGACCACTTTCTGAAAGTGGTTCAAAGACTAGGAACACTTTTAAATGGATCATGCACAGTGCCAAATTGTCCACAGAAAGAGGTGGGTGAAACTGGAAGCCTATTACACCAGAGTGAAGTAAGCCAGAAAGACAAACACCAATACAGTAATACTAATGCATATATATGGAATTTAGAAAGATGGGTAACAATAAACCCTATATACGAGACAGCAAAAGAGACACTGATGTATAGAACAGTCTTTTGGACTCTGTGGGAGAGGGAGAGGGAGAGGGTGGGATGATTGGGAGAATGTCATTGAAACATGTATAATATATATATGAAATGAGTCACCAGTCCAGGTTCCATGCATGATACTGGATGCTTGGGGCTGGTGCACTGGGACGACCCAGAGGGATGGTACGGGGAGGGAGGAGGGAGGAGGGTTCAGGATGGGGAACACGTGTATATCTGTGGCAGATTCATGTTGATGTATGGCAAAACCGATACAATATTGTAAAGTTTAAAAAAAAAATAAACCATTTGATTCCTCCACCAGGTCCTTATGAGACTATCTATCTTTGAGGGATTTTTTGCTGACATTTTGCCCTTAAATTTTACAAATTTCATTCAACATTATTTTATTTAGTATTTTTTTTTTGCAAATCTCTGATTATGCATAAAACAAAACATTATGAAAAGGGTCTTGGGAGTAGTAAAATGTTAGGTAAATGTCATTCTCCCTTGTCTGCTGTCACCTCAGGGCTCAGAGGTATCTGCCCATACCCTGGGACTTATCTGTAGGTAAACTAGAAAACTGCTGCACTATGAGGCATGCTACAGAATTCTCTGATGCCTCCAGCCTTGGAAAAATAAGCATTGGGGTTACTTGCCATGGATTTTGGATGTGATTCCAGATCTATGAGAACTGGTTCACTCTGTCTATCACAGCTCTCTGAAGCATACACTGTATTTTACTGACCTTTCTTAGGATATTCACCACTTTGAAGGGGGATCCTATGGATATAATGAAGTTGCCATTATTGAGGCCAATTAACCACCCTTATGGCAGAAAGTAAAGAGGAACTAAAAAGCCTCTTGATGAAAGTGAAAGAAGAGAGTGAAAAAGTTGGCTTAAAGCTCAACATTCAGAAAATGAAGATCATGGCATCCAGTCCCATCAATTCATGGGAAATAGATGGGGAAACAGTGGGAACAGTGTCAGACTTTATTTTTCTGGGCTCCAAACTCACTGCAGATGGTGACTGCAGCCATGAAATTAAAAGACGCTTACTCCTTGGAAGGAAAGTTATGACCAACGTAGATAGCATATTCAAAAGCAGAGACATTACTTTGCCAACAAAGGTCTGTCTAGTCAAGGCTATGGTTTTTCCAGTAGTCATGTATGGATGTGAGAGTTGGACTGTGAAGAAGGCTGAGCGCCGAAGAATTGATGCTTTTGAAGTGTGGTGTTGGAGAAGACTCTTGAGAGTCCCTTGGACTGCAAGGAGATCCAACCAGCCCATTCTGAAGGAGATCAGCCCTGGGATTTCTTTGGAGGAATGATGCTGAAGCTGAAACTCCAGTACTTTGGCCACCTCCTGCCCCCAATCCCTCCCAGCATCAGAGTCTTCCAATGGAGGTCAACTCTTCGGGCATGAGGTGGCCAAAGTACTGGAGTTTCAGCTTCAGCATCATTCCTCCAAAGAAATCCCAGGGCTGATCTCCTTCAGAATGGGCTGGTTGGATCTCCTTGCAGTCCAAGGGACTCTCAAGAGTCTTCTCCAACACCACACTTCAAAAGCATCAATTCTTCGGCGCTCAGCCTTCTTCACAGTCCAACTCTCACATCCATACATGACTACTGGAAAAACCATAGCCTTGACTAGACAGACCTTTGTTGGCAAAGTAATGTCTCTGCTTTTGAATATGCTATCTACGTTGGTCATAACTTTCCTTCCAAGGAGTAAGCGTCTTTTAATTTCATGGCTGCAGTCACCATCTGCAGTGAGTTTGGAGCCCAGAAAAATAAAGTCTGACACTGTTCCCACTGTTTCCCCATCTATTTCCCATGAATTGATGGGACTGGATGCCATGATCTTCATTTTCTGAATGTTGAGCTTTAAGCCAACTTTTTCACTCTCTTCTTTCACTTTCATCAAGAGGCTTTTTAGTTCCTCTTTACTTTCTGCCATAAGGATGATGTCATCTGCATATCTGAGGTTATTGATATTTCTCCTGGCAATCTTGATTCCAGCTTGTGTTTTTTCCAGTCCAGCATTTCTCATGATGTACTCTGCATATAAATTAAATAAACAGGGTGACAATATACAGCCTGACATACTCCTTTTCCTATTTGGAACCAGTCTGTTGTTCCATGTCCAGTTCTAACTGTTGCTTCCTGACCTGCATACAGATTTCTCAAGAGGCAGGTCAGGTGGCCTGGTATTCCCATCTCTTTCAGAATTTTCCACAGTTTATTGTGATCCACACAGTCAAAGGCTTTGGCATAGTCAATAAAGCAGAAATAGATGTTTTTCTGGAACTCTCTTGCTTTTTCCATGATCCAGCGGATATTGGCAATTTGATCTCTGGTTCCTCTGCCTTTTCTAAAACCAGCTTGAACATCAAGAAGTTCACGGTTCACATATTGCTAAAGCCTGGCTTGGAGAATTTTGAGCATTACTTTACAAGCGTGTGAGATGAGTGCAACTGTGCGGTAGTTTGAGCATTCTTTGGCATTGCATTTCTTTGGGATTGGAATGAAAACTGACCTTTTCCAGTCCTGTGGTCACTGCTGAGTCTTCCAAATTTGCTGGCATATTGAGTGCAGCACTTTCACAGCATCATCTTTCAGGATTTGAAATAGCTCAACTGGAATTCTATCACCTCACTAGCTTTGTTTGTAGTGATGCTTCCTCACTAAATGTATGTGTCTTCTATTGCTCAAAAATAAGAAAGGATTCTGCTATATTTAGCCCTGTGGTGAAAGGCAGGAAAAAAGGGTATAAGAGATGCATACGAGGGAAAAAAATCCTTAACAACCCATTTAATCACTGAATCAGAGTCCCAGAAAACTAAGGATTGGAGTGGTCAAGGTCCTGCTTCTGCTTGCTGTATGCACCACTGTTGTTTGATCACTGTGTTTGACCCAATTTTCTTTGTATCTCATTTCTTAAGTGGTACCACATTAGAGAAAACCTTCCCTCTCATTCTTGCAACATAAAAAAGAATTATTCTAAATTCAGATTTCCCCCAGATCTTTCATCTGTCTAGATTTGCAGTCTATAATGAAATAAGTTTCATGCTCAGCATTTTATGTCAGACATAAATTATAAAACAGTCAGAAATGACGTAGCATCTTTGGTACATTGGTATTTTTCAGCTTTTATTACTATTCTACTTCAAATATGCTATGTTTGGAAGACACCAAACATCTTCAGAATCCTCTGATTTTATAAGAATTCTGCTTTCCTGACAAGATGACTCACCAGTACCATGACAAAAGTCACATACACTTTTCCAGTATTTTCCTTTTTCTGAACAATTCTTTATATTTGCATAATATTTTATATCCCATAAAGCACTTTTCCAATATTTTCCTGTTTCTGAGCAATCCTTTATATTTGTGTAATGTTTTTTTATAATCCAGAAAGCACTATTTTTCACTATTCTTTTTTGACTCTCACAGCAATTCTATGAAGGTACCTAGGGCAAGGATTGTCACCTTTTGGCATATAAAAGAAACTAAGCTCAAGCAAGGTTAAATATTGCACTTGAGGTCAAAATACTAATACACAGTACAGCTCAGGGTAGAAACAAGTTCTACTGAAAGTTCATACTGTAAGCATATCCCAATACATAAAACACACCAAGAGTACAACTTCATTCAGTAGAACCAATAAATAATATTCCATTTCCAGGTCAGAGGAACTTAAACATCTCCCCAAACTCAATTTATTTTTAATTCTGAACAGTGTGTTCTCTTTTTTACTTTCACTCTGAGTTAAATACACTCTGCCTTGGATCTCAAAGAAGTCTTTAATTGAAGTAGGATCAAGTGTATTCCTTATTACACATTCAGAAAGTCCTGAAATATTCCAAATTTCTGTCAGCATACAATCTCTAGGACTGTAGGAAAACCTGCTGTATTGCACTTTGCTGAAATGAAGTGCTTAACCATCGAATGATTTTGATATGCCATGGTCCTCTTTAGGTTAAGGGTATGTATTGGGGTCTTGGACATAGAGCGAAATCCCACAAACTATGAGGAGAGTATATTTGCCTTATCAAATTTCTATGAATAATGATTCACTACCAAGCTATGAGCTCACAAAGCAAGGAAGGGCTTTGAAAATGCATGTCCTCAAAAGCCAGAACTAAAGGTATGGAAAATGCTAAACAACACATCATAAAAAATGTGAGTGGAAAGAGGCCAAGATGACTGATTATATTGAAATATTTCTATGGTCTGTGTATTTTGAGGAAGAGAGTGATATTAACTTTAGTTTTTCTAAATGTAAATATACATGTTAAAAAGGGCAGGACACTACAAAAAAACCACTAGCACAACCACACCAGACAAGCTAAGCATAATCACTACAAATTAAGAATAAAATGGGTCATTTCAAAAGTAGTACTGAGCAAAATGCAAAAGTAAAGAAAGTCTAATAAATTCACTAGAAGATGATAAAGAAGAAAGGAAAAGGATAACAACTAGAAAAATCAGAAAGGCAGAAATGAGTTATATCTAATCACATTAAATGAAAATGCTTCACTTCATCTGTTACATGACAGATGAGTGGGAAACGTTCTTAAAAGAAATGCACTTAAAGCAAAATCGTACATAAAAGTTAAGAAAAAGACAAACACATTCCAACCAATGTATAGCCAATGAAAAGTAGTGTAGCATTATTTTCAAAAAATTTTAAGTTAAAGGCATTAATATGGATACACATGAACACTGCCAAAAAGATATTTATGAATTTGTATATACCTAGTAATATAAATTTGAATCATGCAAACTAATATTAGCTTTATTAGGACTTCTTGTTTCAGCTCCAACATTTAAGGAGCTTGAAAGTTGTCACTCCTACTCTTAGAACAGGAACAGAAAAAAGCTGAGAAAACTGAAAATCAATGACATTCTTGCATCCATTTGAGAAGTGGAAGAGACTTTAACTGCTATCTCGAAATCTGGAGAGATGGGTAAATACAGAGGATCATATCTGAGATGAGCTTGTCTGAATCAGAAGATACTAGAGTCATAAATGATAATATTGATGAATTGCTGGAGGATTTGTATGGACCAACATGAGAGAAGTAAACTCCTGGGGTCCAATATTGACACTTTCAAGGGTCTTTGCTGCAGGAAACCCATCGTGTTCTCATGATGAAGATGAAGAAAATAGTGCCTTCATGTCCTGGCAGGGTTACAGGAAAAGTAAAAACGTTGTTATGTTGGATACTCTGGATATATTTCAAACATCTACTCTGCAAGATAAAAGGCTTTATCAGACTTTACGCAACTTAGGGGCAGGGCAGTTAGCCAAATCTAGGGCCCTCTAGACTTTCTAGAGAAGATAAAAGGCTAAGAAACACCTCTGAAGGCTACATCCCAGGTATTCATGTATCACTAAAAAACTGAAATTTAATCAAACAATGTAAAATGTTGGCTGCCTCTCATATCAATGGGGCTGCAGTATAATATCAGTGAGTTGCACCTGAAAGAGCTGCAAGACTTAGACATTGTGAAGGAGTTCTTAAGAGAATCTGAAAGATGACAGAGGGAATAAGACAAGGAGGTATTTAAAAGCTCTGGTACCTATAACTATAGCAAATATAACCCAAATCCTAGCCAAGTGAACACAAAACTTGATACTAAAGGCATATTTACCTCAGCTTCTGTTACCTGGTACATCTTGTCTGGCATTCTAACAACAACAACAAAAATTACAAGGCATGCTGTAAAAACAAGAAAACATATGATTCAAAGAGAGATAATGATCATCAGAATGAGACTCAGATATGACACACATGTTGCAATTTCTGACAGAGACTTTAACTATGACTAATACGTGAAAGGCTCTAATGGAAAAAGGAAATAATATACACAAACAGATGGGTGATATAAGGAGAGAGAGAAACTCTAAAATTGAACAAATAACAAAGAATGCCTTTGATGGCCTGGGCATAGTTAAAAATAGAGTGAGCAAAGTCAAAGATACGTCAATGGAAAATTCTCAAACTGAAATATAAGGTGAAGAGAGTGAAAACAGCAGAATAACCAACATCTGTAGTTATAATTTCAAAACATGTAAATGTGTAATTGGATTACCAGAGGAGAAGGAAGAGAGAGAAGAGTACAAAAATATTTCAAGCAGAATTAGCCAAGAACTTTCCAAAATTAAAGAGATCCCAAAACACAGATTCAGGAAGATCAGAGAACACCAAGCAGAATAAATATCAAATAATCTATACCTAAGCATACCATATTTAAATTGCAGGAAAACAAAGGCAAAGACACATTTTTAGTCAAAGGGGAAAAACACCTTATCTATAGAGGAAAAAGCATAAGAATGACAGTGTGCTTCTTTTTAGAAACCATGCAAGCAGTTAAAGGGTTGTGTAAGATATTTAAAGTGATGAAAGGAAAACCATAAACATAACCTAGAGTTCTATATCAACTGAAATTATCTTTTAAAAATGAAGGAGGAATAAATAGTCCCTTCAGCCAAAAAACAAAATAAAACAGACATGTGACAGAACTCCAGTGGACTTCTCCTGGACAGAATTTAAAAACAAAATCTTCATGGGAGAAGGAATAAATGAAGGTAAAATAAAACCTTTCTATTTCTTCTTAGTTTTTGTAATAGATGCCTGTTAATAATGGCAACAATCTCTTGTGCAATTGTAGCACATGGATAAGTGAAATGAATTTTATAAGGCACAGGAAGGAAGAATTTAGATTTCTGTTATAAGTTATCTACACTATACACGAGTCCATATGATGTATTGAAGGTGGAGTTAGATAAGTTAGAAGGTGGAGTTAGATTGCAATATCTTTTTGTTGACTGGTGGTCAACACCAAAATCAGACTGATTATATTTTCTGCAGCCAAAGATGGAGAAGCTCTATACAGACAGCAAAAACAAGACTGGGAGCTGACTGTGGCTCAGATTATGAGCTCTTTACTGCCATATTCCAGACTTAAACTGAAGAAAGTAGGGAAAACCACCAGACCATTCAGGTATGACCTAAATCAAATCCCTTATGATTATACAGTGGAAGTGAGAAATAGATTGAAGGGACTAGATCTGATAGATAGAGTGCCTGATGAACTATGGACTGAGGTTCATGACATTGTACAGGAGACAGGGATCAAGACCATCCCATGGAAAAGAAATGCAAAAAAGCAAAATGGCTGTCTGGGGAGGCCTTACAAATAGCTGTGAAAAGAAGAGAAGTGAAAAGCAAAGGAGAAAAGGAAAGATATAAACATCTGAATGCAGAGTTCCAAAGAATAGCAAGGAGAGATAAGAAAGCCTTCCTCAGCGATCAGTGCAAAGAAATGGAGGAAAACAACAGAATGGGAAAGACTAGAGATCTCTTCAAGAAAATTAGAGATACCAAGGGAACATTTCATGCAAAGATGGGCCTGATAAAGGACAGAAATGGTATGGACCTAACAGAAGCAGAAGATATTAAGAAGAGGTGGCAAGAATACACAGAAGAACTGTACAAAGATCTTCACGACCCAGATAATCACGATGGTGTGATCACTCACCTAGAGCTAGACATCGTGGAATGTGAAGTCAAGTGGGCCTTAGAAAGCATCACTATGAGCAAAGCTAGTGGAGGTGATGGAATTCCAGTTGAGCTATTTCAAATCCTGAAAGATGATGCTGTGAAAGTGCTGCACTCTATATCGCAGCAAATTTGGAAAACTCAACAGTGGCCACAGGACTGGAAAAGGTCAGTTTTCATTCCAATCCCAAAGAAAGGCAATTAACAAACTACTGTACAATTGCACTCATCTCACATGCTAGGAAAGTAATGCTCAAAATTTTCCAAGCCAGGCTTCAGCAATCCATGGACCGTGAACTTCCAGATGCTCAAGCTGATTTTAGAAAAGGCAGAGGAACCAGAGATCAAATTGCCAACATCCGCTGGATCATGGAAAAAGCAAAAGAATTAGAGAAAAACATCTATTTCTGCTTTATTGACTATGCCAAAGCCTTTGACTGTGTGGATCACAATAAACTGTGGAAAATTCTGAAAGAGATGGGAATACCAGACCACCTGACCTGCCTCTTAAGAAACCTATATGCAGGTCAGAAAGCAACAGTTAGAACTGGACATGGATCAACAGACTGATTCCAATAGGAAAAGGAGTATGTCAAGGCTGTATATTGTCGCCCTGCTTATTTAACTTATATGCTGAGTACTTCATGAGAAACGCTGGGCTAGAAGAAGCACAAGCTGGAATCAAGACTGCTGGGAGAAATATCAATAACCTCAGATATGCAGATGACACCACCCTTATGGCAGAAAGTGAAGAAGAACTAAAAAGCCTCTTGATGAAAGTGAAAGAGGAGAGTGAAAAAGCTGGCTTAAAGCTCCAGAAAATGAAGATCATGGCATCTGGTCCCATCCCTTCATGGGAAATAGATGGGGAAACAGTGGGAACAGTGTCAGACTTTATTTTTCTGGGCCCCAAAATCACTGCAGATGGTGATTTCAGGCATGAAATTAAAATATGTTTACTCCTTGGAAGGAAAGTTATGACCAACCTAGATAGCATACTGAAAAGCAGAGACATTACTTTGCCAACAAAGGTCCGTCTAGTCAAGGCTATGGTTTTTCCAGTGGTCATGTATGGATGTGAGAGTTGGACTGTGAAGAAAGCTGAGCACCGAAGAATTGATTCTTTTGAACTGTGGTGTTGGAGAAGACTCTTGAGAGTCCCCTGGACTTCAAGGAGATCCAACCAGTCCATTCTAAAGGAGATCAGTCCTGGGTGTTCTTTGGAAGAAATGATGCTAAAGCTGAAACTCCAGTACTTTTGCCATGTCATGCAAAGAGTTGACTCATTGGAAAAGACTCTGATGCTGGGAAGGGTTGGGGACAGGAGGAAAAGGGGACCACAGAGGATGAGATGGCTGAATGGCATCACCAACTTGATGGACGTGAGTTTGAGTGAACTCTGGGAGATGGTGATGGACAGGGAGGCCTGCCGTGCTGTGATTCATGGGATTGCAAAGAGTCAGACACGACTGAGCTTCTGAACTGAGCTAAGGGTAACCACTACAAAAACAATTTTTAAGAAATATATGTGATATAGTAAATATCAATTCACCATTAATAATGAATTGACAATGTGATTAGTCTTAAAGCACATATTAGGAGGGCAAAAAGTAGAAAAGAGCTACACATGGAATAAATATTCCAATTAGTATGTGCCACTAATCACTTTAAATGTGAATAGTCTAAATACAGACATTAAAAAACAAGTGATTAACAGAATTCAGCAACACATCAAAAAGCTCATACACCATGATCACGTTGGGTTTATTCCAGGGATGCAAGGATTCTTCAATATAATGGAAATCAAACAATGTGATACACCATATTAACAAATTGAAAGATAAAACCATGTGATCATCTCAATAGATGCAGAAAAAGCCTTTGACAAAATCAGTACCTATTTATGATCAAAACTCTTCAAAAAGTGGGTATAGAAGGAACCTACCTCAACATAGTAAAGGCCATATATGATAAGACTACAGCAAGCATTATTCTCAATGGTGAAAAACTGAAAACATTCCCCCTAAGATCAGGAATAAGACAAGGGTGTCCACGTTCCCCACTATTATTCAACATAGTTCTGGAAGTCCTAGCTACAGCAATCACAGAAGAAAAAGAAAGAAAAGGAATCCAAATTGGTAAAGAAGAAGTAAAGCTCTCACTGTTTGCAGATGACATGATACTGTACATAGAAAACCCTAAAAATAGTATCAGAAAATTACTAGAGCTAATCAGTGAATTTAGCAAAGTTGCAGGATACAAAATTAATACACAGAAATCACTTGCATTTCTATATACTAACAATGAAAAATCAGAAAGAGCAATTAAGGAATCAATCCCATTCACCATTGCAACAAAAAGAATTAAATATCTAGGAATAAACTTACCTAAGGAGACAAAAGAACTGTACACAGAAAATTATAAGACACTAATGAAATAAATCAAAGATGACATAAACAGATGAAGATTCTTCTTACCCATGTTCCTGGGTAAGAAGAATCAATATTGTGAAAATGACTATACTACCAAATGCAATCCACAGATTTAATGCAATCCCTATCAAATTACCAATGATATTTTTCACAGAACTAGAACAAAAAATTTCACAATTCATATGGAAACACAAAAGACTCCGAATAGCCAAAGCTGTCTTGAGAAAGATGAATGGAGCTGAAGGAATCAAGATTCCTGACTTCAGGTTCTACTACAAAGCTACAGTCATCAGGACAGTATGGTACTGGCACAAAAACAGAAATATAGACTTATGGAACAAGGTAGAAAGCCCAGAAATAAACCTGTGTGCCTATGGGTATCTTATTTTTGACAAAGGAGGCAAGAACATACAATGGGTTAAAGACAGCCACTTCAATAAATGGTGCTGGGAAAATTGGACAGCTACATGTAAAAGAATGAAATTAGAACACTTCCAAACACCATACACTAAGATAAACTCAAAATGGATTAAAGACCTAAATGTAAGACCAGAAACTACAAAACTCTTAGAGGAAAACATAGGCAGAACACTTGATGACATAAATCAAAGCAAGATCCTCTATGACCCACCTCCTAGAGTAATGGAAATAAAAACAAAAGTAAACAAGCGGGACCTGATTAAACTTAAAAGCTTTTGGACAGCAAAGGAAATGATAAACAAGGTGAAAAGACAACCTTCTGAATGGGATAAAATAATAGCAAATGAAACAACTGACAAAGGATTAATTTCCAAAATATACAAGCAGTTCATACAGCTCAATACCAGAAAAACAAACAACTCAATCAAAAAGTGGGAAAAGGACCTAAACAGACATTTCTCCAAAGAAGACATACAGATGGCTAACAAACATGGAAAGATGCTCAACATCACTCATTATTAGAGAAATGCAAAGCAAAACTGCAATGAGATATCACCTCACACTAGTCAGAATGGCCATCATCAAAAAGTCTACAAACAATAAATGCTGGAAAGGGTGTGGAGAAAAGGGAACCCTCTTGCCCTCTTGCACTGTTGTTGGGAATGTAAACTGATACAGCTACTATGGAAGACAGTATGGAGATTCCTTAAAGAACCAGGAATAAAACCACCATATGACCCAGCAATCCCACTCCTAGGCATATACCCTGAGGAAACCAAAATAGAAAGAGACACATGTATCCCATTTTTCATTACAGCACTATTTACAGTAGCTAGAACATGGAAGCAACCTAGATGTCCATTGAGAGATTAATGGATAAATAAGTTGTGGTATATATACACAATGGAATATTACTCAGCCATACAAAGAATGCATTTGAGTCAGTTCTAATGAGGTGGGTGAATCTAGAACCTATTATACAGAGTGAAGTGAGTCAGAAAGAAAAAGATAAATACTGTATTCTAACATATATGTATAGAATCTAGAAAAATAGTACTGAAGAATTTACTTACAGGGCAACAATGGAGAAACAGACACAAAGAATAAAATTATGGACATGGGGAGAAGGGAGGAGAGGGTGAGATGTATGGAAAGAATAACATGGAAACTTACATTGCCATATCTAGCCAATGGGAATTTGCTGTATGGCTCAGGAAACTGAAACAGGGGCTCTGTATCAACCTAGAGGGGTGGGATGGGGAGGGAGATGGGAGGGAGGTTCAAAAGGGAGGGGATATATGTATACCTATGGCTGATTCATGTTGAGATTTGACAGAAAACAGCAAAATTCTGTAAAGCATTTATCCTTCAATTAAAAAAAAAAATGAACAAAACCCAATAACAAAAAGACGGTGATTATCAGCAGATTGAAACAATAACAACATTACCTTAACTACATATTATCTCCAGGGAACTTAGTTTAAAGACAAAGATAGACTAAAAGTAAAAGGGTGGGGACTTCCCTGGCTAAGACTCTGCACTCCCTGTGCAGGGGGCCTGAGTTTGATCCCTGGTCCAGGAACTAGATCCCACATGCAGCAGCTGAGAGGTCACATGCCACAACTACGAGTTCATGTGCTGAACTAAGACCTGGCACAGTCAAATAAATAAATTTAAAAAGCAAAAGGGTAAATAAAGATGCACTATGCTTTCATTAATCAAAAGAAAACTGGAATAACTATTAATTTCAGACAAAGTAGATTTTGGAACAAGGAAAATTATCAGGGATAAAGAAAGGCATAAAGGGAATCTATTCTCCAGGAAGATGTAACAGTCTTTAATGTGTATGCGTCTAACAAAGGACAACAAAATATATGAGGCAAAAACTGATAGATAATTGACAGATCAGACAGGCAGAAAATCGGTAAGGATATAATTTACCTGAACATCATTATTAATCAATACTGTCTAATGACATTGACACAGTACTCAACCACAGCAGAATACACATTCTTCTCAAGCTCATGTGAGCACTCACAAGACTACATTCTGGGCCATAAAAGACAGCTTAATTTTAAAAAATCACACAAAGCAAGCTCTCAGACACTATGGAATTAAACTAGAAATCAGTAAAGGAAACTTAGCTGAAAAATTACAGTATAGTTAGAGATGAAATAACACATGGGCCAAGGCAGTATTTTCAAGAGAAATTTTAAAAATAATTTGAGCTAGTAAAAGGCAACTTATCAAAATTTGTGAGATAATCTAAGTTTCCACCCTAGAAAACTAGAGAAAGATGAGCAATTAAAGCCTAAAGCTACTGGAATAAAATAAATAATAAAAATGAGGGCAGAATTTAATGAAATTTAAAAGCAGGAATAGAGAAAATCAACAAGAAAAAGGCTTGTTCTTTGACAGATGGGTAAAATTGATAAACCTGCAGACTGGCTAACCAAAAAAAAGAAGACAAGACACAAATCAGTGTTAGAAATGAGCCCTTGGATATCAAAGGGATAATAAAGAAATATTATGACCTCTATGGCCACAAATCTTACATCCTAGATGAAATGGAACAATGCCTTGAAAGACACAAATTAGCAAACTTACTCAAGGAGAAAAAAATAATCTGAACAGGCTTATATCTATTAAGGAAATTAAATCTGTGATTAATAACTTTCCCAAAAAGTAAATGCCAGGCTCAGATACTTTCACTGGTGAATTCTATCAAATCTATAAGGAAGAAATGGCACCAGTTTTTCTAGAATCTTCGAGAAAACACAAAGAACACCTTAACTCATTTTAGAGATCACAATTACTAATATTAAAACCAGAGTAAAACATTACAAGAAAGATCTACAAAGCATTATCTCTAATGAATATAGATACAGTAATATTTGATAAATTCTTAGCAAATTGAATCTGGAAATGCACAAAAACATTATACATTATGAAAAAGTTTTTCAGTTATATAAAACTCGTTCAATATTCAAAAATCAATCAACGTAACCAATCACATCAACGAGTTAAAAAAATCATATGATTATATCAACTGATGCAGGGAAAACATCTGGAAAAATCCAATACCCACTAATGATAAAAATTCGAAGATAAATAGAAATAGATTGGAAATTCCTCAACTTGAAAAGTAATATTAACAAAAATACAAACTTAGATGACAGAAATATATTTTGAACAATGTAAAAAGTGTTAACATCAAGTACTGTATATGGAAAACAGCCCTATAGATCAATAAGAAAATAAAAATGGATAAGTAATATAAAGTTGAAATCAATGATGTGGATATATCTGATGGACAGTAAACATCAAAAAAAATGAAATTGCCCTATCCCAGTGTAAATATGGGAATATTTAAAAAATAAGCTTAGTATTACCAAGGAATGGTGAGCATATGGTGAAAAATGGATCTCATATAATCTTAGTGGGAATGTAAAATTAGTACTACCACTTGGGAGAGCTATTTGGAAAAAAATGGTGGTTTGAAAATAGGTCTGTTCTAACACTCAGGGATTTTAGTTTTTTGGTATTGTACCCTCAAGGACCTCTTGCACATATTTACTAGAAGATATGTGTAAGCAGGCCAAATGCCAAAAAATTGATGCTTTTGAACTGTGTTGTTGGAGATGACTCTTAAGAGTCCCTTGGACAGCAAAGAGATCAAACCAGTTAATCCTGAAGGAAATAAACCCTGAACATTCATTGGAAGGACTGATGTTGAAGCTGAAGCTCCAATACTTTGTCCTCCTGATGCGAAGAACTGACTCAATGGAAAATATCCTGATACTGGGAAAGATTGAGGGCAAGAGGAGCAGGGGACTACAGAGGATGATATGGTTGGATGGCATCACTGACTCAGTGGACATAAGTTTGAGCAAGCTCTGGGAGAGGGTGAAGGACAGGGAAGCCTGGCATGCTGCAGACTGAACAAGGAGTGTAAGAATGTTCACTGAAGCATGATAACAGCATGAAGTGGCATATATTTCCAATAGCAAATGGACAAATAAGATATAATCTTACGATGGCAGACTCTACAGGATTAAGTATGGGTGAACAATATACTAATAACATGGACAGGTTGAAAGAGGACTTTCCAGGTGGCTCAGTGGTAAAGAATATGTCTGCCAAGCAGAAGATGTGGGTTCAGTCCCTAGGTTGAGAATATCCCCTGGAGAAGGAAATGGCAATCCACTCCAGTATTCTTGTCTGGGAAATCCTATGGACAGAAGAGTCTGGCAGGCTACAGTCCATGGGGTCCCAAAGAATCAGATACAACTTAGTGACTAAATAGTAGCAGCAGCAGTTTGAAAGAACATACTATAGCTAGAGAAAATAAAATATACAATAATATGAAAAATTAAAGCATTCATGTGACTTTTATAAAATATATAGCTTGATATGTAGTAAAACTTATGACTGGTAGGATAGCACATATTCATGGTAGTGACAGCAATGCATCTAGGCACTTATTCTGTAATGTTCTATAATCTTTATAAATAGAAAATGTGAAGCAATAAAAATCCAAAGTAAAAATAGTTTTGTGTTCTTAACAATATTTCAGAGTACGCTGAATCTATGAACTAAGAATAACTAACCATAAGGGGAAAATGTGAAATTGTGAACAGTTATGTAGAAATGAAAATTCACAATTGTCAAATAAAAATATACTATGGGGGAAGCAGAAACCAGATTGATGCATAATCAAATCATTGAAGTAGAACACAAATTTGTTCTATTTTACCAGAACACTGAAGAAAAGAATAAAGGCATTAAAATAATAACATAACCTCTAAAAGACACAGAACAGATTGTGGAAATCCAAATTAAACATAGTCTTAAACCCAGAAATAGCAGATATTAAAATTATTAATAAAATTAACAATCAAAAAGTCTTGAAGAAAATCTTCCTGAGGTGAAAAGGATCCTATTATGATTAATAAAAGTATGCACTATGCAATAGGTAAATAATGGAAACAAAGCAAGATTTAGATTTATTCTGGAAAAAAATCCTTGAATTTGAAAGCCTTTCTTTCTTTCCCCTTAAGCATTTAGTAGGAAAAAAACGAGTTGGCAAATGATCAGATTTTGTTCTTTTTTTTTTTTTAGAGGAACTAGTTCTACAGAAGGTTAAGACGAGAATTTTTGTGAATGAGAAATTATATAAGGAGCCAAGGTGGCACTTATGGAGACTTAGTAGCAGCAGCAACAACTTTTTCTCAGATATTGAAGGGTGCAGAAAGAATGCCACCTACATAATTCCCAGAACTTTACTCCTCCTCTCAACTTGCTGGAATTTGAAGATTTGCTCCAGTTTCCTCAGGAATAATCAAAGCAGAGAACTCAAGATGAATTGTTTATAGCATAAAAGACCTGCTCTGAGCACTAAAACCAATTAAAATATAGACTTAAGTCTAAATAATTTAAATGTATTGATAAAATCTAAAGCTACGCTAAAGATACTCCTTAAAAATAGATTTTATAAAATACTTCTGGAACAGTAAGTTCTGAACAATCATCTGAATATAAAAATTTCATAGTGAATAAAGAGAAATTGCCAAGAAATATAAAACTTTCATCAGGTAGAATATTATAGATATGGCGTCACTGTTAAAATCATAATTAAATTTAAATATATTAAAGGTATCCCCTTGAATGAAAATGGGGTGTATACTTTCCAATAAACTGAGAAAGGCATTTAATTTATTAAAACAGGAAAAAAAGTGTCAGTGACAAGTAAGCCATAAAAGAGAATAAAGCATCGAACAGGATGACAGAAGTAGCATTAAAATGGATTGATTACTTCTAAGGGGGGAAGGGAAATGTTTTATTTTAGGTTGCAAAATAATTCAAGGAGCCTTCTAGGTTTCTGAATCTGTACCCAGTGGATAGCGGCTTGATCAGGAAATTCTGTGTTAGATTAAAAAAAAAAAAAAAAACTTATTGGAGTATAGTTGCTTTACAATGTTGTGTTTCTGCTTTACAGCAAAGTGAATCAACTATATGTATACACGTATCCCCTCTTTTTTGAATTTCTTTCTACTTAGGTCACCACAGACCACTAAGTAGAATTCCCTGTACTACACCGTTCTCATTAGTTATCTATTTTATACATTCAGTTAAGTTCAATTCAGTCGCTCAGTCGTGTCTGACCCTTTGCGACCCCATGAATCGCAGCACACCAGGCCTCCCTGTCCATCACCAACTCCCAGAGTTTACTCAAACTCATGTCCATCGAGTCGGTGATGCCATCCAGCCATCTCATCCTCTGTGGTCCCCTTCTCCTCCTGCCCCCAATCTCTCCCAGCATCAGAGTCTTTTCCAATGAGTTAACTCTTCGCATGAGGTGGCCAAAGTACTGGAGTTTCAGCTTTAGCATCAGTCCTTCCAATGAACACCCAAGACTGATCTCCTTTATTATGGACTGGTTAGATCTCCTTGCAGTCCAAGGGACTCTCAAGAGTCTTCTCCAACACCACAGTTCAAAAGCATCAATTCTTTGGTGCTCAGCCTTCTTCACAGTCCAACTCTCACATCCATACATGACCACTGGAAAAACCATAGCCTTGACTAGACAGACCTTGTTGGCAAAGAAATGTCTCTGCTTTTCAACATGCTATCTAGGTTGGTCATAACTTTCCTTCCAAGGAGTGTCTTTTAATTTCATGGCTGCAATCATCATCTGCAGTGATTTTGGAGCCCCCAAAAATAGTCTGACACTGTTTCCACTGTTACCCCATCTATTTCCCATGAAGTGATGAGGCCAGATGCCATGATCTTAGTTTTCTGAATAGTAGTATGTATTTACTTTATTTTGGATGCTGGCGAGTGGGGGTGGGGGCAGGCCAATTCTTATCTGAAGGCTGACTACCCGTACTGACCATCAGTGGGCAAGAACTTTTATAGATGAAAGGAGGGAGCTACATGCAAAAACAGCACAGTAAGCTCTGACAGTTATCTTGAAATTGGTCATCACTTGTCTAACCAGTGTCATCTTGATTGTTTTAATTACAGTTAATATTCAGTTCCAGGGTCGGTTTGTTTCCATTTCTTTGAGGCCAGTTCTTAGAACTGTGGTAGCTTATGTCATGACTACAGGTCTGGTCATCATGCAGTTAACTTCTCCACCTGGTGGGGGTTTCAGTATCTATAAGACAGCTCACAGGATATGGCTCAGAATGTATCTATAGCCCTTGAGAAGGAACTAAAAGTCCTTGACTTTACTTAATGACAACATTAGTATTATTTCATCTCCTTTGATTGTTTTCCTTTTTTTGTGCACTTTTTTCTCTTCTCTGAGTTAAGCTTATTCTTTGGCTCAAGTTTTTCCACAGGAAAAAACAGCAGGTGAAGGACATTGGAAGAGGGGAAAAGACCATAGGTCCTGCTCCATTTCAAATCTTGTATTATTAATAAAATTGCATCTGCAGTAACTTGGAGGTATAATCAGAGGCATACTTAGTGAGCAGTCCTAGAGTGAAAGGTGAAACAAAACAGAAACTTCATAGTGTGTGCTGGTTCTTACTGCCTGAAAAAGCTTGGCAAGATAATATAGAAAAGACATGAACTCAGAATATAGTCAGTTTTCAGTTAAAAATGAAAAGAAATAGGAAGAGTTAAGGGACTGTGGGCTTTGCAGGTTTAGAAAAGACCAAATGTTTTCCCAACCCTATATTTTAAGAGTTGGGGATAAAAAAGATGTTGAGAGGCTAAGATTTCAGTAATACTTCTCAGCTGAATAAAATGATTCAGAACAATGATCAGATTCAATGTATGGATTCCCCATCACTTTTTACAGATAGCTACAAGATGGCTACTATTAATGAGTGTGTGTGTGTTTATGTATAAGGAATCAAAATAAATGAGATTTGAGAATTATATTGAGGAAATACTTGTGTGATCACTGGTACATGGAACTGACTTGAAGTGAATAGATCAAAATCTTCAAAGCCTCTGATAATTTGAAAGTTAAGAGAACTTGCAGTCCCACCTTTCAGCACCTGTATTTGAGGCAGCTGTGGAGCCACTAGGGATGGCCTATCCCCATGTATTTCAGATATGACCAAGGGAGATAATGTAAAAGAACTTCTAGAACACAGAGCTCAGGCTCAGCAATAATCAACAAGGACTCCCTCCCACTGAGTAGAATTAGGCTTTAATTGAGACTTCTACCAACAGGATAGGGAGCCTTCATAATGCCCGATTCTCAGGATTTCAACTTTGCGATATACTAGTGAGTGATGGGTATGTATCTCTTTTTCCCCTTTTTTTTTAATGGAAATTCTTTTCTTTCTTCTTTGCTTGCTTGGTTTCATTTTTGTGCCCCAATATTCTTTCACTTGCTCCAGTATTTTATTTTAGACATGTGTGGTGGTGATAGACAGATTACTTGTCATCTTTAGTACATAGGTCACCTAACCAAAAGCGGTCACATCTAGTCCTAAGAGAGAGTACTGCACAAAACCTGAAGAGTTTGAAATCTGCCTGCATTCATTACCCTGATGGGACTTTGGTTTGTCTTCACTGGGGGCACTGGGAAAAAAAAGGTAAACATTTTAACTTCTCCGAGCAAGAGGAATGGGATGAAAGAAATGTTAGGGTATTACATCAGGGAATAATTAAATCTTCTCAGTGGGTCAGGGTAAATTGCAGCACTAAGACTGGCACTGCTCTCCATGTAACATTGCTCCTCTTGAAGTTCCTGATCTTTCTTTTGATGTGAATAAATGCTGTTTCATGGAAAATGTTCTACTCATTATTTTCTTATTATGTTTTCTTTCAGCTTCTCATGAGTACTTGGTTTTAAGTATTACTTTTAAAATATATTTTAATCAATTGTTTTCTATGAATATTCTTCACTTTCTATCTCCATTTAGTTCAGTCTTTCAGCTGTAGTGACATTAATCATACTGGGAATTTATAACACATACAGGAAGAAAACACACTACAGGTTCAATTAGTATTTTACCTCCCACCATTAAACAGAGGCAACGGGTTGACTTTAAGTTGTCAGCAGGCAGAGACACTTACTTCATGTATAAGAGATGAGATTCATAGGTAGTGTAATGAAAATGTAATCTCTTGAAACTGAACTCCATGGATTCAAGTTTAGGCTTCTAAAGTTATATTGAGGAACATGATATGAAAATAAGACTTTCCTAGCATTTTGGCAGCTGGACTTAGAGTCAGTAGTTGTTGTTTAGTCTCTTTGTCGTGTCTGACTCTGTGTGGCCTCATGGACTGTAGCCTGCCAGGCTCCTCTGTCCATGGGATTTCCCAGGCAAGAATACTGGAGTGGGTTGACATTTCCTTCTCCAGGTGATCTTCCACACCCAGGGATCGAACCTGGGTCTCCTGCTTTGCAGGCAGATTCTTTACCACTCTGCCACCTGGAAATAATAAGTGAATTCTGAAGAAATTCTCCACAAATTATGACTGTACTCATAACCAAATAATGAACTCATAGGTACTTTAACCACATTGAAGTCAATCACTGCTCCTTTGTTTTGCAGTCATTAACAGGACTCGAGAACTTATTAATTCACCACTTAAGACTGAAGGCTTAGCTTCTTTCCTCTGAACCCCTTACAAATTATTCAAACTCCTAGTAGTACCCACTTCTGCCATCTTTCCCAAGAACGCCATGGATTAATGTTGAGGGGCATTGGGTGTTGAAGAGTTTGGGCTGGTCTTTAATGATTACAGGAATGGAACAGAGAGGATTGGAAATTACAGTGAATTTCAGGAAAAGATGTAAAATATTTAAAATCCCAAAGTCCCCTGCTCTTCAGAATGTGTTCCAAATATAAGATGCTATTATGACAATGAATTAAATTGAACATAGTAAACCATTTACAATTTGTTGTTCTCTTTCAACATCATTCAGTCTTTTTTTTTTCTTTTTTTAACTTTATTATTATTTTTAAAATTTTATTTTATTTTTAAACTTTACAATATTGTATTGGTTTTGCCAAATATCAAAATGAATCCGCCACAGGTATACATGTGTTCCCCATCCTGAACCCTCCTCCCTCTTCCCTCCCCATACCCTCCCTCTGGGTCGTCCCAGTGCACCAGCCCCAAGCATCCAGTATCGTGCATCGAACCTGGACTGGCGACTCGTTCCATATATGATATTTTACGTATTTCAAAGCCATTCTCCCAAATCATCCCACCCTCTCCCTCTCCCACAGAGTCCAAAAGACTATACTATACATCAGTGTCTCTTTTGCTGTCTCGTATACACGGTTATTGTTACTATCTTTCTAAATTCCATATATCTGTGTTAGTATACTATATTGGTGATTTTCTTTCTGGCTTACTTCACTCTGTATAATAGGCTCCAGTTTCATCCACCTCATTAGAACTGATTCAAATGTATTCTTTTTAATGGCTGAGTAATACTCCATTGTGTATATGTATATGTGTATATGATCAACATCATTCAGTCTTAAACAGTTGGGAAAGAACAGAACTTCTGAAATAGGTGCAATTGATTTTATCAGCACTGATAGTAAAATATCAGAGCCTTGGCTATCCAAGCAGTCTTGTTCTATTCAGATACTCTATTTCTTCATGATTCACTCTTGGGTGGTTGTGTGTTTGTAGGAATTATCTATTTTTTCTAGGTCATCCAGTTTATTGCATCAGTTGTAATGTCCCCTCTTTCATTTTTGATTTTAGTTATGTGAGTCTTTTTCTTCTTATTTTAGCTAAGAGTTTGCCAGTTTTGTTGATCTCTTAAAAAAAATCACTCAGTTTCAATGGTGTTTCCTATTGATTTTCTGTTCTCTATTTCATTCACCTTGGCTCTAATCTTTATTCTTTCCTTCCTTCTGTTCACTTTGGGTTGTTTGTTCCTCTTTTTTCAGTTTCTTGAGATGTAAAGTTATGTTGTTGATTTGAGATAGTTCTTTTTTAATGTACACATTTATAGCTCTATACCTACCCTGTTAGCAATGCTTTTGCTGCTCACCATGTTTTTTGTGTATATTGTGTTTTCACTTATCTTAAGCTATTTTCTGATTTCCCTTGTGACTTCTTTGACTCACAGGTTGTTTAAAAGTGGGAGGGAGGAGGGAGGAGGGTTCAGGATGGGGAACACATGTATACCTGTGGTGGATTCATTTTGATATTTGGCAAAACTAATACAATTATGTAAAGTTTAAAAATAAAATAAAATTTAAAAAAAAGTGTGTTGCTTAATTTTCACATATTTGTGAATATTCCAGTTTTCCTTGTGCTATTGATTTCTAGTTTCATTCTATAGTGATCAAAAAGGATACTTTCTATGACTTCAGTATTCATGGATTTTTAAAGATTTGGTTTTGTATCTATCCTGGAGAATATTCCATGTGCAGTTGAGAAGATTGTATATTTTGCTGTTGTTGGGTGGAGTGGTCTGAATATATCTTTTATGTCTAGTTAGTCTGTGTTATTAAAGTCCTCTATTTCCTTTTTGATCTTTGTTGCTCTCTTCACTACTGAATGGAAGATATTGAAGTCAACTACTCTTATTGTGTTGCTATATATTTCTCCCTTCAACTATCACAATATGTGTCATATATTTAAGAGTATTGAGGTTTGGTGACTATAATTTATAATATTTATAATGACTATATCTTCTTGGTGAATTGATGCTCTTGTATAATGTCATCCTTTGCCTCTTATTAAAGTTTTTTTTTTTTTAAGTTTAATTTGGCTGATGTTAATATAACTGTACCTGTTCCCTTTTGGTCACCATTCATACAGAATAGTCTTTTCCATTCTATCATGTTCAGCCTATGTGACTCCTTAGACCTGAAGTGAGTCTTTCATAGGCAGCATTCTGTTGGGTCTTATTTTTTTTAAATATACATTCAGGGAATCTCCATCTTTCGATTGTGGAGTTTAGTCCATTTTCATTTAAAGTAATTAATGATAAGGAAGGATTTACTGTTGTCATTTAAAAAAGGTGTTTTCTGCATATGCTGTAGCCTTTTTGTGACTTCTTTTACTATAGTCCATTTTGGTTCATTGTTTTTTTCTGTGGTGATTATCTTGATTCACTTCTCATTTCCTTTTGTGTATATACTGTAGATATTTTCTTTCTGGTTATCATTGCAGTTACATAAAACACCCTGTCAGGTCAGTCGCTCAGTCTTGTCTGACACTCTGTGACCCCATGGATTGCAGCACACCAGGTCTCCCTGTCCATCACCAACTCTGGGAGTTTACTCAAACTTATGTCCATTGAGTCGATGATGCCATCCAACCATCTCATCCTCTGTTGTCCCCTTCTCCTCCTGCCTTCAATCTTTCCAAGCATCAGGGTCTTTTCAAATGAGTCAGCTCTTTGCATCAGGTGGCTAAAGTATTGGAGTTTCAGCTTCAACATCAGTCCTTCCAATGACTTTTCAGGATTGATTTCCTTTAGGATGGACTGGTTGGATCTCCTTGCAGTCGAAGGGACTCTCAAGAGTCTTCTCCAACACCACAATTCAAAAGCATCAATTCTTTGGCACTCAGCTTTCTTTATAGTCTAACTCTCACATCCATACATGACTACTGGAAAAACCATAGCTTTGACTAGATGGACATTTGTTGGCAAATTAATGTCTCTGCTTTTTAATATGAGTTCTAAGTTGGTTATAACTTTTCTTCTAAGGAGCAAGCATCTTTTAATTTCATGGCTGGAGTCAGCATTTGCAGTAATTTTGGAGCCCAAAACAATAAAGTCTCTTACTGGTTTCTTTGCTTCCCCATCTATTTGCCATGAAGTGATGGGGCCAGACGCCATGACCTTAGTTTTCTGAATGTTGAGTTTTAAGCCAACATTTTCACTCTCTTCCTTCACTTTCATCAAGAGACTCTTTAGTTCTTCTTTGTTTTCTGCCATAAGGATGTTGTCATCTGCATATCTGAGGTTATTGATATTTCTCCTGGCAATCTTGATTCCAGCTTGTGCTTCATTCAGCCCAGAATTTCTCATGATGTACTCTGCATATAAGTTAAATAAGCAGGGTGATAATATATAGCCTTGACGTACTCCTTTACTGATTTCGAACCAGCCTGTTCTTCCATGTCCAGTTCTAACTGTTGCTTACTGACTAGAGATCTCTTCAAGAAAATTAGAGATACCAAAAAAATATTTCATGCAAAGATGGGCTCAATAAAGGACAGAAATGGTATGGACCTAACAGAAGCAGAAGATATTAAGAAGAGGTCGCAAGAATACACAAAAGGACTATACAGAAAAGATCTTAACGACCCAGATAATCACGATGATGTGATCACTCAGAGCCAGAAATTCTGGAATATGAATTCAAGTGGGCCTTAGGAAGCATCACGATGAACAAAGAAATGGAGGTGATGGAATTCCAGTTGAGCTATTTAAAATCCTAAAAGATGATGTTGTGAAAGTGATCCAGTCAATATCCCAGCAAATTTGCAAAACTCATCAGTGGCCACAGGACTGGTAAATGTCAGTTTTCATTCCAAATGTTTTCCCAAAGAAAGGCAATGCTAAAGAATGCTCAAACTACTGCACAATTGCACTCATCTCACACACTAGCAAAGTAAGGAGCAAAATTCTCCAAGCCAGGCTTCAACAGTATGTGAACTATGAACTTCCAGATGCACAAGCTAGATTAGAAAAGGTAGAGGAACCAGAGATCAAATTGCCAACATCCACTGGATCATCAAAAAAGCAAGAGAATTCCACAAAAACATCTAATTCTGCATTATTGACTATGCAAAGCCTTTGACTGTGTGGATCACAACAAACTGTGGAAAATTCTTCAAGAGATGGGAATATCAGACCACTTGACCTGCCTTCTGAGAAATCTGTAGGTCAGGAAGCAACAGTTAAAATATCCTAAAGTACAACATTAAATTTTAAACTGATAACAAGTTCAGTCACATACAAAAATTCCAGTCTTTTTACTGGTTAAGTTGCAAAGTTTTCTCTCACTCTTTGTGACTAGATGGATTGTAGCCTACCAGGCACCTCTATCCCTGGGATTTACCAGGCAAGAATACTGGAGTAGTTTGCCATTTCTACCTCCAGGGTATCTTCCTGTCACACTGATCGAACCCACATCTCCTACATTGGCAGGAGGATTCGTTACAACTGAACCACTCGAGCAACCCTTTTACAGCCCCATAAAATTTATTATGAATGTCATTAATTACATTTTTATGCATTCAGTTCAGTGAGTTCAGTCACTCAGTCGTGTCCAACTCTTTGCGACCCCATGAATTGCAGCACGCCAGGCCTCCCTGACCATCACCAACTCCCGGAGTTCACTCAAACTCATATCCATTGAGTCAGTGATGCCATCAAGGCATCTCATCCTCTGTCGTGCCCTTCTCCTCCTGCCCCCAATCCCTCCCAGCATCAGAGTCTTTTCCAATGAGTCAACTCTCTGCATTGGGTGGCCAAAGTATTGGAGTTTCAGCTTTAGCATCAGACCTTCCAAAGAATACCCAGGACTGATCTCCTTTAGAATGGACTGTTTAGATCTCCTTGCAGTCCAGGGGACTCTCAAGAGTCTTCTCCAACACCACAATTCAAAAGCATCAATTCTTCCATGTTCAGTGTTCTTCACAGTCCAACTCTCACATCCATACACGACCACTGGAAAATCCATAGCCTTGACTAGGTGAACTTTTGTTGGCAAAGTAATGTGTCTGCTTTTGAATATGCTATCTAGGTTGGTCATAACTTTCCTTCCAAGGAGTAAGCGTCTTTTAATTTCATGGCTGCAATCACCATCTGCAGTGATTTTGGAGCCCCCCAAACAAAGTCTGACACTGTTTCCACAGTTCCCCCAACTATTTCCCATGAAGTGATGGGACCAGATTCCATGATCTTCATTTTCTGAATGTTGAGCTTGAAGCCAACTTTTCACTCTCCTTTTTCACTTTCATCAAGAGGCTTTATTGTTCCTCTTCATTTTCTACCATAAGGGTGGTGTCATCTGCATATCTGAGGTTATTGATATTTCTCCCGGCAATCTTGATTCCAGCTTGTGCTTCTTCCAGCCCAGCATTTCTCATGAGGTACTCTGCATATAAGTTAAATAAGCAGGGTGACAATATACAGCCTTCACATACTCCTTTTCCTGTTTGGAACCAGTCTGTTGTTCCATGTCCAGTTCTAACTGTTGCTTCCTGACCTGCATATAGGTTTCTCAAGAGGCAGGTCAGGTGGTCTGGTATTCCCATCTCTTTCAGAATTTTCCACAGTTTATTGTGATCCACACAGTCAAAGGCTTTGGCATAGTCAAGAAAGCAGAAATAGATGTTTTTCTCTAACTCTCTTGCTTTTTCCATGATCCAGCAGATGTTGGCAATTTGGTCTCTGGTTCCTCTGCCTTTTCTAAAACCAGCTTGAACGTCTGGAAGTTCACGGTTCATGTATTGCTAAAGGCTGGCTTGGAGAATTTTGAGCATTACTTTACTAGCGTGTGAGATGAGTGCAATTGTGCAGTAGTTTGAGCATTCTTTAGCATTGCCTTTCTTTGGGATTGGAATGAAAACTGACCTTTTCAGTCCTGTGGCCACTGCTGAATTGTCCAAATTTGCTGGCATATTGAGTGCAGTACTTTTTCAGCATCATCTTTCAGGATTTGAAATACCTCAACTGGAATTCCATAACCTCCATTAGCTTTGTTCGTAATGATACTTTCTAAGACCCACTTGACTTCACATTCCAGGATGTCTGGCTCTAGGTGAGTGATCACACCATCATGATTATCTTGGTCGTGAAGATCTTTTTTGTACAGTTCTTCTGTGTATTCATGCCACCTCTTCTTAATATCTTCTGCTTCTGTTAGGTCCATACCATTTCTGTCCTTTATCGAGCCCATGTTTGCATGAAATGTACCCTTGGTATCTCTGATTTTCTTGAAGAGATCTCTAGTCTTTCCCATTCTGTTGTTTTCCTCTATTTCTTTGCATTGGTTGCTGAGGAAGGCTTTCTTATCTCTTCTTGCTATTCTTTGGAACTCTGCATTCAGATGCTTATATCTTTCCTTTTCTCCTTTGCTTTTTGCTTCTCTTCTTTTCACAGCTATTTGTAAGGCGTTCTCAGACAGTCATTTTGCTTTTTTTGCATTTCTTTTCCATGGGGATGGCCCTGATCCCTGTCTCCTGTACAATGTCACAAATCTCAGTCCATAGTTCATCAGGCACTCTATCTATCAGATCTAGGCCCTTAAAACTATTTCTCACTTTCACTGTATAATCATAAGGGATTTGATTTAGGTCATACCTGAATGGTCTGGTGGTTTTCCCTACTTTCTTCAATTTAAGTCTGCATTTGGCAATAAGGAGTTCATGATCTGAGGCACAGTCAGCTCCTGGTCTTGTTTTTGCTGACAGTATAGAGCTTCTCCGTTTTTGGCTGCAAAGAATATAATCAATCTGATTTCGGTGTTGACCATCTGTTGATGTCCATGTGTACAGTCTTCTCCTGTGTTGTTGGAAGAGGGTGTTTGCAATGGCCAGTGCGTTCTCTTGGCAAAACTCTATTAGCCTTTTCCCTGCTTCATTCCATATTCCAAGGTCAAATTTGCCTATTACTCCAGATGTTTCTTGACTTCCTACTTTTGCATTCCAGTCCCCTATAATGAAAAGGACATCTTTTATGTGTTAGTTCTATAAGGTCTTGTAGGTCTTCATAGAACCATTCAACATCAGCTTCTTCAGCGTAAACTGGTTGGGGCATAGACTTGGATTACTGTGGTATTGAATGGTTTGCCTTGGAAACGAACAGGGATCATTCTGTCGTTTTTGAGATTGCATCCAAGTACTGCATTTCAGACTCTTTTGTTGACCATGATGGCTACTCCATTTTTCTAAGGGATTCCTGCCCACAATAGTAGATATAATGGTCTTCTGAGTTAAATTCACCCATTCCAGTCCATTTCAGTTCGCTGATTCCTAGAATGTCAACGTTCACTCTTGCCATCTCCTGTTTGACCACTTCCAATTTGCCTTGATTCATGGACCTGACATTCCAGGTTCCTATGCAATATTGCTCTTTACAGCATTGGACCTTGCTTCTATCACCAGTCACATCCAGAACTGGTTATTGTTTTTGCTTTGCCTCCATCCTTTCATTTTTTCTGGAGTTATTTCTCCACTGATCTCCAGTAGCATATTGGGTACCTATCGACCTGGGGAGTTCCTCTTTCAGTATCCTATCATTTTGCCTTTTCATACTGTTCATGGGGCTCTCAAGGCAAGAATACTGAAGTGGTTTGCCGTTCCCTTCTCCAGTGGACCACATTCTGTCAGACCTCTCCACCATGACTTGCCCGTCTTGGATGGCCCCACATGGCATGGCTTGGTTTCATTGAGTTAGACAAGGCTGTGGTCCATGTGATTAGGTTGCCTAGTTTTCTGTGATTATGGTTTCAATGTGTCTGCCCTCTGATGCCCTCTCGCAACACCTACTATCTTACTTGGGTTTCTCTTACCTTGGTTGTGGGGTATCTCTTCACGGCTGCTCCAGCAAAGCACAGCCACTGCTCCTTACCTTGGACGAGGGGTATCTCCTCACCACCGCCCCTCTTTATCTTGAACGTGGAGTAGCTCCTCTTGGCCCTCCTGCACCCACACTGCCACCGCTCCTTGGACGTGTGTTACATTTACTGTGCAGTTTATTTCTAATCTGGGCTTCCCTCATAGCTTAGTTGGCAAAGAATCCGCCTGCAATGCAGGAGACTCCAGTTTGATTCCTGAGTCGGGAAGATCCGCTGGAGAGAAATAGGCTACCCTCCAGTGTTCTTAAGCTTCCCTTGTGTCTCAGCTGGTAAAGAATCCACCTGCACACCACCAGCCACAGGGTCTTGTAGAATCCTTTCACCAAGGAAATGGCTTCCCTCCTGGAGCTGCTCAGTGCCACTTCATTGATGTTCACCACCCTGTCCCTACACTTTGACATATATTTATGTTTTTTTTTTTTCATTTAAATTATATGTACCAAAATTAGAAGAGTATACAGTTTGCTGTGTTTGTCCATGCATTTACCTTTGTTGAAGAACTTTATAGTTTTATGGTTTTATGTTGCTATGTACTGATCATTCATTTCAATCTGAAGGATTTTCCTTAGCTTTTCTTATAGGGCAAGTATTATCATAATGAACTTCCTCAGTTTTTATTTATCTGGGAGATATTAATTTCTTCACTTTTAAAATAAAGGATAATTTTAATTGGAGCATAATTGTTTAACCTTATTCTGCTATATTCTGTGATTCTCCTATACTAGGTGTTCTGCTATACAAGGTGATATCCTTCATTTTTGAAAGACAATTTTGTCTAATACAATATTCTTGGTTGTTAGTTTTTTCTTTTAGCACTTTAAATATATCATCCCAGTCCCTCTAGTCTGCAAAGTTTCTACTGAGAAATTCACTGACAATTTTATGGAACTTCCTTGTATTTCTTTTCTTTTGCTGCTTTCAAAATTCTCTTTGATTTTGACTTCAGTTAGTTTGTTTATAAAGTGTCTTGATATGGTTCTGTTTTCATTTATTTTAGAGTTCTTTCAGATTCTTCAATCTGTATGTCTATTTTTTCCCTCAGATTTGGGAAATTTTTAGTCATTATTTCTTCAAAGGAGCTTGCTGTTCCTTTCATTTTCTTTCTGGGATTCTTATAATGCATCTATTGATTGCTTGATAATATCTCAAAAGTTCTTTAGACTCTCTTCACTTTTCATTAATTTTTCTTTTTTGCTTCTCTGACTGGATGTTTTCAATTGATCTGTTTTCAAGTTTACTGGTTTTTCCTTCTGCCTAATGAATTCTGATGTTCAAATTCTCTAGAATTTTCAGTTCAGTTATTGTATCTTTTAGCTCCAGAATTTGTCTGGTTAATTTTATGGGTTTTCCTCTCTGCTGATACTCTCATTTAGTTTATGCATCAATTTCCTGATTTTGTTTAGTTTGTGCTCTCTTTTAGCTCATTGGGCATTTTTATGACTGCCTTTTTATATTCTTTGTCAGGTAGCTCATGTATCTGCATTTCTTTAGGATCAGTTGCTGGAATTTTATTTTGGTCTTTTGGTTGGGCCATGTTTTCCTGTTTATTTATAAGCCTTATAATTTTTTGCTGGAAATTTGGCATTTGAAAAAAAACAACCACCTCTTTCAATCTTTGCCTACTGGTTTAATGTGGGAGAAGACATTCACAATTCTGCCTGATTACAAGTTTTAGGCCCTCTTAAATCTTTTCTTACTTCTTTCTTCCCTTGTCATCTGCCTGAAAAACTGCACCTCTAATGTGATTCAGGAGAAGGCAATGGCACCCCACTCCAGTACTCTTGCCTGGAGAATCCCAGGGACAGAGGAGCCTAGTGGGCTGCTGTCTATGAGGTGGCACAGAGTCGAACACGACTGAAGTGACTTAGCAGCAGCAGCAGTAGCAATGTGATTCAAGTCAGGTGAGACAGAAACCAGTCCCTTGAAAAACCCCTTGACAAGCCAGAACACAGGACACATGGTACACTGTTTTTGTTTCTCTCACGATGGAGGAACCTTGGCACAGAGGTCTTCCCCCTGGTTGCTCTGTACTATGCTGCTTAGGGGATGGTGCACTTAGCTGCACCAAGTGCTGTGACTTTTCCTACCCCTTGCTTTTAAAATGGCCTTGATGCTCTGGTTTCTCAAGTGTACTCTAGAATTCTCATAGAAGTATTCTGGTCCTTATATTGTTGCTAACTTGGTGTGTCTATGGGGAAAAGAGGGTCTGTAACTACCATCTCGGTCTACTCAACAGGATGTTAAACTTGGTTTTCTTTGACCCCAGAGTCCACATTTCTATGTAGTATGTTACCCTCTCTCCCATGTGGGGTCTCCTTATGCTTATCTCCATCTCTGTCCAAATTTACATTCCTGCTCTCTCACTATAGTCATTCAAATGTGAATGAGTTTTAGAAATGTAAATGACTTCACTGTCATAAATTTTGCCTCAGGTTAGTCTCATTGATAAGTAAAATGTCTACTTAATAACATAATTTCTAGGTGTTTATGTGTTATAAATTTTATTCAACAAATGCTATTTGATATTTACTATGATATAGTTGTTTGTTTAGGAACAGGATAAATGAATGGTAACCTGGAATGGCTTAAAAGTTAATGAGTTATGCTGAGCTGCCTACAAGGTACTATAGCAGAAATCTGGACAAATTGCTGGAAGCCTTAGAAGAGAAAGTGATTTCATCCGTCGTGGGAATTAAGGAGTTCCTCACTCATGATCTGTCATTTGAGCTGATTCTTAAAGGATACCTAGGAACTGACTATGTGGTCAATAAGTTTTAGATATTTATTGCAGAGAGCAGTGTGGTTTAAGGTGGAGAGGGTTGAAATGATGAGCCATTCATTATAGCAGAAGTGAAAGGAGGGGAAAGGCAAAGGGTGGCTTTATTAGATGATGATCTTTTTTTTTTTTTCCTTAATGATGGATTTTCAAGTGTCAAGGTAACCTATATCTGGATCTCTTGCCTCGACTTGGGGGTGACTTTTCTGTGAGACAGAAGGCATCTTGTTAACCTTCACATCTGAACTCCTAGAGTCCATGTGAAGCACTGCATAAACTTCATACAGCTCTCCATAGGGCTTGGCTTGACCCCAGAATCATATGCAGAGTTCCCTAGATGAAACAGATAAGTGTTCTACAAAATTCATGCCAACCTAACCAGTGACATTCCCCTTCTAACTAGAGATTTGGTCCCCAGGACAGGGCCAAGCAAAACCATCCTAAAGGGAGGACCTCACGAAGGTGAAAGATTTTATAGGAGTAAAAATCACTTTTTATCACAACAGGAATTCATTATAGAATTTGGTCATATAGACCAAAATTACAAGTTATGTGGCCTTAATCAGGTTATTTATGCTCTTTGAGCCACAAGCTCTTCATCTCTAAAATGCAGACAATAACAGTATTCTAGCACAAAGAGATGTGAAGATGAAATGAAATAACACCTTAGTGGGATCTATGTAACATGGCTGATAGTACACAAAGAAAGTCTTTGCTGCCCCTACCCCAGCCCACTCCACAGTGAGTTATGGTGAACAAACTGCTTTTCTGTATTTTTTGACACTAAGTAATCTTCCTTTTCACAGTTTCTATAACCAACCCTGAAAATATCTATAATAATGCTAATCTGGCTTTTATTGGCCCTGGGCACTTGCTAGCATGGCTCTGTAAAATATGACTGACTCAAACTTTACTCAATTGTCTAGATCTCATGGACCATGCTGTTTGCCTTCCCTACAGGATTGGCTGTAGTTGAGCAATTGTGTCACCTTGAAATCCAAGCTTCTATCCATAAATTTCTGCTTTTATGGACCCAACCTGAACGAGCAGAACAAGGGAAGATACTCACTTTGAATGCTGATCCTCAGATAAACCTTTCCTTCATATAATGATTTGATTTCTTTATTTAGAAAGTCATTTGCCATGTGTCCCAAAGGATGTTTCAGTACCTTATTCATTGTCTTCTCTAGCTTCTTTTCATTATGTGTGAGCCTCCATTGAACTATCTTTGAAATTCTGCTTGTCAGGAAAACAGCCAAAATATTGAAACAGATGTCAAAAAGTATTTTCTCAACTTGGAATCATTAAATGGTTCTCTATTCATAGATAATATTAAATATAATTACATGATGTAACTGAATTTTAAATCTGATGTTTTCTCTACAAAACTTTTAAAACAATGTTTTAATATAAAGGTTCCATTGCCCCACTGTGTTTGTTACCCATGAATGACTTCTTTTTTTGTCTTCAATTTCAAACTCCAAAGGAGTCTTTAACAAGAGAATCTCTCTAAAGACATCAAAACTGTAGTCATCCTCTGATTTCATAACCCCTCTAAGGTAGAGCCAGTACTATTATTTCTCATTTTGATATAAGGAGCACTTTTCTACTCAGCCTGCCTTATTCTAAGTTAATCTTGGTCAGAACTGGAATTAGATCTGTGAGCAGAACTCAGTTCATTTAGTCTGGAATTTATTATATTATCCAAGGCATCATATGTAGCTGGGTGGGTGTGGCTTTTGAGTCACAGGCTTTCCCTAGGGTTCCCTCCACTGTTCTACTTACCCATCCATGTGACTGGCTGGCTCTTACCAGATATTTACAGATATCACAGGAGAAACTGTGATAAAACCCCATCAGCTTAACTGGAACCTTGGTATCCTGCTTAGGTCTTATAAAACACCTGTCTCAAGGGACTGGGTTAGCATCATCTGAATGAATTTGTACTTCAAATGTAGAGTAGCATGTGGAGGCTATGGGCCTGGGTTATTGAACCATAGACCTTTATATGAATCTCAGCTGTACAGCTTGATCTAAGTGTTCTCTCAAAGTCCTAATTTCCTCACAAGTAAAGAAAGGATAATATTGTCAATTCTCATAGAGTTGTTAGGAAGAATGAATGTGTTAATGAAGATAAAGCGCCTATAACATACCTGGCATACAGCAAGTGCTCATTAATATGAACTGTTAAACTTCACTGACTATACAGATCCACAATGTTTTCACATTACATTTGAGGATCACCTAGTACTGAAAAGTTCTAGCAATAATGACCCTTCACATCCTCCACATTATATGTTCCTTACCTGCAATAAATTTGCATATGCTCTATTAGACTTTTTGATACAGGAGTCCAACCAATACAGTTGTGTGCCTCAGCACACATATCCATACATTGTTATAGCTTTCTCCAGCACATGAGACTTGTTTCTTACCAGAGCAGACCTAAGTGATATTATTTGTGGAACCTCTAGTTATGCTATTCAACCTGACACAACGGTTAGCCACAGGACCCCTTTCACAGAGGATGTCCCTTGAATTATGCCTGGGTGAGACATTAACCTACTTCATCATGAGGACAGATGATCTTTTGGGCTTTCTGAGCATAGTGAAACATGTAGCTGGTCCAATTTGCTAAATATAACCTTTAAGAATCATCAATGAGCAAAGCAGAAAACAAGGCGTCCCTGCTGTGTGTGCATGTGTTAGTTGCTCAGTTGTGTCTGACTCTTTGTGACCCTGTGGACTGTAGCCTGCTAGGCTCCTCTGTCTATGAGATTTCCCAGGCAAGAATACTTGAGTGGGTAGCCATTCCCTTCTCCAGGGGATCTTCCTGACCCAGGGATCGAATCCACATCTCCTGCATTGCAGGCAGATTCTTTACCATCTGAGCCACCAGGGAAGCCTCCAATATCCTACTGAAATATCAGAGAAGACATAGAAACAGAATAGACTGCAGAGTACAGAAGTCTATATGCTGAAAGTTCCATACAGAAGTCCATATGCTGAAAGTTCCATTTTGGTTGGAGATCCACCCAATGTATTTTTCATGGGAAATGATTGAAGGATACTGAAGAAGGAAGGAAGAGCTTTTCACACTCATTAGCTTAACAGACACTGCAGATAAGACTCACTGCTCTAGGAGAACTAGACAGAGTGACTATATGTATCATTTTGCTCACAATAGTCTTCATTTATGCCCATTTTTCTAGTAGAAGTATTAACAGTGCTCCTTTCACTCTCAAAAGAGTCCCAATTGGATATTATGTAGTCTCTCTAGGATTACATAGAGTGCCTCAATAGAATACACAACAATCTTAAAGTCACACAATTACCCCCTTCATTATCATTAAATTGTTTTGACTTACCTGAAAAGTATTTACATTCTGGGTAACACTCTATCCAATCTGAACCAGCCAACATTTGTTCTCATTCCTATCAACACTTCCTCAAATAATGAAGCACCTTTCAAACAATAGGGCAGGAAAAGTAAGACAGAGGACTTATTACCACAGGATAGATTTTAATGATGGAAAAAATGTTTTACTTCTCTGACAAATGATGAAAAATTGAGACTTATTTCCAAGAACAAAATAGAACATCTCTGAAATTGGAAAAAGAACAGAGAAGAGAAATAAGACTGAGATACAAGAAAAGGTACAGCTGGATGACTAAAGCAAGCAAGTGATCACATGTGAAAATAATTCAATACAGCAAGGTAAAAATTCCTCATGGGAGGCAGTAATTAACAAAATGTGAAAGAAAAGTCAGAGTATAACAAAATGTAAGAAATGGTAATAACACAAAAACACTATGTGAGTTTGAAGACCACAGAATTACAGGTGTTGAGAGGAGAAATGAGAACAGAAACCCAAAGAGTAAAGAAAGATGAAATTGAAGACAACGTTCCCTTCCTGATAATAGATGTGCATATACATGTTGAAAGTAATCAGTGACTTCTAGGTGAAAGTAACGAAAAGAAACTTACACCTTGGGATATTTTGGCAAAACTTTAAATGTTAATATTCACAAATTCTCCAATCATCAAAGCATGAAAAATGTTTATGGACACATACAGAAAAGTCAACCTGAACACAGTTTACTACTCAGGAAAAAAAAAAAAAAAAACTAAATGGAAGAAGAAAATGAAGAAATACCTACCATGTTTTGGACAGACATGACATCTGTGAGAAGAAAACAGTGATATCCTAGAGCTGTGGTATCACAATTCCTCCTTTTTTTGTTCCACTTCCTGGCACACAGAGAAAAGAATATTTCAATAGTTTATATGGTTACTACATGTGGGTGCTCACAACAGGAAACTATTCAGCCTAAAGGCTCTGGCTGACCCAGGCTGTGATGAGCCACCTCAGAGATGAAGGGGTAAATTCCTCACACACAGGTCGTCCATTTTTAGTACAATCTTATACTATGGCCCATGAATGAGAACCTCTTCTCAGATGTGCAATGATTCACAAAACATAACTCTTGTTCTCTCTTAAGTAGTTTTGTGTGCTCAATCACTTCAGTCGTGTCCAACTCTTTGTGACCCCATGTGGGCTGGGGTCCATGGGATTCTGCAGGCAAGAATACTGGAGTGGGTTGCCGTGCCCTCCTCCAGGGGATCCTTCTGATCCAGGATGAAATCCGCATCTCTTGTGTCTCCTGCATCGCAGGCAGATTCTTTACTGCTGAGCCACTGGGGAAGCTTTGAGGAGGAACTAGGACTCTTTAGTAGAACCTACCTTATTTGTACCTCAGCTGAAAGTGAGATAAAGGTAGAATCCAAGAATGATAATATTTTGAAGAGGAACTGAAGGGGGTACACAAGCCAATGAAACATAGGGTGCTAAATGTGAAGTAAACTGATAGAAATACAGGAACTACATTTGTTACTTGAATACTAGGTTTGCCTCTTGGTGGATGTTAAGTCAAAACACAAAAAGACACAACCAAGCCAAATAATTGGAGAAGGAAGAAGATGTATTACTTGCAGGAAGTAAGAACACTGGAGATCTTTTCCCCAAAAAAGCAAAATTCAGGAAGTTTTAAATCAAGGGTACAGGCATATTCATGAAGGAACTTGAATAGAGGAAGATTTCAGTGTATAATTGGGGGCCAAGTTCTACGGAGTCCAAGGCTTAGTGAACTGAAGTCACCCATGAGGGTCAACATCATCACTGCATCTTCCACCAGGGTTGGGGTAGTATCAGGTTCTTATGTATATTCCTTGAGGAAGAACTAAGACTCTGTGTATTATTCATTGACTGCCTTTCCTTTGTTCATGCACTCATTTGTTCCCTTTGTTTCTGTTCAGTCACTAAGTTTTTGTCTGACTCCTTGCTAACCCCCATGGACTGAAGACATGCCAGCGTTCCCTGTCCTTTATTATCTCCTGGAGTTTATTCAGACTCATGTCCATTGAGTCAGTGATGCCATCCAACCATCTCCATCCTCTGTTGTCCCTTCTCCTCCTGTCCTAAATCTCTCCCAGCATCAGGGTCTTTTCCAATGGGTCGGCTCTTCACTTCAGGTGGCCAAAGCATTGGAGCTTCAGCATCAGTCCTTCCAATGATATTCAAGATTGAGTTCCTTTAGGATTGACTGGCTTGGTCTCCTTGCAGTCTTTGTTCCCTTAAGATCATTGATTACTGAGACAAGGGTAAGAATTGTGGCCAGGCTTAAATCACAAATAGTTAGGCCAAAAATGCCTTTCTCTTCTGTCAAGAAAGCATTGCCTAGTTTCTTTCTCCCAGGACCCTCCTACACATTGACTTTAAAATCTTTAAGTTCTTTTTGATAATTATTTATATGACTAAAAATTATACTTTTATTATGTTTGGTTTTTAAAGTGTATAAAATTTAATATTGAAAGTGCTGTGAAAAAGACAAAGTCTGCTAAAGCCAAATGGACAGTTGTCAGTCCTTGTCTTATTCTTTGTAGTATTTATTTAATTTTTTAAAATCTATCTTTTCAAGTGTGTGGTGGTGGTGGTAGTTTAGTTGCTAGGGTTGTGTCCGATTCTCTGGACCCCATGGACTATAACCCACCAGGCTGGATTGAAGCACAAGCTGGAATCAAGATTGGCGGGAGAAATATCAATAACCTCAGATATTGCAGATGACATCACCCTAATGGCAGAAAGCTAGGAGGAACTAAAAGAGCCTCTTGATGAAGATGAAAGAGGAGAGTGAGAAAGCTGGTTTAAATTTGACATTCAAAAAATTAACAATCATGGCATCTGGTCCCATCACTTCATGGTAAATCAGTGGGGAAACAATGGAAACAGTGACAGACTTTATTTTCTTGGGTTCCAAAATCACTGCTGATTGGTGACTGCAGATGAAATTAAAAGACACTTTATTCCTTGGAAGAAAAGCTATGACAATCATAGGTGTATTAAAAGGCAGACATTACTTTGCTAACAAAGGTCCATCTGGTCCAAGCTATGGTTTTCCAGTAGTCATGTAGGGATGTGAGAGTGGGACCATAAGGAAGGCTGAGCACCCAAGAATTTCATGCTTTTGAGCTGTGGTGTTGGAGAAGACTCTGAGAGTCCTTTGGACTGCAAGGAGATCAAACCAGTCCATCCTAAAGGAAATCAGTCCTAAATATTCATCAGAAGGACTTGATGCTGAAGTGGAAGCTCCAAATACTTTGGCCACCTGATGCGAGACTGACTCATTGGAAAAGACCTTGATGCTGGGAAAGTTTGGAAGGCAGGAGAAGGGGACGACAGAGGATGAGATGGTTGGATGGGCATCACCGACTCAATGGACATGAGTTTGAGAAACTCCAGGAAATAGTGAAGGACAGGGAATCCTGGCGTGCTGCAGTCCATGGGGTCGCAAATAGTCAGAAACTACTGAGCAACTGAAGAACAATTGCTGTGTTGCTCTCTGAAATTTATGGCATTTTTACAGTCAACCAACAATGATTGATAGAATTTGTTCCTATATCCTTGCTAAATAATGTTTATCATTTTTCTGCCTTTTAGGGACAAAAACGTTGATGTATTTCATGGATTTTTACTGAGGTCAGCCATCTCTTCATTTACTTATGAACCACTTGTATTTCTTCTGTGCATATCTTTTTCTTAGTTCTTTATCTCCCCTTTTTTATTTACCATTTTATCTATGTGTTCCCTTCACAAATTTGTAAGAACTATGTGGTATATTAGGCTTCGGATTCCCTGGTGGCTACGATGATAAAGAATCTGCTATTATACAGAGTGAAGTAAGCCTGAAAGAAAAACACCAAGTACAGTATCAGAGATCAGATCAGATCAGTTCGCTCAGTCATGTCCGACTCTTTGCCACCCCATGAATCCCAGCACACCAGGCCTCCCTGTCCATGCACCAACTCCCGGAGTTTCAATGAGACTCACGTCCATTGAGTCAGTGATGCCATCCAGCCATCTCATCCTCTGTCGTCTCCTTCTCCTCCTGCCCCCAATCCCTCCCAGCATGCAGAGTCTTTTCCAAATGAGTCAACTCTTCGCATGAGGTGGCCAAAGTACTGGAGTTTCAGCTTTAGCATCATTCCTTCCAAAGAAAATCCCAGGGCTTACCCTTCTTCAGAATGACTGGTTGGATGTCCTGCAGTCCAAGGGACTCTCAAGAGTCTTCTCCAACACCACAGTTCAAAAGCATCAATTCTTCGGCGTTCAGCCTTCTTCACAGTCCAACTCTCACATCCATACATCACCACAGGAAAAACCATAGCCTTGACTAGATGAACCTTTTTTGGCAAAGTAATGTCTCTGTTTTTCATATGATATCTAGGTTGGCGCATAACTTTCCTTCCAAGGAGTAAGCGTCTTTTAATTTTCATGGCTTGCAATCACCATCTGTAGTGATTTTGGAGCCCATAAAAATAAAGTCTGACACTGTTTCTGCTGTTTCCCCATCTATTTCCCATGAAGTGGTGGGACCGGATGCCATGAGCTTCGTTTTCTGAATGCTGAGCTTTAAGCCAACTTTTTCACTCTCCTTTTTCACTTTCAATCAAGAGGCTTTAGAGTTCCTCTTCACTTTTTGCCATAAGGGTGGTGTCATCTGCATATCTGAGGTTATTGATATTTCTTCCGGCAATCTTGATTCCAGTTTGTGTTTCTTCCAGTCCAGCATTTCTCATGATGTACTCTGCATATAAGTTAAATAACAGGGTGACAATATACAGCCTTGACGAACTCCTTTTCCTATTTGGAACCAGTCTGTTGTTCCATGTCCAGTTCTAACTGCTGCTTCCTGACCTGCATACAAATTTCTCAAGAGGCAGATCAGGTGGTCTGGTATTCCCATCTCTTTCAGAATTTTCCACAGTTTATTGTGATCCACACAGTCAAAGGCTTTGGCATAGTCAATAAAGCAGAAAAGAGAAACCCAAGTAAGATGGTAGGTGTTGCAAGAGGGCATCAGAGGGCAAACAACACTGAAACCATACTCACAGAAAACTAGTCAATCTAATCACACTAGGACCACCGGCCTTGTCTAACTCAATGAAACTAAGCCATGCCCGTGGGGGCAACCCAAGACGGTGGGTCATGGTGGAGAGATTTGACAGAATGTTGTCCACTGGAGAAGGGAATGGCAAACCACTCAGTATTCTTGCCTTGAGAACCCCATGAACAGTATGAAAAGGCAAAATGATAGGATACTGAAAGAGAAACTCCCCCAGGTCAGTAGGTGCCCAATATGCTACTGGAATCAGTGGAGAAATACTCCAGAAAGAATGAAGGATGGAGCCAAAGCAAAAACAATTACCCAGCTGTGGATGTGACTGGTGATAGAAGCAAGGTCCAATGCTGTAAAGAGCATATTGCATAGGACCTGGAATGTCAGGTCCACGAATCAAGGCAAATTGGAAGTGGTCAAACAAGAGATGGCAAGGGTGAATGTCAACATTCTAGGAACAGCGAACTAAATGGACTGGAATGGGTTGAATTTAACTCAGATGACCATTATATCTACTACTGCAGGCAGGAATCCCTCAGAAGAAATGGAGTGGCCATCATGGTCAACAAAAGAGTCCGAAATGCAGGACTTGGATGCAATTCTCAAAATGACAGAATGGTCTCTGTTTGTTTCTAAGGCAAACCATTCAATATCACAGTAATCCCAAGTCTATGCCCCAACCAGTAACGCTGAAGAAGCTGAACGGTTCTATGAAGAACCTACAAGACCTTTTAGAACTAACACCCCCCCCCAAAAAAAAGATGTCCAATACCAGTATACTAACACTATATATGGAATTTAGAAAGATGGTAATGATAACCCTGTGTGCGAGACAGCGGGGGAGACACGATGTAAAAAGTCTTTTGGACTCTGTGGGAGAGGGTTGGGATGATTTGGGAGAATGGCATTGAACATGTATAATATCATATATGAAACAAATCACCAGTCCAGGTTCAATGCATGATACTGAATGCTTGGGGCTGATGCACTGAGACGACCCAGAGGATGGTTACGGGGAGGGAGGGAGGGAGGGGGGTTCAGGATGGGGAACACGTGTATACCTGGGGGGATTCATGTTGATGTATGGCAGAACCAATACAATATTATAGAGTAATTAGCCTCCAACTAAAATAAATAAATTTATATTTTAAAAATTACTATAAAAAAAAAAAAAAAAAAAAAAGAATCTGCCTCCAATGTGGGAGACCTCGTTTCAATCTCTGGAGAAGGAAATGGCAGCCACTCCAGTATTCTTGGCTGGAGAATCCCATGGACAGTGGAGCCTGCAGGCTATAGTCCATGGGATTGCAAAGAGTTGAACATTACTGACAAACTAATACACACACACACACATACACATCTGCATATTAAGAGTAACAGTCTTCCATCTTATTAAAGAGTCAAAAATTTTTCCAAGTTACTGTCTTTTAAAAATGTTTATATTGAAAATGAGCAAAACCAATACAATATTGTAAAGTTAAATAAAATAAAATTTAAAAAATGTTGATTCAAAGACAAAAGTGTAAAAAAAATAAAAAAAATTAAATGTTTATATTATTTCTTGGTATGTAAAACTTTAAATTTTTAGATCTTACATTTTATCAATGTTTTCCTTTATGGCTTCTCTCTTGTCTAGGAATACCTTCCTCACTCTAAGTTTGACCCTTCAGTTCTCATATCCTTTGTCTTTATTTCTCTAGTCTGATCATGGCTCTACCCTTAGTGGTCTGAGTAAAAGTTTAATTATCTGGTCCTTCATTAGTCAATATTCTCAGAAAATATGTTTTCCATGATCAAGATCTAGGAACATGTCTTGTTCTCACCTTTCTCCCTTAATTTGATCTTAATTTTGATGTTTTTAAATATATCATTTTAGTCAGTAGCTGCACTGTTTTATTCTAGTTTTCTTTTTCTTTCTTTCTTTTTTTTTTCTTAAATGGGGGATGCATTCAGTGTGTAGCAGATCATGGTAAATATCTTTCCATCTCCAGACTTCATCAGAGCGTTGCACTTGCCAATGTTTGATGACTCCCTCTAACAAATAATCACTTAATTTTGTTGTTATTTAGCCACACCTCGACACTTTCTTTTTGTAGTTTGTTTTTCTAATCTTTGGATACTCATTACCTAGTTTCCTTTCTGCTTTATCTTTTCTTTCTAATTTTTTCAGTTCTTTTATTTTATTTTATTTAACTTACAATATTGTATTGGTTTTGCCATATATCAACATGAATCTGCCACAGGTATACACGTGTTCTCCATCCTGAACCCTCCTCCTTCCTCCCTCCCCATACCATCCCTCTGGGTCGTCCCAGTGCACCAGTCCAGGCAGAGGTGCATTCTTTATCTTTTCTAACCATCCTTTAAATGTGGAAGCCTTTATGAATCTGACCTGGTCCCATTATCTCTGCACTCTTTATGTCTATCGGAAAATCTCATCTACTGCACCGGCCTCAAATATGACCTGTGTATTTTTTATCCTCAAACTATCTCTTATTCCAGACTTACCTCCAGCAATGTGTACTCACATCTAACTACCTACTTCCATTTATACATGATATTTAATATGTGTCCCCCAACTTATTTAAAAAATGCTTTATTTCCCCCTAAACCTGCTCATCTGTCAGTCTCCCACACGTGAATATATAACACCAATATCCATGCATTCTGAGGCCAAAACCTAAGGTATCATTCTTTCATCTCTCTCTTTTCTTCATGGATGACGTCCAAACTATTTAGCAATTGATGTCAAATCCTTCCTCAAAAATAGTTCCCCCTTTCTTCAGTCTTGGCCCTCTCCAGTCCATTCTCCACACATCAGCCACAACAATGATTTGGGAACCCATTGGCATATCATATTTTCTTCCTTCTTTAACCTCCTATAGTGGCACTCTGCCTCATTGCCCTTTGATTATAATTCAGATGTCTTACAAGGCCCGTCATGATGTGGCTTTCTGATCACATCTACACATTTGTCCCTTATCTTTGACTTTTTCACATTTCACACTCAAGGAAAACTCAAATACGCCACGGCCCCTCCTCACAGGCACTTTATACACATGTCTATTTCTTCCTGAAGCATTTTCTCTTCCTCTTCCTTTTTTTTTTTATATCGTAGTGCTAGTTTTCCTTCAGGGGTCAGGAGTTTTCCGATGTCAGGAAGTTATTCCTGATCACTAACCCCCAGGTTACACTTTGGTTTATTTCCTGATCACTAACCTCCAGGTTACACTTTGGTTACACTTTTGGTTTAACCCCCAGGTTAAACCAAATACAGGTTTGGCCACTGGCCACTCAACAGCCAATAATCGAGGGGCAAGCTTTGATAGAGAGGCAAGATACTTTATTCAGAAAAGCTGGTGATCTGGGGAGATGGTGGGGCTTATATGCAGAGAACAACTCCAAAGATTCTGCTCCATGACAGTTTTTAAAAGGAAAAAAGGGGTACCATCTCAGTTAATCATTAAGGCAGGAGGTCATATTCTTCATCACTTTTCCATTACGTGCAGGCCTGCTGACTTCTCCCCATCACAAGATGCTGCCTTGCCCATATGGTCTGCCTGAAAATTTACTAAAGGGAAGCTGGGGGTAGAGAGTCAGTCATTCTTTAACTACTTAATATTTCATCCTTATACCTTCTATTGCAGGAATGGGAATCAAGGGTTTTAGGTAAGGTATTGTATATATTTAGAAAAACAGAATCAGGAGCTAAGTTAAATGTTGTGTAATGATCTCATCTTTCTGATTAAGGTCTAAGGAAAACAAGGATGAGCAAACAGAAAGGGGCAAAAGAGCTGCTTACAACATTATGTATCCCTAGCATACGCTATAATTAGTGCACCAAGAATAGAGCAAAGGTTTGTTTACAGGTGTCTGTCCTCCTAGTAGACTGCTTTCTGTAGGGGCAGCAGTTCTGTCACCTTACTTCCGTCTAGCACAGGGACATCTTATCAAACATGTTTTGAATCAAGTAATGGACTGGATGTGTGATTTTTCAAGTTCTAAAAACCCCTTCAGATAACCTGAAGAGTTCAGTAGGGTAGGGGAAGGATAAAGGAAGAGAGGAAGTCATCATAGGAATGATTCTGGAAGCCTCAGCCCCACTTCCAGTACAGAAGCTGCACTTTTCACCAACACTTCTATGAAACTTTTGTTTCTGACTTTATTTGAGAAAAGATTCTGCTAAGAATAAGTCAGAAATAACCAAAGTCCATAATATTGAAGCTCTCCCCAAGCTCTTAATTCCATAATTTTGTGAAACTGCAATGAACTAAATGATGGAAATAACATAGGATGAAAACATTAGACTCTAGTCTACATACAAAGGATCTTCAAAGAGGTTTGCATCAGACTCAGATCATTTTCAGACAGTTCAGCAGATCATTGCACTACTGTATGAGACAATCATTCAGGAAACTGTTTCTACAAGGACAGTTTTTTTTTTCCTTCTTCTTCTTTTCGAGAGTACATATCCTAGTAGCTAGAAACAAATTACTATGTGGCACTTGCAGAACTAGGATACTGTTTCTCTCAAACCATTATTCAAACCCATGGATAGTTTCATTCCATTTAGTTAGTAACTGAAATAAACCTATAAAATCCACATTCTTTCTCTTGCCTGTGGGAGCCTCTTGATTCAGGAAACTTGATTGAATATAAAAGGCAATATTCAGAGAAGAAAGACACAATTGTACAACTAATTAAATCACTTGCCTCTTGCTTCAGAGGTTAATGAGCATCCCAATCAGGGATAACAAAACCAAAATTAGATGTTTTAGAAGTGAGGTACATAGGTATTATAATCTTTATATTAAAATTATTAAAGTTTTTAATATCACTCTCTATTTTGCTCTCTCTCCTTTGTTTTTGTAATGTTTTCACATTACGAAGCACAGGATTCAATAAGTGTCAGGGGGCTTTGGAGACAATACTGCACAAATTTTCTTCTCATATAATGTGAAAAAGCCCAGGGAAGGGAAACAACTCACCCCAGATCATTCAGTAGTAGAAATGAGGTTAGAAATCAGGACTATCACTCTTAATTAGATGATCTGTCTTTGATACTAAATTTCAATCTATTTATATTTTTGAAAAAAGTATAATATAGGGCAGAATAATATACCCCATGAGGCATTGTAGCACAGTAGAAAGAATATGGATTTTTAGAGGAAGACGGATCTGGTATGAGTTCCACTTAGGTCTCTCTCTAATTTCTTAAACACCTTGGGCCTCATTTCTGCCTCTGAAAGATTAAGATGGAAATATTAGTTGTGGTGGATATACTTTTCAAATTGGCCACAACAATATATCCCATTCTGCATGCTTTTCATTAATGTGACCTGAATTCTCCTACCAACAATAGGTGGACCTTTGTCCCCTCCTCTCCTATCTGATTTGACTTGTGGCTGTTCTGAGCATTAGAGGGTAACTGAATGATAGTATTCTAGCCTGGAGAATCCCATGGACAGAGGAGCCTGGTGGGTTATAGTCCATGGTGTCGCAAAGAGTTGGACATGACTGAAGTGACTTAGCACACACACACACATATGACTTCCAAAGATAGAACAGAAATGGTCTCGACGTTTCCACCAGGTTTTCCTGGGACACTTGTTTGGAGGATGGTAACTGCCAGGTGTGAGGTTCAATTGCTCGGTAGTTACTATTGTGAACTGGTGGACAATCCTAGCTGGGATTCCAACTTACAGCCAACATCTCCTGCCAGCCATGGGAGTCAGCCATTTTCAATGTTGAGGCCAGTGGAATTTTCAAATGAGGGAAATCACAACTGAAATCTGGGTGCAGGAGCAGGAGAAATCCCAAGAAGTAGGCAACTGAACCCTTTCTGAATTCCTGACCAGTTTAATCATGAACACAGCAAAAGCATTTTCATTTACTCTAAATTTAGGGTCATTTGTTCTGTAACAATAACCAAATCACATACTGCTACTGCTGTTGCTGCTAAGTCGCTTCAGTCGTGTCCGACTCTGTGCGACCCCATAGACGGCAGCCCACTAGGCTCCTCTGTCCCTGCGATTCTCCAGGCAAGAATACTGGAGTAGGGTGCCATTTCCTTCTCCGATGCATGAAAGTGAAAAGTGAAAGTGAAGTCGCTCAGTCGTGTCCGACTCTTCGAGACCCCATGGACTGCAGCCTGCCAGGCTCCTCTGCCCATGGTATTTTCCAGGCAAGAGTACTGGAGTGGGGTGCCATTGTCTTCTCTGAGATCACATACTATATAAGGACTAAAAGGTAAAGTGCACAGTATAGTACTCACCAAAATATACAGAGCTAGTTTTTTATGAAATTACATTAATAAAGAAGCACTCCCATTTTTACATTGAGGCAACAATAATTTTTATTATACCCAAGTTAAATTCCAGTTCAGGAACATATGTGATGGCTCCAGTTAATCTGAGGTCCCTCATATTTCTCTTGTAATTCTCTTGCCTTCACATATACTCTCAGTTCTTTCTCTAGATCTCAGCCCTGGTCACTGTCACTTGGAGAATTCCATGGACAGAGGAGCCTGGTGGGTTACAATCCTTGGGGTCACAAAGAGTCAGACACGACTGAGTGACTAACACACACATTATATTTGGACTGATGTTATTATTTAAGTAATATATTGTATATATGTGGCATTTGAGAAATTCTCTCAATGCAGATATGCATCCACTTATAAAAGTTAGTATCAACTTATGCCACACATATATGCGTTGATGTGCCAAATGTATGTAGACCATTTGTCCAGAGCATGTAAATGAAGCCACACAAATGAATCACATCTGATCAGTTGTCCTTCTAATATGTGCAGAACATACATAATCGTGTTCTCTGGCACAGAGAGACAACTACTCCATAAATGATGATGGTGATGCTTCCTGTGTAATGAATAGGCAGGACTCATGTTTGGAAAAGATGTTCATTAAATAAAATATTTTAAATGCAATGACATGGCTGGCTGGCTGTATATCACAGAACCTGGGAATGGCCCTATCTCTTTTCTAGATAAGAGCTGTGCAATGACATTTGCTAAAGGTCACCATGAATCAACAGGGCTTGGAGTCAACTCAATGCTCAGAGTCATTTCCAATTTACAAGTCCTCTCTTAGGAAAGTAGAGTTCATCCTCCCTTCACTGCTCCCCTCCCTGTCATTTTATCTCCCATCATCAAGCATACCATATATGAGGAACATTTTCATCAATTGCTGTGGATGAAAGGAAGGCAACTTCCACTTATGGAGTGTACAGTATGCACCAGGTAAATCATTGTGCTACTTCACATGTCAGTGTCATTTAACTCTCCCAGGAGAGTATGGTGAAACAAGAGAACACTTGGATAGAAGTGTTTGCTAATAATATAAGCAAGCAATTATTATCTTCCTAGATCCATAAAATATTAATTTTGGAAGAAATTTATAAAGCTCATTTGGCCTACTGATTTTTAACCAGATTTTGTCTTCAGTTCTATTAATATATATGACAAATTATCCCTAATGTTATATAGTCACTAAGTTGTGTCCGACTCTTCTGTGACCCCATGGACTGTAGCCTACCAGGCTCCTCTTGCCCACAGGATTTTCCAGGCAAGAATATTAGAGTGGATTGCCATGCCCTCTTCCAGGGGATCTTCCTGACCCAGGGAATAAATCCATGTCTCCTGCATTGACAGGTGGCTTCTTTACCGCTGAGCCACCAGGAAAGCCATCACTAATATTATGTCCTCTAGAAGATCGGAGGAGAGGAGAGTTAGGGTAGGAATCTGTGTATTTTGAAAATGAAAGCTAATCCAGGACTTGCCAATAGGCCTTTTGTTGAATGCATATCACTATTCTTCCCCGCCACCCCCATTTGAGAATCCTGAAGTAGTTGGATACTCTTTCTTTACCAGTGAAACAGTTGGAACATTGTGACAACCGAGATGAAGTGACTTGGCCAAAATACTGCAAGACTGTATTAGAGGTAATCATCTCTCTTTCTTTCTTCTAGGACACTGTCTACTTCTCTTCGAGAATGTGTGCTAATGTCAGTATTTTCAAAAAAATGATTAATTTGAGAACTGATCAGGCCATCCTTATATAAGTGGAACTTATTGTGTCCCAAATGCAAATTATATGAGTTCAAGGGACCCAATGGTCTTCACATTTTTTTTTTTTTTTTTTTTGGTCTTCACATTTTAGTCAATGTCCCATTTGCAAGATAAAGCCCAGAACACTGGTGCTGGAGTCATCATCTGTAATTCCAGGCAAATGAGAGAAACACCATGCATATTAATTACTCCTGCTACAAAACTGAAGTTGATGGGGTATTGGAGATGCTAATAATGATCATAGGAATTAAAATAACCTGAAGTACTATCCAAACATGAATCAAAGTATTTTATCACTTGCAGAAATCATTTAATGAGTGCCTACTCCCTCAGAAATGTATTATTTTTTTTTCTCATTTCATTGATTGATTTTTGGCATGAATGTAGATGTGGGAAACAGATACACTTTACCTGATTCTGTAGCCCTTATTTGTATTATTTCATGAATTCATTATAGCAGAACCTTCACTATATTTTAATGCAAGCAGAATAGATAATGAGTTCCTCCCAGTGTCTTACTTCACCTCTCTACATTATTTTTTATCAAATTAAATCATTGGTCAGTAGAATCTTTTGATTTTCCATACTGGTGGTGAATGCTGCAATTCTGTGGCTCTCAAGGATCTTGGCATTCAAATTCAAGATAGATTCAGCTTTTCTTGGAAAAGAGAGATTTACCTTTGAGTCAAGTGAACTACACCATCATAACCTAATAACAATCTTCACTGAAACCAGTTGAATATGATTAGTGTGCACATTTATCCTCATCACCCCAGGTTGCAAGTCAAGACTGTTGGAAACTTCCTGAAGAGAAGATATTGTCCACTTAAAATGGCCAGAGATGTGTGCTTTTGGTACATCTTTTACTCTTCAGTTTTGAGTCTGTCCTCATGCTCTTAACCAATATATCACATTGTAAACCCTATAAACTTGATCTCTATTCATGACAGAAAATTATTCACTCTGAGTATGTGGTCCTATCTTCTTCATGCATATCACCCATCTCAACAACAGTGACATCACTCATCTTCTCCGATAAATGTCAACTCTTTCTTCTTTTATAATTCTAACCAAGAGTTCCCTGAACTATGACATTTTCTTGCATCTGACTTTCTGCTTCTCATCTCTGTCACCATCTTTTAGTATCCTTATATATAGGGGAAAAAGTGACACTTTTGATCTGTTCTAAAGCAGAGCTGTTGCTTTAGTTATCTGTTGATCACCATTTGAGGTTTGCAAAGGCAATACTTTTACCTGAAAAGCAGAGCTGGAGATTGCATTATCTTCACTCTGTATGCTGCTACTGCTGCTGCTAAGTCGCTTCAGTCGCGTTTGACTCTGTGAGACCCCATAGACGGCAGACCACCAAGCTCCCCCGTCCCTGGGATTCTCCAGGCAAGAACACTGGAGTGGGTTGCCATTTCCTTCTCCAATGTATGAAAGTGAAAAGTGAAAGTGAAGTCGCTCAGTCGTGTCCGACTCTTCGCGACCCATGGACTGCAGCCTGCCAGGCTCCTCCGCCCATGGTATTTTCCAGGCAAGAGTACTGGAGTGGGGTGCCATTGCCTTCTAAATGAAATCTATTGATGTGATCCAGAAATGGAGAGGGGATTAGAGGGCAGAACAAGAACAGACTAGAATCATATGCCTGTGAGTGCATGAGAGAAAATACTTTTTTTATTTTAAACTTAATTGGAAAATGAGGCAAAGGGTCCATTTTGCTCCTCTAACTGTGGCCTGAAATAGAAAATTTTAGCCAATTTTTGTCAGTATTGCCTATAAGGGGAAAAAGTTTTGTATGAAAGCACCAAAGGTGAGCCTTAGGGACCAGTATGTTTTTCAGCAACATAGGTTTAAGGAGAACTAAAATTGTATGCTGTGACAACACTATAATTTTTGTTACAGAATAAACAAGTGAGAGAGAGGGACGAGATGTTGGAAGCGTGCACACTTTACTGAGTAAAATTATTACTCCATTTAAAAGTTCAACTGTGATTGCAAAATAACCAGAGAATAAAGAGTAAATTCGCATAAACTATTTAAAAAGGGATTCAGATTTCAGGTTTTGTTCTATGAGTATTGCACTAACCAACTTGTGGTGGCTAATTAGGACTCCAGTGTGCTCATACTGTGGCCTCAGAAGAGTTGTAGTAATATATTTAATCACTGAGAAGAAATTAAATGATGGATAAATTAACATCATCTAATTGATGATGCCACGGATTATTTACTGTGGCATGTAAATCTGTTTTTATATGTGGCTTTGTCATGGACTATGTTAAGTGTGTGAACTTGCTTCATCTCCTTTTGTGAAAGTAAACATTATATTTTAAAATTTTTTAAATTGAAGTATAGTTGACTTACAGTGTTAATTACTGCTGTACAATGAAGTGATTCAGTTATACATATACATACATATCTATATATACATTCTTTTTGGATGTATATATTCTTTTTATATAAACCATTATGGTTTATCATAGGATAATGAATATAGTTCTCTGTGCTGTATAGTAGGACCTGTTGTTTTATCCATTCTATATATAAAAACTTACATCTGCTAACTCCAACCTTTCTGCCATGGCAATCACCAGTCTTTTCTGTCTGTGATTCTGTTTTTGTTTCACAGATGGGTTCATCTGTGTCATATTTCAGATTCCACATATAAGTGATATTATATGGTATTTGTCTTTCTCTTTCAGACTTTCACTTAGTATGATAATCTCTCTTTGAATCCATGTTGCTGCAAATGACATTGTCTTTCTTGTTTATGACTGAGTAGTATTCCATAATGTTTGTTTGTGTGTGTGTGTGTGTGTGTGTATACACACATCTTTTTTATCCATTCATTCGTTGATGGACGCTTAGGTTGCTTCCATGTCTTGGCTATTGTGAACAGTGATGCTATCATCATAGAGATGCATGTATCTTTTCGAATTATGGTTTTCTCCAGATATATGCCCAGGAGTGGAATTGCTGAATCATGTGGTAGTTCTGTTTTTAGTTTTTTTAGGAACCTCCATACTGTATTCCATAATGGTGTACCAATTTATATTCCCACCAACAGTGTAGGAGGGCTCCCTTTTCTCTACACCCTCTCCAGCATTTGTTATTTGTAGACTTTTTCAAGATGACCATTCTGACTGTTCTGAGGTGATACCTCATTATAGTTTTGATTTACATTGTCTAATAATTAGGATGTTGATCGTCTTTTCATGTGCTTTTTTGGCCATCTGTATGAAAGTAAGCATCTTAGTTGCTGGGGACATCAAATGTTGTTAGGGGGACTCACTAGACATGTTCAACATTGCATGGGTTAAGTGCCATGGTACCTACTTAATGTGACAACTACTTCCTCATTCATCATTCATCTTGGGGTCATATTTGTTATATTTATTAACTAAGCAAAATACCATGTATCACTCCATTTAATTTTTCTTTCCACATCTATTGAGCTAAATGCAAGGTGGCTAGAACAGGGAGATGTCGTTAGCTATTCAGAGTAGATGCACCACTGTATGCATTTTGTTGTTCCATCACTGAGTCACGTCAGAGTCTTTGCGAACCCATGGATTGCAGCATGCCAGGGTTCCCTGTCCTTCACTATCTCCTGAAGTTTGCTCAAACTCATGTCCATCGAGTTGGTGATGCTGGTCCACACCATCTCATCGTCTGTCACCCCCCTTCTCCTCCTGCCTTCAATCTTTCCCAGAATCAGGGTCTTTTCCATTGAGTCAGTTCTTTCATATCAGCTTAGCCAAAGTATTGGAGCTTCAGCTTCAGCATCAGTCCTTCCAATGAATATTTAGGGTTGATTCACACATAATGAGGACACCTTTCTCTTGTCTTGCCTTGCCCCTTCCAGCCCCCTCACAGTTGGAGGCAACTGACGCCCTCTGCCCTATGCAGTCACATGTGGTCCCCGAATCAACCCAGCAGACAGCAGGCATATTATAAAAGAGCCACAGCAAACCATCAAGTCAGGTCTAGACTAAGTTTTTGCTCTTGATTTAGCAGGCAGAGGACTGTATACCTGCATGACCACCATGTCAGTGCACTCTCTATGCTGGTTAGCATTTTCTTTCATGGTTTCCTTGGTCCTACAATTCCCACTAGTATTATAGATGACTCCAAACCCTGGAACCTGACATTTAACCCAAATTCTTGCTGCTTTCCTCCTAGAGGGTTGGATCATACCTTTGACACCCTCGCTCCCCATCCTTTCACAGCTAGGGATCTTGCTGGGAAAGAACTGAAATCACCAGTAATTACTGAAACAAGCTCAATTATCTCATCCCTTTGGATTTATATATTGGGGCACTTTGGCCATGATTCTCAGGGTCCAGTTCTATATTTGAGGCTTAACTCCTGTTATCTCCCTCCTTGCTAACTTTGCCTTTCGCAACTGGCAAGAACCACCACTAAACCTCATTCCCTAACTTGACAGAGCTAACTGAGATAATAAATATATATACTAACATTGTGACAGCATTCCCTTGGTCCCATTCTCACCCTTATCCTTTTCAATAATACTAATAATGAATTTCAAAACAGTATGACATGATTCTTCATGAACTATCAGCATTTTCATAGCTAAACAGCTGCATTTGGTCCTACACTGCATTAACTCTGGTCACAACAAAATTTCCTGAGAATGGAGGATGAAGATCCTGATGTCTGTGTCCAAGGCATTGAATATATTTCCCTCCCTCCTCCTGATCACTGCTTTCTAATGCATTTTTATTCTGAGATACAATGCTTTGAAGTAAACACTATGTTTAAAATGACTGCTTTATAATTAGGTAGTTCACATACATGTAGTTGAAAACAAGATCATAATACTCCATCAGAAACATTAATTTAAACGAGTAAGAGGTTATGTATTCTAAGCAAACCTTTTGTTTCCTGAACAACTATTTTAGTATGCAAATATACAGATGTGCACACTTGTTTGCTCTCTAATGAATAAGTTGTGTCAGATCTAACAAAAGCGATAACTATTGTTTAGTTATAATTTTATTTATTTATTTTAGTTATAATTTTAAAAGCAAATTTTCAAGTGGCATCTTTTGTGGCATTTTATTTATATGAAGTTTCTACTTTTTTGGGTACAGTGTCTATACATATAGTCAACATGACTATTGTGATATTAAAAAAAATAAGACTTAAACCTGATGTAGCAGCAAATGTCTAAGTAACACTTGATGTTTTAGTGGCATATCCACTGATCAGGCCAATATTCAGCTCAGCAAAACCAAATATCTTGTAGCTGATTATAAAAGTTACTGTCAAATATTCATGTTTTATCCAGATTGGAAGTCATACAAGAATCCAATCTTCCTTTCTAGGTTATGTCTCTTAGCCATAGTTACATAAATATCAATTATTAGCTTAAGATGTCAAGTGGCTTGTATAGGGTAGCTTAACACCTTCATTAATATATTGCAAATTTCATGATCTTGATGTATGCATGTCTATGAAATAAATGATAAATAAGAAACATTTCAATAGAACAAAGGAAATCATGGCTGTATAGGAGTTTTTTTATGCATAACCTTGAATTTTAATGAAATATCTGATAAAAAAGTTTATTTTCTAATGCTATTGGATATATATTTATAATACATGTATTTATTTTTTAATTTATTTTTTGTTGAAGTATATTGTGATTTACAATATTCTTTTTTTATAAAAATTTTTAAATTTTATTTTTATTTAACTTTACAATATTGTATTGGTTTTGCCATATATCAAAATGAATCTGCCACAGGTATACATGTCTTCCCCATCCTGAACCCTCCTCCCTCCTCTCTCCCCATACCATCCCTCTGGGTCTTCCCAGTTGCACCAGCCCCAAGCATCCAGTATTGTGCATTGAACCTGGACTGGCAACTCGTTTTCATACATGATATTATACATATTTCAATGCCATTCGCCCAAATCATCCCACCCTCTCCTCTCCCACAGAGTCCATAAGACTATTCTATACATCAGTGTCTCTTTTGCTGTCTCGTACACCAGATTATTGTTACCCTCTTTCTAAATTCCATATATATGCGTTAGTATACTGTATTGGTGTTTTTCTTCCTGGCTTACTTCACTCTGTATAATAGGCTCCAGTTTCATCCACCTCATTAGAACTGATTCAAATATATTCTTTTTAATGGCTGAGTAATACTCCATTGTGTATATGTACCACAGCTTTCTTATCCATTCATCTGCTGATGGACATCTAGGTTGCTTCCATGTCCTGGCTATTATAAACAGTGCTGCGATGAACAATGGGGTTACACGTGTCTCTTCAATTCTGGTTTCTCAGTGTGTATGCCTGGTGGAAAGTGAAAGTCACTCAGTTTTGTCTGACTCTTTGTGACCACATGAGCTATGCAGTCCATGGAATTATCCAGGCCAGAATACTGGAGTGGGTAGCCTTTCCCTTCTCCAGGGGATCTTCTCAAGCCAGGGATCGAACCCAGGCCTCCTGAATTGCAGGCGGATTCTTTACCAGCTGAGCCACAAGTGAAGCCCAAGAATACTGGAATGGGTAGCCTATCCATTCTCCAGGGGATCTTCCTGACCAAGGAATCTAACAGGCATCTCTTGCATTGCAGGCAGAAATTCTTTTCCATATATATACATTCTTTTATACATATATACATTTTATACATATATATTGGGGAAGGGAAAATGGCAACCCACTCCAATATTCTTGCCTGGAAAATCCCATGGACAGAGAAGCTTGGCAGGGCTACAGTCCACAGGGTCGAAAGAGTCGGACAAAACTTAGCGATGAAACCACCACCACCACCATACATAAATATGTATAACTGAATTCAGTATCACAGGTTATTGAACATAGTTCTCTGTGCTATACCTAGGACCTTGTTTATTCATTCTATATATAAGAGCTTACATCTTCTAACTCCAGACTCCTACTCCACCTCTCTCCAACCCCTTCCCACTTGGCAACCACCAGTCTATTCTCTATGTCCGCTGATTCTGTGTCTGTTTTCACCGATGGGTTCATATGTGTCATATATTAGATTCCACAATTTAAGTGATATCCTATAGTATTTGTCTTTGTCTTTCTTGACTTGCTTAATTTAGTATGACATCTCCAGTTGATCCACGTTGCTACAAATGGCATTATTTTTTCTTTTTTTATGGCTGAGTAGTATTCCATCATGTATATATGTGTGCATTGTGTACACACCACTTCTTTATCCATTCCTTTGCTGATGGACATTTAGATTGCTTCTTTGTCTTGGCTATTGTGAATGTGCTGCTGTGAACATATTATAACATAGGTGTTATAATACATATATTTAGCTATGTATGTGTATATACTACATATAAAAAATTAACTATTCTCATATATAAATGAATATCCCATGTGTGGTATACATATATATATATATAATTATATATTATATTCATCTATACATATGACATACATACCTTGGAAGCACACGTTAAATTGATTATAGGTTATTGTATATTTGTGGGCACATTCGTTTATCTTGTACATTTCTCATAAAAACTACATGTTGCCCAAGGATATCACTCTTTTTTTTTCAAAATAGGGAAAGGCTTAAGACTCCAAAGCCTACGGCATTTATACTCTATTATGTAATCAGCAAACATTCTATTCGTTATTTAGATTTTACTATCCAACTATTGGACCCTTCATCCATTTGTTTTCTTTGCAGAAATTCTTTTGTTGATTCAGTGAGCATTATTAGCAAATTCAATTTTTACTTAAGGGTACTATATCCTTTAGGATTTATTAGGTGGTATGTGGGGATAGCAAGTGGAGAGAGGATGAATGATAGATGAGAAATGGAATAGGACAATATGTGCTATAAATAATTACAAAATACAAGGAATGAGTCAGTTTATAGGAGTCAGTGTGAGAGAAAAAACATCAGAACTGAAAGAAACTCTTCATAGAGGAAGGCAGTGAAGATGAAACATCCTTTGAACCTTTGCACTTTTGATTAAGGCTGGCATTTATTCTAGCAGCCACCACTAAGCCTTTCCTTACAAAACACAGTATCTGAAAACCACAAAAGTGCCCTTAAAAAGGAGCCTACAATCTACTGTCATAATTTAAGAGAATTTTATATTAAGTTCAAGACCCATGACACTGAGTTAAGACTCATAATAAACAACTGATACATTATACCACACAATTAATGGGAATCTGAAAGTATGCAAGAAAGATACTTTGCCCTTCTCCCTCTGGCTGTCCTATGATTAAGACATCGAAGGTTTCTACCAAGAAGAAACTTGGACAGCTATCTCTTTACATATTATTGTTTTTATTTTTGACAACAATTTTATTGAGATTTGTTTACATATAATATACTGATGAGTTGGACTATAAAGAAAGCTGAGCGCTAAAGAATTGATACTTTTGAAATGTGGTGCTAGACAAGACTCTTGAGAGTCCCTTGGACTGCAAGGAGATCCAACCAGTCAATCCTAAAGGAAATCAGTCCTGAATATTCATTGGAAGGACTGATGCTGAAGCTGAAACTCTAATACTTTGGCCACCCAATGCAAGGAATTGACTCATTTGAAAAGATCCTGATGCTGGGAAAGATTGAAGGCAGGAGGAGAAGGGGAGATGGGGATGAGAGAGGATGAAATGGTTGGATGGCATCACCGACATGATGGACATGAGTTTGTAGGCTCTGGGTGTTGGTGGGGCTTCCCTTGTGGCTCAGCTGGTAAAGAATCAGCTTGCAATGTAGGAGACCTGGGTTCGATCCCTGGCTTGGGAAGATCCCCTGGAGAAGGGAAAGGCTGCCCACTCCAGTATTTTGGCCTGGAGAATTTCATGGACTATTACAGTCCATGGGGTCCCAAAGAGTTGGACATGACTGAGTGACTGAACTGAACTGAATGTACTGACATATGTAACTTATTTATATATAGTGAATATATAATTTATTTACATACAATGAAGCCATTTTAAATCTGCTGCCATTAATTGATTTTGACAGGTGCTTATACTTCTGAAACCATCCCCACAATCGAGATATAGAAGATTACTATTACTCAGAAAATTTCCCCATGCCTGCATCTAGTCATTGCCACCTCCCCACAGGCAATTATTGATCTAATATTTATCAACCAAGGTCAGTTTGCCTGTTTTTGAACTCCATATAAATGAAATTATGCAGCAAGTGTTCTCTATGTCTGGCTTCTGAAGCTCGTGCATGCGTGCATGGTAAATCACTTCAGCTGTGCCTGACTCTGTGATCCTATGGATCGTAGCCTGCTAGGCTTTTTTTTCTTCTCTTTTCTTTTCTATTCTTGGTTTTCCAGGCAGCAATACTGGAGTGATTGCCATGCCCTTCTCCAGTGGATCTTCCCGACCCAGGGATCAAACTCAGGTCTCCTGCATTGCAGGCAGTTTCTTTACCATCTGAATCACAGCATTGTATTTCTGAGATTCATCTATGTTTATGTGTGTATCAGTAATTCAGTCTCTGTTTAGCAGTGTTAACTTGATCAACAGAACATTTATCTTTTAATGGAAATGATTAATATTCCCAATATGCAGGCATTTCAAAAAGAAACTGCTATAAAAATCTGTGAATAAGTCTTTTTATTAAATAGATGTTTTAATTTCTGTTGGCTGATACCTGTGCAAGCTCTCTATGAGGATTATTTTTAAGCCTTTCAGGACAATGTCTATAGTTGCCTTGACTTTAAGCCTAATGGGTCCCTACTATTGAGGTGTGATTCTTTTAAGATCTCTCTTTGCATGTGTCAGGTGTCCAGTGAAGTCTCTCTACTCTAGCTGGTCAAAACTCAAATGGAGTCTAGGCCTGTGCAAGTTCTCAGAATTGTTCACCTCACAGCTCCTTACTATCACTTTGCCCAATTCTTGTGAAGTGTTACCCTTGTCTGTGTAATTTGAAGTTCTACAGTACACTCACGGGGACCCAGTGCAGACTCCTGGAGCTCTTTGTCTACACAGATCCCTGTTTCCAAGACTCTGCCTTACACATTTCAGCTACATCAGCATTTTTTAATTCTAAATGTCTAACTCAAGTCAACAAAACCTCTATGTTTTGCTTGGGTCCCCATTGCTGCATAGCAGTGTAGAAGGGGCCTCTGGGAAGAGAGATTGGATGATCATCTTTCATCTCCTGTTTTCCCTCTTCCTAGTCTGACTGTCATGATACACATGTTTTCAGTGTTTGAAAACATACGTTTTATATATTTTGTTCATTTTTCCCACATTCCACAGTCCAATATCAAACAGGTTTCAAACACTTTGTTCATGATTTGAACAGCGATGTCCATGGATTTTGTTTTGGGAAGGTGGCTAAAGTATTATACCTCTCCTCTTGGATCTTTAGTTATTCCTCACATGGTGGGATACAATTATTCACACAAGACAGAGCAGGAGACTGAGAGGGGAGTGGTACCACTCCTGTTTCCAAAGGAAGATAATAACTACCTGTGAGTTTGTAATAGATAGGATAGGAAAAGGAAGAACCCTGGTTTACCATCATGTTGTGAACCTTTGTGTTGCCAGAGCTTCTTTGGTTTACCATGATAAAGACAGGAATGATGAAGTTGGAAATGTTTCAACAATTCAAATGAGATATACTGGAAAATACTTGCTGGAAAATTGAGCCCACTCCTGTGTATTTCCATCTGCTCTCAAGCTTACAGATCTGCCAAGGGTATTATACCAAATCCCAAATGTAGGGGTTTCCAGGTGTAAATTTTAAGTCTTGTTTGTGATAGATATGTATTTTGTCAACTAAGGACATGTTTTACTGTGAATTTCATGCAAATGTGCTTATTTTTACTCCAGTATTTTGAAATTCATTACTTTTCCTGATTTGCTGCTTTCGTATGAGACCATAAAGTTACAGTGCAGTATTTTGTTGAGATTAACTAGCATCATCACTCATGGAGAAAAGTGGGGTGAAGGGGCAGAAACACACCACAGACTCCATTTGTTGGCAAATACTGGGATCTGCATAGATACATTTTTTTTTCACATTGAATAAAGGAAAAGAAAACTACTTTGTGTCTCTGATAAAACAGTATAGGACAAAGAAATGGAATTTAATCCTATTTAATCCACTATGTTTATGAAATTATTTAATACACAATTAAAAGTAAAATACTTAAGAATTTATTGGAAACATGATACTATGAAGATAGCAGTTCTTAACTACTTGATCTAATAGATTCAGTGCAATCTTAATCAAATTCTTAGCAAGTCATTTTATAGATATTGACAAATTGGTTCTAAAAAGTTTTCTTTTAATTAAAAAAATATATTCACTTGGCTGAGGTAGGTCTTAGTCGTGGCATATGGAATCTTTAGTTGTGGTATGAGAACTCTTAATTGTAGCATGTGAGATCTAGTTCCCCGACCACAGATCGAACCTGGGCCTCCTGCACTGGGAGCACTGAGTCTTAGCCACTGGACTACCAGGAAAGTCCCTACACTGATATTGTAAAAGAGAACCCAATCCTCCTCATTTTGATCAACACTTAACATTGCCTGAACTTTAAATAACGTCAACATGATGGATGAAAATGGCATTTCCCTACTTTTGTTTGTCTATCTTTTAGTTTGCACTTTTCAAATTACCAGAGAAATTGACCATCCTTTCAATTTTCTCTTTGATAAATTGTCCACTCTAATCCTTTGCCACTGTTTATATTTAATATTTATATTTTCGTGATTGATTTTTAGGTAAAACGGATACATTCAAAATGTCACTTTTTATATGTGTTTAGGAAATATTTTCTTCTGAATCTCTCTTTTTTGGGGGGGGGCTTATAATTTTTTGGTCATATAGATTGTATTTAACCTTGATGTATCAAATTTTAAGAACATTGATCATCACAGGTTTGCCTTTTGAGTCCTGCTTAAGAAAGCTTCAGCATCCAACATTAGAAACATATTAATATGTCATTCATACAGTGATTAAATTGATCCCCAAAGACTTGATTTTTATAAACATGTCATTTTGCTATTGACCGATTATACTTTTTGTTCTGTGAAATGTATATTCTTTGATTTTTTCTCAATGTTTCAAAAATATTTAAGGAAATATACATAAATAATACTGGTGTGTGTTGAATATATGTGCATGTGTTTGCGTGTGCATAGAACTCTGATTTTAGGTTGTACTGAAATTTTCAATTTCCATCACTATTAAATGAGTATAAGTGGAAAAAATAAAACATATGATCTTGTTGTCATCTAGCAGAGAGAAAGAAAGAAGGAGAGCAGGAGAACAGAAAAGTGAGAGCAGAGAGAGAGATATGGATACCAGGAGGCACACACTGTTATTTTATGGTTAAATAATTATGCTGGTGTTAATTTCTTATGATGCTTTGACTTCATTGAGATATACCACTGTTTATTGCTCAAAAGAAATCTCTATACTTTCTGATAAGACTTTTGTACCTTCCTTTTTAGTGTTGAATATTTTGTCCATAGAGGAGTTATTTTCCCTTTGCAGAATTAATGGGATTATTGTTTCCAGGTATACTTGCTCTGGCATTACAGAGTCTTTACTCTAGGGATCTGGGGTATTTAGTCCTTAGGTTATAGAGGTCTGACAATGGGCTCACTCAGGAAATTGGGCAAGAGATCATGTCTTTTGATCAGGAAGAAAACCTTTGCATTAATGATTATCCATTCTTTTTTAATTTATATTAATTGTAGGATAATTACTTTACAGTACTGTGATGGTCTCTGCATATATCAACATGAATCGGCCACAGGTATACATGTGTCCCCTCTCTCCTGAATCCCTCTTCCACCTCCCTCCCCATCCCACCACTCTAGGTTGTCACAGAGCACTGGCTTTGGGTTCCCTGTGTCATACATCAAACTCACACTGACTATCTATTTTACATATGGTAATGTATATATTTCAGTGCTACTCTCTCAAATCATCCCACCTTCTCCTTTTCCAACTGTGCCCAAAAATTTTTAATTTATTGGCTGTTCTGTGTTAAGTCTCTTCAGTTTTGTCTGACTCTTCGTGACTGCATGGACTGTAGCCCATTCAGGCTCCTCTTCCATGGGATTCTCCAGGCAAGAATACAGGAGTGGGTTTCCATGCCCGTCTCCAGGCATATACTGTATAGAAAGAAAAGAAAGTGAAGTCCGCTCAGTCGTGTCCAACTCTTTGTGACCCCATGGACTGTTAGCCTACCAGGCTCTTCTGTCCATGGGATTTTCCAGGCAATAGTACTGGAGTTGATTGCCATTTCCTTCTCCAGGGGATCTTCCCGACCCAGGGGATCGGACCTGGGTCTCCCACATTGTAGACAGACGCTTTTACCATCTGAGCCACCAGGGAAGTCCTTATTTACTGTATAGACAGACACTTAGAGACACTTATTTTGGCATGCACATCAATTTTGGCCTCTAAAAATGTTGTGTTCTACTACCTACCTCTATAACTTTCTGCAGGTCAGGATCCCCTTGGCTGCCACTGCAACCTGGCCACTGATTATGAACACTATATCTACCACCTTGCTTCTGATATTAAGCTCTACCATGTGACCTCCTTTTTTTTTCAGAATCCTGTCACCCCATTGTTATCAATGAGTCTGTTTTAGATGTGGCCTACAGATGTCACCCCCATCAAACTTGATAGTCAAACTGGTTGTCCCTTTCATTGCCACTTTCATTATTACTTTGGTAAGGATGCATTCCCAGGGTTTGCAGTGTGACACAACCATCTGGTAAGTTTTCCTGCTTTGCGTGGGGCTTCCCAGCGTTGATGCTAGTGGTAAAGAAGCTTCCCAGCAGCGTTTTGCCACAGTATCCCAGAATCCTTGCATGGATGTTAAATCTTGTAATGTAAGAGGTTGTTCTCAAATTGATGTACTCTGCCTTGTCTCACTTTAAGTTTCACTAATCTTCATTTAACATCCTCAGAAACACAGTCCTGTGCATCCTTTTCTGGCTCCTCATGGTATAATAACAATTCCTAAATGCTGAGATATTTATGTAAAAATCATGTAACCCTCACAGTTAGCTTTGCAAATAGACATCACTGTTCATGTTATAGACAGAAACAATTAGGCATATGGGGATTAAGTAGCTTGTCCAAGATCACAACTTGAGTATGTCAGTCTCATCCGAAAAGTCAAGTTCTCAACAGTACTCTTCACTGATTCAGGAAACCAGCTGATAAGTGGTAGATCTGGACAAAATGATGGTTTCTTGACTCTAGTATAATTTTCTAGTCATTATATCATCACTTGAATGATCAAATTACTAAAATTTTAACTATCTGATTCAGCTTTATTAACTTAATCTTCATGCATACTCTGCTATGAAATAAAATAATGTAATAAGTATAGTGAAGTTCATGCAGGAAAAGGTATGTGGAACAATATCTGTTAAATTGTTAACCATGTCACCAATCAGAGCTTTTCTTGACCACATTGCATACAGATTTAACCCTTCAAAGGCTGGACCATTTCAAATTATGTCTATGAAAAAGCCAAAATAGGTCAGCTATTAAGGACTCATATAGTTGAATGGGGATCAAAATCTATAATTTAAAGATCCAGAAGCCTGTGTAAGCCATAAAATACAAAGTTCAAAAGCATAATTTATACTTTACTTTTTCTTCTAGTACAGTTTACACTAAAATTATGTTAACACTTGTGGCTTCGGGGCACTCAAGGTCACCTGATCTACCAGCAACTTGAAAGCTGTTATTTGGCAAAGGAGAGTTTGAAGCCTCAGAGACAACCAGTCTTTATAAACTGCATCCAGTCATAGATGAAAGCAAAAGATGTAAAAGCCCACCTTGGGTTAGAAAACCCAAGACAGGCCCTGTGTTATTTTTTAATACTGTATTTATTAAAAATTTGATTTATTTATTTTTGGTTGCTCTGGGTCTTTGATATTCACCCAGGTTTTCTCTAGTTGCTGCGAATGGGGGCTACTCCCTAGTAGTGGTGCACGGGCTTCTCATTGTGGTGACTTCTCTTCTTGCAGAGCATGGGCTGTGGGCACACAGGCTCAGTAGTTGTGGCCCAGAGGCTTAGTTGCTCCTCAGCATGTGGAACCTTCCTGGATTAGGGATTAAACCTGTGGTCTCCTGCATTGGTGGGGTGGATTCTTAACCACTGGGCCCCAAGGAATTCCCCTATGTTATTAATTGAAATATTGTCATAGAGCTCCAGGGACTTCCCTGGTGACCATTCTTTTTCAGATGGTAAAGATCTGCCTAAATGCAGGGGATGCAGGTTTGATCTCTGAATTGGGAAGATCCCCTGGAGAAGGGAATGGCACCCCACTCCAGTATTCTTGGAGAATTCCATGGACAGAGAAGCCTGGCAGGTGTTGCAAAGAGCCAGATGCAAGTGACCACAGTTTCACATAGAGTTATGGCTCCCCAAAGCTTTCAAAATATTGAGACAACACAAACAGATTCATGTGAGGGAACATTTATTCTAAGGTTAGTAAAATCAGCAGTTGGTATAGTTGACATGAGAAGGGATATTTTGAAATGTGCCACTGATTCCTGTAATTCTGCAGATCTAAAATAATTCAGTCTTGAAGTAAAAGGTGAATTTTAAGCACATACCAGAATAGAAAGAGACCTGATGCAGGGAAATTCATGTTCACTCTTCAGGCCTGATTTTCTTCAGCAGTAAAAGGCAGTGATCTTAAGAGCCCTTTCTAACTCAAGAAAAGGTATGACTGCCAAGAAATAACTTTGTTGTTTTGGACATATGAATGTTTTCATGAAGTCTTTAAAGTGGTTGGTAAAAATATTCCCCTTTTATAGGGTTGTTGTGTGGCGCTCCCATGAAAGAAGTTCCTCAAAGAAGGGACTACGATCCTGCTTTCTCACAAGTGGGAGAAAATTCAGAACATGCTAATTGGGCAAGCTTGAAATTCCAGAGATCTGCAAATGGAACAAGTGCAAATGGAACTGGTGATAATTGATGGCTAATTATGCAAGCAGTAACACACCCCAGGGTATGAGCCTGTCTGCCAATACATACAAGCCTTGGGTGGGAGTTTATTAGCAGGCAAACACACACCCATGAGGTTATATTGTGCAGAGCAAATGCTTTTGAACACACAATGTGGTTTCAAGTACAGTGCAAGATTCTGAAAACATATTAGTACCTAAAATGGTTCAATGTGGATCAAGTGCACAGAGTTCAAAAGAAATTTTCTGTTGGCAGTCCCCCTTGAATCCCTCTTTCAATACTTCTCATCATTCTGACCTCTCCCCCTATACCTTCTAAATCAAAAAAGCCATTTGGAAAAATACAAAATGCTTTCATTTGACTTTGAAACTCCATTGGAATGAATTGAATTAGCAGTGAGGATTCATAAGGTGATGCCAGGAAAACGATTTTCTCATAAAAGATCAAGTATATCTGACCAGTCTGTAGTGAATGGTTTTCTAGACTCTTGACTCTGATGCTGGAGCATAGTGCCAGGGATTGCTATTAATGATGACAGCCAGAAGAGCAATGTCCTTAAGCTGAGAAGAAAATTGAAAGGAAATGATGGAAGCGACAGGTTATTAGTTTCATTTTGTTTTCCTTTTTGCATAGCAAGAATGTCACTAGATTGCACAGATGGGCCAGCTTTCCCAATTGAGTATCAGAGAAGAACTGGTCCAATGTAGACTAATTGAGACCACTGGTGAATGACTTCATATTCAAATTATGACCAGAAGCCCATCACTTCCACTGCCTTTACCGTTCCCTACTCCAGGTCACCATAATCTCTCAGCTGGAGGATGGCTAGAGCTGCATGATTGCTTCCAACCTTGTCCCCAATCATTCTATCCTCATGCATTAGCCAAAGTGATTCTGTCAAAATACAAGTCAGATGATGCCAGTCCTGCTCCAGATGCTCTGAGGGGCTTCCATCTTATTCAAAGTGAATGCTCAATCCTTGTAATGGCTACAAACCACGAGTACCGTGTCCGGTGACCTCTCTGACTTCTGTTCTTCCCTATGATTTTCTGTGCTCGCTCTGTCTAGCCATGCTGGCCTCTTTGAACTTCCCATTTCCTCTGTCAGAACATTCCTCTTTCAGCTATATGGCTTGCTCTTTTACCCCCATCAACGCTTTGCCTAAATAGTATGTTCTTAGTGAAATTTTCCCTGATCATCTTACCAGCATAAAATTGTAAACTATCCCACATTCCCTACCTAGTGTCCTGCATTATTATTGCTCATAGTACTTGTGAACTTCTAATATATAATTCAGTTTTCAGTTATTTGTTTCCACCAGAATGTAAGTTCCACGAAGGCACAGATTATGTCTGATTAGTTGATTGTTATAATTCCAATACAATTGAAAAGAGCCTTGTACATCTCTTCAATGTCACTTGATTCAACCTAATATTGTTATTAGATAAACAGAAAGATGTTCCCTGATGGCTCAGATGGTAAAGAATGTGCCTGCAGTGCAGGAGACCTGGGCTCAATCCCTGGGTCAGAAAGATCCGCTGGAGAAAGGAACGCTGACCCACTCCATTATTCTTGCCTGGAGAATTCCATGGACAGAGGACGTGACTGAAGCAAGTGAGCATGCAGACTGAGAGTGCTGGTCAAATCTTTCAAAATATCTTGTGTTTGTGAAAATCATTAGGTTCATAAGAATATATAGATTTTCTCATAAGACAGATCATATATGAACATAAAGATGAAACTAGTTTTCTAGCTATATAATCAACGTGGGTGTCAGTGCTTCCAAAATTATGCACCAGACTTCAATAGAGGCTTTTACAAAGAATACAACTTATGGTCTAGCACACTCAAGGTGATGACGGTAGCTCAACCCAGGTGAAACATCTTCTTTCTATTTATCTGATAACTGTATTAGGTTGAACCAAGTGACATTGATATTTGACAATTTCTGACCTAACAAATGGTGATTTCATATATTTCAAATGAATACTTCCTGAAGAACTTGAATCATTCATTTTGCTACCTTCCAAAGAGGAGCACTATTCTTGGGAAGACTCTGTCAGCCACCTTGGAAGAAACTGTCCCATTTCATGCCCAGCCTTGATTATTTTCAACTCTAGTTGCTTTCAACTTGTACACTGCTCTAAGCAAATATATCCAGAAAGTATGTTAATTTCACTCCTGGATTTTACTTTGAAAGTGATTGAACTAGTTAAACTTTCTGTTACAAGTAATAGAAACCCAACTCAAAATGAACTAGCTTAAACAAAATGGGGATTCATTGGCTCATAAACTGAGAAATACACAAATTGAGATGTTGAATCTAGAGGCTCAAATTCTCTCTCACCACCTCTTTGTTTTACTTGGCTGCATTCTGCATAGATGTGCTCTACAAAGGATGGGGAAGATGGCTACAGATATCTCTATATTCACATTTTCCTTAGTTAATCTAGTGGAAAGATTTCTTTCAATTTCTGCATCTTGGGGAAGATACTAATTATCTCTCCATGGGTCTGGTATCCACTCCTGAATCAAGATTGTACCAAGGATGGAGTACAGTGATTGGCTCAGCCTGGGTCCTGTGTTGGGGTAGGGATGGGGGTTTGTGGACTCTTTGTGCATTAGCGTAAATGACAAACATTGTTAGGACCTCAAGTAGTAGAGGATGAGTGCTTCAAAGACAAGGTTTAACTCTTTTTTAAAAAACTGAGATACAGTTGTTCTATATTATATGTTACAGTTGTACAAAATTAGTGATTCAAATTTTAAAGGTTATACTCCATTTACAGTTATAAAATATTGGCTGTATTCTCTGTGCTGTACAATACATCCTTGTAGTTTATTTATTTTATGCATAATAGTTTGTACCTTTTAATCCCTTATGATTGTCTTGTGCATCTCTCCTTCACTCTCCCCACTGGTAACCACTACTTTGTTCTCTATATCTGTGAGTCTATTTCCTTTTTAAAAATATTCACTAATTTCTTTTTTAGATTCCACATGTAAGTGATATCATATGATATCTGTCTCTCTCTGTCTGACTTCACTTGCTATGAAAATCTCTAGGTCCGTCCGTGTTGCTGCAAATGTCATCATTTCATCCTTTTTGGGCTGAGTGGTATCCTATTATACATGTATAACACATCTTCTTTATTTCTCTGTCAATGGATGAAAAGGGCAATAATAATAATAGCAATATTATTGCTATTAAGAGTCTATTTCAATGTATATATTTGGTACAAAAAATTCAGAATCTTCCTGAAACCTGTCTTGTATACACACTTCAGGTGTATCTAAGATAACCATCTTAAACTCATCTTTGGTTCTAGAATTTAGTTTGAGATTGTGGCGCTGTCTGCCAATCCCTGAAGTCATCCTCATGAATCCTAGACATATGGATTGATGGAAGATTTCTTTTGGTGTTAGGGAAACCTCTTTGCAGTTAATGGGGGAGGCATAGACTCTTTAACTAATAAAATGCTGTTTTCCCATGAAAAAGTAATAATAAATACAAAGAAACAATTATGGGATCCTAAGGAAATAAAGCATTATTAAGGATCAAATAAATTCTACAAGATCATCATTAATAGTTTTATTTTATTTTTTTTTAGAAGAATACAGTTTATTTATTTATTTTATTTATTTATTTTTTTAAATTTTATTTTATTTTTAAACTTTACATAATTGTATTAGTTTTGCCAAATATCAAAATGAATCCGCCACAGGCATACATGTGTTCCCCATCCTGAACCCTCCTCCCTCCTCCCTCCCCACACCATCCCTCTGTGTCGTCCCAGTGCACCAGCCCCAAGCATCCAGTATCGCGCATCGAACTTGGACTGGCAACTCGTTTCTTACATGATATTCTACATGTTTCAATGTCACTCTCCCAAATCTTCCCACCCTCTCCCTCTCCCACAGAGTCCATAAGACTGTTCTATACATCAGTGTCTCTTTTGCTGTCTCGTACACCAGGTTATTGTTACCATCTTTCTAAATTCCATATATATGCGTTAGTATACTGTATTTCTGTTTTTCCTCCTGGCTTACTTCACTCTGTATAATAGGCTCCAGTTTCATCCACCTCATTAGAACTGATTCAAATGTATTCTTTTTAATGGCTGAGTAATACTCCATTGTGTATATGTACTTTCTTATCCATTCATCCGCTGATGGACATCTAGGTTGCTTCCATGTCCTGGCTATTATAAACAGTGCTGCGATGAACATTGGGGTACACGTGTCTCTTTCCCTTCTGGTTTCCTCAGTGTGTATGCCCAGCAGTGGGATTGCTGGATCATAAGGCAGTTCTATTTCCAGTTTTTTAAGGAATCTCCACACTGTTCTCCATAGTGGCTGTAGTAGTTTGCATTCCCACCAACAGTGTAAGAGGGTTCCCTTTTCTCCACACCCTCTCCAGCACTTATTATTTGTAGACTTTTGGATCACAGCCATTCTGACTGGTGTGAAATGGTACCTCATAGTGGTTTTGTTTGCATTTCTCTGATAATGAGTGATGTTGAGCATCTTTTCATGTGTTTGTTAGCCATCTGTATGTCTTCTTTGGAGAAATGTCTATTTAGTTCTTTGGCCCATTTTTTGATTGGGTCATTTATTTTTCTGGAGTTGAGCTGTAGGAGTTGCTTGTATATTTTTGAGATTAGTTGTTTGTCAGTTGCTTCATTTGCTATTATTTTCTCCCATTCTGAAGGCTGTCTTTTCACCTTGCTAATAGTTTCCTTTGATGTGCAGAAGCTTTTAAGGTTAATTAGGTCCCATTTGTTTATTTTTGCCTTTATTTCCAATATTCTGGGAGGTGGGTCATAGAGGATCCTGCTGTGATGTATGTCAGAGAGTGTTTTGCCTATGTTCTCCTCTAGGAGTTTTATAGTTTCTGGTCTTATGTTTAGATCTTTAATCCATTTTGAGTTTATTTTTGTGTATGGTGTTAGAAAGTGGTCTAGTTTCATTCTTTTACACGTGGTTGACCAGATTTCCCAGCACCACTTGTTAAAGAGATTGTCTTTAATCCATTGTATATTCTTGCCTCCTTTGTCAAAGATAAGGTGTCCATATGTGCGTGGATTTATCTCTGGGCTTTCTATTTTATTCCATTGATCTATATATCTGTCTTTGTGCCAGTACCATACTGTCTTGATAACTGTGGCTTTGTAGTAGAGCCTGAGGTCAGGTAGGTCGATTCCTCCAGTTCCATTCTTCTTTCTCAAGATCGCTTTGGCTATTCGAGGTTTTTTGTTTTTCCATACAAATTGTGAAATTATTTGTTCCAGCTCTGTGAAGAATACTGTTGGTAGCTTGATAGGGATTGCGTTGAATCTATAAATTGCTTTGGGTAGTATACTCATTTTCACTATATTGATTCTTCCAATCCATGAACATGGTATATTTCTCCATCTATTAGTGTCCTCTTTGATTTCTTTCACCAGTGTTTTATAGTTTTTTATATATAGGTCTTTAGTTTCTTTAGGTAGATATATTCCTAAGTATTTTATTCTTTCCGTTGCAATGGTGAATGGAATTGTTTCCTTAATTTCTCTCTCTGTTTTCTCATTATTAGTGTATAGGAATGCAAGGGATTTCTGTGTGTTGATTTTATATCCTGCAACTTTACTATAGTCATTGATTATTTCTAGTAATTTTCTGGTGGAATCTTTAGGGTTTTCTATGTAGAGGATCATGTCATCTGCAAATAGTGAGAGTTTTACTTCTTCTTTTCCAATTTGGATTCCTTTTATTTCTTTCTCTGCTCTGATTGCTGTGGCCAAAACTTCCAAAACTATGTTGAATAGTAATGGTGAAAGTGGGTAATATGTATTAATAGTGCTAGGGGCAATTTGAATCAATAATGCTACATTTCCAGGAGGGTTTAGGAGATGAAATTCTTCAAGAAATAAAACTACTTACATATCTGTGTCATAGACACACAACAAAAAGGATCTTAAGTGGAAAGTCATGGACAGAGAATCCTTGGGCTAATCTGCAGGTTTCTCACCAAGTGAGGAGTTTTGTTTGCTTGTGTGTGTGTGTGTGTGTGTGTTTTCCCTAGCCCAAATCCTAAAATTTATCCTAGACCACATGTTGTTAAATTTTGATGCAGATTAAAATCATGAGTGAGAAGGAAGTTCTGCTTCATGATATGGGATTTCCAAATGCAGAAAAGACAGTCATATTGAGTAGCTCACATATGTGACAAGTACAGCTAATAGTAATAGTAGCAACCATAATAATGTTACATGGATCATAAGCATTGGTTTTCCTAGATATAAGGTTCCTACATCTAGGCTCTTATATAGCAGATAGACATTATCACAGAGACATGTCCAGTAAATTAAATCTAATTCAAAGTTCCTTAATGTTATATTGAGAAAGACTATATTTTGTTTCCTTTTTATTATTTGTCAAAATTTGTCTGACAAGGAAGAGCTATTGGGTTGGTATATAATACAAATATTGCTTAATCCTGAAATAGATCATTTAGGGATAATTAACCCTATTAGAAGGTAGCACAGGTGGTAGCTTTCTTACACAATAATGTACAGTTTCATTTTGATGATCAGTTAGCAACTGTCTCTGCCAAGTTCTCCTCCATACTAGATGACAATCAGAAGTGCAAAGTCATTGGCACTGGGTTTTGTATTCAACAGAAGAATAACTTTGTTATTTAATTTGAAGTTATGGGTAAGTACTTTCCATATTCTTTCTCTGATGTTTTGATTTTTTTTTCCTGTCAGAGATTCATTGTCATTTAAGTTGATTGTAATAGGAAATGCCCCCTTGGATGCTAACATATTGCCATAGATAACAACAAATAAAAGCATAACATCTTTTACCATGTAAGATGCTATTCTAATTCCAATTGGTGACAAGAAATAATTGCTACTATATGATCTATGACTGTTTACAAACCTTAATGTAGCTCCCAGGGAAGTTGAATGTGAGTTTTGTTTTTTTTTTTTTTGTCTTCCAGAGAGGTTCATGGTGAACGTCTCTGAACAGATTATATCACTGAAGTCTCAGCTAAGTTTAGTTATGGACAAAAAACTAATATTAATGCATAAAGCAAAAATTTCATCTTTATGGCAATAAAGCATCTGTGAAATCATGTATTTAACAAGGTATAAAAAATGTCTTCCTGGGGCAGTTCACTATCTCATTTCTCACTAGTAGAGAATACTTTTGATGGAAAGCTGGCAATAGGGCTGACTAAGGAGTTTACCAAGGTGTTCATTTATGAAGAGTAAGGATGGTTCAGGGGTGGAATTGACATGTATATTCTGCTATATTTTAAATGGATAACCAACAATAACCTACTATATAGCCCATGGTACTGCTCAATGTTATGTGGCAGCCTAGGTGGGAGGGGAGTTTGGGGAAAAATGCATATCTATGGCTGAGTCCCTTTGCTGTCCACTTGAAACTATCACAACATTGTTCACTGGATTAAAAAAAAAAAGTTTATTTTTTTTAAAGGATTGTTGAGTCCAGAGGTGGAAAAAAGCAAACAGAAGCTGTATCAAACTATGGATAGACAGGCTAAATGAATAATCAACTTTAAGTGTTCAGACAGAGAGGAGGAGGAGTGGGAATAAAATGCATCCTGAGGATTATCTATGAGAGCAAAAACTTGAAGGAAAGAATCAGAGACCCAGCAAGGAGAATTCCTCTCACCTATGAGAAGACTCTACCATCATTATTCATTAGGTTCTTAGGGCCTCAGGCCCTAGAAAGAGGAAGTCACTGAAGGCACTTCTCTGGTGATCATCCTATTTTAATTCTCCAAACTCATTACCCTTAAAAGATATTTATTAAGCACCCTACATGTAGAGAGTGCTACATTAGATCCAGAGCTTCCAGGCAACATGGTTTATGGAAGAAAAAGCAATTGCTTTCTTTGTTCGGGTTTCCTCTAGCAGGCTGGGAACAGCTACCTGGAGCTCCACGTTCATGAAGGCTTTGACAGTTGTATCTGGATTCAGCAGATATGACTGCCCCAATGGCTGTCCTGCTTCCTTTACAGGGCTTTTTGTGAGGATTAAGTGAGACCACGTCATCTAAAGAGCTCAGTATAAGTGTGCAAATAAGATCCCCTTCTGTAGAAAGTACTGTAAAAACCCGAATCAAACATATTTCAAGAATAATCATAACTGACTCATTCCCTGAAAGCTCCAGAGGTTGGATATATTTCAGCCAAAGTTTGAACCACACATTCATGATGTCATCGATGGTCCTAGTTCTATGATTCTATCAGCTATGCTCTCCTGCCTAGCCAGATTCTTCCTCAGACTGGCTTCCCCTGAAGTAGCAAAATGGCTCCAACAGTTCTAGGCCTCCTGTCGACATGTCAGATGCTCAACTCAGCAGCCCAAACTGGATTGAGCTTCTCTAGGTCAAGTGGAGAATGGATGTTACAGTTTTAACTACAAATAGCTATTACCCTGCTTATTTAACTTATATGCAAAGTACATCATGAGAAACGCTGGGCTGGAAGAAGCACAAGCTGGAATCAAGATTGCCGGGAGAAATATCAATAACCTCAGATATGCAGATGACACCACCCTTATGGCAGAAAGTAAAGAGGAACTAAAGAGGCTCTTGATGAAAGTGAAAGAGGAGAGTGAAAAAGTTGGCTTAAAACTCAACATTCAGAAAACGAAGATCATGGCATCTGGTCCCATCACTTCATGGGAAATAGGTGGGGAAACAGTGGAAACAGTGTCAGACTTTATTTTTTTTTGGGCTCCCAAATCACTGCAGATGGTGACTGCAGCCTTGAAATTAAAAGACACTTACTCCTTGGAAGGAAAGTTATGACCAACCTAGATAGCATATTGAAAAGCAGAGACATTACGTTGCCAACAAAGATCCGTCTAGTCAAGGCTATGATTTTTCCAATGGTCATGTATGGATGTGAGAGTTGGGCTGTGAAGAAAGCTGAGTTTTGAAGAACTGATGCTTTTGAACTGTGATGTTGGAGAAGATTCTTGAGAGTCCCTTGGACTGCAAGGAGATCCAAACAGTCCATTCTGAAGGAGATCAGCCCTGGGATTTCTTTGGAAGGAATGATGCTAAAGCTGAAACTCCAGTACTTGGCCACCTCATGCAAAGAGTTGACTCATTGGAAAAGACTCTGATGTTGGGAGGGACTGGGGGCAGGAGGAGAAGGGGACGACAGAGGATGAGATGGCTGGATGGCATCATCGACTCAATGGACATGAGTTTGGGTGAACTCCGGGAGATGGTGATGGACAGGGAGGCCTGGCGTGCTGCAATTCATGGAGTCGCAAAGAGTCAGACACGACTGAGCGACTGAACTGAACTGAACTGAAGAGTATGGATTCCAGTGGCTTCTGTAGATTCCAAGATAGGAAGGAAATGTTGATTTTGTTAATTTCTTATTTCCTTAATCAATCTTTTCTCTTAGCTCATGGGACAGATAACTTTTGAGCCAACAGTCATGGCCACATACATAAAAGTGGGCAAAAAATTTGAAGCAGAATCACAGGGCATATGCCCAACTTACTCCATTCATCCTTAGGTGATTTGGAGGAAAGAGGTAATTTCATTATATTTGATAATTGAACAGAAACCAAAGTTTACCTTCTTTATGATTTTACTTCCCTCCTTACTGATCACAAGTTTGTGTGCCCAGCACATAGTGAGGCCAAACAACACTGAAATGTCAGAGTTTAGAGCAATGTTTATTGTAGAGCCTTGCAAGGTGAATGGGTGGCTTGTGCCCCACAAAACCCAAAACTCCCCAAAGAGTTTCAGCAAAGCATTTTTAAAGGCCACATAAGGGAGGTGCTTGCAAGATATGTGATCAGCTTGTGCAGAATTCTCTGATTGGCTCATGGTGATATAACTGGATGGTTAATTTTATCAATCCTTAGGCACCAGAATGTCTGGAGGTTACATGCTCATGATCAAGTAGTTAATTTCTTCCATTTGGTGGTGGTTTATAAGATATGAGCAGCTTAGGAAATATGCACTTGATATTGACACTATTACCTAGATACTTCAGAGAGGAGCTACAGCACAGGATATGGGGGAGGGGTCTGTCCCAGTTAGGCCCCATAGACTCTCACTCATTTGTATCTTGACAGATATATATTGAGGATAGTATGTATCTATTGTATCATTTCATAGATGGAGAAACTGAGGGCCATGTTTCCTATCTTATCTACAACCCAGTTAGCTTTCTTCAATAATTGCTTCAACTCAATATAGTTCAACAGATATTTTTTTAAGCATCTTATATGTATAGAGGACTGCACTAGATCCAGGGCTTTCAGAAAGCTTACAACTGAGTGACTGCTTTTTTTTTCTCATTCTTCCTACCTTCTGACACAGCATCTTACACATAGTGATATGTGTTTTTTGAAATGATGAACTGAGGTGTGAGACATTTGCACAGTTAACTATACAAGAAGAGAAACTGTCAAATGCACCAACACCTTCTCTCTTACTTATTGCATCCTAACTAATACAGCTGTAAGTGCCAAATCCTCTTCTTTTGCCAACAAATATCATTTAGTTTGTTAATTATCCAAAAGAAAAGAAAGCTGTCAGAGAAATTTGTAAGAACACATTGAAAGAAGGAGTTTATGTCAAGATGTAATTTGTCATCCTGGGCCAGCATGGATGGTTCAGTTCAGTTCAATTCAGTTCAGTCGCTCAGTCGTGTCCGACTCTTTGCAACCCCATGAATTGCAGCACGCCAGGCCTCCCTGTCCATCACCATCTCCCGAAGTTCACCCAAACTCATGTTCATCGAGTCGGTGATGCCATCCAGCCATCTCATCCTCTGTCATCCCCTTTTCCTCCTGCCCCCAATCCCTCCCAACATCAGAGTCTTTTCCAATGAGTCAACTCTTCTCATGAGGTGGCCAAAGTACTGGAGTTTCAGCAGTCCAAGTCCAAGGGACTCTCAAGAATCTTCTCCAACACCACAGTTCAAAAGCATCAGTTCTTCAACACTCAGCTTTCTTCACAGTCCAACTCTCACATCCATACACGACCAGTGGAAAAACCATAGCCTTGACTAGACGGACCTTTGCTGGCCAAGATACATTCAAAAAAGGTTTAAAAGCTTTGAAGAACATATACAAATGCTTTAAGAAAGACAGGTGAGGGGAAAGTTCTAGAACACACCTCATATTTTAAGTATGCATTTCATGGTGTTAACATTTTATTTTGCTAGCTAGTTGTTTAGCTTATTGAAATTTTTAAATGATATAGTGTAGAGACAAAGAGAGAAAGTAAGATCAAAAGTATAAAGAAGTTAAAGATCTGCTATTTCAGTACATTCAGTATGATGCCCTCCAATAGGCGATTAAAATCTCCGTAGATGTCAATGAGAGGCTTCCATTATCATCAACAAGAGCGGTCACAAAGGCTCTTTCAAATCCATTATCTCTAATGTCAAAGTCTTTAATCTGTACTTCTTCGTATCTGAAGAACCTCTCAACTGAACTTTTGCTTTTGTCTTCTGACTGGTGTGGCTGTTGTGTCAAGTGCACAAGTACAATCCTAGCAGCTTTTCCGTGTCAACTAAGACGCCTTAGCCCTGTCTCACATTTATCTACCCAGTAACTTTGGCTATTGTGATGGACTGAATATTTGGGTCTTCCTCTGATTCATGTGTTGAAGTTCTAGCTCCCAATGTGAAGAGAGAGGCACTGCCTTTGAGAGGTAATGGTTTAGAGCAGTCTGTGGGGGCTGAACCCTCATGATGGGACTGCTGTTCTTTCAGGAAAAGGAAGAGAGACCAGAGGTCTCTTTTTCTTTCTCTGCCATGCAAAGAGACATTGAGAAGGTTAAGTCTACAAACCATGGGCAAGCCTTCAACAGGAACCAAATCTGCAGGCACTTTGATCTTGATATTTCCAGTCTCTAGAACTGTGATACATGAATTCCTGTTGTTTAAGACACTCAATCTATGCTATTAAGTTATGGCAGCCCAAGCTAAGACAGTTTCACAAGTTGCCTTTTCATCTGGTATGCATCTGCTTGTGTGTTTGTGCATATATGTACGTTTCCTTGAAGGAGATGTTTCAGTTTATGATGGATTTCACAGAAAGCGTTAGATCTACAAGATAGCAGTGTATGATGATTAAAATGATCTAGAACTGCACAGAGTATGGAAACTTCTGCTCTTATGGTCACCTTTCTATAATAAGGTGTAATCAGATCAGCAGGAGATGCCTAATGCTATTTAATAGAAGGCAGCCATTTTTAATTTTTTCAATTGTTCAATATTTTTCTTCAAATAGCATACATTTGGAACTCCATTATATCAGTTGGTTTAAAGTGAAGACCTTCTAGCCTGAACCCTTTACAGATGCTTTACAGATGAGGAAACTAGTACCAAAGAGAGGATAATATTCAATTTCACATAGTCAGTAATTAGCAAAGCCAAATCATAGAGCCAGTTCAGCTGCCGTAACATGTAAATTTTAATCCCAAATCTACTACTAACTAGCTGTATAACTTGAGCAATTCTCTTAAACTTTCTGAATCTGTTTTCATCATTTGAAACATGAGGCTAAGAAGTTACCACTAAGCCAGGTGTGCTAGTGGTAAAGATCCGATCTGCCAGTGCAGAAGATGTAAGAGATGCAGGTTCGATCCCTGGGTTGGGAAGATCCCCAGGAGGAGGGCATGGTAATCCACTCCACTATTCTTGCCTGGATAATCCTATTCACAGAGGAGCCTTGTGGGTTACAGTTCATGGGGTCGCAGGGTTGGACATGACTGAAGTGACTTAACACACACACAAGAAGGTACCTACTTCATAATACCTATATGTGAGGATTGCATGAGGTGCTCTATGTAAATATTTCTAGTACATTACAATGCACAGTACAGATAATACTTACCTTCATTACCATTTCCTTACACTGAACACAGTGTTTTTGTCACCATGTAAGTAGCTTCTGACATTATTTTAGCAGTAGAAACCTTTACTCAAACATCATCTTCCATTGAATTCCCCCAAATAAACTGGATAAAAGTGAACCTGTGTTGATTGAAGTGCAGATAGAGTTCAGATATCCTGGAAGCCTTTCCCTTAATTCCCAGGAGACCTGGAAATACTCAGAGGAACTTACCTAGAGATTATAGGGACTACACTTAGATAACACTGTGTTTGTCTTCTTTTATTTTTTCCCCCAACAAATTGACAATCTATTTAGTTTTCTCTGCATTTCACCTTGGATCTTCTAACCTATCAGGAGGCAGATATTTCTTTTTCTGCCTCTCAACATCAATAGGAATAACTGAGACATTCTCATGTAGAATAGGTCAAAGTGCACAGAACAAGGTTAACAGGATAGTTAGATTTATTCAGGCTGAGTTTCAAATATTTAAAGATCACCCTGCCCAAGAGCCTTGTTAGTGGGTTTCTACCTAGTGACTAGGCCTCATGAGACCTGGCATATAACATTCAAATCCACCAGCAGCACAAAGAACTTCAAAAGAAGCCTTGTATTGAATGACCAGGGAAGGTGCAGCGATATAAATCAAAGAGGACTGTTAGCACCATGGAGTCTTCTGACATTTATGATCTCATTTAATCCACCAACTGACTTCATTAGGAAGCAATGGCCTCCACTGTAGAGATGATGCATAGAACCTCCAAGAAATTCGCTGACTTCTGAAATGAGATCCTGGAGTAAAAATAAGCTCTATCTGATTTCAAAGCTCTTGCTCTATTAAATTCCAAGGTCATAAGGTAATATATTAATTCATTCATTCAACAAAAAATTATCTATTGTCACTGTTCAAGGCACTGTATGAAAATTACATAAATAAATAAAGGGACCTAATTTTTTGAGAAGATCTCTATATTCTCCCCTTTCCTATAACCACTTCTTATATCTTCAGTAATTTTCCTAGGCCCTCTGGGGAACACAGAAAAAAAAAAAAATCAAGCTGAGACCAGCTCTTGGTAATGTGACAATATATATAATTGGAGAGAAATATCATATATAAATAAGTACATGAACATATGAATATGCTTGATCAGAAGATTCTGGAATGAATGAGAAAAGTAATGTTTAGTGTATAATAGCAGTGATCTACTTGAATGACACTACTTTACTCATCTTCATTCTCATAAGTCATATATCCTCGAGTTATACTTGATGAATCAAATGCTTCTGTAGTTAAAAGATATAACAACTTGTAGTTTTGATAATCTTGCTAGAACCTCATGTCTTTAAAAGCTTTTGGGTTCCCAAATTGTGTTTAGAATTTAACTTACTCATGTATGTATGCATACATGTGCATGTATGCGTGCATGTTTGCTAAGTCACTTCAATTGTGTCTGACTCTGCAACCCTATGGACTGCAGCCCTTCAGGCTCCTCAATCCATAGGAATCTCCAGACAAGAGTATTGGAATGGGTTACCATGCCCTCCTCCAGGGAATCTTCCAGACCCAGGGATCAAACCCACATCTCTTATGTCTTCTGCATTGGCAGGCAGGTTCTTTACCACTAGCACCACTTGGTAGGCCCCACAGATGCATGTATATAAGGACATAATCAACTTTGACATATCCAATAATACAGTGTTTTATTTATTTATTTTTAATATAAATTTATTTATTTTAATTGAAGGCTAATTACTTTACAATATTGTATTGGTTTTGCCATACATCAACATGAATCTGCCACAGTGTACATGTGTTCCCCATCCTGAACCCCCCTCCCACCTCCATCCCCATACCATCCCTCTGGGTCATCCCAGAGCACCAGCCCCGAGCATCCTGTATCATGCATCGAACCTGGACTGGAGATTCATTTCACATATGATATTACACATGTTTCAATGCCATTCTCCAAAATCATCCCACCCTCGCCCTCTCCCACAGAGTCCAAAAGACTGTTCTATATATCTGTGTCTCTTCTGCTGTCTCGCATACAGGGTTATCATTACCATCTTTCAAAATTCCATATATATATGTTAGTATACTCCATTGGTGTTTTTCTTTCTGGCGTAGTTCACTCTGTATAATAGGCTCCAGTTTCATCCACCTCATTAGAACTGATTCAAATGTATTCTTTTTAATGGCTGAGTAATACTCCATTGTGTATATGTACCAAAGTTTTCTTATCCATTTGTCTGCTGATGGACATCTAAGTTGCTCCCATGGCCTGGCTACTATAAACAGTACTGGATTTAACATTGGGGTACACGTGTCTCTTTCAGTTCTGGTTTCCTCAGTGTGTATGCCCAGCAGTGGGATTGCTGGGTCTTATGGCAGTTCTATTTCCAGTTTTTTAAGGGATCTCCACACTGTTCTCAATAGTGGCTGTACTAGTTTGCATTCCCACCAACAATGCAAGAGGGTTCCCTTTTCTCCACACCCTCTCCAGCATTTATTGCTTAAAGACTTTCAGATAGCAGCCATTCTGACTGGTGTGAAATGGTACCTCATTGTGGTTTTGATTTGCATTTCTCTGATAATGAGTTATGTTGAGCATCTTTTCATGTGTTTGTTAGCCATCTGTATGTCTTCTTTGGAGAAATGTCTGTTTAGTTCTTTGGCCCATTTTTTGATTGGTGCTGGGGTCCAGCCCCAGCAGGATCCAGGGGTACCCTCAGGAGAGACAGTGTCAGCGAGAGAGAGAGAGAGAGAATGACACGGGGAGACTAAGCTTCAGTGAGCGAGGCTCATAACTTTATTTTCAAAAGGAACTTTTATACCTTGACTTGTACATAGAGGGAAATGAAAGATGCAAAGTCATGTAGAGTCAGCCCAAACATTACATCTATTTTGTCTTTATCTAAACCAGGATTTTTTCTGCCTACCTTTTCCATAAACAATGTTGTGTACACTATCTTCTGGCCTTGGAGGCCTGTGGACATTTTATGACCCTTTTTGATAAAGGCTGCTCTACCAGAAAACTTATTTTCCCTTGAAGTGTTTTTTCTTTATATTCTAATCTATGTCAGCCTCAGAAAGTGCTAAACAGAGTTACATTCTCACAGAGCAAAGGTGCAGTGAGTTACAACAAAGAAAGAACCAATTAGCTCAAAGGTCTGATGTGGTTAATTCCAAGGCTACTACTTGTTTTTCTTACATTCCAACTATGTTAACTAATGCACTCCCAGGTGCACAATGGATAAGAGATATGGGCACTTGGCAGCAAGCATTGGCTCAACAATGAAATCTTACACCAGCACTACTCTAATAGTTTTTTAACTCTTCGAAAGGCTCTATATTTTCAGAATGTTTTAGGCGTCCCATGTCTCTCACGGTTGGGAGGCTGTGAACAATCACATGCGTAGCTGCAAGAGTCTGGATAAACCTGCCAGGCAAACTAGAAAGCCATCAGAGGGGTTTGAATTGAAACACTTCTATCATGCCCAGGAGACTTATTAACTAAAGCCCTAAGTTGACCTTTTCCAGAGAAAGGTGGTCAGGGGTAGCCCCCTGTTAATGTCAGAAGAGTTGGTGAAAGGCACAAAATAGTAAGACAGATAGATTCTGGTTTTGGGGTAGATGCTCAAGCACGTCCATGGGGTCCCTTGAGTCCTGATCTGCCTTGCTTGTCAGGTCTCTTTCACATGACCTTGTCATGGGTGGGATCTCCCGTGCTGGCTCCCAGCAGATTGGGTCATTTATTTTTCTGGAATTGAGCTGCAGGAGCTGCTTGTATATTTTTGAGATTAATTCTTTGTCAGTTGCTTCATTTGCTATTATTTTCTCCCATTCTGAAGGCTGTCTTTTCACCTTGCTTATAGTTTCCTTTGTTGTGCAGAAGCTTTTAATTTTAATTAGGTCCCATTTGTTTATTTTTGCTTTTATTTCCAATATTCTGGGAGGTGGGTCATAGAGGATCTTGCTGTGATTTATGTCGGAGAGTGTTTTGCCTATGTTCTCCTCAAGGAGTTTTATAGTTTCTGGTCTTACGTTTAGATCTTTAACCCATTTTGAGTTTATTTTGGTGTATGATGTTAGAAAGTGTTCTAGTTTCATTCTTTTGCAAGTGGTTGACCAGTTTTCCCAGCACGGCTTGTTAAAGAGATTGTCTTTTCTCCATTGTATATTCTTGCCTCCTTTGTCAAAGATAAGGTGTCCATAGTGTGTGGGTTTATCTCTGGGCTTCCTATTTTGTTCCATTGATCAATATTTCTGTCTTTGTGCCAGTACCATACTGTCTTGATGACTGTGGCTTTGTAATATAGCCTGAAGTCAGGCAGATTGATTCCTCCAGTTCCATTCTTCTTTCTGAAGCTTGTTTTGGCTATTTGAGGTTTTTTGTATTTCCATACAAATAGTGAAATTATTTGTTCTAGCTCTGTGAAAAACACCCTTGGTAGCTTGATAGGGTTTGCACTGAATCTATAGATTGCTATGGGTAGTATACTCATTTTCACTGTATTGATTCTTCCGATCCACAAACACGGTGTATTTCTCCATCTATTAATGTCCTCTTTAATGGGAAATAGATGGGGAAACAGTGGAAACAGTGTCAGACTTTATTTTTTTGGGCTCCAAAATCACTGCAGATGGTGACTGCAGCCACGAAATTAAAAGATGCTTACTCCTTGGAAGGGAAGTTATGACCGACCTAGATAGCATATTGAAAAGCAGAGATACTGGATGCTTGGGGCTAGTGCACTGGGACGACCCAGAGGGATGGTATGGGGAGGGAGGAGGGAGGAGGGTTCAGGATGGGGAGCACATGTATACCTGTGATGGATTCATTTTGATATTTGGCAAAACTAATACAATTATGTAAAGTTTAAAAATAAAAATAAAATTAAAATTACAAAAAAGAAAAAAAAAAAAAAAAAGAAAGCAGAGACATTACTTTTGTAATGTCTTGACCCGTCTAGTCAAGGCTGTGGTTTTTCCAGTTGGTCATGTCATGGATGTGAGAGTTGGACTGTGAAGAAGGCTGAGCACTGAAGAATTGATGCTTTTGAACTGTGGTGTTGGAGAAGACTCTCAAGATTTCCTTGGACTGCAAGGAGATCCAACCAGTCCATTCTGAAGGAGATCAGCCCTGGGATTTCTTTGGAAGGAATGATGCTAAAGCTGAAACTCCAGTTACTTTGGCCACCTCATGCGAAGAGTTGACTCATTGGAGAAGACTCTGATGTTGGGAGGGATTGGGGTCAGAAGGCGAAGGGGACGACAGAGGATGAGATGGCTGGATGGCATCACTGACTCGATGGACGTGAGTCTGAGTGAACTCCAGGAGTTGGTGATGGACAGGGAGGCCTGGTGTGCTGCGAATCATGGGGTCCCAAAGAGTTGGACATGACTGAGCGACTGAACTGAACTGAACTGATCTGATTTCTTTCACCAGTGTTTTATAGTTTTCTCTATATAGGTCTTTTGTTTCTTTTGGTAGATATATTCCTAAGTATTTTATTCTTTTCGTTGCAATGCTGAATGGAATTGTTTCCTACATTTCTCTTTCTGTTTTCTCATTATTAGTGTATAGGAATGCAAGGGATTTCTGTATGTGATTTTATATCCTGCAACTTTAACTATATTCAATCATTAGCTCTAGTAATTTTCTGGTGGAGTCTTTAGGGTTTTCTATGTAGAGGATCATGTCATCTGCAAACAGTCCAGAGTGTTCTTTCTTCTTTTCCAATTTGGATTCCTTGTATTTCTTTTCTGCTCTGATTCCTGTGGCCAAAACTTTCCAAAACTATGTTTAATAATAGTGGTGAAAGTGGGCACCCTTGTCTTGTTCCTGAAATTTAGGGGAAATGCTTTCAATTTTTCACCATTGAGGATAATGTTTGCCTGTGGGTTTGTCATATATAGCTTTTATTATGTGAGGTATGGTTCCTTCTATTTCCTGCTTTCTGGAGAGTTTTATCATGAATGGATGGTTGAATTTTGTCAAAGACTTTCCTCTGTGTCTATTGAGATAATATATATCTTTTATTTTTCAATTTGCTAATGTGGTGTATTACATTGAATTGATTTGCTGATATTGAAGAATGCCTTGCATCCCTTGGATAAAGCACACTTGGTCATGATGTATGACCTTTTTAATGTGTTTTTAGATTCTGATTGCTAGAATTTTGTTTAGGATATTTGCATCTATGCTCATCAGTGATATTGGCCTGTAGTTTTCTTTTTTTTGTGGCATCTTTGTCAGGTTTTGGTATTAGGGTGTTGATGGCCTCATAGAATGAGTTTGGAAGTTTATCTTCCTCTGCAATTTTCTGGAAGCGTTTGAGTAGGATAGGTGTTAGCTCCTCTCTAAATTTTTGGTAGAATTCAGCTGTGAAGCCGTCTGGACCTGGGCTTTTGTTTGCTGGAAGATGTCTGATTACAGTTTCCATTTCCATGCTTGTGATGGGTCTGTTAAGATTTTCTATTTCTTCCTGGTTTAGTTTTGGGAAAGTTGTACTTTTCTAAGAATTTGTCCACTCTTCCACATTGTCCATTTTATTGGCATATAATTGCTGATAGTAGGGCCTTTTTGATCCTTTGTATTTCTGTGTTGTCTGTTGTGATCTCTCCAGTTTCATCTCTAATTTTATTGATTTGATTTTTCTCCCTTGGTTTCTTGATGAGTCTGGCTAATGGTTTGTCAATTTCATTTATCCTCTCAAAGAACCAGCTTTTGGCTTTTGTTGGTTTTTGCTATGGTCTCTTTTGTTTCTTTTCCATTTATTTTCTGTCCTAATTTTTAAGATTTCTTTCCTTCTACTAACCCTGGGGTTCTTCATTTCTTCCTTTTCTAGTTGCTTTAGGTGTAGAGTTAGGTTATTTATTTGACTTTTTTCTTGTTTCTTGAGGTGTGCCTGTATTGCTATGAACTTTCCCCCTTAGGACTGCTTTTACAGTGTCCCACAGATTGTGGGTTGTTGTGTTTTCATTTTCATTCATCTCTATGCATTTTGATTTCTTTTTTGATTTCTTCTGTAATTTGTTGGTTATTCAGCAGCGTGTTGTTCAGCCTCCAATATGTTGTAATTTTTGATAGTTTTTCTCCTGTAATCGAGATCTAATCTTACTGAATTGTTGGTCAAAAAAGATGCTTGGAAGAATTTTAATTTTTTTTTTTAATTTACCAAGGGTAGATTTATGGCCCAGGATTGGATCTATCCTGGAGAAGGTTCCGTGTGCACTTGAGAAAAGGTGAAATTCATTGTTTTGGGGTGAAATGTCCTACAGATATCAATTAGGTCTAACTGGGTCTATTGTATCATTTAAAGTTTGTGTTTCCTTGTTAATTTTCTGTTTAGTTTGATCTATCCATAGGGGTGAGTGGGGGTATTAAATTCTCCCACTATTATTGTGTTCTTGTTAATTTCCCCTTTCATACTTGTTAGCCATTTGTCTTACATATTGCAGTGCTCCTATGTTGGGTGCATATATATTTATAATTGTTATATCTTCTTCTTGGATTAATCCTTTGGTCATTTTGTAGTGTCCTTCTTTGTCTCTTTTCACAGCCTTTGTTTTAAAGTCTATTTTATCTGATATGAGTATTGCTACTCCTGCTTTCTTTTTGGCCTCTATTTTCATGGAATATCTTTTTCCAGCCCTTCATTTTCAGTCTGTGGTGTGGCTCTTGTTTTGAAGGTGGGTCTCTTGTAGACACATATATAGGGGTCTTGTTTTTGTATCCATTCAGCCAGTCTTTGTCTTTTGGTTGAGGCATTCAACCCATTTACGTTTAAGGTAATTATTGATAAGTATGATCCCGTTGCCATTTACTTTATTGTTTTGGGTTGGTTGCCATTTACTTTATTGTTTTGGGTTGGAGTTTATACTCCCTTTTTGTGTTTTCCTGTCAAAAGAAGATCCTTTAGCGTTTGTTGGAGAGCTGGTTTGGTGTGCTGAATTCTCTCAGCTTGTGCTTCGTCTGTAAAGCTTTTGATTTCTCCTTCATATTTGAATGAGATCCTTCCTGGTCCAGTAATCTGGGCTGTAGGTTGTTTTCTTTCATCATTTTAAGTACGTCCTGCCATTCCCTCCTGATCTGAAGAATTTCTATTGAAAGATCAGCTGTTATCTTATAGGAATCCCTGTGTGTTATTTGTTGTTTTTTCCCTTGCTTCTTTTAATATTTGTTTTTGTGTTTGATCTTTGTTAATTTGATTAAATGTTGTCTTGGTATGTTTCGCCTTGGTTTATCCTGTTTGGGACTCTCTGGGGTTTCTTGGACTGGGTGATTATTTCCTTCCCATTTAGGGAAGTTTTCAACTATTACCTCCTCAAGTATTTTCTCATGGGTCTTTCTTTTTGTCTTTTCTGGGACTCCTATGATTCAAATGTTGGGGGCATTTAGCATTGTCCCAGGGATCTCTGAGATTGTCCTCATTTCTTTTAATTCGTTTTTCTTTTTTCTTCTCTGATTCATTTATTCTACCATTCTATCTTCTACCTCACTAATCCCATCTTCTGCTCCCTAATTTTACCATTTGTTCCCTCCCAGAGTGTCTTTGATCTCATTTATTGCATTATTCATTATATATTGACTCTTTTTATTTCTTCTAGGTCTTTGTTAAACCTTTCTTGCGTCTTCTCAATTCCTTGTCTCCAGGCTATTTATCTGTGATTCCATTTTGATTTCAAGATTTTGGATCATTTTCACTATTCATTATTTGGAATTCTTTATCAGATAGATTCCCTATCTCTTCCTCTTTTGTTTGGCTTGTTGGGGCATTTATCCTGTTCCTTTACCTGCTGGGTATTCCGCTGTCTCTTCATCTTGTTTATATTGCTGGTGTTTGGATGGTCTTTCTGTATTCTGGCAGTTTGTGGAATTCTCTTATTGTGGAGTTTCCTTGCTGTGGGTGGGGTTGTACTGGTGGCTTGTCAAGGTTTCCTGGTTAGGGAATCTTTTGTCAGTGTTCTGGTGGGTGGAGCTGGATTTCTTCTCTTTGGAGTGCAATGAAGTGTCTAGTAATGAGTTATTGAAATGTCAGTGGGGTTGGAGTAACTTTGGGCAGCCTGTATATTGAAGCTCAGGGCTTGTGTTCCTGTGTTGCTGGAGAATTTGCATGGTAATGTCTTGCTCTGGAACTTGTTGGCCCTTGGGTGTGCTTGGTTTCAGAGTAGGTATGGAGGTGTTTGATGAGCTCCTGTCGATTAATGTTCCCTGGAGTCAGGAGTTCTCTGGTGTTTTCAGGATTTGGACTTCAGTCTCCTGCTTCTGGTTTTCTGTGTTGTATTTTTACAGTAGCCTCAAGACTTATCCATCTATACAGCACCATTGATTAAAACATCTAGGTTAAAGATGACAAGTTTCTCCACAGTGAGGGGACACCCAGAGAGGTTCACAGAGTTACATGAGAAGAGAAGAGGGAGGAGGCAGATAGAAAGTGACCAGGATGAGATGAGGTGGAATCAAAGAGGATAGAGCAAGCTAGCCAGCAATCACTTCCTTATGTGCACTCCTTACCTGGACTGCTTAGAGATGTTCATGGAGCTTTACAGAGAAGAGAAGAGGGAGGAAGGCAATATTTAATTCAATAAAAATTGAATATTTAATTCAATATTAAAAGAAAAAAACAAAGTCACAAAAATTATAATATATAATATATGTATATGAAGTTTGCTTTAAAAAAATGGATCTCTGTTGGTTTTTTTTTTTGCAAAGAAATTATAGGTTTATAAAAATGAAAATTAAAAGAGTAATAGAGGACTTAAAAAAATTAAAGAATGATAGTAAAAATATATCTAGGACTTTCTCTGGTGTTATTGAGGGCAGTGTGGGAATTCATTTTCGGATAATTCCTTGATCTGGCTTATGTTTCTCAAGATCTATAGGCCCCTTCCTGTGTAGTCCGATACTAACTACAGGATTTTAATCTATTGCACCTGTCCACTTCCAAGGAGGTTCCCTATGTTTTAGCTTCTTCTGTTTGCTGGTCTCTTTAGTGTCTAATTTCCGCCCTGACACAAGGGGGAGGTGGTGTACAACTTTTTTTAGGCTCACTTTGTTCAGTCCGTGCTGTGGGGAGGGAGGGATGCTGCAAAGAATAAAACTGGTGTGTGCTCAAAGTGTCTTGGCTACACTGGGTTTTGACCTCTGCTCACAGCATGTGTGCTTTCCCTGTCTACACTGGTTAGGCTCCATGTTGCTCTGCCCAGGAACTGTCTGAGGCTGGCCCTGCGTTGTATGCACTTCCCAGGTCTGAGACACTCAAGTTCAGGTACTAGGGGTGCTCCTCAAAGGTGCAGACTCATTTGGGCCTGTTTTTTGTGCCCTTCCAGGACCAAGCATCTCAGGTGACCAGGTGTTTGGCAAGCACAGTCGCTGTGACTTATCGCCTCTCCCGACCCTGCCACTCGGTTTTTCTCCGTGTACAACTGGCGCACGTTCTTAGGTGGATGTTGACCATCCAGAATCCCAAGAAGTCTTGGCTAGCAATGAAGCCTGCTTGCAGTTTGGTAGATTATGCCTCTCTGGGGCGCGACTGCCCCTTCTGGCTCTGGCTGCCCTCGCCTTCCTGTCACCGAGGGGAATGGGTCGGCTTGCAGCAGGCTAGCTCTGCTCAGTCCTTTGTTCTGTGAGCGGGCCTGATTGGTGTCTTATGGTTAGGGTTTTTCGTGGGGTAGCTATCCCACCAGTGTGGTTTGCTATCCAAGTTAGTTCCTCAGATTGCCCTCGGGGCATTCAGGCCCTGTCCTTACTCTAAGCAATGCAGCCCCGCGCCTCCCTGCCCAGCCCTTGCTTGCTAGTGGTGGTTGCAGGCATCTTGTGCTGCTTCTCTGCTGGGGGAGGTACCATTGCGCATGTAACCTGTGGGTTTTAATTATTTATTTTTCCTCCTGGTTATGTTGCCCTCCGTGGTTCCAAGGCTCGCCACAGACTCAGTAGTGAGAGGTTTTTTTCCTGGTGTTTGGAAACTTCTGTCTTTTTCTAAGACTTTCCTTCCTGAGACAGAGCTCCATCCCTACCCTCTTTTGGCTCTCTTTTTATCTATTTATTTTTTCCTACCTCCTTTTGAAGACAATGGGCTGCTTTTCTGGGTGCCTGAATGTCTTCTGCCGGCTTTCACAAGTTTTTTTGTGGAATTTACTCAGCGTTCAAATGTTCTTTTGATGAAATTGTGGTGGAGAAAGTGGTCTCCCTGTCCTATACCTCCCCCATCTTAGGACCGCCCCCCCAATACAGTGTTTTAATGTACAGAGTGATAGCGAGCCAGCTAGACAGATGGACTGAGCTTGATTGAAAAGAGGTGTAATATAATACATAATGCCTTAAAATGGACCTGAGCCTAGCAGCTTAGTACTTAGGGGCACAGTGCTAAACCGTGGAGTTATGCTAAACAAAAAGTGAAAGTTACAGAACAAATTTGAGTTTCAGGGTCTAGATCTGACCTCTCCTCTAACTCTGCATTCCACACCTCAGGAAGTAATTTGCTTACCCATTCCCAAAGTCCTTTTTGGCTTGTAACATTTGGAACTTAAACTTATCTTGCCTGAAGGATTAGTTTTAGGCCTAGCAGACTATATTCTCCTTACTCTGAAGTTATTGTCATTTTCATTAATGTACATACAGTAGGAAAAATAAGGAGATAGACATAAATTAAAAAGAAAGAAAACTAAAACATAAATTTTCAACCTCAATGCTCTCACTGAAAGATTCAGTTCAGTTCAGTCACTCAGTCATGTCCAATTCTTTCTCACCCCATGGACTGCAGCATGCCAGCTTCTCTGTCTTTCACTGTCTTCTGGAGCTTGCTCAAACTCATGTCCATAAAGTCTGTGATGACATCCAACCATCTCATCCTCTGTCCATCCCTTGTCCTCCTGCTTTCAATCTTTCCCAGCATCAGGGTCTTTTCCAAGGAGTCAGTTCTTCGCATCCGGTGGCCAAAGGATTGGAGCTTCAGCTTCAGCTTCAGCATCAGTCCTTCCAATGAATACTCAGACTGGATTTCCTTTGGGTTGGACTGGTTGGACCTCCTTGCAGTCCAAGGGACTCTCAAGAGTCTCCAACACCACAGTTCAAAAGCATCAATTCTTCAGCACTCAGCTTTCTTTATATGCCAACTTTCACATCCATACATGACTACTGGAAAAAACATAGCTTTGACGAGATGGACCTATGTCTGACAAAGTAATGTCTCTGGTTTTTTTAATATGCTGTTTAGGTTGGTCCATAGCTTTTCTTCCAAGGAGCAACTGTCTCTTAATTTCATAGCTGAAGTCACTATCTGCAGTGATTTTGGAGCCCAAAAGTATAAAGTCTATCACTGTTTCCATTGTTTCCCCATCTATTTGCCTTGAAGTGATGGAACTGGATGCCATGATCCTTGGTTTTCTGAATGCTGAGCTTTAAGCCAACTTTTTCACTCTCCTCTTTCACTTCATCAAGAGGCTCTTTAGTTCTTCAATTTTCTGCCATAAGGGTGGTGTCATATGAATATCTGGAGGTTATTGGTATTTTCTCCCTGGCAGTCTTGATTCCAGCTTGTTTTCTTCACCCTGGCATTTCACATGATACACTCTGCATAAAGTTAAATAATTCAGCATGACAATATACAGCTTTGATGTACTTCCTTTCCTGATTTGGAACAGTCTGTTGTTCAACCGTCCACTTCTAACTGTTGCTTCTTGACCTGCATACAGATTTCTCAGGAGGCAGGTAAAGGTCTGGTATTTCCAGCTCTTTAAGAATTTCCACAGTTTGTTGTGATCCACACAAAAGGCTTTTGGTGTAGTCAATAAAACAGAAGTAGATGTGTTTCACAGAGAAGGCAATGGCAACCCACTCCAGTACTCTCTTGCCTGGAAAATCCCATGGACAGAGGAGCCTGGTAGGCTGTAGTCCCTGGGGTCGCAAAGAATCAGACGTGACGAGTGATTTCACTTTTCACTTTCATGCATTGGAGAAGGAAATGGCAACCCACTCCAGTGTTCTTGCCTGGAGAAACCCCGGGACGGTGGAGCCTGATGGGCCTGCGGTCTATGGGGTCAACAGAGTTGAACACGACTGAAGTGACTTACTAGTAGCAGCAGGCAGCAGCAGCGATGTGTTTCTGGAATCCTCTTGCTCTTTCTATGATCCAGTGGATGTTGACAATTTGATTTCTGGTTCAGCTGGATTTTGTAAATCCAGCTTGAACATCTGGAAGTTTACAGTTCACATATGTTGAAGCCTGACTTGGAGAATTTTGAGCATTACTTTGTTAGTGTGGTGAGATGAGCCGCAATTGTGTGGTAGTTTGAACATTCTTTGGCCATTGCCTTTCTTTGGGATTGGAATGAAAACTGACCTTTTCCAGTCCGTGGCCACTGCTGAGTTTTCCGAATTTGCTGGCATTTTGAGTGCAGCACTTTCACAGCATCATCTTTTAGGATTTGAAATAGCTCAGGCTGGAATTGCTTTAACCTCATTAGCTTTGTTCATAAAGATGTTTCCTAAGGCCCACTTGACTTTGGACTTCCTTTTGGACCTAGATGACCCCAAATATGTAGAAACTCTTTGAAGAAATAATTCCTTCACTGTGAGCTGTGGGTTAGTCTGAGATTCTGTCCTTCTTTCCTTCCTTCTTGTCATTATTTAGTTGGATGAACTTGTACTAAAGCACTTAAAGTTTCTTTGCTTCCAGGTTTCCTCATGGTAAATTAGACAAATAAAACCTATTTAACTGGGATGTTGTGAGGATAAAGTGAGAATGATTTATGTAAAAATCATCCAGTGCAGAATGAATGCATAAGAATGTGCTCATCCGATGTTAGGCCTGGTTTAAAATTTCAGATATGGGGATTTCATATCAAATCTAAAAAGCATTTGACATATCCAGAGGGGTTACATGCAATTTACATGGAAACTTTTTAAAATGTACTTTCCCGGTTATTTTTCATAGACTAAGAAAGAGAAAAAACAAACCAAGATGTTACCGAAATAGTTTTAAAAAAAAGGAGAAATGTATAAGGTGAAAAGATGGCATTTTTTTTTTCAACAAATATGACTTTATTTTGTATCCTGGAAAAATGCATACCTATTTCATGTTGAAAATTAGAAGGGAATGTTTGCAAATGTATTTTTTTTTTTTTTAATTTTTATTTATTTTTTTTAAACTTTACATAATTGTATTAGTTTTTGACAAATATCAAAATGAATCCACCACAGGTATACATGTGTTCCCCATCCTGAACCCTCCTCCCTCCTCCCTCCCCATACCATCCCTCTGGGTCGTCCCAGTGCACTAGCCCCAAGCATCCAGTATCGTGGATCGAACCTGGACTGGCAACTCGTTTTCTTACATGATATTTTACATGTTACAATGTCATTCTCCCAAATCTTCCCACCCTCTCCTCTTCCCACAGAGTCCATAAGACTGTTCTATACATCAGTGTCTCTTTTGCTGTCTCGTACACAGGGTTATTGTTACCATCTTTCTAAAATTCCATATATATGCGTTAGAATACTGTATTTATGTTTTTCCTTCTGGCTTACTTCGCTCTGTATAATAGGCTCCAGTTTCATCCACCTCATTAGAAACTGATTCAAATGTATTCTTTTTAATGGCTGAGTAATACTCCATTGTGTATATGTACCACAGCTTTCTTATCCATTCATCTGCTGATGGACATCTAGGTTGCTTCCCTGTCTTGGCTATTATAAACAGTGCTGCGATGAACATTGGGGTACACGTGTCTCTTTCCCTTCTGGTTTCCTCAGTGTGTATGCCCAGCAGTGGGGTTGCTGGATCATAAGGCAGTTCTATTTCCAGTTTTTTTAAGGAATCTCCACACTGTTCTCCATAGTGGCTGTACTAGTTTGCATTCCCACCAACAGTGTAAGAGGGTTCCCTTTTCTCCACACCCTCTCCAGCATTCATTATTTGTAGACTTTTGGATCGCAGCCATTCTGACTGGTGTGAAATGGTACCTCATAGTGGTTTTGATTTGCATTTCTCTGATAATGAGTGATGTTGAGCATCTTTTCATGTGTTTGTTAGCCATCTGTATGTCTTTTTTGGAGAAATGTCTATTTAGTTCTTTGGCCCATTTTTTGATTGGGTCGTTTATTTTTCTGGAGTTGAGCTGTAGGAGTTGCTTGTATATTTTTGAGATTAGTTGTTTGTCGGTTGCTTCATTTGCTATTATTTTCTCCCATTCTGAAGGCTGTCTTTTCACCTTGCTAATAGTTTCCTTTGATGTGCAGAAGCTTTTAAGGTTAATTAGGTCCCATTTGTTTATTTTTGTTTTTATTTCCAATATTCTGGGAGGTGGGTCATAGAGGATCCTGCTGTGATGTATGTCGGAGAGTGTTTTGCCTATGTTCTCCTCTAGGAGTTTTATAGTTTCTGGTCTTACGTTTAGATCTTTAATCCATTTTGAGTTTATTTTTGTGTATGGTGTTAGAAAGTGGTCCAGTTTCATTCTTTTACAAGTGATTGACCAGATTTCCCAGCACCACTTGTTAAAGAGATTGTCTTTAATCCATTGTATATTCTTGCCTCCTTTGTCGAAGATAAGGTGTCCATATGTGCGTGGATTTATCTCTGGGCTTTCTATTTTATTCCATTGATCTATATTTCTGTCTTTGTGCCAGTACCATACTGTCTTGATAACTGTGGCTTTGTAGTAGAGCCTGAAGTCAGGTAGGTTGATTCCTCCAGTTCCATTCTTCTTTCTCAAGATCGCTTTGGCTATTCGAGGTTTTTTGTATTTCCATACAAATTGTGAAATTATTTGTTCTAGCTCTGTGAAGAATACTGTTGGTAGCTTGATAGGGATTGCGTTGAATCTATAAATTGCTTTGGGTAGTATACTCATTTTCACTATATTGATTCTTCCAATCCATGAACATGGTATATTTCTCCATCTATTAGTGTCCTCTTTGATTTCTTTCACCAGTGTTTTATAGTTTTCTATATATAGGTCTTTAGTTTCTTTAGGTAGATATATTCCTAAGTATTTTATTCTTTCCGTTGCAATGGTGAATGGAATTGTTTCCTTAATTTCTCTTTCTGTTTTCTCATTATTAGTGTATAGGAATGCAAGGGATTTCTGTGTGTTGATTTTATATCCTGCAACTTTACTGTAGTCATTGATTATTTCTAGTAATTTTCTGGTGGACTCTTTAGGGTTTTCTATGTAGAGGATCATGTCATCTGCAAATAGTGAGAGTTTCACTTCTTCTTTTCCAATTTGGATTCCTTTGATTTCTTTTTCTGCTCTGATTGCTGTGGCCAAAACTTCCAAAACTATGTTGAATAGTAATGGTGAAAGTGGGCACCCTTGTCTTGTTCCTGACTTTAGAGGAAATGCTTTCAATTTTTCACCATTGAGGATAATGTTTGCAGTGGGTTTGTCATATATAGCTTTTATTATGTTGAGGTATGTTCCTTCTATTCCTGCTTTCTGGAGAGTTTTTATCATGAATGGATGTTGAATTTTGTCAAAGGCTTTCTCTGCATCTATTGAGATAATCATATGGTTTTTATTTTTCAATTTGTTAATGTGGTGTATTACATTGACTGATTTGCGGATATTGAAGAATCCTTGCATCCCTGGGATAAAGCCCACTTGATCATGGTGTATGATCTTTTTAATGTGTTGTTGGATTCTGATTGCTAGAATTTTGTTAAGGATTTTTGCATCTATGTTCATCAGTGATATTGGCCTGTAGTTTTCTTTTTTGTGGGATCTTTGTCAGGTTTTGGTATTAGGGTGATGGTGGCCTCATAGAATGAGTTTGGAAGTTTACCTTCCTCTGCAATTTTCTGGAAGAGTTTGAGCAGGATAGGTGTTAGCTCTTCTCTAAATTTTTGGTAGAATTCAGCTGTGAAGCCGTCTGGACCGGGGCTTTTGTTTGCTGGAAGATTTTTGATTACAGTTTCAATTTCCGTGCTTGTGATGGGTCTGTTAAGATTTTCTATTGCTTCCTGGTCCAGTTTTGGAAAGTTGTACTTTTCTAAGAATTTGTCCATTTCTTCCACGTTGTCCATTTTATTGGCATATAATTGTTGATAGTAGTCTCTTATGATCCTTTGTATTTCTGTGTTGTCTGTTGTGATCTCTCCATTTTCGTTTCTAATTTTGTTGATTTGATTTTTCTCCCTTTGTTTCTTGATGAGTCTGGCTAATGGTTTGTGAATTTTATTTATCCTTTCAAAGAACCAGCTTTTGGTTTTGTTGATTTTTGCTATGGTCTCTTTTGTTTCTTTTGCATTTATTTCTGCTCTAATTTTTAAGATTTCTTTCCTTCTACTAACCCTGGGGTTCTTCATTTCTTCGTTTTCTAGTTGCTTTAGGTGTAGAGTTAGGTTATTTATTTGACTTTTTTCTTGTTTCTTGAGGTGTGCCTGTATTGCTATGAACTTTCCCCTTAGGACTGCTTTTACCGTGTCCCACAGGTTTTGGGTTGTTGTGTTTTCATTTTCATTCGTTTCTATGCAAATTTTGATTTCTTTTTTGATTTCTTCTGTGATTTGTTGGTTATTCAGCAGCGTGTTGTTCAGCCTCCATATGTTGGAATTTTTAATAGTTTTTCTCCTGTAATTGAGATCTAATCTTACTGCATTGTGGTCAGAAAAAATGCTTGGAATGATTTCTATCTTTTTGAATTTACCAAGGCTAGCTTTATGGCCCAGGATGTGATCTATCCTGGAGAAGGTTCCATGTGCGCTTGAGAAAAAGGTGAAATTCATTGTTTTGGGATGAAATGACCTATAGATATCAATTAGGTCTAACTGGTCTATTGTATCATTTAAAGTTTGTGTTTCCTTGTTAATTTTCTGTTTAGTTGATCTATCCATAGGTGTAAGTGGGGTATTAAGGTCTCCCACTATTATTGTGTTATTGTTAATTTCTCCTTTCATACTTGTTAGCAGTTGTCTTACGTACTGTGGTGCTCCCGTGTTGGGTGCATATATATTTATAATTGTTATATCTTCTTCTTGGATTGATCCTTTGATCATTATGTAGTGACCTTCTTTGTCTCTTTTCACAGCCTTTGTTTTAAAGTCTATTTTATCTGATATGAGTATTGCTACTCCTGCTTTCTTTTGGTACCTATTTGCATGGAAAATCTTTTTCCAGCCCTTCACTTTCAGTCTGTATGTGTCCCCTGTTTTGAGGTGGGTCTCTTGTAGACAACATATGTAGGGGTCTTGTTTTTGTATCCATTCAGCCAGTCTTTGTCTTTTGGTTGGGGCATTCAACCCATTTACGTTTAAGGTAATTACTGATAAGTATGTTCCCGTTGCCATTTACTTTATTGTTTTGGGTTCGAGTTTATACACCGTTTTTGTGTTTCCTGTCTAGAGAATATCCTTTAGTATTTGTTGGAGAGCTGGTTTGGTGGTGCAGAATTCTCTCAGCTTTTGCTTGTCTGAAAAGCTTTTGATTTCTCCTTCATACTTGAATGAGATCCTTGCTGGGTACAATAATCTGGGCTGTAGGTTATTTTCTTTCATCATTTTAAGTATGTCTTGCCATTCCCTCCTGGCTTGAAGAGTTTCTATTGAAAGATCAGCTGTTATCCTTATGGGAATTCCCTTGTGTGTTATTTGTTGTTTTTCCCTTGCTGCATTTAATATTTGTTCTTTGTGTTTGATCTTTGTTAATTTGATTAATATGTGTCTTGGGGTGTTTCGCCTTGGGTTTATCCTGTTTGGTACTCTCTGGGTTTCTTGGACTTGGGTGATTATTTCCTTCCCCATTTTAGGGAAGTTTTCCACTATTATCTCCTCAAGTATTTTCTCATGGTCTTTCTTTTTGTCTTCTTCTTCTGGAACCCCTATGATTCGAATGTTGTAGCGTTTAATATTGTCCTGGAGGTCTCTGAGATTGTCCTCATTTCTTTTAATTCGTTTTTCTTTTATCCTCTCTGATTCATTTATTTCTACCATTCTATCTTCTAATTCACTAATCCTGTCTTCTGCCTCTGTTATTCTACTATTTGTTGCCTCCAGAGTGTTTTTAATTTCACTTATTGCATTATTCATTATATATTGACTCTTTTTTATTTCTTCTAGGTCCTTGTTAAACCTTTCTTGCATCTTCTCAATCCTTGTCTCCAGGCTATTTATCTGTGATTCCATTTTAGTTTCAAGATTTTGGATCAATTTCACTATCATTATTCGGAATTCTTTATCAGGTAGATTCCCTATCTCTTCCTCTTTTGTTTTGTTTGGTGGGCATTTATCCTGTTCCTTTATCTGCTGAGTATTCCTCTGTCTCTTCATCTTGTTTAAATTGCTGAGTTTGGGGTGTCCTTTCTGTATTCTGGCAGTTTGTGGAGTTCTCTTTATTGTGGTGTTTCCTCGCTGTGTGTGGGTTTGTACAGGTGGCTTGTCAAGGTTTCCTGGTTAGGGAAGCTTGTGTCGGTGTTCTGGTGGGTGGAGCTGTATTTCTTCTCTCTGGAGTGCAATGAAATGTCCAGTAATGAGTTATGAGATGTCTATAGTTTTGGGGTGACTTTGGGCAGCCTGTATCTTGAAGCTCAGGGCTGTGTTCCTTTGTTGCTGGAGAATTTGCTTGGTATGTCTTGCCCTGGAACTTATTGGCCCTTGTGTGGTGCTTGGTTTCAGTGTCGGTATGGAGGCATTTGATGAGCTCCTGTGAATGAATGTTCCTTGGAGTCAGGAGTTCCCTGGAGTCAGGGTTTGGACTTAAGTCTCCTGCTTCTGATTATCGGTCTTATTTTTACAGTAGTTTCAAAACTTCTCCTTCTATACAGCACCATTGATAAAACATCTACATTAAAGATGATAAGTTTCTCTACAGTGAGGGTCACTCAGAGAGGTTCACAGGGTTACATGGAGAAGAGAAGAGGGAGGAGGGAGTTAGAGGTGACCCAAATGAGATGAGGTGAATCAATAGTGGAGAGAGTGGGCTAGCCAGTAGTCACTTCCTTATGTGCACTCCACAACTGGACCACTCAGAGATGTTCACGGGGTTATACAGAGAAGAGAAGAAGGAGGAAGGTAACAGAGGTGGCCAGAAGGATAAATGGGTGGAATGAAAAGGAGGGAGACAGATCCAGCCAGTAATCAGTTCCCTAAGTGTTCTCCACCGTCTGGAACACACAGAAATTCACAGAGTTGGGTAGAGTAGAGAGGGGTTAGGGAGGAGACACAGGCGACCTGGTGGAGAAAAAGGAGGGTCCAAAGGGAGAGAGAGCAGTCCAGCCAGTAATCTCACTCCCTAGTGAAAAATGGGTCCTGAAGATTGGGTCCTTAAAGGTACAAAATTGGTAACAAATACATAAAAGCAAAAATTAAAAATCTAGAGTAGAGTTTGGAATTTCAAAAATACGATGTTAAAGAAAAGAAGAAGGAAAAGAAAGAGAGAAAGAACGAACAAACGAAAACAAACAAGGTCGCGAAAATTATAAAGAAAGTACAGGTACAAAATTGATAACTAATACCAGAAAGCGAAAATTAAAAATCTAGAGTAGAGTTTGGAATTTCAAAAATACGAAGTTAAAGAAAAGAAGAAGGAAAAGAAAGAGAGAAAAAACGAACAAACAAAAACAAACAAGGTCGCGAAAATTATAAAGAAAGTACAGGTACAAAATTGATAACTAATACCAGAAAGCAAAAATTAAAAATCTAGAGTAGAGTTTGGAATTTCAAAAATACAATGTTAAAAAAAAAAAAAAAAGAAGAAGAAAAATAAAGAGAGAAAACAAACAAACAAATACGAACAATGTCACAAAAATTATAAAGAAAATACAGGTACAAAATTGATATCAAATACCAAAAAGCATAAATTAAAAATCTAGAGTAAAGTTTGGAATTTCAGATATACAATGTTATATAAAAGAGGAAGAGAAAGAAACAGAGAAGAAGAAAAAAAAAAAAAAAGTCACAGAAATTATATAAAAAAAAACTATAGGTACAAAATTGATAACATATACCAAAAAGCGAAAATTAAAAATCTAGAGTAGAGTTTGGGATTTCAAAAATACAATGTTAAAGAAAAGAAGAAAAAAACAAAAACAAACAAACAAAAAAAACAAGGTCAAAAAATTATAAAATATATATATATGAAGTTTGCTGAAGAAGAAAAAAAATAGGGTCTTTTTTTTTTTTTTTTGCAAAGTAATAGGTTATAAAAGTGAAAATTAAAGGAACAATAGAGGACTTAAAATTTTTTTTTTTTAATTAAAAAAAAAAGAAAGAATGATCGTAAAAATAATAAAAATATATCTAGGACTTTTTTGTTTTTTTTTTTTTTTTTTTTTTTTGGGTGTTGTGGGTTCAGTTCATTTTTGGCTAGTTCCTTGGTCAGATTTATATTTCTCAAGATCTATAGGCCCCTTCCTATGTAGTCCGTAGTAACCACAGGGTTTTGATATATTGCCTGTAGCTTCCAAGGCGTTTCCCTCTGTTATATCTTCTTCTGTTTGCTAGTCTCTTCAGTATCTGGTTTCCGCCCTGACTCAAAGGGCACGGTGGAGGACACTTTTTTTTTTTTTTTTTAGGCTTACTTGTTCAGTCGCGCTGTGGGGAGGGAGGGAGGGATGCTGCAAACAAATAACACTGGCGTGGGCTCGCAGTGCCTCAGCCACCCTGGGTCTGCCCCTGCTCACGGCGCGTGTAGCCTCCCTGTCCACACTGCTCGGACTCTAGGTTGTTCCGCCGGGAACAATCCGAGGCTGGCCCTGGGCTGCATGCACCTCCCAGGTCCAAGCCGCTCAGGTTCAGGCACTCGGGTAGTCCCCAGAGGCGCAGACTCAGTTGGGCCTGCGTTTTGTGCTCTTCCCAGGTCCGAGCGCCAATTTGCTCTTCCCAGGCGAGCGCCAATGCTGCGACTTATCGCCTCCCCGCCACTCGGTTATCTGGATGTAAAACCGGCGCACCTTCTCAGGCAGATGTTGACCGTCCAGACCCCCAAGAAGTTTTAGTTAGCAAAGAAGCCTGCTTACAATTTTATAGATAATGTCTCTCTGGGGCTGCGATTGCCCCCTTCCGGCTCTGGCTGCCTGTCACCGGAGGGGGAAGGTCTGCAGCCGGCTATCTCTGTTCAGTCCTTTGTTCCGTGCGCGGGCCTGGCGGTCTTAGGTTAGGGCTGGCTTTTCGCGTGGTAGGTATCCCACAGTCTGGTTTGCTAGCCCAAATTATTTCGCTCAGATAGCGCTCAGGGTATTCAGGCCAGATTCTTTCTCTCAGCGATGCAGCCCACGCCGCACCTCCCTGCCCAGCCCCGGTTTGCTAATGGCGGATGCAGGCGTCTGCGCTGCTTCTCTGCTGGGGGAGTTACTGTAGGGCTCGCAATCTGCGAGTTTTAAATTGTTTATTTATTTTTTCTCCCTGTTATGTTGCCCTCTGTGCTTCCAAAGCTCGGCACAGATTCGGCAGTGAGAAGGTTTCCTGATGTTTGGAAACTTCTCTCTTTTTAAGATTCCCTTCCCGGGACGGAACTCCATCCCTCCCTCTTTTGTCTCTTTTTTTTTTGTTTTTAATATTTTCTCCTACCTCCTTTCGAAGAGTTGGGTTGCTTTTCTGGGTGCCTGATGTCCTCTGCCGGCATTCAGAAGTTGTTTTGTGGAATTTACTCGACGTTTAAATGCTCTTTTGATGAATTTGTGGGGGAGAAAGTGTTCTCCCCGTCCTACTCCTCCGCCATCTTGGCTCCTCCCCCCAAAGATGGCATTTTTATATCAGGTTTTTTTTCTCTTGAAAACTGAGGCCATTCTTGGACTTTTCAGTAACTATACCACTGCAACAAGGGGGAAATGACATTTGGGGATTGAACTCAATATCAGTTACTCTCTAAAAAGGAGAATTGGTATCTTCCAAAGCAATAGCCAAGTCCATCCTGAAAGATGCTGTTTTAACTGGTTTGGAGTGCATCCTGGGTATCAGTAGTTTTTATAAGAATCTACGGTGCAGTCAGAATTGAGAACCAGTGCACTAGTTTACCTGGGGATCACTAAGGCTCAGTAGATACGATGTGAAATTGATCTTCCCTTTGGGTGATAGCACTTCACAATTATTTCTCAGTGAGGCATATTAGTTTTTAACCTCTCCTACTACTCTGCTGGCTACAGCAATTTCCTGCACATGACTATCATTTATTACTTCCCTGGCCACGATGGACTCTACCACTGCTATAAAACGCCTGGAAATTCTGGCCAATGTCTCAGTCAGGAAATCCCATTTGTGAAACTGTCTGTGTCTATACTAGAAAGCTGATGTTTGTCCAACTGGGGCCATGAGTAGAGGAAGCGCATCAATAACATAAGGTCATGTCAAGATGTAACCAGTACAGATGGGTAGAGTCATGCAGCTGCTCACTGGATATTTTGAAATTTTGAGGGGGGAAATTCTAACTCAATTCTTAGGTTGTAGGAGAATTCAAATTTGAATAGACAACTTAATGAGATCAAATCTTTTTTTTTTTTTTCTGAGCAGCAGGGTTTGACAAACTTTGTTGGTAAAGGTCTAGATAATGAATACACTAGATTTTGTGGACCATATGGCTTTCTCAAAACTACTTAACCTCTTCCACTGTGATGAAAAAGTAGCCACAAATAGTGTAAACAAAGGATTTCAATAACACTTTATTTACAAAAACAAGTGGCTGGCTAAATTCAGTCTTTGGGCTCCAACTTTGCTAACCTATGGTTTATAGATTGGTAAAACTTGTGTGATTTGGGATTATTGTATTCCTAGTATTGTTCACATGTGAAGCAATCATTTGATGCTTGGGACAAGAGTAATGACAGTGTGGAAAGACTGATATATACAGGAGAGCACACTTAGCTCACTGCTGGCATGGGGAATATCTGTGAACAGGATGGTGATAAAATTTAAGAGCCACTACAGGCTGATTTAAAACCTCTGTGCAGGTGGAATGCTTGAGTGTATCTTCAGGAATGAAGTGACTACAATCATACTGGAAATTGCTAAGGATGTTAATGACTCTGGATCACCAGGGAGCAACCAGAAAATGGGTGTTTGGAAAATGACTTTGTAATCCATATACCTTCAACAGTGATTTTTAAAATCCAAATTTAAAAATGGTAGGTCACCGAAGTTCATGCTGCTAAAGCAAGGGAAGTATCTCAAAATGGCAAATATAACTTTCATGTTAAACTTACTTTGAGAAACAATCTGAGAATAGCTAAAAAGATGAGCCCCCCCAAAAGCATCTCCATTTTAATATTCCAATGATTGGTGGTACCCAGACAGGTCAGGAAATAGTAAATGGCAGCAGAAGATTTGAGTCATCCTATGTTCACAAAATGATAGGTTTGTAAGAGTCTAACCAGGTCGTGTTATGAAAAAAAATATTTATTTTGAAAATTTCTTAATATTCAAAGTGTGGAAGGAGAAAATAAGGATAAAAGTAGAAGCTAGGAGTAGTTTTCTGCTTCCTTGCCTGGGGTATATGTGCACTGAATTGAGGATGAGTTAAATGAAACAGAGCTACAATATTCTCAATCTCCTACAGAAGAGTCCACAAACATGGCCCCACTGAGATTTGCACAATATCCTAAGGAAGTAGTATTTAGTGGTATCACCTTAATCTCTTTTCTTGGGCTCCAAAATCACTGCAGACGGTGACTTCAGCCATGCAGTTAAGATGCTAGCTCTCTGAAAGAAAAGCTAAGACAAACCTAGATAGCATATTAAAAAGCACACACATTAATTTGCCAACAAAGGTCTGTATAATCAAAGCTATCATTTTTCCAGTAGTCATGTATAGATGTGAGATTTGGATCATAAAGTAGGCTGAGTGCTGAAGAACTGATGCTTTTGAATTGTGGTGCTGGAGAAGACTACTGAGAGTTCCTTGGACTACAAAGAGATCAAACCAGTCAATCTTAAAGAAATCAATCCTGAATATTCATTGGAAGGACTTACACTGAAGCTGAAACTCCCAAAACTTTGGCTAGCTGATGTAAAGAGCCAATTCATTGAAAAAGATCCTGATTATGGGAAACACTGAGGGCAGAAGAAGGAGGTGACAGGATGAGAAGGTTGGATGGCATCACTGACTCAATGGACATTAGTTTGAGGAAGCTCCTGGAGACAGTGAAGGACAGGGAAGCCTGGTGTGCTGCACTCCATGGGGTCACAGAGTCAAACACAACTTGGTGACTGAAAAACCACCACCATCTTAATCCCAGAGTTCCATATTCCAAATGCGTCTCTAAAGGAACAGATGCAAAATATCAAATAAAATTCAATCTTGTGCCACAAATGTTCAAAACACATGTGTTGAATAAATAAATGGCAAGATAATTTTTATATTCTGCATAGATACAACATGTGAGTAGTACACTGGACCTAATGTTAAACATTCCCTATAGTAGTTTCTGAACCTGCTTTGGTTTATTCGATCAACCTGAAAGAGATGACACCCCATCTGCTTTAATGACTCATAATGAAGTGATGTTCAACCAAGAAAGAGAGGATGTGTCTGCCTCAAATTGGATGGAAGACCAAATCCTGTGCCGTATTTTCCTGTTCCTTGTGTGCGTGTGTGTGTGTGCTCAGTCATGCCTGACTCTTTGTGACCCTGTAGACTGTAGCCATCCAAGGTTTTCTCTCTATGGAATTCTCCAGGCAAGTATACTGGAGTGGGTTGCCCCTTCTCCAGGGAACCTTCCTGATCCAGGGATTGAACCTGTGTCTCCTGCATTGAAGGCAGATTCTTTATGGCTGAGCCACCACGGGAGCCCTTGTTGTAGCTTACTTACAGTTAATTCTAATAGATCCCCTGCCCTCATCTTCTCATTTAATTAAAATTGTCCTGGTCTGCCTATTATGGAATCCTTGTTTTCTTTGCTGAATTCGATCATGGTGTACCACCAAATCCTTATGGATAAAGACGAGAAGATAAAGATCTGTCCTGCAACATGCTACTAATTTGAAATGTATATACCTAGGGGACTTCTGGGGCATTAATAAGTTAAAGTGTTGATTGACATAGTGATCAGTGATGCGAATTATCTGGAAATTATGATCTGCTTCAGATGAAATAACTATATATAGCACATTAAAATGGAAATTTAGGCAAACAGACATTGAAAAATACCCCAAATCAAACCTAAGTCCCCACACCTAGATGCAAAGTACGTGTGAATAACTGGCTGTACAAGTCTTAAACTTCTCATATCCATTAGAGACTACAGAAAGGGATCATGAGTGTTGGAGAAAGATAGGAGTATGCAGTGAATTCCATTTACTGGAGGTGAGAAGGAGGTGCCTGCCCCCATTCCCAAGCCTATTGGGAATAAGTTCAATGGGATGACTATGAGAGCTTAAGGCACGTTTCTGACACTGGAGTGTGAACCCAGTGGGCTCAGAAAGACACACTGGAGGGGAATGTAGCAACAACCTCAAGGAAACCGTAGCAAGAGGTTTCCAGTATGGGGGTGGGCTGTCTGAAGAATCCAAGAAGAATTGCAGAGTATAGGGAAAGAATCCACTACAGAATTGACCATGCCTGTGTCCACGTGGACCACATAGGCAAATGGCTAAACCACAACTTACCTGAGTCTTGGCAAAACACCTTGGGATGCTCCCAGAGCACAAGAGGGTGAAAAGTCTGTTAGGTGCCACTCCCAAACCCTCTCCCATTTGCCTCCTGATCACCCCCGGGAGACTTTCAGCTGTCAGTTTCTCATTACCTCCCAGGTTTTGATGAGGTAGAGGCTTTCTGCCCTGCCTCCCCCAGAATTGAGCTGCGGAATACAAACAGCTTATGAACAGTCTACAGCTGGCTCCTCCACTGTGTGCATGCCCACAGCACACACAGCTGCCAGCTCGCCCCTTTGTTTCAATGTTACCATTTGAATGTGTGGCACATGGACTTTGAGGAGCTGGCACCTTTGACTAGTCTTCCTTTTGAAATTATGTGTGTAATAAACTGTCTGAACATAAAAATATATCATTGTGTCCTCACCAGTTGAATCATTCAGTCCTTGGCTTTGGCCTCGCCTTTTCTTTTGTATGGAATCCATTTTAAATGCTTCCCAGGCCCAGAAAATACATCAGTAATTGCCCATGGTGGTACCAGAGAAGTAGGAATGTGCCTGGACCACCTATCTTCAATGTTTGATCTCCATCCTGGTGATGCAAAGGCCCCGAGAAGGGTATATGGTTGGTATCACCAAAAGAATCCGAAAAGTAGTGGCCAGAGGAGTAAGCGAGTGGCATCCTAGAAAACAATGAAATAACGTATCTGAAAGGATGGATGCTCAACTGTATCAAATGCCATTGAGAGAGGCTGATGAAAGAGAGGACTGAACACTGCATTGGGCAGTATAAAGAGAGAAGTAGGGAATAACTGAGTAAGCATGTGACCCTGAGAGATTTTGTTTGTTTGAACTTTTGTTTGAAGAAGGGGTTCATTCCAACATGTTTTACATGATAAGAATGATGTTGTAGGGAGGTGAGATATTGGTGATGCAATAGAAAGAATTACTGCAGTGAGGTCCCTGAGCAGGAAGAAGGTTTGGACTCTATTGTACCACCAGAGGGGCTTGCTTTCAGCATGTAAAGTTAATTGATTGTGTTGGGAAGGAGGACAGAGTATGTGGATATGGACAGAGATCGTTTGACAGGTTTGATGGTTGAACATGTAGGATTTCTCTTCTGAGTGCTCCTGTTTTCTCAGTGGACTACAGATCAAGGTCAGCAGGTAAGAATGTTATGGATTAAGAAAGGGGAAGGTGCAAATATTTTCTCACATTCTGTAGGTTGCCTTTTCATTTTGTTGATTCTTTTCCTGTGCAGAAGCTTTTTAGTTTGATGTAGTCCCACTCATTACTTTTTAACTTCTGTTGCTTGTACTTTTGATGTCATATCCAAAATAAATCATTGTCAAGACCAGTATCAAGGAGCTTTTCCCTTTTGTTTTCTTCTTGGAGTTAAATAGTATCAGGTTTTATGTTTAAGTCTTTATTTCAGGTTTATTTTTGTGAGTTGTTTAAGACCTTTAATGTTCTTGTCACAAAAAGGAAATGGCAATTCTGTGACTTGGTGTTAGCTCTGGTAAACATTTTGGAATATGTAAGTATTTCAAATTAATACATTATGTACCTTTAACTCACACAATGTTACATGTCAATTGTATCTCAGTAAATCTGGGGAAGAGAGTAGGTGCTCAGTGAGTATTTGCTGAGTGAATAGATGAGAAAAAAATGGAGAAAGTGAAAAATAACAGTTGAAGAGGGAAAGTGTAAGCATGAAACGACCAGGAGAAACACTACAGGATTTTTGGACAGAAGGAAGGCACACTTGGCAGTCCTGGCCATGAATTTAGAGGTGAGACCAATCTGTGTCTTTGTGTTTTTCTCTGGTTACATTTAGCTGCTTGTGTGCAGCTGAGGAGTAAGTAGGAAAGTGAATTTAATGTTGACTGGAGTACTGCCAGGAGCGATCCAAATTTCAGAATGAATTAATGTTTCTATCAGCAGGTACCATTTTGTCAATTATAGGTAACTTGAAACTCTTGGGACTTTGTCAACACTATAGGAGATATTTGAATAAGTACTGGGGAATTGTTAGGACAAAACAAAGTAAAACAAAAAACCTTAATGACTGAACTCAGATTTAGGAAATTAGAACTAATAACAAAGGCATGGTCACTGACCATCTGGAAACCAGACTTCCTTCACTGCTGAAGATTAGTGGAGGGGCGACCTATAAAGGAACTGATGGTAATTCTGATTTTTGCCTGAATAATTGCTGATATTGAAAATTTTTAAATTTTCAATTCTGATTCTATTTTCAGAGTGTAGGAACTGTGCTCTATGAAGTATCAGGGCAGAAGCAGCTTGTAACCTTTATGTACTGAAGATGGAATAGTTGAGAGGTTCAAAACAGAGTTCACAGATATTTTGGGTATCTTTCCAGGTGAGAACTGCAAGTTATTCCCTTCTCTCTGTACTGAACCTCTGCCAAACTCAACAGCACTGGGGCAGCAGGAAGTAGTGGCTCTAGTAGACTTCCCTTGATAATTCACCGCAGATACGATCTTAGCAACAAAAAGGCTCAGTCTCAGCCACAGCCATGGGCAACTGGAACACTCTCCAGTGAGGAAATCAGGAACATCTAGGGCCAGGGAGTGGCCACTGATCTGTAGGAGGTCTGGCAGAAAGCTCGGGGCTACCTCCTGAGATGGTTTCTGCAGGGCATGACAGTGACATGACTTTGGGCAAACTGTTATTAAAACCAGCTGAGAGTTTCAAGACTAGAATGTACAGGCCCTGAATTAAGGTAGGAAGTCAAGATACAGAGCAAAGGCCTTGGGGTAGTGAGGATCAGAGCTGTCATACACTGAAATTTAATGGTGCTGAAATGCCTGGTCTCAAGGCAATGGGATCAGCTAGATTTTCTCTAAGGAGTCTGGTCTTTGACTCTGAATACATTGTATAAAAATCAAGCAATCTGGGTACAGTTAAGGACTTTTTAAAATTTATATGGGTCCTGATGATAACTGAACATTTCAAATCCATCTATAAAACATGTTGCTGCAGTAAACACAACCATCTTGCTGAACAAAACAGCTCATCTTACAAAACAAAGAACAAGGCCTCTATAGAGTTTCTATAGATTTGGAACCAGAAAGTCAGAACACTTGCAAGTCATGATATGCAAAAGAATAGCTCCTTAGGAATCAGAGGGCATAGCTGATTGCACAGGTTGAAAAATACTTTCAGTTTATGAGTTTTTCAGATCAATTTACCCAGACCTATAAAAAGATTTTCTGGAATGTCTACTATATGAAATAGTACAGTGAATTGGCATGCAAAAACCTACATCTGATTCCTTTAATTTAATTGGGGCATAGTTGCTTTACAATGTTGTGTTAGTTGCTGCTGTACAACAAAATGAGTCAGCTATACATGTATACATATATATTCCCTCCTTCTTGAACCTCCCTCCCACTTCCGCCCATCATACCTGGCTAGGTCCTTACAGAGCACTGAGCTGAGCTCTCTGTGCTATAAAGCAGCTTCCCACTAGCTCTCTATTTTACACATGTGTATGCATGTGAGCTCAGTCATGTCCAACTCTGTGACCCCATAGACTACAGCCCACCAGGCTCCTCAGTCCATGCAATTTTCCAGGCAAGAATACTGGGGTGTGTTGCCATTTCCTCCTCCAGGGGATCTTCCTAACCTGAGGATTGAACCTGGTGTCTTGTGTCTTCTGCACTGGCAGGCAGATTCTTTACCACTGGGACAGCATGGTAGTGTGTGTGTATGTGTGTGTGTGTATATATATATATATATATATATATATATATATCCTGCTTTCTCAATTCATCCTACCTTCACCTTCCACTCCTGTGTCCACAAGTCCATTCTGTACTAGTTTCATCAGTTCAATTTTTATAGATTCCATATATATATATATGTTAATATACAATATTTGTTTTTTTCTTTCTGACTTCACTCTGTATAACAGGCTCTAGGTTCATCTAACTTACTAGAACTGACTCAAATCCACTCCTTTTTATGGCTGAGTAATATTCCATTATACACACACACACACACACATCACATCTTTATCCTTTCATATGTTGATAGACATTTAGGTTGCGTCCATGTCCTGACTCTTATAATATTATAAATAGTGCTGCAATGAACACTGGGGTGCATGTCTTTTTGAATTATAGTTTTCTTAGGGTATATGCCTAGTAGTGGGATTTCTGTGACCATATAACTTGTAAATAAACCTGCAGTCTGATCAAGTCAATTGAACTTTATTAAACATATTGCATACATTGTTGGCACAGTGGTGGTGAGACTGGTATCATTTCTGCCGCCTCCTAATAATAATGTAACTTAGGTGATACTGCTGGTCTGAAGCCCTGTAACCTTCAGTGGATTCCTCAAATGTCTCTTTGAAACAAGTGACAGGGAATGGATTAGGGATGTTTTAGTTCAGAGTGAAGTAATATTTGCTAAACAGACAAAAATACTGAGATGCAGAGAGAGAGAGATGTATTGAATTGTGTTCATTAATTCATGCTTCCTGACCTGGGTATTGAACCTGTGTGTCTTATGTTCAGTGTTTAAGTATGTGTTCGGTGATTACTATTAACCAACTACTAAGCAAGCCGCTGATGCAGAAACCATGGTCCTTGTGGTTGACAAGCTTGCTAAAGTAGGAAGGCAGATTCTCAGAATGACTTGTCATTTTCCCACTAGCTACCTTTTAGTTTTCTTGTTATTACTAACAAATACTAAAAGTCATTAAGCTATTTCTAGCATGATGTGATACTAGAGTCTATAGTTAGACAACCCTTATTTGCCTAATACCATATTTTTTCCTCATTAAAATAGCAATCAGTTTCATGAAGACAAAGCAACTGTCAGTAGTGGCTCAGTGCTGCTCTCACTACTCCAACAAGGCATGGGTAAAGAAAACACCACAATAATGGCATCTTGAGTTCATTGCATTTATAGTTTTTAATGGCATATCTTAAAATTAAGGCTTAGATAGGATGATCTTAGCACTTAAATGTGGAAAAGTCAAGCACATTCTGTTCCTTAAGCTGGACAGAAAACTAGTAAAAACTATAGCAGAAACCATTTCACCTCCCGAAATAGAGGAACTGTTGATTGAATTCATATCTCTGAACATCCAGTCAGTTTAAGTTTTATGTCAAACTACAAATTGTCATTGACGCCTATCATCAACATAGAGCTTTTCTACCAAAAATCCACTTTCCCCGGTGTGAATTCATCTCCTGCCTCTCAGAAAAACTTCAAATATATTTTCAAATGTGTAATATTCAATACCTCTCAGAAACCCAGAGGAAATCCCCAAAGAATTTCATATCTAAGCATAGCTAATGTGAGGATGAATCAGATTTCCAAGTGAGTCTCTGAAACATTCTTAGGAAGTGTGTGACCAGTCTGCAGAATGAGACTGTAGCCCTGCACATAATGAAAAGTCCAGCCCTGCACTTGGAAAATGTGGCAGGTGCTAAAGCTATCAGCTGCATCAGTGAGTCAACCCAGCTGTGATGTTCTTATTCTGAGCTGTAAATGAAAAAAAAAAAAAAAAAAAAAGAGAGAGAGAGAGAGAGAGAAAGAAAACTTCCTGGAATCCACTGCTGTGTCATCTGAGGGGCATGAAATATTTCTGCAAGTGTGTTTGTGAATGGCTTAGAAAAGAGTGCTCTGGACTAGGAGGCGGAGCTGGGTTCTAGTCTTTGCTTTGTAATTTCGGGAAGCCACACATCCATTTATCTTGATTGTTCTTTTAACCCAGCCTCATCCAAGCAGCACAGACCAACAGATGTGGGCCATAGATTGTGAAGGAACAGCCCTTCCTCACTCCTACCTGCTCTCTGTCTGCTCCCATTTGAATCTTGACCCACTTAGGTCTAGAAACTAGGCACAATCTATCTTTAATAATTCTGCATCTGCACCTCCAAACTTCCTCTTTCAATTGGGTCACTTTGTGTATCCTTAACTTTCCCTCATGCACTCTGCTCAGACTATCCTTCCTGTTTGACTTTGAATTAGACACACTTAGAGAGGGTCTCCTGTCCAAATGACACCTTGAAGGCCCCATGGCTATTGGAATTGATGTCTGCTTAGTACGCTGGATTGGATGGGGACACAATGGGACTCAGTTTTCCCTCTGTAAAATGAAGAGATGATGTAAATGAGAGTGCAGTGACTTCCTGCCTTCTCATTACAAAGAAATGATTGTTCAGTTAAAGGACTAAGTAAATAGTAATGTCATAGGAAGATACACCTTTCTGTAAATGTTCATATTTTAAATTATGCCTGTTTTGCTTATGATTAACAGTAGAACTATACGATTTAGTTATTATACACAAGAAAGCTAAACAATTTGATTAATTATGTCAGAGGAGTAAAATAAAATTTAGTGGCTTATATATATAAGTCAATGGAAATCATTGACTTCTTGATACTCAGAAAGACATATTTAAGGGAGTGATTTTTACCTCCTTGTCCCAACCAAGGGAACTACCACATCTGTATTCTGTATGTCCACTCCATCCTTCACTCCTTTCATCGCTTCTCCCATGAGAGATCATGTGTGTTCCATTGCTTGGTCAGATAGAGTTATTATTACAGTTTTCATCATGGGGCACATTTACTAGACCTTTAAGACTTGGTGTAAAATGATTTTCCTCTTTCACTTCCTACTACATTTTAAATGAAAACAATTTCAATTTCAATAAGAGAAGACCCTTAGAGGCTGTAAAGACCTGAAAGCAACTAAGCTACTGGTTGAGGTCACTCAGCAGAAGTTGATTCAGCCCCTTTAGAGAAGGTATGAAGTTGTGTAAGCATTGGTATATAAACATGTTAATGTCAGTAGGACCACAGTATTGATAAGGTCATCAGTTATCCTTGTGACTGTCTTCAGTACATGGCTTCCTCCAGCTAGTGTGTCTTTTTCTCTAAAAGCTCCCATAGAAATTCTTGGCCCTACTTTGTTCTGCAGGAAAAATAAACCATTCTTCCTAGGGTTCCAATGCTGGTAGACTAACTCAAGTTCAAGCATTAATGGTTTATCCCTGCGAGGGTGATACTTTGGAACAGAGGGCCTCCTAGACAAGACACATATCTACATGTGAGGATAAATGGTCATGGCAGAAAAAGGGCCCAATTCTTTTCCCATAAGAACCCAAAGAAATCTTTTGGCCGACCCGACAGTATTGGATACCAGTGCAGAAGTGGCTTCACTCAACCAATACTCACCTAACCCAAACCAACTGCCAACCTTGAATTTCCAGCACGTGATAGCAATTCCCATTTGTGCTACCTACATAAAGTGCCCTGATTCCTTTTGTGACTTAGCTGGGTAGAGACAGAAATAAAACAGAAATGAAACACTGAGTGTCTACAGACAAAAGCAGTGCTAGGCATACTCCCTATTCACTTACATAGCAACATCCGTTGGCTCTGCTGTCTGTGCTGGTGAAATTTTCATGTCATGAACAGACAGTGTCACTGCTATGATAATACCCACTAAATTTGTGTAGCACTTTGCTATTAGAAAAAAGCTTTCATCTCTATTTAATCTTCTTGGTACATGAATGAGTTCAGTTTCCTATCTAATTTATTCTGCCCCACTTAAGACATTAACAAACACATATTTCAATATAACATTCATTATGACTACTGTCCTAAATCTGGGTAATGTCAATTGATGTGGACCCGAAGATTTGGCTCAAAACCAATTTCCATTCAATTTAATCAGTATTTATTTTCCCAATTCTCCACAAATATATTAATATGTGGAAGTTACAGGGAATTAACGCTCAGTTCAATATAAGGACAGACTTTCTAAGCAACAGCATTGTTCAAAAATGGCACAGACTGTCTCAAGAAGTAGTGAGCTCCTTGTCATTACAGGCATCCAACAGATGGCTGGTTGATCACATGCAGAGAAATTATAAAGTTGTCTAATTAGATACCAGCATGGTGTAGATTATTTCAGTCCCAATATTGTTAAGCCCATGAAACATATTTGTCTAACTACCTAGCCTGTGGTCTATGATTCATCATCTTTATGAATTGTAGTTAATCTAAAGGCCCATCATTTTAGAAACGTCTTGTTTTTCTAGGGCTTGGTTTCAAAGATAAATGATTTTTGTAATCTCATGAACACACAACCATTTAAGAACTTTCTGCATTTCATATTTCAGGTTTGAGTATAAATTGACAAATGTTATTTGTGTATGGATTCTGAATATATATATCATAACATGTGTCACACCTGTTGAAAAAAAGAAAAAAAAAAGAAGCTGTGTTAGTCAAGGCAAGTTGTAACAAGTTTGAAATACTCATATCTCTAAATCTTTTCAAATTCACACATTCCCATAACAAAATACAAGATGATCTTTCCTCTGTAAAAATGATAGCAACAACCATTCATCTGTCAGGACCTGTCAGATTCACCACCCACTTCAGCCACACCAATTTCCATAGTGAGGACCACATAGCACTTGCCTGTCTCCTCAGTGCCAAAGCAACTCCTGGAGTTGTTAATCCATTTTCTAGGAGACAAGGTATTTTAATGAACACTACACAAAAGCTCTCAATTCAGATTTAAATGAACATTCTGCTAAATTCACACCAGCCAGACCTTTTCAACACCCCTGCATTCTTCGCACTCAGGGACATCAACCCATAGTACGTCGTGTCTAGACTTTCCCTCACCCTGCAGCCAGACTTTCTGCATACAGCAGGATGGCTCAAAATCTTCTGTGGTGCTTACTTGATCAACGATAAAATAGTGCAGCCTTGTTATGCCTCACATGGGGAAAGGACCTGGTTTGTGATCACTGTTCCCTCTGTCTAGCCGTTTCTCTCCAATTCTCTTATCTCCTATCAATATAAGCACAGAGAATGAAACAGCAAGTCCACTGCACAAATTTGTGGTATGCACACTGTAATTAATGGTCATCAGAATAATGTGCAGTGCTGGTTCAAAAGCAGACGGCAGGAGCCCTACCTCAAGAATTTCAGATTCAGTAGTCTAGAGTGGAGCCTGGTAACTTACATGACTAGCAAGCTCTTAGGTGGTCCAGGAATCACACTTGAAGCATAACTGGCGTAAGGAGAAATCTAACAAGGTAATTAGTTGCCTGTCTTCCTCATTACAGACAACACCAATCTCTATGAGTGAATTTCTTAGAGCCCTTTCAATTATCTTCTGATAAGGAAGTTCCCCTTTCTTTTCTCCAACAGGGTGAATGTCCATAAAGCCCCTGATGCATGATTTTCATTACTCTGCACCTTTCCTCTAGTCTTAGGCTTTAGAAACACTGTTTTTAAGTAAGATCTGCAAGGGGTGTGTATTAGTTTCCTGGGGCTGCTGTAACAAAGTACCACAAACTAAGTGGCTAAGGGAAAAGAACTTTATCCTCTCACAGCCCTGGAGGCTAGAAGGTGGGGATCAAGACATCAGCAAGGTTGGTTCTTGCTAGTGGCTGTGTGGGAGAACATGCCACTCTCCTAACTTCTGGTGGTTTCTGGCAATCTTTGGAATTCCTGGCCTTGTGGGTGGGTTACCCATCTCTGTTTTCAGGTGCATTTGACATTTACCCGGCGTGCATGTCTGTATATAGTTTCCCCCCTTTTATAAGGATATCAGTCATACTGGATCAGGGCCCAATCTACATAATTGTAACCATTACCAAGAACCCTATTTCCAAATAAAGGTCACATTTGGGAGGGGGAGACAGCTCAAAATCATAACAGGGTTTCAGGGCTCCATGATTACTTGACTTTCTTTAATTATAGGCTGTTTGAAGACTTTGTCTTCAGCTTTGGATCCTAGTCACCAGTCTCGGGGTTGAGGAAATGTCCTGCTTCACAACCTATTATAAATACATTCACGGGGGATGGAGGGGGGGAGGCAGGGCTTTATTGACAGCTGTCTTGAATGTGGTCTATTATGAATTACCCTGGAGGAAAGAAAAAGTGATGTCTCTTAGGGTAAGCACTTCTTCATTTCTCTTCTTTGGCTACAACTTCCCTGAACATTATTGTTTGTCTATTTTTTCACATGATTAGTAGGATTAGATAGTTCAAAACATCAGTAACAAAAAAAAAATGTAAAAACCATGCAACACTTGTTGGATTTAGATTTTGTAGATTAATAAGAAGGCAAATAGTTTGATGACATGTCTATTCAGTGATCTGTCTTTTCATCTGTTCAAGACATCTTTGGTGTTCCTCTGTAAGTATCCTCTGTAAGTATCTCCAATTTTCTAAAAACACCTTTTGCAATACCTGGTTATGTTTATCTCTAAATATTTTATGTATACAAGTAATGGAAAGAATCTTACTTTTATTAACAACTTGTGTGGGGATCACCCCCAGTGGAGAGTTCTGTTTCTTTTCAGTGGTTTAATAAACCCAGGCAAAAAGTTGAACCTGAGGACGTGTATTTTTGTAGGTATAAGGGAATGTGAGCAGACAGATCTTGCTCTGCAGTGAGACAGGAAAATAGAAACATATTCGTCTGAGAAAGAGGGAATGAGGAACAGGGATAGATCAGGGATGAATGGGGTCTTGATTTGCAGGAAGACCAAAAACTGACTATGATAGAAAAAAAAAAAAAAAAACCACAGTATTTAATGGGGCCTTTCTACATGGTGTGTTTGTGTCCTCTGAGAGGATGTCAAGATTGGATTAGACAAGCAAGAAATTTATTGAGGGAAAATATTATAAGGGAAAAAAGTGGAATGAGGTGAAAAAAGATGGGGAATATCTGTAGACTACACTGCTGATCTGACACTTGTCCAAGAGAGAGTGAAGGAAGGAAGGACTGGGTAGGAAGAATCTCCAAGTGTAATGTGACAAAGTTTCCATCAGGCTGCTATCAGTATTCTACAAGGTACTGAGCTAATCACTGACATTCCTCTGTGCCATAAGATGAATTATGTTCTAGAATTTAAAATATTGTCCTCTTTTGGTTTTCTTGAATTAAAAGTATAACACGATGGCAAAGAGATAGCAGTTTAGAGTTTGGCAGATTTGTGTTCAGTTCCTTCATGTGTTCTTGAAAATGATTTTATCTTTTTAGTCTTTTCTTTCTTTATTTGTAAAAGAGAATAATATTAGTATCCACTTTATAACATTTTTCTCACTTTATTCTCATTATAACCCAGAGAAAAGATACCATTTACCCTTTGTATTTCATTTTAAAAAATCTATTTATATTGTCATTTGGTTGATTTACAATGTTGTGTTAGTTTCAGGTGTGCAGCAAAGGGAATCAGTTATACATATATATCTATCTATCCACTTTTTTAGATTTTTTTCCATATAGGTTGTTGCAGATTATTGAGTAGAGTTCCCTGTGCTACACAGTAGGTCCATACTAGTTACCTATTTTATATATAGTGTGTGCATGTTAACCTCAGTCTCCCAATTTATCACTATGACCTTTACCCCCTTGGTAACCATAAATTTCCTTTCTATATCTGTGACTCTATTTCTTGTTTATAGGTAAGTTCATTTGCATCCTTTTTTAAGATTTCACATATAAATAATATCACATGATATTTGTCTTGTGATACGTGTCTGATTTATTTCACTCATTATGACAACATCTAGGTCTATCCATGTTGCTGCGAATGGCATCATTTTCTCTTTTTTTATGGGAAAATTCCATTGTATACGTGTGCCGCATCTTCTTTATCCATTAATCTGTCCATGGACATTTAGGTTGTCTCCATGTCATGGCTGTGGTAGATAGTGCTGATATGAACATTGGGGTGCATATAATTTTTTGAATTATGGTTTTCTCAGAAACATGGTAGCTCATTTTTAGTTCTTTAGGGAATCTCCATACTGTTCTCCATAGTCAGTTAGTTCAGTTGTGTCCGACTCTTTGCGACCCCATGGACTGCAGCACGCCAGGCTTCCCTGTCAATCACCAACTCCCGGAGCTTGCTCAAACTCCTGTCAATCGAGTTGGTGATGCCATCCAATCATCTCATCCTCTGTTGTCCCTTTCTCCTCCTGCCTTCAATCTTTTCCCAGCATCAGAGTCTTTTCCAAGGAGTCAGTTCTTCGCATCAGGTGCCAAAGTATTAGAGTTTCAGCCTCAGCATGAGTCCTTCCAATAAACATTCAGGACTGATGTCCTTTATGATGGACTGGTTTGATCTCCATGCAGACAAAGGAACCCTCAAGAGTTTTCTCCAACACCACAGTTCAAAAGCATCAATTCTTCAGGGTATATCTTTCTTTATAGTCCAACTTTCACATCCATACATGACTACTGGAAAAACCATAGCTTTGACTAGATGGTCATTTGTTGGCAAAGTAATGCCTCTGCTTTTTAATACACTGTCTAGGTTTGTCATAGCTTTTCTTCCAAGAAGCAACTGTCTTTTAATTTCATGGCTGCAGTAACCATCTGCAGTGACTTTGGAGCCCAAAACAATAAAGTCTGTCACTGATTCCATTGTTTCCCCATCTATTTGCCATGAAGTGATGGCACCAGATGCCATGATCTTTGTTTTCTGAATGTTCAGATTTCAGCCAGATTTTTCACTCTCCTCTTTCACTTTCATCAAGAGGCTCTTTAGTTCTTCACTTTCTGCCATAAGGGTGGTGCTGTGTATCTGAGGTTATTGATATTTCTCCTGGCCATCTTGATTCCAGCTTGTGCTTCATCCAGTCCCACCTTTCAGATGATGTACTCTGCATATAAGTTAAATAAGCAGGGTGACAATATTCAGCCTTGATATACTCCTTTCTCAATTTGGAACCAGTCTGTTATTCCATGTCCAGTTCTAACTGTTGCTTCGCAGGTAAGGTGGTCTGGTATTTTGATCTCTTAAAGAATTTTCAAGAGTTTGTTGTGATCGACACGGTCAAGGGCTTTGGCATAATCAGTAAAGCTGCAGTAGATGTTTCTAGACGGCGCATAAGTGCGGGCGGCTGCAAAGGTGCACAAACGCGGCCAAGAAAAGCTACCCCATGTCCGAGGTCAGGGGCAGTGGCCGAGAGGAGCTACCTCGCGTCCGAGGTAAGGGGCTGTGTCCGAGAGTGCCAGGCTGCAACGGCACAGGAATGGCAGAGAGGAGCTACCCCATGCACGAGGTCAGGAGCTGCAGCTGAGAGGAGCAACCCCAGGTCCAACGAGCGGTGGTTGCACAGGCGCAGGAGGGCCTAGAGGAGCTAGCTACTCCACGTTCAAGGTCAGGAAGGGTGGCGGTGAGGAGATACCCGTCATCCAAGGTAAGAGAAACCCAAGTAAGACAGTAGGTGTTGCAAGAGAGCATCAGAGGGCAGACACACTGAAACCATAATCACAGAAAACTAGTCAATCTAATCACACTAGGACCACAGCCTTGTCTAACTCAAAGAAACTAAGCCATGCCCTCAGGGGCTACTCAAGATGGGCAGGTCATGGTGGAAAGGTCTGACAGAATGTGGCCCACTGGAGAAGGGAATGGAAACCACTTCAGTATTCTTGCCTTAAGAACCCCATGAAAAGCAAGAAAAAGGCAAAAGTATAGGATACTGAAAGAGAAACTCCCCCGGTCAGTAGGTGCCCAGTATGCTACTGGAGATCAGTGGAGAAATAACTCCAAAAAGAATGAAGGGATGGAGCCAAAGCAAAAACAATACCCAGTTGTGGATGTGACTGGTGATAGAAGCAAGGTCCAATGCTGTAAAGAGCAATATTGCACAGGAACCTGGAATGCCAGGTCCATGAATCAAGGCAAATTGCAAGTGGTCAAACAGGAGATGGCAAGAGTGAATGTCGACATTCTAGGAATCAGCCAACTAAAATGGACTGGAATGAGTGAATTTAACTCAGATGACCATTATATCTACTACTGCGGGCAGGAATCCCTTAGAAGAAATGGAGTAGCCATCATGGTCAACAAAAGAGTCCAAAATGCAGTACCTGGATGCAATCTCAAAAATGACAGAATGATCTCTGTTCATTTCCAAGGCAAACCATTCAATATCACAGTAATCCAAGTCTATGCCCCAACCAGTAATGCTGAAGAAGCTGAAGTTGAATCATTCTATGAAGACCTACAAGACCTTTTAGAACTAACACCCAAAATAGATGTCCTTTTCATTCTAGGGGACTGGAATGCAAAAGTAGGAAGTCAAGAAACACCTGGAGTAACAGGCAAATTTGGCCTTGTAATACGGAATGAAGCAGGGCAAAGGCTAATAGAGTTTTGCCAAGAGAACTCACTGGCCATAGCAAACATCCTCTCCCAACAACAGAAGAGAAGATTCTACACATGGACATCACTAGATAGTCAACACCAAAATCAGATTGATTATATTCTTTGCAGCCAAAGATGGAGAAGCTCTATACAGTCAGCAAAAACAAGACCAGGAGCTGACTGTGGCTCAGATCATGAACTCCTTATTGCCAAATTCAGACTTAAATTGAAGAAAGTAGGGAAAACCACTAGACCATTCAGGTATGACCTAAATCAAATCCCTTATGATTATACAGTGGAAGTGAGAAATAGATTGAAGGCACTAGATCTGATAGATAGAGTACCTGAAGAACTACGGACTGAGGTTCATAATATTGTACAGGAGATAGGGATCAAGATCATCCCTATGGAAAAGAAATGCAAAAAAGCAAAATGGCTGTCTGGGCAGGCTTACAAATAGCTGTGAAAAGAAGAGAAGTGAAAAGCAAAGGAGAAAAGGAAAAATATAAGCATCTGAATTCAGAGTTCCAAAGAAGAGCAAGAAGAGATAAGAAAGCCTTCCTCAGCGATCAATGAAAAGAAATAGAGGAAAACAACAGAATGGGGAAGACTAGAGATCTCTTCAAGAAAAGTAGCGGTACCAAGGGAACATTTCATGCAAAGATGTGCTCGATAAAGGACAGTAATGGTATGGACCTAACAGAAGCAGAAGATATTAAGAAGAGTTGGCAAGAATACACAGAAGAACTGTACAAAAAAGATCTTCATGACCAAGATAATCACGATGGTATGATCACTCACCTAGACCCAGACATCGTGGAATGTGAAGTCAAGTGGGCCTTAGAAAGCATCACTACGAACAAAGCTAGTGGGGGTGATGGAATTCCAGTTGAGCTATTCCAAATCCGGAAAGATGACGCTGTGAAAGTGCTGCACTCTATATCCCAGCAAATTTGGAAAACTCAGCAGTGGCCACAAGACTGGAAAAGGTACGTTTTCATTCCAATCCCAAAGAAAGGCAATGCCAAAGAATGCTCAAACTACCACACAATTGCACTCATCTCACATGCTAGTAAAGTAATGCTCAAAATTCTCCAAGCCAGGCTTTAGCAATATGTGAACCATGAAATTCCAGATGCTCAAGCTGGTTTTAGTAAAGGCAGAGGAACCAGAGATCAAATTGCCAACATCCGCTGGATCATGGAAAAAGCAAGAGAGTTCCAGAAAAACATTTCTGCTTTATTGACTGTGCCAAAGCCTTTGACTGTGTGGATCACAATAAACTGTGGAAAATTCTGAAAGAGATGGGAATACCAGACCACCTGACCTGCCTCTTGAGAAACCTATATACAGGTCAGAAAGCAACAGTTAGAACTGGACATGGAACAACAGACTGGTTCCAAATAGGAAAAGGAGTACGTCAAGGCTGTATATTGTCACCCTGCTTATTTAACTTATATGCAGAGTACATCATGAGAAACGCTGGGCTGGAATAAGCACAAGCTGGCATCAAGATTGCTGGGAGAAATATCAATAACCTCAGATATGCAGATGACACCACCCTTATGGCAGAGGAACTCAAAAGCCTCTTGAGGAAAGTGAAATAGAGTCAAAAAGTTGGCTTAAAGCTCAACATTCAGAAAACGAAGATCATGGCATCTGGTCCCATCATCTCATGGGAAATAGATGGGGAAACAGTGGAAACAGTGTCAGACTTTATTTTTTGGGGCTCCAAAATCACTGCAGATGTTGACTTCAGCCATGAAATTAAAAGACGCTTACTCCTTGGAAGGAAAGTTATGACCAAACTAGATAGCATACTGAAAAGGAGAGACATTACTTTGCCAACAAAGATCCATCTAGTCAAGGCTATAGTTTTTCCTGTGGTCATGTATGGATGTGAGAGTTGGACTGTGAAGAAAGCTAAGTGTTGAAGAATTGATGGTTTTGAACTGTGGTGTTGGAGAAGGCGCTTGAGAGTCCCTTGAACTGCAAGGAGATCCAACCAGTCCATTTTATAGGTGATCAGCCCTGGGTGTTCTTTGGAAGGAATGATGCTAAAGCTGAAACTCCAGTACTTTTGCCACCTCATGTTAAGAGTTAACTCATTGGAAAAGACTCTGATATTGGGAGGGATTGGGGATAGGAGGAAAAGGGGACAACAGAGCATGAGATGGCTGGATGGCATTACCGACTCGATGTTACATTAGTTTGAGTGAGCTCCGGGAGTTGGTGATGGACAGGGAGGCCTGGCGTGCTGCGATTCATGGGGTCGCAAAGAGTCGGACATGACTGAGTGACTGAACTTAACTGAACTGAACTGAGATATTTCTATGGCATTCTCTTGCTTTTTCAATGATCCAACAGATGTTGGCAATTTTATCTCTAGTTCCTCTGCCTTTTCTAAATCCAGCCTGAACATCTGGAAATTCACAGTTCACATACTGTTGAAGCCTGGCTTGGAGAATTTTGAGAATTTCTTTGCTAGCATGTGAGATGAGTGCAATTGGGCTGTAGTTTGATTATTAATTTGGCATTGCCTTTCTTTGTGATTGGAATGAAAACTGACATTTTCCAGTCCTGTGGCCACTGCTGAGTTTTCCAAATTTACCGGCATATTAAGTGCAGCACTTACACAGCATCATCTTTCAGGATTTGAAATAGCTCTACTGCGATCCCATCACCTCCACCAGCTTTGTTCGTAGTGATGCTTCCTAAGGCCCACTTGACTTCGCATTCCAGGATGTCTGGCTCTAGGTTGGTGATCACACCATCTTAGTTATCTGCATCATGAAGATCTTTTTTGTATAGTTGTATGTGTATTCTTGTCACCTCTTCTTAATATCTACTGCTTCTGTTGGGTCTATACCATTTCTGTCCTTTATTGTGCCCATCTTTGTATGAACTGTTCCCTTGGTATCTCTAATTTTCCTGTAGTGATCTCTAGTCTTTCCCTTTCTATTTTTTCATCTATTTCTTTGCATTGATCACTGAAGGAAGCTTTCTTATCTGTTTTGCTATTCTTTGGAACTCTGCATTCAAATGGGTATATCTTTCTTTTTCTCCTTTGCCTTTCACGCTCTTCTTTTCTCAGCTATTGGGAAGGCCTCCTCAGACAACCATTTTGCCTTTTTGCATTTTTTTGGGGGGGATGGTCTTGATCACTGCCTCCTGTACAGTGTTACCAACCTCTGTCCATAGTTCTTCAGGCCCTCTGTCTATCAGATCTAATCCCTTGAATCTATTTTTCACTTCCACGGTGTAATTGTAAAGAATCTGATTTAGGTCATACCTGAATCACCTAGTGTTTTTGCCTACTTTCTTCAATTTATGTCTGAATTTGGCACTAAGCATTTATGATCTGAGCCACAGCCAGCTCCTGGTCTTGTTTTTGCTGATTGTATAGAGCTTCTTCATCTTTGGCTTCAAAGAATAATCAATCTGATTTTGGTATTGACCATCTGGTGATGGCCATGTTTAGAATCTTCTCTTGTGTTGTTGGGAGAGGGTGTTTGCTATGACCAGTGAGTTTTCTTGGAAAAACTCTGTTAGCCTGTGTCCTGCTTCATATTGTATTCCAAGGCCAAACGTACCTGTTACTCTGTGTATCTCTTGACTTCTTTTGCATTCCAGTCCCCTATGATGAAAAAGGACATATTTTTTGGGTATTAGTTCTAGAAGGTCTTGTAGGTCTTCATAGAACTGTTCGACTTCAACTTCTTCAGCATTACTGGTTGGGGCATAGACTTGGATTACTGTGATACTGAATGGCCTGCCTTGGAAACAAACAGCAATCATTTGGTCATTTTTGAGATTGCACCGAAGAACTGCATTTTGGACTCTTGTTGACTATGAGGGCCTCTCCATTTCTTCTAAGGGATTCTTGCCCACAGTGGCAGATATAATGGTTATCTGAGTTAAATTGGCCCATTCTAGTCCATTTTAGTGCACTGATTCCTAAAATGTCAATGTTCACTCTTGCCGTCTCCTGTTTGACGACTTCCAATTCACCTCGATTCATTGACCGAATATTCCAGGTTCCTATGCAGTATTTTTCTTCACAGCACTGGACTTTGCTTCCCTTACCAGTTACATCCACAACTGGGCATTGTTTTCACTTTGGCTTCTTCTCTTCATTATTTTGGAGTCATTTCTCCACTGATCTCTCAGCATATTGGGCACCTACCAACCCAAGGAGTTCATCTTTCATTTTCATACTGTTCATGAGGTTCTCAAGGCAAGAATATTGAAGTGGTTTCTCCATAGTAGTTCCCCATAGTGGCTGCACCAATTTACATTCCCACCAATAGTGCAAGAGGATTCCCTTTTCTCTACAGTCTCCAGCGTTTATTGTTTGCAAACTTTATAATGCTGGCCATTCTGACCAGTGTGAGGTATATCTCATTGCAGTTTTGATCTGCATTTCTCTAATAATTAGTGATGTTGAATATCTTTTCATGTGCTTTTTGCCCATACAGATGATCATTCCTCTTTGGAGAAATGTCTAGTTAGGTCTTTTCTTATCTTTTGATTGGGTTATTTTTTTCTTTTTTTTTTCCTGGTATTGAGCTGCCCGAGCTCTTTGTGTATTTTGGAGATTAATCTCTTTTTGGTTGCTTCATTTGCAAACGTTTTCTCCTGTTCTGTGGGCTTTCTTATTTTGTTCATGATTTCCTTTCTTAAGCAAAAGTTTAAAGTTTGACTTGGTCCCATTTGTTTGTATTCTTATTTTCATTTCTCTAGGAGGTGGATCAAAAAAGATCTCACTGCAATTTATGTTGAAGAGTGTACTGTCTATGTTTTTCTCTAAGAGCTTTATAGTGTCCAGCCTTACATGTAGGTTTTTAATTCATTTTTAGTTTATTTTTGTGTATGGTATTAGATCAGATGAGATAAGATCAGTCGCTCATTCGTGTCTGACTCTTTGCGACCCCATGAATCACAGCATGCCAGGCCTCCCTGTCCATCACCAACTCCTGGAGTTCATTCAGACTCACGTCCATCAAGTCAGTGATGCCATCCAGCCATCTCATTCTCTGTCGTCCCTTTCTCCTCCTGCCCCAAATCCCTCCCAGCATCAGAGTCTTTTCCAATGAGTTAACTCTTCGCATGAGGTGGCCAAAGTACTGGACCTTCAGCTTTAGCATCATTCCTTCCAAAGAAATCCCAGGGCTGATCTCCTTCAGAATGGACTGGTTGGATCTCCTTGCAGTCCAAGGGACTCTCAAGAGTCTTCTCCAACACCACAGTTCAAAAGCATCAATTCTTTGGCACTCAGCTTTCTTCACAGTCCAACTCTCACATCCATACATGACCACAGGAAAAACTATAGCCTTGACCAGACGGATCTTTGTTGGCAAAGTAATGTCTCTGCTTTTGAATATGCTATCTAGGTTGGTCATAACTTTCCTTCCAAGGAGTAAGCGTCTTTTAATTGCATGGCTGCAGTCACCATCTGTAGTGATTTCGGAGCCCCAAAAAATAAAGTCTGACACTGTTTCCACTGTTTCCCCATCTATTTCCCATGAAGTGATGGGACTGGATGCCACGATCTTCGTTTTCTGAATGTTGAGCTTTAAGCCAACTTTTTGACTCTATTTCACTTTCCTCAAGAGGCTTTGGAGTTCCTCTTCACTTTCTGCGATAAGGGTGGTGTCATCTGCATATCTGAGGTTATTGATATTTCTCCCAGCAATCTTGATGCCAGCTTGTGTTTCTTCCAGTCCAGCGTTTCTCATGATGTACTCTGCATAGAAGTTAAATAAGCAGGGTGACAATATACAGCCTTGACGTACTCCTTTTCCTATTTGGAACCAGTCTGTTGTTCCATGTCCAGTTCTAACTGTTGCTTTCTGACCTGTATATAGGTTTCTCAAGAGGCAGGTCAGGTGGTCTGGTATTCCCATCTCTTTCAGAATTTTCCACAGTTTATTGTGATCCACACAGTCAAATGCTTTGACTATGCCTTGGCAAAGTCAATAAAGCAGAAATAGATGTTTTTCTGGAACTCTCTTGCTTTTTTGATGATTCAGCAGATATTGGCAATTTGATCTCTGGTTCCTCTGTTTTTTCTAAAACCAGCTTGAACATCAGGAAGTTCACGGTTCACATATTGCTAAAGCCTGGCTTGGAGAATTTTGAGCATTACTTTACTAGCATGTGAGATGAGTGCAATTGTGCGGTAGTTTGAGCATTCTTTGGCATTGCCTTTATTTGGGATTGGAATGAAAACGTACCTTTTCCAGTCTTGTGGCCACTGCTGAGTTTTCCAAATTTGCTGGGATATAGAGTGCAGCACTTTCACAGCATCATGTTTCCGGATTTGGAATAGCTCAACTGGAATTCCATCACCTCCACTAGCTTTGTTCATAGTGATGCTTTCTAAGGCCCACTTGACTTCACATTCCACGATGTCTGGGTCTAGGTCAGTGATCACACCATCGTGATTATCTGGGTTGTGAAGATCTTTTTGTACAGGTCTTTGAACAGTATGAAAAGGCAAAATGATAGGATACTGAAAAAGAAACTCCCCCGGTCAGTAGGTGCCCAGTATGCTACTGGAGATCTGTGGAGAAATACCTCCATAAAGAATGAAGGGATGGAGCCAAAGGAAAAAGAATACCCAGCTGTGGATGTGACTGGTGATAGAAGCAAGGTCTGATGCTGTAAAGACCAATATTGCACAGGAAACTGGAATGGCAGGTCCATGAATCAAGGCAAATTGGAAGTGGTCAAACAAGAGATGGCAAGAGTGAATGTCAACGTTCTAGGAATCAGCGAACTGAAATGGACTGGAATGGGTGAATTTAACTCAGATGACCATTATATCTACTACTGTGGGCAGGGATTCCTCAGAAGAAATGGAATGGCCATCATGGTCAACAAAAGAGTCCAAATTGCAGTACTTGGATGCAATCTCATAACGGCAGAATGATCTCTGTTCGTTTCCAAGGCAAACCATTCAATATCACAGTAATCCAAGTCTATGCCCCAACCAGTAACGCTGAAGAAGCTGAAGTTGAGCGGTTCTATGAAGACCTACAAGACCTTTTAGAACTAACCCCCAAAAAAGATGTCCTTTTCATTCTAGGGGACTGGAATGCAAAAGTAGGAAGTCAAGAAACACCTGGAGTAACAGGCAAATTTGGCCTTGGAATACGGAATGAAGCAGGGCAAAGACTAATAGCGTTTTGCCAAGAAAATGCACTGGTCATAGCAAACACCCTCTTCCAAGAACACAAGATAAGACTCTATACATGGACATCACCAGATGGTCAACACCGAAATCAGATTGATTATATTCTTTGCAGCCAAAGATGGAGAAGCTCTATACAGTCAGCAAAAACAAGACCAGGAGCTGACTGTGGCTCAGACCATGAACTCCTTTATTGCCAAATTCAGACTTGAATTGAAGAAAGTAGGGAAAACCACTAGACCATTCAGGTATGACCTAAATCAAATCCCTTATGATTATACAGTGGAAGTGAGAAATAGATTGAAGGGCCTAGATCTGATAGAAAGAGTGCCTGATGTACTATGGAATGAGGTTCGTGACATTGTACAGGAGACAGGGATCAAGACCATCCCCATGGAAAAAAAAATGCAAAAAAGCAAAATGGCTGTCTGGGCAGGCCTTACAAATAGCTGTGAAAAGAACAGAAGTGAAAAGCAAAGAAGAAAAGGAAAGATATAAACATCTGAATGCAGAGTTCCAACGAATAGCAAGAAGAGATAAGAAAGCCTTCTTCAGCGATCAATGCAAAGAAATAGAGGAAAACAACAGAATGGGAAAGACTAGGGATCTCTTCAAGAAAATCAGAGATACGAAAGGAACATTTCATGCAAAGATGGGCTCGATAAAGGACAGAAATGATATGGACCTAATAGAAGCAGAAGATATTAAGAAGAGGTGGCAAGAATACACAGAAGAACTGTACAAAAAAGATCTTCACGACCCAGATAATCACGATGGTGTATGGTATTAGAGAATATTCTAATTATTGTTTAACAAGTAGCTTGTTAAACTTTAACAGTTTTCCCAGCACCACTTACTGAAGAGACTTTGGCCACCTCATGCGAAGAGTTGACTCATTGGAAAGGACTCTGATGCTGGGAGGGATGGGGGGCAAGAGGAGAAGAGAACAGAGGATGAGATGGCTGGATGGCATCACTGACTCGATAGACGTGAGTCTCAGTGAACTCTGGGAGTTGGTGATGGACAGGGAGGCCTGGCGTGCTGCCATTCATGGGGTCGCAAAGAGTTGGACATGACTGAGCAACTGATCCGATCTGATCTGAACATTTTTATAAGTGTTAAATTGGGTGATGTGTGTAAAGCACATAGCACAAGGCTCTACATCATGCAAAGGTTCAATAAAAATAGTTTATTATGATCACTACTACCATTACTACTACTGAAAGAGACCCTACTTTTTACACAGTAGATTATTCTTAAATGTACCGCTAGATTTGACGGCATCTTACTTCAGATTTTGAATCTGTATTTGTATGAAAGATTGGTTTATAATATTTTTCTCCATTTAGAATTTAAAAAAAAATTTCCTGTTGAGGTTATGACTACATCACTGAATAGTCTCATTTTTAAATTTTTCTTTGGCCATGCTACATGGCATGTAGGATATTATTTTCCCAACCAGGGTTGAACCTGTGCCCCCTGCAATTGAAGTGCAGTGTTAGCTACACTGAGCACTGACTGTTAACCACAGAACTGTTAAGGGCGTCCCCTGAATATTTTAACTTCTGCTCCAGGCTGAATTGATTTAAAGGGAAATAACAAATCACTCTTCATGGAACGTGTATGGGTTTGCTGGGGTTGTGTTTATAAAGGACCACAAACTGAGTGGCTTAAACAGAAGTTTATTGTCTTAGAGGTCTGGAGACTCAAAATCTGAATTAAGCTGTCAGCAGGGTCATGGTCCCTCTGAAACCTGCAGGGGAGTCTTTTCTTTCTCATCCTCGCTTTTGATGGTTTGGTAGCAAACTTTTGCATTCCTTGTCTTGTAGCTGCCATCATCATCTTGCGGCATTCTCTTTGTGTGTCTCTGTGTGTTTTAACATGGCCATTCCCTCCCCCCCACCCACATTTACTGAGGTATAATTAACAAACACAAATTATAATTAAAGTATAAAATGTGGTGATTTGAAATACCCATACATTGTGAAATGATTACCTCAGTCAAGCTCTGGTTACCACATTCATCATGTGACTCAGATTCTTCATGTGATTACCACATTCGTCACCTCACATAGTCACCATTTCTTTTGTGTGGTAAGAATACTTAATATTTACTCTTAGAAACTTTCAAGTATGTAGTGCAGTTAACTATAGTCACTTAACTGCACAGTAGATCTTCAGAACTTATTCATCTTATAAATGAAAGTTCATACCTTGTGACTATTATCTTCCCATTCCCCCACTCTCCCAGCCCCTGGCAGCCACTATTCTGCTCTCTGGTTCTGTGAGTGAAACTTTTGGAGATTCCACTAAGCATCATGTCCTCCAGGTTCATCCATGTTGTGGCTGATGGGCAGGCTTTTCTTCTTTGCATGGCTGAATAATATTCCATTAGCTTCCTAGGTGCTTCAGTGGTAAAGAATCCACCTGCCAAGCAGGAGATGTGGGTTTGGTCCCTGAGTCAGGAAGATCTCCTGGAGAAGGAAATGGCAACCCAGTGCAGTATTCTTGCCTGGAGAATTCCATGGGCAGGGGAACCTGACAGGCTACAGTCCATGGGGTCGCAAAGAGTCAGACATGACTTAGTGAATAAACAGCAGTAGCACAACAGTAACATTCCACTGTATGCATATAACACATTCTATTTATGTACCTATCTATCACAGATATTTAAGATGTTTATATATCTTGGTTATTGTGAATAATGCTGCATGAACATTGGCCTGCAGGTATCTCTTTGATATACTGATTTCATTTCCTTTAGATATATACTCAGAAGCACGATTACTGGATTGTGCAGTTCTATTTTTAATTTTGTGAGGAACTTCCATACTGTTTTTATTATGACTATACTAATTTTCACCCCCACCAACAGTGTACAAGGGATCCCCTTTTTCCACACCTGGCCAACACTTGTTACCTTTTTGATAATAACCATCCTAACAGGTGTGAGGTATATCTCAGTGTGGTTTTGATGTACATTTCCCTGATAATTAATGATGTTGAGCATTTTTTTTTTTTATGTTACTTTTGGTCATCTGGATGTCTTCCTTAGATAAATGTCCATTCAGGTCCTTTTAAAAATGAGATTATTTTATTTTTTACCGTTGAGTTGTGTGAGTTCTTTATATACACTGGACATGTGTCCCTTTTCATGTATATGGTTCACAAATACTTTTCCCATTCTGTAGGCTGCGTTTTCATTTTTGTTGATGGCTTCTTTTGCTGTCAAAAGCCTTTTAGTTTGATGGAGTCCCACTCATAAAGTGAGTTTTGAAGTGTTTCCTCCTCTTTAGTTTTCTGGAAGAATTTGAAAAGGGTTGGCATTTGCTCTTTTAAATGTTTGATAGAATTTACCATATAATGAGCTAATCCTGAGCTTTTATTTGTGGGGAGGTTTTTAATTACTGTTTCAATGTCCTTACTCAGTATTACCTTGTAGAGATTTCATACTGAAGATTCAGTCTTAAGAGACTGCATGTTCCCAGGAATTTTTTAGGTCTTCCTATTTAGAGTTTATCCAGTTTGCTGGCATATAATTCTTATAGTAGCATCTTATAATCTTTTGTATTTATATGCTATCAGATGTAATGTCTCCTCTTTCATTCATAATTTGTATTTTTCTCTGTTAGTGTATATAATGGTTTGTCAATTTTGTTTATCTTTTAAAAAAAGCTCTTAATTTGTTTAATTTTTTCTATTTTCTTTCTAAGCCTCTATTACATTTCTTTCTGCTTCAATTTTTATTTCCTTTCTTGTTCTATCTTTAGGCTTTGTTCTAGTTCCCCCAGTACTGTTTGGTTGTTTGAGATTTTTCTTTTTTCTTAATGTAGTCATTTATTGCTTTCAGCTTCCCCCTTAGAACTGCTTTAGTTCCATCTCATAAACTTTGGAATGTTGTATTTCTAATTTTGTTAGTCTCAGAATACTTTTTGATTTTCCTTTTGATTGCTTCTTTGACCCATTGGTTGTTTAGAAGTTAGCTGTTTAATTTTCACGTATTAGTGATTTTTCCAAATTTTCTCCTGTTACTGATTTCATTATGGTCAGAAATGACACGATATGATTTCAATCTTCTTAAATTTTCTAAGATATGTTTTGTGGCCTAACATATGATCTATCCTGGAACATGTTCCATGTGCTCTTGAGAAGAATGTATATTCTAGTGCTATTAGACAGAATTTTCTGTGTATGTCTCTCAGGTTCTTCATTTTGTCTATAGCACTGATTAAGTCTGCTCTTTCTGTATAAATTTTCTATCTGGATGATCTATCCATTGTTGAAAGTGGGGTAATGTCATCTCTTGCTGTCTATTTCTCCTTTTAGTTATGCTATTATGCTCTATATATTTAGGTGGTATAATGTTGGGTATATACATTTACAATTTTTATATAATCTTGATGAACTGACCCCTTTATCACTGTATAATGACCTCCTTTGTTTCTTGTTAGAGTTTTTGACTTAAAACCTATTTTTTTCTGATATAAATATAGCCATTCCTATTTCCTATTGCTACCATTTGTATGAAGTATCTTTTTATCCCTTCACTTTTAGTCTATGTGTGTCCCTAAAGCTGAAGTGAGTCTCTTGTAGGCAGTATATTGTTAGAACTTAGTCACTCTGCATTTTTGATTGGAGAATTATTTGGAGGATTCAATCCATTTACAGACTACAGCTGGGAAGAGCTTGAGCCAACTTTCAGGAATGCTTCAGGATCCACAATTGGACTGAGGTCAGGAGTCCTGCCTCTAGGAGTATAGATGGACATTTCTCCTACTAGGTTCCTCAATACATAAGACTGCTTCTGGATATTGGCTGATAGCAGCAGGAGCCAGTTTACAGGGCTGTTTCAGGATCTACTGTTGGAAGAAGTTCAGCAGGCCTGCTTCCAGAAACATGGACAAGCATTATCACCCACTGGTTCCCTGAGTGGGCAAGACTGCTCCCTGACCATAGCTGAGAGGGGCTAGAGCCAAGATACAGGACCGCTTTGTGATCTGTAATTGGACTCAGGTTGGTGTCTCTGAGAGGAAATGGAACTGAGTCGCAGGGCTGTTTCAGGGTCCACAACTGGGGCCAAGTTCAGTGGGTCTGTTACCTGAGGCCAGGGTGGCCCTGGCTCTTTCCAGGTCCCTTGACAAATGGTGCTTGTGGCAAGACAAAGGCTGAGTCTAAGTGGGGACAAGTCTGTTTCTGGGTCTGTGGTCAGGATCACAGTCAACGAGCTGCTGTCTCAAAACAGCTCTCCTTGATTTTGGGCTCCACATGAGTTTAGCAACTTCCTTCTTGGATCCCAGCATTCCAACAAAAGCACTTTTATCTGCAGATGGCCCTCAAATTATCATTGTTCTGGGAGAATACAAATAGGGGACTTTCCATTCTGCCATTTCACTGATGTCTTCTTCATGGCCATCTCTGTATAAAGGACCACAATTCATATCGGATTAAGGGCCCACCTACTCCAGTATGACCTCATCTTAACTTATTAAATCTGCCACAACCTTATTCCAAATAAGGTCACATTCTGAGGTACTGGGGGTAGGGACTTCAGTATATCTTTTGGGGGGGACACAGCTGATAAGATAAAGTTATAGAAAATGTCATTAAATGAACAAGGAATTTCAGAATCAAGGAGATATACTGGAAGTCAGTCAGCCATTGGTAAAGTATATCATTTAGAACTCAGGTCTTGATGATGTGTTTATTTCAGATATTTTATTGAAACAGGAAAAGAAGAAACTGGAAAGGAATATGTAAGAGGGAAAAAGTAATTTGGCAAAATGTAAAAAATACTTTCCAGTATTTTTCAAGCAGGTATTTAGATTCTAAATATCTGAGGAGCATCTTAGATAACAAATAAGAATAAACACACATGTTTTAAAAGCTCACTTGTTCATGTTTGGAAACAATGCAAGACATGATTTTTTAAATTGTAAAATATAAGACAGTATAAAGCAGTAGGTAAGATTATCCATATCCTCATCACCAGCCATTCATTGTTATACAAATGTTTTATATATTTACCTTCATACACGCATGCACACCAAACTTCCCCAACCTGTGAACCATGGAGAATATAAAGTTTTTTAAACATATATACATTTTTCAATTCATTATGACTTATTTGTAAATTAAATAAAATTCTCACACATATGTACTACTCATTCAAGTAACTGTAGATATATTAATATAAACCATTACTGGAATAGGAATTGCTTTTGTATCCTGCATTTTGTTTTTTAATCAACACTTACCAAGCTGCTAATGAAACTATTAACACATAATCTGATTTTTTGATGTTACAAAGAGAAGACAGGATAGATTTCCTACAAACACTATCTGAAAGAGATTCTTTTTTGTCATTTAACATTACGGTGTGAGAAAATGTAGACTACAAATATGATTTAATGTTAGGCAGTGCAAGTTAAATGAAAAAGTAATACCTTTACTGTTGACATTAAACATTTTGTCAACTCGATTATTTGTAAACTGGTAGATTTTATTCTTCACTATTCAAATAACGGTGTTGCATATGTAAAGGTTATGACAGAAGTGAATCCACCCCTTAGTTGTTAAAAGGAACATGATTTTAAAAACATTGTATTTGATCCCATTTACAAATGATTACCAAGACTGCTTTGAAAAACTGTAAAAGTTCAGGCATACGGAAAATTCCCCATGCTGTAATTGGCTTATTTGACTCTAAAAGGAAAAGCAGTGTGTAAAGGTAGGCAAAGCATTGGACTAGAAGCCAGAGATCTGGAATCTAGCCTTCGCCCTGCTACTGTATAGCCATAAAACTTTAAATGGACTTATCTGTAATATAAAAAGATGACTCCATTGAGTACCTAAGGGCCTTTCCAGCAATGATACTTCAGTATGCTTATATTATGAAGTAAAGTTTAGCATTTTGTTAACTTGGCTGGTTAGGTCATATTGTTAGTAAAGGAAGATAGACTTACAGATTTTTTTTTCAATTTTTAATTAAAAAATATTTATTTATTTTGGTTGTGCTGGGTCTTCATTCCTTGCTGCATGCAAGCTTTCTCAAGTTGCTGTGGGTGGGGGTTACTCTCTAGTTGTGGTGCATGGGCTTCTCATTGCAATGGCTTCTCTTGTTGCAGAGCATGGGCTCCAGGGCACACAGGCTTCCATAGTTGCAGCACATGGGCTCCAGAATGCAGGCTCAGTAGTTGTGGTAGTTGAGGACAGGCTTAGTGTCCTCACCGCACGTGGATTTTTCCTGGACCAGGAACTGAACCTGTGTCCTCTGTGTTGGGAGGTGGATTCTTCACCACTGGACCACCAGAGAAGTCCTAATCAATTTTTTAAAATATATATATTTTTTACTTTGGGAAAATCTTGTATTTACAGAAAAGTTGCAGAGTACAGGAAGCTCTCATATATACATCATCAGTTTCTCCTGATGTTAACATCTTATATAACCTTGGTCTATTTGGGCAGACTTGAGGTTTTAATCGTCCCTTGGGACCATTCATTTTACTGCCAAATCATTTAATTTATTTACCAAGTATTTATTGGACACAAACTGTGTGTGCTTGGCACTCTTTCAAGCAATATGTACCAGGAATGTCCAATCCATTCTCCTGGATGGATTGGAGTTGGAGGGGAGGGGAGAGAGAATTTCATGCTGCCTTATATTACAGTGAGAGGAAATAGACAATAGTAGATAAATAAGTAAAACAAGTAGTGTATAGATGAAAGTAAGTGCTAAAAAAAAAAAATGAAGGAAAAAGGAAAGGGCCTCTAGGAGGTCTGGGGACTGCAATTTCAGATGGTAACCAAGGAAGTTTCCACTGTTAGGTTAACTTTCACTTGAGAAATTAACTAGAGGAAAAAAAGGACAAGCCATTAAGATATCTGTGAAAACAATATTCTAGGGAAAGGAAAGAGAAAATGCAAAGTCATGAGGTGGAAACATGCCTGGCTTGACTGAAGAAAAGCAAGGAGGCCAGTGTGTTTAAACCAGAGTCAATGAGGGGGAGAGTAATTTGAGAATAGGTCAAAAAGGTAATTGGCATGATAGTATAGAAATTTGTAAGTCATTATAATGAGTAATGTGATCAGATGGAGAAAATCAGAAAACTTTTGGGTAAGTTTGTATAATCTAGTGAAGAGGACAAAAGCTGATTAATTTCATGAGAGAAGGTGATCGAGTAAAAGAGAGAAATTAAGGATGACTGAGAATTTTGACTTGAGCAAATGGGTAAATGGAGTCTGGTGCTGTATAGGAGGGTGAGAAAGACTTAGGGGGAAAAAAAAAAAAAACAGGCTTCAGTAGGGAAGAGGACAGGAATCAAAACTTGGGTTTGGCCTATTAACACATTATTGACCAGGGGATTTTTGCAAAAACTAACACCTGTGGCCAGAGATTGGTTATGTAAGTGAATATTGAAACACTCTGGTCAATATCATTCTGATAACAAAAGACATATTAACACATCTCCAGTAAGTTGTTAAAACTAATGTTCTTATTAGATAGCGAAAATGACAGCAAGTTGCAGCACCTTTGGACTGGATATATAAATCATATAAGCCTATAGATGATATGTAAAGTTACATGTTGGGTGAGATCTCCTAAGGAAAGAGTTTATACAGAGGATAGATGATGTTGGGCTCTGCAACATTTAGAATTCAAAGAGGGAGGAAGCAGAGAACACTAAAAAGAAACAACGAGTTAATTAAACAGGAAGGGAAAACAGCAGTGCGATGTCCCACAGCAATGTGAAGAAAGTGTTCAAAGAAAGAGAGTGATCCCTTGTGTCAAATGCTCCTGAAACATTGAGTACAATGAATGCCAATGATTAACCATGGGTTTGTCAATATGAACATTTATTGGTGACTCGGCTAAAAAATTATTTCACTAGTTTTTAAGATGAAAACTTGACAGGAGTGAGTTTAAGAGAGAACAGAAAGAGAATAAGAGGAGGCAAGGGTTTAAACAGTTCAAGAAATTTCCTGAAAAGGAGAGAAGAGAAAAAGGAAAGATAGACATGTCAGCATTTTTTTAAGTTGGTGTATTCATTAGAATGTTTCAATAGAGAGGGAAAATGGATGATGCATAAAGGAAAGGGTATTATTGCAGGAGTAAAGCCCTTACATAGGCAAGAGGGTTGCCAGTCAGTGTCTAGGTTAGCCTTACAAAGGAGAGCGTTTATCCCTGGAGACTAGTGAGAATATGGGTACAGATGCTGGCATCTAAGGAACATGCACACCCTCGTTCTGGCTGTTTCCTTGGCTCCGTGAAATAGAAAACATGGCCACCAACTACAAGTGATAATAGGATAAAATGTGAAGGAAGTTTGACGAAACTAGAGAAAGTATGTAACAGTGGCCTCAAGAGAGTGGGAGAATAAATTAACTAGGTCAGAGTAAATTAATGCAGTCAGACACTGCTGAGGGCCTGCCTGAGCTCAGCACCATACAGGTAATGTGAGAAACAATAGTATATTATGTTGTAGTGTTCCAGCCACACCAAGCACCTAAGTTATACTTAGATATGGATTTCTAGGGGTTGGTTTTTGAATGCTATCCGGTTTAGTCCCTAGCTATAAATATGGATGCAACAATGAATCACCAAATATTTGGTTAAAATCACTGTTGTCATAAGAAGCAATCTTAACTAAAACTACTAGCCCATGAAGAGGCAGTTAAATCAGTTAGTCCATATTAAAATGCTGAGAATAGAGCCTACCACAGAGGTTATTTCAAACAGTTTATAATTATGTCATTTTTAGAAAGAAATATCAGAAAATCTGTAATGTGATATTAATATTCTTGGGGAGATTCCAGGACTGGGTGACATGCAAAAAGAGAACAAATCCCTATGAAAAAAAAGAATATAGAATGATTGGATCAACAGATGGCAGAATTAGAAAGACTTGGATGTTCCTTCCTTCCACAACGGCTTCCCTAGTAGCTCAGCTTGTAAAGATCCACCTGCCAATGAGGAAACTTCCAGTTCAATTCCTGGTGGGGGAAGATCAATGCAGAAGGGAATAGGCTACCCACTCCAGTAATTCTGGTCTGGATATTCGCAATGGACATTATAAGTCCATGGGATCAAAAGATCGGACCGACTGGAGTGAGCTTTCACTTTTCTTTCTCCCACCAAACACATCGAACAACAATACCGGACATAAGTCATTACTGAAAAATGAGAAAAGAATGAGTCTCTCGTACTCATAGTGTCTGGAAACCTAGCTATATTGAAGGTGGAAGGAACATTCAGGACATCCCCTCGTAATCTGCATGACCAGCACAGAGGCCTATGATCACAAGGAAAGCCCCGGCCTCTCCTTGGGGAAGGAAAGAGTTGGACTACGCAGCGAACATTTCATTTTTCCCAGGGGTTGCCCAGGAGACTGGCATCTGTCTCACTTGTCTCAGAACACTGACAGGACCTATCATGCTTCAGACTCCTAGGGGTCTGTGAGAACAAAGATGGCAGTATGAACCAACACACAAGCAATCACCAGAACCCTTCCTCTGGTCCAATACTAGGCAAGCAGGTGAAAATCTCAGATCCCACCTTGTCACTGTGACGGAAAGGAGTTTAACCATATGACACTGAAAGCACATGCAATAAAAACGTAATAAACAAGTGGGACTACATCAAACTCAAGTGGTTCTACACAGCAAAGAAAATATGTATATAGAGAAAAAGGTCATCTATAGAATAGGAGAAAATATTTGTGAATCATAACTGTTAAGGGGTTAATATCCAAAATGCATAAGGGATTCCTATGACTCCATAGCAAAAAAGCACATATATCAATTTTCAAATGGGCAAAGGACTTAACTAGACATTTCTTTCCAGCTCCTCAGGGTTTTTGTGCTCACTGCTTCTGCCCAAAATTATCTATACCTTTATTTCCTCACATGACTGATTCTTTCTCATGTTTTAGCTTTTAGAGCAAATGCTACTTTTTCAGACTGTCCTTCTTCGGATTCTGCTATTCAAACAGACTGCCTGCTATTCTTTGTTATCCGCACCCTATTGATTTCCTTCTAATACTTCTAAAATTGTAGTTATTTCATTTTGGTTATTGATTTTTTCTCTCTCTTGTATTAGAATTAAAACTTGATGAAGACAGGTATAATGCTTGGTTCCTAGTGTGGTTTCTTGCACAGAGCAGGTGTTTTACAAATAACTGTGGATTCGATGAGAAAAGAAGAATCAGATGGATCTCATACTTCTTTGGCTATTTGAGTTACTTGGTGCTGGTAATGCCAGCATATGCTGTCTTCCACCTTGCAACTCAATGGGATGGCCCTTTACTGTAAGTGGTCCTTTATTTGCTTGAGCTTACCTGACACCTATTCTGAACATTCTGGTTAGTGCTTGCTTTCATGTGAGCTCTGACTCTTTATAGTTACAAGTGAATATACCCCATTTGTTTAATGTTCTTTCCAAATTACTTGGAAATTTTTCAGATGAAAGTGTTTAAAAGACATATGTGATCTGAAAGAAATTTGAATCCATCCTACCTGGAAAAAGTGTATCATTACATAGAAGCTAAGGGATCTGAACCTGCTTTGTGTGCGTTCTCACATGGATAACAGGACATCTGGAGAAAATGTCATATTCTGTGCAGTTCTTCATGGCCGTAGGTCATTAAATACAAATCATTTCACCCTGCAGGCAGCATAATGTAAAAGTGAATGCCCAAATTTTTCATTTTTGATGTAACTTTGTCCTTAGACTGTATGTGACTTACTTTTGTTGTTGCTGTTCATTTTTTTAAAATTTATTTATTTATTTTTTGTGTTTATCCATAACTTTCTTTTTTTAATTTAATTTTATTTTTAAACTTTACAATATTGTATTGGTTTTGCCAAATATCAAAATGAATCCACCTCAGGTATACATGTGTTCCCCATACTGAACCCCCCTCCTTCCTCCCTCCCCATACCATCCCTCTGGGTCGTCCCAGTGCACCAGCCCCAAGCATCCAGTATTGTGCATTGAACCTGGACTGGCGACTCATTTCATATATGATATTATACGTATTTCAATGCCATTTGCCCAAATCATCCCACCCTCTCCCTCTCCCACAGAGTACAAAAGACTGTTCTATACATCAGTGTCTCTTTTGCTATCTCGTATACAGGGTTATTGTTACCATCTTTCTAAATTCCATATATATGCGTTAGTATACTGTATTGGTGTTTTTCTTTCTGGCTTACTTCACTCTGTATAATAGGCTCCAGTTTCATCCACCTCATTAGAACTGATTCAAATATATTCTTTTTAATGGCTGAGTAATACTCCATTGTGTATATGTACCACAACTTTCTTATCCATTCATCTGCTGATGGACATCTAGGTTGCCTCCATGTCCTGGCTATTATAAACAGTGCTTCGATGAACATTGGGGTACACGTGTCTATTTCAATTCTGGTTTCCTCAGTGTGTATGCCCAGCAGTGGGATTGCTGGATCATAAGGCATTTCTATTTCCAGTTTTTTAAGGAATCTCCACACTGTTCTCCACAGTGGCTGTACTAGTTTGCATTCCCACCAACAGTGTAAGAGGGTTCCCTTTTCTCCACACCCTCTCCAGCATTTATTGCTTGTAGGCTTTTGGATCGCAGCCATTCTGACTGGCGTGAAATGGTACCTCATAGTGGTTCTGATTTGCATTTCTCTGATAATGAGTGATGTTGAGCATCTTTTCATGTGTTTGTTAGCCATCTGTATGTCTTCTTTGGAGAAATGTCTATTTAGTTCTTTGGCCCATTTTTTTGATTGGGTCATTTATTTTTCTGGAATTGAGCTGTAGGAGTTGCTTGTATATTTTTTGAGATTAGTTGTTTGTCAGTTGCTTCATTTGCTATTATTTTCTCCAATTCTGAAGGCTGTCTTTTCACCTTGCTTATAGTTTCCTTTGTTGTGCAGAAGCTTTTAATTTTAATTAGGTCCCATTTGTTTATTTTTTGCTTTTATTTCCGATATTCTGGGAGGTGGGTCATAGAGGATCCTGCTGTGAATTATGTCGGAGAGTGTTTTTGCCTATGTTCTCCTCTAGGAGTTTTATAGTTTCTGATCTTACGTTTAGAATCTTTAATCCATTTTGAGTTTATTTTTATGTATGGTGTTAGAAAGTGCTCTAGTTTCATTCTTTTGCAAGTGGTTGACCAGTTTCCCAGCACTACTTGTTTAAAGAGATTGTCTTTAATCCATTGTATATTCTTGCCTCCTTTGTCAAAGGATAAGGTGTCCATATGTGCGTGGATTTATCTCTGGGCTTCTATTTTATTCCATTGATCAATATTTCTGTCTTTGTGCCAGTACCATACTGTCTTGATGACTGTGGCTTTATAGTAGAGCCTGAAGTCAGGTAGGTTGATTCCTCCAGTTTCTTAAATTTATTTTTAATTGATGGATAATTGCTTTACAATAGTGTGTTGGTTTCTACTTATACATCAACATGAATCAGCCATAAGTATACATATGTCCTCCCTCTTGAACTTCCCTCCCACTTCACACCCCTTCCACCCAATCTAGATTGTCACCAGAGCCCCAGTTGCAGTTCTCTGAGTCATACAAACAAAATTCCCACTGGCTATCTATTTTACATATGGTAGTATATGTGTTTTAATGCTACTCTCCTCCATTCACACCAATGCATTTTAAAACCATATTCTTCTGCATAACACATTAATCATCTTTTTTTTGTAAATTAGTTAATTTATTTTACTTGGAGACTAATAACTTTACAATATTGTAGTCGTTTTTGCCATACATTCACATGAATCAGCCATGGGTGTACATGTGTCCTCCAACCTGAACGCCCCCCACCTCCCTTCCCATTCCATCCCTCACAGTTGTCTCAAGTGCACCAGCCCTGAGTACCCTGTCACATGCATCTAACCTAGACTGGTGATCTATTTCACATATGGTAATATACATGTTTCAATGCTATTCTCTCAAATCATCCACCCTCTCCTTCTCCCACAGAAGTCAAAAGTCTGTTATTTATATCTGTGTCTCTTTTGCTGTCTCACATATAAGGTCATTTTACCATTTTTCTAAATTCCATATGTATACATTAATATACTGTATTGGTATTTTTCTTTCTGGTTTACTTCACTCTGTGTAATAGGCTCTAGTTTCATCCACCTCTTTAGAACTGATTCAAATGCATTCTTTTTAATAGCTGAGTAATATTCCATTGTGTAATGTACCAAGCTTTCTTATCATTCATCTGTTGATGGACATCTAGGTTGCTTCCATGTCCTAGCTATTGTAAACAGTGCTAATGAACATTAGTGAACAGTAATGAACATTGGGGTACACATGTCTCTTTCAATTCTGGTTTCCTCCATGTGTATGCCCAGCAGTGGGATTGCTGGGTTGTATGGCAGTTCTATTTCCAGTTTTTTTAAAGGAATCTCCACATGTTCTTCCATAGTGGCTGTACTAGTTTGCATTCCCACTAACAGTGTAAGAGGGTTCCCTTTTCTCCACACCTCTCCAGCATTTATTTTTTGTAGACTTTCTGATAGGAGCCATTCTGACCGGCATGAGATGGTACCTCATTGTGATTTTGATTTGCATTTCTCTGATAATGAGTGATGTTGAGCATCTTTTCATGCATTTGTTAGCCATCTGTAATGTCTTCTTTGGAGAAATGTCTGTTTAGTTCTTTGGCCCATTTTTTGATTGAGTCATTTATTTTTCTGGAATTGAGCTACATGAGCTACTTATATATTTTTGAGATTAATTCTTTGTCAGTTGCTTCATTTGCTATTATTTCCTCCCATTCTGAAGGCTGTCTTTTCACCTTGCTTAGTTTCCTTTATTGTACAAAAGCTTTTAAGTTTAATTAGGTCCCATTTGTTTATTTCTGCTTTTATTTCCATTACTCTGGGAGGTGGGTCATAGAGGTTCCTGCTGTGATTTATTTTTTAAAAATTTTTATATTGGAGAATAGCTGATTAAAATGCTCTGTGTGTTTCCGATGGACAAAGGGATTCCATTTTACATATGCACGTATCTATTCTTTTACAAATTCTTTTCCCATTTATGATGTTACAGAATATTGAGCAGAGTTCCCTATGCTTATATAGTAAGTCCTTGTTGGTTATCTATTTTAAATGTAGTAGTGTGTGGATGTCAATCTCAAATTCCCAACTTATGCCCCTCTCCCAAACTTTCCTCTTTGCTTACCATAAATTTGTTTTCTAAGTCTGTGCTTCTGTTTCTGCTTTGTAAAACCGTTCATTTGCACCTTTTTTTCTTTTTTTAAGATTCCTCATATAAATGATATCATATTTTTCTCTGACTTACTTCACTTAGTATGTTCATCTAGGTCCACCCATGATGCTGCAAATGGCATTATTTCATTCTCTTTACAGGCTGAGAAATATTCCATTGTATGTACCACATCTTCTTTATCCATTCCTCTGTTGATGGACATCTAGGTTGCTTCCATGTTTTGGCTATTGTATACAGAGTTGCAATGAACATTGGGGGTACATTTATCCTTTTGAACCATGGTTTTCTCCAGATGTATGCCCAGAAGTGGGATTTCAGGGTCATATGATAAATCTATTTTTAGTTTTTTTAAGGAACCTCTATACTGTTCTCCATAGAGGCTGAACCAATTTACATTCACATCAACAGTGCAGGAGGCCTCCATTTTCTTCACACACTCTAGAATGTACTGTTTGTGGATTTTTTGATGATGGCCATATTGAGTGGTTTGAGGTGGTACCTCATTGTGGTTCTGATCTGCATTTCTCTAATAATTAGTGATGTTGAGCATCTATTTATGTGCTTGTTGGCCATCTGTGTGTCTTCTTTGGAGAAATGTCTATTTAGGTGTTCTGTCCATTTTTTGATTATTATTATTTTTTTTAATATTGAGCTGCATGAGCTGTCTATATATTTTGGAGATTAATCTGTAGTTGCATTGTTTGTAAATATTTTCTCCCATGCTTCTGATTTATTCTTGATCCTACTTTCTTTTGACCTTTGATTTTTCTCCTATGTACATACCATTTGGCCTCCTTCTGCGACCTATTAACATATTCATCACTATTTCTCTGACTATAACCTTCTACTGCTTTTGCAACCTTTGCCTGATCTCTTCTGTACTGTCTACTGGCCCCTCTGTGTTTGATCTTTGTATGTCTGGGTTTGCCCCAGCCATATGAGTATAAACCAGACAGATTCAAAAGGTTATTGAATACTGAAAGTCACCTAAATAGTGGAAAGCCTAGCATATTGGTGAGTGGGGAATTGGGGTGAAGGGCAATTTCACCCCACCCTTCTTGACCCACTCTGTGGGTGGCATTCACTTGTGTGTAACACCCAGCTTGGCCAACTGGCCAAGAGGAAATAATATGATGTAGAGACACAGTCTTCCACTGCCTCAATAGAAAGGCCTTGATTTTTATTATCACTTCAAAGCAGGATCCAAAATGTGGCAACAGACATCAACAGGTCAAAATGCTGGCAAGACAAATGGCTATTATATGAATCTTGGTTTTCAGTCAGTTGAACAATTCCAAAAAATATTCAGTCCACAATTCTCACTCTCCATCCAAGATGTTCCCTTCTCCAGCTTGACATTCCTGCTTCTGAGGATGACCTGGAGTATCATCTTTGGCTTTTTTTCTCAATTTTCCCTTTCCACACTCTGTTGATCACCCAGTCATGTCAGTTGTTTCTAGGTGGTGTCTTTGAACATGTCTGATGCTGTTGCCACTTCTCTAGCTTCAGTCTTCTTCACACCAGCTCTCCCTGCTTCATGGCTCTGCACACTCTACCTTGCATTTGCTTGTCAAATTCACTATAATGTGGCCATTTAAGCATCTACTCCCCTGCTCAAGAATCTACAGAGTATTTTTTATTCCAAATCTTCTTTTATCCAGGCCTTCAAGGGTTTTTCAGAACCGATTCTATCTTTCCTGCATTTTATCCCAATATAACAAAATGTTCTAGAGTCTAAGAGTCAAATGGACTTGGTCTAATAACTTCCACGATTTATTAGCTGTATGAACTTGGGAAATTTACTGAACCTGTGAATGTCTTGCTTTCCTCATTTGAAGAATTAGGGAAAAAATATTTATAGGACTCTTCAGAGGATTGAAATAGAAGATACAAAAAAGGAAGCAGTACAGTTCATGGTGTACAATGAATTTTCAAGATGATGATAATGGTGATGATACTGCAATCTTGATCAGTCTTCCTCCATAAGCTATGTGTTCATATTGATTAGTTATTGGTTAGCTTCTAGTTTCATTTTGCTTTTAAATTGTTCACTTCCTTATTATTAATTTTAAAGGAAAAGAAAACAGTCTAATTTCAGCTATAGCCTATAGCAGACTCAGATGCCTTTGGCACTCCTGGAAGGCAGTTTTAGGCAATGAATAGCTGTCTGCCAGTCTAGAGTTTGTCACTCTAGCATTTCTGGTAAATGAAATCGTTATATTTGACCATTTTTGACAGCCTTCCCTAACATACCATTTCATAAAGAAAGCCCTTTAGTGCCTGTGGATTACCCCAAATCATGATGACACTGATTAATTCATCAAATCAATTTAACCAATGAAATTGTGAAACAATATTGAAACAAAGAAAAGTTCCTGTAGGTCATAGTTTGGATACTCACTGAACATGATTTGCTAACCTTTATCCTTTAATCCACATCCTGTGAGGAAAACCAGTTAAAGGACATTAAATATTCTGGCTTAGTTTAGTAGAAATGGAAAATCAACATCGTGTTCTGGAATGAGGACTCGACTGCAGTCAGCGGGCGAGGGTTTTAGTCTTGGCTTTGTTATTATGTTGTCAGAACTGGTCAAGTCCCTTCCCTCTCTGATCTTCAGTTTCCTCAACTGTAAAAGTCTGGGGTTGTACTAGAAGAAACCAAAGGCTTTTGCTAGCCCTAATATTTATTTTTCCAAATATAAGGCAACACCGAGATTTGGCTGCATATTTCACTTTTAATAAGGAATGTTTGCTACCTGAAGTGGGGGAGTAGCACTGATTGAGATCAAGACCATGCATTTGATCCAGAAATAGGCTTAAGCCTTGTAATTGATTTTATGGTGACAAAAAGGAAAAGGTCAAGGATCTAATACAACATTAACACCAGCTATATGACATCTCTACATGGGAATTTAAAGTCCTCACTTTCTCCGTTTGTTGTTATTCATTAAAAAATACTTATTAAACACATACATCCATTAAATATTGTGGCTGCATGTTTAGGTAAAACAATGAACAAGACAAATAGATTTCTCTTTTGGATTTACAATCCACTGGGAGAGACAAAAATAAAAGATATAATTACAAACTCAGTAAATGAAAAAATCAGGATCAGTGATGGCAAACCCTTCCATATATACTCTCTCATTTGATCTTTCTCAAAAGTCTTTGCTGTGAATTATCATTCGTGTTTACCAATGAAGAAGTGCATGCTGTCTCTATAGCTTCATGTCAATATGAGAATCCAGAAATAGTACTATGAATGGCTTTGAATTAACACTACAGAATAAACAAATTTCCAGAAAGAAAAATATTTTGAAAATATTGAGAGTATATTTAGATGCTTAGTTCCTCATCAGATCACCTGCCTTTTCTTACATGTTTTCAACACTTCTACATTTCCGGAGGAAAGAATTCAGCCTGGTAGGTTCTTTATCAAGGATTTATGAAATCCTACAATGCTTTCTGAAATTAAGTCAAATATCAACATCTTAGAAGCTATCCTTATCATCAGAATGGATTATTATTACTAGAAGAATATTGTTTGGATGTTAATTATAGCATTTACTGTATTCTGCCTGCTGTGTTTGTTAATGCCCCATAGACTCCATTACTGATCTGCAGTTCCTTGAAGGAAAGGACTATCCTTTATGCTTTCCTGTGTCCCACATGGTGTTTTGTAAATAGTAAATGCTCAGTGAAATATATGCTGATGTAAGAGTAAAGAATTGCTCCCACACACTCTAGATCTTCTCAGGCATTTTCATATCTTGTAGAATACTGTTTTTCATTCTTACCCATAGCTAGTGTTAACTCCTGATTCTTAATGAAAGAAAAAAAAATGGATCAGGACAACGTTGAGCTGAGAAATTTGGTAATATTATTTTGTGTTTTCAATACACGGGAAAGGGCCTAGGTGAGGGACCAGTTAAAACTGATATGTAAAAGTTATCTGTCCATTGTGTCCTGTCATTCAGAAAGCAAAATCTGGGTCCTAGAGATTCTGGGGCTTCCTACAAGAGGAAAAAAAAACATAAAACTTATTTATCATCTGCATCTGATCTGGAAATGAGAGAGATTATAGATAACCCAGCCAATAAAACATTGGGAATTATGACTCAGGTAGTGAGACACTCAGCCAAGATGCTGACATTTGTTAAAAGGAAATAAATGGAACCAGAGCAGAGGACTGTGCTTGCTTTAATTACATAAAAGATATTATTTTTCTTTTTAACAGCCAGGATATTACATTTAAACATGTGACCTTACAAGGGGAAAAACAGGTCACAGTTTCCTTAATTCTTTTCTCTCTTTATCTAAACCTGAAATAATACACTTTTTGAGGGTGGGATTTGGGATAGCAGATGGTAAGGTGGAGTGGAACAATATGGCAGAGAAGGAAAGACGATGAAAAGCCAAATATCCTGGATTTCAGAGCCAGAAATCTGACCACTCTCACCTAACTGGAGGAAAATATCTCTTGGGATATAAACTGGGTCAGCAACCAAGCCAAAATGAATAGTAGTTAATATTAACCCTTTTGAAGTATGTCTACATGTGAGCACATCCACAGCTATAAAATCATATCTTCTTAGACACATTCTGTATATAGCAGGCACATTTCCTAAAGGCTTATTAGCCTCCCAGACTAGTAGACCAGATATAGCAATAGGAAGAAATATTAACACTGTGATTTAATTAAAATAAAATAACTTTATAAATTTCTCACCACACACACTGGGGTAGGAGACCTGCAAGTGGCTCCCCAGTGAGCCTCTTTTCTAGAACAAACATGTATCTTCTATTTTTTGGTGTAGGTCAAATGGACAGTCAATTAAATGATTTCTTTATTTCTTTATCTATGTGCGTTATTACTATTTCTATGAAAGTAAGAACACTTTCATAATCTTTCAAGATGTTCCAGAAAAACATCTGCCTCTGCTTTATTGACTATGCCAAAGCCTTTGACTGTGTGGATTGCAAAAAACTATGGAAATTTCTTCAAGAGATGGGAATAGCAGACCACCTGACCTGCCTCCTGATAAATCTGTATGCAGGTCAAAAAGCAACAGTTAGAACTGCACATGGAACAACAAACTGTTTCCCAATCAGGAAAGGAGTACATCAAGGCTGTATATTGTCATCCTGCTTATTTAATTTATATGCAGAGTGTATCATGCGAAATGCTGGGTTGAATGAAGCACAAGCTGGAATCAAGATTGCCAGGAGAAATATCAATAACCTCAGATATGCAGATGACACCACCCTTACGGCAGAAAGTGAAGAAGAACTGAAGAACCTCTTGATGAAAATGAAAGAGGAGAGTGAAAAAAGTAGGCTTAAAACTCAACGTTCAGGAAACTAAGATCATGGCATCCAGTCCCATCATTTCATGGAAAATAGATAGGGAAACAATGGAATCAGTGAGAGACTTTATTGTTTTGGGCTCCAAAGTCACTACAGATGATGACTGCAGCCATGAAATTAAAAGATGCTTTTTCCTTGGTAGAAAAGCTATGACAAACCTAGACAACATATTGAAAAACAGAAATATTACTTTGCCAGGAAAGGTCCATCTAGTCAAAGCTATGGTTTTTCCAGTAGTCATGTATGGATGTGAAAGTTGGACTATAAACAAAGCTGAGCACCAAATAATTGATGCTTTTGAACTGTGGTGTTGGAGAAGACTCTTGAGAGTCCCTTGGACTGCAAGGAGATCAAAGCAGTCAATACTAAAAGAAATCAGTCCTGAATATTCATTGGAAGGACTGATGCTGAAGCTGAAACTCCAATACTTTGGCCAACTCATTCAAAGAACTGACTCATTGGAAAAGACCCTGATGCTGGGAAAGACTGAAGACAGAAGGACGAGGGAAAAACAGAGACAGAGGATGAGATGGTTGGATGGCATCACTGACTCGATAAACATGATTTTGAGCAAGCTCCAGAAGTTGGTGATAGACAGGGAGGCCTGGTGTGCTGCAGTCCATGGGGTCACAAAGAGTCGGACACGACTGAGCGATTGAACTGAACTGAAGAACACTTCATTTGAATTGTACTGAATCCTAATTTAACCCTCAAAGGGGGGCCTTGTACTAATACTTCCCCCAAAAATTTCCAATTCAAAGTTTACATATTAAGGCTAATTTTATATAATTGCATTGAAATGATTTTAATTGAACACAGGCACACTTACTGAAACAACTAGATGCCTTCAACTGTTAGAAATGACTTGGGAAATTCGAGGAATATTTCACAAATTACGGTTGGCCAGTCCTTTCTACACAATGTGGGCAGGGAGCACTCAGATAAGCTGGCCCCACTACTTTCTGAGTTTAGGCTTCAGAGCTGTTGAGCTGGACCCAGTGGCTTTTTTAGCCCCCAGCCCTATTTTCACTGTCTTAATGCTTGTACTGGATTTTGTCTCTCCAAAAAGTTTTCTAGTCCTAATCCCCAGTACCTCTGAATGTTACCTTGTTTGTAAAGAAAACAGAGTCATTGCAGATTGTAATTAATTTAAAGTGAACTCATAAGTGTGGATCCTAATCCAACATGACTGTGTCCTTACAAAAAGGGCCATTTGCAGACACAGAGAGACACGTACACAGGGAAGTGATGTGAAGACACAGGGAGAAAACAGTCCCCTACAAGGTCAAGAGGGAGGTCTGGAACAGATCCTTCACTACAACCCTAGAGGGGAACAACACTGCTCACAATTCAATTCTAGACTTCCAAGACTCCAGAACCATAAAACAATACATTTTTGTTAAGACATCCAGTCCTTGGTACTTTGTTACAGCAACCTCAAGAAACCACAATTCTGGTCATTTACTTACGGTAAAAACAACAACAACAAACACACACACACACACAAAAGAATGAGGTCATAGGCAAACCTGAAGTATTTTTACATGAACGCTGAAAAAGCTTGGATAAGACTTCAGGCCACTTGATTCCTTTGGAACATATGCGTATGTCTAAATATAAGTACCCATGCATAACCCATACATAGATGCATATATTTATAAATTTATGTGTGTGTGTGTGTACATGCTAAGTCATTTCAGTCATGTCTGACTCTTTGTGACCCCATGGACTGTAGCCTGCCAGGCTTCTCTGTCCATGGAATTCTGCAGGCAAGAATACTGGAGTGGATTGCCATTTCCACATCCAGGGGATCTTCCCGACCCAGGAATCAAACCCTCATCTCTTATGTCTCCTGCACTGGTAAGCGAGTTCTTTACCCTATTTCTTAAGAACTTACTGAGATGTGATATATATGCATTATTTCTCATACTTTTGTCTAGGAAATATATGTTACATATTGTATCTTATAGATGAAGGAATTGATGGTCAGAAAAATTTAGTAGTGTCTACACAGAAAACAGGTGAGGGAGCTATGATTTAAATTCCATTCAGTCTGACTCCATTGTCTGGATGCCTAATAACCAGGTTACATTAACATGAAGGGGAAGAAGAAAACCACGTTGGTTTATCAATAGCAGTGCAGCTAGAGGATGCAATTAAAGTCTTGTCGATGGGGAAAAAATGAATAAAACTACATTTGAGTTTAGTGGGAAGAATGGGCTTCCTTATGGCTCAGCTGGTAAAGAATCTGCCTGCTTTGTGTGAGACCTGGGTTCTATCCTTGGGTTGGGAAGATCCCTTGGAGAAGGGGTAGACTACCCACTCCAGTATTCTTGGGCTTCCCTTATGGCTCAGCTGGTAAAGAATCTGCCTGCTTTGTGTGAGACCTGGGTTCTATCCTTGGGTTGGGAAGATCCCCTGGAGAAGGGAAAGGCTACCCATTCCAGTATTCTGGCCTGGAGAATTCCATGGACTGTATACACCATGGGGTTGGAAAGATTTGGACATGACTGAGAAACTTTCACTTTTCACTTGACCAGAGCCTATGCTAGGACTATGGGTAATACAACACGGGAGTGGAAAGGTAGGTTGGGCCTATATTGTGGATCCTCAACATGAGACTGAGAACTTCTTAACAACTATCTTATGCTGCTGCTGCTGCTGCTAAGTCGCTTCAGTCGTGTCTGATTCTGTGTGACCCATAGATGGCAGCCCACCAGGCTTTCCCGTCCCTGGAATTCTCCAGGCAAGAACACTGAAGTGGGTTGCCATTTCCTTCTCCAATGCATGAAAGTGAAAAGTGAAAGTGAAAGTGAAGTCGCTCAGTCATGTCCAACCCTCAGCGACCTCATGGACTTCAGCCTACCAGGCTCCTCCATCCATGGGATTTTCCAGGCAAGAGTACTGGAGTGGGGTGCCACTGCCTTCTCCGAAGGCAATGGCCTCTTATGGATAGTATTAATTTTGTTTTTGTCTCATCACCATTTTTTAGTTAAGTATTAATCAAAACCCCATTGATTTTGACACTTGGAATATCATAAACCAAATCCTGACCTAGTGTAACTCTGCATATTGACCCATCTTAGGTATTGTGCCTAGAAATAGCACACAACTGAAGAAACCAGCAGAGTTGAAAAGCTGTGCACAGGCAGGGAGTGAACCCCCATTAGTTTCTCAGGTCTCTCACTGTGTCTTTCCAAGTGGACTCCCAAAATGCAACATAGCTCAAATATACACTCCAAAGTCAAAAGCCATTTTGACTTGGCATGATAATCACATGTGCTTTGGTTTTATATGCCAGTTATCTTCCCATTTATTCAATTTTTGGTTAAAATATATTGGAAAATTCCTGACATTTTACTATACATTGTATATATACTACATTTAGAAACACTGAGAACAAGATGGTGGAAGAATAGGATGGGGAGATCACTTTCTCCCCCACAAATTCATCAAAAGAACATTTGAGCGCTGAACAAATTCCACAAAACAACTTCTGAATGCTGGAAGAGGACATCAGCACCCAGAAAGACAGCCCATTGTCTTTGAAAGGAGATGTCCCTCACTGTGGAGAATCTTTTCATCATTAACCAAGATGTTTTATCATTGGTGCTGTATGGATGGAGAAGTCTTGAGGCTACTGTAAGAATAAGACTGAAAACCAGAAGCAGGAGGCTTAAGTCCAAATCCTGAGAACATCAGAGAACTCCTGACTCCAAGTAACATTAATTGATAAGAGCTCATCAAAAAGCCTCCATACCTACACTGAAACCAAGCACCAGCCAAGAGCCAACAAGTTCCAGAGCAAGACATACCATGAAAATTCTCCAGCAATACAGGAACATAGCCTTGAATTTCAATATACAGGCTGCCCAAAGTCACACAAAACCCATAGATAGCTCAAAATTCACTACTGGACACTTCATTGCATTCCAGAGAGAAGAAATCCAGCTCCACCCACCAGAAAACCGACACAAGCTTTCCTAACTAGGAAACCTTGACAAGCCACCCGTCCAACCCCACCCACAGCAAGGAACCTCCACAATGAGTAGGAACCACAAACTGACAGAATACAGAAAGGCCATCCCAAACACAGCAATCTAAACAGGATGAAAAGGCAAAGAAATACTCAGCGGATAAAGGAACATGATAAATGCCCATCAAGCCAAGCAAAAGATGAGGAGATAGGAAGTCTACCCGAAAAAGAATTCAGAATAATGATAGATTGTATCATTATTATATCATTTAATATATAATAATTTGTATATATAAATTATATATAAATATCATTTATATCATTTAGATATATAAATTATTTAATATATATCATTTATCATTTTTATTACAAAAATCTTGAAAACAAAATGGAGTTACAGATAAATAACCTGGAGACAAGGATTGAGAAGATGCAAGAAATGTTTATCAAGGACTAGAAGAAATTAAAAAAGAGTCAATTAATAAAGAATAATGCAATAAATGAGATCAAAAACACTCTGGAGGGAACCAACAGTAGAATAATGGAGGCAGAAGATAGGATAAGTGAGGTAGAAAATAGAATGGTAGAAATAAATGAAGCAGAGAGGAAAAAAGAAAAAAAGAATTAAAAGAAATGAGGACAACCTCAGAGACCTCTGGGACAATGTTATATGCCCCAACATTTGAATCATAGGAGTCCCAGAAGAAGAAGACAAAAAGAAAGGCCATGAGCAAATATTTGAGGAGATAATAGTTGAAAACTGCCCTAAAATGGGGAAGGAAGTAGCCACCCAAGTCCAAGAAACCAAGAGAGTCCCTAACAGGATAAACCCAAGGGGAAACACCCCAAGACACATATTAATCAAATTAAGGAAGATCAAACACAAAGAAAAATTATTAAAAGCATCAAGGGAAAAACAACAAAAAACACACAAGGGTATTCCCATAAGGATAACAGCTGATCTTTCAATAGAAACTCTTCAGGCCAGAAGAGAATGGCAGGACATACTTAAAGGGATGAGAAAGAAAAACCTACAGCCCAGATTACTGTACCCAGCAAGGATCACATTCAAATGTGAAGGAGGAATCAAAAGCTTTACAGACAAGCAAAAGCTGAGAGAACTCAGCACCACCAAACCAGCTCTTCAACAAATACTAAAGGATCTTCTATAGACAGGAAACAAAGAAAGGGTGTATAAACTCGAACCCAAAACAAAAAAGTAAATGGCAAAAGGATAATCAGTTCAGTTCAGTTCAGTTGCTCAGTCGTGTCCGACTCTTTGTGACCCCATGAATTGCAGCACACCAGGCCTCCCTGTCCATCATCAACTCCCGAAATTTACTCAAACTCATGTCCATCGAGTCGGTGATGCCATCCAGCCATCTAATCCTCTGTCATTCCCTTCTCCTCCTGCCCCAAATCCCTCCCAACATCAGGGTTTTTTCCAATGAGTCAACACTTCACATGAGGTGGCCAAAGTACTGGAGCTTCAGCTTCAGCATCAGTCCTTCTAATGAACAACCAGGTCTGATCTCCTTTAGTATGGACTGGTTGGATCTCCTTGCAGTCCAAGGCACTCTCAAGAGTCTTCTCCAACACCACAGTTCAAAAGCATCAATTCTTCGGCAATCAGCTTTCTTCACAGTCCAATTCTCACATCCATACATGACCACTGGAAAAACCATAGCCATGATTAATGGATCTTTGGTGGCAAAGTAATATCTCTGCTTTTTAATATGCTATCTAGGTTGGTCATAACTTTCCTTCCAAGAAGTAAGTGTCTTTTAATTTCATGGCTGCAATCACCATCTGCAGTGATTTTGGAGCCTCCTCACCAAAATAAAGTCAGACACTGTTTCCACTGTTTCCCCATCTATTTCCCATGAAGTGATGGGACCAGATGCCATGATCTTAGTTTTCTGAATGCTGAGCTTATCAATAATCACCTTAAATGTAAATGGGTTGAATGCCCCAACCAAAAGACAAAGAGTGGCTGAATGGATACAACAACAAGACCCCTATATATGTTGTCTACAAGTGACCCACCTAAAAACAAGGGATACACACAGACTGACAGTGAAGGGCTGTAAAAAGATATTCCACAGAAATAGAGACCAAAAACAAAAAGCAGGAGTAGTAATACTCATATCAGATAAAATGGATTTTAAAATAAAGGTTGTGAAAAGAGAAAAAAAGGATACTACATAATGATCAAACGGTCAATCCAGGAAGATATAACAATTATAAATATATATCAACCCAACATAAGAGCACCACAATATGTAAGGCAAATGCTAACAAGTATTAAAGCAGAAATTAACAGTAACACAATAATAGTGGGAGACTTTAGAGCCAGACATCCTGGAATGTGAAGTCAAGTGGGCCTTAGAAAGCATCACTATGAACAAAGCTAGTGGAGGTAATGGAATTCCAGTTGAGCTATTTCAAATCCTGAAAGATGATGCTGTGCAAGTGCTGAACTCTATGCCAGCAAATTTGGAAAACTCAGCAGTGGCCACAGGACTGGAAAAGGTACGTTTTCATTCCAATCCCAAAGAAAGGCAATGCCAAAGAATCCTCAGAACACCACACAATTGCACTCATCTCACATGCTAGTAAAGTAATGCTCAAAATTCTCCAAGCCAGGCTTCAGCAATACATGAACCGTGAACTTCCTGATGTTCAAGCTGGTTTTAGAAAAGGCAGAGGAACCAGAGATCAAATTGCCAACATCCGCTGGTTCATGGAAAAAGCAAGAGAGTTCCAGAAAAACATCTATTTCTGCTTTATTGACTATGACAAAGGCTTTGACTGTGTGGACCACAATCAACTGTGGAAAATTCTGAAAGAGTTGGGAATACCAGACCACCTGATCTGCCTCTTGAGAAATCTGTATGCAGGTCAGGAAGCAATAGTTAGAACTGGACATGGAACAACAGACTGGTTCCAAATAGGAAAAGGAGTATGTCAAGGCTATATACTGTCACCCTGCTTATTTAACTTATATGCAGAGTACATCATGAGAAACGCTGGGCTGGAAGAAGCACAAGCTGGAATGAAGATTGGCACAAGAAATATCAATAACCTCAGATATGCAGATGACACCACCCTTATGGCAGAAAGTGAAGAGGAACTAAAAAGCCTCTTGATGAAGGTGAAAGAGGAGAGTGATAAAGTTGGCTTAAAGCTCAACATTCAGAAAACAAAGATCATGGCATCTGGTCCCATCACTTCATTGGGAATAGATGGAGAAACAGTGGAAACAGTGTCAGACTTTATTTTTTTGGGCTCCAAAATCACTGCAGATGGTGATTGCAGCCATGAAATTAAAAGACACTTACTCCTTGGAAGAAAAGTTATGACCAGCCTAGATAGCATATTGAAAAGCAGAGACATTACTTTGCCAACAAAGGTCCATCTAGTCAAGGCTATGGTTTTTCCTGTGGTCATGTATGGATGTGAGAGTTGGACTGTGAAGAAAGCTCAGTGTTGAAGAATTGATGCTTTTGAACTCTGGTGTTGGAGAAGACTCTTGAGTGTCCCTTGGACTGCAAGGAGATCCAGGCAGTCCATTCTGAAGGAGACCAGCCCTGGGATTTCTTTGGAAGAATTGATGCTAAAGCTGAAACCCCAGTACTTTGGCCACCTCATGTGAAGTGTTGACTCGTTGGGAAGGACTCTGATGCTGGGAGGGATTGGGGGCAGGAGGAGAAGGGGACGACCAAGGATGAGATGGCTGGATGGCATCACTGACTCGATGGACGTGAGTCTGAGTGAACTCTGGGAGTTGGTGACGGACAGGGAGACCTGGCGTGCTGCCCTTCATGGGGTCGCAAAGAATTGGACTGAGCGACTGAACTGACTGAACTGACTGAGTGTGAGACTTTAATTCCCCAATCACACCTATGGATAGATCAACTAAACAGAAAATTAACAAGGATACACAAACTTTAAATATTACAATGGACCTGTTAGACCTAACTGATATCTATAGGACATTTCACCCTAAAACATTAAATTTCACCATTTCTCAAGTGTACACGGAACCTTCTCCAGGACTGATCACATCCTGGGCCATAAAGCTAGCCTTGGTAAATTCAAAAAAGTTGAAATCATTCCAAACGTCTTTTCTGACCACAACGCAGTAAGATTAGATGTCAATTACAGGAGAAAACCTACTAAAAATTCCAGCATATGGAGGCTGAATAACACGCTGCTGAATAAAAAACAAATCACAGAAGAAATCTAAAAAGAATTTAAAAAAATATAGAAACAAATGAAAATGAACTCACAGCAACTCAAAACCTATGGGACACTGTAAAAGCAGTGCTAAAGTTCATAGCAATATAAGCTTACCTGAAGAAACAAGAAAAAAGTCAACTAAATACATAACTCTACACCGAAGCAACCAGCAAAGGAAGAAATGAAGAACCCCAGGGTTAGTAGAAGGAAATAAATCTTAAAAATTAGGGCAGAAATAAATGCAATAGAAATAAAAGAGACCATAGCAAAAATCAACAAAGCTAAAAGCTGGTTCTTTGAGGAGATAAATAAAATTGACAAACCATTAGCCAGACTCATCAAGAAACAAAGGGAGAAAAATCAAATCAACAAAATTAGAAATGAAAATGGAGAAATCACAACAGACAACACAGAAATACAAAATATCATAAGAGAATACTATCAGCAACTATATGCCAATAAAATGGACAACTTGGAAGAAATGGACAAATTCCTAGAAAAGTATAACTTTCCAAAACTGAACCAGGAAGAAACAGAAAATTTTAACAGACCCATCACAAGCACAGAAATTGAAACTGTAATCATAAATCTTCCAGAAAACAAAAATCCAGGACCAGATGGCTTCACAGCTGAATTCTACCAAAAATTTAGAGAAGAGTTAACACCTATCCTACTCAAAATCTTCCAGAAAATTGTAGAGGAAGGTAAACTTCCAAAGTCGGCCACCATCACTCTAGTACAAAAACCAGACAAAGATGCCACAAAAACAAACAAACAAACAAACAAAAAACTACAGGCCAATATCACTGATGAACATAGATGAAAAAATCCTTAAGAAAATTCTAGCAAACAGAATCCAACAACATATTTAAAAGATCATACATCATGACCATGTGGGTTGTATCCCAGGAATGCAAGGATTCTTTAATATCTGCAAATCAATCAACATAATACACCACATTAACAAATTGAAAGATAAAAACCATATGATTATCTCAATAGATACAGAGAAAGCCTTTGACAAAATTCAACATCCATTTATGATAAAAACCCTCCAGAAAGCAATAATAGAAGGAACATACCTCAACATAATAAAAGCCATACATGACAAACCCACAGCAAACATTATCCTCAATGGTGAAAATTTGAAAGCATTTCCCCTAAAGTCTGGAACAAGACAAGGGTGCCCACTCTCACCACTAGTATTCAACATAGTTTTGGAAGTTTTGGCCACAGCAATCAGAGCAGGAAAAGAAATAAAAGGAATCCAGATTGGAAAAGAAGAAGGAAAACACTCACTGTTTCCAGATGACATGGTCCTCTACATAGAAAGCCCTGAAGACTCCACCAGAAAATTACTAGAGCTAATCAATGAATATAGTAAAGTTGCAGGATACAAAATTAATACACAGAAATCCCTTGCATTCCTATACACTAACAATGAGAAAACAGAAAGAGAAATTAAGGAAACAATCCCAATCACCATTGCAAAGAAAACAATAAAATACTTAAGAATATATCTACCTAAAGGAACAAAAGACCTATATATAGAAAACTATAAAACATGATGAAAGAAATCAAAGAGGACACATAGATGGAGAAATATACCATGTTCATTGATTGGCAGAATCAATATAGTGAAAATCAGTATACTACCCAAAGCAACCTATAGATTAAATGCAATCCTTATCAAGTTACCAATGTTATTTTTCACAGAACTAGAAGAAATAATTTCACAATTTGCATGGAAATACAAAAAAAAAAACTCGATCAGCCAAAGCAATTTTGAGAAAGAAGAATGGAACTGGAGGAATCAACCGCCTGACTTCAGGCTATACTACAAAGCTAAAGTCATCAAGACAGTATGGTACTGGCACAAAGACAGAAATATAGATCAATGGAACAAAATAGAAAGCCCAGAGATAAATCCATGCACCTATGAACACCTTATCTTTGACAAAGGAGGCAAGAATATACAATGGAGAAAAGACAATCTCTTTAACAAGTGGTGCTGGTAAAACTGGTCAACCACTTGTAAAAAAATGAAACTAGAACACTTTCTAACACCATACACAAAAATAAACTCAAAAGGGGTTAAAGATCTAAACGTAAGACCAGACACTATTAAACTCCTAGAGGAAAACATAGGCAAAACACTCTCCGACATAAATCACAGCAAGATCCTCTATGACCCACCTCCCAGAATATGGGAAATAAAAGCAAAAATAAACAAATGGGACATAATTTAACTTAAAATCTTTTGCACACGAAGGAAACTATAAGCAAGGTGAAAAGACAGCCTTCAGAATGGGAGAAAACAACAGCAAATGAAGCAACGGACAAAGAATTAATCTCAAAAATATACAAGCAACTCCTGCAGCTCAATTCCAGAAGAATAAACGACCCAATCAAAAAATGGGCCAAAGAACTAAACAGACATTTCTCCAAAGAAGACATACAGATGGCTAACAAACACATGAAAAGAGGCTCAACATAACTTATTATCAGAGAAATAATATTAAAACCACAATGAGGTACCATCTCATGCTGCTCAGAATGGCTGCTATCCAAAAGTCTACAGACAATAAATTCTGGAGAGAGTGTGGAGAACAAGGAACGCTCTTACACTGTTGGTGGGGATGCAAACTAGTACAGCCACTATGGAGAACAGTGTGAAGATTCCTTAAAAAACTGGAAATAGAACTGCCATACGACCCAGAAATCTCACTGCTTGGCATACACACTGAGGAATCCAGAATTGAAAGAGACATGTGTACCCCAATGTTTATTGTAGCACTGTTTATAATAGCCAGGACATGGAAGCAACCTAGATGTCCATCAGCAGACAAATGGATAAGAAAGCCATGGTACATATACACAATGGAATATTACTACTCAAGTCCAGACATTTGTCCAGGTGCTGAGGGCAGAGCAGTGAAGAAATTAAAGATCCTTGTTTTCATGTTTGTGGGTAGGTGGGGTGGGGTCCAGGGAAACAACAAATAATAGATACAATTAACTATAATTCATTACAGAAAAAGCAAAGGCAAGGGCATGTGGTAATGTTGCAGCATTAAGTAGGTTAATTATTGTATTAGCGTCCTTGGGAAAACTAATTACCACAAACCAGTGGCTTGAAATCACAGAAATGCTTTGTTTCATAGCTCTGGAGGCCAGACGTCCAAAATCAAGATGTCATCAGGGTTATTCCCCCTCTGCAGGCTGTAGGAAGGACTCTTGTCTCTTTTAGATTCTGATGGTTTCCAGCAAACCTTGATGTTCTTGGTTTGTGGCAGCATCACTTCAATCTCTGCCTCTATCTTCACATGGCCCTTGTGTAATGAATACATCTGTGCATCCTCTCCTCTTCTTAGAAGGACAAAAGGTACTGGAGTTAGGGCCCACCCTCATCCAATATGATTTCATCTTAATTAATCATATCAAGACAGACACTACTTCCAAATAAGGTCACATTCTGAGCTTCTGGGTAGACATGAATTTAAGGGGGAAAGGAGACACTATTCAGTCCCCTACACCTTTATTATTATTATTATTGATAGGATGAATCTAAGCAACAGACAAAGTTAAGAGAGGTGAATCAGAGCTCTGGTGGTGTTCATGTCTTAAGTACCTAGCGTTGGTCAGGCCTATAACAGCATTCTGGCCCTCTCCAAGGATTGGATGTCTGATCCTCTCTTGAATTTTTGAGTCAGGAAATTCTTCTTTTTACTTAAGCCAGTTTGAATTCCATTTCCATCACTTGAACCCAGAGTATTTTAGTATCAAAGAGCTTACACTAGCTCTATATTATAGAGTATAAAGTATGAGTCAGGAAACAGCAATGATGATGGAAAGGTGATAAGCAGGGGCCACTTCGTGAAGAGCATGTGGGCCATGTTAAGAAGCTTAGACTTTATCTTTTGAACCACAGGAAGCCATTAAAGGATTTTAGCAAGAGGTCTAGGATAACAGGACTGGAGTTACACTTTAGAAAGTGCATACTAACTTTTGGATAAAGAATAGACTGAGTGTAGCAGGAAGACAAGAGTGCTTTGGACAGAACCTACATATTATTCATCCTTCCCAAGAACGTGATTTCTACCAAGAGTCCTGCTTCCTGACTTTATTTGCTGCCAACATCTTTCTGGAAAACCAGACTTTTTAAGATATTGAAATTTTTTAGCTCACAACAGTGCTAAAATTTTGCCAATAACATTGTCTCCTGACCTGCTAATTTACTTGATCTTTTCTTCTAGCAATTAATTTAGAATCTACTGTCCTGAATCCATTCTAGTCCCAAGGATATATCTAATTTCTCTTTTCAACTATCTAGTCCCACTGGTTATATATACCAAAATAAATTTTATATCATGCATTAATTAAGTTATGCTCAAATTTGTCCCCGTTATGCTTTCTACATCTGGATGGAGAGTTGGGTCTTACTGTTTTTCTTTATTACTGCCTAGACCATAGTAGCTTTCTTAACACAATATAAATATTATCCCCTGGAAATTATGTCACTGAAATTTTATTTCTTATCTGAAGCCTTTGGCATTCTCCACAAATTATCATTGATATTTCAGTTGAAAGCATTACAAAGTCTTAAAAATGTTTTCTGGTAGAACATTTCTATTATGTAAAGTAGCATGTAACCCATATTTTTTGCACAATTAATCAATGAATCTAAATTTTTATAAGTAAAAAATGAAATAATAGTGAAGATAATAATATAACTTTACAAATATTTACAGAGCACAAAGTATGCTCCAGTTACAGGGGTAGGTCATAGAGACACAGAACTGAATATGACATAGAACGCACTCTTAACACTCATCTATAATCAAGAAGAACAGTATATAATTATCATAATAGAGCTTTCATGGAAGATATACACATGTAACTCACTATGAGAAAAAAGATATGGTTGTAATTAATTCTATTTGGGAACTCAAAGGTATAGCCATTTGAACTGGGTCTTGCAATATGAAGAAAAGGCTTTTTAGACAGGTGGTGACTTTACTATAGACTACATTGAATATGTAGAACTAAAAGTCCAATGTAATGGATACAATTTAAAGTACATAAACCCTGGTCTACAAGACAGGCACTACTTCCTTAATTTTTAAAGTTAATTTTGATGTCAAGCCTTTGACCTGCTGTATAAGTGAGAATTTCAACTGAAGTTATTTTTGAGTATCCCACCCTAGGGCAGTATCAAACTACAGTCGAAATTCTGGGGCCACACAATCTTGGGACGAAGCCTTTGGTCATCAGCCATTGATCAGGAAGCACACTGTTCTAGTGCATGTGTTCCTTTTGAGTCCACTGACTCTGCTGCTTTCAAGTCATGGTTGGGGCAGAGGATCAATAACTAACATGAAGTCTAGAGCCATTTCTGTTTAAAACCTTGCCTTCTCCCCAAGGCACCATTACAAAACATAGTCTGATGCTCATCATTCATGGGACCCAAAGATCTATTTCTCTTTTTCATTTCAGGGGAATTTCTCTTTAGTCAGAGGGAAACAGCTTCCCCAGAAGCACTCTTTTTCTCTGCTCTTCCTATTAGACTCATGGCATATTCTCCTCAATAAGATTAACCTTTGGGGAAACAAAAGCCAAAAAGGAAATTTTCTTGACAGTTACTTCTATTTTATGCTCAACCATATTCCTCTCCTGGGGCAAAAAGGCAGAATTTAATATCTGTTGGAATAAAAACAAAACAAAGAATAAAGGGAGAAAAACATCTAATTTTAATTTATTTAAAAATTTTCTATGCTAAAGAATGTCATTTGTTTTATAGACAAGAGGTAGTTAATCATGACATTATGAGCAAACAAGCAATATTACAACATATTTCTTCAGGAAAGGTGACTGGACAGTTGTATGTAGAATGAGGAGTTAAGAGATTGGAGTTAAAACAATACAATTCACATGAGTCCACAAGTGAGATGATGAACTGCTTGGAGATGGATAGTGGTCCTGAGGCTGGAAGAGAAAGGTGTAAAACAGAATTTTGCTTGATGGAAAGTGAAAGTGTTAGTTGCTCAGTCATTTCTGACTCTTTGAAACCCCATGGACTGAAGCCCACCAGGCTCCTCTGTCCATGGAATTTTCCAGGCAAGAATACTGCAGTGGGTAGCCATTCCCTTCTCCAGGGGATATTCCTGACCCAGGAATCGAATCCTGATCTCCTGCATTGCAGGCTGATTCTTTACTATCTGAGCTATCTGGGAAGCCTGGTGATGGAAACTGTATCCTGATTCCAAAGAAAGGTGGTGACTTAAGCAGAGTGTTTAACTCCTCTTCTGTCCACTCATCACCCCATATTGTCTGTTGATATCTCAAATAGTTTGATGAAATTCATCAATTCACTTAAATATTTACTGAGTTCCTACCACAGGCCAAGCATTGTGCTTGAGCAAAGAAGTATTAAAAGTGGGAAAACATATCTGTGAACCTGAGAAAGGAAATGTGTGGTTTACAAGCAATTTCTGCTAAGGGACTTGCAGATATAAGAATAACTAAAGAAATAAAACTTTCTTCCTCAGAAGGTGGCATGTGTCACAGGAAGTAGGTGGAGAAAGTTCTACTACTACCTAACTTAGAGAGTTGAAGAATGGAATCAGGGTTGGCCATGAGACAGAAGATAGGCAACTCCCTTTGAGATTCCATTGCTGCTTTGGATCATCAGAATTTGGAAGAAGAAATACACAGCAGTCCAAATACAACTCCAGTGGGCAGGAGGAGTACCTCTTTAAATATAGTTTCTACCTGAAAACTGAGTTAAAAGATGAAATACATTGGGAATGAATAACAGATACCCAGGATAGAAATGGCTTGAAGTTTCTGAAGAAGTGGAACAAAGGCCTAAATATAAGAGCTAAAACTATAAAACCCTTTGAATAAAATGTAGGAGTAAATCTTCATATCCTTAAGTTAGGCATCACTTTCTTGGATATAACACCAAAAGTACAAGCAACAGAAGAAACACTAAATAAACTTAACTTCATTAAAATAAAAATCAGTATCTAAAATCCTTTGTGCTTCAAAGTATACCACAAAGAAAAATGAGTAGACAACTCACAGAATGGGAGAAAATATTTCCAAATCAGATTCTCTGATAGACATTCAGAAAATATAAAGAACTCTTAAAATGTAACAACAAAAACACAAATATTCTAATTATAAAGTGGAAGTAACTTCAAACATTGCTTCAAACAGATACACTAATGGTAGTAAGCTCAGGAAAAGATACACAAAATCTTTAGCTATTAGAGATACGAAAATCAATATAATACCACTTCACACTAACTAGCATGGTTATAATTAAAAAGGCAATAACAAGTGTTAGTCCTGGAGAAATTGGAACCGTAATACATTTCTGGTGGTTTTGTAAAGTAGCCACCTTCTTTAGAAAAAAAATTGGTAGTTCCTCAACTGTTAAACGGAGAAGGCAATGGCAACCCACTCCAGTACTCTTGCCTGGAAAATCCCATGGATGGAGGAGCCTGGTAGGCTACAGTCCATGGGGTTGCTAAGAGTTGGACATGACTGAGTGACTTCACTTTCACTTTTCACTTTCATGCATTGGAAAAGGAAATGGCAACCCATTCCAGTGTTCTTGTCTGGAGAATCCCAGGGACGGGGGAGCCTGGTGGGCTGCCGTCTCTGGGATTGCACAGAGTCGGACATGACTGAAGCGACTTAGCAGCAGCAGCAGCAACTGTTAAACAAAGCTACTATGTGACCAATACATTCCACTTCTAGATAAATACCCAAGAGAAATTAAAATATGTGTTTATGTAAAAGTGTCCACAAATATTCTTAGCAGCATTCTTCATAACAGTCAAAAAAGGAAACAACACAAATGTCCATCAGCTGGTGAATGGACATATAAAATGTTACAGTCATGTAATGGAATATTATCTGGCCTTAAAAGTAAGGAAGGAAATACTATACATTCTCTAGCACTGATGATTCTTGAAAAAATTACAGGAAGTGAAAAAATTCAGTAAAAGGAGACATATGACTTATTTGCATGGAAAGTCCAGCTTAGACAAGTCTATATAGAAGGGGAAAGTAGCTTAAGGATTGCCAGGGCCTGGAGAGAGGGTAGAATGTTAATAGTGGTGATTGCTAATGGATATGAGTTTTGGGGTTGGAGAAGTGATGAATCTCCTAAAGTTGTTATCATGATTGCACACCTCTGTGACATACTAAACATCACTGAATTGGATTTTCAATGGGTGAACATTACGATATGTGAATTACATCTAAATGAGCTTATCTAAATTCAAAAGCAGAGACATTAATTTGCCAACAAAGGTCTGTCTAGTCAAGGCTATGGTTTTTCCTGTGGTCATGTATGGATGTGAAAGTTGGACTGTGAAGAAGGCTGAGCGCCGAAGAATTGATGCTTTTGAACTGTGGTGTTGGAGAAGACACTTGAGAGTCCCTTGGACTGCAAGGAGATCCAACCAGTCCATTCTGAAGGAGATCAGCCCTGGGATTTCTTTGGAAGGAATGATGCTAAAGCTGAAACTCCAGTACTTTGGCCACCTCATGGGAAGAGTTGACTCATTGGAAAAGACTCTGACACTGGGCGGGATTGGGGGCAGGAGGAGAAGGGGACGACAGAGGATGAGATGGCTGGATGGCATCACCGACTCGATGGATGTGAGTCTGAGTGGGCGGGATTGGGGGCAGGAGGAGAAGGGGACGACAGAGGATGAGATGGCTGGATGGCATCACCGACTCGATGGATGTGAGTCTGAGTGAACACCGGGAGTTGGTGATGGACAGGGAGACCTGGCGTGCTGTGATTCATGGGGTTGCAAAGAGTCGGACACGACTGAGCAACTGAACTGAACTGAACTGAAAAAGGAGAAAAAAAGGCCAACTCTCACACCTACTACTTAATACTATTCTGTGGATTTTATTTATTTATTTATTTTTTGTTATTTATTTATTTATTTATTTTTTCTTCTATTTTTTTTTGTTTTGTTTCTTTATTTTTTTTTCTAATTTTATTTTATTTTTAAACTTTACATAATTGTATTAGTTTTGCCAAATATCAAAACAATGCTAGAAATAAGAATTGTAATTTGAGAAAGGAAGACATATGAATCAAATGAATAATTCTTTATAACAAAACTATTATTTCATTATACAAAAAATCAAATAATTTTATTTAAGCCATCTATTACCAGTAAAAATTGATAAGCAAATAAAATGGCACAAGTATTTCTAAATTAGAATATGGCATGCCACAGGGGAGGAAATCTTAACTTTGCTAGTTCAGTTCAGTTGCTCATCTGTGTCTGACTCTTTGCAACCCTATGGACTGCAACATGCCAGGCTTCCTTGAGAAGTCTTCGCAAGAATCTTCTAACTTTGCTAAGATTGAAATTATTTCCCAAACAATCAACTTTTAACTGAAATCCAAACAACATTCTAATGATATTTATTTGGTTCTTAACAGAATCATTCTAAAGGTCATATGAGATTAGAAGTATAATTCAGTATTTTCTTATGCATTTCTTACTGATTTTTAAAATAAACATTTTTGTGTAACAGGAATTTTTAAATGTTAAAGTATGTTAGTTCAGTTCAGTTCAGTCGCTCAGTCGTGTCCGACTCTTTGCGACCCCATGAATCACAGCAAGCCAGGCCTCCCTGTCCATCACAAACTCCTGGAGTTCACTCAGACTCAAGTCCATCGAGTCAGTGATGCCATCCAGCCATCTCATCCTCTGGCGTCCCCTTCTCCTCCTGCCCCCTATTCCTCTCAGCATCAGAGTCTTTTCCAATGAGTTAGCTCTTTGCATGAGGTGGCCAAAATATTGGAGTTTCAGCTTCAGAATCATTCCTTCCAAAGAAATCCCAGGGCTGATCTCCTTCAGAATGGACTGGTTGGATCTCCTTGCAGTCCAAGGGACTCTCAAGAGTCTTCTCCAACACCACAGTTCAAAAGCATTAATTCTTCAGCGCTCAGCCTTCTTCACAGTCCAACCCTCACATCCATACATGACCACAGGAAAAACCATAGCCTTGACTAGATGGACCTTTGTTGGCAAAGTAATGTCACTGCTTTTGAATATGCTATCTAGTTTGTCATAACTTTCCTTCCAAGGAGTAAGCGTCTTTTAATTTCATGGCTGCAGTCACCATCTGCAGTGATTTTGGAGCCCCCAAAAATAAAGTCTGACACTGTTTCCACTGTTTCCCCATCTATTTCCCATGAAGTGACGGGACCAGATGCCATGATCTTCGTTTTCTGAATGTTGAGCTTTAAGCCAACTTTTTCACTCTCCACTTTCACTTTCATCAAGAGGCTTTTGAGTTCCTCTTCACTTTCTGCCATAAGGGTGGTGTCATTTGCATATCTGAGGTTATTGATATTTCTCCCAGCAATCTTGATTCCAGCTTGTGTTTCTTCCAGTCCAGCATTTCTCATGATGTACTCTGCATATAAGTTAAATAAGCAGGGTGACAATATACAGCCTTGATGTAGTCCTTTTCCTATTTGGAACCAGTCTGTTGTTCCATGTCCAGTTCTAACTGTTGCTTGTGATCCACACAGTCAAAGGCTTTGTCATAGTCAATAAAGCAGAGATAGATGTTTTTCTGGAATTCTCTCACTTTTTCGATGATCCAGCAGATATTGGCAATTTGATTTCTGGTTCCTCTGCCTTTTCTAAAACCAGCTTGAACATCAGGAAGTTCATGGTTCGTGTATTGCTGAAGCCTGGCTTGGAGAATTTTGAGCATTACTTTACTAGCATGTGAAATGAGTGCAATTGTGTGGTAGTTTGAGCATTCTTTGGCATTGCCTTTCTTTGGGATTGGAATGAAAACTGACCTTTTCCAGTCCTGTGGCCACTGCTGAGTTTTCCAAATTTGCTGGCGTATTGATTTCAGCACTTTCACAGCATCATCTTTCAGGATTTGAAATAGCTCAACTGGAATTTCATCACCTCCACTAGCTTTGTTCGTAGTGATGCTTTCTAAGGCCCACTGGACTTCACATTCCAGGATGTCTGGCTCTAGGTCAGTGATCACACCAACGTGATTATCTGGGTCGTGAAGATCTTTTTTGTACAATTCTTCTGTGTATTGTTGCCACCTCTTCTTAATATCTTCTGCTTCTCTTAGGTCCATACTGTTTCTGTCCTTTATTGAGCCCATCTTTGCATGAAACGTTTAACATGTGTTTAATTAAAATGCTAGAAGGCTGAGAAGGTAATGATAATAGTATATAAGCGTTATTTGAAAGAGATCATGTCCTAAGGTTTTCCAAAAGTCAAGAAAGACATTCATCTACATATGCAAATAACCCAAGGAGCCCAAAGCAAAATAATTTAAATAAGAATGCACTTAAATACATCGTAGAAAGCCAAAAATTGAAAAGAAAAAATAAAGGCAAACAGAATACATTTAAAATAACCAAAGACAAAAACACAGAAACCTTCAAAGAACCAACAATTAAACTAAGTCTAAAAAAATGGAAACCAGCCAACCTGTAGTACTTTACTCAGCAAAATTATCCTTCAAAGAATAAAGATGAAATTAAAACATTTTTTTGTACAAACAAAACTGATTGACTTCAACAACAGTAAGCACACAGCACATATATATACACACATATATATACATTATATGTATATAAAGTAAATGTATAGTATGTATACACATATAAATATAGACATATATGAAAAGGTAGAAGGGAAATGATTCCAGTTATAAAGTTGAAGCTGAAGGTGGGGATAAACAGGAACAAAAATTTTAAATATACAGATATACGTCAATGGATGCTAAGTTCTTTAGCCGATACTAAAAATTCCTCATGGCATATTGAATAATAAATAAATTGGGAAAGGGTAAATTTTTAAAATATTCTAGCATTTCTAACACCCTCCACCCTCCTCCTCTTTCAAGGTCCTGATGTAGATACAGTATCAACAAACATTAAAAATTGATAAAGATACATCAAGATGTTGTAAAATCCATGGTAATCAATGAAAAAGCTTTGTAAATATATATGTAGATATATAACTTCCAAATGGACTGACAAGGAAAAAAAATAAAAATGGTGTTTTAAAATACCTGATCTATTTAAAAGAAATAACAAAGTCAGTGGAAAAGAAAATTAAGAGCAGGAAGGACAAATATGAATCATAATATAAAATGGTAGATATATATACAAATATATCAATAATTACATGAAAAATATATTAATAGGTTTTTTTAAGAGCAGTTTTAGGTTTATAGAAAAATGAGAAGTAGAGTTACTATATGCCCCTTCTTCCCCCTCCCACCCTTCTTCCTACTATTAACATGCATTCAGGTGTTACATGTTACAACTGATGAGCCAATATTGATAAATTATTATTAACTAAAGTCCATAGTGTACACTAAGGTTCATTGTTTCTGTAATACTTTCTATGGGTTTGGACAAATGTCTGATAACATGTATCTACCATCCCTGTATCATACAGAACAGTCTTACTGCCCTACAAATTCACTGCTGTAGCATTTTTGCACTACCTCTCTCCCCTTTATTCAGTCTATACTTCATTGGAGTCCTAGCAAAGAGTATGAACACCTTTATAATTTCTGAAAATTAATATTTTAAAGTACCACCTAAAGAATAGCAAGTATATCATAAACCTAAGTGGTGGTGGTGGTGTTTAGTCACTAAGTTGTGTCCAACTCTTTGTGACCCCATCGACTGCAGTACACCAAGCTCCTCTGTCCTCCAGTATCTCCGGCAGTTTGCTCAAATTCATGTCCATTGAGTCAGTGATGTTGCTCAACCATCTCATTTTCTGCTGCCCTCTTCTTTTGCCTTCTATCTTTCCCAGCATCAGGGTGTAAATCTAACTAAATATGTCCAAGACCTCTATACAGATATTACTAAACTATTGTTATGAGCAATTAATGAAGATTGAAATAAATGAAGGATGTAGTATTAAGGCTCCTCAGGCAGACACTTTACCATCTGAGCCACCAGGGAAGCCCCAGAGAAAAAGAACCAATAGAATATTTGTGTGTGTGTGTGTGTGTGTGTGTGTATGAAAGGAGATTTGTTATAGAAGCTGACTCATGTGGTTATGGAAGCAAAAACATTCCACAATGGGCTGTTTACAGATGGAGAATCAGAAAAATGAGTGGTATAATTTAGTCCAAGTTCAAAAGGCTGACAGCAGGGTTGAGCGTAGAGTTAGGGACCAGACTGGTATGATTCCTGGAGTCTGAAAGTCTGAAACCAGGAACTCCAAGGTTGGAGGGCAGAAGCAAATGGAAGTCCCAGCCCCAGAAGAGAGAAAATTCGCCCTTTCTCTGCCCTTCTGTTCTATCTGGGCCCCCAATAGCTTGGATGGTACCTGCCCACATTGGTGGGGGAGGACCTCTTTACTCAGACTTTACTTTAATCATATCCTGAAACACCCTGACAGACACACCTAGAAATAAGGTTTTTACCAACTATCTGGGCATCACTTTGCCCAGCCAAGTTGAGATAAAAATTAACTATCATAAAGAGGTATACTACATTTATGGATTAAAACACTCAATTATGTGAGGATATCAGTTTTTACCAAGATGATCTATAGATTTAACATAAATCTATAAAATTTTAAATCTGTTGGACTTCACAAGCTGATTCTAAAATGTATACAGAAATGTGAATGTCCACATGTAACTAAGAAGATCTTAATGAGCAAGGAGGAATAACTCGGTGTAGTAGACATCGAAACATTTATAAAATGATAGTGATTGATGGCATTAAAGAAAAGATAAGTGGACTTATATGAAATGAAATAGAGTTCAGAAAAAGACCCATATGCTCTTTAAAAAAAAAAAACAACAACATCTTTAATCTTTTATTTTATACTGGGTATAGCCAATTATCCTGGAGTGTGATGTCAAGTGGGCCCAAGGAAGCATTAATAGAGTTAGTGGAGGTGATGGAATTCCAAATGAGCTATTTCAAATCTTAAAAAATGATGCTGTGAAAGTGCTGCACTCAGTATGGCAGCAAATTTGGAAAACTCAGCAGTGGCCACAGGACTGGAAAAGGTCAGTTTTCATTCCAGTCCCAAAGAAAGGCAGTGTCAAAGAATGTTCAAACTACTGCACAATTGTGTTCATTTCACACACTGGTAAGGTACTTCTCAAAATACTTCAAAAGAGACTATAACAGTACATGAACTGAGAACTTCCAGATGTACAAGCTGGATTTAGAAAAGGCAGAGGAACCAGAGATCAAATTGGCAACACCCGTTGGATCATATAAAAAGCAAGGGAATTTGAGAAAAACATCTACTTCTGATTCATTGACTATGCTAAAGAATCAAAACAAACTGGACAATTCTGAGAGAGATGGGAATACCAGACTACCTTACCTGTGTCCTGAAAAACCTATATGCAGGTCAAGAAGCAACAGTTAGAACCAGACATGGAACAAGAGACTGTTTCAAAATTCAGAAAAGAGTATGACAAGGCTGTATATTGTCACCTTGCATATTTAACTTACATATAGAGTACATTATGAGAAATACCAGGCTGGATGAATCACAAGTTGGAATGAAGATTGCTGGGAGAAGTATCAATAAACTCAGATATGCAGATGATACCATGCTAACGGCAGAAAGCGAAGAGGAACTGAAGAGCCTCTTGATGAAAGTGAAAGAGGAGAGTGAAAAAGCTAGCTGAAAACTCAACATTCAGAAAAAGGAAATCATGGCATCCCATCCTATCACTTCATGGCAAATGGATGGGGAAAAAATGGGAACAGTGATAGATTCTATTTTCTTGGGCTCCAAAATCACTGTGGATGATGACTGCAGCCATGAAATTAAAAGACACTGGCTCCTTGGAAGAAAAGCTATGACAAACATAGACAGCATATTACAAAGCAGACATCACTTTGCTGACAAAGGTCTGTATAGTAAAACCTATAGTTTTCCTGGTAGTCATGTACAGATGTGAGAGCTGGACTATGAGAAAGGCTGAGTGCTGAAGAACTGATGTTTTCAAACTGTGGTGCTCAAGAATCTTGAGAGTCCCTAGGACAGCAAGGACATCAAACCAGTCAATCCATAAGGAAATCAACCCACAATAGTCATTGGAAGGACTTACACTGAAGCTACAATACTTTTTGGCCAACTGATGTGAAGAGCCAACTCACTGGAAAAGACCCTGAAGCTGGGAAAGATTGAACGCAGGAGGAGAAGGGGATGACAGAGGACAAGATGATTGGATGGCATCACTGACTCAATGGATATGAGTTTGAACAAATTCTGGGATATAGTGAAGGACAGGGAAGCCTGACATGCTGCAGTCCATGGGGTTTCAAAGATTCAGACACAGCTTAGTGACTGAACAACAACAGCCAGTTAACAATGCTGTGGTAGTTACAAGTGAACAGTGAAGGGACTCAGCCATACATATACATGAATCCAGTCTCCCCCAATCATCCCCCCCCCACATAGTTTTGAATACTTAGTTTACAGTAAAGGTGGAACTTCAAAATAGGGAGAAAAAGACTGTTTCAACTGAGGAAACCACATAACGATTTGAACTAAACAATAAAACTTGACTTTTACCTCACACCATATACACAAGCAAAAGTAAAATCCAGGTAGACTGTAGACTTAAATACAAAAGACATATAAGGAAAAATACCATTAGGAAAGATGAAAAAGTCCACAGAGTAGATGAAGATATTTTAAACACATATAATTGACAAAGGGCCTTTATGCAGATGAGTGAAAGTCCCTCAGTCATGTCCGACTCTTTGTGAACCCATGGACTACAGAGTCCATGGAATTCTCCAGGCCAGAATACTGGAGTGGGTAGCCTTTCCCTTCTCCAGGGGATCTTCCCAACCCAGGGAATGAACCCAGGTCTCCCACATTGCAGGCAGATTTTTTTTTTTTTTTTTGCCAGCTGAGCCACTCCTTAAAGTCAATGTGGAAATGATTGTCAATAAAGTTCTAAAGAGACTTCTCTGGTGGTCCAGTGGCTAAGACTCCATGCAGCCAGTGCAGGGGGCCTGGGTTCCATCCCTGGGTAGGGAACTAGATCACACATGCTGCAACTAACACCCAGTGCAGCCAATCAACTATTTTTTGAATTAATAAAAAAGTTCTAAAATGTGCAAGAAATCTGAACAGATACAACATAAAAGAATATAATCAATGGGCAATAAATATAAAATTTACCAAATCATTGTTACCTAAATGCCATTGACATCAGAATGGATGAACTTTGTGTGTGTGTGTGTATACATTACAGAAAAATATAGTGATGAAAATGAACACATAGCAGCACGGATATAAATATACTATTGGTTAAAGAACCCAAATATAAAATCATAATGCATGAATCTGTTTATATAAAATATAAAATTAGTGAAATAAAATTATAGTCTTAAAGAAAAGCAAAGAAATTATCTACATCAAAGTCAGGGGTATGGTAACTCTCATGGAAGAGGTAGGGAATTGTGGGTGGGGTGTTAGCACTGTTCTATTTACCCTTCCTCATGGGTACATGGATATTCACTTTCATTAACTATACATTTTTATTCCATGAATGCTTCAAATGTGTGTTTATATATAAAGGTATCCTACAGAAAAATTAAATGCAATAATATAATTAATAACATTCAGTGAGGAAGACATGAGGAATAAAGTTAGTAGAATTAAGCTAAATAGCTCATTTTCAAGCAGGTAAGTCATGGACAGGGAGGCCTGGCCTACTGCGGTTCATGGGGTCATAAAGAGTTGGACACAACTGAGTGACTAAACTGAACTGAACTACCATTTAAAGTTCTTATATCAATAAACAGATTTCTAATCCATCCTATAGTTTATAATGTCAGTTATAACCACAAAAAGAGTGTGTGTGTGTGTGTAAATTTTAACTGTATCACAAAGGGAAAACCAAGGGAGAACTTTCACTTCTCATTTAGGGCTATTATATACCATTTGTTTTTAACCATCTGCATATACACCTTGACTAGATCATAATGATACTAATAGTTTAAAATGACTGGAAGACTCTGGGAAAATTTATACCAGTGAACAGTATTTGATGATAGATGGATGTAATTCTTTGAAATTTCAGATAATGAAGAATCAAATCCTTCTTTCTATCCCTGAACTTGAGAAATAAGCTCTATAACCTGAGGCACCAAGATAAGACATATTCCTAGCACCTCACCACAGACATTCTTTAATCATAGTTTCAGCAGCCAGCCTCAATGGGTGGCAAGACTGTTTCCACTTCCAGCCCCACGTTTCTTTCCCTGGTCTCAGCTCCTCATCCTTAGCCCTTGGCTGTTCTCCTATGTTCTGCTCTCACAGGCTCATTAGACTCTAGTACTAAATGAACCCCATTTCATCCCAACTTGACATCCACCAGTTACAAGCCTTGGGAGATCCTAGGAAGAACATGATATTTATTATCTGAACAGGGACACTTCTGAAAGAAGAAGGGTTCTTATTTATTCATGTCTACACTGGGGTGACAGGCAACATTGTTTACACCGTGTTCTGCCTAGATCCTTCATACTTGTTGCTCAAAATGAATCACGCTGATATTTTTGCTGTTCAAAATGTTAGTTAAAACACATTTCCCTTATGAGTCTCTGGGCAGTATTCCATTCCCATTAACATCCATTCCAACGTAGAAACTGTGAAGGGGACTTCCAAGTTGCAGCTCATGATTCTACTTCACAGATAGAATCAAACTCATTTTTTTTTAAACAAACCCAATTCAAGGTAGATAAACAAGTCACTGTGGAGACAGAGCAAGGCAAGCATGGTTGGCTACAAATGCTGAGAGATGTTACCCAATTGAAAAAGTGATATATTGGCCTGATGCAAGGCATTTGTTTGTACAATTATGATTATTTTTTAGTGCAGTTCAGTTCATTCACTCAGTCATGTCCAACTCTTTGTGACCCCATGGACTGTAGCACACCAGGCTTCCCTGTCCATCAACAATTCCTGGAACTTGCTCAAACTCCTGTCCATCGAGTGGGTGATGCCATCCAACTATCTCATCCTCTGTCGGCCCCTTCTCTTCTTGCCTTCAATCTTTCCCAACATCAGGGTCTTTTCCAGTGAGTCAGTTCTTCACATTAGGTGGCCAAAGTACTAGAGTTTCAGCTTCAGTATCAGTCTTTCCAATGAATATTCAGGACTGATTTCCTTTAGGATGGACTGGTTTGATCTCCTTGCAGTCCAAGGGACTCTGAAGAGTCTTCTCCAACACCATAGTTCAAAAGCATCAATTCCTTGGTGCTAAGCTATCTTTATGGTCCAATTCTCACATCCATACATGACTACTGGAAAAACAATAGCTTTGACTAGACAGACCTTTGTCGGCAAAGTAATGTCTCTGCTTTTTAATTCACTCTCTAGGTTTGCCATAGCTCTTCTCCAAGGAGCAAGCTTCTTTTAATTTCATGGCTTCAGTCACCATCTTCAGTGATTTTGGAGCCCAAGAAAATAGTTTGTCATTGTTTCCATTGTTTCTGCATCTATTTGCCATGAAGTGATGGGACTGGATGCTGTGATCTTAGTTTTTTGAATGTTGAGGTTTTTTTTTTTTTTTTTAACAGACACAAGTTTTATTGGCAATTATATTTTATTATACATTTTATTTATTTTATTTTTATTTTTTCATTTATTTACTTTTAATTGAAGTATAATTGCTTTACAATATTGCATTGGTTTCTACCAAAGTGGTAGGGGACATGGGTAAACTTAAGGCTGGTCATTATACTTTGCTGACACAGAAGTGTCCAGAGGAACCCAGGCTTAAAAATGACAAAAATCAGTGAAGTCAAAAGTTGTTCTTTGAAAAGATTTAACAAAAAACAAACTTTTAGCTGGACTGACCAAGAAAAATGTTGAGTTTTAAGCCAGATTTTTCACTTTCATCAAGAGGCTCTTCAGTTCCTCTTCTCTTTCTGCCATAAGTGAAGTGAAGTGAAAGTTTCTCAGTCATGTCTGACTCTTTGAGACCCCCATGGACTGTACAGTCCATGTAGTTCTCCAGGTCAGAATACTGGAGTGGGTAGCCTTTCCCTTCTCCAAGGAATCTTCCCAACCCAGAGGTCAAACCCAGGTCTCTCTCATTGCAGGCAGATTCTTTACCAGCTGAGCCACAAGGGAAGCCCTTCTGCCATAAGGGTGGTGTCATCTGCATATCTGAGTTTATTGATATTTCTCCTGGAAGTCTTGGTTCCAGTTTGTGCTTCATGCAGCCTGGCATTTCACATGATGTACTCTGCATATAAATTAAATAAACAGGTGACAATATACAGCCTTGATATATTCCTTTCCCAATTTGGAACCTGTCCATTGTTCCATATCCAGTTCTAACTGTTGCTTCTTGACCTGAACATGGATTCCTCACAAGGCGGGTCAGGTGGTCTGGTATTTCCATCACTTTAAGGATTTTCCACAGTTTTTTTTTTTTTTTTTTTTTTTGTGATCCACACAGTCAAAGGCTTTGGTGTAGTCAATAAAGCAGAAGTAGATGTTTCTCTGGAACTCTCTTGTTTTTATTATGATCCAACAAATGTTGGCAATTTTTGAATGCACAATAACACTGCTGCTGCTAAGTCACTTCAGTCATGTCTGATTCTGTGTGACCCCATAGATAGCAACCCACCAGGCTCCCCCGTCCATGGGATTCCCCAGGCAAGAATACTTCAGTGGGTTGCCATTCCTTTCTCCAGGTGATCTTTCCAACCCAGGGATTGAACCCAGATCTCCCGCATTGCAGGCAGATTCTTTACTATCTTAGACACCATTTAAGCCCCACATGATACTAAGATAAGGGTTATGGTATTTATGGGCTTTCCAGGTAGCTCAGAGGCAAAGAATTTGCCTCCCAGTTCAGGAGCCACAGGAGACATGGGTTTAATCCGGACCAGGAAGATCCCCCAGAGGAGGGCATGGCAACTCACTCCAGTATTCTTGCCTGGAGAATCCCATGGACAGAGGGGCCTGATGGGCTGCACTCTATAGGGTCTCAAAGAGTTGGACATGACTGAAGCGACTTAGCATGCACACATGGTGTATATGGTATTGAAGAGTGTCCTGAGCCAAATAAAATATGTGAGGTTTATCAAGTAAGGAAGAAGATGGCGTGTTACAAAAGCTGAAAATCTTATGTAGGAGATAGTAGAGAACTGGGAAGGTGTCAGATCATGTATGACCTTTTAAGCTATGTTTTAGATTTAGTACTTTTCCTGAGATCCATGGGAAATCATTGAAAAATTCTGAGTAAGGAGCTGACATTAGTTATTTAAAAAATTACTTCCACTGCAGGATGGAGAATCGGATTTACAATGCTAGGTACAATGTTAGTCCAAGTACTGTGGGACTAAAACCAGGAAAAGATGGTTGAGATCAGAGCAGGGAGGAACTTCAAAGCCATACATGGAAATATGGACTTTATTCTGGGGTCTTTGGGGACACACAACATGAATTTGATTTACTGTACTAATATGATCTATCCAAAGTAAAGCTTTAATCCCCCATGTTCCTCTTACAAACTCCAGAAAATGAAGTTCAGATTAAAACTACTGGCAGAGCCTTGATCCAACGGGCACTAGCAAACATTATTCTGGTAACATTTCACATGCTAAGGAGCACCAGTCAGAATTGTCCCCCTTTATAACTTGGTAAGGCTGAGGGTAGAAACAGCAAGGCAGCAATTCACTTATAGGCAGCAGACCAAGATAAATGGCTGGCTGCTGGCACATATTAAATGGCAAATCAGTTTAATTCACAACTAAGAAAGCAGAAGGCTATAAAGGAATGAGTATCCACTAGTTGGCTATATTTTTGCATGCTGCAAAATGAAAGAGGTGACAACACTTAGACATCAGAAACTCTGGTTAGGGGAATTCTTGTAATTTAACAAGATGAATAACACTGGATTCTATCATTACTGCCTCCATACTTACTTTTATGTAATTTTTGATTTTGAAATATCCAGCCACTGGTCCTGAGAGGACTTACTCTTGAAATTAATACTTTAGCTACTTTTTTTACTGAGACCCTGTAAACAGATTAATACTAGGTTCTAAGGACTTTGTTTCATATGTTATAGGATCAATTGTCTACCCCACCTTGTTCTCTGCCACCCCTAAACAGAAGGTAGGGAAAAAGAATAAAGGCAGGAGTTATCTGAAATCCCAACTTCTGGTCCCAATATTTGTCCCTGCTTTGGGATGTTTATCTGATCCTTCAGTAAATGAAATGTTTAAACAGCACCCAATGCCTGATTACCTAGTGGGACTAGAGGAATATCAAGAGTTTGTGGGCAAAAAGTTGTACCGGTTTTCAAAAGAGCAGATGACCCCAAGGTCATAAGAGATCATAAGGGCAATTTCTCCCCATGCCCAAAAGAAAAGAGCTACAGATTTAATAGTTCAAAGGTGTAAACAAATACACAGAGAGGTCTCTCATGGTCAACTTTGGATTTTTGTCCCTGCTGCTGCCGCTGCTGCTGCTAAGTCGCTTCAGTCATGTCCGGCTCTGTGCGACCCCATAGATGGCAGCCCACAAGGCTCCCCCGTCCCTGGGATTCTCCAGGCAAGAACACTGGAGTGGGTTGCCATTTCCTTATCCAATGCATGAAAGTGAAAAGTTAAAGTGAAGTCACTCAGTCATGTCCGACTCATAGTGACCCCATGGACTGCAGCCCACCAGGCTCCTCCATCTGTGGGATTTTCCAAGCAAGAGTACTGGAGTGGGTTGCCATTGCCTTCTCTGTTTTTTCCTTAACAATTCAAAATTGTCCAAGTTGACATCTATAAACCATACAATTCTAGAAACATAATAAGAATAGAGCAATTCAGGGACTTCCCTGTTGGTCCAGTGGTTAAGACTTCGAGCTTCTACTCCAGGGTTCAATCCCTGGTTGAGCTTAGATCCCATATGCTGCTCAACTTAGTCAAAAATTAAAAAAAAAAAAAAAAGACGCAAATTAGCCACAAGCCTGAAAATCTGTGCTAAGATATGAGCACTAATGTCTACCCTTTTATGGGAAATCTCCTTGCAGGAGCCATGTCTATAAAGAAATTTGAGTCTCTCCAAGTCGCACAACTACACCTGCACTACTTTTTAGGAGTGCCTTGTATTCTACACAGCTTATGTGCATATGTTAGGGGCAATGTCTCTTTTAACATCCCACGTGTCAAAATCACATGTATGACTCTGTTGTGGGCTTACAGGGTATGTGTGTCAGATGGGAGGTGTCATGGGGGACATGCAATCTGCTTTTTGTTTTTTTTTAAATGAATGATTGCCATTTTCTTTTTCTCATCTGCCACTGCAAAGTTATGCTGATACAGTCTGAGTTTATTACTATATGATGGATTTCTTAAAAAAGAAAAATAAAGGAAAAGGTAAATATTATCTTTAGCTGATGGTTAAATTGTTCATTTACTCAGAAAACCGCACTTTTGGGTTAGAGACATCAGAGAGTTATTGATATTCACCGTTTTATTATTTTCTACTTAAGCCTTTTGTTTTTCTTTTAATATGAAAGTCTAACAACTGAATACTCCCTATTTGGATATTGTATCATATTCAAGCTTTTTTATGTGGTGGATTTTTTTTAATACCTTAACGAATAATTTCAGCCTCCTTCCTGAATAGCTGCTGCTAACTAAACATGCCATCTATTTGTTCCTTTTCACTTTTTCAGAAAATTGCCCAGGTTTGGTTTCCTAGGAAATAGTTCTCTGTCATGGAGGAATGAATTTGGACTGATTAGCTGCTTTACTTATTTGTCCTATCATTTTGTCACAGGATTGAAAGGTCTGCTATGAAAAGTGGTGGTATGGAGTAACTGTGTCCAGTAATTTGACTGACATCCGTTATCACATGCCAGTCAGAACCAGGCAGAAATGGGTTCTAGAATGAACTTGTCCACTTACTGGTAGTGTACACTTCAGCAAGTCAGGTAAAGTCCCTTGAATGTCAGTTTCTTATCTGCAAAACAGAGGAGGAGGATCCCTGCCCACATCAGGGAGTTGTTGCCAAGATAAACTGTGTGACAGTGCTGTAGTCACAGGAAAATGATTCATTAGTATTAACTCATCCAAGGCTATGCTGGATCGTGAATGCCAAAATAAGTATTCCTCATTTCTAATCTCAAGTAACTAATGGGCTAGTGAGGCAGTCAGCTATACAAATATGGGCATTACAAACACTGTGCAAGCTCTCATAGAAGTAATAGAAGACTGGACTTGGAGCACAGAGTGGTATGGGCTTGAGGAAAACTGGAATGGCTCTATGAGCTATGTCTTTTTTAAAAGATTTTTTTTAATGTGGACTGTTTTTGAAGTCTTTTTGAATTTCTTACAATACTGCTTCTGTTTTGCTTTGGTCTTTTAACCATGAAGCATGTGGTATCTTAACTCCCTGACCAGGGATTGAACCCACACTCCCAGCACTGCAAGGTGATCTATGAGCTAACTCTTGATACCTAATGTGGGGATTTACCAGGCAGGGATATCCTGTGACAATTTGATAAGACAAATAAATAAAACAGCTAATCAGTTTAAATTCATTCCTCATGACAGAGAACTATTTCCTAGGAAACCAAACCTGGGCAATTTTCTGAAAAAAAAAAAAAAAATGAAAAAAGAACAAATAGATGGCATGTTAAGTTAAAAGCAGCTATTCAAAAAGGAGGCTGAAATTATTCATTAAGGTATTTAAATGATGGGATAGCAGTGTCTAAGGAGATGGGATAAAATGAGGAAAACTAGGAAACCCAGGGTACGGGAGAGATGGTAACAAATTAACCATTTGGTGTCTCACCAATGTGAGACAATGGTGCCAGAGGTAGAGAGGGGCCAGACAGTTTTTCAAGCCACAGTAAGGAACACAAAGTTTATTCTACAGGGCATGAGGAGCCTGGCTTTAGGAGCACCATCCAAATGTTCAGGTAGTGTCCTTTATCACCTTGCTTAGAGTACTCATTTAGTAGAGCATGTATTTAGAGCTCTGGATGGTTGGATGGCATCACTGACTCAATGGAAGTGAGTTTGAGCAAACTCTTGGAGTTGGTGATGGACAGGAAAGCCTGGTGTGCTGCAGTCCATGGGCTTGCAAAGAGTCGGACATGACTGAGCAACTGAACTGAACTGTACTTAGAGCACATTGTAATCAACTGTTCACTCCTCTTGTCTCCCTGACTAGACTGCCAGCTCCTCTGTTCCCAGCACCTTAGAGTGTCTAGCATGTATAGTAGGAGCTTAGCAAATGCTGATTGACAAAAGAGATTGTATCTAGGGGAGTGGCATGGCATGATTTTGTATCTTCCAACTAAAATCTGGCTGCTGAGAGTCAAGTTTTATAGGATCACCTCTACCATGAAACTTAGAAACCATGAAAATAAATGCCAGTGTGTTCACTGAGTATGCAAATAGAGTAATCAATATAATGGAGAAAGGAAGTAATAGGAAATTAATAAAAGTAATAACATATCTATTTGCTGCTGCTGCTAAGTCACTTCAGTCGTGTCAGACTCTGTGCGACCCCATAGATGGCAGCCCACTAGGCTCCCCCGTCCCTGGGATTCTCCAGGCAAGAACACTGGAGTGGGTTGCCATTTCCTTCTCCAATGGATGAAAGTGAAAAGTGAAAGTGAAGTTGCTCAGTCATGTACGACTCTTAGCAACCCCACGGACTGCAGCCCACCAGGCTCTTCCATCCATGGGGTTTTCCAGGAGAGAGTACTGGAGTGGGGTGCCATTGCCTTCTCCGAACATACCTATTTAGTAAAGACCTATTTGTTTGATCTAACACCCCTGACATTTTATTAAAGATCTCAGACTTCATGGAGCTTCTGTTAAAAATTGATGTTATAACAAAGGACATATATTTCTTAGATATGCTTGTTAGAACTGTGGAAGTATGGTTGCTTAGAGGTGTTACAGAACTTCATTTGGTTTCGTGTTTCAAAATTGGTTCTCCTTATAATATTGAATGCTATATCACTCTTTTTTCATTCCTATTTTAATGATAGATTTTCACATACAAATATTCACTAGCTATTCAAAAAAATTCTGTGAACAAAGCATCTCATCTATAACTTCCCTAGAGTGAGGAATATGATAAATGGATATAATTTCTAGGTTTAGGAAGCCATCAGTTTTATGGGAATCAGCCAAATCTCTTTTTTTATTAGCAGTATGTCAGCAATAAAGCTGCTTTAATTACATAAACCTTTACACACGCACTACAAATATTATGATTGTTAAGGAGCAGGAAAAGTGAATATTTTACATTTAATTTGTAGTCTTCCACTCTTTTTCCTCCAGAAAATAAGTATTTCCTTGAGATTATGAGATGAAAAATTCTATACTCAGAGAAAGATTTGAAAAGGAGAATCGAGTTTAATACTTGGGCAGTGAGCAAATGCAGATTACATTTGAGGAGTAAAGAGAAATATTTGGCCATGAATTTTATTAACATTTGTGTCTTTTAAGTGTAAGCCTTATCAGTTTCCAAAGTCTCTCTTTGTCTTAAATTTATAACTGGTTTAATCTGAGGAAATCTAAATGCAGTCCAGAGGCAGAGAGAGAGAGAGAGAGAGAGAGAGAGAGAGAAACTGTGCTATTAATATAAGAAACTAATCAACACTCTGACAATGCAGTATAGGAGTGTGGCCAAAGGAAGTTGCTGAAAACTGAAAAGCACAAACAATCTCAATTACGTCACAATTGCTGGCATGCATATTACAGGATGGCTTGTACTTTCTTGTTCCCTAAGTCAATGAAACTTGAGGTCACCATTCTGCTGACAGCCTAAAAGGCACAATTTATATTCAACTTTGTCTCTGTAGTCTTGTCCCAATTTTTGATGGTGAAGAAAGCTGACAAATCTTTAGCTTGGGGCTGCCCCAATATGATACCATAATGTGAAATCTTGGCAATGTGGGCTGTGGCTTATGCCATGCCTATAACATCTTCTCCTGCTTACATTAAAACTAATGATGATCTGAGAGACATTATTTACTGTTAGCTTTTCATATTCAACCCCCCTGTATCTGTTCTAATACTATTCTTAAATAGAAACATCTATTATTTTCACATGATTTAACAAATTGAGGTATTTGGCTTGATCTTAAAAATCTAGTTGATTTGATTCCTTTCTGCTTCCTACAAGAGGGAGGAACATGAATGATTACTCCAAATTCTTTCAGTACTCATGAGGAAATTGGCTAATCAAAGCATTCTCTGGAACTTTATCTTGAGGTTTCTGTATACCATGGAGTTTTCTAATTCTAACGTATTCATAAAATGGACCCAGTTCATTCACTGAAGAGGCTGGTTTTACTTCACTTGTGTTGCTCCATGCGAACATGATTGTAGGGGAACAGCAAGTTTCAAATGGAAGCAGCAGTATGGTATAATGGTTAAGAGTAAGGTTTTTGGAATCAGACTGAAAATGTTTAAATACTAGATCTACTGATAATTTTCTCTATGAATGTTGGCAAGAAAACTGACCTCTCTGAGCCTTCATACTTATTTGTGAGTAGGGAAAATTATTATCTCCTGCACAGAGGTTGTAAGTTTTAATGATAATCTATATAATGGATTGAGACTCCAGCCAACAGAAAGTAGATACTTGACATGCAATGGCTATTATTGATAATATGACTGTTTTCACACCAATTCTATATTTATTTATAAGCATTTATAAATATATTACATTATTCTATATAAACATTATCAACTATAATCTTATTAAAAACCATAACTACCATTTGTAAAAAGAAAAAAAATGATTTTTATATCTATAGACAATTTGTCTTTTAGTAAGCTGCCATTGTTTGTAGTAATTCATGTGATATACTCTGCTAATATTTACCCAGTGTTATTGCATAGGTTATTTATGGTCCATATTCGGCTTTTGGAGGCAGAAGGAGAAAATTTTAGAGCTCATCACTCCAAGGCTTTCTACACATAGTAGAAATTAGTAGTCAGAAAGCAACGTGGTGTTGGCTATTTTGTTGTTCAGTTGCTAAGTTGTGTCCAACTCTTTGTGACTGCATGGACTGCAGCAGGACAGACTTTCCTAATACTTTAAATTCATTGCCTATTTTTGTCTTTCCCTGTTTATAGAAGCTGAATTAAAGAAGCAAGATGCTTCTACCTGAATTTAATTCAATTTTTTTTCCTATAAGAATATCTAAAAGATCTTGCTATCTCTGATATTTTGGGGCTATTCATTAAGAGGGTGGACAGCCCAGATACCTTTCCCATTGTAATTTCTGATTTGATGCAATTACACTTAAATGGTTACCAGTGCCCTATGACATTCTAATTAGCCAGGGGACTGTGCTGTTAACAAAGCAGACTGCTACTGCTGCTGCTGCTAAGTGGCTTCAGTTGTGTTCGACTCTGTGCAACCCCATAGATGGCAGCCCACCAGGCTCCTCGGTCCATGGGGTTCTCCAGGCAAGAACACTGGAGTGGGTTGCCATTTCCTTCTCCAATGCAGGAAAGTGAAAAGTGAAAGTGAAGTCGCTCAGTTGTGTCTGACTCTTAGCGACCGCATGGACTGAAGCCTACCAGGCTCCTCCACCCATGGGATTTTCCAGGCAAGAGTACTGGAGTGGGTTGCCATTGCCTTCTCTGAATAAAGCAGCCTACCAAGAAATAAATTATGCTCCCAACTCTATCTTCAGGGTTCAGACCATCTGATAAATCAAACATCACCAATCACTGTATAATTCTTCATATTCTCCATTTCTGTAATTATATGTGTGTGTGTGTATATATATATATAATTATATAGTATATACAAAATATACATTGATGAAATTATTTGAATAAGTAAAATTAAAATAAAACAAATATTTGAATTGAGGGTCAGTTGTTTTTTCTAAGACACAAATTCCTAAAGTTTGTTATTGGGTTGGCCAAAAAGCTAATTCAGGTTTTTCCATTAGCTCTCATGGAGAAACCTGAATGAATTTTTTGGCCAAGTCAATACTAACATTAGATGATAAATGGATATTAACTGTAGGCTCCTCATTAGTCACTTAAAGTACTTAAAATCCCATTGTCTTTTGTATTTATTTTTTTAAATTTTATTTTATTTTTAAACTTTACATAATTGTATTAGTTTTGCCAAATATCAAAAGTGTGACCTTCGTTGTTTTGCCATGATGAAGCTGACTTCCAGTTGTTTGTTCTATCTTTATGATAGTCACTGAAGTTTCAAAGTTCCAGAAATGATTTATAAGTAGATATAGGGTCTTTTCTCATTGTTCTATAAAGTAGGAGTCAGGCATGAGGAAACTTCCTCCCACTGAATCTATGCATGATAAGAAAATTTCCCAAAAGGAAGATTTTCTTTATACCATCACCAGCTGAAAATGCCCAATATAGTCCACTCCTTTTACAGGTCCTTCTGCCAATTCCCACCAAGCAGTGTCCTCCTCAACATGACACAGCTCTTCATCATATAACCAAAAGTACACTCATCCCTGCTCTAAGAGAAGATCCAAATACTCCCAAATGATGTATTCCATTTTCAAGCCAGAATCTCTGGAGGTTTTCCCTTCTATCCCTAGGACTCTTGTGAGCCCTCCACAGTGCTCTTCAATGTATAGACTAATTTATAAAGAAAATTACCATCAATAAACGCAACTCAATAGTATGAAAAATGGACATGAAAGAGAAATGGAGACAATTGAGAAGGGTGTATAGAATACGGTTAAGTTGACAGGTTGATATGTTTTTGAAATCGTAAAATATGGAACTATTGTTGTTGTTGGGTCCCATCACTTCATAGCAAGTAAAAGGAGAAAAAGTGGAAGCAGTGATAGATTTTATTTTCTTGGGGTCCAAATTCACTGTAGACAGTGACTGCAGCCATGAAATTAAAAGATGCTTACTCCTTGGATGAAAAGCTATTGACAAACCTAGACAGCGTATTAAAAAGCAGAGACATCTCTTTGTTGACAAAAGTCCATATAGTCAATGCTATGGTTTTTCCAGTAGTCATGTACAGATGTGAGAATTGGAGCATAAGGAAGGCTGAGTACCAAAGAATTGATGCTTTTGAATTATGGTGCTGGAGAAGACTCTTGAGCATCCCTTGGACAGCAAGGAGATCATCAGACCAGTCAACCATAAAAGAAATCATCCCTGACTATTCATTGAAAGTACTGATGCTGAAGCTCCAATGCTTTGGCCACCTGATGTGAAGAGCCAACTTATTGGAAAAGACCCTGATGATAGGAAAGACTGAGGGCAAAAGGAGAAGAGGGCGGCAAAGGATCAGATGATTAGAGAGCATCACTGACTCAATGGACATAAGTTTGAACAAACTCTGGGAGATAGTGGAGGACAGCAGAGCCTGGTGTGCTGCAGTCCATGGAGTCAGAAAGCATTGGACATAACTTGGTGATTGAACAATGACAAAAATGAGACTGTGTTTCCAATAATTCCCTTCCCTGCATAGATCCCAGATACAATGAACTATAAGAGATGTCTCACAAATGATTCATAAAGCTGAAATGCAACCTAAGCCATATATATATATATATCCTCAGAAGGCTGAGGACTGCTGACTTCCAACTCCAGAACAAGTCTTAGAAGAAACAAACACTGATCATAAACTGTTTAACCTAATAAATCTATTATTACATGCACAGACTATATATTATATACACACATAATTATAATTATAATAAACTCATTCATTTGACAGCTGTACATTAGTGAAAATTAAGTATGAATGCTTTTCCTAATCTTGAGCAAAAAATAAGCAGTTTGAACAAGTATACTGATAGCATGTTCCCATGTTTATAAAATGGAAAATATGAAAACTGACATTTTTGTTAATATGTACATGTATAATAAACTTTGGAAGTCATGAATGGGAAGATAAAAAATTTCAGGGCAGTGCTTACATCTAGGAGGGAAGTGTATAGAGAGTAAGGTTGATTAGACCATGGAAGGTTACCCAGGGACCTTAAATAGTACTGGTGATGTTTTCTTTCATAATCTGGGCAGTGAGTACACAGATTTTTATTATATTCTTACGGATATCTTTTCATGTTTTAAATAGTTCATAAGAGAGCCTTCTCTACAATTTGGGCCTTTTTGGTGAGATTTACAAGGGCTGGATATATTCTCACATTCTGGTCATCTTCTGAGTTGCTCTTACCCACATCTCTTCTCCATCTCTTTGTCAAATGTCTTCAAATCTTGTCCATCTCAAGTCTTTGATCACTTGAGCAGCAAACCATTAGCCAAAGTCTGTACTTGGTGTCAATTAATGCAATGAACCATGCCTCCTTTCTTTCTCATGGTACCAGTGATTCCAGGACCCTTCATTCTGGGGTAAGGGTAAAACAAAATGTGAATTTCTTTGGGATTTAGAGCTTAATTATTATTTTGCAGGACACTACTTCAAACTCTAAAAGTCATCTCCCTGCTGTTCCCTTAACTTGGTCTTCAATTGTCTATTTTATTATTCATTTTATAAGAGCAGCTGCTTCTGTGTTATAGGTCAGTGAATTCCATAGGTAACAGTACATGTTTCACCTTTTTAGGAAGTGTTTTAGCCATTGTTTTGGAGTGCATAATTGGGCATGAAAGTGATTTGTAAATTTGCAGACCGGGCTATCATATGCAAAGTCAGAATAAAGTTCATTCCTGTGTTAGTATCACAGCCCCAGATGATGGAAGGAATCCTCAAATAGTCATCTTTCTCTATATAGGTGGCTGGTTGCAGTACCAGGAAAGATACACGGTATTGGGCTCTGCTGATGGCAGCTTGGGCCCTCAGGGGTTGTATTAAGCAAATCATGTTGGTTGGGGGAAGTCCATGTGATTCAGCATGTGAGTGAGCTTCATCCTAGACATTAGATTTTCATTTTTCATGAATGCAACACGCAAGCAGGAGATGGTTAGGAATGTTCTCAACACCTGTAGAATGGGCCGTTCTGTCCATCTGATTATTGAGATTCCTCTGCGCTGAATAACCTTTGGTGAAACTTTGTATGGGATGGATTTCATCTTCAGCCCTTGTGCCCATTCTGAGAGATCTTTTCACAGAGCATTTCTGTAGAAATCTTTGTCATCAGTCATCTTATTCTTTTGAAATTCTGGAGCATCAACCAATGCCCACAAATCTGTTTTCAGCTTCCTCTCCTTCTAGGGAAACTGGACCATTGAATGCACTTCTTGAGGTTATGCCCACTGGGAGGATTTCCTTTATCTATGTCTCAGGGCCACTCTGGGGGTGGGGTGTGTAAAAACACCACCTGAGTCTCCTTTTTGTTTGTGCCAACATATAATGTGGGTTCCATCTGTAACAGCCATAAATATTCCCTCTATAGTCACTTGCCTATCGGAAACTATCAACACCTACTACTATTACTACTAATTCACTTCAGTCACATCTGACTCTGTGCAACCCCATAGACAGCAGCCCACCAAGGCTCCCCCATCCCTGGGATTCTCCAGGCAAGAACACTGGAGTGGGTTGCCATTTCCTTCTCCAATGCATGAAAGTGGAAAGTGAAAGTGAAGTCGCTCAGTCATGTCCGACTCTTAGCAACCCCACGGACTGCAGCCCACCACCTAGGGTGTCATAAATTTGGATTAAGGGAATTACAACCATGTGGCAGGAGTGGTCACACTGGGAATCTGTTATCATCGTCTATAACTTAGTTTTGCCTACTAGGTCTATTCAGGACTAATTCTATAACTCATACTTGTAACCTGATAATATGCTATTTATTGCCAGGCCTAGTTGTATCACTTGCAGTTTGGATAGTACATTGTTTATGGAGGGAAGACTGGATTATACAGTCACACAATGTCCTGTGGTCAGACTTTCAATGTCCTCCAGACCCCTGTAACATGCCAGGACCTTTATATGAAAGAAAAGTTACTCAATGAAGGCATCAAGACCTTGCTGAAAACCTGTGTCTAATTCTCTTGAAACTTTCCTCCTTTTCCATCCAGCTTCCATATCAGCCACAGATACCTCTGGAACCATTGTGTCTGAGGGGTCAGCCCGCTCTTAAGCTAGTGGTGTTTTCTCAAATTGGTTGATAGGGGGAAAAAAAAGTCCTTTTGGTGTTTTGAACACACGGCCTAAAGCTGTTTTTGAAAACACATGTGTGTGTAGTGGTGACCATAATGAGGCTGGAGCACAGTCATACAATAGACACAGGAAACCCAGTGTGATGCCAAAACACTATTTGATTAAGTGATTTCCATGCAAAAGAAAGTTAAACATAGCCTCCTTGTGGAGAACATGTAAATAGCTGATGTTGGCTTTTACTGAACAGCAGACAGGGACAGAACTGTGGTAGGGAAACGGGTGAAGGAAGTAAACTTTATATATATATATATATATATATATATATATATATATATATATATATATTTACACATTTACACATTTCCCCCAGCATCTGCCCTGGTTGTATTTGTTTTATTGACAGTAAGAGAAAAAGCTGAATTGCATTCTCCTTGTCAGACTTCTCAGAGAAGGCAATTGCACCCCACTCCAGTACTCTTGCCTGGAAAATCAGCCCTTCATTAAGAAAGAAAATAAAGTTGCTTCATGAACTGAAGCAGAACAAAGTAAAATGACAACAGCAATGAAGCCAGGTGACTAACAGAAATTAACACATTTTTGTGACAAACAAAAGAAATTAAGAAGTGGAAAACTGGTTGTGTTGTGTTCCTACTGTGGTCTATTTAATTGACACCAGGCTGCTTCTTACTGTGGAAGCAGCATTTTCAGTTACATGAGTTATAAATACGTTTTCCCAACACCAAGCCAAACAGCTCATTAACTTTTATCTCTTTTTTTACCTGAATGAAAGACCTTGTATCATATTCCTGTGAAAAGTACACAGCCAAACTATGCCAAATCCTAACAACCGTCTGCAGGAGTAGCCATGGGATGGCTCTATTTCTGAGCCACCAACTCTGTAGGTGTGTAAAAAAGCAGCTGGCTACCACCCCCAAATGGACACACTTTCAAATGTAGGATCACCAGCTGACTTTGCTTTCCATGGTAGAAAAATATGGTGTACATTTTGGTTTGGCTATTTACAATGACAAAAGGTACAAAAGAGAAGGGAAGGCCCAATGTTAATAATGATCCAGGTCCATAAATATTCAGGGAGAATGTATGCCTTTTAAGGTCATCAGCACAGAAATTCTATGAAAGAAGTTTGTCTCAGTGAACAAGTCAGGAAAATTACTAGGGAGCCTTTTGCACTTATGGCACAGACCAGTGCAGAAAAAAGAATTATTACTGAAAAGGTCAGGGTTTCCCTCAGACTCACATGATGAAAGCATAAACATTGAAATCATGTTACTAAAGAGACAATGCAAGTGAGGGAAGCTGCATGTGGACACCTGTACACTCTCAAAATAGCAGCATTTGAGAGGTGCTAATAACAACTATTCACATGATAATTTGGATTCTCACTACTTCTCCTTCTCCCTTTATCTTCTGTCTCCTGCCCTCTCTCTCTCTTTTTTTTTTTTTCATTAAATTTCCTTTAACTGTCTGACGTCTGTCTTCTTGGCATTTACAGTCAATTTAATTCCTCCCCCCGGAGAAGGCAATGGCACCCCACTCCAATACTCTTGCCTGGAAAATCCCATGGGGTGGAGGAGCCTGGTAGGCTGTAGTTCATGGAGTCGCTAAGAGTCAGACACGACTGAACAACTTAACTTTCATTTTTCACTTTCCTGCATTGGAGAAGGAGATGGCAACCCACTTCAGTGTTCTTGCCTGGAGAACCCCAGGGACGGGGGACCCTGGTGGGCTGCCGTCTATGGGGTTGCACAGAGTCAGACACAACTGAAGCGACTTAGCAGTAGAGTGCTCAGGCTCCCACTTATCAGGATTACATGTTAAATTCTGGTGAAGAAGCAGTTTAAGGTGCTGGAAGAAATAGGGACTTAGCAGACAGAGGTGCCAGGTTGTCCTTCTGGCTCATCCCTTTTGGTGGGTGATCCTGGAGAGGGGTCAGGGGATGTTATTTAAATTCACTGACGCTCAGCTTCTTCACTTTTGAATCAGAGCTAATAATACCTGCCTTAGCTGTCATCAGCACACTGCCATGTCTGGCTCAGAACACCCTCTCTTCCTGAAATGCCTTCCTCTGTATCTGCAACTTAACATATCCACTGACCTGCCCTTTGAGTTTCCATCACAAAGCCTTCCTAGAAGGAAGCTTCTGTGCACCCTCAGTACCACATGACCTATTTCTATTTGAACACTTTATGTAGCCCATCAGAATTATATTGATGTTTCTGTCACTCACTGAACCAGGGGCACCGTGAAGATAGAAGTCATGCTTTTAGACCTCGAAATTCTAGCATCGAGGACAATTCCTGTTCCAGGTAAATGGCTAAAGAACTAAACATTTAGATAACTATGTTAGTCTTTGAATCTGACTTGTCTTAAAGATTAAATTACACATTGTATGTAAAGCACCCAGTGTGCCCAACACTAGGTTAGTTGTCATGTCTGCTTAATTAAAAAACAAAACACATAACAACTCCACGAGAAAAAGATTATTTCATAGGCTGCTTTTGTTTCTTGGATTGATGTTTGTCACAGAGTAGATGGCCTTGAGGCATCTATCAAGCTTTGCTCTTCAAGGGCAAATAAGAACACGCCAGTGCTGAGCCCTCCTGCCAGGTGCTTACTGGGCACAGCTGAAGGAATGAAATAATGAAACATCATCGCCCTGTGAAGCCCTTTTTTCCTCTTCTTGACATATTTAGATTCTTCTTTCTCTGAGCTCTCACATAACTGCTTATATTTCTATTACAGAGTTCTTCAGACTCTACATGTCTGTTTTCCCTACCAAACTACAGAGTACTTCCAAGCAGGTGCTCTTTTGCATCTCACTCATTCTCAGCATCTAGCACAGTGCCTGATAGAGTCTAAGTGTAATAAACATTTATATAACTGGGCTTTATCCATGTTTACTGGAGTAACAGTCAAAAGTATTCCTCTGGATCATCCTCTCATACAATGTACTCAAACTCTAGAAAATCAAACTTTCTTAGGTCTAAAATGATACACACTGCAGTGCTATCACCTTATTTCATAAATTAGAAATTCCAAAAGAGTTTATTAATAGATCCTCAAAACGGAAAGCTTAGTACAGAGAAGTCAAAGTTATAAGGTATTTCAAACTGGTGAATTTTCTGTAAATTTTCCCTATAGGATTCTAAGTCATCTATTGCCTATTTCCATTCAATATTGCTTGACTTGAGCTGACATTTACATAGACTGCCCCCATCCTAATGGAACGTGGTAGGAGGAATTGTAATCCATTGCAGTTTAGGCACATGCTCTTCAGCAGAAGTGATTTAATCTTGTAAGTGACCTGCTTCTGATGTTTCATTGTGCAGGTAACATACCATGAATATATAATAATGAAAAATTATGAATTTGACAGGAAAGGGAAAAGCCATTGATGATTTTAGTTTCCAATGACCTTTCTCTTCCATAAGAGGTTCCTTGGACAAAGATATACAGGCGATTTTGGAGAGCTACTCTGTATTCACAATTCATTCTGTTTGCTCCAAACATCTGTGTCTATTATTGGTGGAAATTAAGATAAATGAGACCTCCTGGAGATCTTCTAGCATTGAGAAAGTGTGCTCAAGTATAGCCAACTGTGGAAGAGATTCACTTAAAGCTAATCAGAAGGCAGAAAATGGGTAATCATTCTCATTGCTGCTTTTAAGCCAGACCACTGGCCTTACTAGCATAGTGGGAGCCATTTGCATGCTTCCTGTTCAATGTGACAACATGGGGAATTACAAAGATCTTCACTGTGATGAGAGACAGCTCATGGAGTTACAATGTTTGATGTGGTAATAAGTGAATAACAATCCATCATACAAACTAGTTGAAATACAGACAAGGACAAAAAGTTGCCAAAAAAGTGCTAAGTTATGGGTTTAAGAAAGGAAGTAAACATAGGGATAAAACAGATGAATGGAAACACTAGTAGTCATTCTGAGATCAAATCATTGGATACAATGTAAGTGAATGAGAGATGCAAGCAGACAAGGTTTTAGTCAAAGACTGAAATACTTTGGTTTAATATATATTAGAAGAGGACAAGAAATACCAGGTTATTATTAGGATATATTTATCAGGATGAGGATATTATCATGGGAATGGTTGGCTGATGTACAGTGAAAGTGAATATCAGGAAACGGAAGGGTTCATTATTTGGGGTTCAAAGAGGTGAATGGCCTGTGTGGTAACAGAAATTGGTATGAAGTTGAAATTATGACTAGGGCCAAAATTCTACAATGAATATGTAGGATTTTCAGGGGGTTTGGAGATGACAGCAATACAGAGAAGAAGGGTGTTGCAGCAACTACATAACTTTATAAGAGCAGAAGGTTTTGCCAACTTAATACAGTAATCTAATCAGTTCAGGCTGCTACAAAGAAAACATCATAGACTGAGTGGCTTAAATAATAAACATTGATTTCTCACAGTTCTGGATGCTGAGAAGTCTAAGATTAAGGTCTAGCAAATTAGATGTCTGGTGATGGCTCATTTCCTGGCTTATAAATGGCCATCTTCTCAATGTGTCCTCATATTGTAAGGAGCACAAGAACTCTCTGAGGTCTCTTCTGTAAGGGCACTAATTCACTGATGTGGGTTCCACCCTCATGACCTAATCACCTCCCCATAATCCCACCTCCAATACCATCCCATTGGGGATTAGGGTTCAACACATGAATTTTAGAGGACACAAACACTCAGTCCATAGCAAGGAGTAATGGGGCAAAGAACAAGATAGATACCTCCTAAACTTGAGGTAACTGAGGAGGGAGAGAATAAACAAACTCTAGTCAACATACCTGCCTTGGAGGCACTGCTCTTGGACCACAGCCAATTTTGGTTGTGGAAAGTTAAAGAGAATATCATGACAAGTTTTGAAATCAAAAGAAAAAGGAAGTGGTTGGGATAGGAGGAAGCACAGAGCTATACAAAGCAGAATCAGCTGATGAACATGGCTTATATTTTGAGAGATAAGTACAATGATGATACAAGGGATTATAAAAGAGTGGGCTGTGAGTATTCTAATTTGATTATTCCCAGAGTATCCAGGAAGATGGCATGACTCTGGCCTCTCCAGAGAGTCAGGAGAGATATGAATTGAGGGTGATTCTGAGTGAGTTCAAGGCCAGGTGTATAGACAATGGGATTAACTAGCTTCCAGGATCCTCACTATATACTGGAAATAGGTGGTGCATTCTGAATGCATAGGTTAAGAAAATCAATAAGCTCTTAAAATAAGCAATCAGATCATTCTGGTTTCTCTAAGAACATTACTAGTAGAGATAGAAAATCTCAGATGATTTTTGTCATAAAATGTATTTTCCCCGATTTGAGGACAAACATGTTAAAATCAGAAGGAAGGTGAATGGAAATAGCATCATCATTCCTGGCAAGATAAAACTATGTGATGTTTAATACTGTCTGAGATTTCTGGTAAGGTTGTTGAAAAATTGGAAACATGAGGATATTCCTCTTCCCTTAATCTCTTTTAAATACCTGTATTAGTATTCTACTGCTGTGTAACAAATTACCTCCAATTTAGTGGCTTAAAACAGTAAGTGCTTATTATATCAAAATTTCATGGGTCAACAATCTGGGCACGGTTTAACTGGTTTCTCTGTTCAAGGTCTCACAGGGCTCAAATGGCTGCTTTCCCATCTGAAACTTAGGGTTCACTTCCAAAATCATTTAGGTTTTTGGCAGAATTCATTTCCTTGCAGCTGTAGAACTTATGGCAGCTTGCTTCCTCAAGGCCAGCAGGAGCACTTTGCTGCTGCTTCCAGGCTCTGAGCTCAGGGAAAACCTAAGCCCTTTTTTAAAGGATTCATCTGATTAGGTCAGGCCTGTCCAGGACAACCTTCTTTTTGATCAACTCAAAGTCAACTGATTAGGGACCTAAATTACATTTGCAAAATCTCTTTTCCTTTGCCACATAACATAACATACTCATAGGAGTGACATTCCATCATATTCAGGTTTAGTCCACACTCTAGGGAACAGAGTTATTTAAGAGCAAGTGAGTATCCTGGGATCCATTCTAGAATTCTGCCTAACACAGTATCCAAACAATAAAACTCCAGGCTGCCCAAAATTCTGATACACTTGTCCATAAATAGCTATTCACTTATGATCAGATGAAAAACTTCACCCTCTGACTATATGGTCTCTCAATCACACTGCATTTTTGTCTGGTTCTAGCCCTATAAATATTCTGTAACTGTGCTGGTCAACCTTTTTGTTTGTTCATTGTTACTCACCTAAAAAGTCTTTTTTCTAGACTTTTCTTCTTCCCAAATACCCTGCCCATGAAAATGTAAAACCACAGATAAACTGAATATTTGTTTGTATGCTATATATGCGTTTTATACACAAAATAGTGCAATTAAGTCCCTTCGTCCCCAAAGAATCAACTTTTCTCTCCTTGAGAGTGACACAGCCTCTGGAGTAATTATATTCTATATGATCAATGGACCATTAATACATAAATAATCACTGTGCCTTGTTCTTCCTTTTACTTTTGCTCTCTAGTCCTGATACGAGTTCCCATGTTCTATTCGCTACAATTCTATAATGGAATGCTGTAATGTTTAATGATGAGTAGGGTTTGCTATTGACTAGGATTTGGATAACCTGTGTCTGAGTCTGATTTTGCAACTGATTTTCTATGGGACTTTGGCAAGCCAAACAAGATTTTTGTGGTGCCATTTCTTCAGTCTTTCAGAAGAGTACAATGTTGTAAGGTAAACCTTGGTATAATAGAGAAAATTAATTAGACATGCCAAAAGTCCTTAGAAAACAAAAGGACAATTCTTTATCATTTTAAAAGGAGATGAGAAAAATGAAGATTCTATTCCAGGAGCAGGGATTTAGAGATAAAAGATGTATAAATTATGTCAAATGTACTTTAACGATGTTGGCAGATCTCATTTGAATTCTGTGGAGGTTCATTATGTTGGCACAGGGGCCAAGGACAGCACCTGCAGTCATAAAACAATAACTAAACTTGTAATCAACTACAGTTCATGGAATCTTAGGTAGTTTTTTAACATATTCTCACCTTGTAGCCCTTGGGGATAGATTTGCCACCTGAAACATTCCTTCTGGAGCCACCACACTTTTGTTTTTGTTACAAAACAAGGAGAAGGGCTGGTGCTATTTCAACCAATACCCCAGACATCAGCACATGCTAATGCTTTCATATACACTACAAGCACAAGGCTTTTAGGAGCAAAACAAGGTCTAGATCCTCATGCCCTTGGTTCTACTGCCATAATTGCAGCAGTTTCAAAATATGACCAATATTCCAAGGTTTGAGATGTAACTTTCATTTGCCAAACCTTCAGTTTAACATTTTGATTTTCCATAAACCAAGAGCACATGAATAATGGCATTTCACACAATATCCTACCAAGATTTATTGGGGGATGGTAGGTGAAAAAGTGTGGAGTCCAAAGCACATCTAAAGAATTAGATTGGAGTTAATTAACATCACACTTTTGAAATTAAATGAAACTTCACGTTTTATGTATATTTATTTAAAAATGTGCCTCTGTTCATTTTGCCATAAGCCAAATGCTCACGATTTTTGAAAGCCCCTCTATTATTCTGTTTTCAAAGCCATTTCTACAGCTGTGAGAGTCTGATTGCTTTGATGAAATCAACATTATTGTTTCAGACTCAGCTAGGATCTGTGCTGTAAGTAAATTATTTCAACATCATTTTGCACTCAGAACACTAATAAAACTATTATTTCCTTGAACAGCATATAGGGAAATCACATCATTGTTATGATGAAAGTGACACATATGTTACACTTGAGTTGATGGACACAGTATGGAATCACCCTTGCCACAGTGTAGCAGCAATGAAGCTCAAAGACTAGACTTCAAGAGAGTTAGAGAAGGATTTCTAAGCATTTAGAGAGCAGAACACATCCCCCATGGATTAAAACTGAAGTTTTATTTACAAACTCATTTCATTTCAGACTCAAATGCTAGATTTATCTTCATCTCTATATGTGGAAAGCAACTGTTGAGCTAAAGAAAATTGGGCTCAGTGGCAAGATCCAGTGTGGCAGGAAAGCAGGCCAGGAAGTTATAGATCCTCCAGGCTGCAAGTAAAGCCTTTCTACCAACCCTTGCTCAACAAATACTTCCTCCTTTCCATCTGCAATCATCTTGATTTCCCTTTAAAACACTATGGCAGAAACCAACACAACATTGTCAAGCAATTTTCCTTCAATTAAAAAATACATTTAAAGAAAGAAGAAAAAAACACTAATGAAACTGAAAGAAATGACCTCTAAAGCCTTATGAGTTACTTGACAATACTTACAGGGACAACTTACTCAGTTCTCTTCATCAGCATGTAAACAAAAAGAACAAAGAGGATCATTCATCATCCCTTTACACAATGGTTAAGTTGAAACGCACTGTAGTCACCCTGAGGGGGATTTAGGATGGGGAAAAAAAAGATTGAAACATTCTCTGCTTTGGATATATGGGTCCCTAGATATTTAAGATGCATATCTAAGGAAGACTTTCAATGACCTCAGATTTTTGCAAGCAGTAAAATCATTAACTCTAGATGTCTGTTCTTTGTGATCTGCAGTAATCTTTTACCAAGATGTATGCTTGACTACATGTATTTCCCAGCCCCCATATTCTTATATTACCTGCCCCTCCCCTAACTTGTTAGGTGAGTCCCTTCAGATTTACTGAGAGACTTTTTCCCAGGCTATAGTCCTGTGTAATGTCCTTGTATAAAATTTAATTCACAATGCTTTTTAAGTGACAAGAGTTTGGAAACAGGCACAGGGTGAAATGATACATTGCAGAGGATGAGAGATGGTAGGCCATGCTATTCCACCAATGGAAGACTCTGTAGAGAAAACTATAAGTCGACTTTTAAAATATGGTATTCCTAAAATTGTCCCTTTAATTACCTGTGGTGAACACACCTGGAATAGTTCTTGCCTGTAAATCACTTGTTCATATCTTGCTTATCCATCAGAATACAGCTCCCTGGTTACAGGCAACCCTAGTTCCTCTCTCCTTGTACCACCACCATTTCTACAAGTAAAGTAGCACTGCTAGCTCATGTTACAATGCTGTTTCTGCTTCTGGCTCAGGGTGCAAACTGACAGCTCTTCTACAGCAGAAGCAGTGCTTTATTTATCTTCATTTCTAACATGTTCCCAGTGCCTGGCACTTAATATGTGATCAGGTGAATAAATTCATAAATAAATTAACAAATGACTGAAAGTCTATAATTCTTAAGACTTCATCTTCTCCAAGCCACTTTTTAAAAATTGGAATAGATCAAATACTTTGTTCAGATGCACATGTAGTGATTGGGCTTATACAGTATTAACACAGATTTATGGAGAAGCTACAGTTTTGAGAGAGAAACATCTTTCATAACCACTTATCCATGAAGGTAAGCAGAGGGTATTTCTGCTACCTCTACAACTTAGTTCTACATTCTCAAGCTATTTATTGACCATCTGTTATGTGAACAAAACTGTCTTTGTTTGGGGGTACAGCAGTGAAAAAAAAATAAGACAAAAGGCTCTAACCAACGTGTAGTTTATCTAGCAGATGGAAATTTATTTGTGCTTCTTTTTTGTGTTAAGCACTCCAGTAAGTACTTGATGTGTATAATTTAATTTAATCTTCAGTACCACCCTATGAAGTAGCTAAACTTATTCTCAGTTTTACAATGGGGACATTAAGGCACAGAGGAGCTTACATAATTTTCTATAAAGTTTCAAACTTGCTTTTATGGCTTAAATTTCAGAGCTTTTTAAAAATTATAATTGCTGCCATCTTGGCTATGCTGTGATTCATAGAATTTATAGCAAGAAGGGTTCTCTAAATTAAGAATGATAGATCAGTATATTCTTCTTAGAATGTACAGTAAAGAACGATTCCCACAATGGGAACAAGCAGTCTCAGACGAAACAAGGTCCTAAGTAAATCTATCTTCTCAGAAAGAAAACTATTAACATTAAACCGGAAAGTCCAATAATGTATTATAATAAATAAATAACATAAATCATATTATAATAGGGAGTTCCCTGGTGCTAGAGGTTAGGGCTCTGTGCTTTCACTGCAGAGGTCTCAGTTTCAGTTCCTGGTCAGGAAACTAAGATTCTGTAAGTCATGTGGCATGTCCAAAAAAAAGAAAAAGAAATCATATTAGAGAAAACATAGCAAATCCATACCCATCCATTTATTTTCTTCATGTACATTATATTTCAAATCTAGCCTGATTTTATTTTCAAGTGAACGTAGACAGAATTTGCTTAAAAAAATAAACCAACATATGCAGTTCAGAGCCTGAATATTTTATAGTTGTCGATTGTTTTCAGTCAGATCTCTGGGACTTATATGTGTTCACACACTGTGACCACAAGATTTTAAAAACATTAACAAAATCCAAGTATACTAGCTCAGGAAAACAAGATTTGAATAAAAATTTTCATAAAACGATATGAAGTGACATCAGAAAAAATAACACAGATTCGAGCTATAATAGAAGCATCATATATTCTTCTAAACCAATATTACTGTGCCATTATCAAATTTTTATATATCTAAGTTACTAATGTCTCCATAGCAAAAGGTACCTTTTTTTTTTTTTTTTTAATCTGTCACTCTGTTTTACCTCATGTTCCTGCCTTCCCTCCTTTATCTAATCTTTACCCTTTTTCACTCAAAGATAATCCACCATCCTTGGATATTCCCACTGAACTCTGCTTGCAGTTTTGTTAAAGGCTGTACTTTGCACTCCTTGGTATTTGAAGAGTTAGTTGTTTACTTGTCTGCCTCTCCAATTAAGCTGTAAATTCCTTGAGGGGAAAGGCTATGACTTATTTATCTTCCTAGCATCCCACAGCACTTAGCACAGTGATTTACACAAAAGAGGTACTAAGCAAATGTTTGACAAATGAGTGAACATCACTCTACTAAAAAAAACAAAATCAAGAGCATTAAATGACACTAGTCATTTATCCATATGCCATCTTGCCTCAAAACATTTTAGAACGGTCTTGGTGGGATATGTCAACCCTCTTCATTTATTTTCACAAAACCCAAGTCCATTCAAGGATTGCTTCAGAAGATTATAAACAGTCTTATTAGAGAGCCTTAAGCATCAAATTACTTTAAGGCCTTATCATTTCTTCCACAGATCAAAAGGACTAGAACTTGAAACCAGCCATTCAGTGACTTGTTAACAAATTGGAGGGCACTGCCTCAGGATGAGGAGCCTGGACTCTGGAGTGAGACTGTCTGGTTTCCAAATCTCTATCATTCACTAGCTCTTCAACTTTTACTTATAAGGAAAGATAAGTTAAATCTAAGGAAAGGGTCTCTTTTCCCTATAATGTTACAATGGTGGAAGAATTTTTGTGAGGATGAAATCAGATAATGCATATGAAGGAATACACACAGTGCTTGAAACTAAGTGACCACACCACTATCATCAGGCCTGGACCTGGTTTACAGACTTCACATCTCTAGACTTAAGCTTGTTTGACCCCAGGGCTCTAGAATTTCACTCTACTGCCCACCTTTGCTCAGCTTCGTCTATCAAACACCAGTGGTTGTGAGGAGGGTTTCCACATAAAATACAGGATACCAGTTAAATCTGAATGTCAGATAAACAAAAAATACTTTTATCATAAGTATGCCCCGGGTAGTATCTTGGATATACACATACTAAGAAGTCATTCGTCCTTTATCTGAGATTCAAATTTAACAGGGAACCTCATATTTTTATTTGATGAATCTGGCAACTCCTGCTCCAAAACATCAACTGCACTCCCTTGCCTCAAGCCCTTACAGATGAACACGAGTTTGCAGAGTTTGCATTTTAATTGCTTCCGCATTTACTCAGTTTCAAGTATTCACAGTTAGTCAATTAGCTGGACCCAAGCTTGCAAGAAAAAGCTGGGCAGCTGTACTGTAGCTTCATGTGACTAAGGTTTTTACTTCTGGATGATATTGCATATTTGATATGAGCTAGCTTTGGGTCAAACTCTAAATCTCCAATTCTGTTATTTTAATACCCTTGAAGTAGTTGGGGATGGTTTATAGAGATGACCTAAATAATTCAGCTCCAGTATATTCTAGATGATTTGTCTAAGAAAACACGGCTACATCAACACACACATCCAATAAAGAAGAGCCCAAACCAGTTCAAAGCATTATCTCGGGAGAGGGCATTGGGTGACATCTCCAACAACCAGTATACGTGTCTCTCTCTCTCTCTCTCTTTTTTTTTCCCCCACATGTGGTTAACCAGTATACGTGTCTCTCTCTCTCTCTCTCTTTTTTTTTCCCCCACATGTGGTTGTTGTGATAGTTATTGTGTTCCCCTGCTCGAGCATATCTTAGCCTGAAATCAAAGAGGCAATATTAATTGTACTGGGCAGAATCCATCCCAACCTCATGCTTATTTCTGACATTCAGAAATTTGACATAAGGGATCTTTATCAGAGTATGTGGTGAGGTGCTACAAATACTGGTGCTACAAATTCTGGTGTGAAGACCATGTGATCTTTTAAAAATACATGTTTATGGGGCTTCCCTGGTGGCTCAGTGGTAAAGAATCTGCCTGCCAATGTAGGAGATCTGGGTTCAACCCCTGATCCAGGAAGATCCCATATGCCTTGGAATGGCTAAGCCTGTGTGCCACAACTATTGAGCCTGTGTTCTAGAACCTGGGAATCACAACTACTGAGCCCACATGCTGCAGCTATGGAAGCCTGTGAGCCCTTGAGCCCGTGCTCTGCAACAAGAGAAGCCACCGTAATGAGAAGTCCATGCACCGCAATTAGAGAGTAGCCCCCATTCGCCACAACTAGAGAAAAGTCCATGTAACAATGAAGATCATCACAGCCAAAAATAAATAAAACTATTTAAAAATACACACACACACACACACACACACACACACACACACACATATATATATATATATATATATGAATATGTGTCTATATTGGAGAAACAAATAGCAACCCACTCCAGTATTTTTGTCTGGAGAATCCCATGGGCAGAGGAGCCTGGTGGGCTACAGCCATGGGGTTGCAAAGAGTTGGACATGACTGAGTGACTGTCACACACACACACACACTCATATGTCTATATATATAATTCAAGACTGGACAGTCGTTTCTATTGAGTTATAGTTGACTTACAACATTGAGTTACCGGCTGCTGTATAGCAAAGTGATACCATTCTACACATATATATATGCATCCTTCTTTATATTCTTTTCCATTATGGTTTATTATAATATATTAAATACTGTACTCTGTACTATGCAGTAGGACTTTATTTTTTACCCATCCTATGAATAAAAGCTTATATTTGCTAACCTCAACCTCCCACTCCATCCTTCCCCCAACCCCCTCCCCCTTGGCAACCACAAGTCTGTTCTCTATGGACATTTTAATTTAAAGATACTTTATTCTGGGTAAACTGAATTATTGCTATTAGTTGTTTAGATTTAGAGAGTTTTCTGGCTACCTCTCTTGAAGATATTCCACATGGCCCATATGATTCTCAAAGTTTTTCCTGATAACCATATTTGAAAGAATCAACTACATCTCTATTGATCCCCTTATCTTGATTTATTGTGTTTCTTAGTACTTGTTGCCTAGTTACTTTATCATAGCATGGACCTCTCTTATATTTCCTTTCACTGGAATGTAATAACAATAAGGACAGAAGTTTCATTTATCATAGTCATGGTCAGTGTTTAGAGGAGTGCTAGTAAGCCCATGGTAACCATACAATAAGTATTTTTAATGAACACACAAATAAAATAGAACAATAATAGCTGTTATTCTTTGTTGAGTGGCTACCGTGTGCTAGGCACTGTGCAAAATGGTTCTTCTATGGCAGAAGAAATATGTGTTTTATTGTTCATACGCATCTTCAAGAATGGATCCTGACAACTAACAGATGATTATTTCCTTGAAGGAAGTAATAACTGATAGGTATGGCAGAAAGTGAAGAGGAACTCAAAAGCCTCTTGATGAAAGTGAAAGTGGAGAGTGAAAAAGTTGGCTTAAAGCTCAACATTCAGAAAATGAAGATCATGGCATCTGGTCCCATCACTTCATGGGAAATAGATGGGGAAACAGTGGAAACAGTGTCAGACTTTATTTTTCTGGGCTCCAAAATCACTGCAGATGGTGACTGCAGACATGAAATTAAAAGATGCTTACTCCTTAGAAGGAAAGTTATGACCAACCTAGATAGCATATTCAAAAGCAGAGACATTACTTTGCCAACAAAGGTTCGTCTAGTCAAGGCTATGGTTTTTCCTGTGGTCATGTATGGATGTGAGAGTTGGACTGTGAGGAAGGCTGAGCGCCAAAGAATTGATGCTTTTGAACTGTGGTATTGGAGAAGACTCTCGAGGGTCCCTTGGATTACAAGGAGATCCAACCAGTCCATTCTGAAGGAGATCAGCCCTGGGATTTCTTTGGAAGGAATGATGCTAAAGCTGAAACTCCAGTACTTTGGCCACCTCATGGGAAGAGTTGACTCATTGGAAAAGACTCTGATGCTGGGAGGGATTGGGGGGCAGGAGCAGAAGGGGACGACAGAGGATGAGATGGCTGGATGGCATCACTGACTCGATGGACGTGAGTCTGAGTGAACTCTGGGAGTTGGTGATGGACAGGGAGGCCTGGCGTGCTGCGATTCATGGGGTCGCAAAGAGTCAGACACGACTGAGCGACTGATCTAATCTGATCTGATGGAAAGTAAGAACTGAAAGTGCTTTATGACCCTTAACAACTGTATCTTTAAAACATAAACATAAATACAGATTGTGGAAGATCAAGGAATTAGTATTGGAACTTTGGGGAAAAAGGCAAGATTAAGAGTAAGGGGCACTTGAAGAAAGAGTCTGGGAAAAAACTCAATGGCTGGAGTCAAATGGACTTTTCTGGTGGCAAAAAGATATCTAATATGAATTTTAAAGAGAAATTTTGTAATCACATAAATAATTCTTTATTTCTTCAACCAAACATTCTGTAAATTTTTTTATTTGTTGTTAGTGTCTATGTGTTTTCTCTGGTAAGATTTCAGAGAAGTGCCATGGTTTGCTCCAAGACATCCAGGAGAAGACAGCAGAGCTGCCAATACAGGATCAGTCACAGACATAAATAGAATCAGTTGGGAGTCACCATGTAATCCAACTTTCCACCTAATATGAAATTAACTCCATCAGACTCTTAAAATATGGCTTCTGAACTAGAATGCCAATTGATGACAGATACACTTCCCCCCATACAATGGACAGATAAGTCCATTGGGTTTTTGTTTGTTTGTTTCCTTTTAACAGCTCTATTTTCCCCTTATTCAGATAATTTTTTTTTTTACTGACCTGAAACCCCTGTGTCTATAACTTGCTTGTGCTTAGTGTCCAACTCTTTGCGACCCCATAGACTGTAGCCCACCTGGCTCCTCTGTCCATGGGCATTCTCCAGGCAAGAATACTGGAATGGATTGCCATTCCCTTTTCCAGGTGATTTTCCCAACCCAGGGATCAAACCCAGGTCTCTCGCATTGCAGGTGGATTCTTTACCATCTGAGCCAAATATTATTTAAATGGTTTTTTTTTTTTTTTTTTTTTTAGTTTTTAAAGTAAGAAATGTATTTAGCAATTGGGTCCTCTTCTGGAGCTTTAGAAATACAGAGAACCTGAACATTACTTCCTTATATGTGCCATTGTGTCAACACAATGAAAATATCTATATGACTGGCAGTAACATGGACTTGACAAATACTTGTTAGGTAAATTAACAAATGAGCTTCTGTACTACTATGCCCTCTAGTCTTTTCTAAGAGTCTAATCGTTCTTCTCCTTGGGGATCCTTTCAGTATTTTTTGAAAATAACAATAAACTCCGTCTCATAATACCAGAGACATCTCTATACTCTAGTTGCACTTTTAAAGGGAGGTAAACCAAGTCAGAAAATAGTAGGCTTTGTTCATAGTTATAATGGCACATAAGAGGCTGTGTGCAAAGCAGATATTATGCGTTATGACACTTTGTCCATTTGAATATCTACTTGAAATGTCTGATAGGATGTGGCACATAGACCAAAATATCAAACAAGGAAAAAATTAGTCCCTTGACATACTTTGGCAGATTGAAAGGAATGAAGATATTAAAAAAATGATACCAACCTTTTTCAGTTTCCTGGATGAACCCCAAAGAACATAAACTACATTTTTCTCTCCAGCATTGGTTTTAAACACCATTCTCCTTCTTGAAATATGTTAGCATTTGGAAATAACAACTACCAAATCTCAAAGGACCAGAAGCACATCCTATCAAGTGTTGGAGGACTGTGTTCTTCCTCATTCATACGCAGAACTGTATTTGAAAGAATTTAATCATGGAGATACATGAAGAACAGGAACGGTGGGACACACTCTCCAAGAATAAGGATACTAATGTCTTTGCTAGGTACTAACTTATAGCAGGCACAAAGAAGTTAAGCCCATAACACCTTCAAAATAGTGTATGTTTTTAAGACAGGTAAACAAACATGTTCACGAAGGAGTTCAGTTCAGTTCAGTTCAGTCGCTCAGTTGTGTCCAACTCTTTGCGACCCCATGAATCTCAGCATGCCAGTCCTCCCTGTCCAACACCAACTCTCAGAGTTCACTCAAACTCACGTCCATTGAGTCAGTGTTGTGATCCAGCCATCTCATCCTCTGTCGCCCCTTTTCCTCCTGCCCCCAATCCCTCCCAGAATCAGAGTCTTTTCCAATGAGTCAGCTCTTCGCATGAGGTGGCCAAAGTACTGGAGTTTCAGCTTTAGCATCATTCCTTCCAAAGAAATCCCAGGGCTGATCACCTTTAGAATGGACTGGTTGGATCTCCTTGCAGTCCAAGGGACTCTCAGGAGTCTTCTCCAACACCACAGTTCAAAAGCATCAATTCTTTGGTGCTCAGCTTTCTTCACAGTCCAACTCTCACATTCATACATGACCACAGGAAATACCATAGCATTGATTAGATGGACCTTTGTTGGCAAAGTAATGTCTCTGCTTTTGAATATGCTATCTAGGTTGGTCATAACTTTTCTTCCAAGGAGTAAGCATCTTTTAATTTCATGGCTGCAGTCACCATCTTCAGTGATTTTGAAGCCCCCCAAAATAAAGTCTGACACTGTTTCCACTGTTTCCCCATCTATTTCCCATGAAGTGATGGGACCAGATGCCATGATCTTCATTTTCTGAATGTTGAGCTTTAAGCCAACTTTTTCACTCTCCACTTTCACTTTCATCAAGAGGCTTTTGAGTTTCTCTTCACTTTTTGCCATAAGGGTGGTGTCATCTGCATATCTGAGGTTACTGATATTTTCCCTGGCAATCTTGATTCCAGCTTGTGCTTCTTCCAGCCCAGCGTTTTTCATGATGTTCTCTGCATATAAGTTAAATGAGCAGGGTGACAATATACAGCCTTGACGTACTCCTTTGATTCAATTAAGTGACTAGGGTGATTTAATCTATGAACAGAAAATGCAATTTATCCTGTTGATCAGACAAAAGTCAGCAGTCCTCTGATAGGGGCAAAAAGAGCTTATCCTATTGTCCAGGCAATCTTGGTGCCATAGGAGGAGTTTCACCAAGGGCTTTACTGGGAGCCGAGAGGAAAAAGACATGAGCCTCACCAGCTCAGTTTCACAGTAAAGGAGATTTCACCAGAAACCTGACCCAGCCTCAGCATTTGACATTCAAGAGACGTGTGTTTATCTTTCCACCTGCAAAAAGGTGGTAGTCATTTAGCTGTACCTAAATTATTAGCCTGAGTAGCCAAATCTGGGCTCTTGTTCCAAAGAGAAGCTGGCTTCTGCAGTCAGCTGTGGGCATGGCAACCATCCATTGGCGTCAACAGATTGGCCTGGTAAAATATTCCAGAAATCAGTGTATGCAAATGCCAAACATATGAAGAAGACACTTGGAGCAAACATGCTGTGAAGAGAGGAGACACAAAGAAAGGATTGAAAAGGATATAAGAGGAAATAGCTCTCCAACTCATGTCGTTTCTACCAGACCTTGGAAATCTTGAGGGAAAAATGTGATGTTATCTCCAAGTTTTTCATCACCATTTTTTGTTATGGGTATGGGGTTCAGTAATGGTTGTGCACTCATTTCAGTAAGATGATTTCCTTCAGAATATTTGCAATGTCTCCTTCTGTATGGAGATGTTAAGTGAGCTTCTGAAAATGATAGTGTAAACTAAAAACATGAAATAAGTTCATTTATATTTTAATTAAACCTAGTAGCTCTGGGTCCACTCTGGGCTCTCCTTGGATGAAGAGGCTCTATCTTACAGGACTGAAACACATAAAGACAAGCAATGTCTTTCATCTTTCTTTACTTCCACTTCTTAGGGACAAAATATGATAACATAGGCAGGTACAGGAGGAGATAGGTTATCTGGGGTTGGGATCATGGAAATATGTTAACTGAGATTTCTTGTACATTGAGTTTGAAGAGACAGGTAAAGAGTTTCAAACATGTGGTTAGGGCCATTGCACTGTGCAGCCTTTTGAAGCTTGAGACAAAGTAGGGGAATATGTGGTTCCATTTAATTTCTGCATGACTATTTTAGACAAATTGGCTCTTGATTAAATTACTAGAACAAAAGTCCAAAACAGGGCTGGATGGCTATATATAGATATGAGTTATATAATATGTACCAAAATTATGAAGCTAGAAAGTAAATACACAATAATTCATATCATTTAATAGGCAGAATTATTTACAGGCTTCTGTTACTGTAATCAAAACCAAAAACAGCTTCTCTCTCTGGAAACTACTCTTCTCAATTATATATTTTTGCCAAAAGGCATTTATAACCTATAGAGGCCATGTACCAACCTCCATCTCCATCTTTCTAATTTTGGAAAATGATTTTCATGGATATTTAGGATCTGTGAACTATACCAATAATGCATTTGGAATGATCTCATGAAGAGATTATTATCAAAACTCATTTAGAATAATGAAGAAGTCAATTTTAGACTTAGGAAGAAAGGGAACAAATGATTTCATACTAAGTATCTTATTGAAGAATAGGTTTAGCTGTAGAAAAAAAAAAAAGGAATATTATGAGGGTGGTAAGAAGCACATGACCATATGAGTCTATTCCATGGTTAATAGAAAATACTTTCAAAATAGAAAAAAAAAATTGCCTGTCAGGGAGAAACAAATATGACTAAATGTAAAAGGTTCACCAAAGAAGGTCTTGTTTTCTTATATACCTAGGAAAAAATAAAACACAAAACACAAATCTCTTAAAAGCTTAAGCAACTGCATAAAAAAAAGAATGTAAGACCTTTGTGACTACACTTGCTGCAGTTGACACTGATCACCAGTGTTTTGCAGCCAACCATAATTATGTTAAGCTTCTGTATACTAACCTGCCATTTCTGAACATGGTAGGCAAAAAGAAGAGATGACACTGATTGTTATATGATCAATCAGCCCTACTTGATCTGGTTTATGGGACAAGGATGGGTTTGAAAAGTATTTTTCACAGTAATTACAGAAGTCATCAGAGAATGGTATTCTTCTATGTGATACTAGAAATGGAGTCTGTTTAGAGGTTGAATTAGAAATCATGCATGATTTGTGGCTATAAGTAATTGTCTTGAGAGTCTAAAATTATGGCTAGCCCAAAAGAGCAAGCATAATACTAAAGGAGAAAAAATGTCTCCAATGGTCATAATAAAAACCGTATTTTTAATCACCAACACATTAAATGTAGTAGATTTGATATGCAAATGTAAAGAAATGATTTCCTCATGATAATCTTGGTTACGTGCACAGTATAGACTGGGTATTCATGATAGTCTTTGTTAGACAGCCAACGTCACAGTTAGTTTCTGAGATTTCCTCTTGAATGAAGCAGTAATATGAAAAGTTCCAGGAAATAAACTACTCTTCTAGTCTCCTAAGATCTGATTTCCAGCCACTTTAGAACAAATGTTCCTGGCGGCTCCTTAAGAAATTCATCTAAGTGTTACTAGAGCCATCTTATGGAAAACACAAATGAACTCTTTGGTCAATCCAATACTTGACAAGTAATTGGATACTGGTGACTCAGTTATTTTCCTTACATACCAGGCTGAGTTTTCTGTTCTCTCCACATGCCTTATAGTGATCTTGGTACTAAATTTATTAATCCTTTCTTTCCTTCATTCCACTACTTATTGAAAGACAGAGACATGACAGACACTGTACTTTTTATAGGGTATTTAATAATGAATACAAAAAAATTCATACTCTCATGCCTTTTATTTTAGGGTAGAATAGCATAATGTCAACTCCATACAAACACAATTGTATGGCCTGATGTTAGGCTGGTGGCACAAGAAATACTAGAGGAAATAGTTTAAAGTACAGACTCACCTTAGCTCCCACTCATACAGATTTTATTTCACCAAGTTTGGAATGAAATCTGGCAATTTACAGTTAAAAAACAAAGAACAATCTTTCTAAGTGTGATTTATGTTTTTTTTTAATATGTATTTATTTATTTTAATTGGAGGCTAATTACTTTACAAAATTGTAGTGGTTTTGCCATAGATTGACATGCATCTGCCATGGGTGTACATGTGTTCCCTATGCTGACCCCGCTCCAACCTACTTCCTCATCCCATCCCTCTGGGTCATCGCAGTGCACCAGCCCCAAGCACCCTGTCTCATGCATCGAACCTGGACTGGCAATCCTTTTCACATATGATAATATACATGTTTCAACGCTATTTTCCCAAATCATGCCACCCTTGCCCTCTCCCACAGAGTCCAAAAGACTGTTCTATACATCTGTGTCTCTTTTACTGTCTTGCATACAGGATTATCATTACCACCTTTCTAAATTCCATATATATATGGTAGTATACTGTATTGGTATTTCTCCTTCTGGCTTCTTCACTCTGTAAAATAGGCTCCAGTTTCATCCACCTCATTAGAACTGATTCAAATGTATTCCTTTTAATGGCTGAGTAATATTCCATTGTGTATATATACCACAGCTTTCATATCCATTTCTCTCCTGATGGACATCTAGGTTGCTTCCATGTCCTGGCTATTATAAACAGTGCTGCAATGAACATTGGGGTACACGTGTCTCTTTCAATTTTGGTTTCCTCACTGTGTATGGCCAGCAGTGGGATTGCTGGGTCATATGGCAGTTCTATTTCCAGGTTTTTAAGGAATATCCACACTGTTCTCCATAGTGCCTGTACTAGTTTGCATGCCTACCAACAGTGCAAGAGGGTTCCCTTTTCTCCACACCCTCTCCAGCACTTATTGCTTGTAGACTTTTGGATAGCACCCATTTTGACTGGCGTGAGATGGTACCTCATTGTGGTTTTGATTTGCATTTATCTGATAATGAGTGATGTTGAGCTTCTTTTCATGTGTTTGTTAGCCATCTGTATGTCCTCTTTGGGGAAATGTCTGTTTAGTTCTTTGGCCCATTTTTTGATTGGGTCATTTATTTTTCTGGAATTGAGCTGCAGGGGTTGCTTGTATGTTTATGAGATTAATTCTTTGTCAATTGCTTCATTTGCTATTATTTTCTCCCATTCTGAAGGCTGTCTCTTCACCTTGCTCCTAGTTTCCTTCATGTGCAAAAGATTTTAAGGTTAATTAGGTCCCATTTGTTTATTTTTGCTTTTATTTGTAATACTCTGGGAGGTGGGTTGTAGAGGATCCTGCTGTGACTGATGTCGGAAAGTGTTTTGCCTATGTTTTCCTCTAGGAGTTTTACAGTTTCTAGTCTTACATTTAGATCTTTAATCCATTTTGAGTTTATTTTTGTGCATGATGTTAGAAAGTGTTCTAGCTTTATTCTTTTACAAGTGGTTGACCAGTTTTCCCAGCACCACTTGTTAAAGAGATTGTCTTTTCTCCATTGTATATTCTTGCCTCCTTTGTTGAAGATAAGGTATCCATAGGTGAGTGGATTTATCTCTGGGATTTCTATTTTGTTCCATTAATCTATATTTCTATCTTTGTGCCAGTACTGTACAGTCTTGATGACTGTAGCTTTGTAATATAGCCTGAAGTCAGGCAGGTTGATTCCTCCAGTTCATTCTTCTTTCTCAAGATTGCTTTGGCTGATCGAGGTTTTTTGTATTGGAAAACAAATTGTGAAATTATTTGTTCTAGCTCTGTGAAAAATACCGTTGGTAGCTTTATATGGATTGCATTGAATCTATAGATTGCTTTGGGTAGTATACTCATTTTCAATATATTGATTCTTCCAATCCATGAACATGGTATATTTCTCCATCTATTTGTGTCCTCTTTGCTTTCCAACATAAGTGTTTTATAGTTTTCTATATATAGGTCTTTTGTTTATTTAGGTAGATATATTCCTAAGTATTTTATTCTTTTCATTGCAATGGTAAATGGGATTGTTTCCTTAATTTCCATTTCTGTTTTCTCATTGTTAGTGTATAGGAATGCAAGAGATTTCTGTGTGTTAATTTTATATCCTGATACTTTACTATATTCATTGATTAGCTCTAGTAATTTTCTGGTGGAGTCTTTAGGGCTTTCTATGTAGAGGATCATGTCATCTGCAAACAGTGAGAGTTTTTCTTCTTCTCTTCCAATTTGGATTCCTTTTATTTCTTTTTTGGAGAAGGCAATGGCAACCCACTCCAGTACTCTTGCCTGGAGAATCCCATGGACGGAGGAGCCTGGTAGGCTCCAGTCGGGGTCGCTAAGAGTCGGACACGACTGAGCGACTTAACTTTCACTTTTCACTTTCATGCATTGGAGAAGGAAATGGCAACCCACCCCAGTGTTCTTGCCTGGGGAATCCCAGGGACGGAGGAGCCTGGTGGGCTGCCATCTTTGGGGTCGCACAGAGTCGGATACAACTGAAGTGACTTAGCAGTATTTCTTTTTCTGCTCTGATTGCTGTGGCCAAAAGTTCCAAAACTCTATTGAATAGTAGTGGTTACAGTGGGCACACTTGTCTTGTTCCTGACTTTAGGGGAAAAGCTTTCAAATTTTCACCACTGAGGATAATATTTGCTGTGGGTTTGTCATATATAGCTTCTATTATGTTGAGTTATGTTCCTTCTATTCCTGCTTTCTGGAGGTCTTTTTATCATAAATGGGTGTTGAATTTTGTCAAAGGCTTTCTCTGCATCTATTGAGATAATCATATGGTTTTTATCTTTCAATTTTTTAATGTGGTATATTACATTGATTGATTTGTGGATATTGAAAAATCCTTGCATCCCTGGGATAAAGCCCACTTGGTCATGATCTTTTTAATATGTTGTTGGATTCTGTTTTCTAGAATTTTGTTAAGGATTTTTGCGTCTATGTTTATCAGTGATATTGGCCTGTAGTTTTTTTTTTTTTTGTGTGTGGCATCTTTGTCTGGTTTTGGTACTAGGGTGATGGTGGCCTCATAGAATGAGTTTGTAAGTTGACCTTCTTCTGCAATTTTATGGAAGAGTTTGAGTAGGACAGGTGTTAGCTCTTCTTTAAATTTTTGGTAGAATTCAGGTGTGAAGCCGTCTGGACCTGGGCTTTTGTTTGCTGGAAGATTTCTGATTACCGTTTCAATTCCTGTGCTTGTGATGGGGGTGTTAAGATTTTCTATTTCTTCTTGGTTCAGTTTTGGAAAGTTATACTTTTCTATGAATTTGTCCATTTCTTCCAAGTTGTCCATTTTATTGGCATATAGTTGCTGATATAGTCTCTTATGATGTCCTGTATTTCTGTGTTGACTGTTGTGATTTCTCCATTTTCATTTCTAATTTTGCTTGATTCTTCTCCCTTTGTTTCTTGATGACTCTGGCTAATGGTTTGTGAATTTTATTTATCTTCTCAAAGAACCAGCTTTTGGATTTGTTGATTTTTAATCTTCTGTTCATTTTGCATTTATTTCTGCCCCAATTTTTAGATTTATTTCCTTCTATTAACCCTGGGGGTTCTTCATTTCTTCCTTTTCTAGTTGCTTTGGGTGTAGAGTTAGGTTATTTAGTTGACTTATTTTTTGTTTCTTGAGGTAAGCCTGTATTGCTATGAACCTTCCCCTTAGCACTGCTTTTACAGTGTCCCATAAGTTTTGGGTTGCTGTGTTTTCATTTTCATTCATTTCTATGCATATTTTAATTTCTTCTTTGAGTTTTGCTGTGATTTGTTGGTTATTCAGCAGTATGTTGTTCAGCCTCCATATGTTGGAATTTTTAATAGTTTTTCTCCTGTACTTGAGATATAATCTTACTGCATTGTGGTCAAAAAGGATGCTTGGAATGATTTCAAATGAGAGTGCCAGGCTGCGTTGGCACAGGAGCAGCCGAGAAGAGCTATCCCATGTCCGAGGTCAGGGGCGGCGGCCGAGACGGGCTACCACATGCCGGAGGTCAGGGAGGCGGCTGAGAGGTGCTACCCCATGCCCGAGGTCAGGGCAGCGGCCAAGAGGGGCTACCACATGCTCGAGGTCAGGGGAGGCAGCCGAGAGGACCAACCCCACGTCCAAGGAATGGCAGATGCACAGGCACAGGAGGGCCTAGAGGAGCTACTCCACGTTCAAGGTCAGGAGGGGTGGCCGTGAGGAGATACCCCTAGTCTAAGGTAAGGAGCAGTGGCTGCACTTTGCTGGAGCAGCCGTGAAGAGATACCCCACGTCCAAGGTAAGAGAAAACCAAGTAAGGCATTAGGTGTTGCTAGAGGGCATCAGAGAGCAGACACACTGAAACCATAATCACAGAAAACTAGTCAATCTGAACACATGGACTTGTCTAACTCAATGAAACTAAGCCATGCCCTGAGGGGCCACACAAGACGGATGGGTTATGGTGGAGAGGGCTGACAGAATGTGGTCCACGGGAGAACGGAATGGCAAAACACTTCAGTATTCTTGCCTTGAGAACCCCATGAACAGTATGAAAAGCCAAAATGATAGGGTATTGAAAGGGGAACTCCCCGGGTCATTAGGTGCCCAATATGCTACTGGAGATCAGTGGAGAAATAAGTCTAGAAAGAATAAAGGGATGGAGCCAAAGCAAAAACAATACCCAGTTGTGGATGTGACTGGTGATGGAAGCAAGGTCTGATGCTGTAAAGACCAATATTGCATAGGAACCTGGAATGTCAGGTCCATGAATCAAGGCAAACTGGAAGTGGTCAAACAGGAGATGGCAAGAGTGAACGTCAACATTCTAGGAATCAGAGAGCTAAAATGGACTGGAATGGATGAATTTAATTCAGATGACCATTATATCTACTACTGTGGGCAGGAATCCCTTAGAAGAAATGGAGTAGCCATCATGGTCAACAAAAGAGTCCAAAATGCAGTACTTGGATGCAATCTCAAAAATGACAGAATGATCTCTGTTCGTTTCCAAGGCAAACCATTCAATATCACAGTAATCCAAGTCTATGCCCCAACCAGTAATGCTGAAGAAGCTGAAGTTGAACGGTTCTATGAAGACCTACAAGACCTTTTAGAACTAACACCCAAAAAGATGTCCTTTTCATTATAGGGGACTGGAATGCAAAAGTAGGAAGTCAAGAAACACCTGGAGTAACAGGCAAATTAGGCCTTGGAGTACGGAATGGAGGAGGGCAAAGACTAATAGTGTTTTGCCAAGAGAACGCACTGGTCATAGCAAACACCCTCTTCCAACAACACAAGAGAAGACTCTATACATGGACATCACCAGATGGTCAACACATAAATCAGATTGATTATATTCTTTGCAACCAAAGATGCCAAAGCCCTATATATTAAGGAAAAAAAAGACAGGGTGCTGACTGTTGCTCGGATCATGAACTCCTTATTGCCAAATTCAGACTGAATTTGAAGAAAGTAGGGAAAACCACTAGACCATTCAGGTATAATCTAAATCAAATCCTTTATGATTATACAGTGGAAGTGAGAAATAGATTTAAGAGACTAGATCTGACAAACAGTGCCTAATGAACTATGTACGGAGGTTCATGACATTGTACAGGAGACAAGCATCAAAACAATCCCCATGGTACAGAAATGCAAAAAAGCAAAATGGCTGTCTGAGGACACCTTAAAAATAGTTTTGAAAAGAAGAGAAGTGAAAAGCAAAGGAAAAAAGGAAAGCTATAAGCATCTGCATGAACAGTTCCAAAGAATAGCAAGGAGAGATAAGAAAGCCTTCCTCAGTGATCAATGTAAAGAAATAGAGGAAAACAACAGGATGGGGAAGACTAGAGAGCTCTTCAAGAAAATTAGAGATACCAAGGGAACATTTCATGCAAAGATGGGCTTGATAAAGGACAGAACTGGTATGGACCTAACAGAAGCAGAAGATATTAAGAAGAGGTGGCAAGAATACACAGAAGAACTGTACAAAAAAGAGCTTCACGACCCAGATAATCATGATGGTCTAATCACACACCTAGAGCCAGACATTCTGGAATGTGAAGTCAAGCGGGCCTTAGAAAGCATCACTATGAACAAAGCTAGTGGAGGTGATGGAATTCCAGTTGAGCTATTTCAAATCCTGAAAGATGATGCCGTGAAAGTGCTGCACTCAACATGCCAGCAACTTTGGACAACTCAGCAATGGCCACAGGACTGGAAAAGGTCAGTTTTCATTCCAATCCCAAAGAAAGGCATGCCAAAGAATTGTCAAACTACTGCACAATTGCACTCATCTCACACGCTAGTAAAGTAATGCTCAAAATTCTCCAAGCCAGGCTTCAGCAATACGTGAAATGCAAACTTCCAGATGTTCAAGCTGGTTTTAGTAAAGGCAGAGGAACCAGAGATCAAATTGCCAACATCTGCTGGATCATGGAAGAAGCAAGAGAGTTCCAGAAAAATATCTATTTCTGCTTTCTTGACTATGCCAAAGCCTTTGACTGTGTGGATCACAATAAACTGTGGAAAATTCTGAAAGAGATGGGAATACCAGACCACCTGATCTGCCTCTTGAGAAACCTATATGCAGGTCAGGAAGCAACAGTTAGAACTGGACATGGAACAACAGACTGATTCCAAATAGGAAAAGGAGTACATCAAGGCTTATTTAACTTACATGCAGAGTACATCATCAGAAACGCTGGGCTGAAAGAAACACAAGCTGGAATAAGATTGCTGTGAGAAATATCAATAGCCTCACATATGTAGATGACACCACCCTTATGGCAGAAAGTGAAGAGGAACTAAAAAGTCTCTTGATGAAAGTGAAAGAGGAGAGTTAAAAAGTTGGCTTAAGGCTCAACATTCAGAAAACAAAGATCATGGCATCTGGTCCCATCACTTCATGGGAAATAAATGGGAAAACAGTGTCAGACATTATTTTTGGGGGGCTCCAAAGTCACTGCAGATGGTGATTGCAGCCATGAAATTAAAAGACGCTTACTCCTTGGAAGGAAAGTTATGACCAACCTAGATAGCATATTCAAAAGCAGAGATATTACTTTGCCAACAAAGGTCCATCTAATCAAGGCTATGGTTTTTCCAGTGGCCATGTATGGATGTGAGAGTTGGACTGTGAAGAAAGCTGAGTGCCGAAGAATTGATGCTTTTGAACTGTGGTGTTGGAGAAGACTCTTGAGAGTCCCTTGGACTGCAAGGAGATCCAACCAGTCCATCCTAAAGGAAATCAGTCCTGGGTGTTCATTGGAAGGACTGATGGTGAGGCTGAAACTCCAATACTTTGGCCACCTCATGCGAAGAGTTGACTATTTGGAAAAGACTCTGATGCTGGGAGGGATTGGGGGCAGAAGGAGAAGGGGACGACAGAGGATGGGATGGCTGGATGGCATCACCAACTCAATGTACGTGAGTTTGAGTGAACTCTGGGAGTTGGTGATGGACAGGGAGGCCTGGCGTGCTGCTTTTCATGGGGTCGCAGTGATTCGGACACGACTGAGTGACTGAACTCAACTGAACTGAAGGCTAGACCTATGGCCCAGGATGTGATCTATCCTGGAGAAGCTTCCATGTGCACTTGAGATTAAGGTGAAATTCATTATTTTGGGGTGAAATGTCCTATGGATATCAAGTTGGTATAACTGGTCCATTGTATTATTTAAAGTTTGTGTTTCCTTGTTAATTTTCTGTTTAGTTGATCTATCCATAGGTGTGAGTGGGGTATTAAAGTTTCTCTCTATTATTGTGTTATTGTCAATTTCCACTTTCATACTTGTTAGCATCTGCCTTACATGTTGTGGTGCTCCTGTGTTTGGTGCATATATATTTATAATTGTGATATCTTCTTCTTGGATTGATCCTTTGATCATTATGTAGTGTCCCTCTCTGTCTCTTTTCACAGCCATTATTTTAAAGTCTATTTTATCTGAAATGAGTATTGCTACTCCTGCTGTCTTTTGGTCTCTATTGGGGTGGAATATTTTTACAGCCCTTCACTTTCCGTCTGTATGTGTCCCTTGTTTTGAGGTGTGTCTCTTGTAGACAACATGTATAGGAGTCTTGTGTTTGTATCTATTCTGTTAGTCTTTGTCTTTTGGTTGTGGCATTCAACCCATTTACTTTTAAGGTAATTATTGATAAGTATGATGCCATTGCCATTTACTTTATTGTTTTGCGTTTGAGTTTATACACCCTTTCTGTGTTTCCTGTCTAGAGAAGATCCTTTAGCATTTGTTGGAGAGCTGGTTTGGTGGTGCTGAATTCAGCTTGTGCTTGTCTGTAAAGCTTTTGATTTCTCCTTCATATTTGAATGAGATACTTGCTGGGTACAGTAATCTGGGTTGTAGGGTTTTCTCTTTCATCATTTTAAGTATGTCCTGCCATTCCCTTCTGGCCTGAAGAGTTTCTATTGAAAGATCAGCTATTATCCTTATGGGAATCCCCTTGTGTGTTTGTTTGTTTGATTTTTGTTTGTTAGTTTTTCCCTTGCTGCTTTTAATATTTGTTCTTTGTGTTTGACCTTTGTTAATTTGATTAATATGTGTCTTGGGGAGTTTCACCTTGGGTTTATCCTGTTTGGGACTCTCTGGGTTTCTTGGACTTGGGTGACTATTTCCTTCCCAATTTTAGGGAAGTTTTACACTATTATCTCCTCAAGTACTTTCTCATGATCTTTCTTTTTGTCTTCTTCTTCTGGGACTCCTATGATTTGAATGTTGGGGTGTTTAACATTGTCCCAGAGGTCTCTGAGGTTGTTTACATTTCTTTTAATTCTTTTTCTTTTTTCCTCCTTGCTTCATTTATTTCTACCATTCTATCTTCCACCTCATTTATCCTATATTCTGCCTCCATTATTCTACTGCTGGTTCACTCCAGGGTGTTTTTGATCTCATTGATTGCATGTTTCATTATATATTGACTCTTTTGTTTCTTCTAGGTCTTCGTTAAACATTTCTTGCATCTTCTCAATCCTTGTCTCCAGGCTTTTTATCTGTAACTTGATTTTCTTTTCAAGATTTTGGATCATTTTCACTATCATTATTTGGACCTCTTTATCAGGTAGATTCCCTATCGCTTCCTCTTCTGTTTTGGTTTGGTGGGCATTTATCCTTTTCCTTTATCTGCTGAGTATTTCTCTGCCTTTTCATCTTGTTTATGTTGCTGTGTTTGGGGTGGCCTTTCCATATTCTGTCAGTTTGTGGTTCCTCTTTATTGTGGAGGTTCCTCACTGTGGGTGGGGTTGGACAGGTGTCTTGTCAAGGTTTCCTGGTTAGGGAAGGTTGTGTTGGTGTTCTGGAAGGTAGAGCTGGATTTCTTCTCTCTGGAGTGCAATGAAGTGTCCAGTAATGAATTTTGAGATGTCAGTGGGTTTGGTGTGACTTTGGGCAGCCTGTATATTGAAGCTCAAGGCTATGTTCCTGCATTGCTGGAGAATTTACGTGCTATGTCTTGCTCTGGAACTTGTTGGCTCTCGGGTGGTGTTTGGTTTCAGTGGAGGTATGTAGGTTTTTGATGATGTATTATCGATTAATGTTCCCTGGAGTTAGGAGTTCTCTGATGTTCTCAGGTTTTGGACTTAAGCCTCCTGTCTCTTGTTTTCAGTCTTATTCTTACTGTATCCTCAAGACTTCTCCATCTATACAGCACCAATGATAAAACATCTAGGTTAATGATGAACAATTTCTCCACAGTGAGGGACACCTGGAGAGGTTCACAGAGTTACATGGAGAAGAGTAAGAGAGCAGGTAGATAGAGGTGACCAGGAGGAGAAGAGGGGTGATCAAAACGGTAGAGAGCATGCTAGCCAGTAATCACTTCCCTATGTGCTCTCCACAGTCTGGACCCCTCAGAGATGTTCACAGAGTTACACAGAGAAGAGAAGAGGAAGTAAGGAGACAGAGGTGGCCTGGAGGAGAAAAGTGGGAATCAAAAGGATAGGGGCAGATCCAGCCAGTAATCAGTTCCCTAAGTGTTCTCCACAGCCAGGAACACACAAAGAGATTCACAGAGTTGGGTAGAGAAGAGAAGGGTGAGGGAGGAGACAGAGGCGATCTGGTGGAGAAAAAAGGAGATTCAAAGGGAGGAGAGGGCAATCAAGCCAGTGATCTCACTCCCAAGTGAAAATGGGTACTGAAGATTGTGTTCTTAAAGCCACAAAATTGATAACAAATACCACAAAGCAAAGATTAAAACTCTAGAGTAGAAGTTAGATTCTCAAAAATACAATATTAAAAAAAAGAATAAAGTCACAAAAATTGTAAAATATACATATGAAGCTTGCCTTAAAAATAGAGTCCTTTTTTCAGGGTAATTGTAGGTTATAAAAATGAAAATTAAAGGAATAATAGAGGACTTAAATTTAAAAATTAAAAAAAAATGATAATAGTAAAATTATCTAAAAAAAAAATTATCTAGGAATTTCTCTGGAGCTGTTGTGGACAGTGTGGGGTCAGTTCATTTTCAGATAGTTCCTTGATCCCTCTCATGCTTCTTCTCAAGATTTGTAGGCCCCTTCCTATGTAGTCATTGCTAACTACAGGGTTTTAATCTGGTGCACCTGTTACTTCCAATGTGGTTCCCTCTGTTTATTTTAGCTTCTTCTGTTTGCTGGTCTCTTCAGTGTCTAATTTCCGCCCTGACACAATGGGGCAATGGTGGTCACATTTTTAGGCTCACTTGTTCAATCGTGATGTGGGGAGGGAGGAACACTGCAAACAAATATTATTGGTGTGTGTGGGGAGTGCTCGCAGTGTTTCAGCCAAACTGGATTTGTCCCACTCACAGCGTGTATACTTTCATGGTCTATACTTCTCAGGCTCTAGGTTGCTCTGCCAGGAACTGTCTGAAGCAGGCCCTGGGTTGCCTGCACTTCCCAGGTCTAAGTCACTCAGGTTCACATTCTTGTGTAATCTACAAATGTGCAGACTCAGTTGGGCCTGCGTTTTGTGCCCTTCCCAGGTCTGAGCAGCTCAGGTGACCAGGTGCTTGGTGAGCACAGTCACCCCCAGGTGGGAGAGTCCATCTTATTGCCCCCCCCCCAATTCCAGCTGCTCGGTTTTCTGGGTGTACAACAGGCGTGCCTTCTCAGGTGTGCTGTGTGTCTCTTCTGGAGGGCTAATCTCTGGCTGTGACCCTCCCAGCAGATGTCAACCATCCAGAATCCCAAGAACTCTTGGTTAGCAACGGAACCTGCTTGCAGTTTTGTAGAGGATGCCTATCTGGGGCCGCAAGTGCCCCTTTCTGGCTCTGGCTGCCCCTGCCTGCCTGTCTCCAGTGGGGGATGGGCCGGTCCACAGCAGGCTAGCTCTGCTCAGTTCTTTGTTCTATGAGCGGGCCTGGCAGTGTCAGGATAGGGCTTTCCGCCGGATAGTTCTCTTTCTCTCTCTCTCTTTCTTTTTCTTTCTCTCTAGCTATCCCACAGTGTGAGTTGCTATCTCACATTAGTTCCCTTAGATTGCCCTTGGGGCATTCAGGCCCAGTCCTTACCCTAAGCAATGCACCCTGCACCTCCCTGTTCAGCCCCCGCTTGCTAGTGGTGGATGCGAGGGTCTGTGCTGCTTCTTTGCTGGGAATTGCCTTTAGGCACGTAATCTGTGGGTTTTATTTATTTATTTTTCCTTCTAGTTATGTTGCCCTCTGAGATTCCAAGACTCGCCACAGACCCGCTGGTGAGAGTGTTTCCTGATGTTTGGAAACTTCTCTCTTTTTAAAGACTCCCTTCCCAGGATGGATCTCTTTCCCTACCTCTTTTGTCTCTCTTTTCATCTTTTATATATTTTGTCCTGTCCCTTTTTGAAGAGAATTGGCTGCCTTTCTGGGTGCCTGATGTCCTCTGCCAGCATTCAGAAGTTGTTTTGTGAAATTTGCTCAGCATTCAAATGCTCTTTTGATGAATTTGTGGGGGAGAAAGTGGTCTCCCCATGCTATTCCTCCTCCATCTTAGGACTTCCCCCCCTAAATGTGCTTTTTGGTACACAGCCATGCTTGGGAACTATCCTAGTATACAATGAGAACTGATATTGTAGGAGGAAACAACAAACCACCTATTCGTTCTGCCCCATTAGACAGATGAGAGCTAAGACAGCACCTGGGGGCTCCATGGTTGGGGAGTGGGGCAGTGTCTAGACCATATCTGACTGGAGTAGTGCCTTCAAGAACTTAAGGTGTCAAAGAGTTTGAAAGACACAGAGAGAATCAAAATCAATAAATTCAAAAACTATAGGTAGAGTATATATTTTAAAAGCCAAAAATAACTATTGGGGGCTGAAAGTCAAGATTTGAGGGGCAGAGGGAATAAGAGTAAAAGTCAGAAGACAGAACAGGAAAGATGGCAGGAAAAGTAGGAGAAATTCCCAATTTTGTGTACCTGGCATTGTATTGTCTAGTTAACTGTCTTGTCTCAAAGTACCATGAAAGTGTAAATCTCTGTGATTAAAAGCCAGGCGCCTTTCTTGCTACCATGCTTTATAAGGGCTTCCCCAGTGGCTCAGTGTTAAAGAATCTTCCTGGTTTAATTTCTGGTTTGGGAAGATAACCTGGAGGAGGAAATGGCAAACAACTCCAATATTCTTGCCTGGAAAATTCCATGGACAGAGGAGCCTGGCACTCTATAGTCCATGGGGTCGTAAAGAGTCAGACACGACTGAACATGTATGCAAAGTTAAGTGTAATTATTCACAACCTACAATTCAGGAAACAGTACACAGCTACTTAACAGAAGTGCCCGAACTGAAATCCATGAGTACCCATTTTGCAGAGCAATAATGGTTTTGGTGACATGGTTTAGTATTTTTTATGTTGTTGGTTTTATCTTAATATAGAAATGGGTCACATTTATTGAACAGTCACTAGCTCCTAGACCTTTGTATACTAAATGCTTCCTATGCAATAACTCATATAATTCCCATAACAGCTTTTTGTGGTAGTTATTGTCCCTGCTTTTCAGATGAGGAAACAAGTGGGGTGTCAATGATAAATTGGAGAGCCAAGACTCAGGACTAGAGTTGTCTGGCTTTAGACTTCATTCTCTAGAGATAACTCAAATTTAATCTGCTTTCTAGTACACAGAGAGCAAGGATGACAACAAAAATTTCCTTGACATTTTAATTCAAACTTCCACATCCTCACTTTCCCACCTGGAGATAATATACTTAATGGTAAAGGTAGTAGTGAAACTGTGAGATTATCTCCTTGATTGGGTATTATCTTGAAATAAAGATAAGATTAATGGTTTTTACCTTCAAGCTATATAATGAGCCATTCATATAAATATAAGTAATTAAATTTTAGATTCTTCAACTTCACTGAAGCTAGATATATGACACTGGAAGGATGTCTTTTCCTATAAGTAAGCCTTTCCCTGCATATTTATAACTTGGAAATGCCTACACTTCCACTAAGTTTTGCCAGATTAGAAATGATAATTTTCAAAGTCCTTTCCTATAAGGCATCACATGGAATCATTCGATATCTTTCTAGGCTTAGAGAGACTAGTCATTACATTTTTACTTAATAGATATGAAATCCAAAACTCAGGTAAAGTTAAATAAATTAAGCAAAAAAAAAAAAAAAAAATCAGATAAAAGTCATACTAATTAGGGCCAGAAATGGTGTTAAAGTTCAGTGTTTTGGCTTTTCATCTTAAGCTTTCTCCCAGGTAAAAGAATCAGTGATGGAGAGATGTAAATCAATTTTTATGATAATTAAAGACAATTTAAATGATCACATACCAAAAATTAGACATTTCTGCATTTCTGAAATTTAATATCATAATTCTTTATATTGGCCTTCTAACATTTACCAGATGAATAACCAAGTTTAAGAGTCTTTGATTACATAGCTTTTGTCAATATGGTGATACATATTTATATTTATGGGGCATTATGCATTGAGTTTGCAGACTGTATATTTGTTAATACTAACTAATAAACCACTATTGACTGTTTCTTCTTTGATATTATTATTTTGTTGATGATAATACATAGCAAATTTGTTTGACCATATGGCAGGTGGGAGATTTTTGCTGTCACCATTGGAGCAAAGAAGATTTATAGTTGAATGTACTTTTTTAGTATAGCAGAAATTACATTTTCAGATCCTTTAAATGAGTGAATTTTGAGCTGTAGATATGGGAAATACTATATTTATAACTGTGTAAATGTGATCAATACTAACACAATATGGTACTGCTTTTTTTTGCAAAATAAAATTAGGTTGATATTCAAGCCCAAAAGTAAACATATTAATTCTCATTTGACATTTTTTACCTAAGAACCTTAAGATGTAAATAGATACATTCATATAAAAATACAAAAAATATTTTATGTAAAATTCTATCATATGAAAAATACTAGTGGCATAGTTACAGTTTAGAATTCCCTAATTTAGAATGTGTGATTTTAAAAAAGAAATCAACTCTTTAAATTTCAACATTTAAACATGTAACGTCTTAATAAGAGAAATAAATGTTTAACATTTAAATTCTATACCATATGTGGTGGAAAACTCAATGCAGTAACATGAACACATCTCTCAAGCATATGCAGGCTTTAATCCATTTCAGTGCTGCAGTTATGAAAATTTCTTTCCTGGTCACAGATGTATCAGAAGTAGAAACAACAGGTTAACTAATACAACCATGCCTGAAATTAAGTATATGCTCATATTTAAAACAGAAGTCACTAACTTATGCTCCTGAAATTGATGAATACTCATTCTGTGGTGATACAACATAAGATTAACTGTTAGGACTTCAAGCTAAAAATGGCAATTATGTGCATTTATCTATTTTCCTTCCTAGAAGACCAATAAATTAATAAGAAAGGATTTTTTTTAATGACAACAGCAAATGAAATGGGAAGGGAATCAAGAAAAAGAAGTGATTCAACAAATATCTAGAAGATGGTAAGCAGATAAAGGACTGATGACACAAAGCAGAGGAAGCCATAGCCTAGAAAATATGCAGAGGACCTATATTCAATGAGAAAACCTGTCTGCCAAGTTCAATTCCTGACAAAATTAGGACATAGAAATCCAGGTACAAAGGATATGATCTGTGGTATTTGTATCTGAAAACAAGAGAATTAAAAAGTATGAGGAACAGATGCACCCAACATGCAGAAAGATTCATGTATTTTTTCTATTGTTTTTCTATTCTGTATGTCATTAATTTTTGGAATCTAATCATTATTTTCTTCTTCCATCTGTTTGCTTTAGGTTTATTCTTTCTTTTCCACTGTCTTAAGGTGAAAAATTACAATACTGATTCGAGATGTTACAGTTTTGAAAATATAGGACTTTACAGCTACAAATTTCCCTCTATGTACTGCTTTAGAGGCACTCTATAAAATTTAGTATGCTGTGTATTTTCATTCATCTCCAAGAACTAATTTCCTTTTGCTTTCCTTCTTTGGCTGACTGGTTCCTGAAGAGTGTGCTGTTCTATTTCCATATACTGATTACTGTTTCAAATTTCTTTTTGTTATTAAATCGCAATTTCAATAAATTAGAGTGGGCAGAGGACATACATTGTTAGCATTATTAGCCATTTAAATTTATTAAGTTTTGTTTTATGGCAAAAGCATGGTCTATCCTGCAGAATGTTTCATGTTCACTCAAGAATAATGACCTTTTTGCTGTTATGTAGTAGACCGTTCTATGTATCTATGTCAAGTTGGCTTACCTAGGTCTTTTTTGGCTTTGGAAAACACCCTGATGCTGGGACAGATTGAAGACAAAAGGAGAAGTGGGCAGCGGAGGGTGCGATGGTTGGATGGCATCATCGACTCAATAGATAAATTTGAGCAAACTCTAGAAGATAGTGAAGGACAGGGGAGCCCGGCATGCTCTAGTCCATGGGATCACAAAGGGTCAGACACGACTTTGTGACCTAACTGGCTGTTAGGTCATTACCCATTAATGAAAATAGAGTCCTGAAGTCTTCAACTATTATTGTTGAATCATCTACCTTACACTTTATTTCTGTCAGTTTTGTTTCATGTATTCTACGTTTCTGTTTTTAGATGTGTATGTGATTAAAATTGTCATACCTGTCACATGGAATCATTTTTTATGTTATTACAAAATGTCCTTATCTCTAATAATATTCCTTTTAAAGCATACTGTTTTTGGTATCAGTATAAACATTACAGGTTTCTTGTGGTTCTAAGTTTTCTCCTATTTTATAATGTAGGAGTTTCACAGATTTGAATTTTACATTTAGGTCTGTGATCCATTTTGAGTACATTTGCATGTAAGATCTATGTCTAGCTTAACTTCTTTGCCTGTGAATGTCTTATGTTTGCTCCATTGTATTATTTTTACTCCTTTGTCAAAGATCAGTTCAGTTCAGTCATTCAGTCATGTCCAACTCTTTGCGACCCCATGAACCACAGAACGCCAGGCATCCCTGTCCATCACCAACTCCCAAAGTCCACCCAAACCCATGTCCATTGACTCAGTGATGCCATCCAACCATCTTATCCTCTGTAGTCCCCTTCTCCTCCTGCTCTCAATCTTTCCCAGCATGAGGGTCTTTTCAAATGAGTCAGCTCTTCGCATCAGGTTGCCAAAATATTGGAGTTTCAGCTTCAATATCAGTCCTACCAATGAACAACCAGGACTGATCTCCTTCAGGATGGACTGGTTGGATTTCCTTGCAGTCCAAGGGACTCTCAAGAGTCTTCTTCAATACCACAGTTCAAAAGCAGAAATTTTTCAGCACTCAGCTTTCTTTATAGTCCAACTCTCACATCCATACATGACCACTGGAAAAACCATAGCCTTGACTAGATGGACCTTTGTTGACGAAGTAATGTCTCTGCTTTTTAATATGCTGTCTAGGGTGGTTATAACTTTCCTTTCAAGGAGTAACCGTCTTTTAATTTCATGGCTGCAGTCACCATCTGCAGTGATTTTGGAGCTCAGAAAAAAGTCAGCCACTGTTTCCACTGTTTCCCCATCTATTTCCCATGAAATGATGGGACCAGATGCCATGATCTTCGTTTTCTGAATGTTGAGCTTTAAGCCAACTGTTTCACTCTTCTCTTTCACTTTCATCAAGAGGCTTTTTAGTTCCTCTTAACTTTCTGCCATAAGGGTTGTGTCATCTGCATATTTGAGGTTATTGATATTTCTCCCAGCAATCTTGATTCCAGCTTGTGCTTCTTCCAGCCCAGCGTTTCTTATGATGTACTCTGCATATCAGTTAAATAAGTAGGGTGACAATATACAGCCTTGATATACTCCTTTTCCTATCTGGAACCAGTCTGTTGTTCCATGTCCAGTTCTAACTGTTGCTTCCTGACCTTCATACAGGTTTCTCAAGAGGCAGGTCAGGTGGTCTGGTATTCTCATCTCTTTCAGAATTTTCCACAGTTATTGCGATCCACACGGTCAAAGGCTTTGGCATAGTTGACAAAGCAAAAATAGATGTTTTTCTGGAACTCTCTTGCTTTTTTGATGGTCCAGAGGATGTTGGCAGTTTGATCTCTGGTTCCTCTGCCTTTTCTAAAACCAGCTTGAACATCTGGAAGTTCCCGTTTCATGTATTGCTGAAGCTTGGCTTGGAGAATTTTGAGCATTATTTTAATAGAGTGTGAGATGAGTGCAATTGTGTGGTAGTTTGAGCATTTTTTGGCATTGCCTTTCTTTGGGATTGGAATGAAAACTGACCTTTTCCAGTCCTGTGGCCACTGCTGAGTTTTCCAAATTTTCTGACATATTGAGTGCCGCACTTTCATAGCATCATCTTTCAGGATTTGAAATGGCTCAACTGGAATTCTATCACCTCCATTAGCTTTGTTTGTAGCGATGCTTTCTAAGGCCCACTTGACTTCACATTCCAGGATGTCTGGCTCTAGGTGAGTCATCACACCATCTTGATTATCTGGGTCTTGAAGACCTTTTTTGTATATTTCTTCTGTGTATTGCCACCTCTTCTTAATATCGTCTGCTTCTGTTAGGTCCCTAACATTTCTGTCTTTATTGTGCCCATATTTGCATGAAATGGTCCCTTTGTATCTTTAATTTTCTTGAAGAGATCTTAAGTCTTTCCCATTCTATTGCTTTTCTCTATTTCTTTGCATTGATCGCTGAGGAAAGCTTTCTTATATCTCCTTGTTAATCTTTGGAACTCTGCATTCAAATGGGTGTGTCTTTTCTTTTCTCCTTTGCTTTTCTCTTCCCTTTTTTTCACAGCTATATGTAAGGCCTCCTCAGACAGCCATTTTGCTTTTTTGCATTTCTTTTTCTTGGGGATGGTCTTTTTTTTAGTTTTTTTTTTTTTTAATATAAATGTATTTATTTTAATTGGAGGCTAATTACTTTGTAATATTGCATTGGTTTTGCCATACATCAACATGAATCCACCATGTGTGTACATGTGTTCCCCATCCTGATCCCCGCTCCCACCTCCCTCCCCATACCATCCCTCTGGGTTATCCCAGTGTACCAGCCCTGAGCATGCTGTATCATACATCTAACCTGGACTGGTGATCTTAATTCCTGTCTCCTGTACAATGTCACGAACCTCCATCCATAGTGCATCAGGCACTCTATCAGATCTAGTCCCTTAAATCTATTTCTTACTTCCACTATATAGTCATAAGGGATTTGATTTAGGTCATATCTGAATGGTTTAGTGGTTTTCTCCACTTTATTCAACTTCAGTCTGAATTTGGCAATAAAAAGTTCATGATCTGAGCCTCAGTCAGCTCCCAGTCTTGTCAAACATCAGTTGACTGTATTTATGTGGGTCTATATCTGGGCTCTCTATTCTGTTTCACTGATCTATTTGTCTATTCTTCTGCCAATACCACACTGTCTCGACAGATTTCTGTAAGTCTTAACTCAGGTAATGTCTGTCCTACAACTTTGTTTTTCTTCAGTGCTCTGTTTGAATACCTTAGAATAGACTTTTGAATCAGTTTGCTGACATCCACAAAATCATTTACTGGGATGTTGACTGAGATTGCATTGACTTTTTGAATCAAATTGGAAATAATTGAAATCTTGACAATATTGGGTCTTCCTATCCATAAACATTGAATATCTCTCAATTTAAAAAAAGTGACTGACTAGCTGACACTAGCATTGTATCTGCAACCAGCCATAATTACTTAGTTCCAAAAAGGTTTTATTTTAATATAAAATCAAGTCTTTCACATTTTCTACATATTGAATGGATTATAATGTCATCTGTGAACAGTTTTATTTCTTCCTTTGCAATCTGTATATATTTTATTCCCTTTTCTTGTCACATTGAATTTGCTAGAACTTTTAGTACAGTGTTGAAAAAGTGAGGTAAGATGAGACTAATGTAGCACGTTAATTTATTTAATTTTTTATTTTTTAATAAAAATTTATTTATTTTAATTGGAGGCTAATTACTTTACAATATTGTATTGGTTTTGCCATACATCAACATGAATCTAGCACGGGTGTACACGTTTTCCTCATCCTGAACCCCCCTCCCACATCCTTCCCCGTACCATCCCTCTGGGTCATCCCAGTGCACCAGCCCCAAGCACCCTGTGTCATGCATGGAACCTGGACTGGTGATTTGTTTCATATATGATATTATACATGTTTCAATGCCATTCTCCCAAATCATCTCACCCTCTTCCTCTCCCACAGAGTCCAAAAGACTGTTCTATACATCTATGCCTCTTTTGCTGTCTCGCATACAGGGTTATCGCTACTATCCTTCTAAATTCCATATATATGCGTTAGTATACTGTATTGGTGTTTTTCTTTCTGGCTTACTTTACTCTGTATAATAGGCTCCAGTTTCATCCACCTCCTTAGAACTGATTCAAATGTATTATTTTTAATGGCTGAGTAATACTCCATTGTGTATATGTACCACAGCTTTCTTATCCATTCGTCTGCTGATGCTCATCTAGGTTGCTTCCATGTCCTGGCTATTATAAACAGTGCTGCGATGAACATTGGGGTACACGTGTCTCTTTCAATTCTGGCTTCCTCGGTGTGTATGGCCAGCAGTGGGATTGCTGGGTCATATGGCAGTTCTCTTTTTAGGTTTTTAAGGAATCTCCACACTGTTCTCCATAGTGGCTATACTAGTTTGCATTCCCACCAACAGTGTAAGAGGTTTCCCTTGTCTGCACATTCTCTCCAGCATTTATTGCTTGTAGATTTTTGGATAGCAGCCATTCTGATTGGTGTGAGATGGTACCTCATTGTGGCTTTGATTTGCTTTTCTCTGATAATGAGTGATGTTGAGCATCTTTTCATGTGTTTGTTAGCCATCTGTATGTCTTCTTTGGGGAAATGTCTGTTTAGTTCTTTGTCCCATTTTTTGATGGGGTCATTTATTTTTCTGGGATTGAGGTGCGGGAGTTGCTTGTGTATTTTTGAGATTAATACTTTGTTAGTTGTTTCTTTTGCTATTATTTTCTCCCATTCTGAAGGCTGTCTCTCCACCTTGCTTATAGTTTCCTTTGTTTTGCAGAAACTTTTAAGTTTAATTAGGTCCCATTTGTTTATTTTTCTTTTATTTTCAATATTCTAGGAGGTGGGTCATAGAGGATCCTGCTGTGATTTATGTCGGAGAGTGTTTTGCCTATATTCTCCTCTAGGAGTTTTATAGTTTCTGGTCTTACATTGAGATCTTTAATCCATTTTGAGTTTATTTTTGTGTATGGTGTTAGAAAGTGTTCTAGTTTCACAAGTGGTTGACCAGTTTTCCCAGCACCACTTGTTAAAGAGATTGTCTTTAATCCATTGTATATTCTTGCCTCCTTTGTCAAAGATAAGGTGTCCATAAGTGTGTGGGTTTATCTCTAGGCTTCCTATTTTGTTTCATTGATCTATATTTGTGTCTTTGTGCCAGTACCATACTCTCTTGATGACTGTGGCTTTGTAATAGAGCCTGAAGTCAGGCAGGTTGATTCCTCCAGTTCCATTCTTCTTTCTCAAGATTGCTTTGGCTAATCAAGGTTTTTTGTATTTCCATACAAATTGTGAAATTATTTGTTTTAGCTCTGTGAAAAATACTGTTGGTAGCTTGATAGGGATTGCATTGAATCTATAGATTGCTTTGGGTAGTATACTCATTTTCACTATATTGATTCTTCTGATCCATGAACACGGTATATTTCTCCATCTATTAGTGCCCTCTTTGATTTCTTTCACCAGTGTTTTATAGTTATATATAGGTCTTTAGTTTCTTTAGGTAGATATACTCCTAAGTATTTTATTCTTTTCATTGCAATGGTGAATGGAATTGTTTCCTTAATTTCTCTTTCTGTTTTCTCATTATTAGTGTATAGGAATGCAAGGGATTTCTTTGTGTCGATTTTATATCCTGCAACTTTACTATATTCATTGATTAGCTCTAGTAATTTCTGGTGGAGTCTTCAGGGTTTTCTATGTAGAGGATCATGCCATCTGCAAACAGTGAGAGTTTTCCTTCTTCTTTTCCAATTTGGATTCCTTTTATTTCTTTTCCTGCTCTGATTGTTGTGGCCAAAACTTCCAAAATTATGTTGAATAGTAATGATGAAAATGGGCACCCTTGTCCTGTGCCTGACTTTAGGGGAAATGCTTTCAATTTTTCATCATTGAGGATAATGCTTGCTGTGGGCTTGTCATATATAGCTTTTACTATGTTGAGGTATGTTCCTTCTATTCCTGCTTTCTGGAGAGTTTTTATCATAAATGGATGTTGAATTTTGTCAAAGGCTTTCTCTGCATCTATTGAGATAATCATATGGCTTTTATTTTTCAATTTTTTAATGTGGTGTATTACATTGTTTGATTTGTGGATATTGAATAATCCTTGCATCCCTGGAATAAAGCCCACTTGGTCATGATGTATGATCTTTGTAATGTGTTGTTGGATTCTGATTGCTAGAATTTTGTTAAGGATTTTTGCATCTATGTTCATCAGTGATATTGGCTGTAGTTTTCTTTTTTTTTTTTTTTTTTGTGGCATCTTTTTCCGGTTTTGGTATTAGGGTGATGGTGGCCTCATAGAATGACTTTGGAAGTTTACCTTCCTCTGCAATTTTCTGTAAGAGTTTGAGCAGGATAGGTGTTAGCTCTTCTCTAAATTTTTGGTAGAATTCAGCTGTGAAGTCGTCTGGACCGGGGCTTTTGTTTGCTGGAAGATTTTTATTACAGTTTCCATTTCTGTGCTTGTGATGAGTCTGTTAAGATTTTCTATTTCTTCCTGGTTCAGTTTTGGAAAGTTGTACTTTTCTAAGAATTTGTCCATTCTTCCAAGTTGTCCATTTTATTGGCATATAATTGCTGATAGTAGTCTCTTATGATCCTTTGTATTTCTGTGTTGTCTGTTGTGATCTCTCCATTTTCATTTCTAATTTTACTGATTTGATTTTTCTCCCTTGGTTTCTTGATGAGTCTGGCTAATGGTTTGTCAATTTTATTTATCTTCTCAAAGAACCAGCTTTTGGTTTTGTTGATTTTTGCTATGGTCTCTTTTGTTTCTTTTGCATTTATTTTTGCCCTAATTTTTAGATTTCTTTCCTTCTACTAACCCTGGGGTTCTTCATTTCTTCCTTTTCTAGTTGCTTTGGGTGTAGAGTTAGGTTATTTAATTGCCTTTTTTCTTCTTTCTTGAGGTATGCTGTATTGCTATGAACTTTCCCCTTGGCATTGCGTTTACAGTTTCCAACAGGTTTTGGGTTGTTGTGTTTTCATTTTGATTCATTTCTATGCATTTTGATTTCTTTTTTGATTTCTTCTGTGATTCGTTGGTTATTCAGCAACGTTATGTTCAGCCTCCATATGTTGGAATTTTTAATAGTTTTTCTCCTGTAATTAAGATCTTACTGCATTGTAGTCAGAAAAGATACTTGGAATGATTTCCATTTTTTGAATTTATCAAGGTTAGGTTTATGGCCCAGGATGTGATCTATCTTGGAGAAAGTTCTGTGTGCACTTGAGAAAAAGGTGAAATTCATTGTTTTGGGGTGAAATGTCCTATAGATATCAATTAGGTCTAACTGTTCTATTGTATCATTTAAAGTTTGTGTTTCCTTGTTAATTTTATATTTAGTTGATCTATCCATAGGTGTGAGTGGGGTATTAAAGTCTCCCACTATTATTGTGTTATTGTTAATTTCCCCTTTCATACTTGTTAGCATTTGTCTTACATATTGTGATGCTCCTATGTTGGGTGCATATATATTTATAATTGTTATATCTTCTTATTGTATTGATCCTTTGATCATTATGTAGTGTTCTTCTTTGTCTCTTTTCAAAGCCTTTGTTTTAAAGTCTATTTTACCTGCTATGAATATTGCTACTCCCGCTTTCTTTTGGTCTCTATTTGCATGGAATATCTTTTTCCAGCCCTTCAATTTCAGTCTGTATGTGTTTTGAGTTGGGTCTCTTGTAGACAACATGTATAGGGGTTTTGTTTTTTTTATCCATTCAGCCAGTCTTTGTCTTTTGGTTGGGGCATTCAACCCATTTACGTTTAAGGTAATTATTGATAAGTATGATCCCATTGCCATTTACTTTATTGTTTTGGGTTTGAGTTTATATTCCCTTTTTGTGTTTCCTGTCTAGAGAAGATCCTTTAGCATTTGTTGGAGAGCTGGTTTCGTGGTGCTGAATTCTCTCAGCTTGTGCTTGTCTGTAAAGCTTTTGATTTCTCCTTCATATTTGAATGAGATCCTTCCTGGGTACAGTAATTTGGGCTGTCGGTTATTTTCTTTCATCACTTCAAGTATGTCTTGCCATTCCCTCCTGGCCTGAAGAGTTTCTATTGAAAGATCAGCTGCTATCCTTATGCAAATCCACTTGTGTGTTATTTGCTGTTTTTCCCTTGCTGCTTTTAATATTTTTTCTTTGTGTTTGATCTTTGTTAATTTGATTAATATGTCTCTTGGGGTGTTTCGCCTTGGGTTTATCCTGTTTGGGACTCTCTAGGGTTCTTGGACTTGGGTGATTATTTCCGATTATTTCCTTCCCCATTTTAGTGAAGTTTTACACTATTATCTCCTCAAGTATTTTCTCATGATCTTTCTTTTTGTCTTCTTCTTCTGGGACTCTTATGATTTGAATGTTGGGGCGTTTAACATTGTCCCAGGGATATCTGAGATTGTCCTCATTTCTTTTAATTCGTTTTTTGTTTTTCTTTTTTCTTCTCTGATTCATTTATTTCTATCATTCTATCTTCTGCCTCACTAATCCTATCTTCTGCCTCCATTATTCTATTTGTTCCCTCCAGAGTGTTTTGATATCATTTATTGCATTATTCATTATATATTGACTCTTTTTTTTTATTTCTTCTAGGTCCTTGTTAAACTTTTCCTGCATCTTCTCAATCCTTGTCTACAGGCTATTCATCTGTGATTCCATTTTGTTTCCAAGATTTTGGATCATTTTCACTATCATTGTTTGGAATTCTTTTTTTTTTTTTTTTTGGAATTCTTTATCAGGTAGATTCCCTATCTCTTCCTCTTTTGATTTGTTTGGTGGACATTTATCCTGTTCCTTTACCTGGTGGGTATTCCTCTGTCTCTTCATCTTGTTTATATTGCTGTGTTTGGGGTGGCCTTTCTATATTCTGGCACTTTGTGGAGTTCTCTTTATTGTGGAGTTTACTCACTGTGGGTGGGGTTGTACTGGTGGCTTGCCAAGGTTTCCTGTTTAGCGAAGCTTGTGTCGGTGTTCTGGTAGGTGGAGCTGAATTTCTTCTCTCTGGAGTGCAATGAAGTGTCCAGTAATGAGTTATGAGATGTAAATGGGTTTGGAGTGACTTTGGCCAGCCTGTATATTGAAGCTCAGCTCTATGTTCCTGTGTTGCTGGAGAAGTTGCATGGTATGTCTTGCTCTGGAACTTGTTGGCCCTTGGGTGGTGCTTGGTTTCAGTGTAGGTATGGAGGTGTTTGATGAGCTCCTGTGGTTAATGTTCCCTGGAGTCAGGAGTTCTCTGGTGTTCTCAGGATTTGGATTTAAGCCTCCTGCTTCTGGTTTTCAGTCTTATTTTATATAGCCTCAAGCTTTCTCCATCTATACAGTACCATTGATAAAACATCTAGGTTAAAGATGAAAAGTTTCTCCACAGTGAGGGACACCCAGAGATGTTCACAGAGTTACGTGGAGAAGAGAAAAGGGATCAGGGAGATAGAGGTGACCAGGATGAGATGAGGTGGAAACAAAAGAGGAGAGAGCAAGCTAGCCAGTAATCACTTACTTATGTTCGCTCCACAGTCTGGACTGCTGAGAGATGTTCACGGAGTTATACAGAGAAGAGAAGAGGGAGGAAGGAGACAGAGGTGGCCAGTAGGATAAAGGGGGGAATCAAAAGGAGAGAGACAGATCCAGCCAGTAATCAGTTCCCTAAGTGTTGTCCACTGTCCAGAACACACAACGAGATTCACAGAGTTGGGTAGAGAAGAGAAGGGGAGGGAGGAGATAGAGGCGACCTGGTGGATAAAAAGGAGAGTCCAAAGGGGGAGAGAGCAGTTAAGCCAGTAATCTCGCTCCCAAGTAAAAATGGGTACTGAAGACTGGGTTCTTAAAGGTACAAAATTGATAACAAATACCAAAAAGAAAAGATTAAAAATCTGGAGTAGAGGTTGGATTTTCAAAAATTCAATATTAAAGAAAAATAAAAAAGTCACAAAAATTATAAAATAAATATGCATGATATTTGCTTTAAAAATAGGGTCTCTCTTTTTATTTTTGCAAAGTAATAGTAGAATATAAAAGTGAAAATTAAAGGAGCAATTGAGGACTTAAAAATAAAAAAAAAATTAAAGCATGATAGTAAAAATAGTAAAAATATATTTCAGGCTTTCTCTGGTGTTTTTGTGGGCAGTGTGGGGTCAGTTCATTTCAGATAGTTCCTTGATCCAGCTTATATTTCTCAAGATCTATAGGCCCCTTCCTATGTAGTTGGTACTAACTGCAGGGTTTTAATCTATTGCTCCTGTCACTTCCAGGGAGGTTCCCTCTGGTTTAGCTTCTTCTGCTTGCTGGTCTCTTCAGTATCTAATTTCCACCCTGACACAGGGGGCGGTGGTGGACACTTTTTTAGGCTCACTTGCTCAGTCGTGCTGTGGGGAGGGAGGGACACTGCAAACAAATAACACTGGTGTGTGCTCACAGTGTCTCGGCCACACTGGGTTTGCCCTCACTCACGGTGCTTTCCCTGTCTACAATGCTTAGGCTCTAGGTTGCTCTGCCAGGAACTGTCTGAAGCTGGTCCTGGGTTGTATGCATTTCCCAGGTCTGAGCTGCTCAGGTTCAGGTACTTGGGTACTCCTCAAAGGCGCAGACTTGGTTGGGCCTGCGTTTGGTGCCCTTCTCAGGTCCAAGCAGGTCAGGTGACCAAGTGTTTGGCGAGTGCGGTCGCTGCGACTTATCACCTCCCCCATCCCTGCCACTCGTTTTCTGGGCGTACAACCAGCACACCTTCTCAGGCAGATATTGACTGTCCAGAATCCCAAGAAATCTTGGTTAGCAATGAAGCCTGCTTTCAGTTTGGTAGATAATGCCTCTCTGGGGCCATGACTGCCCCCTTCCGTCTCTGGCTGCCCTTGCCTGCCTGTCACTGGAGGTGGATGGGCCAGCCTGCAGCAGGCTAGCTCTGCTCAGTCCTTTGTTCTGTGAGCAGGCCTGAAGGTGTCTTAGGTTAGGGCTTTTCATGTGGTAGCTATCCCACAGTCTGGTTTGCTATCCCAAGTTAGTTTCCTCAGATTGCCCTTGGGGGAATTCAGGCCTGGTCCTTACCCTAAGCACTGAAGCCCACGCCTCCCTGCCCAGCCCCACTTGCTAGTGGTGGATGCAGGCAGTTTGCGCCTGCTGTCTCCCCCAAGGGAGTTTACCACTAGGGTAACGTAGATTCTGTGGGTTTTAATTACTTAATTATTTCTCCTGGTTAATGTTGCCCTCTGTGGTTCCAAGGCTTCACCATAAGTACTCGGCAGTGATGAGAGTGTTTCCATGGTGTTAGGAAACTTCTCTCTTTTTTGTTTTTTTTTTTTGAAACTTCTCTTTTTTAAGACTCCTTTCCCGGGACCGAGCTCTTCCCTACCTCTTTTTTTTTTCTGTCCCGTACCACGTCTTTTGTCTCTCTATTTATCTTTATATTTTTTCCTACCTCCTTTAGAAGACAATGGGCTTGCTTTTCTGGGTGCCTGATGTCCTCTCCCTACATTCAGAAAGTTGTTTTGTGGAGATTTACTCAGCGTCTCAAATAGTTCTTTTGATGAATTTGTGGGGAGAAAGTGGTTCTCCCTGTCCCTATATTCTCTGCCCATTCTTAGGACCGTCCCCTAATTCATTTAATTTTTGACTCTTTTAAAAGTGATTTCCTTCTTGGTTGCTTTAGAGCTTACCATTGCCAATCTTAAATTATCAGAATCTGCTTAAGATTTATACTTTTCCCACTGTGATATAGAGATTATACACTTATATCTCTACTTTCTCTCTCCCTTTTTGTGATATTATCATTAAGCATATTGCATCTAATATGTAGTAACCATTGTATAACATTACATTGTTAGAATTATTGCTTTATATAATTTTGTGTTTAAAGAAGCTCAGACACAACAAGAAAATACAGCAAACAAATTGTAAGTGTGCATTCTTAACTTTCATTCTACCCATTTCTGATCTCATCAATTTTTTTCCTATGATTTTGAGTTACAATTTGCAGTCACTTCCTTAGCCCAACACAGTGTGCTTCCCCCTACTTCTTGTGAATCTCAGACCAGACCTGTTTGCAGTGTTGAAACAGAATTATTCTAAGTAAATGTAGTTTGCTCTTAGTCTAAGTATGGATATATCCACCCACATTATTGAGGTAATTTCTATTTAAGGACAACTGATGACATATGTTAATCATGTTTACAAAATACTTTCACAGCAACAGTTAGATGACTGTCTGAATGAGTAACTTGGTACTAAAGTCTAGCCAAGTTGACTGGTAAAACTAGCCAGTAAAATCCATATTGTTGTGCTTAATGGTGCCATACATTTTCTCTGAGGTGTATTTTTTAAAATGTCTTCATTTATCCCTTCTCTTTGTTGTTCAGATGCATAGTCTCTATTGGTTTATCTTCAGAATCATTAATTCTTTCTTCCCCCACTTAAACCTACTGTTGAGCTCTTCTAGTGATGTTTTTTAAAATTTCAGTTACTGTACTTTCAACTAAAGAATTTCCATTTGTTCTTTTATATAATTTCTGTTTATTAATGCTTTTGATTTGATGTGACTTTGCTGTCATATTTTCCATTACTTCCTAATCAGTGTTTCTTCATTCTTTGAATACATTTCTAATAGTTACTTTGAAGACTTTTCCTGTTAAATCTGACATCTATTTGTCCTGGTGAAGAGTTTCTGGTTCCTGAATTTTCTTTTTTCCAGTGGATGGCTCATACTTTCCTGTTTCTTTGCATGTCTTGTAATCTTTCTTCTAACATGGACATTCTAAATAAAATGTTGTAGCAACTCTGGATACTGGTCTGTCTTCTCCAGGGCATTTTGTTATTTGCTTTGTAATTTGGTTAATGACTGGCAGAGTTTATTTTAATGAAGAGCATATCGTCTCTAGGAATGAGAAGCCCCGATGCTGCACTTGAGGATACAAAGTCTTAAGTATGCCCATGTTCTCCCTGGGATGAAATGTTTGCTGCAGAGCTCTTTTGTCTCTTTCCTTAACTGCTTCCTGCTGGTAAACTCTACTAATCACTGGCTGATTGCTCAACTGTTTCTCAACAATGTCCTTGGGCATAAATTGCTCCACAGATTGATTCAATCAAAGGTAGTCTCTCTTAAAAATATAGTCTGCAAAGTCAGTGTTTGAGACCCTTTTAATAATATGAGGGCTCCTCTAGATTTTTATCTTTTCCAATTATCTCAACAGTTGGAAGTCAGCCTAATCTTACATGTCAAATTCATCTGCCTATCTTTTCCCAACTAAATTTCATCAAAAACAAAGATAAATGTAAGCAGATAAAAAAAAAAAAGAACAAAATAAGGAGAAAAACATGAGGGAAACATTAAAAAAAGAATTTATCTCATAGTTTCAAATCATGGCTAATAGAAGTTCTGCAAAGGGAGAACAGGGAGTCTATGAGTACAAAATATCCAGTAAATAATAGAAAAGAATTTCCCAAAGCAAAAATACACAAATCTTCAGATCAAAGGGTGCAGAACAATACGAGAAAATTAAGACTATTTCCTATGAATATAATTGTAAAACTATATAACTGCAATGAAAATTAAAAAAACATAAAATCTTCCTGAGAGATTGGGTGGGGTTGCATAAGGACTGAGCCACGTACAAAAGAATAAGTGTCAGATTAATATCAAAATTGTCATCAGTTATGCTGGGTGCTAGAAGCCAATAAAGAAATGTTTCACAGTTTTGAAAGGAAAGTGTGTGTGTGTGAAATTTTATGCTGACCAGACTCTGAAAATGAAGACAGAATATAGAACTTTTCAGGCAGCAAGGACTTCAAAGTTTGCATCTCATCTATTTCAGAATGTTACTTGGGAATGTACTTTAGGGATAACACAAAAGGTGTAAACTGAGAAGAAAAAGAAAATAGGATCTAGTCAAACAGTAAGGGAAATTCCAGGATAGCAGTTATTCAGGTGTCCTACAGAATCAGCAGTCCAGCTGGGAGTGTGAGGACAGGGGATTCAGAATGGAAGATTCTGGGATGTGGAAAGAACTGATAGACTCAATACAGTAAAAGCTGTCTTAGAAAAATTTGAGGTCATGGTAAAATCAATGTGGTTTTTTGGAAAAGGAGCATCTAACTGAAATTGATTCTTGAAACACTCTCCTTTGTATAGCTAAGTGGTTGTGACATTGGACCTGGAGACAGGAATGTGGTTTTAAGCATATTGCTCATCTCTGAAGTGGCCACCATTTACATTGCCAATGTTAATTGATCTTTATTATGCTTTTTTTTTTTTCCATTTTAGAGTTTTGGACAAACCACCAAAATGTTAATCATGCTTACAGATCAGACTAAGACCATTATCAACTTTGAGAAGGTAAAGATCAAAATGGAACTGGCACTGAAAGTTAAACAAGATGGAAGGGAGGGTGAACCCACTGATTTCCTCATCTGAAAAGAGGGGAATCAAGAGAAATGAAGTAGTTAATGTTGCTTAAAGTTGCCGATGATATGATAGAACCACAATGGGAGGAGGGAGACAGAAAAGATGAATGATGATGTAAGTAAGCTAAAATTCCAAAATGTAAAAGCAAGTAAATGACAATAACATCAACAAGACTGTACTAGCCACTGTTTTAAGGGCTTCACATATATTAAATCATTTAATTCTCATAATGATCTAGGGACAATGCTATTTTTATTCTTATTTTGCAGATGAAAAAATGAGCATAGAGTGCTAAATAACCCATTCATGATCACTCATCTAGTGAGTGGTGAAGCTATATTCAAATTTAGACAAGCTGGCTCCACTGTCCTTGTTTTAATCTGCATGCAAATTGCTTCTTAAAACAGTTTTAGACAATGTCTGAAGTTGATAAATAAGACAAAGGAATTATTTATTTTTATTATATTGTACTCTTCAATATTTATCCTATTCAAGGATTACTTTGGTAGATTAACCCACAATCAACTCTCTGTATCCATGGGTTCTGCATCCATGGATTCAACCAACCACAGACTTTAAAATATTTAAAAAAAATTCAGAAAGTTTCAAAAAGTAAAACCTGAATTTGCTATACAACTATTTACATACCATTTACATTATCAGTTCAGTTCAGTTCAGTCACTCAGTCGTGTCCAACTCTTTGCGACCCCATGAATCGCAGCACGCCAGGCCTCCCTATCCATCACCAACTCCCGGAGTTCACTCAAACTCACGTCCATCGAGTTGGTGATGCCATCCAGCCATCTCATCCTCTGTTGTCCCCTTCTCCTCCTGCCCCCAGTCCCTCCCAGCATCAGGGTCTTTTTCAATGAGTCAACTCTTCGCATGAGGTGGCCAAAGTACTGGAGTTTCAGCTTTTCTCCAACACCACAGTTCAAAAGCATCGATTCTTCAGTGCTCAGCTTTCTTCACAGTCCAACTCTCACATCCATACATGACCACTGGAAAAACCATAGCCTTGACTATACGGACCTTTGTTGGCAAAGTAATGTCTCTGCTTTTCAATATGCTATCTAGGTTGCTCATAACTTTCCTTCCAAGGAGTAAGCGTCTTTTAATTTCATGTCTGTAATCACCATCTTCAGTGATTTTGGAGCCCCCAAAATAAAGTCTGACACTGTTTCCACTGTTTCCCCATTTATTTCCCATGAAGTGATGGGACCAGATGCCATATTTACAGCTATTTACATGACATTTACTGTATTAGGTATATGTAATCTAAGGATGATTTCAAGTAAACAGGAGGATGTGCATAGGTTACATGCAAATAATACACCATCTTATATAAGGGATTTGAGCATTCATGGAGTCAAGTATCCATAGGGAGGTCCTGGAACCAATGCCTTATATTGGGTTGGCCCAAGAGTTTGTTTGGGTTTTTGCATAAGATGTTATGGAAAGATGACATAATGAATTTTGGGGCCAACCCAACAGTTACCGAGGCAAGACTATAATACTCTACTAGGCAACCAATGACAGAGATCAACAGCTGGCAGGGAGATGCACATGTGCTTGAGACATTCAGTTCAATAAACCTGGAGAGTGGTTTGTCATCCCTCATCCTTGACCACTCTTGCCTTTTCTTTCTGAAAAAATTCAAATCACCCTTCAAAATGAAGCTTAAGCTTTACTTTCTGCCCTATGAATAATGGCTATGGTGGAATCACACTTTACATGGAGGTTAGGTTCCAAAAGGCAGGTTATAAGGCTAAAATTATCAACAGTCAAAGTGAAACTTGACATTCTCATAGGAAAATGCTGTAATATAAATCACTCTGCTGTCTCTCAATATATCTAACAGTCATTTTTCTTCTAAATTTGGAACAGATTGCTGTTGCTTTGGGTGAGCTGCACAAGAAATAGTTGGCTGGTGTTTTAAGGCCATGTCATATGAATAATACCTGTTTTTATACTTTGTAATCTCATTAAAAATTACTGGGTACAACAGCTATCTCAAGTTCCATTTATAGACTGTATTCATTAAATGGAGTGGCAGGCACCACTTAAGATGCTGTTTTTCTCTTCTTTTTATTTGCTGAGTTCATATATTTGCATTCCTATAAAAATAAAAGGAAGAAAGATGTTTAAATTCTCTGTAATCCTTCTTTTTGGTTTTCACTAAAAATTATACACACCTATCATTTTATGTTGAAATGATACATAATGTAATTTAGGTAGGAAGGAATGATGGAGAATGATGGATCACTGAGTGACAGAAGAATTGACAGAGATACAAGGATGATAGACAAAAAGATCTTATATTAATTAGTAAGATGTTAGATGGTTGCTCAGATACAGATAGGGAGGTCTAGGAGTAGAAATGGACAGATGAATAGTCGGGATGATGAATAGAGAGTCTGATAGACAGTCTGTTGGAATGATAACTGACAACATAAAGATGGTGATGAGAGAACCCGATGAGGTGATGGTGTGAAGGAGACTGAAATGGATGAGGATACAAATACATGCAGACATTTCTGCATTCATTCAACAAATATTCATTGGGTGACTCTTAAATGCCAGTTACTCTATTACACAGTGGAGACAACAGTGAGCAAAAGGAAACATGTGATCCCTGTCCTTACTGAGTTAGACAGAGTTAGACATTATTGTGAGAGTGTCAGATACTACAAAGAAATATTCTTTTTACAAAAAATCAAAGGGTCAGAAAGGGATGGACATTCACGTTTAGGAAGGGTGGTCATTAAAACCCCCACACAATAATGTGGCTGAATGAGGAGGAGGCGAAGGTAATAATGATACTATATGGATAACAGATATCAAGAGTTGATGGAGATGGGCATTTGCAGAGTAATAGAGCTAGGGGGATAAATAAATGAGAAGAACAAGAGCATAACAGATGATGGAGAGATATAAGAATGATGGTAAAGACAGGCAATTAATGTTAAATGAATGAATGCAAAACGTTAAAAATGCAGAGGAAGATAAATCCTGCTGTAGTGGTGATATGTAAAGCTGAAACTCTGGAGAAATTGATGGATGGTCCATTCAGAGGAAAGTTCCAAGCCCATGTTCTATATTTGTATGCTGTCACACAATTACATGTCTTTAATTCAAGGAAATAAGCTCACATGAAGACAGTGTCTACCCAGATCAAAGACAACAAGTATTTTTAAACTGAATTCACATGAAAATAAATCAATGCAAACAAAGCTTTGAGGAACTGCTTTTGCTGTACAAATGACTAGATTCACATACAATTTATTTTTTTTCACAATGTATTTTTAATCCATTTCAACAGTAGAATCCGATAGTAATTATCTACCAGAGTTATTGGCTTACAAAAGCTCCTTAAGCTTCCCGAGTCCCGTAATATGATGGCTGCTCCCTATTTTTAGCCATCAGTAATGGTTGCCTAGCAGCCCTGGAAACTCCTTTGTCAGAAACCACTATCACATTGTGGATGACACTGGGAAAATAGGCTGCCTGCAAACTCTCACCCAGCATGGAAGCCACTCAGCTCGAGCTGCCAAGAGAGAACTTTCACAAGACACCCAAAGAAAGAAATCTGTTCTGTCAAGGAGGGAGATAAGTGTGACACGAAACAAGGAGAGGCTTGGAAGTTCTTTATGTTCACTTCAAACGTCTTCTAAGTACACAATAATGGAAAATAGGGTTGATATTTAGGGGTACATTAAATAGTGCTGACACATTTTTCAAATAAACTGAAAACGGCCTTGAGTCTGTAAGGTGCTTTGTTTTACCTATCCTATGTAAATTCCCATTCATTCATTCAACACTAACACTCTACTATAGCTGCTGCTGCTGCTAAGTCACTTCAGTTGTTTCGGACTCTGTGCAACCCCATAGATGGCAGCCCACCAGGCTCTGCCGTCCCTGTGATTCTCCAGGCAAGGACACTGGAGTGGGTTGCTGTTTCCTTCTCCAATGCATAAAAGTGAAAAGTGAAATTGAAGTCGCTCAGTCATGTCCAACTCTTAGTGACCCCATGAACTGCAGCCTACCAGGATCCTCCACCCATGGGATTTTTCCAGGCAAGAGTACTGGAGTCAAAAGCCTTATTACCTGATACACTGGTGACCAATTGTATCAACCACCCTTGTGATTAATTGAAAACCTTGGTTGAAACTGGAAATAATTTAAAAATGACATACATACCTTAGATAATTTAATATGAAACCATATAAATTATTTTCTTGATGTAGGGTTAAGACCTTAACATTGAGTGTGGGTCCTCTGATTTCACTTTCTCATGGTCATTATTATATACGCCACATGGTATGGCATTATCTCTTTCACTTTTTTTTTTTTTTTGAAATGTAGCATAAGTGTGAGGACACACATGAAGGAATCAAGGTACAGAATGCTTATAGATTTTTATTTTATTTTGTCCAATCTCTCCCCCACACCTAATTCTAAAACCGTTACAATAAAATTAGCACCACACCTCTATCAACTCTTCTCGAATCATTTAATTTATATTTCACAGAAAAAAGATAGATCTCATTTAAAATTCCTACTGATTCACTTATATAATATTCAATTAAATAAAACTGTTAAACAGTAGTAAGGTACCCTTGACATAAAGAGGTTTGGAAACAAACATAATGATTCTTGGTAAGCATGAAACTCAACAGGTAGATCCAGATGTGTCCAAGTAGGAAGCTATCTGCTGTGTTTTCAGTGTGCATTTGAGTGTCAATCAGTGTTTTACAGAAGGAATAAAGAGCATTGTTCATCTAGTAAGAGGTCAGGTAAGAGTTTCAAGTCTCCATGGCAGTCATTGTGTCAAGCTTCATTTATATGAACTTGTAAGCCACTGTCCTCCGGGAACCAAGTTTGTACATTAATATCACAATTCAAAAATGCTCCCTTTATCCAGGTGACTTAAGTCTGAGTCCTTGCTCCCTCTTTTAGTCAAGCTATGGCATTTGTCAGTAAATTTCTCTAATTTTCTGTCTAGAGTAGTAAAACTGCAGGTAGATATCCCTAAAGTTCCTTGCTGGTTTTTGGTTATAATAATTGGTTTTCAGAGTTTTAGAGTTGCTATTTTTGTTTAACATATACAGAGAACAATTAAATCATTGATCTTTATCTTCTTACTTCTGATTAAGAGTCAATAATGCTTTTAGAATGATATATTCCAGGTCTGGAAATATAAGAAATGTTTTACTTACACATGACTGGTGGTAGTCTGATACAATGGAAGGGGTGATGAACTAGGAGTCAAAAGACTAGGGCTTGAATGTCAATTCTGATCATTTACAGCTTCACGTTCAGGGAAACATCCACCGACCTCTGGGGATTTCAGTTTATCCTCTGTAATCTAGAATAATCATATGTGTATAAGTTATGTAGTGATGGGTAATAAATTATTTCTATCTTGCAAACTTAAAGCAAACAAAAATTGTTATTTCATAGTTTATATGGGTCAAGAATTCAAGAATGGCTTAGCTAGGTGGTTCTAGCTCAGAATATCTCTCAAAATTGCAAGTGAGGAGGTGAGATGGGCTTTACTGGGACTAAAGGATACAGTCTCAAGCTCACTTATGTGGCCTCAGTTCCTCACCGAGCAGAAAAGAAGGGTAGAAGTGGTGAGAGAGACAGACAGAGAACCCAGAAAAAAATCTACAGTCCTTTTGTAATCAATGGAAGTGACACTTCTGCCAGAATCTCCTCACTGAAAGCAAGTTATAAAGTTCAGCCCATACACAAAGTGAACTCAGTGTCACTTCTTAAAGAGATGAGTAGCAAAGAATCTGCAAATATAATTTAAAACCAACGAATATGTAGCAATGATGCTAACACTCTTCCACCTTCTAAAGTGTTTTCCATCTAATCTTATTTGAGAGGAGCAGCAGCATCTGCAATAATTAATGACAAGAATGAAATGTATTTATAAGTGAATTATTTCTATATGGCAGCTACTTCTGCACACCCCTCCCAAATATACTGGCTGGGACCTCTGGTCTACTGTCTTCCTACTGACAATTTAGTTCTCAAGAGTGATCGCAGAGAGGTGACCACAGAGCAAAGCACAGTTCCTTTTACCAGCCTATCACAGTCATCCTCCGACAGGGCCATATAGGCTGTTAAGTTGTTCTATTTTCACAGCACTCAGACATACAGAAGAGACCTCCTACCCCAAGATCACTAACCCAGAACTGAATACTGGACATACATTTTCTTAAAAGTCTCACTGACCTTTTCTCACTCAACACTTTTCTCTAAAATTCTCCATCTTTATGTCATATTGGCCAAGCTGTCTCTAGTCTTCATATTCATTCATTCTTCATCCATCCATCCATTCTGTATGGGCCTACCTACATAGGTTAAGGTATCACATAACAAGATGGGAGTGTAAAACTGATGAAGTCAAGTGATAATTTATTTGGAAAATTGCATAATATGATAATTACTTATAATGTTAATATAAATGAGACATCACATCTGACTACACATTTCCTTTGCTCTATGCTCTCAAAGTTGAAATAGCCTAGAATTTGGCCTGGTGAAAGACTTACTAAAGACTGAGACATTTATACAGATTATCTTCCCAATGAACTGCTCAAGTCAGTGCTTTTCACAGACACATGCAAATATCAGTTTCATCTGGCATCAAACAGAAGGGGCTAAACTCCCTCTAGGCCATGCTATGACCCGGCCTATGTGTGTGGAGCATGCCTCCTGCATACTGGCTCTATCTCCTTTCCTGTGACAGTGTCTGAGTGGGAAAGCCCAAGGGAAGAGGGTCTTTGCCCTCACCTTGACTTTCAGTTTTGGGATTCAGTTCAGTTCAGTTGCTCAGTCGTGTCTGACTCTTTGCGACCCCATGAACCGCAGTACACCAGGCCTCCTTGTCCATTACCAACTCCTGGAGTCCACCCAAACCCATGTCCATTGAGTTGGTGATGCCATCCAACCATCTCATCCTCTGTCGTCCCCTTCTCCTGCCCTCAATCTTTCCCAGCATCCTGGTCTTTTTAAATGAGTCAGCTCTTCACATCAGGTGGCCAAAGTATTGGAGTTTCAGCTTCAACATCACTCCTACCAATGAACACCCAGGACTGATCTCTTTTAGGTTGGACTGGTTGGATCTCCTTGAAGTCCAAGGGACTCTCAAGATTCTTCTCCAACACCACAGTTTAAAAGCATCAATTCTTTGGTGCTCAGCTTTCTTCACAGTCCAACTCTCACATCCATACATGACTACTGGAAAAACCATAGCCTTGACTAGACGGACCTTTGTTGACAAAGTAATGTCTCTGCTTTTTAATTTGCTGTCTAGGTTGGTCATAAATTTTCTTCCAAGGAGTAAGCATCTTTTAATTTCACGGCTGCAATCACCATCTGCAGTGATTTTGGAGCCCAGAAAAATAAAGTTAGCCACTGTTTCCACTGTTTCCCCATCTTCGGTTACTGGGATTACAGCCCTACTAACCACCCAATCTGACTGAAGGGTAAGGTGCAATGTCCTCTGAATGGCTACAGGCAGAATGTTCAGTGTAATATTCGTAGCATAAAACTGGGTCACACACATTTACAGAGACACTTTCCTTTGGGACAGTTATCTCCACAACACAACTCTTGCCTGCCATACTGATCTCAGCTCCACACTCTCTCCCCTGCTTACTCTGTGACAGTCACACTGGCCTCCCTGCCACTTTTCAAATGCACCACACATTTGCCTTTCCTTATCTCTATATCAGGAATCCAGTGTTCAGTTACTTACATTCTTTGTGTGTGTGTGTGTGTTTGTGTTTGTATTAGTCGCTCAGTCGTGTCCGACTCTGCAACCCCATGGACTATAGCCCACTGGGCTCCTCTGTCCATGGGATTTCCCAAGCAAGAACACTGGAGCGGGTTGCCACTCTCTTCTCCAGGGAATCTTTCTGACCCAGGGATTGAACCCATGTCTCCTGCATTGCAGGCAGATTTTTTTTACTGTTTGAGCCATTCTTCATATTAATGTGTAAATACAAGTTGTATCTCCTAATGTTTAGTGTTTAGATGTGACAATTAAGAAATTGTTCATTTTTTATTAAATATAACAATATTAATCCAGTAGCCTAAATGACACGTCTATGAATTATAACTTCTATCTTCAAAACAAAATACGTAGTGAGTAGAGTGAAATTGTGTTAAGACACACTGTGTCTGAAAGTGTAGCTTAAAAAAAAGACAAAAAGACATCTGGATTTTTTATATCTACTTCATTATTCTACCTGGAATGAAATGTTTTAGTTGAAGTATATCAATAAAATCCAGCCACACACAGAAATCAACTATGCAAAGAAAGGTGTGTGCTGGATAATTGTAGAATTTCTATTTGATACTATGTCAAAACTCAGAAGATGGTGGCTTCTTAAAGATTATTTGCAATGTGGAATTTGTAACCAAATATGATGAATCATTCATATTCACTTGCATTAAATTCCATTGGTTTATTTTATGCTGTGGATCCTTTACTGGTGCCTAATTTGTGACACTGTGCATTGGTCATTTAGAAAATGGTAGTTCACTGAGTGAGACAGATCTTCCAAACATTGACACTTCTCATTCATGGAATATAAAAAGGCACTTTTTTTTTTTTTTTGGTCACTTTTACTACCAATCTCATTCAGAAAGTCTATTAAGTATTGGGAAGTCATCAGGCTCACAAAGTTGATACAGATTTTCCAAAATTTCGATTTTCTCTTGAATTTTCAAAGATTATCATTGGCAACAAATACTGTTGCTTATGTTCCTTGATGTGATGGACTCAATTCATTTCTGAGAAACTGTTGCCAAAATTCCAACTCTGAATAACAATGATTTGTCTGCCAGTTGGTCTGTCAGTAAAAATGGCAGTCCACCAATGAAAGCAGCTACCTTAGTTTGTAACTCAAGCAATCAGAGAAGTGCTTTTTCTCAAAACCACATTATTATTTTTGTATGCAGCACTTGTGCTTGATGTGAAATTTCTCATTTTGTCACCAACATTTTATAACACCTGCACTCAAGATTTAACAAAATCTCTAAATTTCACTGCTTTGTTCAAGATTTTAAAAAATCACTAAATTTTACTTCTCCATTAAAGACATATCATCAGGTAAGACTTGCTTGCTTTTTGTCTTTTTTTCCTCCCATTTTATGTGACCAAGAGAAATACAGTGTCTTCTAGTACATTGTGGTACCACTGTCTTGACTCATTCTTATATGCCGCTATTGATTTTACTCCATGAGTACAAAAACCAACAGTGAAAAAAAGACAATATCTTAGTAATATTACAAAAATAACCTTTTCCTTGCTGACTCTCTGAAAGAATCTCAAAGACAACCTCAACTCCAGCTGAGAGGGGTCTCAGGACCACACTTTGAGAACTACTCTTCTAGGTATGTATTTAGAGTACAATTTCTGGGACAAAGAATATATACTCAATTTTACTACAAACTGTAAAATTGCTCCAAACTGGGTAATGTCAATTTCTGTTCCCACTGGCTGTATATGAAATTTCCAATTTATAGCCCTTGTTATTGTCAAAGTTTTTAATTTTTGCACAATTCCATTCCTGGGGCCAAGTAATGTTTTTTGTTTATTAGAGTAGTTTATGAATATATAAGATAGTCTAATAAAGATGCTATATATATTATGATACATTCAATATGTATAGATATTCAAATACATATGTATATTCAAAGAGCAGCATACTATGCACATTGCCCTGAGACTTATTCCCACTATTAACATTTCTTAGATGTATTTCCTTATCAGAAAATATAGACCTGTTTTATTATTTAATAGCTGAAGAGTTTTACAGTTGATGTATTATCATAATCTAACCATTACTTTTTCTTTTTTTAATGGTCACTTTTTACAAATTCTATATATTAATCCTTCTTCAGCAATACATGTTGCAAATAAAATTTCTCAAGCTTGCTTTTGTCTTTGCACTGTTTATGAGACCTTTACCAAAGCTTTTAAATATAACATAAGCCATATAGAATTATTGTCTTTGTATTTTTTCTGTTTTTTTTTTTTAATGTATGCTTTCTTATCCTGCAGTCATTGAACCACTCTTCATTATATTCTAAAAGTGTTGCAGTTTTGATTTTCACATTCAGTTCTTAAATCCACCTGGATTTATTTTTGTGCCTGGTGTGATGCATAATCTAATTTTATTTTTTTCCATATGGGTGACCAGTTTTCCAGCATAATCTATTCTATCCCCGGAAACTGCATTGCCATCTTTCATACATTAAGTGTCCATATATAAGTGGGTCTGTTTCTAGGCTCTTCTGTTCCACCTGCCTATCTGTAATCTACACCAATACCACATTGTCTTAATTACCATGCTTTTAAAATAACTGTTGATAGGTAAGAGAAGAATTCCCACACCTTATTGTCCTTTGAGATTGTCTTAATGATATTTGTAGATGGATGACAGAGAAATTATATTGTGGATATTGGTCTGTAATTTTCCTTTCTTTAAACATACTCTTTTTATAGAGTTTTTTATATTGCTTCACACAATTGATTTCATTTATAATAAATATTCTTAATATTGTTTTTCTTTCCTCTGCCTTTATAAGAAATATTTTTCATTGTGTTTTAGAATTTTGGTGTGCAGGCTCATTTTTAGTGGGAGTGATTTATTTTCTCATTCTCTTCCTCTTCAATCTCTCTCTCAAACACACACACACACACACACAATTTCCCTGTAATAAACTCTGCCTCATGTTTATTTAGCTGCATCCACCAAACTGGGTCCCACCCAGACCTAGTCTTACTTATGATGTTAATCATTAGCCACAGATCAGACAGTCGCAGAGCCACCAATTGAATAATGTCAGTCTCTGATCACAAAGGTCTATCTTTGTACTTTGGATTCCATAGTTCTTAGTTCCCTCTAAGTCTCATAAGTCTAAACATTTTCTCAATTAAAAAACATGGGGAGTACCAACTTATGGCCTAGCTTCCAGCAATGAACTTTCCTCTGGTACCCTTTCTTTAAAGAAGGACTTTTAGTTTCTAACACAACCCCTGATTGTACTTGCCTGTTTACACAGAACCCAACCGAGCTGCAGCTCCAGCCCATACTAGCATCCTCTTTATCTGTTGTTCCTTTGGTTCCTACAGATACCATAGTGCTTTCAAATTGGATTTTTTGTTATTTTTGGTTTTGCTTTCTTATATTTTATCTGTCCTTGCATATGCTTGGTGTGAAGAAGGTGGGTTAAAATGTGCACTTGTTGTGCCAACTTGCCCAGACCTGGTATGCCTTTGCAGTAGTTTCACACAGTACCTTTTATATTGACTTTTGATAGTTTTGTTTGTTTGGTGTTGATTTTGTTTGAAATGTAACAATGATCGTGATTTTAAAGAGTATTTGGAAGAAATAAGTGTATTTTTTCAATTTCTGTAATTCATTCTGGTTTATCTTTTATGGACTTGCTGATGCTTAAATTTAAATTTTTGGAGCCTGCTATTAAATAACTGACTCAAACAGCACAATTGAACAAAACAGTTTATCCTTAATGCACTTTGTGAAAGTTCATCATGAGCTATTCCTTTCTCTCTCTCTCTTTCTGCTATATCATAGAAAGACAGACAATCCTGAGCTGTCATCAGGACTATCGAGAAATAGACTGTAATATTAGATCACTGATCTGGTCAATATCAGGGCCACCCACAATAGATGGCCTCTTGGATTTCAGAGCAATGTGTAGGTAATTCACAAGCTAATAATTTCAGGTTAAAGCACAGCATTTGCTTTCAACCCCAAACCTGCAGCAGTTGTAAAGGACTTCCCTATATGACCAGGTGGTGCTGGAGACAGCATGTGACCCTGAAAGTACTCACACAGAGGCTTTAAGTTAAATTAAAGGCTTGCACACAATAAGATATTTCAGGGAAGCTCACTACATTAAATGTTAATAGTGGGGATTTTCACCTCAAATTATTTCTCAAAAGAAGAAGCTGAAATACTTTGAGAATACAATGGGAAGGTAATATCTTGGTGTCATGATTTTCACTGCTTTTGCCATCCACACTAAAGAAAATCTTTCTCTGCTCTTAGTAGAGTTATAAATTAAGCTCACTTGCATCATTAATAGCAGCAAATTGGAACCCTTCAAGATTTTTTTTTTATAAAGAAGGAAGAAGTCCCAATCAGTCACCAAGGCTCTGTTTTTGCCCACACACTCACCAGTAATTGACATAACATGGAATAGTTTCCATGGCGTCATTGGAAATGATTCTAAATATACTAGTCTCTGAATACAGGATTGAAATATTAAACTAGATATGAAATTATTTCAGTAAAGAAAGGTCTTGACATATGTTTCCATCATCTAAACACATGCACGTGCACACACACACACACAAAAGAGTAAGCATTGAAAGCTTGTTTATGTGCAATATTAAAGAGTTTAAAGACGTAGAGCATGCATTTTGGGTAGGGAGATGCTGATTATATAATAAATTAATGGGAGAATGTCCAAGAGTTAAAAGCACATCTCTGTGTCTCCTAGACATGTATACAGTATGCTCCACCCATCTAGTATACAACAACATTTGTTTCCTTCTGACTAAAAATAACACATTCTTATCACTGCAAGTTAAAAATGGAGGGTTTCACAAAAACCTCTTTAGAAAGAAAACTAAAATCACCAATAATCACACTGTCCAAGATAACTGCTCAACAATTGCTCTTATGTGTTTTCAGTCTTCTTCCAGTATTTGTGTGTATTTGAATAATAAAAATCACAGTTCATATGCTTTCTGTATTGTATTGCACTTTGTTTTTGACTTAAGATTAAGTTTTGAGAAATTTTATTTTTTATCATTTCTATTGTTAAATGTTATTTTAAAATGGGTCATAATAATCCACCCAAAACTTATGGAAATATTATTCAAGTTTTTCATTATTTACTTTGGGACTTTTAGGTTCATTTGCTTTGGGGGTATTCCAAATAAAGCCACGTTTAACATTTCTAAGCTACTTCCTTAGGTGGCTCAGACAGTAGAGTGTCTGTTTGCAATGCAGGAGACCTGGGTTTGATCCCTGGGTCAGGAAGATCCCCTGGAGAAGGAAATGGCAACCCACTCCAGTACTATTGCCTGGAAAATTCCATGGATGGAGGAGCCTGGTAGGCTACAGTCTATGGGGTCACAAAAGAGTCAGACACGACTGAGCAACTTCACTTCACTTAACATATCTATGCACAAATCTAAACCTTTTCAAGGAAAGTCTTTGTCATGATGTCATTTACTATTTTTCCTATACACACTGATATACATCCTATTTTGTCTCATTCTAATGTACTCAGTTTTTGCATCTTAAAAAAAAAATCCTATGATTCCACTTCTCCATTCAGCAATGACTCTTTTGACCTTCAAAGGCAATTTTTAAAATTTTGTTGATTCTCTCCAGTTCCTTATATACCACATCCTGCCAAGGCATTCCAATCTGATTTTGTTCTCACCACTATACTGAAATCTGTCCAACTAAGGTTACTAAAGTTAATCAACTTTGCGCCAGTAATGTAATATAAGCCTTCAGATATTTTATTTCTTAACCTCTCTGTTATGGTCAGTCTGACTGACACCTACCTTCTTGAAACATTCTTTCTGCTTGTATCACATTCTCGCTTTGCCTAAGCTTCTCAAGTGTATACCTTCTATTTAACTTTGTGTGTATCTACTCACTTTTAAAGGCACATTTACACATCAAGTCTTCTTTGATATGACTCTACCAGATTTCTCTGATTTTACCAGATCTTTCAGATTCAAATAACATACTGAATCCTTGCCAGCTGAGGTCATGATATTCAGCACCAACTTCTAGTTTAGCACTCGTTAATTAAACTGTACTTTAATCATATTTTTTTCTCTATTGTTGATTTCCCTATTGGTTGGGAATATATCTTGCCCACATTTGTATTTGCTCATACTGTTTCCAACAGTCCAGTCTCTTACTAAGTGCTCATTAAATGCTTACTGAATGAATGACTAAATCATAGCTGCTCTCTTAGAGCTTAAGTGTGGCTGTATGAAGAGGATCCAATCAAATCAGCTCAAATGAATAAGAGATGTATTGTAAGGACATATGAGAATTTCACAGAATATAAAAAAGACTCATGGGAATTTGGAATCCAGACAATTATTTTTCTGTGTCTATTTGAGTGTATGTGTGTGTGTGTGTGTTACTTCATTCTCCTGTTTCTCTCTGACATGCCTTTTCTGCTCAATTCTCAGCAAACACACATCAATTGATCAATGAGAATATCCCAGAACTGAAGCTTTAACCCGCAAATCTACATGAGTCTTAAACTTGACTCCCCCACTAATGACTGACTCGGTAACTGAGCTACAAAACAGCCTCCAATAAGGAGAGTCTACAGTGTCCATCCCTATTTCATTTATCTGTGACCCAGGGATGAACTCATTATGTGATATATGAGTAAACCTGCCCATCTAGGTTGTGCACAGGGGATACACCATTGTCTTTCAAGCTTTTAGTACTATAAGAATTGTCACTCCTTCAGAACTCTGCCCCATGCCATTTTGGGCCTTGCACTCCCTACTCCTGTCTTGATCCTTGGGGACTTCAATATTCCCACAGAAAATTCTCCCAACACTCTGAGATCTTAGTTCCTTACCCTCCTTTCTTCCAATGTCCACCATTCTACTTCACTCACTCATTCCTATGGTCATAACTGTACCTAGTAACCACCATAACCATTAACCACCCCCCCTCATAATCTACTAAGAAATTTCAAGCATCTGACAATCTGACCATCACTTCCTATCTTTCCACCTTACTGCCTCTAGAAATACAATTTCAACAACCTTCCAGGACTACAGATCCTTTCTTTTCATGTCCCTGATTTTTGATATATTTTCTTTGCTCTGTACTCAAATTACTTTTGGTTTTAAATTATAATAACCATTTCTGCATATACCTTCAATATCCCTGTCACCCTATCACCTCATCAGTATGCTCTTGATTATATTAAAACCTGTGTTAAATCCTATTCTCCCTATTCAACATATGAATACTTGACAGTTGCTCCCTCCTTCATTCATAAAATCTTTTACCAAGTCCTGTCAATTTTACCTCTTCAAAGTTTATTTTCTCCCAACATATGTACACCTTTAGCTAATGCATGTTGATATATGGCAGAAATGAACCCAACATTTTAAAGCAATTATCCTTCAATTTAAATAAAAAAAAATAAATGAACAAAGTGTATTTTCATTTTCCTATTAATGAGCTACTTCAGTCCACCATCAATTCTTGCAAGTATTTTTTCAATAGCCTCCTCACTTGACCTTCTTTGTTACATGCTGCTAAGTCACTTCAGTCGTGTCCGACTCTGTGCGACCCCATAGACGGCAGCCCACCAGGCTCCCCTGTCCCTGGGATTCTCCAGGCAAGAACACTGGAGTGGGTTGCCATTTCCTTCTCCAATGCATGAAAGTGAAAAGCGAAAGTGAAGTCGCTCAGTCGTGTCCGACTCTTAGCAACCCCATGGACTGCAGCCTACCAGGCTCCTCCATCCATGGGATTTTCCAGGCAGAAGTACTGGAGTGGGGTGCCATTGCCATGCATTCTCCTCTAAATCAGTCTCCACAAAATTCCAGAGTTGTTTGCAGTTCAAATCTACGCATATCACTGCATTGCTTAAAACTAGCAGTATTTGGTTGGCCAAAAAGTTCATTTGGGCTTTTTTCCATATCCCAAATGAAATTTTTGGCCAACCCAGTAGTTCCTGATTGCCTGTTGGGGGGGAAAAAAAAAAACCCTCTAAAATAGACTACAGTCTTTCCAACTCTCCTTTTATGAAAACTTTTGGACTCATACTTTATATAGCTCCAGCAGTGAAAAGCTTGGAGCCATAACATGATTGTGTACAAACACACTTGCTGGCCTGACAATGTTGTGTGATACCAACACACTCTACTATTTCAAGAATTTATGTTTTTTTTTTTTCTCTGCATACAATACTGTTTATGTGTCTGTTGCCCAAGGTATACCAGGAAGATAGAACCCGATATTGTTTAGGAATATCTAGGTCTTTGGAGAAGGCAATGGCACCCCACTCTAGTACTCTTGCCTGGAAAATCCCATGGACGGCGGAGCCTGGTAGGCTGAAGTCCATGGGGTCGCTGGTGGTCGGATACTCTCTGAGACTTCCTTTTCACTTTTCACTTTCACACATTGGAGAAGGAAATGGCAACCCACTCCAGTGTTCTTGCCTGGAGAATCCAGGGATGGGGGACCCTGGTGGGCTTCCATCTATGGGATCTCACAGAGTCGGACATGACTGAAGTGACTTAGCAGCAGCATCTAGGTCTTGCTCCAAATTTTCAAGTACCCCAACATCACCTTCACCACCAATGGAGTAAGAACATGCCTTTTCTGATATGAATTTTGGTTTAAAAAGTGTGTACACATACCCAAAAAAGGTAGGGGATAGATTTTTTTGTCAGTTCCTCTGCAATGGGATTACAAACACTGGGTATATAAAAGGGCAGTGAAAGTCTAGAAATTCATGAACCAGGCAAGATGCAAACCTGCCCAGAAAGTATAACTGGGAACTGCATGAAGCAAAAAAAAAAAAAAAAAAAAAAAGATCAAAATACGCTACATCTGTTCCCATTTTGGGTGGCCGTTTCACTTCAAATAAAATCTTGTATTCTTGGCAAATTAAACTGAGAACTTTATCTAATTTTATACTTGGAATGTGTGTCCTATCTACTCTGGCATTTAGATATATTTTTAATGAGATATAAGCTTCTGAGTATCAGATTTACAATGATTAAGCAGATGTTAGAAGTGAAAACTGTTCAATATTTATAGTGACTGTTTAGAAATATACATCAAGATTTTAAATCAAAATAATCTTTGGTTCAACAATTCTGAGTCTAGAAATGTATCACAATGAAATTATATGACAATTTGGCATTGGTACACACATAGGCTCACAAATGATTTAGTTGAACAATTGTTTAAATAATGAGAAATTCAAAACAGATGGTTAATAAACTATTATAGTAAATCCATTAAATGGTACCCTGTGAAGTCATTGATGATAATGAGGAATAATTATATCAATTGACACAAAAAGGGAACTACAACATATTGTTATTATGGAGTGAGAATAGCAGAATGCATAGAGTGTATAAAGCAATACACACACTCATGCACACACACATACACACATTCAGACTTGGAGTATGTATGACTAAGAATACATCTGAAAAGACATTTTTCTACATATTGTAAATTTTTAATTCTATTAATTTTGGGCTCTTTTTACTTTCTTCATCATACTTTTCTATATTGTTTGAATGTTTCAAAATTATCATGTATCGATTTTCTAAACAGATTAAATTTTATGTGAAATTTTATTACATATAATTTTATTTTAATTAAACATACTTTTACTAAAGCTATTAAATTTTATGTTAAATGTTAAGCCACTAAAGTACAAGAACATATTAGTGCATGGTTTTATTAGAATGTTTGGATGGATGAAGAAGACCTTTAGAAGATTAACATGTAAGACATATTTAATACAGAAAAAGATAAATAGTTGTGACTTCAAAATAGTTAAAAATTTCAGCAAGAGGAATCAAAAAGCAAATGAACAAGCACTAACAACCATAAGCAAAGATTACAGCTACATGGGAATTGAGGCAAATATTCATAACATGTTTAAAAAGAAATTGGTGACTATTTTTAAAATATAAGGAACACTTACAAATAAATAAGTGTGTGTGACTAGACTAGCTCACTAGACTAGCTCACATTAATTGACATTACTTATTTAAAATTTTAATATAATGTGAACTTAACAATCACGTATCTATGGCTAATGGAATATGACAGAATATTATTTTCCTTACCTACTGAGATTGACAAGCCTTTCCTCAAAAGTCATATGCAAAAATCAGTGAAAATACTCAGGGCCTGGTTATGTGTGTTTTCATAGGAATGACCTATTTATATTTAATTAACTTTTACTTAAGTATATTTGATTTTCAACATTGTGAATTTCAGGAGTACAGCAAAGTGATTCAGTTATACATAGTTTTTTTTTTTCAGATTCTTTTCTATTATAAGGTATAATAAAGTACTGAATATAGTTCCTTGTGCTTTACAGTAAATCCTTGATATTTAATATTTTTATTGCAGTATAATTCACATTAGGAATGACCCTTTGAAACTCACAGGCAATTCTCCATTTTCTTTCCAGAAACAGAACTGTTTTCTCTTAAAAAAAAAAATCAAAATATTTTAAACTTTAACTTATGATATTCCAAGTAGTATAAAACAAGCATAGAATATCTGTGGGTGTTTACCAACTAACATGGAATGGATTTGAAAATAAAAATTGTAAGCACACTTCTACAGGGCTCTGAGCTTCTCTTCCTTTAGCCTAAGAAGCTGGGCCTGGCAGGGGCATCCAGCTCTTTCTCTCCTTTATTGTGATGGTACAGCAACAGTCTGGCAACAAGCCCATGGACTTCAGAGTCAGAAGGAGGGATTGTGCATACCACTTCAGCCATATGCTAGCTGGGTGATTCTTTATGAATGACAAATACACAAGCTTCAGCATGTAGAATTACTGAATCAAAAAAAAAAAAAAAAAAGAGGTTAATAATGTCCCCTCAGAAGGCCACTTCTGAGGAGATACCAAGGGAAACTTTCATGCAAAGATGGGCTCAATAAAGGACAGAAATGGCATGGACCTAACAGAAGCAGAAGATACTAAGATGAGGTGGCAAGAATACACAGAACTATGCGAAAAATATCTTTATGACCCAGATAATCACGATAGTGTGATCACTCACCTAGAGCCAGACATCCTGGAATTTGAAGCCAAATGGGCCTTAGGAAGCATCGCTATGAACAAAGCTAGCGAAGGTGATGGAATTCCAGTTGAGCTACTTTAAATCCTAAAAGATGATGCTGTGAAAGTGTTGCACTCAATATGTCAGCAAATTGGAAAACTCAGCAGTGGCCACAGGACTAGAAAAGGTCAGTTTCAATTCCAATCCCAAAGAAAGGCAATGCCAAAGAATGCTCAAACTACCACACAATTGCACTCATCTCCAACACTAGTAAAGTAATGCTCAAAATTCTCCAAGCCAGGCTTCAGAAATACATGAACCATGAAATTCCAAATGTTCAAGCTGGATTTAGAAAAGGCAGAGGAACCAGAGATCAAATTGCCAACACCCATTGGATCACTGAAAAACCAAGAGAGTTCCAGAAAAAAAAAAACATCTATTTCTGCTTTCTTGACTATGCCAAAGCCTTTGACTGTGTGGATCACAATAACTGTGGAAAATTCTGAAAGAGATGGGAATACCAGACCACCTGACCTGCCTCTTGAGAAATCTGTATGCAGGTCAGGAAGCAACAGTTAGAAGTGGACATGGAACAAGAGCCTGGTTCCAAATAGGAAAAGGAGTATGTCGAGGCTGTATATTGTCACCCTGCTTATTTAACTTTTATGCCGAGTACATCATGAGAAACGCTGGGCTGGATGAAGCACAAGCTGGAATCAAGATTGCCAGGAGAAATATCAATAACCTCAGATATGCAGATAACTATGGCAGAAAGTGAAGAAGAACTAAAGACTCCCTTGATGAAAATGAAAGAGGAAAGTGAAAAAGTTGGCTTAAAGCTCAACATTAGGAAAACTAAGATCATGGCATCTGGTTCCATCACTTAATGGCAAATAGATGGGGAAACAGTGGAAACAGTGGCTGACTATTTTTTGGGACTCCAAAATCACTGCAGATGGTGACTGCAGTCATGAAATTAAAAGACGCTTACTCCTTGGAAGGAAAGTTATGACCAACCTAGACAGCAAATTAAAAGGCAAAGACATTACTTTGTCAACAAAAGTCTGTCTAGTTAAGACTATGGTTTTCCCAGTAGTCCTGTATGGATGTGAGAGTTGGACTACAAAGAAAGCTAAGCACCGAAGAACTGATGCTTTTGAACTGTGGTGTTGGAGAAGACTCTTGAGATTTTCCTGGACTGCCAGGAGATCCAGCCAGTCCATCCTAAAGGAGATCAGTCTTGAGTGTTCATTGGAAGGACTGATGTTGAAGCTGAAACTCCAATACTTTGGCCACCTAATGTGAAGGGCTGACTCATTTGAAAAGATCCTGATACTGGGATAGATTGAGGGCAGGAGGAGAAGGGGATGACAGAGGATGAGATGGTTGGATGGCATCACGGACTCAATGGACATTAGTTTTGGTAAACTCTGGGAGTTGCAGATGGACAGGGAAGTTTGGTGTTCTGCAGTCCATGGGGTCGCAAAGAGTCAGACATGACTGAGAGACTGAACTGAACTGAACTGAACAGAAGTCCACTTAGAGAATGTAACAAAACCCTGAGTGTGATGTCTGGAACATAGTGCGGGTTGAATAAAAACAACTCCAGGGACTTCCCTAGTGGGCCAGTGGGTAGGACTTCACCTTCCCGTGCAGGTGGTGCAGGTTCAATCCCTGGCCAGGGAGCTAAAGTCCCACATAACTTGTGTTCAAAACAAACAAACATCCCATAAAACAGAAACAGTAGTGTAACAAATTCAAACAGACCAAAAAAAAAAAAAAAGTCCACATTAAAAAAATCTTAAAAAAAAAAACTCTAAAAATAATGAGAATCTATAATAGAGTGGTGGGAATAGGAGTTGTACTTCCCTTCCCTTTGCAGGAGTTATCAATTTCTCATCCTTTTGTCTCTGTTTGTAGGATTCAGCTTAAAGACCATCACACAGGAGTTTTGTCTCTCAGTACTGGCAGCGTGAGGAGCGTTGAGTCTGCAAGTTTGCCCTTCTGAGATGGGCACTGGCATATTTCTCTATATGTGAACAGGTCATTCAGCTCATGCATGAAGGGCTGATCTTGTGGAATCCTGCTCTGAGCTAATTATATTTTTAAATTGCCCTCATTATAAATTTGTGAATGTCAATAAGAATTATTTAAGTACAGTGAAAAACAAAATGGAATGCCAAAGTTATGAGATATCTATCTGTTTGACTACTGGACTGGGAATTGCAACCACTGTCTTAATTACAGTGCTTTCTCACTATAAAGACATGGGGAAGATTTTTATTTTATTTTTTAATAAATTTAGTTCATGCATCGGGAAATTGGAATCACATCTTTTTCAAAAGGATGTAAGGAATATGACTTTCACTGTGCACTAACTTGAAAAAAATAAAACAGGAAAAAATAAGTAGAAAAACTACAGTTTAACTTTGAATTAAGTGATAAAGATGGGACAGAAAAGACAGGGCAGGAAGAGGCCAGGACAAACTCATTGCTGGGGCCAATTCTTGGGCACTGGGGCCTGACCTGAGTGTGAATCCTTACTCTACAATTTTGCACACAGTAGTGAATAATCCTTCTTCTTTTGCCTCCTTTGATCAATTGAAATACCAGTGTTTAACTTTTAAGGATTAGATAAACATAATGATTAACAAGGTCCCTGATCTATATAAGGTGCTACCAAAGAATGTCGCTTGTTTAGTGCCTTTCTTATTTCTCACAGCCATTCTGCTAAAATAGCTGTCAGACAAAATATATCAGACAAAATGTATCTGTTAAATCTGGGTATGTTACAGGGAACTGCCCAAGAGTATTTAAATTAGTGGCATTATTGCACAGTGACTTAAGACAGACTTAAGAATTGTAAGACTGGATTTCTTGGCCACTAAGAGATTTATTACTGGCATTCAATGGATTTGGGGAGGGAAATGTTTTTGAAAAACCACAGCTAGCTTAAAAATTAATGTCAAAAGCACTTTTCCTATAAGAAAGAAATGATAAAGAATATATGAAAATCATATCTGAGTGGGCAGTCATAGCAGCCAGCTCTCTAGGGCTGATAAAAGGAAAGGCTGCAATTTCTCAATGCCTGGATCATCATCTGTAACAAGGGCAAGGTGGACCATCCCATATGGTGAGGAACAGACCAAAAGCTCCAGCTGACTGAGAATGTCTATGCAAAGGAAAGGGCCCCAAACCCATTTGACCCCACTTCTAAATGCCCAGCTGAATAGATAACCAACAAGGACCTACTGTATAACAAAGGGAACTATATGCAATATTTTGTAATAACTTATAAGGGAATATAACCTGAAAGAATAGATATATATGTGTACCTATAACTGAATCACTTTGCTGTACACCTGAAATTTACACAACACTGTAAAGCAACTATACTTCAATTTAAAAAATAAATGAATGAATGAATTCATGCCCAGTTGAAGGTACTGTTTGACAGTGGCTTTGGGGAAAATCTTTGATGTTTTCCACATCAGTGCTTGCCTGATGAATTTGATGGCACTAAATTGAATTTTACTGAAATGATGTAAAAGCCAAATCACAAGCATTTAACAGAAAAGAAAAAAAGGAAACACTATACGGGGCAAATGAATGGAAATATTTCACAAGTTCAAGGCTTGAGCTGTTTACAAACTGCACGCTGAAGAAGTTGAGCCAGTAGCTGTCATTCACCAATGAGCACCCTATCTGTATCACCTGTCAAGGTCCTGATTGTTTGCTGCTGCTGCTGCTAAGTCACTTCAGTCATGTCCGACTCTGTGAGACCCCATAGACAGCAGACCATCAGGCTCCCCCGTCCCTGGGATTCTCCAGGCAAGAACGCTGGAATGGGTTGCCGTTTCCTTCTCCAATGCATGAAAGTGAAAAGTGAAAGCAAAGCTGCTCAGTCATGTCTGACTCGCAGCGAACCCAGGGACTGCAGCCTACCAGGCTCCTCCATCCATGAGATTTTCCAGGCAAGAGTACTGGAGTGAGTTGCCATTGCCTTCTCTGATTGTTTGCTGAGTACAGAATTATTCTGAACAGCAACTCATGTATGAAAGTAAAAGAGGAAGTAGAAAATGTTCTTTCATTCCAAACACCTATAAGCCAAGAAGTGTCTAAAACAAAACTGTGCCAAGTAACTAATCTGTGCCATACTCTCCACAGAATATGGTTTGAAGAAATCATCTACCTCAATCATAATCACTGTTGTTTAGTCTCTCAGTTGTGTCCAACTCTTTGTGACCCTATGGTCCTTGGTTATCTATCTATATCTATGGACTATAGCCCACCAGGATCCTCTGTCCATGGGATTTTTTCAGGTAAGAATACTGGAGTGGGTTGCCATTTCCTTCTCCAGGGATCTTCCTGACCTAGGGACCAAACCTATGTCTCCTGCATTGGCAGATGGATTCTTTACCTGGGAAGTCCAGTCATAATCATAGCAACCTTCTCCAGAGAACATTGGTGATCATGTCAGAGATTTTGCCTCGTGAAGGCAGGTTAGAGGAGCTGACTGGCTAATAATACTTTCCCTTGATCTTGTAACCTGTAGTCTTCATAAAGTTCTTTTACATATATTCATTCTATCTTCCCCAAAATCAAGTAAGAAAGCCAAAGGTTTATTGAATTCCCCAAATTGGTATAGCTAAACAGGGCAAAGGGATTCTAATCTAGTGTGTTCTGATTCCAAAATCTGTTTTTGCCAATGTACCACCCAGTAAACATTTGTTTCCTGAACAATGGCTTGAGAGTACCACATTAAAGACTCCGTGTTTCAAGATACATAACTATTAGAGTATAAAATATGATAGAAGGTTTTTTAATAAGCATTTCCTTTAGATTTCTGTTCTTTGGCTTTCAAATGCTTTTTAAATGAAGGGTTCAAAAATTATACATGCATTCAATTGTGCTTAAAATGCTGCTCTGAGTAAAGTCTCACAATGCCTTTCACCAAAGAGAAATCATTGCTCTGGAAGAATTATCAGGGTTCCTAATTTCTGTTTTGTCTCCCCAGGAATGCTCTCAAATTTTCATAGAAATTTGAACTTTAAGAAAATGCAATGTTTTTCACTGCTCTCAACATCCCCATCCCTACCACTAGCCACCCATGAAAAATAATCAACTTTGGAACAAAAGATTTAACAGTAAGATTGTAAATAGTAATGCTGCAACCAGAGCTTATGAGAAGGAAACAAAATAGCTTGTCATGTTTAACTGTGATTTCACATCATTTCAGTGAGTGCAAGGCTTGGATTATTTCAAAAGTTTAAGACGGTTTTCTTTCATACCATCATGAAATGGAGGACTGGAAATCATCAATGAAACTTATCACAAATCTTAACAACTTCCTATATCTTTAACTTGAAATTTATGAACTCTGGCTAAATCTTATTATAATTCATGGGATAAAGCTTGATTTAAGATATATAACATTAAAATGGCAAAAATAGAAAGGGAAAGATATTTGGGGTTGGGGGACACAGAAAATAGATAAGGAGAAACAAAGGCGTATGTTACCTATTCATTCTATTCCGGATTCCCAAAGATGCATGAGGATCATTCCTGGGTTATACCATTCCCCTCACGGATGCACCCTGCTATCTTATTTTTATTTCTGCCCCATACCTTTTGTACTCTTTGGCTCTCACTGTGGAAAGGCCCCTTGAGACCATCTCTTAACGGGACCAGCCTGGAGAAAAGGGACTTTTGAAAGTTCACAGGACTGGTTCATGGCAAATTCATGATTACAATCATCTCTCACCATTCCCATTCCCTAGTCTTTTAAACATTTCATAATTAATTAAATAGTACAATCAGTTCTTTATGAAGGCTTTAGTCAAGTTGTAAACAAAAAAAATTACCATGGAAGGATTTTGACCAAAACTAAAAATGGAAAAGATTTCTCTGTGCATGAAATTGTTGTTTGTAATAGCAGATCTAAAACCGTTCTCAAGTTTTGAGTTGAATATGATCTTATTAAAATGGTTTATCTTAATATTTATATTATAGTTATCAGGTAGATATCTTTAGTCATGAGAGCAACGTTCTGCTAATGAACTTTGTATCTTAGTAGCTGTACATATAAAGCTACTATATCCTTGAGTACAAAGGAATTGAGGCTATAAGATGACCCCCTATTTCAGTGCCTTGACCATCAAAGGATTCCTCTCTCACTGGCTATGACTAGAAACATAAGATCTTAATGGAAGTACCACAGAAATATTCAAAAATGCCTCCAGCCCTCGCCTTCAAGCCTCTTGCTGTTCCTGACTTTCTAGGCTTTATATCTGGATTCTCCTTGTCATTTCCCTCTACTTGGATGTGGCAGCCTAGCTCAGGTGAATTAACAATACTAAAAAGCAAGCAATGTGACACTCTATAATATGGTCTCTGGTAAATGACCCACATCATATCCAAGAGAACATAAACATGAGTTCAGCACTGCCAGGGCATCCCCTGAAATGGTCCTGAACTACAGAAAGTAGCACCACTTCTAGTAGCTTCTTTTGTCATATGGTATGCTGTCAAAGTGCTGTACTCAATATGTCAGCAAATTTGGAAAAGTTAGCAATGGCCAGAAGACAGGAAGAGATTGGTTTTCATTCCAATCACAAAGAAGGGCAATGTCAAAGAATGTAAGAACTACCATACAATTGTGCTCATTTCAGATGCTAGCAAGGTAATGCTCAAAATCCTTCAAGCTAGACTTCAACAGTATGTGAACTGAGAACTTCCAGATGTACAAGCTGGATTTAGAAAAGGTAGAAATACCAGAGATTAAATTGACAACAACTGTTGGGTCATAGAAAAACAAAAGAATTCCAGAAAAACATCTACTTCTGCTTTATCGACTATGCCAAAGCCTTTGATGGTGTAGATCACAACAAACTGTGGAAAATTCTGAAAGAGATGGGAATACCAGACCACCTGACCTGCCTACTGAGAAACTTGTATGTAGGTCAAGAAGCAACAATTAGACCTGGACATGAAACAATGGACTGGTTCAAAATTGGGAAAGGAGAATGTCCAGGCTGTACACTGTCATCCTGCTTATTTAACATATGCAGAGTACATCTTGCGAAATGCTGGCTGGATGAATTAAAAGCTGGAATCAAGACTGCCGGGAGAAATATCAACAACCTTAGGTATGCAGATGATAGCACTCTAATAGCAGAAAGCAAAGAACTAGAGTCTCTTGATGAGGGTGACAGAAGAGACTGAGAAAGTTGGCTTAAAACTCAACATTCAAAAAACTAATATCATGACATCTGGTCCCATCACTTTGTGGCAAAAAGAAGGGGAAAAAGTGAAAGCAGTGACAGGTTTTATTTTCTTGGGCTCCAAAATCACTGCGGATGATGACTGCAGCCATGAAACTAAGACACTTGGTCCTTGGAAGAAAAGCCATGACACATTCATTGGAAGGACTAATGCTGAAGCCAAAGCTCCAATATTTTGGCCACCTAATGGGAAGACCTGACTCATTGGAAAAGATCCTGATGCTGGGAAAGACTGAGGGCAGGAGGAGAAGTGGGCACCAGAGGATGAAATGGATGGATGGCAATATCAACTCAATGGACATGAGTCCAAGAAAACTCTGGGACATCGTGAAGGACAGAGAAGTGTGGTGTGCTGTTGTCCATGGGGTCATAAAGAGTTGGACTCAACTTAGCAAGTAAAAAACACAACAAAAGTATGGAAAGAGCAAACGATTAAGTATCATAACTTTATTAAAGTTCCTATTTTGTGACCTCAATGTTCCTCTTTCTATTACATGTTTCTAATTTGTAAAATAAGAAATGTGACTGGTTCAAAAATTCTCAATCTTAGCTATTAATTAATATTCCAGGGATATTTTTAACATACAGACTCCTCGTAGCCATACTTCATCTATTAAGTCATAATACCAGGTTCTGGGCTTAAGAAAGTTGTAATTTGTAAAGCACCCCTAAGGGCTTGATGGACATGCATTTGAGCAAGCTCCAGGAGATGGTGAAGGATGGTGAAGCCTGGCGTGTTACAGTCCATGGGGTTGCAAATAGTCGGACACGATTGAGCAACTAACGACAAGGGGCTTGAATACTCACTCAGTACAGGACTTCACTGCATTCAGCATTCTCTACAGTCCTCTCCAGATTTATAACTTTTTCACATATTTTGGGGGAATTAGCAGATACTAACAGCAATAGAGTCTAATTAAGCTTTGTTATGTTGATCACTTCAAAGTCATCTGCTGCTGCTGCTGCTGCTAAGTCGCTTCAGTCGTGTCCGACTCTGTGCAATCCCAGAGATGGCAGCCCACCCATCCCTGTGATTCTCCAGGCAAGAACACTGGAGTGGGTTGCCATTTCCTTCTCCAATGCATGAAAGTGAAAAGTGAAAGTGAAGTCACTCAGTCGTGTCCGACTCTTAGTGACCCCATGGACTGCAGCCTACCAGGCTCCTCCATCCACGGGATTTTCCAGGCAAGAGTACTGGAATGGGGTACCATTGCCTTCTCCATCAAAGTCATCTGAGAGATCTTTAAGACTTAAAGACTCCACATTTTAGATTCCATATATAAGTGAGATCATGCAGCTTTTTTCTTTCTGTGACTGCCTGGTTTCACTCAGTATAATGTCCTCCAGATTCATCCATATTTTGTAAGTGTCAGTATCTCCCTGTTAAAGCTGAATAATATTCCAATGCATGTATGTTTTTGTGTGTCTTTGATATTTTCTTTATTATATAGGTTGTTTCCATCTCTTGGGCTTCACTCATAACTCACTTGGTAAAGAATCCACCTGCATTACAGAAGACCCCGGTTTGATTCCTGGGTCAGGAAGATCCCCTGGAGAAGGGATAGGCTACCCACTCCAGTATTCTTGGGTTCCCTTTTGGCTCGGCTGGTAAAAAATCTGCCTGTAATGTAGGATACCTGCGTTCCATCCCCGGGTTGCGAAGATCCCCTGGAGAATGGAAAGGCAACTCACTCCAGTACTCTGGCCTGGAGAACTCCATGGACTGTAGAGTCCATGGGATCACAAAGAGTCAGACATGACTGAGCGACATTCACTGCCATATCTTGGCTATTGCGAATAATGCTACAACAAATATGGGAGTACAGAAATCTCCTTGAAGTGTTGATTTCATTTTCCTTGAATATATGTATGCCGAAGAAGGATTGCTGGATCATATGAGTTGTTTTTTGAGAAAGCTTCTATACTGTTTTCCATAGTAGCTGTACCAATTTACATTCCCATCCAACAGGGCACAAAGGTTCCTTTTTCTCCATACCCTCACCAACACTTCAGTTCAGTTCAGTTCAGTCACTCAGTCGTATCCGACTCTTTGCAACCCCATGAACTGCAGCATGCCAGACCTCCCTGTCCATCACCAACTCCAGGAGTTCACTCAGACTCACGTCCATCGAGTCAGTGATGCCATTGAGCCATTTCATCCTCTGTCATCCCCTTCACCTCCTGCCCCTAATTGCTCCCAGCATCAGAGTCTTTTCCAATGAGTTAACTCTTCTCATCAGGTGGCCAAAGTATTGGAGTTTCAGCTTTAGCATCAGTCCTTCCAAAGAAATCCCAGGGCTGATCTCCTTTAGAATTGACGGGTTGGATCTCCTTGCAGTCCAAGGGACTCTAAACAGTCTTCTCCAACACCACAGTTCAAAAGCATCAATTCTTTGGCCCTCAGCTTTCTTCACAGTCCAACTCTCACATCCATACATGATCACTGAAAAAGACATAGCCTTGACTAGATGCACTTTTGTTGGCAAAGTAATGTCTCTGCTTTTGAATATGCTATCTAGGTTGGTCATAACTTTTCTTCCAAGGAGTAAGTGTCCTTTAATTTCATGGCTGCAATCACCATTTGCAGTGATTTTGGAGCCCCCCAAAAATAAAGTCTGACACTGTTTCCAGTTTCCCCATCTATTTCCCATGAAGTCATGGAAAGAGATGCCATGATCTTAGTTTTCTGAATGTTGAGCTTTAAGCCAACTTTTTCACTCGCCTCTTTCACTTTCATCAAGAGGCTTTATAGTTTCTATTCACTTTCTGCCATAAGGGTGGTGTCATCTGCATATCTGAGGTTATTGATAATTCTCCCGGCAATCTTGATTCCAGCTTGTGCTTCATCCAGCCCACCGTTTCTCATGATATACTCTGCATATACGTTAAATCAGCAAGGTGACCATATACAGCCTTGACATACTCATTTCCTTATTTGGAACCAGTCTGTTGTTCCATGAACAGTTCTAACTGTTGCTTCCTGACCTACATATAGGTTTCTCAAGAGGCAGGTCAGGTGGTCTGGTATTCCCATCTCTTTCAGAATTTTCCACAGTTTATTGTGATCCACACAGTCAAAGGCTTTGGCATAGTCAAGAAAGCAGAAATAGATGTTTTTCTGGAACTCTCTTGCTTTTTCGATGATCCAGGGGATGTTGGCAATTTGATCTCTGATTCCTCTGCATTTTCTAAAACCAGCTTGAACATCTGTAAGTTAACAGTTCACATATTGCTGAAGCCTGGCTTAGAGAATTTTGGACATTACTAGCGAGTAAGATGAGTACAATTGTGTGGTAGTTTGAGCATTCTTTAGCATTGCATTTCTTTGGGATTGGAATGAAAACTGACCTTTTCCAGTCCTATGGCCACTGCTGAGTTTTCCAAATTTGCTGCTATATTGAATGTAGCACTTTCACAGCATCATCTTTCAGGATTTGAAATAGCTCAACTGGAATTCCATCACCGCCTCTAGCTTTGTTCGTAGTGATCCTTTCTAAGGCCCGCTTGACTTCACATTCCAGGATGTCTGGCTCTAGGTGACTGATCACACCACTGTGATTATCTCGGTCATGAGATTTTTTTTATACAGTTCTTCTGTGTATTCTTGCCACCTCTTCTTAATATCTTCTGCTTCTGTTAGGCCCATACCATTTCTGTCCTTTATTGAGCCCTTCTTTGCAAAAAATGTTCTCTTGGTATCTCTAATTATCTTGAAGAGATCTCTAGTCTTTCCCATTCTGTTGTTTTCCTCTATTTCTTTGCATTGATCACTGAGGAAGGCTTTTTTATCTCTCCTTGCTATTGTTTGGAACTCTGCATTCAGATGTTTATATCTTACCTTTTCTCTTTTGCTTTTCACTTCTCTTCTTTTCACAGCTATTTTTAAGGCCTCCCCAGACAGCCATTTTGCTTTTTTTGCTATTCTTTTCCATGGGGATGGTCTTGATCCCTGTCTCTTGTACAATGTCATGAACCTCCATCCATAGTTCATCAGACACTCTATCTATCAGATCTAGTCCCTTAAATCTATTTCTCACTTCCACTGTATAATCATAAGGAATTTGATTTAGGTCATACCTGAATGGTCTAGTGGTTTTCCCTACTTTCTTCAATTTAAGTCTAAATTTGGCAGTAAGTAGTTCATGATCTCAGCCACAGTCCGCTCCCTGTATTGCTTTTGGTGACTATATAGAGTTTCCCCAACTTTCACTGCAAATAATATAATCAATATGATTTCGGTGTTGACTATCTGGTGATGTCCATGTGTAGAGTCTTCTCTTGTGTTGTTGGAAGAGGGTGTTTGTTATGAACAGTGCGTTCTCTTGGCAAAAGTCTATTAGACTTGGCCCTGCTTCATTCCGTATTCCAAGGCCAAATTTGCCTATTACCCCAGGTGTTTCTTGACTTCTTACTTTTGCATTCCAGTCCCCTGTAATGAAAAGGACATGTTTTTTGGGTGTTAGTTTTAAAAGGTCTTGTAGGACTTCATATAACCATTCAACTTCAGCTTCATCAGCGTTACTGGTTGGGGCATAGACTTAGATTACTGTGATACTGAATGGTTTGCCTTGGAAACGAACAGAGATCATTCTGTGGTTATGAGATTACATCCAAGTACTGCATTTCGGACTCTTTTCTTGACCATGATGGTTACTCCATTTCTTCTAAGGGATTCCTGCCCTCAGTAGTAGATATAATGGTCATCTGAGTTAAATTCACCTATTCCAGTCCATTTTAGTTCGTTGATTCCTAGAATGTTGACATTCACTATTTCCATCTCCTATTTGACCACTTCCAATTTGCCTTTCTTTGGAATTGGAATGAAAACCGACCTTTTACTGTCCTGTGGCCACTGCTGAGTTGTCCAAATTTGATGGCATATTGAGTGCAGCACTTTCACAGCATTATCTTTCAGGATTTGAAATAGCTCAACTGGAATTCCATCACCTCCACTAGCTTTGTTCATAGTGAAGCATAGTCAGGCCCGCTTGAATACACATTCCAGGATGTCTGGCTCTAGGTGACTGATCACACCATCTTGATTATCTTGGTATTGAAGATCTTTTTTTACAGTTCTTCTGTGTATTCTTGCCACCTCTTCTTAATATCTTCTGCTTCTGTTAGTTCCATACCATTTCTGTCCTTTATTGAGCCCATTTTTGTATGAAATGTTCCCTTGGTATCTCTAATTTTCTTGAAGATCTCTCTGGTCTTTCCCATTCTGTTGTTTTCCTCTATTTCTTTGCGTTGATCACTGAGGAAGGCTTTCTTATCTCTCCTTGCTATTCTTTGGAACCAATCCCAAAGAAAGGCAATGCCAAAGAATGCTCAAACTACCACACAATTGCACTCATCTCACACGCTAGTAAAGTAATGCTCAAAATTCTCCAAGCCAGGCTTCAGCAATACGTGAACCGTGAACTTCCAGTTGTTCAAGCTGGTTTTAGAAAAGGCAGAGGAACCAGAGATCAAATTGCCAACATCCCCTGGATCATCTAAAAAGCAAGAGAGTTCCAGAAAAACATCTATTTCTGCTTTCTTGACTATGCCAAAGCCTTTGGCTGTGTGGATCACAATAAACTGTGGAAAATTCTGAAAGAGATGGGAATACCAGACCACCTGACCTGCCTCTTGAGAAACCTATATGTAGGTCAGGAAGCAACAGTTAGAACTGTTCATGGAACAACAGACCAGTTCCCAATAGGAAAAGGAGTACATTAAGGCTGTATATTGTCACCCTGCTTATATAACTTATATTCAGAGGGCATCATGAGAAACACTGGACTGGAAGAAACAGATGCTGGAATCAAGATTGCCGGGAGAATTATCAATAACCTCAGATATGCAGATGACACCATCCTTAAGGCAGAAAGTGAATAGGAACTAAAAAGTCTCTTGATGAAAGTGAAAGAGGAGAGTGAAAAAGTTGGCTTAAAGCTCAACATTCAGAAAACGAAGATCATCACATCTGGTCCCATCACTTCATGGGAAATAGATGGGAAACAGCGTCAGATTCTATTTTTTGGGCTCCAAAATCACTGCAGATGGTGACTGCAGCCATGAAATTAAAAGAGGGTTACTCCTTGGAAGAAAAGTTATGACCAACCGAGATAGCATATTCAAAAGCAGAGACATTACTTTGCCAACATAGGTCTGTCTACTAAAGGCTATGGTTTTTCCTGTGGTCATGTATGGATGTGAGAATTGGACTGTGAAGAAAGCTGAGCACCGAAGAATTGATGCTTTTGAACTGTGGTGTTGGAGAAGACTCTTGAGAGTCCCTTGGACTGCAAGGAGATCCAGCCATCCATTCTGAAGGAGATCAGCCTTGGGATTTTTTGGAAGGACTGATGCTAAAACTGAAACTCCAATACTTTGGCCACCTCATGGGAAGAGTTGACTCATTGGAAAAGACTCTGATGCTGGGAGGGATTGGGGACAGGAGGAGAAGGGGACGACAGAGGATGAGATGGCAGGATGGCATCACTGACTCGATGGACATGAATTTGCGTGAACTCCTGGAGTTGGTGACGGACAGGGAGGTCTGGCATGCTGCGAGTCATGGGATGGCAAAGATTCGGACACAACTGAGCAACTGAACTGACCTGAATTTCCTTTTATTATTGTTATTTTTTTATGATAACCATCCTATGATGAGTGAACTCACAGCTCTTGTTTTTGATTTGCATTTTCCCAATGATAAGTGATAAGTTGAAGTGAGAAATGGATTCAAGGGATTAGATCTCATAGACAGAGAGTCTGATGAACTATGGATGGAGGTTCGTGACATTTTTAGGAAACAGGGATCAATACCATTCCAGAGAAAAAGAAATGTAAAAAAGCAAAATGACTGTCTAAAGAGGCCTTACAAATAGCTGTGGAAAGAGAAGCAAAAAACAAAGGAGAAAAGGAAAGATATACGCACTTGAATGCAAAGATCCAAATAATAACAAGGAGAGATAAGAAAGCCTTCCTCAGTGATCAGTGCAAAGAAATAGAGGAAAAGAATAGAATGGGAAAGACTAGAGATCTCTTCAAGATAATTAGAGATACCAAGGGAATATTTCATTCAAAGATGGGCACAATAAAGGACAGAAATGGTATGGACCTAACAGAAGCAGAAGATATTAAGAAGTGGTGGCAAGAATACACAGAAGAACTATACAAAAAAGATCTTCATGACCCAGATAATCATGATGGTGTGGTCACTCACCTAGAGCTAGACATCCTGGAATGTGAAGCAAAGTGGGCCTTAGGAAGCATCACTACAAACAAAGTTAGTGGAGGTGATGGAATTCCAGTTGAGCTATGTTCAATCCTAGAAGATGATGCTGTGAAAGTTCTGCTTTCAATATGCCAGCAAATTTGCAAAACACAGCAGTGGCCATGGAACTGGAAAAAGGTCAATTTTCATTCCAATCCCAAAGAAAGGCAATGCCAAAAAATGTCCAAACTACCACACAATTGCACTCATCTCACATGCTAGTAAAGTAATGCTCAAAATTTTCCAAGCCAGGCTTCAACAGTACGTGAACTGTGAACTTCCAGATGTTCAATCTGGATTTAGAAAAGGTAGAGGAACCAGAAATGAAATTGGTAACATCATTTGGATCATCGAAAAAGCAGAAGAGTTCCAAAAAAAAAAAAACAAAAAACAAAAAACAACACACATCTATTTCTGCTTTATTGTCTATGCCAAGCCTTTGACTGTGTGTATCACAACAAACTGTGGAAAATTCTGAAAGAGATGGGAATACCAGACCACCTGCCCTGCGTCCTGATAAATCTGTATGCAGGTCAGGAAGCAATGGGTAGAACTGGACATGGAACAACAGACTGGTTCTAAATAGGGAAAGGAGTATGTCAAGGTTGTATTTTGTCACCCTGCTTATTTAACTTATATGCATAATACAATCTGAGAAACTCTGGGGTGCATGAAGCAGAAGCTGGAATCAAGATTGCTGGGAGAAATATGAATAACCTCAGATATGCAGATGACAACACCCTTATGGCAGAAAGTGAAGAAGAACTATAGAGGCTCTTGATGAAAGTGAAAGAGGAGAGTGAAAAGGTTGACTTAAAGCTCAACATTCAGAAAACTAAGTTCACGGCTTCTGGTCCTATCACTTCATTGCATATAAATGGGGAAACTGTGGAAACTGGGACAGGCTTTAATTTTTTGAGCTCCAGAATCCCTGCAGATGGTGACTTGCAGCCATGAAATTAAAAGACACGTTCTCCTTAGAAAAAAGCTATGACAAACCTAGAAAGCATATTAAAAAACAGAGACATTGCTTTGTCAACAAAGGTCTGTCTAGTCAAGGCTATGGTTTTTCCAGTAGTCATGACCGTAAAGAAAGCTGAGAGCCAAAGTATTGATTCTTTTGAAATGTGGTGTTGGAGAAGATTTTGGGGAGTCCCTTGGACTGCAAGGAGATCAAACCAGTCAATCCTAAAGGAAACCAGTCCTGAATATTCCTTGGAAGGACTGATGCTGAAGCTGAAGCTCCAATACCTTGGCCACCTGATGCGAAGAACTGACTCAATGGAAAAGACCCTGATGCTGGGAAAGATTGAAGGCAGGAGCAGAAAGTGATGTCAGAGATGAGATGGTTGGGTGGCATCATCAACTCAAAGGACATGAGTTTGTGTAAACTTTGGGAGTTGGCAATGAACAGGGAGGCCTGGTGTACTGCAGTCCATGGGGTCGCAAAGAGTAGAACACAACTGAGTGACTGAACTGAAACGAACTGAATGATAAGCGATATTAAGCATCTTTTCATATGCTTGTTGACCATTTGTTCATCTTATTTGAGAAAACATCTATTGAGGTCCTTTGCTCATTTTTATTTATTTTGCTATGGAGCTGTATGAGTTCCTTATATATTCTGGATATTAATCCCTTTTCAATACATTGTTTGCAAATATTTCCTCCCATTCCATAGGTTGCCTTTTCATTCTGTTGTTTCCTTTGCTGTACAGAAGATGTTTAGTTTGATGTAGTAGCATTTTTTTTTTTTAATTTTTGCTTTTGCTCCTTATGCTTTTGGTGCTACAACCAAAAAATCATTGCCAAGACCAACATCAAGGAGATTTTCCCCTATATTTTCTTCTAGATTTAGTTTCACATCTTACATATAAGGCTTTAATCTATTTTGAGGTTTCTTTTGTGAGTAGTGTAGGAAATTGGACCACTATATTTTTCTTCTGCATCCAAATATCCAATTTTACCAAAACTATTTATTTGAAGACTGGGGAAGGTGGCTCAGATGGTAAAGAATCTGCCTGCAATGCAGGAAACCTGCGTTAAATCCTGGGTTTGGAAAATCCCCTGGAGAAGGGAACAGCAACCTACTCCAGTATTCTTTTTTTTTTTCTAATTTTATTTTATTTTTAAACTTTACATAATTGTATTAGTTTTGCCAAATATCAAAATGAATCTGCCACAGGTATACATGTGTTCCCCATCCTGAACCCTCCTCCCTCCTCCCTCCCCATACCATCCCTCTGGGTCGTCCCAGTGCACTAGCCCCAAGCATCCAGTATCGTGCATCGAACCTGGACTCGCAACTCATTTCTTACATGATATTTTACATGTTTCAATGCCATTCTCCCAAATCTTCCCACCCTCTCCCTCTCCCACAGAGTCCATAAGACTGTTCTATACATCAGTGTCTCTTTTGCTGTCTCGTACACTGGGTTATTGTTACCATCTTTCTAAATTCCATATATATGTGTTAGCATACTGTATTTATGTTTTTCCTTTTGGCTTACTTCACTCTGTATAATAGGCTCCAGTTTCATCCACCTCATTAGAACTGATTCAAATGTATTCTTTTTAATGGCTGAATAATACTCCATTGTGTATATGTACCACTGCTTTCTTATCCATTCATCTGCTGATGGACATCTAGGTTGCTTCCATGTCCTGGCTATTATAAACAGTGCTGCGATGAACATTGGGGTACATGTGTCTCTTTCCCTTCTGGTTTCCTCAGTGTGTATCCCCAGCAGTGGGATTGCTGGATCATAGGCAGTTCTATTTCCAGTTTTTAAGGAATCTCCACACTGTTCTCCATAGTGGCTGTACTAATTTGCATTCCCACCAACAGTGTAAGAGGGTTCCCTTTTCTCCACACCCTCTCCAGCATTTATTATTTGTAGACTTTTGGATCGCAGCCATTCTGACTGGTGTGAAATGGTACCTCATAGTGGTTTTGATTTGCATTTCTCTGATAATGAGTGATGTTGAGCATCTTTCATGTGTTTGTTAGCCATCTGTATGTCTTCTTTGGAGAAATGTCTATTTAGTTCTTTGGCCCATTTTTGATTGGGTCGTTTATTTTTCTGGAGTTTGAGCTGTAGGAGTTGCTTGTATATTTTTGAGATTAGTTGTTTGTCAGTTGCTTCATTTGCTATTATTTTCTCCCATTCTGAAGGCTGTCTTTTCACCTTGCTAATAGTTTCCTTTGATGTGCAGAAGCTTTTAAGGTTAATTAGGTCCCATTTGTTTATTTTTGCTTTTATTTCCAATATTCTGGGAGGTGGGTCATAGAGGATCCTGCTGTGATGTATGTCGGAGAGTGTTTTTGCCTATGTTCTCCTCTAGGAGTTTTATAGTTTCTGGTCTTACGTTTAGATCTTTAATCCATTTTGAGTTTATTTTTGTGTATGGTGTTAGAAAGTGGTCTAGTTTCATTCTTTTTTTTTTTAATTTATTTATTATTATTATTATTTTTTTTTACTTTGCAATATTGTATTGGTTTTCCATACATAAACATGTATCTGCCACGGGTGTACATGTGTTCCCCATCCTGAACCCCCCTCCCACCTCTCTCCCCAGGCCATCCCTCTGGGTAATCCCAGTGCACCAGCTTCAAGCTTCCTGTATCCTACATCAAACCTGAACTGGCAATTCGTTTCTTATATGATATTATACATGTTTTAATGCCATTCTCCCAAAGCATCCCCCCACCAAAGAGTCCAAAAGACTGTTCTATACATCTGTACAAGTGGTTGACCAGATTTCCCAGCACACTTGTTAAAGAGATTGTCTTTAATCCATTGTATATTCTTGCCTCCTTTGTCAAGTAAGGTGTCCATATGTGCGTGGATTTATCTCTGGGCTTTCTATTTTATTCCATTGATCAATATTTCTGTCTTTGTGCCAGTACCATACTGTCTTGATAACTGTGGCTTTGTAGTAGAGCCTGAAGTCAGGTGGTTGATTCCTCCAGTTCCATTCTTCTTTCTCAGATCGCTTGGGCTATTCGAGGTTTTTTTGTATTTCCATACAAATTGTGAAATTATTTGTTCTAGCTCTGTTGAAGAATACTGTTGGTAGCTTGATAGGGATTGCATTGAATCTATAAATTGCTTGGGTAGTATACTCATTTTCACTATATTGATTCTTCCAATCCATGAACATGGTATATTTATCCATCTATTAGTGTCCTCTTTGATTTCTTTCACCAGTGTTTTTATAGTTTTCTATACATAGGTCTTTAGTTTCTTTAGGTAGATATATTCCTAAGTATTTTATTCTTTCCCGTTGCAATGGTGAAGGAATTGTTCCTTAATTTCTCTTTCTGTTTTTCTCATTATTAGTGTATAGGAATGCACGGGATTTCTGTGTGTTGATTTTATATCTGCAACTTTACTATAGTCATTGATTATTTCTAGTAATTTTCTGGTGGAGTCTTTAGGGTTTCTATGTAGAGAATCATGTCATCTGCAAATAGTGAGAGTTTTCCTTCTTCTTTTCCAATTTGGATTCCTTTTATTTCTTTTTCTGCTCTGATTGCTGTGGCCAAAACTTCCAAAACTATGTTGAATAGTAATGGTGAAAGTGGGCACCCTTGTCTTGTTCCTGACTTTAGAGGAAATGCTTTCAATTTTCACCATTGAGGATAATGTTTGCTGTGGGTTTGTCATATATAGCTTTTATTATGTTGAGGTATGTTCCTTCTATTCCTGCTTTTCTGGAGAGTTTTTATCATAAATGGATGTTGAATTTGTCAAAGGCTTTCTCTGCATCTATTGAATAATCATATGGTTTTTATTTTTCAATTTGTTAATGTGGTGTATTACATTGACTGATTTGCGGATATTGAAGAATCTTGCATCCCTGGGATAAAGCCCACTTGATCATGGTGTATGATCTTTTTAATGTGTTGTTGGATTCTGATTGCTAGAATTTTGTTAAGGATTTTTGCATCTATGTTCATCAGTGATATTGGCCTGTAGTTTTCTTTTTTTTGTGGGATCTTGTCAGGTTTTGGTATTAGGGTGATGGTGGCCTCATAGAATGAGTTTGGAAGTTTACCTTCCTCTGCAATTTTCTGGAAGAGTTTGAGGCAGGATAGGTGTTAGCTCTTCTCTAAATTTTTGGTAGAATTCAGCTGTGAAGCCGTCTGGACCGGGGCTTTTGTTTGCTGGAAGATTTTTGATTACAGTTTCAAATTTCCATGCTTGTGATGGGTCTGTTTAAGATTTTCTATTGCTTCCTGGTCCAGTTTTGGAAAGTTGTACTTTTCTAAGAATTTGTCCATTTCTTCCACGTTGTCCATTTTATTGGCATATAATTGTTGATAGTAGTCTCTTATGATCCTTTGTATTTCTGTGTGTCTGTTGTGATCTCTCCATTTTCGTTTCTAATTTTGTTGATTTGATTTTTCTCCCTTTGTTTCTTGATGAGTCTGGCTAATGGTTTGTCAATTTTATTTATCCTTTCAAAGAACCAGCTTTTGGTTTTTGTTGATTTTTGCTATGGTCTCTTTTGTTTCTTTTGCATTTATTTCTGCTCTAATTTTTAAGATTTCTTTTCCTTCTACTAACCCTGGGGTTCTTCATTTCTTCCTTTCTAGTGCTTTAGGTGTAGAGTTAGGTTATTATTTGACTTTTTTCTTGTTTCTTGAGGTGTGCCTGTATTGCTCTGAACTTTCCCCTTAGGACTGCTTTTACCATGTCCCACAGGTTTTGGGTTGTTGTGTTTTCATTTCATTCGTGTCTATGCAAATTTTGATTTCTTTTTTGATTTCTTCTGTGATTTGTTGGTTATTCAGCAGCGTGTGTTCAGCCTCCCATATATTGGAATTTTAATATTTTTCTCCTGTAATTGAGATCTAATCTTACTGCATTGTGGTCAGAAAAGATGCTTGGAATGATTTAAATTTTTTTTTGAATTTACCAAGGCTAGCTTTATGGCCCAGGATTGTGATCTATCCTGGAGAAGGTTCCATGTGCACTTGAGAAAAAGTGAAATTCATTGTTTTGGATGAAAATGTCCTATAGATATCATTAGGTCTAACTGATTATTGTATCATTTAAATTTGTGTTTCCTTGTTAATTTTTCTGTTAGTTGATCTATCCATAGGTGTAAGTGGGGTATTAAAGTCTCCCACTGTTATTGTGTTATTGTTAATTTCTCCTTTCCATACTTGTTAGCATTTGTCTTACGTACTGTGGTGCTCCCGTGTTGGGTGCATATATATTTATATTGTTATATCTTCTTCTTGGATTGATCCTTTGATCATATGTAGTGACCTTCTTTGTCTCTTTTCACAGCCTTTGTTTTAAGTCTATTTTAATCTGATATGAGTATTGCTACTCTGCTTTCTTTTGGTCCCTATTTGCATGGAAAATCTTTTTCCAGCCTTCACTTTCCAGTCTGTATGTGTCCCCCTGTTTTGAGCGTGGGTCTCTTTGTAGACAACATATGTAGGGGTCTTGTTTTTGTATCCATTCAGCCAGTCTTTGTCTTTTGGTTGGGGCATTCAACCCATTTTACTTTAAGGTAATTACTGATAAGATATGAATCCCGGTTGCCATTTACTTTATGTTTTGGGTTCGAGTTTATACACTGTTTTTTGTGTTTCCTGTCTAGAGAATATCCTTTAGTATTTGTTGGAGAGCGGTTTGGTGGTGCAGAATTCTCCTCAGCTTTTTGCTTGTCCTGAAAAGCTTTGATTTCTCCTTCATACTTGAATGAGATCCTTGCTGGGTACAATAATCTGGGCTGTAGGTTATTTTCTTTCATCATTTTAAGTATGTCTTGCCATTCCCTTCCTGGCTGAAGAGTTTCTATTTGAAAGATCAGCTGTTATCCTTATGGGAATTCCCTTGTGTGTTATTTGTTGTTTTTCCCTTGCTGCATTTAATATTTGTTCTTTGTGTTTGGATCTTGTGAATTGATTAATATGTGTCTTGGGGTGTTTCTCCTTGGGTTTATCCTGTTTGGGACTCTCTGGGTTTCTTGGACTTGGGTGATTATTTCCTTCCCCATTTTAGGGAAGTTTTCCACTATTATCTCCTCAAGTATTTTCTCATGGTCTTTCTTTTTGTCTTCTTCTTCTGGAACCCCTATGATTCGAATGTTGTAGCGTTTAATATTGTCCTGGAGGTCTCTGAGATTGTCCTCATTTCTTTTAATTCATTTTTCTTTTATCCTCTCTGATTCATTTATTTCTACCATTCTATCTTCTAATTCACTAATCCTATCTTCTACCTCTGTTATTCTACTATTTGTTGCCTCCAGAGTGTTTTAAATTTCATTTATTGCATTATTCATTATATATTGACTTTTTTAATTTCTTCTAGGTCCTTGTTAAACCTTTCTTGCATCTTCTCAATCCTTGTCTCCAGGCTATTTATCTGTGATTCCATTTTAGCTTCAAGATTTTGGATCAATTTCACTATCATTATTCGGAATTCTTTATCAGGTAGATTCCCTATCTCTTCCTCTTTTGTTTGGTTTGGTGGGCATTTATCCTGTTCCTTTATCTGCTGAGTATTCCTCTGTCTCTTCATCTTGTTTAAATTGCTGAGTGTGGGGTGTCCTTTCTGTATTCTGGCAGTTTGTGGAGTTCTCTTTATTGTGGCGTTTCCTCACTGTGTGTGGGTTTGTACAGGTGGCTTGTCAAGGTTTCCTGGTTAGGGAAGCTTGTGTCGGTGTTCTGGTGGGTGGAGCTGTATTTCTTCTCTCTGGAGTGCAATGAAATGTCCAGTAATGAGTTATGAGATGTCTATAGTTTTGGGGTGACTTTGGCAGCCTGTATCTTGAAGCTCAGGGCTGTGTTCCTTTGTTGCTGGAGAATTTGCTTGGTATGTCTTGCCCTGGAACTTATTGGCCCTTGTGTGGTGCTTGGTTTCAGTGTCGGTATGGAGGCATTTGATGAGCTCCTGCCAATTAATGTTCCCTGGAGTCAGGAGTTCCCTGGAGTCAGGGTTTGGACTTAAGTCTCCTGCTTCTGGTTATTGGTCTTATTTTTACAGTAGTTTCAAAACTTCTCCTTCTATACAGCACCATTGATAAAACATCTACATTAAAGATGAAAATTTTCTCTACGGTGAGGGTCACTCAGAGAGGTTCACAGGGTTACATGGAGAAGAGAAGAGGGAGGGGGGAGTTAGAGGTGACCCAAATGAGATGAGGTGAATCAATGGTGGAGAGAGTGGGCTAGCCAGTAGTCACTTCCTTATGTGCACTCCACAACTGGACCACTCAGAGATGTTCACGGAGTTATACAGAGAAGAGAAGAAGGAGGAAGGTGACAGAGGTGGCCAGAAGGATAAAAGGGGGGAATGAAAAGGAGGGAGACAGATCCAGCCAGTAATCAGTTCCCTAAGTGTTCTCCACCGTCTGGAACACACAGAAATTCACAGAGTTGGGTAGAGTAGAGAGGGTTAGGGAGGAGACACAGGCGACCTGGTGGAGAAAAAGGAGAGTCCAAAGCGAGAGAGAGCACTCAAGCCAGTGATCTCACTCCCTAGTGAAAAATGGGTCCTGAAGATTGGGTCCTTACAGGTACAAAATTGGTAACAAATACATAAAAGCAAAAATTAAAAATCTAGAGTAGAGTTTGGAATTTCAAAAATACGATGTTAAAGAAAAGAAGAAGGAAAAGAAAGAGAGAAAAAACGAACAAACAAAAACAAACAAGGTCGCGAAAATTATAAAGAAAGTACAGGTACAAAATTGATAACTAATACCAAAAAGCAAAAATTAAAAATCTAGAGTAGAGTTTGGAATTTCAAAAATACGATGTTAAAGAAAAGAAGAAGGAAAAGAAAGAGAAAAAAAACGAACAAACAAAAACAAACAAGGTCGTGAAAATTATAGAGAAAGTACAGGTACACAATTGATAACTAATACCAGAAAGCAAAAATTAAAAATCTAGAGTAGAGTTTGGAATTTCAAAAATACAATGTTAAAAAAAAAAAAGTAGAAAAATAAAGAGAGAAAACAAACAAACAATACAAACAATGTCACAAAAATTATAAAGAAAATACAGGTACAAAATTGATTATCAAATGCCAAAACGCATAAGTTAAAAATCTAGAGTAGAGTTTGGAATTTCAGATATACAATGTTATATAAAAGAAGAAGAGAAAGAAACAGAGAAGAAGAAAAAAAAAAGTCACACAAATTATATAAAAAAAAAACTATAGGTACAAAATTGATAACATACACCAAAAAGCGAAAGTTAAAAATCTAGAGTAGAGTTTGGAATTTCAATAATACAATGTTAAAGAAAAGAAAAAAACAAAAACAAAAACAAAAAACAAAAAAGCAAGGTCAAAAATTATAAAATATATATATATGAAGTTTGCTGGAGAAGAAAAAAATAGGTTCTTTTTTTTTTTTTTTTT